>NC_138898.1:35174675-36505122 GCF_965194825.1 Balaenoptera physalus
CCACAGATTAAGGTCCAAATGCTTTGGCAAAGCCTGATTGGGACTCTAAGAGGCGGAATCCCTGGGAAAGTGAGGAAGCAAAGAGGAGGACATTGTAGTGATTGACAGTGAAATCACCCCATGGTGTTGACCCCCAATACAAAGGAAAACTAAAGCACAGCAACAAAAACCCCAGCCAGCAGGGCAGCCCCCAGTTCATGATGAGACAATATACTCCTTTTGAGCTTATTGTTATAGCTGCCATGTTTCAGCAAAAGGCCAGGTAAAGTATCCAGGCATGGTTAGTGCAGCTACAGGATACAGGAGGCATGGCATTTATCTGATCAGCAGAAGGCAGAGGAAATGAGCAACATCACCACACACCCTGCCCTCCAGCAGCTCCTGCATTGTGCTTGGAATGTTCAAAGTACTCACTCGTTTGTTGATTGGATTATTCTAGCCTGCAGGGAGGCTTGGCCCAATGAAGCACATGGAATCCTGGAAATCTATAGAGGAGATATGACAAATTCTTAGGGAATTGGGAATGAGATCAGTCATCTATGCCCCTGTTTTTGAAGGCCTTGATCAGGCCACATTCACTACAGGGATGAGGGCCAAGATAGTCCAGCCTGCTCCCAGCACCTGGTATGGGACACTCATACCCATGCTGAGCCCAGTAGTGGGACAAGACATTTATGACTTTGGGCAATGCATTGCTGATTTGGGGGAAACTGACAAATCCTGTGGGAAAGACCCAAGACAGAGAGGGAGCTCTAAAAGCCAAAAGTCTATCCCAACTGGCTCTAAAGTGTCCTGTAAAATTAACTTGGGGGCAAATGTGGTTTGATCTCCTTGCTGCCAGGACCCCACCTGAGAAGATAGACCGCCAACCCAACTCTGGGTTGGTAGGCCTGTGCAAAGCCTTAAAACCTGAAGGACAGCTCAGACCTGTCCCACCTGCCCTTTTCGTCCCTGATGCCCTGCCTGCTCCCGCAGAGGCTTCAGGGACACAGTCCTGTTTGGAGTGGGTGCCTCCCATGCCCCAGGTATAGGATGCTGGCCAAGATCGCCTGCAGGTGAGAGCAGTTAGAGGCAATCAGAGGCCTCATGTGGTGTTCACTATTCACTGGTCCCCTAGAAATAAACAAAGGGTGATGGCTCTAGTTGATAGTGGAACCTAATGTGCTCTAATACATGGTCACCTGCAGAGGTTTCCTCGTCCCCTCGGCACCGTCAATGATTATGGTGGGAAAACGGTCACAGGTAGGAAGGTTCCTTCAACACTGCAAATCTGCATATTCCCTACAAGAATATGAGATTTTTATCTCTCCAGTACCAGAGAAAATATTGGGCATTGATATCCTACAAGGTCAAACTCTCAAACTTCCATAGGTGAGTTCTGCCTCTGGATTAGAATAATCAAACCAGTGCTGAGGGGCAACACCAGCTGGGAACCAGTAAGTCTACCACTCTTGTGAAGAGTGCTGCTGTGAAACAATGTAGATTTCCAAGGGGGTGGGGGGCATAAGGAGACAGGAGAAACTATCCCAGAACTGTACCCAGTGGGTATTGTATGCCCTGCCCACGGCACTTTCAACAGCTGGTATGGTCAGTAAAAACGTCAGATGGCTCATGGTGACTGGTCATGGGCCACCGAGAATTGAACAAGGTGGGGTCCCATCTGTGCAGCTGTGCCCAACTGCCCTCATCTTAGAAACCTTGGCATGGTCCTAGGAAGGTACCATGCTGTGTTGCCTTTTTTAGTTCACCTTGGGCCACTAAGTCACAAGATCATTTTTCCTTCACATGGGAGGGACAAAAATGCACCTTTCAAGTGCTTCCCCAAGGCTGCCGCATGTCATGGGATGGGAACCCGAGACCTGTCCCTGTTCTCCTTCCCCACATCAGGAAAATGGGTCCACTACACCAATGATACTATGTTAACCTGTGAAGACTTGCCTCTGCTGCAGGACACTCTGCAGACTTTACTGGAACAGCTGTGAGGGAAAGGATGGGCGATGAACCCACAGAAAATTCAAGACCCATGCACCGCCATAAAGTTTTTGGGAGTCATGTGGTTGGGTAAGCTTCACATTGTCCCAGAAGCTGTGATTGATAAAGTACAAGCCTGTCCAACCCCTAAGAACACAAAAGAGTCACAAGCCTCTGTAGGGATTTGGGGTTTGGAGGATGTTTATTCCCCACCAGGCACAGTGCTCCATCCCTTATGCCGCTTGGTAAAGAAAGGGCATGTGTGGGACTGGGGATCGGAGCAGCAAGCCGCCTTTGAGAAGGAAGAATACTAGTGAAGCAGACGAAAGCTCTGGGCATCTCCCAAGTAGGGCTGCCCTTTGAGTTTGGTATTTATGTGGCTCTGCAAGGTATGAGTTGGGCACTGTGGCAACAGGACAGAGTCCTCCTAGGATTTTGGTCCCAGCTCTGGAAGGGGGCAGAAACCCCATGTACCCCATAGAGTAACAGCTCCTGGCAGTGTACACAGCACTCCTCCAGGCAGAGCCTCTCATGAAGGCGAGAACTTCCCTTCCTATCAAGGAGTAGGTTGAGGACATTTTCCGTAGACCCACCTCTGCCATGGCTCAACCTCCCACTCTAAGTGGCAGCCTCTTTACATCAGAGGAACACCCTTCTGCCAGCCCACTGTCTCTAGATATGTGGGTGCTACTAGGCCTTGTAGGGTATGTGGATCCTCCAGATGCCCTCTCCCCTATTTCTGTGGCAGCCCCTGCGGCCTGTAGAAAGGGAATGGGGGAAATTCCCTCGGATGCCTGGTATACAGATGAATCTAGTCAGGGTTATCAGCTCATGTGGACTGCAGTCACTGTTCAGCCCAACACTGACACCATCTGGATGGAAACAGGAATGAACCACAGCAGCCAGTGGGCTGAACTCAGAGCACTTTGGCTGGTGATCACTCATGAGCCCCGACTGTTAACTCTTTGCATTGACAGTTGGGATGTTCTAAAGGGATTAATCCTATAGCTTGAACAATAGGAAGCTGAGGGGTGAATGACCATGAATAAGCCATGTGGGGTCAGGATATGTGAAAGGACATCTGGGTTCACCTGAAAGAGCCTGAGTCAGCCCTGTCTTCCAAAGTCCCACCTCGTAAAGCATTGACCTTCTCTGGCAGTTAGGAAGCTTGGGTACAAGCTCTAGCAACTGACCCTTAGTAGATACAGCAGACTGGGTGCATAGAAAGAGCAGTCACTGCAGCGCCTGGGTGGCATATTGCCAAGTGTGCTGGATTGCCCTCAAAATATAATGACTTGTTTAATTCAGTAACAGCATGGCCTGTGTGTTCTAAACAACTCCCAAGACAACAAACTGCGAAAGGGGTCTGTGGCCATTCACCAGAGTTCCCAACCAGTGAGGGATCGCATATTGATTATATTGGCTACTCCCTCCAAGTGAGGGTTCTAAACATGCCTTGGTTTGTGTGGTCACTGCATCTGGCCTGTCCTCTGTTGCCACTCAAACCAGGCTGCCACCATTAGGGAATTAGAGAAGCTGAGTACCATGGACAGATACCTTCATTGACTAGACAGTGAGTGGAGATCACATTTCAAAGGTCATGATGTATAAGACTGGGCAGAACAACATGACATTGAGTGGAAGTTCCATCTCCCCTAGATCCCACAAGCAGCAGCATTGGTAAAAAGGAAGAATGAAATATTAAAGCAACAGATTAAATTACTAACAAGTAAAGCACCTTTGCTGGGTAGACTAAAGTACTGTCCTAGGCTTCAATACATTTGAAGGATCAGCCAGTAGGACCTGTTGCCCCACGCGCCAGACTGGGGACCCCTGCTGAGATAGCCAATGCCTTAAAGGTATGGAAGTCTCGGGAGATGGCCATTGCCCTGACTCTTATTGTGGATCAACATGCTGCTGAGGACACCAAGCCCCATCACACCTCGGAAAGGTGTATCTACTGAAATTTGCAATGGGGCATACCCACAGGGATGGGAGAGTTACTTCACACTCCTGGGTGAAGGGGAACTAGTCAGTCTGCACTGGGATCCTGTCGTCCTTCTGTAAGCTGGACCTTTTGAAACACACTATACCTGGAATGGAACACACACCATTGAAAGAGAGGAGAGGATAGGGGTCCTGTTCTGTCTTATCCTACCCCCCAGTCCATTTCCTCACATCTGACAGCACTGCTTCCTCCAGTCAACATGTATGGTTTGCACAACCACGTCAAGTTCCTAAAGCTGCAGCCACGTTAACATCCAAGGGTCAGGCCACAAGTGTAGTTCTTATAGAAGGGGAAGACTTTCCCATACAGATTTCTACTAAATGTCTCTCTTTTTGACCTTAGACTTCTTCTGTTCCTGTGGTGTCTGGATAGGCACCTGATGGAAATGTCTTTCTATGGTGGGCCCACTTGTATGCCCAGCAAAGGAATCAATCCAACTGTTAGGTATGTAGGCAGCTGCCCCTCTCTAGCTCTTCAGGATTGCCATGGAGGGTATCATCGCCCCAGGGAGGGGACTGGAAGGCCCTAACGCAGTACATTAAGGAAGAACAAGCTAGGACTAGTACTTTTAATTCATCTGGTATCAGCCATACTGATCCAGAACCCTGGCCTGTGGCACACATGATCAATAGCTCTGGGCATGTGTACTCTTTTTCTGTCAATCAAACTATACAGAGAGTCCACCAAACTGCTGATTGGAAAGGTCCTAAAAATACCACCATCAAAGCCAGGGTGGCTACACTCAGATTTGGGATGGGTTCATGTAGTTCACCCCAGGTTATGGACACCTGAGCACCCAGGCACCCCTAAGTTGGGAACAGAAAAATTACTCCAAACAGAACCAACCCAATTGTACACGGAATATGGGATGAATATCACTGGAACTGTGCAGTCATTCTGTCATGACTGGTTTGGCACTGACTGATCATGCTGTCCGGGTCTAAAATAATAATTTATTACTAGCCCTGAATGGGACTGAATGGTTGTATGACACAAATATTTGGTTGTGACTTTAACTTGAGTGGTTGGACTACTTCACTCTGGGTTTTCCCTGGGTGCAGGGGAGAATGTGCCCCACAGTACCAAACTTGCAAACTTCCCTCTCCCTAAGGCCAGATGGGCACATTCTGTTTTCCACTGGTACGATCATTTGGCCACTGTCTTTGCCCCTTCTGTTGGCTTGGAGAACATTATAGCACACATAGAAGCCTTTACTAAATTCACCCAACAAGCCTTAAATGATAGCTGGCAAAGCCTGTCTTTACTGAACACTAAAATGTCTCTAATGAGAAAGGCTGTCCTCCAAAATAGAATGTACTTGGACATTTTTATTGCCTCACAAGGAGGCACCTTGCCATTATCCGGACAGAATGTTATGAGTCTGCTCATGTATCATCTTTACTAAATCACATGAGGACACAAGTGAATGGCCTAAGGGACTTACAAATCAGTGGTTTGGATCATGGGGCTTTAGGTGGGAAAATTGTTACTTATTTTGGGATTCATCTTAATCTGTGTTTTCTCTTGCATGTGCTTATATTGTTGCTGTGGTATCCACCTTCAGTGCAGCCAGATAGTGCCAAACAAGCCACCTCCATGCTAGTGAAACACCTTGCTAACCTCTCAGGGCACATTGTAGAAGAGGCGGGGGCATGTAAGATGGTTAGGGCTAGTCATGAGGGTTGGAGTGTTGGAGGAAGTAACCAAGAGGATGTGATCACTGAACTGGACCCAGGCAATTGGAGACTCCTCACCCTCTACCTGTCCCTGGAACGTACATTCTGCCCACCGTTCCCACAGTGGGAGGTGTTTCAAGGACACAGTCTTGAGAAAGCATGTGTTGTTGGGACCATCTGGACAGGATACGTGACTGAACCCCATTAAGGGGTTTGTGTTCTTCAATATTGCATTTCTTTTCCTTAAAAGGTAATAACCTGTTTATTATATAGTAGAACTTAGCTTAACCCAGATAATTTAGACATAGCCATGGCATTATAATTTTAATTTGGTCACTGAGGTTGGGGAAAAAAACAACCTAAAGACTGAAGTAGTCTCTGAAGGCCTATAAAATTTTCAACCTTCCTTTTCTCCCAATCTTGAAGGACTGTATGACTTTGATGAAAAGTAAGACTGCCTTCAGTCTTCTATGTCTGTCAGGCATTATTGTTGGTGAGGTTCTAAAAACCCAAAAAGAAAGCCAACAAAAACAAAGGAAAGAACCTTGAAAGACCTGACCATGAGTAGGCAATCAATTAAAAAAATCTCTGGAACACCTGGAATTTGGCAGTATTCACATCACTTTTGGGCATTGTGAAATGAAGCAATACATTCTCTTTGGTCTTCTAAATCATTGCTATTCAAAGGGTGATTCCTGGACCAGCAGCATCTGCATCACATGGAAATGCCTTAGAGATGCAGAATCTGAGGCCTCATACTAGATCTCCTGAATCATCATCTGTATGTAAACAAGATGCTTAGAAGATTCATGGGCATGTTAAGTTTTCAAAGAATTGGTCCATTTAATCTAAGTTATCAAATTTGTGAGGGTAGAGTTCTTTGTAGTATTCTTTATTAGCCTTTTAAGGACCGTGGGGTCTATAAAGATGCCCCTTCTTTCATTTCTGATACTGGTAACTAGCTTTTAGTTTTGTTGAATTTCTCTTTTGTTTTTCTGTTTTCATTTTGTTGATTTTTGTTCTAATTTTAAAATTATTTCTTTGCTTTTGCTTGCTTTGGTTTTAATTTACTCTTCTTTCTCTAGTTCGCTAAGGTGAAAGCTGAGGTTATTGGTATTAGAGCTTTTGACTTTTCTAAAATATATATTTAATGCTATAAAACTCCCTCTAAGTTTTGCTTTAGCTGTATCCTACAAATTTTTATAAATAGTTTAATTTTCATTTAGTTAATAATATTTTTAAATTTTCTCTTGAGATGACTTTTTTGACTCATGATTTATTTAGAAGTGTGTTGTTTAATTTCTGGCTATCTTTCTGTGTTAATTTCTAGTCTAATTCCATTGTGGTATGAGAACATATTTTGTATGACTTCTATTATTTTGAATTTGTTAATTGCCCAGAATGTTCCATGTGAGCTTGAGAAGAATGTGTATTTTGCTGTTGTTTCATGGAATGTTCTATAAATGTCAATCAGTTCAAGTTGATTGATAGTGCTATTCAGGTCATCTGTAGTCTTACTGATTTTCAGCCTGCTTGAAATATCAATTATTAACAAAAATGTGTTGAAGTGTCCAACTATAATATTGGATTTGTCTATTTCTCCTCGCAGTATCAGTTTTTGCCTCATATATTTTAATGCTCTACTGTTAGGTGCATTCACATTTAGGATTGTTATGTCTTTGGGAGAATTGATCTCTTTTTCTTTGATTTTTTTATTGGAGTATAGTTGATTTACAACGTTGTGTTAGTTTCTGCTGTACAGCAAAGTGATTCAGTTATACATACACATATATCCACTCTTTTTTAGATTCTATTCCCATTTAGGTCATTACAGAGTATTGAATAGGGTTCCCTGTGCTATTCAGTAGGTTCTTATTAGTTACCTAATATGGTAACTGTTATCATATTAGTTATCTAATATGATAGCCATCTGTATGTCAGAGAAATCTTTATTTAGATCTTCTGCTCATTTTTTAATTGGGTTGTTTGTTTTTTTGATACTGAGCTGCATGAGCTGTTTGTATGTTTTGGAGATTAATCTTGTCGGTCACTTAGTTTGCAAATATTTTCTCCCATTCCGTGGGTTTTCTTTTCATTTTGTTGACGGTTTCCTTTGCTGTGCAAAAGCTTTTAAGTTTAATTAGGTCCAACTTGTTTATTTTTGTTTTTATTTTCATTACTCTCGGAGGTGGATCAGAAAAGATCTTGCTGCGATTTACGTCAGAGAATGTTCTGCCTATGTTTTCCTCTAAGAGTTTTATAGTATCCAGTCTTACGTTTAGGTCTTTAATCCATTTTGACTTTATTTTTGTGTATAGTGTTAGAGAATGTTCTAATTTCATTCTTCTACATGTAGCTGTTCAGTTTCCCAGCACCACTTATTGAAGATACGGTCTTTTCTCCAGTGTACTTTCTTGCCTCCTTTGTCATAGAATAGGTGACCATATGTGCATGGGTTTATCTCTGGATTTTCTATCCTGTTCCATTTATCTATATTTCTGTTTTTGTGCCAGTACCATACTGTTTTGATTACTGTAGCCCTGTATTATAGTCTGAAGTCAGGGAGGCTGATTCCTCCAGCTGTTTTTCTTTCTCAAGATTGCCTTGGCTATTCAGGGTCTTCTCTGTTTCCATACAAATCATAAAAAGTTTTGTTCTGATTCTGTGAAAAATGCTATTGGTAATTTGATAGGGATTGCATTGAATCTGTAGATTACTTTGGGTAGTATAGTCATTTTGACAATATTGATTCTTCCAATCCAAGAACATGGTATATCTCTCCATCTATTTGTGTCATCTTTGATTTCTTTCATCAGTATCTTATAGTTTTCTGAGTACAGGTCTTTTGCCTCCTCAGGTCGATTTATTCTTAGGTATTTTATTCTTTTTCGTGTGATGGTAAATGGAATTGTTTCCTTAATTTCACTTTCTGACCTTTCATGATTAGTGTATAGGAATACAAGAGATATCTGTGCATTAATTTTGTATCCTGCAAATTTACCAAATTCATTGATGCGCTTCAGTAGTTTTCTAGTAGCATCTTTAGAATTTTCTATATACAGTAAGTCCCCTACATACGAATGAGTTCTGTTCCAAGAGTGCATTCATAAGTCCAATTTGTTCATAAATCCAACAAAGTTAGCCTAGGTACCCAACTAACACAATCGGCTATATAGTACTGTATTGTAATAAGTTTATAATACTTTTCACACAAATAATACATAAAAACAAACACAAAAAATAAAGAAAACATTTTTAATCTTACAGGACAGTACCTTGAAAAGTACAGTAGTACAGTACAACAACTGGCATACAGGGCCGGCATCAAGTGAACAGGAAAGAAGAGTTACTATGGAGGAGGGAGAGGAGGTGGGAGATGGTAGAGCTGAAGGATTGTCAGCAATAGGAGATGGAGGGCAAGCTGCAATTTCACTCATGCCTGATGTTGATGGCACAGGTTCTGGTTCCTTGCTGGATTCAATTCTATCTACCCTCTGAAAAAACGATCCAGTGGTGTCTGGGTAGTAGCTCTTTTTATCTCATCATAGATGATGCCAGACACGTGAACTAATTTATGTGATTGGACATGCAAACGCACGTTTACATCTTTGAAAGTTCACAACTTGAAGGTTCCTATGTAGGGGACTTACTGTATAGTATCATGTCATCTGCAAACAGTGACAGTTTTACTTCTTTTCCAATTTGGATTCCTTTTATTTATTTTTCTTCTCTGATTGCCATGGCTATGGTTTCCAAAATTATGTTGAATAAAAGTAGAAAGAGTGGACATCCTTGTCTTGTTCCCAATCTCAGGGGAAATGCTTTCAGTTTTTCAACATTGAGAATAATGTTTTCTGTGGGTTTGTCATATATAGCCTTTATTGTGTTGAGGTATGTTCTCTCTATGCTCACTTTTGGAGAGTTTTTATTGTAAACCCTAAATGTGTGTTGAATTTTGTCAAAAGCTTTTTCTGCATCTATTGAGATGATCATATGGTTTTTATTGTTTAATTTGTTAATGTGGTGTATCACACTTATTGATTTGTGTATATTCAAGAATCCTTGCATCCCTGGGATAAGTCCCACTTAATCATGGTGTATGATCTTTTCAATGTGTTGTTGGATTCTGTTTGCTAGTATTTTGTTGAGTATTTTTGCATCTATGTTCATCAGTGATATTGGTCTGTAATTTTCTTTTTTTGTGATATCTTTGTCTGGTTTTGGTATCAGGGTGATGGTGGGCTCATAGAATGCTCTTGAGAGTGTTCCTTCCTCTGCAATTTTTTGGAAGAGTTTGAGAAGGATAGGTGTTAACTCTTCTCTAAATGTTTGAGAGAATTCACCTGTGAAGTCATCTGGTCTTGGACTTTTGTTTGTTGGAAGTTTTAAAATCACAGTTTCAATTTCATTACCTGTGATTGGTCTGTTCATGTCTTCTATTTATTCCTGTTTCAGTCCTAGAAGTTTGTACCTTTCTAAGAATTTGTCTATTTCTTTGAGGTTGTCCATTTTACTGGCATATAGTTGGTTGCAGTAGTCTCTTATGATCCTTCATATTTCTGTAGTGTCAGATGTAACTTCTTTTTCATTTCTAATTTTATTGATTTGAATCCTCTCCCTTTTTTTCTTAATGAGTCTGGCTGAAGTTTTATCAATTTTGTTAATCTCCTCAAAGAACCAGCTTTTAGTTTCATTGATCTTTGCTATTGTTTCCTTCATCTCTATTTCATTTATTTCTGCTCTGATCTTTATGATATCTTTCTTTCTACTAACTTTAGGTTTTGATTGTTCTTCTTTCTCCAGTTGCTTTAGGTGTAAGGTTAGGTTGCTTACTTGAGATTTTTCTTGTTTCCTGAGTTCCCTCTTAGAACTACTTTTGCTGCATCTCATAAGTTTTGGATTGTTGTGTTTTTGTTGTCATTTGTTTCTAGGTATTTTTTGATTTCTTCAGTGATCCATTGGTTGTTTAGTAACGTATTATTTAGTCTCCATGTGTTTGTGATTTTTACGTTTTTTCCCCCTGTAATTGATTTCTAATCTCATAGCGTTGTGGTCAGAAAAGATGCTTGATATGATTCCAATTTTCTTAAATTTACTGAGAATTGATTTGTGGCCCAAGATGTGATCTATCCTGGGGAATGTACCAGGTGCACTTGAGGAGAAAGCATATTCCACTGCTTTTAGATATCAGTTAAGTCTATCTGGTCTAATGTGCCATTTGAGGCTTGTGATTCCTTATTAATTTTCTATCTGGATGTTCTGTCCATTGGTGTAAGTGGGCTGTTAAAGTCCCCCACTCTTATTGTGTTACTGTGGATTTCCCCTTTTATGGCTATTAGCATTTGCCTTATATACTCAGGTGCTCCTATGTTGGGGGCATATATATATATATATATATTTTTTTTTTTTTTTTTAATAGATCTTTATTGGAGTATAATTGCTTCACAATGCTGTGTTAGTTTCTGTTGTGCACCAATGTGAATCAGACATATGCATACATATGTCCCCATATCCCCTCCTTCTTGAGCCTCCCTCCCATCCTCCCTATCCCACCCCTCTAGGTCATTGCAAAGCACCAAGCTGATCTCCCTGTGCTATGCTCCTGCTTCCAATTAGCTAACTATTTTACATTCAGTAGTGTATATATGTCGATGTTACTCTCACTTCATCCCAGCTTCCCCCTCCTACCCCATGTCCTCAAGTCCATTCTCTAGGTTGACATCTTTATTCCTGCCCTGCAACTAGGTTCATCAGTACCATTTTTTTTTAAGATTCCATATATATGCATTACAATATGGTATTTGTTTTTCTCTTTCTGACTTACTTCACTCTGTATGACAGACTCTAACTCCATCCACCTCACTACAAATACCTCCATTTCATTTCTTTTTATGGCTGAGTAATATTCCATTGTATATATGTGCCACATCTTCTTTATCCATTCATCCGATGATGGACACTTAGGTTGCTTCCATGTCCTGGCTATTGTAAATAGAGCTGCAATGAACATTTTGGTACATGACTCTTTTTGAATTATGGTTTTCTCAGGGTATATGCCCAGTAGTGGGATTGCTGGGTCGTATGGTAGTTCTATTTTTAGTATTTTAAGGAACCT
Organism: Balaenoptera physalus; assembly: GCF_965194825.1. Lineage (NCBI taxonomy): Eukaryota > Metazoa > Chordata > Mammalia > Artiodactyla > Balaenopteridae > Balaenoptera > Balaenoptera physalus. The sequence continues at coordinate 35,186,446 of NC_138898.1, forward strand.
CCATACTGTTCTCCATAGTGGCTGTATCAATTTACATTCCCACCAACAGTGCAAGAGGGTTCCCTTTTCTCCACACCCTCTCCAGCATTTATTGTTTCTAGATTTTTTGATGATGGCCATTCTGACTAGTGTGAGATGATATCTCATTGTAGTTTTGATTTGCATTTCTCTAATGATTAGTGATGTTGAGCATTCTTTCATGTGTCTGTTGGCACTCTGTATATCTTCTTTGGAGAAATGTCTATTTAGGTCTTCTGGCCATTTGTGGATTGGGTTGTTTGTTTTTTGTTATTGAGCTGCATGAGCTGCTTGTAAATCTTGGAGATTAATCCTTTGTCAGTTGCTTCATTTGCAAATATTTTCTCCCATTCTGAGGGTTGTCTTTTGGTCTTGTTTATGGTTTCCTTTGCTGTGCAAAAGCTTTTAAGTTTCATTAGGTACCATTTGTTTGTTTGTGTTCTTATTTGCATTTCTTTAGGAGCTGGGTCAAAAAGGATCTTGCTGTGATTTATGTCATAGAGTGTTCTGCCTATGTTTTCCTCTAAGAGTTTGATAGTGTCTGGCCTTACACTTAGGTCTTTAATCCATTTTGAGTTTATTTTTGTATATGGTGTCAGGGAGTGTTCTAATTTCATACTTTTACATGTAGCTGTCCAGTTTTCCCAGCACCACTTATTGAAGAGGCTGTCTTTTCTCCACTGTATATGCTTGCATCCTTTATCAAAGATAAGGTGACCATATGTGCGTGGGTTTATCTCTGGGCTTTCTATCCTGTTCCATTGATCTATGTTTCTGTTTTTGTGCCAGTACCAAACTGTCTTGATTACTGTAGCTTTGTAGTATAGTCTGAAGTCAGGGAGCCTGATTCCTCCAGCTCCATTTTTCATTCTCAAGATTGCTTTGGCTATTCGGGGTCTTTTGTGTTTCCATACAAATTGTGAAATTTTTTGTTATAGTTCTGTGAAAAATGCCAGTGGTAGTTTGATAGGGATTGCATTGAATCTGTAGATTGCTTTGGGTAGTAGAGTCATTTTCACAATGTTGATACTTCCAATCCAAGAACATGGTATATCTCTCCATCTATTTGTATCATCTTTAATTTCTTTCATCAGTGTCTTATAATTTTCTGCATACAGGTCTTTTGTGTCCTTAGGTAGGTTTATTCCTAGATATTTTATTCTTTTTGTTGCAGTGGTAAACGGGAGTGTTTTCTTAATTTTAATTTCAGATTTTTCATCATTAGTGTATATGAATGCAAGAGATTTCTGTGCATTAAGTTTGTATCCTGCTACTTTACCAAATTCATTGATTAGCTCTAGAGTTTTCTGGTAGCATCTTTAGGATTCTCTATGTATAGCATCATGTCATCTGCGAACAGTGAGAGCTTTACTTCTTCTTTTCTGATTTGGATTCCTTTTATTTCTTTTTCTTCTCTGATTGCTGTGGCTAACACTTCCAAAACTATGTTGAATAATAGTGGTGAGAGTGGGCAACCTTGTCTTGTTCCTGATCTTCGTGGAAATGGTTTCAGTTTTTCACCATTGAGGACAATGTTGGCTGTGGGTTTATCATATATGGCCTTTATTATGTTGAAGAAAGTTCCCTCTATGCCTACTTTCTGCAGGGCTTTTATCATAAACGGGTGTTGAATTTTGTCGAAAGCTTTCTCTGCATCTATTGAGATGATCATATGGTTTTTCTCTTTCAATTTGCTAATATGGTGTATCACATTGATTGATTTGCGTATACTGAAAAATCCTTGAATTCCTGGAATAAACCCCACTTGATCATGGTGTATGATCCTTTTAATGTGCTGTTGGCTTCTGTTTGCTAGTATTTTGTTGAGGATTTTTGCATCTATATTCATCAGTGATATTGGTCTGTAGTTTTCTTTCTTTGTGACATCTTTGTCTGGTTTTGGTATCAGGGTGATGTTGGCCTTGTGGAATGAGTTGGGGAGTGTTCCTCCCTCTGCAATATTTTGGAAGAGTTTGAGAAGGATAGGTGTTAGCTCTTCTCTAAATGTTTGATAGAATTCGCCTGTGAAGCCATCTGGTCCTGGGCTTTTGTTTGTTGGAAGATTTTTAATCACAGTTTCAATTTCAGTGCTTGTGATTGGTCTGTTCATATTTTCTATTTCTTCCTGGTTCAGTCTCGGCAGGTTGTGCATTTCTAAGAATCTGTCCATTTCTTCCAGGTTGTCCAATTTATTGGCATAGAGTTGCTTGTAGTAATCTCTCATGATCGTTTGTATTTCTGCAGTGTCAGTGGTTACTTCTCCTTTTTCATTTCTAATTCTACTCATTTGCGTCTTCTCCCTTTTTCTCTTGATGAGTCTGGCTAATGGTTTATCAATTTTGTTTATCTTCTCAAAGAACCAGCTTTTAGTTTTATTGATCTTTGCTATTGTCTCCTTCATTTCTTTTCCATTTATTTCTGATCTGATCTTTATGATTTCTTTCCTTCCAGTAGCTTTGTGGTTTTTTTGTTCTTCTTTCTCTAATTGCTTTAGGTGCAGGTTAGGTTGTTTATTCGAGATGTTTCCTGTTTCTTGAGGTAGGGTTGTATTGCTATAAACTTCCCTCTTAGAACTGCTTTTTCTGCATCCCATAGGTTTTGGGTCGTCGTGTCTCCATTGTCATTTGTTTCTAGGTATTTTTTGATTTCCCCTTTGATTTCTTCAGGGATCACTGCGTTATTAAGTAGTGTATTGTGTAGCCTCCATGTGTTTGTATTTTTTACAGATCTTTTCCTGTAATTGATATCTAGTCTCATAGCGTTGTGGTCGGAAAAGATACTTGACACGATTTCAATTTTCTTAAATTTACCACGGCTTGATTTGTGACCTAGGATACGATCTATCCTGGAGAATGTTCCATGAGCACTTGAGAAAAATGTGTATTCTGTTGTTTTTGGGTGGAATGTCCTATAAATATCAATTAAGTCCATCTTGTTTAATGTATCATGTAGAGCTTGTGTTTCCTTATTTATTTTCATTTTAGATGATCTGTCCATTGGTGAAAGTGGGGTGTTAAAGTCCCCTACTATGATTGTGTTACTGTCGATTTCCCGTTTTATGGCTGTTAGTGTTTGCCTTATGTATTGAGGTGCTCCTATGTTGGGTGCATAAATATTTACAATTGTTATACCTTCCTCTTGGATCGATCCCTTGATCATTATATAGTGTTCTTCTTTGTCTCTTGTAATAGTCTTTATTTTAAAGTCTATTTTGTCTGATATGAGAATTGCTACTCCAGCTTTCTTTTGATTTCCATTTGCATGGAATATCTTTTTCCATCCCCTCACTTTCAGTCTGTATGTGTCTCTAGGTCTGAAGTGGGTCTCTTGTAGACAGCATATATATGGGTCTTGGTTTTGTATCCATTCAGCCAGTCTGTGTCTTTTGGTGGGAACATTTAATCCATTTACATTTAAGGTAATTATTGATATGTATGTTCCTATTCCCATTTTCTTAAATGTTTTGGGTTTGTTATTGTAGGTGTTTTCCTTCTCTTGTGTTTCTTGCCTAGAGAAGCTCCTTTAGCATTTGTTGTAAAGCTGGTTTGGTGGTGCTGAACTCTCTCAGCTTTTGCTTGTCTGTAAAGGTTTTAATTTCTCCATCAAATCTGAATGAGATCCTTGCTGGGTAGAGTAATCTTGGTTGTAGGTTTTTCTCCTTCATCACTTTAAGTATATCCTGCCACTCCCTTCTGGCTTGCAGGGTTTCTGCTGAAAGATCAGATGTTAACCTTATGGGGATTCCCTTGTGTGTTATTTGTTGTTTTTCCCTTGCTGCTTTTAATATGTTTTCTTTATATTTAATTTTTGATAGTTTGATTAATATGTGTCTTGGCGTGTTTCTCCTTGGATTTATCCTGTATGGGACTCTCTGTGCTTCCCGGACTTGATTAACTATTTCCTTTCCCATATTAGGGAAGTTTTCAACTATAATCTCTTCAAGTATTTTCTCAGTCCTTTTCTTTTTCTCTTCTTCTTCTGAGACCCCTATAATTCGAATGTTGGTGTGTTTAATGTTGTCCCAGAGGTCTCTGAGACTGTCCTCAGTTCTTTTCATTCTTTTTTCTTTATTCTGCTCTGCAGTAGTTATTTCCACTATTTTATCTTCCAGGTCACTTATCCGTTCTTCTGCCTCAGTTATTCTGCTATAGATCCCGTCTAGAGTATTTTTAATTTCATTTATTGTGTTTTTCATCGTTGCTTGGTTCCTCCTTAGTTCTTCTACGTCCTTGTTAAATGTTTCTTGCATTTTGTCTATTCTATTTCCAAGATTTTTGATCATATTTACTATCATTATTCTGAATTCTTTTTCAGGTAGACTGTCTATTTCCTCTTCATTTGTTAGGTCTGGTGTGTTTTGACCCTGCTCCTTCATCTGCTGTGTGTTTTTCTGTCTTCTCATTTTGCTTATCTTACTGTGTTTGGGGTCTCCTTTTCACAGGCTGCAGGTTCGTAGTTCCCGTTTTTTTTCGTATCTGTCCCCGGTGGCTAAGGTTGGTTCAGTGGGTTGTGTAGGCTTCCTGGTGGAGGGAACTAGTGCCTGTGTTCTGGTGGATGAGGCTGGACCTTGTCTTTCTGATGGGCACGTCCACGTCTGGTGGTGTGTTTTGGGGTGTCTGTGGCCTTATTGATTTTAGGCAGCCTCTCTGCTAATGGATGGGGCTGTGTTCCTGTCTTCCTAGTTGTTTGGCATAGGGTGTCCAGCACTGTAGGTTGCTCGTAGTTGAGTGAAGCTGGGTCTTGATGTTGAGATGGAGATCTCTGAGAGATTTTCGCCATTTGGTATTACGTGGAACTGGGAGGTCTCTTGTGGACCAGTGTCCTGAAGTTGGCTCTCCCACCTCAGAGGCACAGCCCTGATGCTTGGCTGGAGCACCAAGAGCCCTTCATCCACACGGCTCAGAATAAAAGGGAGAAAAAATAGAAAGAAAGAAAGAGGACAAAATAAAATAAAATTAAGCTATTATAATAAAAAATACGAAAAAATTATTAAGAAAAAATTTTTTTTTAATTTTTTAAAATAAATTTGTTAATTTTTATAATAAAAAATGAGAGAAAATTATTAAGAAAAAAATTTATTAAGAAAAAATCTTTAATTTTTTAAAATAAAAAATATGAGGAAACTTATTAAGAAAAAATTTTTTTAATTTAAAAAAAAAATATGTCTGCTCAGAGTGAACTGTTTTTTTTTTTTTTTAAACTTTGGGTTTATTTACTTATTTATGGCTGTGTTGGGTCTTCGTTTCTGTGCGAGGGCTTTCTCTAGTTGCGGCAAGTGGGGGCCACTCTTCATCGCATTGCACGGGCCTCTCATCGCGGCCTCTCTTGTTGCGGGGCACAGGCTCCAGATGCGCAGGCTCACTAATTGTGGCTCACAGGCCAAGCCACTCCGCGGCATGTGGGATATTCCCAGACCAGGGCTTGAACCCGCGTCCCCAGCATTGGCAGGCAGATTCTCAACCACTGCGCCACCAGGGAAGCCCCAGGAAAAAAATTGTTTTAATTTTTAAAAATAGAAAATAAGGAACAAATTATTAAGAAAACATTTATTAAGAAAAAAATTGTTTTAAGTAAAGAAAAAAAAGGACGGACCAAACCCTAGGACAAATGGTGAAAGCAAAGCTATGCAGACAAAATCTCACCCAGAAGCATACACCTATACCCTTACAACAAAAGGAAAAGGGGCAAAATTAATATATCCTGCTCCCAAAGTCCACCTCCTGAATTTGGGATGATTCGTTGTCAACTCAGGTATTCAACAGATGCAGGTACATCAAGTTGTTTGTGGAGCTTTAATCCGCTGATTCTGAGGCTGCTGGGAGAAACTTCCCTTTCTCTTCTTTGTTCGTACAGCTCCTGGGGCTCAGCTTTGGATTTGGACCCGCCTCTGCGTGTAGGTCGCCTGAGGGCGTCTGTTGTTTGTTCAGGCAGGACGGGGTTAAAGGAGCAGCTGCTTCGGGGGCTCTGGCTCACTCAGTCAGGGGGGAGGGAAGGGCACGGATGCGGGACGAGCCTGCAGCGGCAGAGGCTGGCGTGGCATTGCAGCAGCCTGAGGCGTGCCATGCGTTCTCCCGGGGAAGTTGTCCCTGAATCACAGGACCCTGGCCGTGGCGGGCTGCACAGGCTCCCGGGAGGGGCGATGTGGAGAGTGACCTGTGCTCGCACACAGACTTCTTCGTGGCGGCAGCAGCAGCCTTAACGTCTCATGCCTGTCTCTGGGGTCCGTGCTGATAGCCGCAGCTCCCGCCCGTCTCCGTAACTCGTTTAGGCGGTGCTCTGAATCCCCTCTCCTTGCGTGCTGTGAAACAAAGAGGCAAGAAAAAGTCTCTTGCCTCTTTGGCAGCTCCAGACTTTTTCCCGGACTCCCTCCCGGCCAGCTGTGGTGCGCTAACCCCTTCAGGCTGTGTTCACGCAGCCAACCCCAGTCCTCTCCCTGCAATCCGACTGAAACCCAAGCCTCAGCTCCCAGCCCCCGCCCGCCCCGGTGGGTGAGCAGACAAGCCTCTCGGGCTGGTGAGTGCTGCTTGGCGCCGAGCCTCTGTGTGGGAATCTCTCCGCTTTGCCCTCTGCACCCCTGTGGGTGTGCTGTCCTCCGTGGCTCCGAAGCTTCCCCCCTCTGCCACCTGCAGTCTCCACCCGCGAAGGGGCTTCCTAGTGTGTGGAAACCTTTCCTCCTTCACAGCTCCCTCCCACTGGTGCAGGTCCCGTCCCTATTCTTTTGTCTCTGTTATTTCTTTTTTCTTTTGCCCTACCCAAGTACGTGGGGAGTTTCTTGCCTTTTGGGAGGTCTGACGTCTTCTGCCAGTGTTCAGTGGGTGTTCTGTAGGAGCAGTTCCACGTGTAGATGTATTTCTAATGTATCTGTGGGAAGGGAGGTGATCTCTGCATCTTACTCTTCCACCATCTTGCCCAGCCCCCTTCAGCCCATTTTTTAATTGGATTGTTTGTTTTTTTGATATTGAGCTCCATGAGCTGTTTGTATATTTTGGGGATGAATCCTTTGTCCATTGTTTCATTTGCAAATATTTTCTCCCATTCTGAGGGTAGTCTTTTTGCCTTGTTTATGGTTTCCTTTGGTGTGCAAAAGCTTTTAAGTTTCATTAGGCTCCATTTGTTTATTTTTGTTTTTTATTTCCATTACTCTAGAAGGTGGGTCAAAAAAGATCTTGCTATGGTTTATGTCAAAGAGTATTTTCTTATGTTTTCCTCTAAGAGTTTTATAGTGTCTGGTCTTATATTTAGGTCTTTAGTCCATTTTATGTTTATTTTTGTGTATGGTGTTCAGTAGTGTTCTAATTTCATTCTTTTACATGTAGCTGTCCAGTTTTCCCAGCACCACTTATTGAAGAGGCTGTCCTTTCTCCATTATATTCTTGCCTCCCTTGTCATAAATTAGGTGATCATATGTGTGTGGGTTTATCTCTGGGCATTCTATCCTGTACCATTGATCTATGTTTCTGTTTTTGTGCCAGTACCATACTGTCTTGATTACTGTAGCTTTGTGGTATAGTTTGAAGTCAGGGAGCCTGATTCCTCCACTCTGTTTTTCTTTCTCAAGATTGCTTTGGCTATTCAGGGTCTTTTGTGTTTCCATATGAATTGTAAAATTTTTTGTTCTAATTCTGTGAAGAATGTCTTTTGTAGTTTGATAGCGATTGCATTGAATCTGTAGATTGCATTGGGTAGTATAGTCATTTTGACAATATTGATTCTTCCAGTCCAAGAACATGGTATATTTCTCCATCTGTTTATGTCATCTTTGATTTTTTTCATCAGTGTTTTATAGTTTTCTGAATAAAAGTCTTTCACCTCCTTAGGCAGGTTTATTCCTAGGTATTTTATTTTTTCTGTTGTGATGGTAAATGTGATTTACCATTTAATTTTTCCTTAATTTCTGTTTCTGATTTTTCATTGTTGATGTGTAAGAATGCCAGAGATTTCTGTGCATTAAGTTTGTATCCAGCAACCTTGCCAAATTCATTAATTAGTTCTAATAGTTTTCTGGTGGCATCTTTAGGATTTTCTATGTATAGTGTTATGTCATCTGCAAACAGTGACAGTTTTACTTCCTCTTTGCCAATTTGTATTCTTCTATTTCTTTTTTTTCTCTGATTGCCATGGCTAGGACTTCCAAAACTATGTTGAATGAGAGTGGAGAGAGTGTACATCCTTGTCTTGTTCCTGATCTTAGAGGAAATGCTTTCAGGTTTTCACTATTGAGTGTGATGCTTGCTGTGGGTTTGTCATATATGGCCTTTATTATGTTGAGGTAGGTTCCCTCTATGCCCATATTCTGGAGAGTTCTTTTATCATAAATCAGTGTTCAATTTTGTCCGAAGCTCTTTCTGAATCTATTGCGATGACCATATGGTTTTTATTCCTTAATTTGTTAATGTGGTGTAACACATTGATTGATTTGCATATATTGAAGAATCCTTGCACAACTGGGATAAATCCCACTTGATGGTGGATGATCCCTTTCATGTGTTGTTGGATTCTGTTTGCTACTTTTTTGTTCAGGATTTTTGCATCAATGTTCATCAATGATATTGGTCTACAATTTTCATTTTTTTGTGATATCTTTTTCTGGAAGGGTATCAGGATGATGGTGGCTTCGTGGAATGAATTTGGGAGTGTTCCTCCCTCTGAAATTTTTTGGAACAGTTTGAGAAAGATCAGTGTTAGTTCTTCTCTAAATGTTTGATAGAATTTGCCTGTGTAGCCACCTGGTCCTGGACTTTGATATTTAAGAAGATTTTAAATTACAGTTTCAATTTCATTACTTGTGATAGGTCTGTTGATATTTTCTAATTCTTCCTGGTTCAGTCTTGGAAAATTGTACCTTTCCAAGAATTTGTCCATTTCTTCGTGGTTGTTCATTTTTTTTGGCATATAGTTGTTTGTAGTAGTCTCTTATGATCCTTTGTATTTCTGTAGTGTCAGTTGTGATTTCTCCTTTTTCATTTCTAATTTTATTGATTTGTGTCCTCTCCCTTTTTTTCTTGATGAGTCTGACTAAGGGTTTACCAATTTTGTTTATCTTCTCAAAGAACCAGCTATTAGTTTTATTGATCTTTGCTGCTGTTTTCTTTGTTTCTATTTCCTTTTTTTCTCCTCTGACCTTTATGATTTCTTTCCCTCTACCGACTTTGGGTTTTCTTTGTTCTTCTTTCTCCAGTTGTTTTAAGTGTAGGGTTAGATTTTTTATTTGAGCTTTTTCTTGTTTCTTGAGGTGAGATTGAATTGCTATAAACTTTCCTCTTAGAACTGCTTTTGCTGCATCCCATAGGTTTTGGGTCATCACGTTTTCATTGTCATTTTTTTTCTATGTATTTTTAAATTTCTTCTTTGGTTTCTTCAGTGATCTCTTGATTATTTAGTAGCGCACTGTTTAGTCTACATGTATTTGTGTTTTTTACAGTTTTTTTCCTGCAATTAATTTCCAATCCTATAGTGTTGTGGTCAGAAAAGATGCTTGATATGATTTCAATTTTCTTAAATTTTTTGAGGCTTGATTTGTGACACAAGATGTGATGTATCCTGAAGAATGTTTCATGTACACTTGAGAGAAAGTGTATTCTGCCACTATAGGGTGGAATGTTCTATAAACATCAATTGAATCTCTCTGGTATACTGTGTCATTTAAAGCTTGTGTTTCCTTCTTTATTTTATGTTTGGATGATCTGTCCATTGGTGTAAGTGGTGTGTTAAAGTTCCCTACTATTATCGTGTTACTGTCAATTTCTCCTTTGATGGTTGTTAGCATTTGCCTTATGTATTGAGGTGCTCTTATGTTGGGTGCATAAATATTTATATTTGTTTTATCTTCTTCTTGGATTGATCCTTTGATAATTATGTAGTGTCCTTCTTTGTCTCTTGTAATAGTCTTTATTTTAAAGTTTATTTTATTGGATATGAGTACTGCCACTCAAGCTTTCTTTTGATTTCCATTTGCATGGAATATCTTTTCCCATCCCTTCCCCTCATTCTGTATGTTTCCCTAGGTTGAAGTGGGTCTCATGTAGACAGCATATTTATGGGTCTTATTTTTTTACCCATTCAGCTAGTCTGTGTCTTTTGGTTGCAGCATTTAATCCATTTAAATTCCAGGTTATATGAATATATGTATGTTCTTATTGCCATTTTCTTAATTGTTTGGGGATTGATTTTGTGGGTCTTTTACTTCTCTTGTGTTTCCCACTTAGAGAATTTCCTTTAGCTTTTGTTGTAAAGCTGTTTTGGTGTTGCTGAATTCTCTTAGCTTTTGCTTTTCTGAAAAGCTTTTGATTTCTCTGTCGAATCTGAATGAGATCCTTGTTAGGTAGAGTTATCTTGGTTGTCGTTTTTTCTCTTTCAGCACCTTAAATATATCCTGCCACTCCTTTCTGGCCTCCAGAGTTTCTGCTGAAAAATCAGCTGATAACCCTTGGGGATTCCTTTATATGTTATTTTTTTCCCTTGTTGCTTTTAATATTTTTTCTTTGAATTTAATTTTTGTTAGTTTTATCAAAGTATGTCTTGGTGTGTTTCTCTCTAGAGTATATGGGACTCTCTGTTCTTCCTTGACTTTGGTGACTATTTCCTTTCCCATGTTAGGGAAGTTTTCAACTCTAATCTCTTCAAATATTTTCTCAGACTCTTTCTTTTTCACTTATTCTTCTGGGACCCCTATGATTCGAATGTTGGTGCATTAATGTTGTACCAGAGGTCTCTGAGTTTGTCTTCAATCTTTTAAGTCTTTTTTCTTTATTCTGCTCCTTGGCAGTTATTTCCACCCTTTTGTCTTCCAGCTCACTTATTCTTTCTGCCTCAGTTATTGTTACTGATTCCTTCTAGTGTATTTTTCATTTCAGTTATTGTGTTGTTCACCTCTGTTTGTTTGTTCTTTAGTTATTCTAGATCTTTGTTAAACATTTCTTGTATTTTCTCAATCCATGACTCCATTCTATTTCTGAGATTCTGGATCATCTTTACTATCATTACTCTGAATTCCTTTTCAGGTAGGTTGCCTATTTCCTCTTCATTTATTTGGTCTTGTAGGTTTTTACCTTGCTCCTTCATCTGTGAGATACTTTTTTGCCATCTCTCTCTCTTTTTTTTTTTTATGAGTGGGATTGTGTTCCTGTCTTACTGGTTGTTTGGCCTGAGTCTTCCAACACTGGAGTTTGTAGGCTGTTGTGTAGAGCTGAGTCTTGGTGTTGAGATGAGGACGCTTGTGAGACCTCACCTCACTCCAATGAATATTCCCTGGGGTCTAAGTTTCTCTTGTAGTCCAGTGGTTCCAACATGGAGCTCCCACTCAGGATCTTCGGCCTGACTCCTGGCTTGTGAACCAAGATCCCACAAGATGCATGGGGTGGCAAAAAAAAAAAAAAAAAAGAGAGAGAACAATAACAAAGTAAAAAATAAAATTAGACTAGGAAACTAACAGACATGTTAGAAAGAATATAAAAATAAAAATATATGATGAATCAACAAGCAGAAGGTACAACAGTACTGCACTACTAAAAAAGAGGAGGAGGGAAAAGAAAAAAAAGAAAAAAAAAAAGGAAAAAAAAAGGGGGAAAAAGCCATGGCTGTGTAGTGTTGGACTTAAGCAAGGATGAGGTTTGGGTAGTGGGTGGGGCCTATGCTTAGGACCCACAGGGCTGGAAAAGGCCCTGGGGGCTCTGGGGGGATGGGGTTTAAGCTCAAGGAACAGAAGGCCCCTAGGCGTGCCCCCCACCTCTGGTCTCAGAGGGTAGGGGACCTCACTTGTGAGCCCAGCAGTCTACCTGGTCTCGATTGGGTGTGGCAAATGCCCTCTTCTCCTCTCCTGCTCCTCCTGTTCTTCCCGTCCTGGAGGGTCCCTCCCACGTGCCTCTCCTGTTCTCCCCTCGGCCTCCTTCCTATGCCCCCAGGACCAATGCAGCTGAGGGGAAGAGGGGACTTGGAGGGCAGGGGACAGGACTGGGAGCTCACCAGGCTCCCCGGGCCTGAGTGGGAAGGGCAAATATCCTCCACTTTTCTTCTGCTCCTTCTGGTTGGCCCCTCCTGCTTGCATCTCCTGATCTCTCCGGCCTCCCTCCTATGCTCTTAGGACCCCCCACGCAGCCTGGAGGGGGCTTTGGGGGGGTACTGGCCTGGGAGTTCCGCAGGCTCCCTGGGCTGAGTAGGCCAGGCAATCGCCCTCTGCTCTTCTTCTTCTCCTCTCAGAGGGGCCCTCCTGCCTACCTCTCCTGATCTCCCTGGCCTCAGGGGCGCTGATCCTGTCTGGCCTCCAATTCTCCTTCCCCCCTCTGTCCCACACGTCCTACTGGTTCACTTGGGGGTTCCTCCCATCTCCTTGGGCATCAGGGTTCTCCACCAGCGGCCGGCAGGCACTCTAGTTGAAGGGCAGATGCTAACTCGGTGTCTTCCCACACTGCCATCTTGCATATATATTTATAATTGTTATATCTTCTTCTTGGATTGATCCCTTGTTCATTATGTAGTGTCTTTCCTTATCTCTTGTAACAGTCTTTATTTTAAAGTCTATTTTTTCTGATATGAATATTGCTACTCCAGCTTTCTTTTGATTTCCATTTGTATGGAATATATTTTTCAATCCCCTCACTTTCAGCCTGTATGTGTCCTGAGGTCTGAAGTGGGTCTCATGTAGACAGCATATGTATGGGTCTTGTTTTTGTATCCATTCAGCCAGTCTGTGTCTTTTGGTTGGAGCATTTAATCCATTTACATTTAAGGTAATCACCGATATGTATACTCCTATTGCCATTTTCTTAATTGTATTGGGTTTGTTTTTATAGGTCTTTTTTCTTCCCTTCCTCTTTTATTCTCTTCTCTTGTGGTTTGATGACCATCTTTTTTTTTTTTTTTAAACTTTGGGTTTTATTTTATTTATTTATTTATGGCTGTGTTGGGTCTTCATTTCTGTGCCAGGGCTTTCTCTAGTTGCGGCAAGTGGGGGCCACTTTTCATCGCAGTGCGTGGGCCTCTCATTATCGCGGCCTCTCTTGTTGCAGAGCACAGGCTCCAGATGCGCAGGCTCAGCAATTGTGGCTCACGGGTCTAGTTGCTCCGTGGCATGTGGGATCTTCCCAGACCAGGGCTCGAACCCATGTCCCCTGCACCGGCAGGCAGATTCACAACCACTGCGTCACCAGGGAAGCCCTGATGACCATCTTTAGTGTTGTGTTTGGGTTGCTTTTTCTTTTTGTGTGTGCGTATCTATTATAGTTTTTGGGTTTGCTGTTCCCATGAGGTTTTGGTTTAGCAGTGTATATATGTACGAGGTTGTTTTAAGTTGCCGGTCTCTTTCTTGTGTAGAGAAGTTCCTTTAGCATTTGTTGTAAAGCTGGTTTTCTGGTGCTGAATTCTTTTAGATTTTGTTTATCTGTAAAGCTTTTGATAACTCCTTCAAATCTGAATGAGAGCCTTGCTGGGTAGAATATTCTTAGTTGTAGGTTTTTCCCTTTCATCACTTGAAATATATTGTTCCACTCCCTTCTGGCCTGCAGAGTTTCTGCTGTAAAATCAGCTGATAACCTTATGGGGATTCCCTTGTATGTTATTTGTTGCTTTTCCCTTGTTGCTTTTAATGTTCTTTCTTTGTCTTTAATTTTTGTCAGTTTGATTAATATGTGTCTCAACGTGTTCCTCCTTGGGTTCATCCTGTATGGGATTCTCTGTGCTTCCTGGAATTGAGTGTTTCCTTTCTCACATTAGGGAAATTTTTGGCTGTAATATCTTCAAATATTTTCTCAGGCCTTTTGTCTTTCTCTTCTCCTTCTGGGACCCCTATAATGCGAATGTTGGTGCATTTAATATTGTCCCAGTGGTCTCTGAGACTGTCCTCATTTCTTTTTATTCTTTTTTCTCTATTCTGTTCTATGGTAGTGATTTTTACCACTCTGTTTTCCGTCTTACTTATTCGTTCTTATGCCTCAGTTATTCTGCTATTTATTCCTTGTAGTGTATTTTTCATTTCAATTATTGTATTGTTCATCTCTGTTTGTTCTTTCAATCTTCTAGCTCCTTGTTAAACATTTTTTTTTATCTTCTCAATCTGTGCCTCCACTCTTTTTCTGAGATTTTGAATCATCTTTACTATTATTACTCTAAATTTTTTTCAGGTAGATTGCCTATCTATCTCCTCTTCATTTACTTGTTTTTGTGGGTTTTTGTCTTGTTCTTTCGTTTGCAACACATTTCTTTGTCTCCTCATTTTGTCTAACTTTCTGTGTTTGTGGTCTCCTTTTCACAGGCTGCAGGATCATAGTTCCTCTTGTCTCTGGTTTCTGCGCCCTGGTGCGTGAGGTTGGTCCAGGGGCTTGTGTAGGTTTCCTGATGGGAGGGACTGGTGCCTGCCCTCTCATGGGTGGAGCTGGGTCTTATCCTTCTGATAGGCAGGGCCATATCAAGGGGTGTGTTTTGAGGTGGCTGTGAACTCAGTATAACTTTAGGCAGCCTGTCTCCTGATGGGTTGGGCTGGGTTCCTATCTTGGTGGTTGTTTGGCCTGAGGCTTTCCAGCTCTGGAGCCTGTGGGTTGTTGGGGGGGGTTGGGTCTCAGTGCTGAAATGTGGACCTCTGGGAGATCCCACTCTGATCAATATTCCCTGGGGCTTCCGCTACCAGTGTCCTTGCCCTCACAGTGGGCTATAGTTGACCTTTGCCTCCCCAGGAGACCCTCTAAGACGCTTAGGTAAGAGTAGCCCAGGTTGTTATGGAGGTACTGCTTTGTGCTTGGTCCCAGTGCATGTGAGACCTTGTATGCACCCTCCAAGAGTGGAGTCTCTGTTCCCCCAAGCCCTGTGGAACTCCTACACTCAAGCTTTGCTGGCCTTCAAGGCTAAATGCTCTGGGGGTGCTTCTGCCTATTGCCAGACCCCCAGACTGTCTTGGAGGCCTATTTTATGTGGGAACATCCTTGTGTAGCTGCTGTGGGTTTAATATTTTTTGGTGCAACTGTTGTTTTTAGTATAGATGTCTGCTACCTCTTTCCTCAGTGTATGCTAACCATTATTCCCTTGATAGGAGGTGTGACTGATGTTGTGGTGACCAGAGCCTGCACTGGATATTGTGCAGGGCCTCCCCTTTGCTCTGTGGTTGTTACTGCCCTGTCAGAGGTGGGGTCTTCTCCCTAGTTGTTGGAGTAGAGGCCCCCAGCTCTGTTTCTTAGCTGTGTTTCTGATCTGAATTGAGAGGTAGGTTGGATTAGAGCACTCCCACTGGGAAGGAAGTCACTGGGTTTTCCTTCTCGGGAGGTGTTTACCTGTGGGTGTGCTCTGTTGTGTCACCTTCCACCCATTGTGTGAGCTCTCAGATTATACTGTTGTTGGCACTGCTCTTGGCCCCTTCTTAACTGTAGGTATTCCGGCAATTGGCCCTGGTGTCTCTCAGACATTGTTTTCACCAGGCCGGCCACCAGTGTAGATCCACTGAAGTCAAGTCCCAGCACTGCAGTGATCATGGATCTGGACCAGTTGTGGGTGATATGGGGGCAGGTCTGACTCTAGCCTGGCTCAACGCCTTCGTGTATGTGCCCACAAAGTCTACAGCTGCTAAAGCTAAGCCCGTCTTGGTTGCAGGAGCATTCATTGTCCATTCAGATGTTCTGTTGGTGCTGAGTTTACAAGGCCGTTGCGGGGGTGTCCATTCGTGGTTTGCACAGCTGCGAGGAGAGATTTCAGCTTTTCTTCCTTAGTTGCATGTCCCCTGGAGCTCGGCTGTGGTTTCAGCTCCACTTCTATGTGTGGGCCACCCACAAGAGTCTGCTCCTGAGGCTGCCCTGGAGCACACGAGTCTACCCTGGCGATGAGGGGGTGTGAAGGCAGTGCGGTGGCCAGGGTCATGTGACCCCAGTGACAATGGGCGTGTGTGGGAGCCAGTGGTTGCAGGTGCAAGAGAGCCAGCCCCAGTGGGGACCCCTCCCAGTGCCCAGGGAGGCAGGGGCTGGCATGTGGGGAGAGAGGCTGCAATGGTAGCTCCTCCCCTTATGTGTCACTTAACAATTGTGCTTTGCTTCTATGGCAGTTTGAATTTCCTCCACAAGCATTCCCAGTTGCATGTTTCCTCAATCTCGTTCCCTCAGCCTGTCTCCTCACAGCCAACAGCAGTCCTCTCCCTGGGTTTGCTCTCTGAACCTCACATTCCAGCACCCAGACCCCGTCCACACTAAGGACACATGTCTCAGGCTGGGGCATTCAGGGCTGTGGCATGGACCATCTGTGTAGGTCTCACTCTGTCCTGCCTGCCACAGACCATTTGCTTCACTCTCTTGCAATAGCCCCCAAAGCTCCCCTTTTGTCCCAACTGATCTCCCTGCTGGGGAGGGGACTTTCCCAGATGTGGGAACCTCTCCTCTCCTTCAAGTCCCCCCCAGGTGTGTTGTTCCTGTCCCGCTTCTTCTCCTCTTCTTTTTCCCTTCTGATTTCTTTCATCCTACCTGGTTATGTGGGGATATTTCTCATCCTTTTAGGTGTCCAAGGTCCTCTGCTAGTGTTCAATGGGTGCTCTGTGAGAGTGTTCCATTTGTAGATGTATTCTTGTTGCTTTGTTGGCAGAGATGAACTCCACATACCCTTACTCCTCTGCCATCTTGACTCCAGAGAATTGATCTGTTTATCATTGTGTAATAGCCCTTTTTAGCTTTGATAATCTTCCTTGTTCCAAAGCCTGCACTGTCTAAAATTAACAAAGTGACTTCAGCTTTCTTTTGATTAGTGATAGTATAGTATATCTTTCTCCATCCCTTACTTTTAATCTATCTGACTTTATATTTAAAGTGGGTTTATTGGAGATAAAAGCATAGTTAGGGTGTGCTTTTGTAATGATCTGACAATCTCTGTTTTTTAATTGGTATAATTAGACCATTCATATTTAATGTAATTATTGATATAGTTGGTTAATATCTATAATCTTTATAATTGCTTTTTATTAATTGTGCTTGTATCCCCCCCCCCCTTTTTCTGCCCTCTCTGGTTTTAATTGAGCATTTTGTATGATTCCATTTTATCTCCTCTTTCAGCATATCATTTATATGTCTTAAAAAATTTTTTTAGTAGTCACCCAAGAGTTTACAATATACAGCTGTAAATGATTTAAGTACATTTTCAAATAACACTATACTGCTTCACATGTATTGCAGTTGCCTTAAAATGGACTCTCCCCTGTTCCATTCTCATCCCTGTGACACTGCTGCCCTTTGCTGCATTTATCCTTATGCAGTAATCACCAAATACATTGTTATTAAAGCACTATTAGTGCTGTAAATAAACACTTATACTTTAAATCAATTAAGAATAAGAAAAATAAAATATTTTTAAAAATTTCATTTATTCCCTCTCTAATATTCTTCCTTCCTTTATGCAGTTATAAGTTTCTGAGTTATATAATTTTTCCTTTTCCTGAAGAATTTCTTTAAAAATTTTTTTTTTATTTTTTAACATCTTTATTGAAGTATAATTGTTCTACAATGGTGTGTTAGATTCTGCTTTATAACAAAGTGAATCAGCTATACATATACATATATCCCCATATCTCCTCTCTCGTGCATCTCCCTCCCACCTTCCCTATCTCACTCCTCTAGGTGGTCACAAAGCACTAAGGTGACCTACCTCTGCTATGCAGCTGCTTCCCACTAGCTATCTATTTTACATTTGGTAGTATATATAAGTCCATGGCACTCTCTCACTTCATCCCAGCTTACCCTTCCCACTCCCTGTGTCCTCAAGTCCATTCTCTACGTCTGCATCTTTATTCCTGTCCTGCCACTAGGTTCTTCAGAACTTTTTTTTTTTTTAGATTCATATATATGTGTTAGCATATGGTATTTATTTTTCTCTTTCTGACTTACTTCACTCAGTATGACAGTCTCTAGGTCCATCTACCTCACTACAAATAACTCAGTTTCGTTTCCTTTCATGGCTGAGTAATATTCCATTGTATATATGTGCCATCTCTTCTTTATCCATTCATCTGTCGATGGACATGTAGGTTGCTTCCATGTCCTGGTCATTGTAAATAAAGCTGCAATGAACATTGTGGTACATGATTCCTTTTGAATTATGGTTTTCTCAGGTTATATGCCCAGTAGTGGGATTGCTGGGTCGTATGGTAGTTCTATTTTTCGTTTTTTAAGGAACCTCCGTATTGTTCTCCATAGTGGCGGTATCAATTTACATTCCCACCAGGAGTGCAAGAGGGTTCCCTTTCCACCACACCCTCTCCAGCATTTATTGTTTGTAGACTTTTTTTTTTTAAACAACTTTATTGGAGCGTAATTGCTTTACAATGTTGTGTTAGTTTCTGTTTTAACAAACTGAATCAGGTACACATATACATATATCCCCATAGCTCTTCCCTCTTGTGTCTCTCACCCTCCCACCCTCCCTATCCCACCCCTCTAGGTGGTCACAAAACACTGACCTGATCTCCCTGGGCTATGTGGCTGCTTCCCACTAGCTATTGGTTTTGCATTTGGTAGTGTATATATATCCATGGAATGCTCTCACTTCGTCCCAGCTTACCCTTCCCCCTCCCCGTGTCCTCAAGTCCATTCTCTAGTAGGTCTGCATCTTTATTCCTGTCTTGCCCTTAGGTTCTTTATGAACTTTTTTTTATTTTTAGAATTCCATATATATGTGTTAGCGTAAGGTATGTGTTACCCTCTTTCTGACTTACTTCACTCTGTATGACAGACTCTAGGTCCGTCCACCTCACTACAAATAACTCAATTTTGTTTCCATTTATGGCTGAGTAATATTCCATTGTATATATGTGCCACATCTTTATCCATTCATCTGTCAATGGACACTTAGGCTGCTTCCATGTCCTGGCTATTGTACATACAGCTGCAATAAACAATGTGGTACATGACTCTTTTTGAATTATGGTTTTCTCAGGGTATATGCTCAGTAGTGGGATTGCTGGGTCGTATAGTAGTTCTATTTTTAGATTTTTAAGGAAACTCCATACTGTTCTCCATAGTGGCTGTAGCAATTTACATTCCCTCCAACAGTGCAAGGGGGTTCCCTTTTCTCCACACCTTCTCCAGAATTTATTGTTTGTAGATTTTTTGATAATGGCCATTCTTACTGGTGTGAAATGATATCTCATTGTAGTTTTGATTTGCATTTCTCTAATGATTAGTGATGTTGAGGATCCTTCCATGTGTTTGTTGGCAATCTGTATATCTTTGGAGAAATGTCTATTTAGGTCTTCTGGCCATTTGTGGATTGGGCTGTTTGTTTTTTTGATATTGAGCTGCATGAGCTGCTTGTAAATTTTGGTGATTAATCCTTTGTCAGTTGCATCATTTGCAAATATTTTCTCCCATTCTGAGGGTTGTCTTTTGGTCTTGTTTATGGTTTCCTTTGCTGTGCAAAAGCTTTTAAGTTTCATTAGGTCCCATTTGTTTATTTTTATTTTCACTTCCATTTCTCTAAGAGGTGGGTCAAAAAGGACCTTGCTGTGGTTTATGTCATAGAGTGTTATGCCTATGTTTTCCTCTAAGAATTTTACAGTGCCTGGCTTTACTTTTAGGTCTTTAATCCATTTTGAGTTTATTTTTGTGTATGGTGTTAGGGAGTGTTCTAATTTCATTCTTTTACATGTGGCTGTCCAGTTTTCACAGCACCACTTATTGAAGAGGCTTTCTTTTCTCCACTGTATATTCTTGCCTCCTTTAACAAAGATAAGGTGACCATATGTGCGTGGGTTTATCTCTGGGCTTTCTATCCTGTTCCATTGATGTATATTTCTGTGTCTGTGCCAGTACCATACTGTCTTGATTACTGTAGCTTTGTAGTATAGTCTGAAGTCTGGGAGCCTGATTCCTCCAGCTCCATTTTTCTTTCTCAAGACTACTTTGGCTATTCAGGGTCTTTTGTGTCTCCATACAGATTTTAAGATTTTTTGTTCTAGTTCTGTAAAAAATGCCATTGGTAATTTGATAGGGATTGCATTGAATCTGTAGATTGCTTTGGGTAGTATAGTCATTTTCACAATGTTGATTCTTCCAGCCCAAGACATGGTATATCTTTCCATCTGCTTGTGTCATCTTTAATTTCTTTCATCAGTGTCTTATAGTTTTCTGCATACAGGTCTTTTGTCCCCTTAGGTAGGTTTATTCCTAGTTATTTTATTCTTTTTGTTGCAGTGGTAAATGGGAGTGTTTCCTTAATTTCTCTTTCAGAGTTTTCATCATAACTCTATAGGAATGCAAGAGATTTCTGTGCATTAATATTGTATCCTGCTGCTTTACCAAATTCATTGATTAACTCTAGTAGTTTTCTGGTAGCATCTTTAGGATTCTCTATGTATAGTATCATGTCATCTGCAAACAGTGACACCTTTACTTCATCTTTTCCGATGTAGATTCCTTTTATTTCTTTTTCTTCTCTGATTGCTGTGGTTAAAACTTCCAAAACTATGTTGAATAATAGTGCTGAGAGGGGCAACCTTGTCTTGTTCCTGATCTCAGAGGAAATGGTTTCAGTTTTTCACCATTGAGGACGATGTTGGCTGTGGGTTTGTCATATATGGCCTTTATTATGTTGAGATAAGTTCCCTCTATGCCTAATTTCTGGAGGGTTTTTATCATAAATCAGTGTTGAATTTTGTCAAAAGCTTCCTCTGCATCTAGTGAGATGATCATATGGCTTTTCTCTTTCAATTTGTTAATATGGTGTATCACATTGATTGATTTGCGTATATTGAAGAACCCTTGCTTTCCTGGGATAAACCCCACTTGATCATGATGTATCATCCTTTTAATATGCTGTTGCATTCTGTTTGCTAGCATTTAGTCGAGGATTTTTGCATCTATGTTCATCAGTTATATTGGCCTGTAGTTTTCTTTCTTTGTGACATCTTTTGCTTTGGTATCAGGGTGATGGTGGCCTGATAGAATGCGTTTGAGGGTGTTCGTCCCTCTGCTATATTTTGGAGGAGTTTGAGAAGGATAGGTGTTAGCTCTTCTCTAAATGTTTCATAGAATTCGCCTGTGAAGCCATCTGGTCCTGGGCTTTTGTTTGTTGGAAGATTTTTAATCACAGTCTCAATTTCAGTTGCTTGTGATTGGTCTGTTTATATTTTCTATTTCTTCCTGGTTCAGTCTCGGAGGTTGTGCTTTTCTAAGAATTTGTCTGTTTCTTCCAGGTTTTCCATTTTATTGGCATAGAGTTGCTTGTAGTAATCTCTCATGATCCTTTGTATTTCTGCAGTATCACTTGTTACTTCTTCTTTTTCATTTCTAATTCAGTTGATTTGAGTCTTCTCCCTTTTTTTTCTTGATGAGTCTGGCTAATGGTTTATCAATTTTGTTTATCTTCTCAGAGAACCAGCTTTTAATTTTGTTCATCCTTGCTATCATTTCCTTCATTTCTTTTTCATTTATTTCTGATCTGATCTTTATGATTTCTTTCCTTTGCTAACTTCGGGGTTTTTTGTTCTTCTTTCTCTAATTGCTTTAGGTATAAAGTTAGGTTGTTTATTTGAGATGATTCTTGTTTCTTGAGGTAGGGTTGTATTGGTATAAACTTCCCTCTTAGAACTGCTTTTGCTGCATCCCATAGGTTTTGGATCACCGTGTTTTCATTATCATTTGTTTCTAGGTATTTATTGATTTCCTCAGTAATCCTTTGGGTATTACGTAGTGTATTGTTTAGCCTCCATGTGTTTGTATTTTTTACAGATTTTTTCCTGTAATTGATATCTAATCTCATAGCATTGTAGTAGTAAAAGATACTTGATATGATTTCAATTTTCTAAAATTAACAAGGCTTGATTTGTGACCCTAGATATGATCTATCCTGGAGAATGTTCCATGAGTACTTGAGAAGAAAGTGTATTCTCTTGTGTTTGGTTAGAATGTCCTATAAATATCAATTAAGTCCATCTTGTTTAATGTATCATGTAGAGCTTGTGTTTCATTATTTATTTTCATTTTGGATGATCTGTCCATTGGTGAAAGTGTGGTGTTAAAGTCCTCTAGTATGTTTGTGTTGCTGTCGATTTCCCCTTTTATGGCTGTTAGCATTTACCTTATGTATTGAGGTGCTCCTATGTTGAGTGCATAAATATTTACAATTCTTATATCTTCTTCTTGGATTGATCCCTTGATCATTATGTAGTGTCCTTCTTTGTCTCTTGTAATAGTCTTTATTTTACAGTCTATTTTGTCTGATATGAGAATTGCTACTCCAGCTTTCTTTTGATTTCCATTTGCATGGAATATCTTTTTCCATCCCCTCACTTTCAGTCTGTATGTGTCCCTAGGTCTGAAGTGGGTCTCTTGTACACAGCATATATATGGGTCTTGTTTTTGTATCCATTCACCCAGTCTATGTTTTGGTGGGAGCATTTAATCCATTTGTATTTAAGGTAAATATCAATATTTATGTTCCTATTCCCATTTTCTTAAATGTTTTGGGTTTGTTATTGTAGGTCTTTTCCTTCTCTTTTGTTTCATGCCTAGAGAAGTTCCTTTAGCATTTGTTGTAAAGCTGGTTTGCTGGTGCTGAACTCTCTTAGCTTTAGCTTGTCTGTAAAGGTTTTAATTTCTTCGTCGAATCTGAATGAGATCATTGCTGGGTAGAGTAATCTTGCTTATAGGTTTTTCCCTTTCATCACTTTAAATATGCCCTGCCACTCCCTTCTGGATTGCAGAGTTTCTGCTGAAAGATCAGCTGTTAACCCTATGCGGATTCCCTTGTATGTTTTTTGTTGTTTTTCCCTTTCTGCTTTTAACATTTTTTCTTTGTATTTATTTTTTGATAGTTTGATTAATATGTATCTTGCCATGTTTCTCCTTGGATTTATCCTGTATGGGACTCTCTGTGCTTCCTGGAGTTGACTGAGTATTTCCTTTCCCATATTAGGGAAGTTTTCATGTATAATCTCTTCAAATATTTTCTCAGTCCCTTTCTTTTCCTCTTCTTCTTCTGGGACCCCTATAATTTGAATGTTGGTGTGATTAATGTTGTCCCAGAAGTCTCTAATACTGTCCTCAATTCTTTTCATCTTTTTTTGTTATTCTGCTCTGCAGTAGTTATTTCAACTATTTTATATTCCAGGTCACTTATCTATTCTTCTGCCTCAGTTATTCTGCTATTGATTCCTTCTAGAGAATTTTTAATATCATTTATTGTATTGTTCATCATTGTTTGTTTGCTCGTTAGTTTTTCTATGTCCTTGTTAAACGTTTCTTGTATTTTCTCCATTCTATTTCCAAGATTTTGGATCATCTTTACTATCATTACTCTGAATTGTTTTTCCGGTAGACTGTGTATTTCCTCTTCGTTTGTTTGGTTTGGTGGGTTTTTACCTTGCTTCTTCATCTGCTGTGTGTTTCTCTGTCTTCTCATTTTGCCTAACTTATTGTGTTTGGGGTCTCCTTTTTGCAGGCTGCACGTTCGTAGTTCCTGTTGTTTTTGGTATCTGCCCCCAGTGGCTAAGGTTGGTTCAGTGCGTTGTGTAGGCTTCCTGGTGGAGGGGACTAGTGCCTGTGTTCTGATAGATGAGGCTGGATCTTTTCTTTCTGGTGGGCAGGTCTGCATCCAGTGGTGTGTTTTGGGTTGCCTGTGACCTTATTATGATTTTAGGCAGCATCTCTTCTAATGAGTGGCATTGTGTTCCTGTTTTGCTAGTTGTTTTGCATATGGTTCCCAGCACTGTAGCTTGCTTGTCGTTGAGTGGATCTGAGTCTTAGAGTTGAGATCAAGATGTCTGGGAGAGCTTTCGCCATTTGATATTACATGGAGCTGGGAGGTCTCTGGTGGACCAATGTCCTGAACTCGGCTCTCCCACCTCAGAGACACAGGCCTGACACCCGGCCAGAGCACCAAGACCCTGTCAGCCACAAAGCTGTTTCCTTAGATGACTAGTGTCAAATGGAGGCTCTGCAGCTAGAAAGAGAGTCCAGACCACACTTGCAGGGCTGCACTCCGAGGGTCCAATTGGTTTACTTTTAATATTGTATCTCAGGAAATAGGGAGGCAAACTGGAGAACAATTATACCACAGAAGACCATATACTGGAGTGAATGTTCTGAGCCCCATATCAGGCTGGGGGTCTGGCAATGGGAAGAGGAATTCCCAGAGAATCAGACTTTGAAGGCTAGTGGGATTTGATTGCTGGACTTTGACAGGACTGCTAGTGTTGGAGGGTCTCCTGCATAGGTTGGGGGCAGCTGTGGCTCACCATGGGGACAAGGACACTGGCAGCAGAAGTTCTGGGAAGTACTCCTTGGTGTGAGCCCTCCTGGAGTCTGCCGTTAGCCCCACCAAATAGGCTGCAGGCTCCAGTGCTCTCTTTTAACATTTCTTGCAGGGAAGTTCTGCTGACAATAAATTACTTATGTTTTTGTTTTTGTTTGTCTGAGAAAGTCTCTATTTTTCCTTACTTTGGAAGGAGAATTTCACTGGATATAGAATTTTCGATTGGTGATGCCCACCCCACCACCTGAAATTTAAAGATTTCACTCTTTTCTTGATTGTATGATTTCTGGTGAGAAGTCCATTGTAATTCTTATTCATATTTTTCTATAGGTTAGGTTTTATTTTTCCTCCTCTGTCTTCCTTCAAGATTTTCTCTTTGTCTTTTTTTTTTTTTTGGCAGCCTGAATATAATATAATATAAAATAAATTTTTGTTATTTATTCTATGTAGTGTTCTATGAGTTTCCTAGATCTGTGGTTTAATGTCTGTCATTAATTTTGGAAAGTTCTTGGCCATTATTACTTCAAATATTTTTCCTGCTTCATTCTTTTTATTCTCCTTTTTGTATTCCAATTATGTGAATGTTATACGTTTCAAAATAGTCCTTGGGTGTTTTGTTATTTTTAAAAAACTTTTTTCTCTTTGCATTTCAGTTTAAATTTCTATTGACCTATCTTCAAGTTCACTAATTCTTTCCTTCGTCTTGTTGAGTCTACTGATGATACTGTTAAAGACATTCTTCATTTCTGTTACTGTTTTTTTTTTTTTTTTAACATTTCCTTTTGACTTGTACTTAAAAGTTTCTATCTCTCTGCCTACATTATCCATCTAGCATGTTGTCTGCATTTCCCATTAAAACCCTTAACATATTAATCATAGTTATCTAAAATTCCCTGTCTGACATTTCCAACATCTGTGTTTTATCTGAGTCTGGTTCTTATGATTGCTTTATCTCTTCAGACTGTGTTTTTTCTTGTCTTTTGCATGCATTGTAACTTTTTATCGAAAGCTGGACATGTATTGAATAACAAGAACTGAAATAGATAGGCCTTTAGCATGAGGTTTTATATTATTCAGGCTAGGATTTGGACTGTTTTTAATGTTTGTTGTGGCTATAGGTACTAGAGGCTTCAAATTCTTCTGGTGTCTTTGTTTCTCTTTTTTATGGCTTTGGAGCCTCTCTGTGTTCATTCAGAAAGAGTCTGTGCCTTGTAACTCTTTCAGCCACAATCCATTGTTTTTATACTGGAGCTTTATAGTGGATGGTTGTGTTGAGAGGGGAGTCTTCCATAATCTTGTGATGAAGTCTCCATCTTTTACTGGGTCTGTGTTTTGGGGTTGTGACCTTCACAAGTGCCTCTGTTCCTCCTCCAGTGGTACAGCTCCCTCACTTATTCTACCCCCTGCTCCCTTCCATGGCTACGCAGTTCCAATCTGTTTACTTGAAGCCCTGTCCCCTGTTGACTATGTTTTCTCCCACTTAGATAAGACAGGAGCTGGAGGGGCTGGGGTAGGAAGAAATGCTGTTCCCTCAGCTGGGATAATGCTCTGGCAAAGTCTTTCCCCCTGCAGAGTTGGATCTTGTTATAGAGAAGGCTCTGAGTTCATTTCTCTATCATTACTCTTCTCCTCCCCATGCCAAAGCCACGAGGAGATCCTTCTCAACATGAGAACCTGGTGGGGTTCCTGGAGGGAAACCTCATGAGAGTATGGGGGCCTCCCATGACTGCAGCCCCAGGATTTTCTTACTCTCATGCTAGTCCACACTCAGTTTCCAGCAATTCGTCAAAATTGCCATTTAAATATTCCTACCAGTTTCTGCCTCCAGTGGCTTCTGCTTCAGGAAAGCAGATCTCAGTTGCAGTATTCCTTTGGATGTGCCTGTCTCTTCATATTTTGAGTGGTGGTCTGCCTTGAGACCTCAGTTTTCTGATGAGTCCAAGGACAGGATGACTTTTCAATTTGTCCAGCATCATCTTCTAAAAACAGGAGTGATGCCTTCTGTCACAACAGTAAGGTTTGAGAAGCCCATCAGGTTAGACATTTAGGTTCTAGGGTGAGGGTGGTCTAATGGATCACATTGGCATGATGCCAGAAGATTTGGGTCTGCGTCAGGGACATCATTTCCTTATTTGTTAAATGGGAGTAATTCTACCTGACCCAGAATGTTGTGAGGGAGCAAATGTGACAGATGAGAAGGTCTTTCTGTCATTGTTAAGATGGCAACTACCTTCTTCCCTGGAGACAGTGGCTCTAGCATGGCAGAAGGAAGACTTCAGGTTTCTATGCCGTTTGTTTTCTCTCATGTCCTTCTACATCTTTCTTGACTTGCCCTATTGTCAAGTAATCAGCCCCACATTTATAAAACATCAGCCCGGGACCTGGGTTCTCTCAGGCTACACACACACACACACACACACACACACACACACACACACACACACACACAAACACATGTAACCTGCCCCAGTACTGGTTGGCCTCCAGACATCAGAAACATGCCTTCTATCAGTTTAAAGGGGAGTTGACAGGAATCATTGGGAAAACCCATTCATTCTGGGATCTGGGCTCATGGAATCTGCTCCTGATGGACATTCTCTGCACCCAGAGTGATGCCAACATCAGGCAATGTCCTGGGCCTCCTCTCCTTTTTACCTGAGCTTTCCTCACCCCATGCCTGTGGGCCCTGGCGAGTGGCTGCAGAAGACTGGTTGACCTCCCAAGGCAGCTCCCGAGAGCCGGCTGCCAGGGATTTCTCTCAAATGGGGCCTTCTAAGGGATGGACACATTTCCTGGTCCTAAAGCAGAGAAATTAGAAACAGAAAGAGACACGGAAAGATGTTCTGCTGAAAATAAGCCCCTTCTCTCTCCCCCAGCAGTTGAATAAAAGTTCTCTTTCATTTGGGTATATTTTGTTTTTAAAAGTTCAATTTAACAGTTTCTAAAAACAAAGTGGAATAGGTCAGAGGTTTGTTTAAAAAACCCACTGGAATTTTCTCTTTTTCTACAAGCCCTTCCTGGTGAGGCTGCTTGAAACCCTTCCTGGTGAGGCTACTTCTCATAACTCTGCTTGAACACTTTTCCTCCAAAAGCAATGACCTTTTAGGCCCCTGGGTGACCCAATCAACCCCATGTCCTTCAATCTCTGCATTTGTGTCACTTTCCCACTTCAGCCACCTCAAGACAGAGAACGCCCCCAGCTCATGCCATTTAGGTGAGCAGCAGACTCCCTCTGGGTCCCAGAGAGAACATGAGACAGCTTCTCCATGTGCTTTGGGAATAGATGTGGCCTCTTTAAGACTTTCCACTTTTGGGGGACTCTTGACCAACTTCCTGGGAGGAGTTGGAATAAGAACATATCCTGTGACTGCTGTTAGGATCCATCCACAATTATGGGTCTCATTTATGGGTTTCCCAGAGAAAGCACATGGAAAGAAATATGGATCCCTTGACTCTCTGCTTTATGCACATATTCTGAAAATTCTCATTGGCATCCTCCTCCTTTTCACTCACTTTGCCTGTCATGGAGACGAGTTGTCTTTATATATTTCTTTGTGTGATTATTTGTTTAAAGTCCATCTCTCTCTTGTTCTGGTCTCCAGTGAGGTCTTTGATCACTCATCATCTCTGAATTCTTAGGGCCTTGCACTGAGCCTGGTACAGAGTAAACTCTCAAATGTTTGGTGGCATTATTTTAATTTAATCCTCACAACAGCCTTATGGATAAACCATATTATTATATCCATTTTACAGATGAAGGAACTGAGACTTTAAACAACTCATTCACAGCCCCAAATAGAAATCCAGATCTGAATTATTGATTTTTAAGCCCATGCTTTCAACTGACACACTATAAATCCTCCTGGTTGGGGAGGGAGAAAGAAAGAAAATGAACACACTGTACAATCTTATGAGAATATAACAAGAAGAAAAATAAAAAACATGCTTGAGGGACCTGTAAAAAGGAGGGTTTAAAAAGTATGTTTCAGGCAAGAACTCTCTGGAAGGCAATTTCTAATGGCAAGCACTGGCTCTGGAGTGCTTTTGGTTAGACCAGTCACATTAATATTTATTTTGGCAAATCAGGGTTAGAAACTTTCTCTTTTTGCAGTCATTGGAATTTTTTTAAAAAAATCTATAAATGTATTAAAGATTTGATTGTGTATTTCAATTAAATGATTTTTTTTGTTTAAAATATGAATTAACAGTCTATTTCAAATTTATTTGACATTGTAATTGTTAAAATGATAATTCACCAGCTAG
This sequence comes from Balaenoptera physalus, assembly GCF_965194825.1. Classification (NCBI taxonomy): domain Eukaryota; kingdom Metazoa; phylum Chordata; class Mammalia; order Artiodactyla; family Balaenopteridae; genus Balaenoptera; species Balaenoptera physalus. The sequence goes on from NC_138898.1 coordinate 35,214,928, forward strand.
AATTTAATATTTTACCTGGAGGAAGGGTGGACACTATCATTTGTTGAGCAAGCTTATACGCTAGGTCCTTCACATTGAATCTAAGATAGCATCTTTGAAGACAGGTTGTCTCTTCCCTGGCTTTACTATCTCCCATAGTGCCCCATAGATGGCTGGGGTTGGGAGGTCCAGAGTCTGCTCTGGGTTCTGCCTTTATGAGTTCCAGGCAAATCCTGGGATCTTCCAAGGGCACCATTTTCTCCTAAGTGAAGGGGGAAGTGTTAGATGGTCATTAAGGATTTTTCTGCGTTAAAAGTTCAATGAGTCCATGACTCCTGGTGGGTGTTCTGGCCTCTTTTTTACAGCCCTCTTTCTTTAGGAATAGGGGAAGGGCTGGGGAGGCAAAGGCACTGTTCAGCCAACACCTGCACAGCCTATCTGACAGGTGGGCCCTGAGAATAGTCTCTATGTGTGTTGGCCAAACGCTGAGCCTGCAGCCTGCAGCTGGCCTCCTGGGCTTCTGTTGACCCCTTGGCTGCCATGTCAGGCTTTGGAATGTCCGAGTCTCCGGCAACCGTTCAATAGTTTGCTTTTTCTCCTCCTAAGAGACAGTCAAGGGCATTGGGGAGTTTGTTACTTTGGGAAGTCTGCCACATTTACGAATGCCTTGTAACCCCTAACGAGTGACAGATTTATTTGACAATTTTTGATAAGTGGGTTGTTTGCGACTCGCTGACGGAAGGAATTATTTGTAATTCCAACTTGAAAGGTTGACCATCTGAGGGCAATGACTAAGTGAGTGTCCGTAGGAAAATGTCATTCGTCGTTGCTTAACATCCTGTCATATATCATCTTCTGATCTTTCTATTTTTATTGTTTTGATCTCAAAAAAAAATCTTTTAAAATGTGAGAGCTGGAAATTGGGAAATGCCAAAACTATTTATGGTCCCCGTAAGCAGCCGACCCATTTCAGTGACACACATTATAAATATGTTGTGTTAAAATCCCGATCCTTTGCTTTTGATTTTAATTACTTGGAATTCGTTGAACTTGAGGGACCAGATTCTGTTTCCTGCTGAGATTCGGTAATGGTGACATTCTCACTTGACAGAGTGAGCGTCACTCTGCTGAGTCACGGTTCTCTTAACTCCGTCCAGGTCCCCGCAAACCTAAGAACTAGAATTTGGTCACTTTGCAGGTGTCTGGAACTGTTCCCAGTGCCTATTGCTAAATATAGAGAACAACTATAAACTTTTTGCTTTAAAGACATGCAAAGCCCTTTCTTCTTTCCTGACAGGGCCCCACCTCTGCTAACTTAGTTGTTTAATTTCCAGGACTATCTATTAAAGACGGGTTCTGCGGTTAGTTCATGAGTTGGGTGATCTGTCTCGTTCTATGCATTTTACGTGAACTTTTCTCATTTAACCCTCGCAACACCCTTTAGAGTAACTGCTGTTACTATTTCAGGTGTGGACTGGTTAGCTAACTTGGCTGACACCATTTAGCAAGTAAGTGACAGACCCAAGATGTGAGTCCAGGGAGGTCTGACGCCAGGGCTGTGCCGTTACTATCCGTGATTCATTGTAAGTTAACTGACTCTAGTTCTGCCGCCTGGGAGATATGTAAAACTGGTCATGGGAGGAGTGGAGGGGAAGGAGTGGCAGGGACCAATCAGATCCAAGAAGGGAGCTGCCCTGAGCAAATTCTTCCAAGGTATTGGGAAAGAAACCAACCAACTTAAAAAATCAGGGACAAGAACCCACCAATTCATATCATAACTTTTGCAAACAAAACATAATACCTTGGGGTTCATAGATCTCCAAATAATGTGAATATCTTGTTTCTAGAAAAAAATGGACAAAGGCAAAGGAGGAGATTTCAAAGGTGGAGGCCAGGACATGGACAAAGATCAAAACCATGGAGAGTTCATTGGTATCAGTGGCCGATTCTTTTCTTGAAAGATACAAACGTCTACTGAAATACATTTTAAAAGGCTTAAGGCAAACAGAGGCTGAGAAAGAAACAATGGAATGATAATGATAAAAAATAAATTAACAGATCAATTCATGGGTTTACCAAAGGGAGCTAAAGGAATAATGTCTTGTGTGTATACTTGCTTAAATGTGCAATATTTAAAAGCAGGAAAATAATGAAAAAAATTTTATCAGAATTCTTATATGTGTAGAGATAAGGAATAATGCTTTTCATAATTAAAGCAGAGTCTTTTGTGGTCACAGAAACAAAGAAAAGAGTTCTGCAGTTTATTATTTTTTCACTCTGTAATATGTCTTGAACATCTATTCTTTTTTTTTTCTGTTATTAGAGAATCTGTTTATTTAATGGCAAGTGACATGTATATGACTTTTTTTTTTTTACTGAAGTATAGTTGATTTACAATGTTGTGTTAATTTCTGCTGTACAGCAAAGTGATTCAGTTATGAACACCTATTCTTTTTTTTTTTTTTTTTTTTTTATAAATTTATTTATTTATTTATTTTTGGCTGTGTTGGGTCTTCGTTTCTGTGCGAGGGCTTTCTCTAGTTGCAGCGAGCGGGGGCCGCTCTTCATCGTGGTGCGCGGGCCTCTCAGTGTCGCGGCCTCTCTTGTTGCGGAGCACAGGCTCCAGACGCGCAGGCTCAGTAGCTGTGGCGCACGGGCCTAGTTGCTCCGCGGCATGTGGGATCTTCCCAGACCAGGGCTCGAACCCGTGTCCCCTGCATTGGCAGGCAGATTCTCAACCACTGCGCCACCAGGGAAGCCCTGAACACCTATTCTTGTCAGTACATAAAAATCTACCTAATCTGGTTCCTTTTAACTCATTTCATTTTCTGCAGTGTGGATATTTAGTTATTTTGCTAACTCTCTAACAATGGACCACTGAGGCTGTCTGCATTTTTTGCTGGTACAAAAGATGTCTCAAAGAACGTTCTTTGTGTGTGCCTCCTGCGTGGCTGACCCTCCTCCAGAGAGTGATAGCAGGGAGCAGAGCTGATTGACCCTTCCAGCTGCCACACCTCTGCATCCATCACTGCCAGACCACACTGCCACTGGGCTGTTCCCAGCCACGGACTGAGTATGGCAGGGGTGCCATACCTGCCTGAGGTGTGATCCCAGGGCAACTGTGGCTGAGAGTCTCCCCAGTGATCTGGCTTAAGTTTTCTCCAAACTGAGTTGTGGTCTGAGGATCATCCTTCCCAATCCTTCCTCCCTTTCCTCCTTTTACAGATGGCAGATCTTGGTCATAGTCTGAGTGGTCCCCCTGCCTTCCCCTGGCCTTTTCCCCTCTATTTCTCACAGATGTTTCCCCCAGTAGATCTCCTGCACATCCACTCTTGTTTTGGCATCTACTTCTCAGGGGACCCAAACTGACCCACCCCTTGAACACAGTTGTAAGCTTTTCTCTAGGAAAAATTCAGAGATATAAAAGTTGGGGGCCATGAAGTATGTATGTATTTGTATATCTGTCTGTGTATAATTTTAACTTTTTATTGGTATAAAATAAATGAGAAAGAAGTGCTCATATCATAACTAAGCAACTCAAGAAATTTCACAAACTGAGCACACCCATGAAGCCAGCACCCAGGTTAGGAAACAAAACATTATCTACCCCTCAGCAGCCCCCTCCTGCCCCTTCCAGTCATCTCCCACCTTCTCCAAGTTAAGCACTCTCTGCTTTCTAACACCATAGATTTGTTTAGACTGTTCTTGAGCTTTATATAAATGAAATCATACAATATGTTCTTTAATGTTTGGCTCTTTCTCTCACTATTATGTCTGTGAGATCAGTCATGTTCATTTATTATCACTGCTGTATAAATTTCATTATGTGACTAAGCCACCATTTATTCAATCATTTTATTATTACCATACTTTACAGTTTTTGGCTACTAAAAGCAGTGCTGAAATGAACAGTCTTGTACAAATTTATTATTTTTTTGTACAAGTCTATTGATGGACACATGTCTGCATTCTATTGGGCTTAGATCTAGAAGTGGAAGTGCTAGGACACAGGGTAAGCGTATGTTCTGCTTTAGTAAGTGGTTGTGTAAATTTATACTCCCTCCAGCAAAGTAAGGGAGTTGCTCTTCTTACTTCCCAACTCTTAGTTTTATAGATCTTCTTTACTTGAGCCATTCTTGTGAGTATGTCTTGGTATTGCACTATGGTTTCAGTGTGCTTTGTTCTGATGACTAATAAAGTTGAGCACCTTTTAATACGTTTATTTGTAATTTGAATATCCTTTTCTGTAAAGCGCTTGTTCAGGTCTTTTTCCCAGTTTCCTGTTAGAATATCTGATGGTTTTGTATTGATTTTTAGGAGTTCTTTATATTTTCCAGATATGAGGGTATGTGCATTTTAATTTTAATAGATATGACTAAAATACTTTTCAGCATGAATGAAACAATTTAAGTGTCAAAGGGGCACTTTCCATTGTTCTGGAAGAAGACCATGTACCAAGTTACATTAAATTAATATAGTTTTTAAAGGAAATTCTCACTTGCATGGTAAGCCTTACCACAGATTCTTTCTTCCCCCAGTGAAGCTAGTTCTTACACCCTTCCTTCTATATTGTGAGCTTAGGATAAAAGGAATTTTTGCTAAATTGTTATCTCTGGGGTTCAGAAACCAACAATCTAAGCAGCCTACCCATACATACCCTCATAACATCTGAATAGGTATATCTGGTTCTCAGCTGGAGCAATGCCATGGTGATTTATACTCTGAGTTATCTTGCTCAGTGAGCTAACATCAGAAACTTAGGAGCCTACTTTTTCCTAGTGTTTGCTCAATTATATTTCAATACTACTTTTAAGGCACCAAACACATGTTATCAATAATAATCTAGAAGGTGACTGGAGTGAAATGAATTGAGCTTGCAGTTATGATGGTATTCTTCCCCATGTAAGAGGTTTCTGGAGCAGAGAGTGGCCTGAGATGGCAGGCTTAGAAGTGCACCAGGGCAGGACTGCTTCCTCCAGAGACATGCTGTAAGATGGAGGCTTTCCTGTCCAGTCTTTAGTGTTAAATATTTGAAAACAAAACAAAACAAAACAAAACAGTTTGTACCAGTCAGGGTCCAACCAGGAGACAGAAAGCACATAGTATTTGAACATGGAAAGTTTAATATGGAGAATTATTAACTATAACAGGGGACTGAGAGGTAATGAGGTGTTGGTGAGTAAGAAGTAAGGACTGTAAAGAACACAAGAATAGCAGGTGTGAGGAGCAGCCAGCACTACCAGGGCTGAGACAGCGCACCCTAGAAAGAGCCCTTCCTCATTATTGGGAGGACAAAGCTGTGGCTCCCTGGATGGTGGGTAAGTTGGCTGAGGTGCTGTGCCCATGGCATTTGCTGGAGATCTGCCCTCTGGGGTGCTGGGGGAGTTGTCCACAGAGAGGTGCCTCAGCAGTGTTGGGGAAGCTGCTGGTTGCTGCATGCTGGTGAAGTCATCCGTGTTGGAAACCAGACACCGGAGCACCCACAGGCTGCAGGAGCTGGGAGAGAGGAGCACACCAGACCTGGAAGAGAAAAGTCTCTTCCTCTTGCAGTGGCCCCCTGGTGCCCTCTACCGATAAAGCTTAATATCATGCCAGATGGCAAAGGAAAAATATTTACAGGGTCCAGCTCCATTTTTGTAAAGCAGGCAAACAATGATGAATTTGGAGCTGAGACCCCCCAAACTGTTGATGGCATGCTATTATCTGTGATCAAGAGGCATACAATAGAAATGTTATTTCCCATTTCTGTTAAACCAAATGTTGTCCATTGTCAATAAAGACACTGTAGTATGTTTTAAGAAATAGTCTCCTAATCCTCTGGAAGTATCAAGTATGTGGTCTTAGTGTGGGATTTGAGATATTGGACAAATGGATATCACTACTTATTATCAAATGCCCTCTTTGCTCGTTTACTTAGCAAACTTTGAATTTCTTGGCAAATCTCATTGTAAACTCATCTATGTAATGGGCCTGAATCGTACTCCACAAACTTGGGTGTGCAAGACATGTTCATGTTATTTTTCAAGAACCAATTTAAATCTGTATCTGAGCCTACATCCCTCGGAGCTGCTGGGAAATTAAATTTCAGTCATCACTGGAGTTTCCCCCCCACCCCTTCCAGAGTCAGGCATAGGTCCTGGAGACTTACACAGAACAGAACAATTTCAGAGACTCCCATGGTAACCATTAACAAGCTCATAGTTCAAATCTATACCATCCTTTAAGAGTGGACATCCTTTCTGTGGGAATGAGAATCTTTGGGAAGCTCTGGTATTCACAGTCCAGTCATCCTCAGGGCACCAAGCAGTCTGTCCTCTGAAATCCGGCCTCCAGCCCCAGGCATGGCAAGGGAACCCAACCACTTTCTCATTCCCTAGCTTAAATAATCTCACTCCTTCTGCTCTTTCTTTCTTATTTTTTTATTTTTAAAAAATTTATTTATTTATTTATTTATTTATTTAGGCTGCACAGGGTCTTAGTTGCGGCAAGTGGGATCTTCGTTGCAGCATGCGTACTTCTTAGTTGCGGCACGTGGATTCTTAGTTGTGGTGTGGCACACATGCACGATCTAGTTCCCCCACCAGGGATCAAACCCGGGCCCCCTGCATTGGGAGCATGGAGTCTTACTCACTGGACCATCAGGGAAGTCCCTCTTTCTGTTCTTTCTGGCTCTGCCTGTGGCACTTTGTTATGGCAGCCCTAGCAAACTAATCTACCAAGCCGTATAGTATATACTGTTATTATATTTCCTTTCTTTGTCCTTCATCCTGAGCTGGTTGCTTTCTAGAACTGTCACTAAGCTGATGTCCTGGTGTTTCCCTTTTTATCATCCTGAGGACTCCCTTTCTCTCTCTTGTGTTGGTTCTCTTGTTTTCCTGATTCCATGTCTTTGTTTACTTGTTTCTAAGAAAAAATGGAGCAGGGAGGCAAATTCTTTGAAGCTTTGAATATTTGAAATTGTCTTTAGTTTTACCTTACATTGGATTGATAGTTTGTTTTTTTGTGTTCATTATCTATTGGTACATAGCAAATTACCCCCCATCTTAGTGGCTTAAAATAAAAAACCTTTATCATTTCACAATTTCTGTGGATCAGGGATCTGGCTGTGTCCTCTGGCTCAGGGTTTCTCATGGGCTGCAATCAAGGTGTCAGCCAAAGCTACTCAACTTCCCTGTTTTCATTATGGGTTCTCCTTGTTTCATCTTCTCTAGCAATTAAACTGCTGATTATCTGTTGTAGTCTCTTCTCCTGCTTCTTTGTGCTTGGGGGTTTATGCCTCAAAAAATCCTATTGTTATTGTATTAGTGAGTTCTGATCAGTGGCCTCAACATCATCCTCATTTTCCTTCTTGGATGTTCCTTGACCTCATGCAATCAGCTCTTCAGGGACCCACCTTGATTTTCCAGAATTCTTTTTTTTTTAATATTTATTTTATATTAGAGTACAGTTGATTTACAATGTTGTTAGTTCCAGGTGTACAGCAAAGTGATTCAGTTATACATATACATATATCCATTCTTTTTCAGATTCTTTTCCCATATAGGTTATTACAGAGTATTGAGTAGAGTTCCCTGTGCTATACAGCAGGTTCTTTTTTTTTTTTTTTTAACACCCAAGAGATAAATAGACTGACACCAAGCATTGTAAATGGATGACCACAACAAAAGCAACAATGATTGCAATTACCAAACATGAAACACACTCATACTATGTCATAATATTGACATTCAGTCCAGTAATCCTCCACTGTAACAGCTCCTTTACTTTGCAGTGAAAATTAATTTGTATATTCTTTGCCTCTGAGTCCTTGTGGGATTTTTTTTTAATTCAAACAGAAAGTCACAAAAATTATAATCATCCTCATCAGTTCACTCAGTCCCATGTAATTAAATTTTTTATCTTGATTTTTTATTAACACTTTTATGAGTTCATCAATTTTTCATTAGAGTTCTGAAAATGCTTATTCATTCAGTTCAGCAGTACAGTCAGTTACCAGAAACCTGTACTTGTCAGAGTTTTTTCCATGAATTCCTTGAAGATGAAACCCTTTTATAGGAACATATTTGCAAAAGCATCAGAGTACACCCAGAACTGTCTGTAAATGACAAAAGACTTAAAAATGACCACGGTTAAAGATTTGATGAAAGTTCATAATAATGCAATTGACAAGGAAATTTAGTTATTTCTGAGATATACATTTTAAAGTAATAACTAGAATTATGACTTATAACATTATACCAGAACATATAAGATTTTTAAAAATTTCATGTAATGTCTGAAACATTTATATTAACATATTTCCATACAAATAACCCAACGAAAGTTTAGTATTGGTTGTATTGTTTGTTTGTTTTTTTATACTGCAGGTTCTTATTAGTCATCAATTTTATACACATCAGTGTATACATGTCAATCCCAATCGCCCAATTCAGCACACCACCATCCCCACCCCACCACAGTTTTCCCCCCTTGGTGACCGTATGTCTGTTCTCTACATCTGTGTCTCAACTTCTACCCTGTAAACCGGCTCATCTGTACCATTTTTCTAGGTTCCACATACATGCGTTAATATACGATATTTGTTTATCTCTTTCTGACTTACTTCACTCTGTATGACAGTCCCTAGATCCATCCACGTCTCAACAAATGACTCAATTTCGTTCCTTCTTATGGCTGAGTAATATTCCATTGTATATATGCACCACATCTTCTTGATCCATTTGTCTGTCGGTGGGCATTTAGGTTGCTTCCATGACCTGGCTATTGTAAATAGTGCTGCAATGAACATTGGGGTGCATGTGTCTTTTTGAATTATGGTTTTCTCTGGGTATACGACCAGTAGTGGGATTGCTGGATCATATGGTAATCCTATTTTTAGTTTTTTAAGGAACCTCCATACTGTTCTCCATAGTGGCTGTATCAATCTACATTCCCACCCACAGTGCAAGAGGGTTCCCTTTTCTCCACATCCTCTCCAGCATTTCTTGTTTGTAGATTTTCTGATGATGCCCATTCTAACTGGTGTGAGGTGATACCTCATTGTAGTTTTGATTTGCGTTTCTCTAATAATTAGTGATGTTGAGCATCTTTTCATGTGTTTCTTGGCCATCTGTATGTCTTCTTTGGAGAAATGTCTATTTAGGTCTTCTGCCCATTTTTGGATTGGGTTGTTTGTTTCTTTAATATTGAGCTGCATGAGCTGTTTATATATTTTGGAGATTAATTCTTTGTCCGTTGAGTCATTTGCAAATATTCTCTCCCATTCTGAAGGTTGTCTTTTTGTCTTGTTTATGTTTTCCTTTGCTGTGCAAAAGCTTTTAAGTTTCATTAGGTCCCATTTGTTTATTTTTGTTTTTATTTCCATTACTCTAGGAGGTGGATCAAAAAAGATCTTGCTGTGATTTATGTCAAAGAGTGTTCTTCCTATGTTTTCCTCTACGAGTTTTATAGTGTCCGGTCTTACATTTAGATCTCGAATCCATTTTGAGTTTATTTTTGTGTATGGTATTCAGTAGTGTTCTAATTTCATTCTTTTACATGTAGCTGTCCAGTTTTCCCAGCACCACTTATTGAAGAAGCTGTCTTTTCTCCACTGTATATCTTTGCCTCCTTTGTCGTAGATTAGTTGACCATAGGTGCGTGGGTTTATCTCTGGGCTTTCTATCTTGTTCCATTGATCTATGTTTCTGTTTTTGTGTCAGTACCATATTGTCTTGATTACTGTAGCTTTGTAGTATAGTCTGAACTCAGGGAGTCTGATTCCTCCAGCTCCGTTTTTATCCTTCAAGACTGCTTTGACTATTCGGATTCTTTTGTGTCTCCATACAAATTTTAAGATGATTTGTTCTAGTTCCTTAAAAAATGCCATTGGTAATTTGATAGGGATTGCATTGAATCTGTAGATTGCTTTGGGTAGTATAGTCATTTTCACAATATTGATTCTTCCAATCCAAGAACATGGTATATCTCTCCACCTGTTGGTATCTTCTTTAATTTTTTTCATCAGTGTCTTATAGTTTTCTGCATACAGGTCTTTTGTCTCCCTAGGTAGGTTTATTCCTAGGTATTTTACTCTTTTTGTTGCAATGGTAAATGGGAGTGTTTCCATAATTTCTCTTTCCGATTTTTCATCATTAGTGTATAGGAATGCAAGAGATTTCTGTGCATTAATTTTGTATCCTGCAACTTTACCAAATTCATTGATTAGCTCTAGTAGTTTTCTGGTGGCATTTTTAGGATTCTCTATGTATAGTATCATGTCATCTGCAAACAGTGACAGTTTTACTTCTTCTTTTCCAATTTGTATTCCTTTTATTTCTTTTTCTTCTCTGACTGCTGTGGCTAGGACTTCCAAAACTATGTTGAATAATAGTGGTGAGAGTGGACATCCTTGTCTTGTTCCTGATGTTAGAGGAAATGCTTTCAGTTTGTCACCGTTGAGAATGATGTTGCTGTGGGTTTGTCGTATATGGCCTTTATTATGTTGAGGTAGGTTCCCTCTATGCCCACTTTCTGGAGAGTTTTTATCATAAATGGGTGTTGAATTTTGTCAAAAGCTTTTTCTGCATCTATTGAGATGATCATATCGTTTTTATCTTCAATTTGTTAATATAGTGTATCACATTGATTGATTTGCGTATATTGAAGAATCCTTGCACCCCTGGGATAAATCCCACTTGATCATGGTGTATGATCCTTTTAATGTGCTGTTGGATTCTGTTTGCTAGTATTTTGTTGAGAATTTTTGCATCTATATTCATCAGTGATATTGGACTGTAATTTTCTTTTTTTGTAGTATCTTTGTCTGGTTTTGGTATCAGGGTGATGGTGGCCTGATATAATGCATTTGGGAGTGTTCCTTTCTCTGCAATTTTGTGGAAGAGTTTGAGAAGGATGGGTGTTAGCTCTTCTCTAAATGTTTGATAGAATTCACCTGTGAAGCCATCTGGTCCTGGACTTTTGTTTGTTGGAAGAGTTTTAATCACAGTTTCCATTTCATTACTTGTGATTGGTCTGTTCATATTTTCTGTTTCTTCCTGATTCAGTCTTGGAAGGTTATACCTTTCTAAGAATTTGTCCATTTCTTCCAGGTTGTCCATTTCACTGGCATAGAGTTGCTTGTAGTAGTCTCTTAGAATGCTTTGTATTTCTGCGGTATCTGTTGTAAGCTCTCCTTTTTCATTTCTAATTTTATTGATTTGAGTCCTCTGCCTCTTTTTCTTGATGAGTCTGGCTAATGGCTTATCAATTTGTTTATCTTCTCAAAGAACCAGCTTTTAGTTTTATTGATCTTTGCTATTGTTTTTTTTTGTTTCTATTTCATTTATTTCTGCTCTGATCTTTATGATTTCTTTCCTCCTGCTAACTTTGGGTTTTGTTTGTTCTTCTTTCTCTAGTTCCTTTAGGTGTAAGGTTAGATTGTTTACTTGAGATTTTTCTTGTTTATTTAGGTAGGCTTGTATAGCTATAAACTTCCCTCTTAGAACTTTTTTTGTTGCATCCCATAGGTTTTGGATCATCGTGTTTTCATTGCCATTTGTCTCTAGGTATTTTTTGATTTCCTCCTTGATTTCTTCAGTGATCTCTTGGTTATTTAGTAACGTATTGTTTAGCCTCCATGTGTTTGTGCTTTTCACGTTTTTTCCCCTGTAATTCATTTTTAATCTCATAGCATTGTGGTCAGAAAAGATGCTTGATATGATTTCAATTTTCTTAAATTTACTGAGGCTTGATTTGTGACCCAAGATGTGATCTATCCTGGAGAATGTTCTGTGTGCACTTGAGAAGAAAGTGTAATCTGCTGTTTTTGGATGGAATGTCCTATAAATATCAATTAAATCTATCTGGTCTATTGTGTCATGTAAAGCTTCTGTTTCCTTCTTTATTTTCATTTTGGGTGATCTGTCCATTGGTGTAAGTGAGGTGTTAAAGTCCCCCACTATTATTGTGTTACTGTCGATTTCCTCTTTTATAGCTGTTAGCAGTTGCCTTATGTATTGAGGTGCTCCTATGTTGGGTGCATATATATTTATAATTGTTGTATCTTGTTCTTGGATTGATCCCTTGATCATTATGTAGTGTCCTTCCTTGTCTCTTGTAACATTCTTTATTTTAAAGTCTATTTTATCTGATATGAGTATAGCTACTCCAGCTTCCTTTTGATTTCCATTTGCATGGAATAGCTTTTTCCATCCCCTCACTTTCAGTCTGTATGTGTCCCTAGGTCTGAAGTGGGTCTCTTGTAGACCACATATATACAAACACCACAATTTTGAAAGGTCTCCAAGTGCTTTTCTAGTGGACCCATTCTCAGTGTGCTGATGAAACCCAGTATTGAACCTGAAGAGTTTCAGGGCCAGGCTTGACCTCATTCACAAAGATAATGAATATGCCCTTGTGAGACCTTGGGGTAGACAGCCAGCCAGTTAGCCTTTTCTGGAAATGGAAAATACACTATGCAGGCAATCATATTGACCAGTTCCCAGAAAGGCTCTGTATAGTTTTATGCAACGTTAACCTAAACTACCTTTGCTAAAACACAATGCCTTCTCTGTGAGATCTGCAAGCAACTCTTGGCTCTGTTTTCCCATATAACTGGCCTGCAGGGTGAGTGGTGGGTGGGCTGGAGTCCGAGCATCAGTAGAGGGACAGGAGATGGGAGCAAGGGCACACACTCCAGCCCATGCATGCAGACCCTCTTTTCTCCTAGAAAGAGAATGCCCCTGAGGCACTGCTCCCTTCCTGAGGACTGCCCGACTGTTCTTCAGTTACTTGCTCCAGTGCAAATCACAAACAGGGAGATGAGAGTTTTGCTGACTTTAGAACCTGCCCCTGAGTCAGAAACCATCCACTCCAGCCACCTTTGTTGACCCGTTACCTTCCACCGCAGCACTTGCTGTGGCTCCAGCCCCTCAATACTAACTCTGCAGGTTAGTGCTGGGCTGCTGGGCTGCTATTTTTAACCTCAAGATTCAATAGGAGGAGAGAATTTGTAGAGCAGAGGGAAATGTGAAAAGCTTGACCGAAAGAGGCCTCCAAGGAACATTTTTTTATGAGACAATAAAATATTCAAATAAAGTAAGGAGATAGAGGAGGGGGGTGGGAGGAGGGGGAGAGCACTGACTACAGGGCTCTCCACACTTTAAAACCCAATGATTAATCAGTTTCTAAATTACTAGGATCAAGTTAGGCCAGGAAGTGAGCAATCCTCCTTTTAGTTGAAATGCAAAGAAAAAATATCAGAATATAATTTCTGTAGATGGGATTCAGCCAGGGGCTGGACTTATTGCTTCTGATCCTAAACTAATCTGCCAAAATCATGCAGTTTAAGAAGAGAGAATTGATGGGATAAAATCCAGCACCTATGAAATGTTCGCTGCGTGCTGGGACCTTAATTCCTTTCTCTCCCAAGTTTATCTTCCAAGATTTCTTTACCCCGTGCTTTAGTTGAGATGATTCTATCTAAAATGAGAACGATGGCATTTTAAGATTGCTCCTCAGTGTTTGCAAGCCTTTTGGCATGTTAGGATCTCAGGCTTGGCCCCGTGGCCTTTTTCTGCTTTGGTGAGAGATGTGAATGGTAGGCAAGTCAATGAAGAGAGTCTATTATTTGTGCTGAGTGGAAAGGAGTGTTTCCCAGTAGAGGGCATCCTTACGTAATGAATTTCTCTTTACCCTTAGAATTATTTGCAGATACTGATGTGCATCGGGGAACAGATTTTACCTCTTAAGGCTTTTTAAAGCTTATTTCTGACAAGTCATCTACACATAAGGTGTTAAAGTGTTAAGAAGATTTGTTCCAATATTTTTCTTAGTTGGTAAGTGATAAGTTGTACTATCAATGATGGCAGTAGCAAATCATAAAATGGTTTAACTAAATTTAACCACATTTTATTTACTCATAAAATCAACAAATATTGATTGATTGCCTTCTGTGTGCAAGAAAGAGGGTGGGGTGAGTTTCCAAGGGTGGGCCTGAGTCAGCCCTTTCTGGAAAATAATTTATGATACATAGAGGGGTTAAGAAATAACTGTAGGAAGTTAAAATACAGGACAAAATATTTATTCTTGTTTCAAATTCTTGCTTATTAGGAAAAATGACTTCTCTAATATTAATTGTTTGTGGGCTTTAGAATTCTTTCCATTTCCTGTTGTAGATGGCATCCAGAATATTCAAGTTGTTTTCAAATCTTTTAGCTTCTGCCAAAATTGATTTGTTAAGGCCTCTTTTCTTTCTACTTTTGAAATTCAGCTCCATTTTAAGAGGAAATTAATCTTCACGTTGTGATTCCACCCCTAATTTTTAAAATAGATTATTTGGAAAGACTCGTTCATTGTCTTGGTTTCCTCTAAAGTCTATCCATGTCTAATGAGAAAGGGGTATTGTTGTAACTCAGCTCTCCTTGACCCATAGGAGATCTTGAGTGAAGTTCAGACATGGAGAGTTGTTTAACCTTTCCCTATCAGAGCGCTGGCAATGGAAGGTTTGTTGAAAGCATGAGTTGAAGGGCACCTTGTGGGCTTGAGACCTGACCACCACAGGCTCGGGGAGGTTCATTTGATTGCTGAAGGCCAGTACCCCCAGATGAGGAACAAGCCACTCTACAAGTTCAGATGCTTCCTCCGTCTCAAGGGTGGGGCCTCTCAGACCCACAGAACCAGAACCAGCAGTGTTGAAAACTTGTTATCCTGATAGTACATCTTACAGCACCTTCTGGGGGGCAAAGTGGTGCAGCAGGGCAGAGCGAATATGGGAATGCTCTTCATCTCGGGTTCCATGTCCTTCAAAGCCTCTAGAAGCAGTACCTGAAACTCAGGCTATAACTTGTGGAGCTACGTGTGGAAGCTTGGAACATACTAGTTGGTTTGGGCTCCTCCAGAGGAAACACAGTGACCTGGGGGTGACTACCCTTTCTGTAATTGTCCTGATTGGAGAGAGTGCCCTTCTGGAGGCCAGTTAAATCAGTCTTCAGCATCTGTGGTGGGCACTGTTAGTGACTCCTTTACTAGACCGGCACCCTCATCCTCAGGTGCCGAGTGTTGGCTGCTCACAGCTGCTCCTTTCTCTAGAGAATTGTCCCCCATTGAAGGGAATAACTCAGCCATGGAACTTATGATCCTTTCAGCAATTCACAAACAATGACTGGCTGAAAATAGGGTATAAAATGTCAGCTTCCTTTCTTCAATGTAGGCATCAATTTTGTGGTGTGGCTTACACTTCTGGGTTCCCCATGGAATCAGGCTGAAGATAAAGTCCAGCTGAGACTACCTCCTCCTTGCCTAACAACTTCCCTTGTACCACCTTTCTTTCTCCACTCTTCTCCGGAGAGCATTCCGGCAAAAAACCACCTCCAGCTCTGCTTCTAGAAACCTTACCTGAGACAGTACCTCTTCTGACTTGGTAGGACATATAGTCTTCTTTATACAATGTGTCAATTGCGTATGAGCAGTCACCTCTTCCTCCTTCTTTTAAGAGAACATTTTATTCAGGTGTTAGGTGGCTATGCGCCTCGGTCCCTTCTGGTCCCAAAGGATGAATTTGTTAAATCCAAGCCAATCATGGTAATTTCATTCTCTTTGCAGTGAGTGGTTTGAGAACGGCATGTGGCCCAATTCCAGTCAATTGCACCTAAGGGAAGTCAGCTGAAGGGCATATAGACATGTTTCTTTGCTCTTAAAAGGGAGCAAAGGAGAAAGATATATTTGTATTCCTATTTCTAGACATTGTTGAGTAAGAATGTGATGGTGGGACTTCAGCAGTAAATTTGTAATCATGAGGAGATGTTAAGATTATCTTAACTCTGAGGATTATAAAGTCACTAAGCCATTGAGTTAACCAATACTAGAGCCCCCCAACCAATCAGCTGCCCCATTTTTAGTTATGTAAAATAACAAAAGTTCATATTTGTTTAAATAAGCTTTAGTTGAGTCTGCAGCTGTTTGTAAATGAGAGCATCCTAGACATCTACAGAGCTAGCCTTGAAAAAACTTACTTTCTAATGACCAAGTGATATTGAGAATACAGAATAGAAAAAAGTAATTAATACCTCCATTTTATTTTTCTCTCATAAAGAGAAGAATGGTCAGTAATAATTTGAACAATATTTTGTTTTGGCTTATACAGCTGGTTTATTGAATGGGCCTAACCTAATGGAAGCAAAAACAGGAAATGGGTTAATTTTTCTTCCATTACGGACTTCAAGTATTCTCCGTTGCATTTCCCTTGCCTTGTCTCTCCCCATGACAGCTTTTTATTCATTTTCGGTTGTAAGAGCAGTCTCATTTTTTAAAGTAACCACTTCTTATTTATTATGATTCATATTTTAGTGGTAAAATCTACATAGCCTTTAACAGATAGCAAGTTGTTATTTTTAGCAATTGTTTTATTTGAAAATTTTAAAATGTCTTATACCGAATGCTAAATAACATGAGACTTCATCTTTAAGTGATTTTAGTTGATTAAACCTATGAAATGGAGATGTGAAATTAGTTCTACATTAATCTAAACACTAATTTCCCTTTTTTTTTTAACATCTTTATTGGAGTATAATTGCTTTACAATGGTGTGTTAGTTTCTGCTTTATAACAAAGTGAATCAGTTATACATATACATATGTTCCCATATCTCTTCCCTCTTGCATCTGCCTCCCTCCCACCCTCCCTATCCCACCCTTCTAGGTGGTCACACAGCACCAAGCTGATCTCCCTGTGCTATGTGGCTGCTTCCCACTAGCTATCTATTTTACGTTTGGTAGTGTATATATGTCCATGCCACTCTCTAACTTTGTCACAGCTTACCCTTCCCTCTCCCCATATCCTCAAGTCCATTCTCTAGTAGGTCTGTGTCCTTATTCCCATCTCACCCCTAGGTTCTTCATGCCTTTTTTTTTTTCTTAGATTCCATATATATGTGTTAGCATATGGTATTTGTTTTTCTCTTTCTGACTTACTTCACTCTCTATGACAGACTCTAGGTCCATCCACCTCATTACAAATACCTCCATTTCATTTCTTTTTATGGCTGAGTAATATTCCGGTGTATATATGTGCCACATCTTCTTTATCCACTCATCTGATGATGGACACTTAGGTTGCTTCCATGTCCTGGCTATTGTAAATAGAGCTGCAATGAATATTTTGGTACATGACACTTTTTGAATTATGGTTTTCTCAGGGTATATGCCCAGTAGTGGGATTGCTGGGTTGTATGGTAGTTCAATTTGTAGTTTTTTAAGGAACCTCCATACTGTTCTCCATAGTGGCTGTATCAATTTACATTCCCACCGACAGTGCAAGAGGGTTCCCTTTTCTCCACACCCTCTCCAGCATTTATTGTTTGTAGATTTTTTGATAATGGCCATTCTGACCAGAGTGAGATGATATCTCATTGTAGTTTTGATTTGCATTTCTCTAGTGATTAGTGATGTTCAGCATCTTTTCATGTGTTTGTTGGCAATCTGTATATCTTCTTTGGAGAAATGTTTATTTAGGTCTTCTGGCCATTTTTTGATTGGGTTGTTTGTTTTTTTGATATTGAGCTGCATGAGCTGCTTTTAAATTTTAGAGATTAATCCATTGTCAGTTGCTTCATTTACAAATATTTTCTCCCATTCTGAGGGTTGTCTTTCCGTCTTGTTTATGGTTTCCTTTGCTGTGCAAAAGCTTTTAAGTTTCATTAGGTACCATTTGTTTATTTTTGTTTTTATTTCCATTTCTCTAGGAGGTGGGTTAAAAAGGATCTTGCTGTGATTTATGTCATAGAGTGTTCTGCCTAAGTTTTCCTCTAAGAGTTTGATAGTGTCTGGCCTTACATTTAGGTCTTTAATCCATTTTGAGTTTATTTTTGTGTATGGTGTTAGGGAGTGTTCTAATTTCATATTTTTACATGTACCTATCCAGTTTTCCCAGCACCACTTACTGAAGTGGCTGTCTTTTCTCCACTGTATATTCTTGCCTCCTTTATCAAAGATAAGGTGATCATATGTGTGTGGGTTTATCTCTGGGCTTTCTATCCTGTTCCATTGATCTATGTTTCTGTTTTTGTGCCAGTACCATACTGTCTTGATTACTGTAGCTTTGCAGTATAGTCTGAAGTCAGGGAGCCTGATTCCTCCAGCTCCATTTTTCTTTCTCAAGACTGCTTTGGCTATTCGGGGTCTTTTGTGTTTCCATACAAATTGTGAAATTTTTTGTTATACTTCTGTGAAAAATGCCAGTGGTAGTTTGATAGGGATTGTATTGAATCTGTAGATTGCTTTGGGTAGTAGAGTCATTTTCACAATGTTGATTCTTCCAATCCAAGAACATGGTATATCTCTCCATCTATTTGTATCATCTTTAATTTCTTTCATCAATGTCCTATAATTTTCTGCATACAGGTCTTTTGTCTCCTTAGGTAGGTTTATTCCTAGATATTTTATTCTTTTTGTTGCAATGGTAAATGGGAGTGTTTTCTTACTTTCACTTTCAGATTTTTCTTCATAAATGTATAGGAATGCCAAAGATTTCTGTGCATTAATTTTGTTTCCTGCTACTTTACCAAATTCATTGATTAGCTCTAGTAGTTTTCTGGTAGCATCTTTAGGATTCTCTATGTATAGTATCATGTCATCTGCAAAGAGTGACAGCTTTACTTCTTCTTTTCTGATTTGGATTCTTTTATTTCTTTTTCTTCTCTGATTGTTGTGGCTAAAACTTCCAAAACTATGTTGAATAATAGTGGTGAGAGTGGGCAACCTTGTCTTGTTCCTCATCTTAGTGGAAATGGTTTCAGTTTTTCACCATTGAGGACAATATTGGCTGTGGGTTTGTCATATATGGCCTTTATTATGTTGAGGAAAGTTCCCTCTATGCCTACTTTCTGCAGGGCTTTTATCATAAATGGGTGTTGAATTTCGTCGAAAGCTTTCTCTGCATCTATTGAGATGATCATATGGTTTTTCTCCTTCAATTTGTTAATATGATGTATCACGTTGATTGATTTGCGTATATTGAAGAATCCTTGCATTCCTGGGATAAACCTCACTTGATCATGGTGTATGATCCTTTTAATGTGCTGTTGGATTCTGTTTGCTAGTATTTTGTTGAGGATTTTTGCATCTATGTTCATCAGTAATATTGGCCTGTAGTTTTCTTTCTTTGTGACATCTTTGTCTGGTTTTGGTATCAGGGTGATGGTGGCCTCGTAGAATGATTTGGGGAGTGTTCCTCCCTCTGCAATATTTTGGAAGAGTTTGAGAAGGATAGGTGTTAGCTCTTCTCTAAATGTTTGATAGCATTCACCTGTGAAGACATCTGGTCCTGGGCTTTTGTTTGTTGGAAGATTTTTAATCACAGTTTCAATTTCAGTGCTTGTGATTTGTTTGTTCATATTTTCTATTTCTTCTTGGTTCAGTCTCAGTAGGTTGTGCATTTCTAAGAATCTGTCCATTTCTTCCAGGTTGTCCATTTTATTGGCATAGAGTTGCTTGTAGTAATCTCTCATGATCGTTTGTATTTCTGCAGTGTCAGTGGTTACTTCTCCTTTTTCATTTCTAATTCTATTGATTTGCGTCTTCTCCCTTTTTCTCTTGATGAGTCTGGCTAATGGTTTATCAATTTTGTTTATCTTCTCGAAGAACCAGCTTTTAGTTTCATTGATTTTTGCTATTGTTTCCTTCATTTCTTTTTCATTTATTTCTGATCTGATCTTTATGATTTCTTTCCTTCTGCTAACTTTGGGTTTTTTTTTGCTCTTCTTTCTGTAATTGCTTTAGGTGCAAGGTTAGGTTGTTTATTCGAGATGTTTCCTGTTTCTTGAGGTAGGCTTGTATTGCTATAAACTTCCATCTTAGCACTGCTTTTGCTGCATCCCATAGGTTTTGAGTCATCGTGTCTCCATTGTCATTTGTTTCTAGGTATTTTTTGATTTCCCCTTTGATTTCTTCAGTGATCACTTCGTTATTAAGTAGTGTATTGTGTAGCCTCCATGTGTTTGTATTTTTTACAGATCTTTTCCTGTAATTGATATCTAGTCTCATAGCGTTGTGGTCGGAAAAGATACTTGACACGATTTCAATTTTCTTAAATTTACCAAGGCTTGATTTGTGACCCAAGGTATCATCTATCCTGGAGAATGTTCCATGAGCATTTGAGAAAAATGTGTATTCTGTTGTTTTTTGGTGGAATGTCCTATAAATATCAATTAAGTCCATCTTGTTTAATGTATCATTTAAAGCTTGCGTTTCCTTATTTATTTACATTTTGGATGATCTGTCTATTGGTGACAGTGGGGTGTTAAAGTCCCCTACTATGATTGTATTATTGTTGATTTCCCCTTTTATGGTTGTTAGTATTTGCCTTATGTACTGAGGTGCTCCTATGTTGGGTACATAAATATTTACAGTTGTTATATCTTCTTCTTGGATCAATCCCTTGATCATTATATAGTGTCCTTCTTTGTCTCTTGTAATAGTCTTTATTTTAAAGTCTATTTTGTCTGATATGAGAATTGCTACTCCAGCTTTCTTTTGATTTCCATTTGCATGGAATATCTTTTTCCAGCCTCTCACTTTCAGTCTGTATATGTCTCTAGGTCTGAAGTGGGTCTCTTGTAGACAGCATATATATGGGTCTTGCTTTTGTATCCATTCAGCCATTCTGTGTCTTTTGGTGGGAGCATTTAATCCATTTACATTTAAGGTAATTATCGATATGTATGTTCCTATTCCCATTTTCTTAAATATTTTATGTTTGTTATTGTAGGTCTTTTCCTTCTCTTGTGTTTCTTGCCTAGAGAAGTTCCTTTAGCATTTGCTGTAAAGCTGCTTTGGTGGTGCTGAACTCTCTCAGCTTTTGCTTGTCTGTAAAGGTTTTAATTTCTCCATCAAATCTGAATGAGATCCTTGCTGGGTAGAGTAACCTTGGTTGTAGGTTTTTCTCCTTCATGACTTTAAGTATATCCTGCCACTCCCTTCTGGCTTGCAGAGTTTCTGCTGAAAGATCAGCTGTTAACCTTATGGGGATTCCCTTGTGTGTTATTTGTTGTTTTTCCCTTGCTGCTTTTAATATGTTTTCTTTATATTTAATTTTTGATGTTTGATTAAGATGTGTCTTGGCGTGTTTCTCCTTGGATTTATCCTGTATGGGACTCTCCGTGCTTCCAGGACTTGATTAACTATTTCCTTTCCCATATTAGGGAAGTTTTCAACTATAATCTCTTCAAATATTTTCTCAGTCCCTTTCTTTTTCTCTTCTTCCTCTGGGACCCCTATAATTCGAATGTTGGTGCGTTTAAAGTTGTCCCAGAGGTCTCTGAGACTGTCCTCAGTTCTTTTCATTCTTTTTTCTTTATTCTGCTCTGCAGTAGTTATTTCCACTATTTTATCTTCCAGGTCACTTATCCGTTCTTCTGCCTCAGTTATTCTGCTATAGATCCCGTCTAGAGTATTTTTAATTTCATTTATTGTGTTTTTCATCGTTGCTTGGTTCCTCCTTAGTTCTTCTACATCCTTGTTAAATGTTTCTTTCATTTTGTCTATTCTATTTCCAAGATTTTGGATCATCTTTACTATCATTATTCTGAATTCTTTTTCAGGTAGACTGCCTATTTCCTCTTCATTTGTTAGGTCTGGTGTGTTTTGACCCTGCTCCTTCATCTGCTGTGTGTTTTTCTGTCTTCTCATTTTGCTTATCTTACTGTGTTTGGAGTCTCCTTTTCACAGGCTGCAGGTTCGTAGTTCCCGTTGTTTTTGGTATCTGTCCCTAGTGGCTAAGTTTGGTTCAGTGGGTTGTGTAGGCTTCCTGGTGGAGGGAACTAGTGCCTGAGCTCTGGTGGATGAGGCTGGATCTTGTCTTTCTGGTGGGCACGTCCACGTCTGGTGGTGTGTTTTGGGGTGTCTGTGGCCTTATTATGATTTTAGGCAGCCTCTCTACTAATGGATGGGGCTGTGTTCCTATCTTGCTAGTTGTTTGGTAGATGGTGTCCAGCACTGTAGGTTGCTGGTCGTTGAGTGAAGCTGGGTCTTGATGTTGAGCTGGAGACCTCTGAGAGATTTTCGCCGTTTGGTATTACGTGGAGCTGGGAGGTCTCTTGTGGACCAGTGTCCTGAAGTTGGCTCTCTCACCTCAGGGGCACAGCCCTGATGCCTGGCTGGAGCACCAAGAGCCTTTCGTCCACACGGCTCAGAATAAAAGGGAGAAAAAAATAGAAAGAAAGAAAGAAAGAGGATAAAATAAAAAAAATAGAGCTATTATAATAAAAATAAGAAAAAAAATTATTAAGAAGAAATGTATTCAGAAAAAAATTTTTTTAATTTTTAAAAATAGATTTATTAATTTTTTATAGTAAAAAATAAGAAAAAAATATTAAGAAAAAAATTTATTAAGAAAAAAATTTTATTTTTTTAAAATAAAATATATGAAAAAACTTATTAAAAATTTTTTTTTAATTTCTAAAAATAGAAAATAAGGAAAAAATTATTAAAAAACATTTTTTAGGAAAAAAATTTTTTTTTTTTTGAGTAAAGAAAAAAAAAAAAACACAGACGGGCCTAACCCTAGGACTAATGGTGAAAGCAAAGCTATAGAGACAAAATCTCACCCAGTAGCATACACCTATACACTCACAAAAAAAGGAAAAGGGGGAAAATTAATATATCCTGCTCCCAAAGTCCACCTCCTGAATTTGGGATGATTTGTTGTCTCTTCAGGTATTCAACAGATGCAGGCACATCAAGTTGTTTGTGGAGCTTTAATCCGCTGCTTCTCAGGCTGCTGGGAGAGATTTCCCTTTCTCTTCTTTGTTCGTACAGCTACCAGGGTTCAGCTTTGGATTTGGCCCCGCCTCTGCATGTAGGTCGCCTGAGGGCGTCTGTTCCCCGCCCAGGCAGAACGGGGTTAAAGGAGCAGCTGCTTCGGGGGCTCTGGCTCACTCAGGCCGGGGGGGAGGGAGGGGCACGGATGCGGGACGAGCCTGCGGTGGCAGAGGCTGGCATGACGTTGCAGCAGCCGGAGGCCCGCCGTGCGTTCTCCCGGCGAAGTTGTCCCTGGGTCACGGGACCCTGGCAGTGGCGAGCTGCACAGGCTCCCAGGAGGGGCGGTGTGGAGAGTGACCTGTGCTCACACACAGGCTTCTTGGTGGTGGCAGCAGCAGCCTTAGCGTCTCCTGCCTGTCTCTGGAGTCCGTGCTGCCAGCCGCGGCTCGCGCCCATCTCTGGAGTTTGTTTAGGCGGCGCTCTGAATCACCTCTCCTTGCGCGCTGCGAAACAAAGAGGCAAGAAAAAGTCTCTTGCCTCTTCGGCAGCTGCAGACTTTTTCCCGGACTCCCTCTCGGCTAGCAGCGAAGCCCGAGCCTCAGCTCCCAGCCCCCGCCTGCTCTGGCGGGTGAGCAGACAAGCCCCTCAGGCTGGTGAGCGCTGGTCGGCGCCGAGCCTCTGTGTGGGAATCTCTCCGCTTTGCCCTCTGCACCCCTGTGGCTGCGCTCTCCTCCGTGGCTCCGAAGCTTCCCCTCTCTGCCACCCACAGTCTCTGCCCACGAAGGGGCTTCCTAGTGTGTGGAAACCTTTCCTCCTTCACAGCTCCCTCCCACTGGTGCAGGTCCCATCCCTATTCTTTTGTCTCTGTTATTTATTTTTTCTTTTGTCCTACCCAAGTACGTGGGGAGTTTCTTGTCTTTTGGGAGGTCTGACGTCTTCCGCCAGCGTCCAGTGGGTGTTCTGTAGGAGCAGTTCCACGTGTAGATGTATTTCTACTGTATCTGTTGGAAGGAAGGTGATCTCTGCGTCTTACTCTTCCGCCATCTTGCCCCTCCCCCTCCATTCATCTGTTGATGGACATTTAGGTTGCTTCCATGTCTTTGCTATTGTAAATAGAAAGCACTGACATTTTGTGGTTGTTTGTTACTGCAGATTTACCTTGCCCATCCTGACTGATACACTTCTCAGCTTTGGGAATTCCACTGAAATTCTAAGACAAGAGGAAGACTACCATTCAACATGCTGCTACCCTTAGAACTGAGGTTTCCTTTTGGAGTATATTTCTATGCACTTCCTGAGAGTACTCATGTCTTAATCCCATAACACTAAAACAACTTTAATAAATAAAACTTTGTAGCTATTCTATAAAGAAATCCCTTGAGAAAACCTTTGAGGATTTCTCAGGGAAGATCATCACCACAAAAATCTGGTCTCATCTGGCCTATTCAGCCTTGACTGCCCCCTCTCTTCCGCAAGTAACCTCCATGCCGGTAAGAGCTCTGGACCCACCTGCCCATTTTCACCTCTGAAAATTCATCCAAACATATAGTCACTTTTCCTGGAATTTCTTCTCTTTCCTTTTGGTCTCTTTTCTTCCCTGAATTTAAGTCTTTTAACAAAATACTGATATTTACTGAGTATTATTTTAGATTGGATTCTCCCAGAGGTAGGCTCTAAGACAAGGATTCTAGAGCAATTATTTAATTGAAGGTGATCCCAGGAAACACCCAACAGGGAAGTGGGGAAGTGAGGATGAGATAGGAAGGAAGCCAACAGGGGGTGTATTAGTGAACAGGTTGTTGCTCAGGACAACTGGGTCTCAAACCTGGGGACCTCTGGGAGACTGAGTATAGGTGGTGAGTAGGACACCCACCTCACAGTTGTTCTACCTCAAGGGTGAAGCCAAATCTGGCCTCTGTACCCCAACGCTGAATTAAATCTCGGAGACAGAGTTTGGGGTGAAGTAGAAAAGAATAGCTTTATTGCTTTGCCAGACCACAGTGTGCTAATGTCCTCAAAACTGTGTGTCCCAACCCAGGGGTTCCTGTGAGGAGTCTTATAGTCAAGGGGCGGGGTTGCTGATAAGGATCAGGGTGCATACAGAGCCCGCATTCCTTTAATCCAGAGATCATCTGGCATCAGGTGGTGATGGGCAAACTGTGACCTTGTCTGGAATGAAGACTGTTTCATCAAGTAGTTAACATCTTCCATTTGTGAGGGTTTTAGTTCTGCAGAAGAGCTCAAAGATATTGTTATGTGTATCCCTTGAAGGGGAACCAGGACCCTGCCCCAAGGGTGCACTATTGTTTCTTGACTACTCCTCACTTATCTCTGCATCCCCTCCCTTCCCTGATTAGCAACTGTTTGAACCTGCCCTTTGGAACTCAGGGAAGGGGACACAGAAAAGCTTTTGTGCCCAGGAGTCCCAGAGGGTCCTGCTCAGTTTCAGGGGCAAGGATGTTGCAGGTATTAATCTACCAATCCATTTGGTGGAGGACTGCTCCCAGGGGTGTTTGTTCTACAGTTCTAGTCTTTCCTCTGCAGAGGCCAGCTAATCCAGCCACTGGAAAGAAGTGGAGCAGGTTCCAGGTGCTCACAGGAGGAAGTCTGGACCTGTAGGGGAATGGTGAGAGTGGAGAACCCAGCAGCATCTGCTCCAGTCACCTCTGTTCAGAGTGCTGGTTGGGTGCCTCAATCACAGGACTGAGGAAGGGAGGCAGGCAAACACCCATCTTCTATCCCATGAGGCAGGATGTATGTTAATAGAATGGCTAAAAGGATGCAAAAGGAGCGTGGATGAAGGAGAAATTAATTTTGCTTTGGGAGAGCAGGAAGATGGATTTTGATTTGGCTTTACAGGGTGGAAAGGATTAAGTGAAGAAGAAGAGCTTTTGTTTCAAGTGGAGGGATTAGAGTAGCACAGGCACGGCAGCTTCAGAATTAGATTAAGTTTTGGGAAAATTGTAAGTAGTGGGTTAGACTGGGACAAAAAGTGGTTGAGAGGAAGTAGGAGATCAAGTTAGAAGATGATGGGGCCAAATTATGGGAGAGCAAGAGTTCAATATGTGATATTTTCATAATGGGGGAAGCACTACATTCTAAAAATTTATAGATGGGTTTAAATTCTGGCCTCTGAACAGGATCCTTCAGGTAATGCCTGATTCCCCCCTGTTTACCTGCATCCTCTTCCTCTTCTTTGAGCTCTGAGTTTGCTTTTCTGGTCCATCTTTCTGAATGTTTCTTTCCAGATTCTTTTAGCAGATTTCCCCTTGGCTCATTCTAGGATCAGTATTCTGGACACCAAGTTTTGCTAGCTTTGTTTCCTAGCGCTCAAGCAGTGGCCTTGTCTTCTCTCCTGTCCACCTAGCGATGACTGTCTCCACTTCCTCCCTCATGTTCTGTTTACTTTTGGCTCCAAAATGCTCTGTCCTGACTTTTCCACTTCCTTTTCCCATCAGATAATTCTTCTTTTTATGCCATACCTGGGAATTGCCGTGTTCTCTAAAGAATTGTGTGTCCTTCTTAGTATGTTGTAGCCACAAAATCTGCTTATACTGAAACTTAGTAGGATCCTATGGGGCTCCTGGGCACAAAAGACTTTCTGTATCCCCTTCCCTGAGTTCCAAAGGGCAGGTTCAAACAGTTGCTAATCAGGGAAGGGAGGGGATGCAGAGATAAGTGAGGAGTAGTCAAGAAACAATAGTGAACCCTTGGGGCTGGGTCTTGGTTCCCCCTCAAGGGATATACATAACAATATCTTTGAGCTCTTCTGAAGAACTAAAACCCCCACGAGATGGGAGACTTGATGAAGCACTCTTCATTACAGAGAAGGTTACAGTTTGCCCATCATCACCTGATGCCAGATGATCTCTGATTAAAGGAGTGAGGAGCCCTGCACACACTCTGCCCCTTGACTATAAGACTCCTCACAGCATCCCCCACTGCCCAACTCCCCCCCACCCCCAGCCCACCACCACCGTTAGGACACACAGTTTCGAGGGCATTAGTCTGCTGTGGCCCCTTTACCTGGCAAAGCAATAAAGCGATTCTTTTCTACTTCACCCAAAACTCTGTCTCCAAGATTTAATTTGGTGTCAGGGTGCAGAGGGTGGATTCAGCTTCAATACCTCTGGAATTTATTCTAAGTTGCAGAAAATTATGTTATTCTCTCATTCACTGTTTCATAAATAGTATTTGAGAACAAGATTGATAATTGTACTTATAATAAAACACGTGAATAAATAGGTAAATAAAATGTTATTTTACTTTTTTTTAGCTCTACTGGTGAAGTACACATTATGCTGAGTAAAGCTAGTAGGAAAATAATTTGTTTTCCATATGCATTATACTAATAGATCATGTGGAGAGAGATTTTACAAAGTGCTACGCACTGTTCTGAGCTTTTTAAATTATTATTAAATTTATTAATTTATTTTTGGCTGCGTTGGATCTTCGTTGCTGTGTTCGGGCTTTCTCTAGTTGCGGTGAGCGGGGGTTACTCTTCGTTGCGGTACGCGGGCTTCTCATTGCGGTGGCTTCTCTTGTTGCAGAGCACGGGCTCTAGGCAGGGAGACTTCAGTAGTTGTGGCTCACGAGCTATAGAGCACAGGCTCAGTACTCGTGGCACATGGACTTTGTTGCTCCGGGGCATGTGGGATCTTCCCGGGCCAGGGCTTGAACCCATATCCCCTGCACTGGCAGGTGGATTCTTAACCACTGCACCAGCAGGGAAGTCTCTCTGAGCTCTTTATATGAATTAACATTTTAAGTCATTATGACAACCTGAGGAGATTGTCCTGTTGTTATCCTCAATTTACAATAGAAGTAATGGAGGCAGAGAGGAATTAAGTAACTTGCTTAAGGCCACACACTTTGGAAGAAGCAGAGGTGGGATTTAAGCATGACACTGGCTCAGAGTTCCAGCTCCTTCCCACTAGGCTGTAGTGTTACCCACTGTGCTGCAGGGCATGGGTTCTCAACACGTGGACCTAGGACCACCAGCATCAGCATCATCTGGGGACTTTTTAGCAAGGCAAATTCTCTGGCTGTGGCCCAACTTACTAAACCAGTAACTCTGGAGATGGGGCCCAGCAATGTGTGTTGAAATAGGCCCTCCAGGTAACTCAATGCATGCCAACGTCTGATAACCACTGCAGGTAATTTTGATTTACCCTTTGAGCTATGTCTCTTTTTGGATAAATAGGAGAAATTTGTACTATTTAAACATCCATGCGGAGTGGGTTCTAGTTTCCTGTCTTGAGGCAGGAGGATGCTACCAAGACCCTCCCTACCCTTTGTTTTCTCATCTATCGGCTGATATGGTGCTCTCTCCCCACCTTCCTGGAAGCTGTAAAGGATGAAGGAAATGCTGTGTGTGATTGGCCTTTAAAATAACAGATGACATTGATAAAATTTTAAGTCTGTGGATAGTCATAAAGCTATTCATAACTGAGTATTAGCTATAATTATACTGCTGATAACTGAATAGGGAAAAAGTAAGAAATTTTGTCCCCTTTCTTTTAAATTGTTGACTTTAACTGGCATGACATTCACTGAAGACTGATAAGGCTAGAATAAAGCAGTTTTCATATTCCTTTCACAAAACCTCCAAAGTCATACAGTGAGTGTAGTGTTACCCTTGGCCTCAAACCTATGAGAGGCCATTTTGCTGTCTTTTTCAATTTTTGTCTTTTAAGGCAGGCCGTTCTCTGACACCCTAATTTTTTACTGATCACACCCTGGAGGAGTTCTTTATTTCTCTTTGACATCAAGAGAAGTTATTTGTTCTCTCCTGCTTTTCCCACCTTGTCTCTTTAAGTTTTCATTCCTCCTGTCCTTTTGGGATTTTGAAGAACCACTTTCTGAAATGCTAAACTTAATTTTTCTCTATGCACCCAATTTCACTTCCTGCAGCAAAACCATATGTGCCTGTCCATTTGAGGTTCAGCTGCTGCCTATCACCAGGTGTGGCCCAGGGAAAGGATTAGAGCAATGCTTCTCAAACTTCAATGTTGTGCAGGCACCTGGGCAATCTTATTGAAATACAAATTCTGCTTCTCACAAGCTCCTGGGCTCACAGTTGGAATAGCCCTGCTCTGTCGGTGGCTCTTGACTCTGGCTGCACGTTGGAATCGCCTGGATGGCTTTAAAAACTACCAATGCTTGGATTTCACCCCATGGATCATGCCTCAGTTGATCTTGGGTGGTGGCTAGGTATTGATAAAAGTTCCCTGGGGATTCTAATATGCAACCAGAATGAGATGAAGGCATATCCTTCAGTGGCTCCCTGAACCTGTACCTCCTGCTGCCCCCAGAGATGTGGTCTGACTAATCTGAGCTAGAGCAATGTAGTGGGAGAGAGCATGCCGTAGACCGAATCCTGACCTCCTGGATTGGAATCCCCATTCCCATGCATATTAGCCATGTGACCATAGACAATTTAATTAGCCTCTCTGTGCCTTGGTTTCTCAATCTGTAAAGTGAGGATAAGATGGCATGTTCTACTAAAGGGTCATTGTGAGTTAAAATGTGCAAAGTACTCAGAGCCGTATATTAGTTATCTATTACTATGTAACTAATTACCCCCAAACTTAGTGGCTTAAAACAACAAGCTTTTATGATCTCATAGTTCCTATGGATCAGGAATTTGGGAGTACTTTAGTTGGTAGTGTTGGCACAGGGTCTTTCATGAGGGTACAGTCAAGCTGTCAGCTGGAGATGCAGTGATCCTGAGAGGGGCTGGAGGATTATCTCCTTCCAAAGTAACCAATCACATGGCTGTTTGCTTGAGTCTCAGTTTCTCACCACACAGGTATCTCCATAGGGCTGCTTAAATGTCCTTGCAACATGGCAGTTGGTTTCTGGCAGTCATTGAAGAGAAAGAGAAAGAGAGAGAGAGAAGGAGGAGGAGGGGGAGGAAGCATCAATGTTTTTTTATGACTGAGTCTCAGAAATCATACCATCACAGGGACTTCCCTGGTCACACAGTGGTTAAGATTCCATGCTCCCAATGCAGGGGGCCTGGGTTCGATCCCTGGTCCAGGAACTAGATCCCACAAACATGCCACAACTGAGAGTTCACATGCCACAACTAAGAAGCTGGCAAGCCACAACTAAGGAGCCTGCGAGTCTCAACTAAGGAGCCTGCCTGCCACAATTAAGACCTGATGCAACCAAATAAATAAATATATATTAAAAAAAGAAATCATACCATCACATGTCACATTTTATTCATTAGAAGTGAAGCCACACTCAAGGGAAGAAGAATGAGTTTCCACCTCCTAAAGGAAGGAGTATTGAGGAATTTATGGACATAATTTGAAACCACCACTAACAGTTTCTGGCTCATGGTAAGCAATGTGTTAAATATTGGTTATTTTCATTAGCTTGTCTCATATCCCTGTAAAGGAAAAATATTGCCTGCCATTCCAGTTCTATAAGGATCAAGTCATGAGGGGGGCGGAGTCAAGATGTGTGTGGGAAGATTTGGCGTTTGTGTATCCCCACAACTAGGGTGCCTGCTGGACGCTGGTGGGGGACCTCAACACCCAAGGAGATGGGAGGAACCCCCAAGTGAACTGGTAGGACATGGGGGGACTGAGGGGGGGGAGGAGTAGTGGAGGCTAGACAGGACCAGCACCCCTGAGGGGTGGCTGAGAGGGGGTAGGGGTTCCCACGCCTGCAGGGACCCTTGGGGGTTTGGATCAGGGCAAGGAGCATGCCCAGTGTTTTCTCTGCTCATTCATCCAGGAAAGTCTGCCTGGCTCTCGGGCCGGGTCCTACGCCCTCAGAGGTCCCCACCAGGCTGCATGGGTCCTGGGGGCATAGGAGGGAGGTCGGGGGAGAAGAGGATAGGCAGGTGGGAGGTACCCTCCAGGATGGGAGGAGCAGAAGAGGAGCGGAGGCTGTTGGCCCTGCCCACTCAGGCCCGGGAAACTTACTGAGCTCCCAGACCATTCCCCCACTCTCCAAATCTCCCTCCAGGCTGTGTGGGTCCTGTGGGTGTAGGAGGGACTTCCCAGGACAGAAGGAGAGGCAGGTGGGAGGGACCCTCCAGTACCAGAGGAGCGGGAGAGGAGCGGAGGGTGTTGGACCTGCTCACTCGGCCTGGAAAGCCTGCTAGGCTCCCAGCTGGGGTCCCCCACCCTCGGAGACCAGAGGTGGGAGGCACGCCTGGGCACCTTCTGTTCTGTTGAGCCTAAGCCCCACCACCCCCATAACCCCCAGTGCCTTTTCCAGCCCTGTGGGTCCTAAGCATAGGCCCCATCCATTGTCCAAACCACACCACTTCTTAGGCCCCGCCCTCCACATCCAAGGCCTTTTCCATCTTTCCTTATTTTTTTCTCCTCCTCTTTTGTACTATGGTAGTTCTGTTTTACATTCCAGTTGTTGTTTCATCTATATTTTTATTTTTATATTCTTTCTAACATATCTGTTAGTCTCCTAGTCTAATTTTATTTTTTACATTGTTATTGTTCTCCTTTTTTTTTGCTGCCCCGCATGGCTTGCGGGATCTTGGTTCATTAGCCGGGGGTTGGGCTGAAGCTCCTGCAGTGGGATCTCTGAGTCCGAACCACTGGAATAACAGAGAACCTCAGACCCCAAGGAATATTCATCGGAGTGAGGTCCCCCAGAGGTCCTCATCTCAGAACCAAGACCCAGCTCTACCCAACAGCCTACAAACTCCAGTGTTGGAAGCCTCAGACCAAACAACCAGTAAGACAGGAATACAATCCCACTCATAAAAAAAGAAAAAAAAAAGGGAGATGGCAAAAAAAAAGTCATAGCTGAAGGAGCAAGGTAAAAACCTACAAGACCAAATAAATGAAGAGGAAATAGGCAATCTACTTGAAAAAGAATTCAAAGTAATGATAGTAAAGATGATCCAGAATCTCAGAAATAGAATGTAGGCATGGATTGAGAAAATACAAGAAATATTTAACAAAGATCTAGAATAAGTAAAGAACAAACAAACAGAGATGAACAACACAATAACTGAAATGAAAAAATAACTAGAAGGAATCAATAACAGAAAAACTGAGGCAGAAGAACGAATAAGTGAGCTGGAAGACAAAAGGGTAGAAATAAGTGCTGAGGAGCAGAATAAAGAAAAAAGAATGAAAAGAAGTGAAGACAATCTCAGAGACCTCTGGGACAACACTAAACACACTAACATTCGAATTATAAGGGTTCCAGAAGAAGAAGAAAAAAGAAAGGGTCTGAGAAAATATTTGAAGAGATTATAGTTAAAAACTTCCCTAACATGGGAAAGGAAATAGTCACCTAAGTAAAGGAAGCACAGAGAGTCCCATACAGGATAAACCCTAGGAGAAACACACCAAGACACATATTAATCAAACTAAAAAAATTAAATTCAAAGAAAAAATATTAAAAGCAGCAAGGGAAAAACAAAAAATAACATACAAAGGAATCCCCATAAGGTTATCAGCTGATTTTTTTAGGAGAAACTCTGCAGGCAATAAAAGAGTGGCAGGATATACTTAAAGTGATGAAAGAGAAAAACCTACAACCAAGATTACTCTATCCAGCAAGGATCTCATTCAGATTTAATGGAGAAATCAAAAGCTTTTCAGACAAGCAAAAGCTAAGAGAATTCAACACCACCAAACCAGCTTTACACTAAATGCTAAAGAAATTTCTCTAGGCGAGAAACACAAGAGAAGAAAAAGACCCACATAAACAATCCCCAAACAATTAAGAAAATGGCAATAGGAACATAAATATCGATAATAACCTTGAATGTAAGTGGATTAAATGCCCCAACCAAAAGACACAGACTCGCTGCATGGATACAAAAACAAGACCCATACATATGCTGTCTACGTGAGACCCACTTCAGACCTAGGGACACATACAGACTGAAAATGAAGGGATGGGAAAAGATATTCCATGCAAATGGAAATCAAAAGAAAGGTGAAGTAGCAATACTCGCATCAGATAAAATAGACTTTAAAATAAAGAATGTTACAAGAGATAAAGAAGGACACTATAAATGATCAAGGGATCAATCCAAGAAGAAGATATAACAATTATAAATGTTTATGCACCCAACATAGGAACACCTCAATACATAAGGCAAATGCTAACAACCATGAAAGGAGAAATTGACAGTAACATGATAATAATAAGGGACTTTAACACACCACTTACACCAATGGACAGATCATCCAAACAGAAAATAAAGAAGCAAACACAAGCTTTAAATGACACAATAGACCAGATAGATTCAATTGATATTTATAGAACATTCCACCTGAAAGTGGCAGAATATAGTTTCTTCTCAAGTGCACATGAAACTTTCTCTAGGATAGATCCCATCTTGGGTCAAAAATCAAGCTTTGAAAAAATTAAGAAAATTGAAATCATATCAAGCATCTTTTCTGACCACAATGCTATAGGATTGGAAATCAATTACAGGAAAGAAACTGAAAAAAACACAAATACATGGAGGCTAAACGTGTGCTACTAAATAACCAAGAGATCACTGAAGAAATCAAAGAAGAAATTAAAAAATACATAGAAACAAATGACAATGAAAACATGATTACCGAAAACCTATGGGACGCAGCAAAAGCAGTTCTAAGAGCGAAGTTTATAGCAATATAATCTCACCTCAAGAAACAAGAAAAATCTCAAATAAACCATCTAACTCTACACCTAAAGCAACTAGAGAAAGAAGAACAAAGAAAACCCGAAGTCAGTTGAAGGAAAGAAATCATAAAGATCAGAGGAGAAATAAATGAAATAGAAACAAAGAAAACAATAGCAAAGGTCAATAAAACTAAAAGCTGGTTTTTTGAGAAAATAAACAAAATTGATAAACCCTTAGTCAGATTCATCAAGGAAAAAAGGGAGAGGTGTCAAATCAATAAAATTAGAAATGAAAAAGGAGAAATCACAATTGACACTGTAGAAATACAAAGGATTATAAGAGATTACTACAAACAACTATATGCCAAAAAAATGGACAACCATGAAGAAACGGACAAATTCTTGGAAAGGTACAATTTTGCAAGGCTGAAACAGGAAGGATTAGAAAATATAAACAGACCTATCACAAATAATGAAATTGAAACTGTAATTAAAAATCTTCCAACAAACTAAAGTCCAGGACCAGATGGCTTCACAGGCAAATTATACCAAACATTTAGAGAAGAGCTAACACCGATCCTTCTCAAACTGTTCCAAAAAATTGCAGAGGGAGGAACACTCCCAAATTCATTCTATGAAGCCACCATCACCCTGATACCAAAACCAGAAAAAGGTATCACAAAAAAAGAAAATTATAGACCAATATCACTGATGAACACTGACACAAAAATCCTGAACAAATAGTAGCAAACAGAATCCAACAACACATTAAAAGGACCATACATCATGATCAAGTGGGATTTATCCCAGGGATGCAAGGATACTTCAATATACACAAATCAATCAATGAGATACACCACATTAACATATTAAGGAATAAAAACCATATGATCATCTCAATAGATGCAGAAAAAGCTTTTGACAAAATTGAACATCAATTTATGATAAAAAGTCTCCAGAAAATGGATATAGAGGGAACATATCTCAACATAATAAAGGCCATATATGCCAAACCCACAGACAACATCATTCTCAATCATGAAAAACTGAAAGCATTTCCACCAAGATCAGGAAGAAGACAAGGATGTCCACTCTCGCCACTCTTATTCAACATAGTTTTGGAAGTCCTAGCCACAACAATCAGAGAAGCAATAGAAATAAAAGGAATACAAATTGGAAAAGAAATAAAACTGTCACTGTTTACTGATGACATGATACTATACATAGAGCATCCTAAAGATGCCACCAGAAAACTACTAGAACTAATCAGTGAATTTGGTAATGTGGCAGGATACAAAATTAATGCACAGAAATCTCTGGCATTCCTATACACTAAAAAGGAAAAATCTGAAAGTGAAATTAAGGAAACACTCCCATTTACCATTGCAACAAAAAGAATAAAATACCTAGGAATAAACCTACCTAAAGAGAGAAAAGACATATTCAGAAAACTATAAAACACCAATGAAAGAAATCAAAGATGACATAAACAGATGGAGAAATATACCATGTTCTTGGATTGGAAGAATCAATATTGTGAAAATGGCTATACTATCCAAAGCAATCTACAGATTCAATGCAATCCTTATCAAACTACCAATGGCATTCTTCACAGAATTAGAACAAAAAATTTTACAATTCATATGGAAACACAAAAGACCCCAGAGAGCCAAAGCAGTCTTGAGAAAGAAAAACAGAGCTGGAGGAATCAGTTTCCCGACTTTAAACTATACTTCAAAGCTACAGTTATCAAGACAGTATGGTACTGGCACAAAAGCAGACATATAGATAAATGGAACAGGATAGAAAGCCCAGAGGTAAACCTACGCACATATGGTCACCTAATTTACAATGATGGAGGCAAGAACATACAATGGAGAAAAGACAGTCTTTTCAATAAGTGGTGGTGGGAAAACTGGACAGCTACATGTAAAAGATTAAAATTAGAACACTACTGAACACCATACACAAAAATAAACTCAAAATGGATTAAAGACCTAAATGTAAGGCCAGACACTATAAAACTCTTAGAGGAAAACCTAGGAAAAACACTCTTTGACATAAACCAGAGCAAGACGTGTTTTAACCCACCTCCTAGAGAAATGGAGATAAAACCAAAAATAAACTAATGGGACCTAATGAAACTTAAAAGCTTTTGCACAGCAAAGGAAACCATAAACAAGACAAAAAGACAACCCTCAGAGTGGGAGAAAATATTTACAAATGACAAAATGGAAAAAGGATTAATCTCCAAATATACAAACAGCACATGGAGCTCAATATCAAAAAATCAAACAATCCTATTAAAAAATGGGCAAAAGATCTATATAGACATTTCACCAGAGGAGACATACAGATGGCCAAGAAACACATGAAAAGATGCTCAACATCACTAATTATTAGAGAAATGCAAATCAAAACTACAATGAGGTGTCACTTCACACCAGTCAGAATGACCATTATCAAAAAAAATCTACAAACAATAAATGCTGGAGAGGGTGTGGAGAAAAGTGAACCCTCCTGCACTGTTAGTGGGAATGTTAGTTGATACAGCCACTGTAGAGAACAGTATGAAGGTTCCTTTAAAAACTAAAAATAGAACTACCATATGACCCAGTAGTGCCACTACTGGGCATATACCCCGAGAAAACCATAATTCAAAAAGATACACGTACCACAATCTTCATTGCAGCACTATTTACAATAGCCAGGACATGGAAGCAACCTAAATGTCCATCGAGAGATGAATGGATAAAGAAGATGTGGCACATATATACAGTGGAATATTACTCAGCCGTAAAAAGAAACAAAATTGAGTTATTTGTAGTGAGGTGGATGGACCTAGAGTCTGTCATACAGAGTGAAGTAAGTCAAAAAAAGAAAAACAAATACTGTATGCTAATGCATATATATGGAGTCTAAAAAAAAATACAATGAACCTAGTGGCAGGGCAGGAATAAAGATGTAGACATAGAGAATAGACTTGAGGACATGGGGTGGGGGAAGGGGAAGCTGGGGTGAAGTGAGAGTAGCAGCAACATATATACACTACCAAATGTAAAATAGTTAGCTAGTGGGAAGCAACAGCATAGCACAGGGAGATCTACTCAATGCTTTGTGATGACCTAGAGAGGTGCGATAGGGAGTGTGGGTGGGAGGTTCAAGAGGGAGGGGATATGAGGATATATATATGCATATGGCTGATTCACTTTGTTGTACAACAGAAACTAACACGGTATTGTGAAGCAATTATACTCCAATAAAAATCATTTAAAAAAGAAAGATCATTAGCCACTGTTGTTGCCCATGGACAGTGAGCCCTATGGGGAATTCAGGATGGAGAAAACCAGGAAGCATTCTGTGCTTTGGATAGACTGGCCCCTAGATAATCTAAGGACAAATTTCAATGACTCCAGATTCTTGCATCTTTCTATACATAAAAAAACACTAAAATCAACTTGAGATGTCTGTTCTTTGTGATTAGCAGTAATCTTTTTATGTTGGACTACATGTTTTTTGCAGTGAAAAATTTATCTATATCCTGGCGACTCCTCTGCCTCTTCGGAGCGGTTCCTCAGAGGTACATGAGAGTCTGTCTCCTGGGCTATAGTCCTCAGTAAGGTCCCTGAATAAAACTGAAAATCACTGCACTTATGTTGTGTGTTTTTCTTTCAGTTGACATCTCTCTCTGAATACTTAATCATGCCATGTTGTCTTCTAGAATCAGCTCTGGCCAATGGAACCCTCTGGGATGGTGGAAATGTCTGTTTCTGCACTGTTCAACACAGTGGCCACTAGCCTCAATGGGTACTGAGCATTTGAAATGTCATTAGTGAAACTGAGGACCTAGATTTAAACATTATTTAATTTAAAATAATTATGGTTTAAATTTGACTAGCAGGTGTGACTAGTGGCTACTGTATTGGTTAGCTCAGTTCCAGAGCCTTGTTATTTGAGTGTACTGCTCAGACCAGCATCCTCTGGGAGCTTGTTAGAAATGCACAATCTCCAGCCAGACCTCCTGAATCTGAATTTTCCAGTGATTCTTATGCACATTTATGTTTTAGAACCACTGGGTTACAGTCCAACATCTGACTTACAAAGCCCTTACGAAACTGCGGCTCCCCTCTTTCCAAGTCTGTCTCCACTACCCTTCCCCTTATATTCCATCCACTGGTGTCTCCTGAAATACGGCCTCTGGTTGGAGTGTCTCAACTTGGCAAACCTGCTCATTCTCCAAGATCTGGCTCAAATGCCACTTCTCCTTTGACTTTCTCTTTCATCTCACTTAAGAAATAATTGCTCCC
Source organism: Balaenoptera physalus (assembly GCF_965194825.1). Taxonomy (NCBI): domain Eukaryota; kingdom Metazoa; phylum Chordata; class Mammalia; order Artiodactyla; family Balaenopteridae; genus Balaenoptera; species Balaenoptera physalus. Next base: position 35,252,558 of record NC_138898.1, read on the forward strand.
TCCTTTGCATTCCTAGAGAACTTTATATGCCTAGATAAGATTTCTATATTGCAATATGACCTGTTTTTATATGAGTTATTTGAGGCTTGGGACCACATCCTGATTCATTTTTCTGTTGTTTGCACCTAGCATAATGCCTCATAATGCGTCTCTTATCTGAAACACTTGGATTTTAGAAAGACCTTATGGTAAATACATTGTATAGTTCTTAACGCTGAAGCAGCAATATGTAATAATCATTACATGACTATTTCTGTAGAGAAACCTATGACTATTCACACTAAGTGAGCCAAATAAGACTATTAATAGTTCCATATCAGCTGAGCTCAGATTTTGCTGTCAAATGAGTTATAATAAAACTTCTGTTTTCAGAACTTTATGGATTTCAGAGTGATGAAAAAGGGATTGTGAACCTGTAGTTGCTTGAGACTTTAAAAATAATTTAAATCAAATTAGATCTTTAAAACCAACAAGAAGCCCAGAAGAGAAACCAGTTTAGGTCCAGATCCGTTATTACTATTTCTGTAGTGAATGGGGACACCCAAAGGGAAGATACCCTATGGATGGCCAAAGGATTCTTCTGGATAGTTCTTCTATGGCAGCAGTTCTCAAACTTTCCTGCATATTTGAATCATGTGGAGAGCTTTTAAAATTCCTAATGCCCAGTTCACAACTCATGACAATTAGATCAGAATGATTTCTGAGGGTGGGACACAGGCATCAGTATTTTTAAATCTCCCAGATGATCACAATGTGTAGTCAAGTTAGAGAACCACTGTTCTACATAACTTTCCTTAGCACAGCAGATTTTTACTTACCTTATGATGTAATAATTATACGTAGGTATCAAAGATTCAATAAGAATGGAGACCATGTCAAAAGTACATATGCCCACACCCTCCATGGTGTTATTTCCAAATGCCCTGAGTAGACTGTACACACTTTCCTTTGCCCTGGGAACCTCTGGTTACCAGGGAAACAGCACTGGCTGCCCCCTTTGGAGATTACGGAATCTTGTTTATGTTTAGAGAACAGGGATTTACAGTTTGGGTCAATCTCCCTTTTTGGCAAATGGTCTTCATTTTCTAACAATTTTCTAGTGTGTTCCTAGGACTGTGTAAGGTAGCCAGTCAGCCGCAGTCCATTTTGCCCCTCCCTGAGGCTGCTTGAAGTCCTTAGAAGAGCAGCTGTCCTGACCTCTTCCTAGCTGGTTGACAATGACCTCCACCATACAACTGTATTGTATGCTCAGGAGCATTTGTAAACATCAGCCCTCAGTTCTTCAGAATCCGTACGATTGACTCACTCTAGAAACAGACTGGTATTTTCCAGGTCAGGAATGAGTAGCATTTGTCACTTACCAGATGAATGGCAGTGCTGATTCCTTTTTCTTGCTGATCCCCACATGTAGGAAACCCACACTAGAGACGAATGTGCTTCGGGCAGAAACCAGACACCTGGGGAGGCCTGCACAGCCAGCCAAGGAGCTAGGACCTTACTCAAGACTGACATTGTTCCTGTTGAATTAGTTTCCTTTTGAATGAAATCCTGAATCTTCTCTTGTTTAGGAGGCAGATGGTTGGTTGGGGTTTTACTTTTGCTTTCAGTTAACTCCAAAAGGGAGGTTCACTTCCAAGATTTAAAAACCAGGAAAAAGATAGGAAAGATGCTCAATGTTTGTGAACAGAATACCCTCTATTAATCCTAATGTCCATATGAATAAAATCAATTCTAATTTTATTAAATAATATCATTTTACTACCTTTTGTTCTTCAAGCACTATCCCTACAATTCTAGAATTTGCAAAAAATTCACATTGGCCTTTAAAATTTAATAATTATCTCCAGAATCTTCATGTTTTTCATCAATTTCTCTATGAAACTTTAAGATATATACCCTGAGAGTGATTACGTCCCATTCATTAAATCTCAATCCTGAATGCAGATCAAGTTCTCTTTCCACTACCCTTTTCTTTGTTGTATACCAGAGGTCAGAACTTTAGTAAGAATGACATCAAAGTAAGAAGATTTAGCTTCCTATTCTTCATCAGTAACTGATTTCACCCTGTAATCTGCAGACATTATAACACAAGCTATTTGCAAACGTCCATAAAATTCACTTAGAAAGAAATATGATGTATATCAAATCAAATGACTGAGTTTTTGATTAAGCACAAGAGAATAATTAATATAAATTATAATCTATTTTCTATTATATTCTATTATATAAATTCTATGATATTATATAAATTATAATCTGTGTTATGGAAGTATAAAATTAAAATTTCAAATTTGAGCACAGATGCATGTCTCATATCACCCACAACAGAGCTTCCAAATCAGTCCCAAGCAGATGAAGCCACATTGTTTACAGTGTGTGTGCGTGTATTTGAATAGGGACTTAGCTTAGCACCTGCCTAGCTAAAATTATTGTACATATGAAGTAAACCATTCTCAGGCATTCATGGCTCACAGGGCTCTATTTTACTCTCACTTCAGCCTCTGTGCTAAGGACTCTCCAATCTTTACCTGTGTTACAGACATCTTCTCTTAGTTCCAGACACACATCTACCTGCCCATTGGTGTCCTCAGCTGAATGTATCTAAAACTCAGTCTGTCCTTCACTGAGCTCTCCATCTTTCCTTCACTCTTTCCCCAACTTCCAGAAACCTGGGAATCCTCTAGATCAGCGGTCCCCAACATTTCTGGTGCCAGGAACCGGTTTCATGGAAGACAATTTTTCCAAGGATGGGGGGATGGGTGGGGATGGTTCAGGCTGTAATGAGAGTGATGGGGAGTGATGGGGAGCATTGGGGAGTGGCAGATGAAGCGTCTCTCGCTCTCCGGCTGCTCACCTCCTGCTGTGTGGCCTGGTTCCTAACAGGCTGCCAGCTGGTACTGGTTTGTGGCCCTGGGGGTTGGGGACCCCTGCTCTACATGCCTCCACCTCTGACTCCATGATTAAGAGACCATAGAGGGGGTAAGAAAGATTGTCTACAGTACTAAATTTTACCAAGTTATTTTCAAAAAATTACCAACTTACATCATAGCAGCAGTATACAAGAATTTCTGTTTTTCTACATCCACTCCAATATTTGAATTGTTAGGTTTACATTTTTACCAAGTTGATGAGTGTGAAATGGTAACTCACTTTGGTTTTATTTTGAATTTCTCTGATTACCAGTGACTGAGGAATACTTCTGTATGTTTATTGTACATTCATTTTTTTCCTTCTGTGAACTGCCTATTAATATGATTTGCTCATTTTTTCATTGGGTTGCTTAACTTTTTTGTTGAAGTACTGCATATATTCTGGGTCTAATCCTTTGTTGGTGTTGTATATAAAAATTAACTTTTCCTAGATTGTGGCTTATCATTTCTCTTTTTTATACTGACTTTCAACAGAGATGTATTAAAAAATTTAATGTGGTAAGTACGTCAAGATTTTATTATCTGTACTGTGCTTTTGTGTGTCTTGTTTAAAAAGGTCCTTCCCTAACTCAAGGTCATAAAGATATTCTCCTACTTTTTATTCTAATTCTTAAAAAGTTTTGGGTTTCATATTTACATCTTTAATTCAGCTGGAATTCATTTTTGTATGAGGTAGAAATCTAATCTGCCTTAAAAATGTGGACAACTAATTATCCCAGAAATTATTGCCTAGTCTAATCCTCTTCCTACTGATCTGCAAGTCCATTTCTATCACATATTAAGTTTCTATATATGAGTGGGTACATTTCTAGGCTTTTTGTTTTGAAGCATTAGTCAAATTATCTATCTTGGTATCAAACACAATTTTGAGATTTCTAGCAATTTAAAATAGGCTGTACAGGTGAATTCTATGAAACTTTTAGGGAAGAGCTAACACCTATCCTTCTCAAACTCCTCCAAAATATAGCAGAGGGAGGAACACTCCCAAACTCATTCTACAAGGCCACCATCACCCTGATACCAAAAACCAGACAAAGATGTCACACACAAAAAGAAAATTACAGGTCAGTATCACTGATGAACATAGTTGCAAAAATCCTCAATAAAATACTAGCAAACAGAATGCAACAGTACATTAAAAGGATCATACACCATGATCAAGTGGGGTTTATCTGATTCTTCAATATACACAAAGCAATCAATGTGATATACCATATTAACAAATTGAAGAATAAAAACAATATCATCATCTCAATAGATGCAGAAAAAGCTTTTGACAAAATTCGACATCAACTTATGATAAAAACTCTCCAGAATGTGGCCATAGAGGGAACATACCTCAACATAATAAAAGCCACCTATGACAAACCCACAGCCAACATCATTCTCAATCATGAGAAACTGAAAGCATTTCCTCTAAGATCAGGAACAAGACAAGGGTGCCCACTCTCACCAATTTATTTTTTTAAATTAATTTATTTTTGATTTTTGGCTGTGTTGGGTCTTCATTTCTGTGTGAGGGCTTTCTCTAGTTGTGGCAAGTGGGGGCCACTCTTTATCATGGTGCGCGGGCCTCTCACTATTGTGGCCTCTCTTGTTGCGGAGCACAGGCTCCAGATGCGCAGGCTCAGTAGTTGTGGCTCATGGGCCTAGTTGCTCCATGGCATGTGGGATCTTCCCAGACCAGGGCTTGAACCCGTGTCCCCTGCATTAGCAGGCAGATTCTCAACCACTGTGCCACCAGGGAAGCCCTCTCACTAGTCTTATTCAAAGTACTTTTGGAAGCTTTAGCCACGGCAATCACAGAAGAAAAAGAAAAAAAGGAATCCAAATTGGAAAAGAAGAAGTAAAACTGTTACTGTTTGCAGATGACATGATACTATACATAGAAAATCCTAAAGATGCCACCAGAAAACTACTAGAGCTAATCAATGAATTTGGTAAAGTAGCAGGATACAAAATTAATGCACAGAAATCTCTTGCATTCCTATACACTAACAATGAAAAATCAGAAAGAGAAATTAAGGAAACACTCCCATTTACCACTGCAACAAAAAGAATAAAATACCTAGGAATAAACCTACCTAAGGAGGCAAAAACTTGTATGCAGAAAACTATAAGACACTGATGAAAGAAATCAAACATGATACAAACAGATGAAAAGTTATACCATGTTCTTGGGTTGGAAGAATCAACATTGTGAAAATGACTCTACTACCCAAAGCAATCTACAGATTCAATGCAATTCCTATCAAACTACCAATGGCATTTTTTCACAGAACTAGAACAAAAATTGCACAATTTGTATGGAAACACAAAAGACCCCGAATAGCCAAAGCAATCTTGAGAACGAAAAATGAAGCTGGAGGAATCAGGCTCCCTGAATTCAGACTATACTACAAAGCTACAGTAATCAAGACAGTATGGTACTGGCACAGAAACAGAAATATAGATCAATGGAACAGGACAGTAAGCCCAGAGATAAACCCATGTTCATATGGTCACCTTATCTTTGACAAAGGAGGCAAGAATACACAATGGAGAAAAAGCCTCTTGAATAAGTGGTGCTGGGAAAACTGGACAGCCACATGTAAAAGAATTAAATTAGAACACTTCCTAACACCATACACAAAAATAAACTCAAAATGGATTAAAGACCTAAATGTAAAGCCAGACATTATAAAGCTCTTAGAGGAAAACATAGGCAGAACACTCTTTAACATAAATCGCAGCAAGATCTTTTTAATCCACCTCCTAGAGTAATGAGAATAAAAACAAAAATAAACAAATGGGACCTAATGAAATTTAAAAGCTTTTGCACAACAAAGGAAACCATAAACAAGAGGAAAAGACAACCCTCAGAATGGGAGAAAATATTTGCAAACAAAGCAACTGACAAGGGATTAATCTCCAAAATATATACACAGCTCATGCAGCTCAATATCAAAAAAAACAAAAACCTAATCAAAAAATGGGTGAAAGACCTAAATAGACATTTCTCCAAAGAAGACATACAGATGGCCAACAAACACATGAAAAGATGTTCAACATCACCAATTATTACAGAAATGCAAATCAAAACTACAATGAGATATCACCTCACACTGGTCAGAATGGCCATCATCAAAAAATCTACAAACAATAAATGCTGGAGAGGGTGTGGAGAAAAGCAAATCCTCTTGCACTGTTGGTGGGAATGTAAACTGATACAGCCATTATGGAGAACAGTATAGAGGTTCCTTAAAAAACTAAAAATAGAACTACCATATGACCCAGGAATGTCACTACTGGGCATATACCCTAAGAAAACTATAATTCAAAAAGATATATGTACCACAGTCTTCATTGCAGCATTATTTACAATAGCCAGGACATGGAAGCCACCTAAATGTCCATCAACAGATGAATGGATAAAGAAGATGTGGCACATACGTACAATGGAATATTACTCAGCCATAAAAAGGAATGAAACTGAGTTATTTTTAGTGAGGTGGATTGACCTAGAATCTGTCATACAGAGTGAAGTAAGTCAGAAAGAGAAAAACAAATACTGTATGCTAACAAACATATATGGAATCTAAAAAAAACGGTACTGACGAACCTAGTGGTGGGACAGGAACAAAGCAGAGATGTAGAGAATGGACTTGAGGACACAGTGGGGGAAGGGGAAGCTGGGACAAAGTGAGAGAGTAGTCCTGACATATATACACTACCAAATGTAAAATGGATGGCTAGTGGGAAGCTGCTGCATAGTGCAGGGAGATCAACTTGATGCTTTGTGATGACCTAGAGGGGTGGGATAGGGAGAGTGGGAGGGAGATGCAAGAGGGAGGGGATATGGGGATATATGTATACGTATAGCTGATTCACTTTGTTATACAGCAGAAACTAACACAACATTGTAAAGCAATTATACTCCAATAAAGATAATATAAATGAACTCCTAGGAGAAGAACTTGAAAAAAAATAGGCCTTGACATGTGGTAAGACAAGTTTCTCTATTTGTCTTCGGATATTTCTTGATTATTTTGGGGCCTTTTATTTTCTATGAAAATTTTAGAGTTAGTGTTTCAAGTACAGGGAAAATTTATAGATCAATTTGGAGGCTACACATTTAAAAATTGAGTCTTCCTATCAATTAATTATGTGTCATTAAAAAAATCACATTTTCTTAATCTTTATTTTTTCCAGCTTTATTGAGGTATAATTGACATATATCATTGGGTAAGTTTGTGTACAATGTGTTGATTTGATATACATATATTGTGAAATGATCACCACTTCCATCATGTCACATATTTACCATTTCTTTTTTTGTGGAGAGAACATTTAAGATCTACTCTCTTAACAATTTTCAAGTATAATAATACAGTATTATTAACTATAATCACCAATGCTACATTAGATCCCCAGAACTTACTCATCTTATAACTGGAAGTTTGTACAATAGCCAAGGTAAAGTAAAAATCTAAGTATCTGTCAACAGATGAATGGATAAAGAAGATGTGGTATATACATGCAATGAAATATTATTCAGCCATAAGAAAGAAGGAAATCCTGCCATTTGTGACAACATGGATGGACCTTGAGGGCATTATGCTAAGTGCCATAAGTCAGACAGAGAAAAATCACATTTTCTAACTCTATTACTGTTGCATAAAAATGGAATTGATTTTTGTATATTGATTCTGTTTCTAGCAACCTTGCTAAACTTTCTATTAATTATAACAAATTATATGTATATTCTTTTGGATTCTCTACCTAATAATTGCACTGGTTTTAAAAATGTCCAGAAATTCTTTGATATTTCTCCCTTCAAGTGGTGAAGCCTAATCTTCCTTCCTAGAGCATGGACTGGACTTAGCGATTTGCTTCTAACAGAGAGAAAAATGTGGAAGCGATGTTGTGTCACTCTGAGATTTGGTTAAATATGACTGAAGCTTCTGTTTCTCTCTCTCTCTCTCTCTCTTAGTGTCTCTTTCTCTTTCTCTCTCTGAAGACTCACTCTGGGGGCCGCCAGCTGCCAGGTCATGAGAACATGCAGGCAGCCCTATAAGATCCATGTGGAGAAGGCCTTCTGACAATAGTCTTTGAGTGAGCCATCTTGGAAATGGGGTCTCCAGTCTCAGTCAAGTCTTCAGAGGAGTGCAGCCCCAGCAGACGTCCTTAATGACAACCTCTTCAGAGACCCTGAGTCTCTAAGCTGCTTCTAGATTCCTGACCCTCAGAAAATGTTTAAAGTAATGTTTGTCTTAAGCTGTTAAGTTTTGGAGTAATTTAATACTCAGCAATAGAAAACTTTGTATAGTTGACCCCTGAACAACAGGGTTTGAACTACATGGGTCCACTTATATGCAGATATTTTTCAATAGTAAAAACTACAGTACTACATGATCTGCTCGGTTGACTCTGCTTATATGGAGGGCCAGCTTATAAGTTATATGACTGTTTGTGGAGGGTCGGCACCCCTAACCCTGAGTAGTTCAAGGGTCAACTGTACTGTTGTATAATTTGCTTAATAAGGGACAGTTTTCTTTCTTTTCCTTCTTTCTCCTTCCTTCCTTCCTCCCTCCCTCCTTCCCTCCATCCCTCCTCTCTTTCTTTCTTCCTTCCATCCTTCCTTCCTTCCTTCCCTTTTTCTTTCTTTCCTTTTTTTCTTTCTTTTTTCTTTCTTTCTTTCTTTCTTTCTTTCTTTCTTTCTTTCTTTCTTTCTTTCTTTCTTTCTTTCTTTCTTTCTTTCTTTCTTTCTTCTTTCTTTCTTTCTTTCTTTCTTTCTTTCTTTCTTTCTTTCTTTCTTTCTTTTCTTTCTTTCTTTCTTCTTTCTTTCTTTCTTTCCTTTCTCTTTCCAATCTTCAGGGTCTCTGTATACAGCATGCAGGTTGTTGTATCCTTATATGTCATTTCTTTTTCTGTACAAGGTTGACCAGAAACGGTGATAGTTGCCTACTTGTGTTGGTCCTGGTTTTAGAGGAAATGTTCCCAACATTCCACATTTAAGTATCATGTTTGCTATGAATTTTGGGGAAGATTTCCATTATTAGGTTAAGTCTGTTCTATTCAATTCTTTTTTATTAAGTGAGTTTAAAATTTATTTTAAAAGTCATGAATGGATGTCATATTCAGAAAGGCATTCATTAGGACTTATTGTGATGATCCTATGGGATTTTCTTCTTAAACTGTTACTGTAGTGAGTTACAACCCACTCTGTTTTTAAAAGGTGAAGTCATTCTTTCTGTCCAGTTTGGTCATGATTTACCTGTTGTTAATTCTTTATTAGGTTCAATCTGGCTTTGTGTTTAGGGCTTTTGTATCAATTGATGTTCATGAGGGAGATTCTCCTGTAATTTTCTTTCTTTTTGTTTTTCATGTCTGATTTTGGTTCAATATTGTGATAATCTCATAAGAAGAATTAGGAAATCATTTCCAATTTTTCCATTTTCTGGAAAAGTTTGTATAATGTAGAATTAAATATTCGTTGACAACTCGTACAGCTTGTACCTAAAACTATCTGGAAATGGTGTTTCTATCCATAAGTAGATTAATTTTTTTAGCTACTGATTCTGTTTCTTTACCCTACTTGTTTCTACTTTAGTCAGTTTTGTTGTTACATTTTTATAGGAAATATCTATTCATCTAAGTTTTCAAATTTATTAGCATAAAAATTTACATAATTGTAATAATCATTTTAATCTTTGTTTTAGCCATAGTTTTGCCACCTTTGTAACTCTTAAATGGATTATTTAACCTTCTCTCCTTTTCATGGTAAGTCATCCTCTCATTATATGTTTACTTAAAAATGTCATTGGTTTCTTCTCTTTGCTTAATTTTTTCTTTCTTTATACTTCGAGTTTATTTTATGTTTTCTAACTTTAAAAATGAGTGCTTAGCATCTTAATTTTCAGCTTTTTATCTTTTCTTTTCTAAGATAAGCAATTATAGCCAAGGAAACAATTCCCTCATATTATTAAATTAGATACATCCCACAAACTTTGGAATATAGTATTCCCATTATTAATTCTAAGTTTAAATTTTATTTTCTATATAATTCCTTTTTAGACAATGAATTATTTAGAAGTGTGTTTTTAAATCTCCAAAACATTTTAGTTATCCTTTTTTTTTCTTTAACATATTCTACTTAACTATGTCATAGGCAGAAGACATGATCTATATAATAAAGATGCTTTGAGACTTACTAAAATTGCTTTAGGGCCTGGTATGTGGTCACTTTTTGTAAATGTTCCACATGTGTTTGAGATAAAATTACATTTAAATGGGGTTCTATATATGACAATTAGATCCAACTTATTATTATGTTGTTTGTATGTTTTATATACTTTTTTTCCTGCATGGCTTACTGATTAATGAGAGAGGTGTGTTTAAATCTCCATTTCTCCTTATTTTTCTTCCATATTTTTTGCTTTTTAGGTGCATATAAGTTTAGACTTACATAACTTCCTGGTTAGGTAAATGACTTATCATCATTTCTTTATCCTTGATAATGTATTGTTTTAAAGCCTATACCTTGTAATGTTAATATTGTGATACTAGCTTTCTTTGATTGGTATTTACTTGGAATGGACTGTTTACATCATTTAACTCTCAGTATTTCTATGTCCTTATATATGACATATGTCTTTTTAAAAAGAGTTTATTAGAGTATAGTTAATTTACAATGTTGTGTTAATTTCAGTTGTACAGCAAAGTGAATTTGTTATTCATATGCATATATCCACTCTTTTTTATATTCTTTTCCCATATAGGCTGTTACAGAGTATTGAGTAGAATTTCCTGTGCTGTACAGTAAGTCTTTATTAGTTATCTATTTTATATATAGTAGTGTGTATATGTCAATCCCAATCTTCCAAATTATCCCACCCCCCACTTACCCCCTGGTAACCATAAGTTTGTTTTCTACATCTGTAACTCTATTTCTGTTTTGTAGATAAGTTCATTTTTAGCCTTTTTTAAGATTCCACATATAAGTGATATCATATATTTGCCTTTCTCTGTCTGACTTACTTCACTCGGTATGATAATATCTAGGTACATCCATGTTGCTGCAAATGGCATTATTTCATTCTTTTTTATGGCTGAGTAATATTCCACTGTATGTATATACCACATATTCTTTATCCATTCCTCTGCTGATGGACATTTAGGTTGCTTCCAAGACATATGTCTTTTGTAAATAACAGACATGTATTTTGTAAATAACATATGTCTTTTGTAAACAGCATATGTCTTTTGTAAATAACAGATAACATTTAGGTTGCTTCCAAGACATATGTCTTTTGTAAATAACATATGTCTTTTGTAAATCCAATCGGACAACTTTCTCTTTTAATGTACTAGTTTAGTCCAATATTAATTATGATCACAAATATATTTGATTTAATTTTACTATCTTATATTCTATTTTGAATTTAAATGGATTTTTTCTAAGCTGACACTTTTCTTTTGCTCTCTTGCCCTCTTTGTGATCAGTAAACTTTGTAATTTTTTCCTTTACTCTGTAAAATTTACACTCTTTTTCTTTTAATGGTTATTATTAAAATACTAACATGCATACTTAAAGTCTAAAGTTAACATTTCCATCCTCCTCTATACAATTCAAGAATTTTAGACTACTTTAACTCCAATCACCCCCACCATTGTACATTTCACTGTTTTCCAGTATTTTATTGTATTTTAATTTTAACTCCATGGTTAGATGTTATTATGAATATTTTCTATAGTTTCTATTTATAGAGACATATATTTGCTGATTTGTTTACTCACCATTCCTTCATGCATTGCAACCTCTCTTTATGGATTATTTTCCTCTTTCCTGGAGTACACTCTTTTAGTGAATGATTTTAAGAAGTAAATAATCTCAGTTTTGATTTTCTGAAAAGTTTTACCTTCGTTCTTGAATAAAGTTTAGCCAGATAGAGGACAAGTTAACAATTATTTTTCCCTTAATATTTTGATGATATTATACGACTGTCTTCTAATTTGCGTAGTTGTTGAAATGTCAACTTTCAGTCAAATTGTTTTTCTATGTAGACAACTTGAAAAAAATATGATTTTTTAATCTTTAATTTACTCAAGATATCAGGAAGTGTGGCTATTTCCCAAGTGAGGATAGAGGAGGAAGTAGTGGAGGTTTGAAAAGAGAAGAAAATATAAGAAATAGTCATTGGGCAGAGTAAGAGCATGAATGAGTTGGGGAACTGTTGTATGTTCACTAGCACACCAGAAGCCCATTTAAAGTTACTAGTGAGCATGGTTGTGTATTTTCTGCTCCCCATATTGGCAATCCAAATGTGGTTAACAGGTAATGAAGAGTTAGAACTAACAAGGGATGAGGTTCTTCTAAGTGTGTATGTTTAAAAAAAGATTCTTTTTAGAAGGGAGAATGAGAGGAATAATGGTCTTGAAGGTTTAAGGTGGTGAAAGAGAAAAGAAAGGACACAAGGATGGTGAGGGACAGTGAAAAGGTGGTAAAATACACAAATTCTAGGGCCCAGATGATCTAATAGATTGTTCTCATTGGAGGTACTAGAGCCAGTGAGCTGGAAAGGTAGGAGGTAATGGGTGAAAGTGCGATGCTTAAAAAAGTAAGATTGAAAACCAGATGTTTTTCTATCCCTGTGCTAATACAATTTAAAAAATTATGTTAGCTGTTTAATAAGTCTTAGTAACTTTTATGATTAATCCCCTTTCTTCTTTTCTCCTCCTCCTCCTCCTCCTTCTTCTTCTTCTTCAAAACTGTCTTGGCTATTCTTGTCTTGTAATCCTCCAAAATGAATTTTAGGATTAGCTTGCCAAGGTCCTTGAAAAAACACCGAAATTGTGAGGTAGAAAAAAATATATATATTCATCTTTGCCCCTGGTTCCTGGCACAGAGCTCCTAAAACCCTTGTAAATTCCTAAGTGACAAGAGCATTAGGAGCATCTTTTGTTCTAATAAGATGACTCTGGGTGGGCTCCTGGATACGACCTTGTCACTAGAAAGATCAAGCCATAATTAGCCAGTTGGAATTTTCAATCCCACTCTCCATCCTCCAGAGAGAAGAGAGGGGCTGAAAATGGAGTTAATGATTGATCATGCCTACTTGAGGAAGCCTCCATAAAATCCCAACAGTAGGGGGTTCTGAGAACTTCCAGGTTGGTGAACACATGCAGTTGGGAGGGTGATGCATCCCAACTCCATGGGGACAGAAGCTCATGTGCTCAGGACCCTCCCAGACCTTGCTCTCTGTATCTCTTCATCTGGCTGTTCATCTGTATCCTTTATCATATTCTTTAATAAACTGATAAATGTAGATAAGTGTTTCCCTGAGTTTTGTGAGCTGCTCTAGCAAATTAACCAAACCTGAGGAGGGGGTTGTGGGAACGTCATATTTGTAGCCAAATTGGACAGAAGTTGTGGGTAACCTGGGGACCTACTACTTGTGATTGGCATTTGAAGTGAGGTGGGAGCAGTCATGTGGGACTGAGCCCCAACCCTTGGGAGCTGACACTGTCTCTGGGTAGATGGTGTCAGAATTGAGTTAAATTGTAGAACACCCAGCTGGTGTTGCAGAGAATTGTTTGGTGTGGGGAAAACCACCTCCACAATTGATGACCAGAACTGTCAGAAGGGAAGTGTTCTGTGTGAGTAGTAAAGGAGACACACAGGGGAGGACTGGCTAGTTTTTCTAACTTAGATTTTGATTGGAATTATAAGTTAATTTGGAAGAGAATTGACTTTTTAAAAAATATTGTCTTTCCATCTAAGGCATTCTCTTTAAGTATTATTCTCCAGCCTTTGACTATATTTATTAATTTTTCCCAGTAAGGATTTTCATATGTTCTGTTAGATTTTTCTATTTAAAAACTTTTAACAGTTTAGGTATTTTCTTGTGTTTTCTGTGTAGGCAATTATATGTGACATGATTTTACTTCTAACTTATATCTCTTTTTCCTTTCTCATCTTATTGTACAGCTCAGAAGTCTAGGTCAGTGTTGAATTGAAGCGATGATAGCAGAAATTCTTGCTTTTCCCCTATTAAAGGTAATGTATCTAATATATCTCAATTAAGTTGATGCTCACTGTAGATTATTGGGTAGATACCCAATTACTAAGGTCTTTGTCTGACACTCAAGTCTAAATGTATGTAGGTTTTCTTTTGGACTATTCTGTTTCCCTAGGGTGGAACATTTAATCTCTTACCTGCAGGCTAGGCCTGACAGTCAGTGATCTCAGTTTCAAGACAAGAAGGGCATTTGTAATCTCATCATTAAATGATCTCCGTGTTTCAGTTGGCACCTCACGCTTGCCCTTTGCTGTTCCTGTTCTCCTATTTGTGAGGCTTTCTGTACAACTCTCCCAGGGAGGTTTGTCTCTTGCTGGGGTCGAGAGGCCCTGCATGTTTGGAGAGGGCATCAGTTTCTTATGTAGGATTTACCAGACTTGCTGTTTTCACTGGGCTTTCAGAAGTGCTTGATGCCTCCATTTTAGGCCCTTCTGGACTTCTGCTCTGTGAGTCAGACATTCATGTTGCTTCTTGCCTCCTGCAAACTCACTGCTGGGTGTCAGCTTTCCCTGCTCTGCTGAGTCAGTTACCACTTATCCATCTGCTTTCCTTCTTCCTAAACTTTCTTGACATTTCTCATCTCTTCTGTTGCCTTTGTGGGTTTATTCCTTTATTCCTTTCGGGGGCTTTAGAGGAGAGTAAAGATAAATAATTGATTTGAATTTCTTATGTTTAACTGGAAGTCCTGATTTGTCTTTTTCATCCTTTTCTTTGATAATTTCCATGTCATCTATGTCATCACGTCTCTTGTGAAGAGCATATAGCTCGATTAAAGATCTGACTAAATACCCAAAAACCTTTATTTTTTAATTGGCAAGTTTAATTTACTCATATTTATAGTGAATATTGTTACACTTGAATTTATTTATTTCTGTCATCTTACTTCATATTTTTGTTTTTCATGGTTTTTCTTTACTTTTCTCTTTTTTTCCAGTATGTGTTTTAATGGGTTTTCTTTATTCTCTGCTTTTTCTTCTCTATTAGTTTGGAAATTATAGATTCTATTCCTGTGGTTTTAAAGATTACACTTAAATTTTATTTTATTTATTTATTTATTAATAAATCAGTAAGTAAATTATACTCTTTATTGGAGTATAATTGCTTTACAATGGTGTGTTAGTTTTTGCTTTATAACAAAGTGAATCAGCTATACATATACATATATCCCCATATCTCCTCCTTCTTGTATACTTGATTTAACCAAATCTAAACATAATCAACCCCTTTACCCTTATGCTGATCAATACAAGCCCCTTAGAAAGATTAACTCTTACTATAAACTCTTGATTATCACTCTCTGTGACTTTTCAGGATTCCTTTGTCTTAATGTTTAGCTTTACATTTTTCTAAGTGCCTCAATTAGTCATTGTTACTATTATTGTCACTCTTTATTTAACAATTTCTTTGCTCACAATTACTTCTTGCATCTCACATTTTCCTTCTGGGTTCAATTAACCTATTACTGAAGATCATGCTTTAGTGGTTTTTCCAGGGCAAATCTTTGAATAATGCATTCTTTTAGACCTTAGATAACGAAAAATTCATCTGCTTCACTTTCATTTTACATCTTGATTGGCTGGTTAGAGTGCTTTAAGGCCATAGTTAGCTCTTTCTAAACATTGAAGATATTTTTCACTGTCTCCTGACACCTGCTGTTACTGTGGAGAAGGCTTCTGATAGTTCCTTGTAGTTAAATTTTCCCTTCTAAGAATCTCTTTGTCTTTTTTGTTTTCCAGATTCATTAAAATACATCTAGGTATGGATTTATTTTTATTTTTATGCTTACAATATTTAAACAGTATATCTAGGTGTGATTTTTTAAAAAATTTTTTACGCTTACAAGTTTTTGTGCTTCTTTTTTTTAATTTTTGAATTTTATTTTATTTATTTTTTTATACAGCAGGTTCTCATTAGGTATCCATTTAATAAATATTAGTGTATATATGTCAATCCCAATCTTTTGTGCTTTTTATTCTCAGGATTTATGTTTTTTCATCAGTTCTGGAAGATTCTCAGCCATTATCTTCTCAGCTAACACCTCTGTTCTCTCTTTCTGGAGCTCTAGTTTTATGTAAGTTAAATCTTCTCATTCTGCTCTGTGTTTCCACACCTCTTATCTTTTTTTTTTTTAACTTCTTGATAATTCTCTATCTTCTCTCTTCTATGATACTAATTCTTTTTTTCCTTTTTCAATTTAACTAATCTGTATTTTAACCCATCTGTTGATATTTAAGTTAAATGTCATTGCTTCTTTCTCCAACTCTTTTAGCTATTTTTTCCCCAGAGTTCTCTGTTCTTTCATTATAATTTCCATTTCTTCTCTTAGCTCTTTATTAGAAAAATACTTATTTTCTAATCTTTCTCAGCTTATTCTGTTATTGCAAATTCTTGGTATGATACATATTCCAGTTTGACATATGTACTGACTTCCTCTTATGGAAGATTGTTTCCTCACGTGTTGAGTAATTTTTGAACATGAGTTTATCTTCATCAACGTTTAAAAGTTATTTGTATGTGTGTTTGTGGGTGTTGTGTGCAGCCTACATAGGAGTTTTGCTTTGCCTCTTCCTAGGGTCCTTCAGATTTTTAATTATCCAATCAGCTTGGAATTCTGACATCACTTGAATAGTGCAAACTCTAGGATTTCTCAGGTTTGACATTTTAATTTCTCATGGGAAAACTCTACTTTATTTCACTCAAAAATTTGGGAAGAGACAAGATTCCTTGATCCTTTATTAGGTCCCAAAGCTGTTTTTTTCTAGTTCCCCTTTCACAAAAGTAGAAGCCTTTTCACTCTATCCTTTTATGCAGATAGTTCAGAAGCACCTTGCCCCCTCTGTGCCCAAAATCATAACTTTGTCTTCTCACAGATGATAAGACCCCCCCTTCCAGCTGTGAGTGTACATGAAGGATTTTGGTACAGGCCTGGTGTCAACACATGCACTCATTCCTCTTTACCTCTTGCATATGCAGATTTCTTTTTTTCCTTCTCTCTCCCTCTCTCTCTTTCTTTTTGTATTTTATCCACATGTTTTTGTGTCTATAGTGGGAGAAGGATGATTTTAGTCTGCATTTATTTTAGTTGCTAGAATTGGAAATAATAAATCAAGATAACACACAAACTTATTTTCTATCCTACTATTTTAACTAACATGATTGAAAATCTACAAAATATCAAAGATGACAAATTTAATTATCTTGAATGTCTCAGTATTCTATTGATGGATCAGCAATGTTTGAATAAATAATAAAGATCTACATAATCATTAAATTAATTTGATAATTTTTTGCCTTTATTCAGAAAAATCTATTTTTAATCAAGATTTTCACAAAATTGATATTGAATTGACAGAATTTTCATTGGATTGATCTAAAAGATTAAAAGATAAGATGAAATTGTAATTAGTATACAAAACTTTAATATTTTCACCAAAATGTAAATTAAGGTAAATGTAAAAAATTTCAAAAATTAAAATTTTATTCATTTATTTTCAAAAGTTATTTTTCTTCTAAAATATAAAAAATTACTTGTCAAAATTAGTAGCCAAAAGAAAAATTATAGCTAATGGATATCAACTTTACTTAATTTGTGAAAATGTAATTAAAATGTCATATTTTTATAAAAGTAAAACTTTTCAGAGCTACTGTTCAATGATTATTTAGTTGCCAGTGTAAAGTATCTGCATCAAACTTCATGTTTCATCAAGACCTGTGAATATACAAATTCAAAAGTAATATATATTAATATTACAAAATGTTCCTCACTGCCTATGCAGCTGTTGAAAATACCACACTTAATTCATGAATACCACTGGACCCTCCCAATAATAGCACTGTTTTGCTGACTCATTTTCACAATTAATGGCCTCTACCTTGCTTTCTGTGATACTTATGTAAATCAGATTGTTCCTTACCTTAAACAGGTGTAATTTGTTGTAAGCATAATTACTGAGAATAAAAACAATTTAGGGAAAAACTATTTGGAATTAAATTTTCCCTTAGGTGAACATAGAAAGATCATAAATAAAACAGAGGATTATATCACGTCTCACAGAGAGAGGTAGACTGGAATAGTACAGTGGCTCTCAGTCTTCAGATGAACTTGTTAAATTCGCATATTTCTAAACTTCACACATGAAAGTTCTTTTTCAGCAGATTGTGGTGGAGCCCAGAGCTATACATTAGAAACACACTCCAAGGACAAGCAAAATAAGCTATGGTGGAAAAAAATAAGAACAATGGTTGCCTATGGGATGGGGTGGGGATTGACTGAGAAGGAATCTTCTAGGTGATGGTAATGTTCTTTATTTTGATAGGGGCTTGGGTTGCACAGATGTATGTCTTTGTCAAAACTCATTGACTTGTACACTTAAATTTGTACATTTATTGTATTTAAGGTTATCTCAAAACAAAAACAACTGAAAACAACATTGAACTCCAATTAATGGCTTGCATGCTGCAATGTTTACAGGTAAAAATCATTGATGCCTGCAATTTACTTTTAATCACATCAAAAATAAGATTGGTGAATGGATAGAAGGATGGATGGACAGACACACATGTGACAAAGCAAGCATAGTTAAGGGTTAATTGTAGAATCTAGGGGGTAGATAAATGGGTGTTTATCAAATTCTTTCGACTTTCCTAGTGTTTGAAATTTTTCATAATAAAATGTTGAGGAAATAAATGCTCTCCAAGCAATTTCTGTGACATGGATGTAGTGAAAAGAATGTGAGCTTGGGACCTGGGCAGACATGGATTTCAGTCTCAGTTCAGCTCTTATTAATTGTGTGACCTTAGACAAGTTATGCCTGATCTCTGACTAAGCTGGCTTTTTTTTAGGTCACTCCATTTCTGAAAGTCAGTGGTTAATGTGATTCCCTTGAGTTTTCTGATTTATATTCTTCTTCCTTGAAATAGTTATTCTTTGAAGATGCTCTGACTGTACTGTATATGACCAACACCACTTTAAGTCTTAGTTTTCATTTATTTTTCACTATTTTGGCAATTACCCGGTGATGTATTATCCCCAGCAACCAATCTCCACGTGTGCTGGCTTATTTAATCTATGTTTGCCTAAGTATAATTTAAGCTTCAAAACCCTTCTGAGTTATACTGCTCTCTCCCCTTTCTGGTCTTTATTGCTCTGAGAGTTTGTAGCACACCATTTAGCCCTTTATTATTTCCTGCTTGTATTGCTCAGGTTAGATGATGAACAACTTGAAAGTTGGGACTATATCTTGGAGAAACTTCTTAGTTCATGTTAACCTAAATTATACTGTTGCTTGTCACAGATTCTCTTTTCTGAGACACATTTCTCAGGTTCCTCAGCATATGCATGATTAGATCCTATAATTGTCAAAGGATAAATAGGTATTTTTAAAAAATTATTTATTTATTTTTGGCTGTGTTGGGTCTTCGTTGCTGTGCATGGGCTTTCTCTAGTTGTGGTGAGCGGGAGTTACTCTTCATTGTGGTGGGCAGGTTTCTTATTGTGGTGGCTTCTCTTATTACAGAGCACAGGCTCTAGGCACACGGGCTTCAGTAGTTGTGGCTTGCGGGCTCTAGAGTGTAGGCTCAGTAGTTGTGGTGCACGGGCTTAGTTGCTCTGTGGCATGTGGGATCTTACCGGACCAGGGCTCGAACCCGTGTCCCCTGCATTGGCAGGCGGATTCTTAACCACTGCACCACCAGGGAAGCCCCATAAATAGGTATTATAAAAATAAAAGGTTGAAGGCTGAGAATATCTCCCTGCCCACTTTATTAGTACTAGAAATACAATTTATTTAATTCTCTCTCTTTCTTTTTTTCCCCTCTACTTGTTTGTTCTGTGCTAAGTGAAATATATTTTTTGGTAGTACATATATGAGAAATGCAAGCAAAGAAGTGGCCCTTTTATGCTATAAACTACATTTGCCTTCAAGCCAGAAGAATGTGGAAACTTGCCTACATTAATGGAAAAGAATCACTAGTTTTGATTTTTAAAGTTCCTACTTTTAAAATTTATTGAGATTACCTCAGGCAGCATTAAACTTGAGGCTTCCAATGATGGCTTTTTATGATTTTATTGTGGTCTTTTCTATTATACCTAATAGAGGACTGACACATTCTTATTTCTTTTCACTAAGAAAGGACAATAGAATTATTTAAGTGCCAACAGGTATTTATAGAGATGCATGTTTGTCTAGTTCACTTTGTTTCTTTTTTTTTTTTTTTCTTATTAGACATGGTTGGGATTTGAAAAGAAACAAAGCTATGGACCTTACAGTCAAACAATTAACATAGAAGCAAAATACATCAGTTTTTCTTTAAAAAGTCAGAATTTCTCCCATATTCCCCAAAGTTTGTATTTAATTCTCTTGGCATGTTACATAGCAAAATGAAAGTATTTATGAATGTGGCTACTTCTTTTAACAAGTTCCAATAACTGCTTCCTAAACTTGTGTTTTTATATCAATTACATACAGTAAGCACTGAAATCAACCAAAGAGAACTGCAGAGGCCAACTTGAGATATTCATGTTCAATGAGGACTGAGCCTGCCAAAAATAAAATGTGGATATAATTTTATAACACCATTTTATAATTAAAGTCATAAGTGAGGTTTCCTGCTATTGTTTAAAAATGTGTCATGATAAATTTAAATCAAAGATATGGGCAAAGAAAGATCTGCAAAGTAACAGATGAAGGTAACTAAGATGGTACAGGAACATGGCCTAGTGCAGAAAAGAAACACATGCAAACAATTTTAGTGAAATAATTACATTTATTGTAGATGGAGTTCTGTTTTAGAAACTATAACCACTTAGAAACGGTTTTCATTCATGTCAGAGTGAGGTTAACTTGTTGGTACTGTCTGTCTATAGAGTGATTTTTTTACCAGCAGAGAAATTTAATGTATTGATTTAGTGATAAGACCATGTCTTCTGACCAAATAGCCACCAAAAAAAATCCCCTAAAACTGAAGAATGTGGCTCCAGCATGTGGTCCACAGTAGTTAGTGTTGCCAGATTTAGCAAATAAAAATACAGGACACCCAGTTAAATTAGAATTTCAGATAAATAAAAAATACATTTTTTAAGATAAGTATGCCCCATGCAATATTTGGGACATTTTTATACTAAAAATTTATTTGATGTTTATTTGAAATTCTAATTTAACTGGGGGTCCTGTATTTTATCTGACAAATTTAACATTAGTAAAAACACAAATTTTGGCAATGGATTTTTGTATTTTTAAGCTAAGTATTTGAAGGATAATACATTTAAGTGATCAGAGCAGAGAATAAGGTAAATTTATTTTTGTACTGTCAGCTCATTAAATTTCTAATGTTCACAGTTACATGGATGAATGATGATTTCTGTTCAGTGAAGGAGAAGATTTTTGCTTTGCTAGAGAACACAACCCATTTAAAAGAGCTTCTCCCTGAAGGAGATAAGTTGATTCACATATATGGATAGATTTAATCATTAGGACATTCCTGGCTTTAGTAAGTCATGTTCGTCTAATGTGCAGGCCGTTCCCATATATCAATTCATTCATCTTGTCTTTAATACAAGCCATGTGTTTCTTATGGGAGTTGAAAGGACATTAATCAGAATCTCCCCCTTCAACCAGTCCAAGGGGATGCAACGTTCTTGGTTACATCTCAAATGTCAAGATATGGGGAAATGGATAATAACATTCAAAGCATATCAGTTGTAATTCATACTGTTGTTACAATTGCTGTGAAATATGTTGGGAGTTGGGCAGCAACGAACCATAAAGCAATGTCTATTCTGTGGAAACCATGGCTGGAAGGGGCTGGAGGGTTGTATCTGCTTTTCCTCAGCAGACAAAACTCCCATTGAATCCATGAGATGGCAGGAATTGGTATCCAAATTTATGTATAGCTTGATTGTCCTTTAAGAGTAAGGGAAAGACGTAGTCATCTCTGACTTGATTTCCTTGTTATAGATCAGTGGTTCTCAATCTTGGCTGCAGATAGGTACCACCTGGGAGCTTTCAAAACTCCCGAGGCTTAGGCCACACTCAAGGCCAATTAAATCACAATCTCTGGGTTGGGATCTAGGCATTGGTCCTTATCAAAACTCCCCAGGTAATGCCAGTGTGCAATCAGGTTGGAGAACCACTGGATCATCACAGGAAATTCTGGTTATAGACATGGAAACACTTGTTGACATTCATGGCATTTAACTTCATATAAATTTATGCTGTATTTGGCAAATTCTCTATATTTACAAAATTTTGCTCGTTCACTGTCATCATTATTCATATCATTATGATTATCATCTCTTATGTGCTTAGAGAAAAAATGATGGCAAACAATTAAACAAAAATAAAACTTGTAATGAGATGCTAAAATTTGAAATGGATGGAGTGCACCAGGTGGTGGGCTAGGGTAATCAGAGAAGGCCTCCTCTGCCTTTAAGTGAAACTATAAAACAGTGGTTCTCAAAGTGTGGTCCCAGGACCAGCAGCCTCAATGTTATCTGGAAACTTGCTCAAAATGCAAATTCTCAGTCCCCACACCAGCACTCTTGATCAGAGACTCTGGGAATGGGGTCAAAAAAACCTGCATTTTAACAAGCTCTCCATCTGATTCTGATGCATGGTCAAGTTTGAGGCTATAAATATTTCTCCTAATATTGATTTACAGCATCCCATAGGAATTGCTGTGCTCTCGTTCAGTTAAAATGGTATATACTTTCAATTTTGATCTACCTTTTAATTTAAGTGTGATAGAGAAGAATGTTTTAAATTCCAAGCTGGGCAACTTTTGGTTGCTAATTTCCAGTTTTCTTGCATTGCATTTATATAATGTAGCATAGATGATTTTTAGTTTTTGGATTTACCTGAAAACTTCTTTGAGGCCATCAGACAAATTTTACAATGTTTCATGGGTTTTGGAAAAGAATATGTATCTTTTTGAGTATATTCATATCTATTAAGTCAAGCTTGCTTATTCAGTTATTTATTGTGTGCTTGATCTGTCAATCTCTGATGATGTGAAAGGCTTCCACTCTGTGGTTAGCTGACTGTTCTTCACCTTTCCAACATTTTTGTTTCATATGTTTCAAAATGATGTCCTTACATAAAAATTCATGAGTATTTTATCTTCTTGATAATTTTATTAGCATTTATAACATTTTATTAGCTTATCATTCCCAATTAATGTTATTTTTGCCATTAATTCTATTTTGTCTGATATTTACTTTGCTTGTTTTTTTGTTCATCACTTTACTTTCATATTTCCTTTCATACATTAGGTATGTCTCTTAAAATAGCTTACAGTCTGTAGATAGTCCCTGGTTTGAATCTAAGTTGAAAGTCTCTGTTTTTAACAGCAGAAATTAGCCATTCATATTCATTGTAATTTTTGAAACATTGAAGCTGCCATATTATTTTGTGTTTACTAGTGTTTAATTTTTTTTGTTTCATTTTTCTCCCTGACCTTTGATAGGACTATAAATGTTTTTATTGTTGTTGTTGTTGTTCTCTTTCTTTTTTAAACCACTAGCTGCTTTTTGGAAATAATATATCTGAAACAACTTAGAAATCTGTCTTCAAGTTCTTTGACACTTTTGCAGTAAGAAGTGGAGTCTAAACCCCCTTCTCTTGAATATGGGCCAGGCCTTAATGATGCATTTCTAACAAATAGAAAGTGATACAGGCATCATAGCTTCTGTCTGGCTCTCTCTCTCTCTCAACTTCTTTCTCTCTCTCTCTCTCTCTCTCAGGATCCTTGCCATTGGAACCCAGACACATGCTACAAGGAAGCTCCATTTGCATGACGAGGCCACGTGCAGGTAACGGCAGGTGTTCTGAGTAATAGCTCCAGCTGAGGTCTCAGCAGAGACTCAGCATCAACTGACATGTGTAGGTGAGGAGCCTTCATGCCTAGTTGTGCTCAGTCATCCCCCAAACCATGAGAGAGAAAAAAGGAATGATTATTGTTGTTCTAAGTTACAGATGCTAAAGCAGTGGTAGATAACTGAAGCAACATCTTATTTTACTATTTGTTAGTTTTATGTTTATACTGATGTCTATAAGATCAAGCATTAATCAATATTTATTACCTATAACCTGAACAAGACAAGATCTTTAGCAAATTAACCTCTTTCTCCCTTTTGATTTATTGGAAATCTGGGATTGTTATTATATGTTACATTATGTCCTCGCTATTTAATATTTTTATTATTAATACTGTTGAAAGTGTCCTATGCATATTACCAGCAGTTGTTTAGATTCAATTGTAAGTTTTGTGGTTTTGTAGTTTATCTTACTCACTACTATTCCAGGTGTTCCATGTCCTTCTCTTTCTTGGATTTATTGTTTCATTTCACTGAGACATATCCTTGGATCATTTTTCAGAATAGATATTGAATATTTTGATCCCTTACCTATCTAAAGCCTTAATTTTGTCCTCACACATTGAATGATGGTTTGGCTGTGAATAGAATTCTCAGTTCTAAATAATTTTCCTTCAGAAATCTGAGAACAATGCTCCATTGTCTACTAGCACTCCCTGTCGATGAGAAATCATATGGCAATTCAATATTTGCTCTTTTGTTTATAAGGTACTTTTTTACTTTTGGGATTTTCAGTTTATCCTTTAATATAAATATTTTACCAATCTGTACCTCTACATATGACTTAAAATTATTTCTGCTTATTCTTTGATGGCCCATTTCAGACTGATGCCTCAAGTCCTTTAGCTCAGGACATTTTTCTCTTATTATTTCTTTGGTTATTCTTTTTGTCCCCATTCTCTTTCATCTCTCTTTCTTGAATTCCTAACAGATGAACGTTGGCTTCCTGGAACTCTCTTCCGTATATTTAAAATTTTATTTTTACATTTTCAATCTAATCTCTTTCTTTCCTTCTTTTCCCCTCCCTCCCTCACTTCCTTCTTTCCTTTTTTTTTTCTCTTTCTCTCTTTCTTTTTGTGCTATTATGAAGAGATTTGTCATCTAGCACCCTACTTGGGTTGATTTTTTTAGCCATATCCATTCTATTATTCAGCCCTTCTGTTCAATATATTATCTTGGAAATCATGTTAAAAATGATAAAGAGCTCTTTGTTGTTCTCTGAATGTTTCCTTTCTTAATAGCCTATTTTTAAGTTATGGGTCCACTGTCTTCTCATAATTAGAACTTTAAAAATTTCTCATCTATTTCTTGTATTATTGATTTCTGCTTATATATCATCTGTGCTTTTGTATCTTCAAATATCTGGTGTTAGTGACCACCTGTTCATAAAAGGAGGATTAGATTGGTTACTAAAGGTATGAGGCACAAGTACCATCTGGAGGTC
This sequence comes from Balaenoptera physalus, assembly GCF_965194825.1. NCBI lineage: Eukaryota > Metazoa > Chordata > Mammalia > Artiodactyla > Balaenopteridae > Balaenoptera > Balaenoptera physalus. Next base: position 35,277,863 of record NC_138898.1, read on the forward strand.
TCTTTCCATAGTAGGCACATTTCTTTTTAACTTTCGTGAACAGAAAGCAGTGAGGCGAGAGAAATCTGGATGAACCTGGAGTCTGATTTCCTTTTGGTAGTTTAGCAAAGAGCTGACTCAGCAGGCCTGAGTTAGCTTTGCTGGCTGATAGCAGGCACTCCCTCCCGAAATTTCTTATAACAAGACCTCTTCCCTGAGCAGAAGATTCCAAAGTAATATATTCTTATAGCTGTTCCCTTTCCCTGGCCCTATAAAAACATAGATTATTATGGGTCAGAGTCCCATAACTGGAATGTCAGCCGTGTTCACACACTTTATCCATGCCTGGCCCAAGTGTGGGTTAATGAGAGGTTCAGAGACTGTGTGTACTCTACTACTTCTCTGCTTATAATTGTTTTTTCACTCGATAAACTCTATTTGGTATCTGCACTACATGATACTATGTTGTGGATCTATGGCCCATTTGTATGGCAAGCAGACTTGGGGAACACTAAGTTATCCAAAGCTGAGATGGCTTTGCTCTAGGCGTGGGTGATTTTTTTAGTTTCTCTACATTGCTGCCCTTTGCTTTTTTCTTCATGCTTATTGTGGAGATATGGACTTCCCTCTTTGGACCTAATTTCTGCACTGAAAGTTACATCTAAAGAGGAACCCTCATACTTTGTTGAGAAGACATTTATCGTGAGTGACCTGGAGGCAAAAGCAACAGCCAGCAGCTCTGCAACTCTGCACACAGGAGGTCAGGATGTATGCTCATTTGGTGTTTTTAATATCAACTATCTGGAGAGGGATGGAGGGAGGGAGGGAGGACTAAAAGTATTACAGTGATGAACCTTCCAGTCTACTCAGTGGCCAAGAGCAGGTGTGAATCTGCTGTTCCTTCATTGTGTTTTGGTTCCCATATGCCACTCAGGTTGAGTGTCTCATCAAGCTGAGTGTGATTCTAACATTTAAAGCCATCTATTATTTTCTGTACAATGTACACTCTTAGAGCATGTCACAAACTATCTGGTGCTCCAGTGAAAAGTTACGATCTGTCCCAGTGCTGGAGGAAAATCTATCAATTTGTAGTCTCCATGGTGATGGAAGATATTTTCAAGGCAGTAATGACACCAGGAAATTTCTGCCTTACATAATGACCCTAAAAGCAACCTCCTTGAAAATCTGACTCACCCACATGGGCTGGACTTTTTAAACTCCTATGGGAATGCCCCATAACCTGTCCCCACCCCCTGCATTGTTAACTCAGAGCTTGGTGATTCTGTGGGGTATTTTAGGAAAGAAGTTATTTATCCTATATAAATTTCTTTGCAAGTTCTATTTTAGGTTGGAATATTTCTCTGTTCTGTCTTCTATATTAATATAATTCCATCTACTTGTGTTAGAAAAATCTTGTTTTTGAAATTATCCATTAATCCATTCTCAATGTAAAAATTTCAAACCATAGAAAAAAATGATAAGAAAGGGCACCTTTGATGTCCAATTTAGAGTAGACTTGAATCTCTATCTTTCCCATCACTCTGTTGAATATGTATTTAAATATATTTTTAAAATCTGATCTTTCCTACCCAAATATGTATATGTATGCATAATTTTTATTTTATTCATTTTATTTTTTTAACATCTTTATTGGAGTATAATTGCTTTACAATGTTGTGTTAGTTTCTGCTGTATAACAAAGTGAATCAGTTCTATGTATACATATATCCCCATATCCTCTCCCTCTTGCGTCTCGCTACCACCCTCCCTATCCCACTCCTCTAGGTGATCACAGAGCACGGAGCTGATCTCCCTGTGCTATGCAGATGCTTCCCATTAGCTATCTATTCTACATTTGGTAGGGTATATATGTCCATGCTACTCTCTCACTTCATGCTAGCTTACCCTTCCTAATCCCCGTGTCCTGAAGTCCATTCTCCACATCTGCGTCTTTATTACTGTCCTGTCCCTAGGTTCATCAGAACCTTTTTTCATTTTTTTAGATTCCATATATATGTGTTTTTAGATTCCATATATATGTGTTAGCATACGGTTTTTCTCTTTCTGACTTACTTCACTCTGTATGACAGACTCTAAGTCCATCCACCTCACTCCAAATAACTCAGTTTCGTTTCTTTATATGGCTGAGTAATATTCCATTGTATATATGGGCCACATCTTCTTTATCCATTTATCTGTCAATGGACACTTAGGTTGCTTCCATGTCCTGGCTATTGTAAATAGTGCTGCAATGAACATTGTGGTACATGTCTCATTTTGAATTATGGTTTTCTCAGGGTATATGCCCAGTAGTGGCATTGCTGGTTCATATGGTAGTTCTATTTTTAGTTTTTTAAGGAACCTCCATACTGTTCTCCATAGTGGCTGTATCAATTTACATTCCCACCAACAGTGCAGGAGGGTTCACTTTTCTCCACACCCTCTCCAGCATTTACTGTTTCTAGATTTTTTGATGATGGCCATTCTGACCGGTGTGAGGTGATACTTCATTGTGGTTTTGATTTGCATTTCTCTAAAGATTAGTGATGTTGAGCATTCTTTCATGTGTTTGTTGGCAATCTGTATGTCTTCTTTGGAGAAATGTCTATTTAGGTCTTCTGTCCATTTTTGGATTGAGTTGTTTGTTTTTTTGATAGTGAGCTGCATAGGCTGCTTGTATATTTTGGAGATTAATCCTTTGTCCGTTGCTTCATTTGCAAATATTTTCTCCCATTCTGAGGGTTGTCTTTTGGTCTTGTTTATGGTTTCCTTTGCTGTGTAACAGCTTTGAAGTTTCATTAGGTCCCATTTGTTTATTTTTGTTTTTATTTCCATTTCTCTAGGAGCTGGGTCAAAAAGGATATTGCTGTGATTTATGTCATAGAGTGTTCTGCCTATGTTTTCCTCTAAGAGTTTTATAGTGTCTGGCCTTACATTTAGGTCTGTAATTCATTTTGAGTTTATTTTTGTGTATGGTGTTAGGGAGTGTTCTAATATTATTCTTTCACATGTAGCTGTCCAGTTTCCCCAGCGCCACTTATTGAAGAGGCTGTCTTTTCTCCATTGTATATTCTTTCCTCCTTTGTCAAAAATAAGGTGACCATATTTGCATTGGTTTATCTGTGGGCTGTCTAGCCTGTTCCATTGATCTATATATCTGTTTTTGTGCCAGTACCATACTGTCTTCTTCAGTGTAGCTTTGTAGTATAGTCTGAAGTCAGGGAGCCTGATTCCTCCAGCTCCATTTTTCTTTCTCAAGGTTGCTTTGGCTGTTCAGGGTCTTTGGTGTTTCCATACAAATTGCAAAATTTTTTGTTCTAGTTCTGTGAAAAATGCCAGTGGTAGTTTGATAGGGATTACATTGAATCTGTAGATTACTTTAAGTAGTATAGTCATTTTCACAATGTTGATTCTTCCAGTCCAAGAACATGGTATATCTCTCCATCTGTTTGTATCATCTTTAATTTCTTTAATCAGTGTCTTATAGTTTTCTGCATACAGGTATTTTGTCTCCTTAGGTAGGTTTATTCATAGGTATTTTATTCTTTTTTTGCAATGGTAAATGGGAGTGTTTCTTTAATTTCTCTTTCAGATTTTTCATCATTAGTGTACAGAAATGCAAGAGATTTCTGTGCATTAATTTTGTATCCTGCTACTTTACAAAATTTACTGATTAGCTCTAGTAGTTTTCAGGTAGCATCTTTAGGATTCTCTGTGTATAGCATCATGTCATCTGCCAACAGTGACAGTTTTACTTCATCTTTTCCACTGTGGATTCCTTTTATTTCTTTTTCTTCTCTGATTGCTGTGGCTAAAACCTCCATAACTATGTTGAATAATAGTGGTGAGAGGGGCAAACTTGTCTTGTTCCTGATCTTAGAGGAAATGGCTTCAGTTTTTCACCATTGAGAATGGTGTTGGCAGTGGGTTTGTCATATATGGCCTGTATTATGTTGAGGTAGGTTCCCTCTATGCTTACTTTTTGGAGAGTTTTTATCATAAATGCATGTTGAACTTTGTTGAAAACTTTTTCTTCATCTGTTTAGATTATCATATGGTTTTTATCCTTCAGTTTATTAATATGGTGTAGCACATTGATTGATTTATGTATATTGAAGAATCCTTGCATTCCTGGGATAAACCCCACTTGATCATGGTGTATGATCCTTTTAATATGCTGCTGGATTCTGTTTCCTAGTATTTTCTTGAGAATTTTTGCATCTATGTTCATCAGTGACATTGGCCTGTAGTTTTCTTTCTTTGTTACACCTTTGTCTGGTTTTGGTGTCAGGGTGATGGTGGCCTCACAAAATGTGTTTGGGAGTGTTCCTCTCTCTGCTATATTTTGGAAGAGTTTGAGAAGGATAGGTTTAGCTCTTCTCTAAATGTTTGAGAGAATTCGCCTGTGAAGCCATCTGGTCCTGGGCTTTTGTTTGTTGGAAGATTTTTAATCACACTTTCGATTTCAGTGCTCGTGATTGGTCTGTTCATATTTTCTATTTCTTCCTGGTTCAGTCTTGGAAGGTTGTACTTTTCTAAGAATTTGTCCATTTCTTTCAGGTTGTCCATTTTATTGGCATAGAGTTGCTTTTAGTAATCTCTTATGATCCTTTGTATATCTGCAGTGTCAGTTGTTACTTCTCCTTTTTCATTTCTAATGCTGTTGATTTGAGTCTTCTCCCTTTTTTTCTTGATGAGTTTGGCTAATGTTTTATCAATTTTGTTTATCTTCTCAAAGAACCAGCTTTTAGGTTTATTGATCTTTGCTATTGTTTCCTTCATTTCTTTTTCATTTATTTCTGATCTGATCTTTATGATTTCTTTCCTTCTGCTAACTTTGGGTTTTTTTTTTTTTGTTGTTGTTGTTCTTTCTCTAATTGCTTTAGGGGTAAGGTTCGGTTGTTAATTTGAGATGGTTCTTGTTTCTTAAGGTAGGATTGTATTGCTAAAAAGTTCTCTCTTAGAACTGCTTTTGCTGCATCCCATAGGTTTTGGGTTGTCGTGTTTTCACTCTCATTTGTTTCTAGGTATTTTTTGATTTCTTCTTTGTTTTCTTTAGTGATCTCTTGGTTGTTTAGTAGCATATTGTTTTTCCTCCCTGTGTTTGTATTTTTTACAGATTTTTTTCCTGTAATTTATATCTAGTCTCATAACGTTGTGGTTGGAAAAGATGCTTGACATGAACTTAATTTTCTTATATTATCCGAGGCTTGATTTGTGACCCAAGATATGATCTGTCCTGGAGAATGTTCCATGAGTACTTGAGAAGAAGGTGTATTCTGTTGTTTTTGGATAGGAGATCCTATAAATATCAATTAAGTCCATCTGATCTAATATGTCACTTAAAGCTTTTGTTTCCTTCTTTATTTTCATTTTGTATGATCTGTCCATTGGTGAAAGTGTGGTGTTAAAGTCCCCTACTATTTGTTGTTATATCAATTACCCCTTTTATGGCTGTTAGCATTTGTCTTAGGTATTGAGGTGCTCCTATGATGGGTGCATAAATATTTATAATTGTTATGTTTTCTTCTTGGATTGATCCCTGGATCATTATGTAGTGTCCTTCCTTGTCTCTTGTAACATTCTTTATTTTAAAGTCTATTTTATCTGATATGAGTATAGCTACTCCAGCTTTCTTTTGATTTCCATTTGCATGGAATATCTTTTTCCATCCCCTCACTTCCAGTCTGCATGTGTCCCTAGGTCTGAAGTGGGTCTCTTGTAGACAGCATATATATGGGTCTTGTTTTTGTATCCATTCATCCAGTCTGTGTCTTTTGGTTGGACCATTTAATCCATTTACATTTAAGGCAAGTATTGATATGTTTTTTCCTATTACCATTTTCTGAATTGTTTTGGGTTTGTTTTTGTGGGTCTTTTCCTTCTCTTGTGTTTCCTCCCTAGAGAAGTTCCTTTAACATTTGTTGTAAAGCTGGTTTGGTGGTGCTGAATTCTCTTAACTTTTGCTTATCTGTAAATATTTTAACTTCTCCATCAAATCTGAATGAGATCTTTGCTGGGTAGAGTAATATTGGTTGTAGGTTTTTCCCTTTCATCAATTTAAATATGTCATGCCACTCTCTTCTGGCTTGCAGAGTTTCTGCTGAAAGATCAGCTGTTAACCTTATGGGGATTCTCTTGTATGTTATTTGTTTCCTTTCTCTTCCTGCTTTTAATATTTCTTCTTTGTTTTTAATTTTTGATAGTTTGATTAATATGTGTCCTGTTGTGTTTCTCCTTGGATTTATCTGTATAATATTCTCTGTGCTTCTTGTACTTAACTGTTTATTTCCTTTCCCATGTTAAGGAAGTTTTCAACCATAATCTCTTCAAACATTTTCTCAGTCCCTTTCTTTTTCTCTTCTTCTTCTGGGACAATGATTATTCGAATGTTGGTGCATTTAATGTTGTCCCAAAGGTCTCTGAGACTGTCCTCAATTCTTTTCATTCTTTTTTCTTTATTCTGCTCTGTGGCAGTTTTTTCCACTCTTTTATCTTCCAGGTCACTTGTCCATGTTTCTGCCTCAGTTATTCTGCTATTGATTCCTTCTAGAGAATTTTTCAATTCATTTATTGTGTTGTTCGTCATTGTTTTTTTGCTGTTTAGTTCTTCTAGGTCCTTATGAAACATTTCTTGTATTTTCTCTATTCTGTTTCCAAGATTTGGGATCATATTTACTATCATTATTCTGAATTCTTTTTCAGGTAGACTGCTTATTTCCTCTTATTTGCTTGGTCTTGTGCTTTTTTACCTTACTCCTTCATGTGCTGCATATTTCTCTGTCTTCTCTTTCTGTTTAACTTATCTGTTTTACTTCTCCTTTTTGCAGGCTGCAGGTTTGTAGCTCCCATTGTTTTTTGTGTCTGCTCCCAGTGGGTGAGATTGGGTCAGTGGCTTTTGTCAGCTTCCTGGTGGAGGGGACTGGTTCCTGGTTCTGGTGGGTGGGCCTGGATGTTTTCCTTCTGGTGGGTAGGCCCACATCTGGTGGTGTATTTTGGGGTGTCTGTGACCTTATATGACTTTAGGCAGCCTCTCTGCAAATGGGTGGGGCTGTGTTCCCATCTTGCTAGTTGTTTGGCATGGGGCGTCCAGCACTGGAGCTTGCTGGCCGTTGGGTGGAGTTGTATCTTAGTGTTGAGATGGAGATCTCTGGGAGAGCTTTCGCTGATTGATATTACGTGGGACCAAGAGGTCTGTGGTGGTCCCATGTCGTGGACTCGGCTCTCCCACCTCAAGGGCTCAGGCTTGACACCCAGCTGAAGCACCAAGACCTGCCAGCCACAAGGCTCGGAAGAAAGGGAAGAAAAAGAGGAAAAAAAAAAAAAAAAAGGACAGATAGAACCCCAAACCAAAGGGAAAAGTAAAACTAAACAGACAAAATCACACAAAGAAACATACACACACACACTCATAAAAAGAAAACAAAAAACAAACAAAAAGAAACCGAACAGTCAGAACCCTGGGACAAATGGCATATGCAAACCTAAGGAGACAAAATCACACAAAGAAACATATACCTACACACTCACAAAAGAGAAAAAAGAAAAAAAAATATATATAAAAGAAGAGAGCAACCAGATCAATAAACAAATCCACCAGTGATAACAAGCACTAAAAACTAAGCTAAGATAAAAATAAAAACAGAAACAAATCAGATTCAGAAAGCAAACCCCAAGTCTACAGTTGCTCCCAAAGCCCACAGTCTCAATTTTGGGAATATTCATTGTCTATTCAGGTGTTCCACAGTTGTACGGTTCATCAAGTTGTTTGCGGGATTTAATCTGCTGCTCCTGAGGCTGCATGGAGAAATTTCCCTTTCTCTTCTTTGTTTGCACAGCTCTTGGGTTTCAGCTTTGGTTTTGGCCCTGCCTCTGTGTGTAGGCTGCCCTCAAGCGTCTGTTCCCTGCCCAGACAGGAGGGGGTTAAAGCAGTGGCTGATTAGGGCTCTCTTGCTCACTCAGGCCGGGGAGAGGGAGGGGTACGGTAGTCATAATTGGAATGCGGGGCTAGCCTCTGGGGGCTGAGGCCAGTGTGACATGGCAACAGACTGAGGTGTGCCATGTGTTTTCCTGGGGAAGTTGTCCCTGGATCTTGGGACCCTGACAGTGGCATGCTGCATAGGCTCCTGGTCGGGGAAAGTGTGGATAGTGATCTGTGCTTGCACACAGGATTCTTGGTGGCAGCGACATCAGCGTTAGCATTTCATACCTGTCTCTGTGGTCCTAGTTGATAGCCACGGCTCGCACTCATCTCTGGAGCTCGCTTAGGTGGTGCTCTGTCTTATATGGGCACACAGAGCAGGAACCCCTCTCCTCGTGCACACCGAAACAATTGCCTCTTGCCTCTTCAGCAGATCCAGACTTTTTCCCTGACTCCTTCCCAGCTAGCTGTGGTGTACTAGCTCCCTTCAGGCTGTCCTCATGCAGCCAACCCCAGTCCTCTTCCTGGGGCCTGACCTCCAAAGCCTGAGCCTCGGCTCCCAGTCCCCACTCCTCCTGGCAGGTGAGCAGACAAGCGTCTCAGGTTGGTGAGTGTTGGTCGGCACCTATCCTCTGTGCGGGAAACTTGCCACTTTGCCCCCTGTACCCCTGTTGCTGCATTCTCTTCTGTGGCTCCAAATTTTCCCCTGCCCACTCCCCGTCCCTGTCAGTGAAGGGACTTCCTTGTGTGTGGAAACTTTTCCTCCTTCACAGCTCCTTCCCAGAGGTGCAGGTCCTGTCCCTATTTTTTTCTCTCTGTTTTTTCTTTTTTCTTTTGCCCTACCCAGGTACGTGGGGAGTTTCTTGCCTTTTGGGAAGTCTGAGGTCTTTTGCCAGCGTTCAGTAGGTGTTCTGTAGAAGTTGTTCCACAAGTAGATGTATTTTTGATGTATCTGTAGGGAGGAAGGTGATCTCCACATCTTACTCCTCCACCATCTTGAAGGTCTCTATGCGTAATTTTTAAATGTGTTTCAGCTCTCTGGTGGTCTTTTTGTTCTGTTTACAAATCATTCCAAACCCACTGTCTTAAAAAACATACATTTTATTTATTATTTTTTAAAAATTTTATTATTTATTTTTGACTGTGTTATGTCTTTGTTGCTGTGCATGGGCTTTTCTCTAATTGCAGCGAGTGGGGGCTACTCTTCATTGCGGTGCACAGGCCTCTCATTTTGTTGGCTTCTCTTGTTGCAGAGCATGGGCTCTAGGTGTGCGGGCTTCAGTAGCTGCAACAAGAGGGTGCAGTAGTTGTGGCACATGGGCTCTAGAGTGCACGGGCTTCTGTAGTTGTGGTGTGTGGGCTCAGTAGTTGTGGCTCACAGGTTCTAGAGCACAGGCTCAGTAGTTGTGGCATATGGGCTTAGTTGCTCCATGGCATGTGGGATCTTCCTGCACCAGGGATCGAACCTGTGTCCCCTGCATTGGCAGGCAGATTCTTAACCACTGCACCACCAGGGAAGTCCCCATACATTTTATTATATTTCATGATTCCATGGATTGTCCATGGTTAAGCAGGTCAGTTATTCTACTGGTCGTGCTGGGACTCTGTAGATAAAAATGTCCACAACAATATTCCCTGTTCTACATGCTATTCCAGAATCTTGCCACACTCTGATCAAATGGTGGAGACTGTGTCTCCTCCTCTTAAGTTAGGTAGGCCATTGTGAATTGCTCAACTAACAGAACACAGTATAGCAGAAGAGATGCTATATAACTTCAAGGCTAGTTCGTGAAAGGCAGTACAGTTTCCCATGGCTCTCTCTTGGGACACTCATACTTGGAATCCAGTCGCCATGCCCTGAAGAAGCCAGGTTATATGGAGTCTCAGTTCTGGCTGAGATTCCAGCTGATAAGCAGCACCAACCTGCCAGCCATACAATTTAGCCAGGTTGGATGTGAATCCTTTAGCCTGCAGTCAAATTTACTCCACCTGACACCATGTGCAGCATCATGTGGCGATGCCAAGCTCTGTCCAAATTGAAGATGTATGAGTAAAGTAAATGTTATTGTTTTGAGCCACTCCAAAAGTTTTGGGGTGGTCTGTTATGCAGTCGTAGGATAACTGGAACAAGCCCTCTCATGCAGCTGCAGTCCATTGGTGGTGTGGAGTAGGATGTACAGTGCCTTGTACTCCTCAAGGTGGCCTCTCACTCCAAAATGGGAGCTTACACTCCTTTCATGGAAGCTCAGAGCTCCAAAAGGGAGAAAGTGGAAACTTCCAGGCCTTCTTCATGCCCGAGCTTGGAAGTCTCAGGATGTCACTTCATCCACATTTGGTTGGACAAAGCAGTCACAGGCTCAGCCCCAATTTCAGGGGAGGAGACATAAGCCCCAATTGCTGATGGGAGGAAGGAGGAACGGCATGTGTATACAGGTGGGGAGAGAATTGATGTTGGCCATCTTTGGAAAGCAGATACCACACTGTCCCTCATTAGAATATTAGGTCCACACAGGCCCCAGCCTTGCTTCTCTTGTTCACCACAGGATACCCAGCAGCTATTGCTGTATTTGGCATGTGCTACCTGTGGAAATATTTATTGCAAAAGTAAATGGGTATATAGTGCAAAGGGAAAGTGTGTGACTTTTGTATGAGACCATTTCCTTTGACCAGAGCACTTCCTTCTCTTTCCCTTTCTGACTAACTCTCACTCGTCCTCAAATACTGTATTCTAACACATATATATGGAATCTAAAAAAAAAAAAAAAAGGTTCTGAAGAACCTAGGGGCAGGACAGGAATAAAGAAGCAGACGTAGAGAATGGACTTGAGGACACGGGGAAGGGGAAGGGTAAGCTGGGATGAAGTGAGAGAATGGCATGGACATATATACACTACCAAATGTAAAATAGATAGCTGGTGGGAAGCAGCTACATAGCACAGGGAGATCAGCCCAGTGCTTTGTGACCACCTAGAGGGGTAGGATAGGGAGGGTGGGAGGGAGAGGCAAGGGGGGGGATATGGGGATATATGTATACGTATAGCTGATTCACTTTGTTATACAGCAGAATCTAACACAACATTGTAAAGTAATTATACTCCAATAAAGATGTTAAAAAAAAAAATAAACTCAATTTAAGTTCTGTTTCCTTCATGGCCCCAGGCAGGGCCAGTTACTCTCTCCTCCTGGCTCCCTTGGTCCACTGCTCACGTCTCATTGTTGTGTTGGGCATTTCTTGGTTTCATTTTGGGAGGATCTCAAAGGGCAAAAATCATATCTTAGTCATATCTTTGAATGACTTCCAATGTCTGTCATGTATGCTCAGAAATAGAGCCATGGCTTAGAACAGACAAACACTCAAAAATGGAATCAATTACTTCTAATTCTGGGCTCCATCGCTCAACAGAGAAATAAAAAATTTGAAGTACATTTTAAGGAGAGGTTATGACTAAAGACCTTGGAGCGGGGGTGGGGCAGGCAAAGACAGAGATCAAGAAAAGACAGAGTCAAGAAAAAGGAAGTTATTTCCAAAGAAAAACATGGAGATTAGTGAAATGTTAAAAATAGAGCCAGTCAGCGCAGAGGGCCGAATCCGTAAGGCCCGTTGAACGTTTGCGGGGGAGGCGGCTTCTTCCGTCTGGGCCGAGGAGCAGCTTCGTCAGTTGAAGGACACCTGCAGCGAGGTCTGTGCGTTTTGGAAGATTGAAATCATGGCAGGTCCAGAAACTGATGCCCAGTACCAATTCACTGGTATCAAAAAATATTTCAACTCTTACACTCTCACAGGGAGAATGAATTGTGTACTGGCCACATACGGAGGTATTGCTTTGATAGTTATATACTTTAAGTTAAGGTCTAAAAAAACTCCAGCTGTGAAAGCAACATAAACGGATTCTCAACTGTACCTCATCTGTTAAGTTCCCATGCTTGAAGAAGCTAATGTCAACTCATCATGTGATACTCAATTTGTACAATAAATTATGATCCTGGAAAAAAAATATATGAACTTGCAACAATAGGAATGTCTAACCTTTTAGACTTCATCTGTAAAATGGGGATAAAATAATTCTCATAAAAATTTAAGGTTGATTGAAAAGTAAATGAAATAAAATACACATAGTGCTTGGACCAATGCCTGGAGCATAGTAAATGTTCAATAAATGCTAACTATAATAATGAAAACTCCAACAATATTTGCCATTTATTGACTGACCACGTTGTGCCAGGAACTGGTCTCAGAGATAATATGGATGCCAAACAATGGTTGTTTGTTTACTAGAGTAATTCTACATGATGCAAGAAAAGAAAGGTAGCCTTTCCGGAAACATTAAAAAGGCTGTGGCACTTCAAGGAGCTCTCTCCTGTCATTTTTCAGCAGCACTTTCAGTGTCTAGAATCTTTTCCAGTGCAGGAGGGAAGGGCAGGTGAGTGTGAGATTGGCACTTTTTGCAACGTGGTGAACAGGTGGAAAAACCTGGTACTTGCTTGTCTGTCACTTAGAACAGAAAAATACACGTCTGAAATCTCCGGGTCTAAGATTTCTAGTTCTTGGGAATTTGAAGCTTGTTTTATGTACCAATTCCTTTCTATCCCCAGTTATACTTTTTTCTTTCTTTTTTTTGGCCGTGCTGTGCAGCTTGTGGGATCTTAGTTCCCCGACCAGGGACTGAACCCGCACCCTCGGCAGTGAAAGCACAGAGTCCTAACTACTGGGCCACCAGAAACTTCTATCCAGTTATAGAACAAAAAATAAGGCTGCTATATTAAAGCTAGTCTTCCTATGAGAGTTATTCTGAATAGAGAAATGGCACAGATCTCACCCACCTGATGAAGGACCCAGTGGATGTGTCACCAAGCCCCTCATGCATACTCAGCAACACACTCAAGGTTTCTTGGAGAATCCATTGTCAACTGAAAATGCTATGTCTGAAAACTTACATGGCCTGTTCAAGGGCAGATGGCCCAGACAGACCTCTTTGCTAGCTCCCAGCTAATTAATTTGCCTCCAAAATGCAAAATAAGGCCTACTGTTCTTATTGTTTTTTCCTCTTCTCTCTCACCACTGTTTTTTTTTTAAAAATAAATCCTGCTTTTACCTTTGTTCACTGACAACAGTCCAATGGCCATCTCCTTTACATACAAGTGAGTTGTTTGGCATGCAGATAATTAACTATGTGTCTCTGAGTCATTCTTTGACATATGACATTATGGAGATTTACTGTCATCTTATATTCAGTCCCTTACAATATTAGTAAATGTTCTGTTTTGATATTTTTCAATGTAAATGCTACTTTTGGAGCCTGATTTTATAATACAGAAATGAGGGCAGATGCCTTGTTGAAATAGGATGTGTCATTATATAAGTGGCTCTTCGACACTGATTGATCTGGATGCCACAGATTTTGAAAATACCTGGAGATGTGTTGGTTGAAGATACAATTAAGTATTTTAACCAGAATTGTCCAGTTAATGTCAATATAGAAGTGAAAGAAGCTTAATTATTTTCTGAGATTTCTAGGGCAGTGGTTCTCAACCAGGGGACGGTTTTGCTCTCCAAGGGACACTTGGCACTGTCTAAAGACATTTTTCGTTGTCACAACTGGGGCAGTGTTGGGGGAGGGAGCAGAATGCTACAGGTGTTTGGTGGGTAGGATGCTGCTATACATCCTACAGTGCACAGCTCCTCATAACTACAACTTATCTGGCCCTCAATGTCAATAGGGCCAAAGTTGAAAACCCTGCTCTAGGGCTATGAGTCCCATTGACCATCACCCTAGATAGCAGTCATTGGGTTAAAAGTTCCTTTTTTCTCCCTCCCCTATCTCTACCTTTACTGTTTTGTAGTCTAAGCCAATGTCAAACACAAGGCCTGGCATATACTGGACACTCAAACATTTCTCCTTGTGTTCTGTGACTTTGGTGAACATTTGCTAGATGAGTAAAGGGTCTAACGTTACCAGCTAATTGCAGTTTTGTGCTCCTCAAACATTGTGAGCTTTCTGTTTTCTTGCCTTAGACAGCTTTCTTCTGTGTTCACTGGGACTCAGACTTGCAGTTACCCAAGAGATATATTCTGCAGGGTTTTGGAAAGATAGTAATGAAGCTACGGGTAGTAGGGAGGTAAGTAACTAACATTTCTTTTTTGTTTGATTTGTTTTGTTTTTAAACTTTTTATTTTATATTGGAGTATAGTTGATTAACAATGTTGTGTTATTTCAGGTGTGCAGCAAAGTGATTCAGTTATACATATACATGTATCTATTCTTTTTCAAATTCTTTTCCCATTTAGGTTGTTACATAATTTTGAGTGGATTTCCCTGTGCTATACAGCAGGTCCTTGTTGGTTATCTATTTTATATATAGTAGTGTGTGTACGTTAATCCCAACCTTCTAATTTATCTCTTCCCCCCTTTCCTTTTGGGCAACCATAAGTTTGTTTTCTGCCTGTGAGTCTATTTCTAAGAGTTAACTTTTACTTTTTGATTTTTAAAAAGAAAAAAAAAATTTTTATTAGAGTATAGTTGCTTTACAATGTTGTGTTAGTTTCCACTGTACAGCAAAGTGAATCAGCTATACGTGTAAACATATCCCCTATTTTTTGGATTTCCTTCCCATTTAGGTCGCCACAGAGCATTGAGTAGAGTTCCCTGTGCTATACAGTAGGCTCTCATTAATTATCTATTTTATACATATTATCAACAGTGTATATATATCAGTCCCAATCTGCCAATTCATCCCACCCTCCCTTCCCCCTTGGTATCCATACTTTTGTTCTCTAAGTCTGTGTCTCTATTTCTGCTCTGTAAATTGGGAGGTTAGGTTTGACATAAATACACTACCATGTGTAAAATAGATAGCTAGTGGGAACCTGCTGTATAGCACTGGGAGCTCAGCTTGGTGCTCTGTGATGACCTAGATGGGTGGGATGGGGGGGGAGGTCCAAGAGGGAGGGGATATATGTCTACATATAGCTGATTCACTTCACTGTACAGCAGAAACTAACACAACATTGAAAGCAATTATACTCCAATAAAAAAATAAGATTGTCTATACCAATTTCTTCAGATTCCATATATATTCATTAATATAGATATTTGTTTTTCTCTTTCTGACTTACTTCACTCTGTATGACAGTCTCTAGGTCCATACATGTTTCTACAAATGACCCAATTTCATTCCTTTTTATGGCTGAGTAATAGTCCATTGTATATATGTACCACATCTTCTTCATCCATTCCTCTGTTGATGGACGTTTAGGTTGTTTCCATGTCCTGGCTATTGTAAATAGTGCTGCAATGAACATTTGGGTGCATGTGTCTTTTTTTTCACATCTTTATTGGAGTATAATTGCTTTACAATGTTGTGTTAGTTTCTGCTGTACAACAAAGTGAATCATTTATATATATATACATATATCCCCATATCCCCTCCATCTTGAGCCTCCCTCCCACCCTTCCTATTCCACCCCTCTATGTCATCACAAAGCATCGAGTTGATCTCCTTGTGCTATGCAGCAGCTTCCCTATAGCCATCCATTTTACATTTGGTAGTGTATATATGTCAATGCTACTCTCTCACTTTGTCCCAGCTTCCCCTTTCCCCACTGCGTCCTGAAGTCTGTTCCCTATGTCTGTGCCTTATTCTTGTCCTGCCACTAGGTTCATCAGGACTGTTTTTTTAGATTCCATATATGTTCGTTAGCATACAGTATTTGTTTTTCTCTTTCTGACTTACTTCACTCTGTATGACAGACTCTAGGTCCATCCACCTCACTACAAATAACTCAATTTCATTCCTTTTTATGGCTGGGTAATATTCCATTGTATATATGTGCCACATCTTTATCCATTCATCTGTTGGTGGACATTTAGGTTGTTTCCATGTTCTGGTTATTGTAAATAGTGCTGCAATGAACATTGTGGTACATGTATCTTTTTGAATTGTGGTTTTCTCAGGGTATATGCCCAGTAGTGGCATTGCTGGGTCATATGGTAGTTCTATTTTTAGTTTTTTAAGGAACCTCTAATTTACATTCCTATCAGCAGTGCAAGAAGGGTCCCTTTTCTCTATACTCTCTCCAGCACTTATTGTTTGTAGACTTTTTGATGATGGCCATTCTGACCAGTGTGAGGTGATATCTCATTGTAATTTTGATTTGCATTTCTGTAATAATTAGTGATGTTGAGCAACTTTTCATGTGTTTGTTGGCCATCTGTATGTCTTCTTTGGAGAAATGTCTATTTAGGTCTTTCACCCATATTTTGATTGGGTTGTTTCTTTGATATTGAGCTGCATGAGCTGTTTGTATATTTTGGAGATTAATCCCTTGTCAGTTGCTTTGTTTGCAAATATTTTCTCCCATTCTGAGGGTTGTCTTTTTGTCTTGTTATGGCTTCCTTTGTTGTGCAAAAGCTTTTAAATTTCATTAGGTCCCATTTGTTTATTTTTGTTTTTATTCTCATTACTCTAGGAGGTGGGTTAAAAAAAGATCTTGCTGCGATTTATGTTAAAGAGTGTTCTGCCTATGTTTTCCTCTAAGAGTTTTATACTGTCTGGCCTTACATTTAGGTCTTTAATCCATTTTGAGTTTATTTTTGTATATTGTATTAGGGAGTGTTCTAATTTAATTATTTTACATGTAGCTGTCCAGTTTCCCCAGGACCACTTATTGAAGACTCTGTCTTTGCTCCATTGTATATTCTGGCCTCCTTAGTCACAGATTAGGAGACCAGAGTTGTGTGGGTTTATCTCTGGATTTCCTATCCTGTTCCATTGATCTATATTTCTGTTTTTGTGTCAATACCATACTGTCTTGATTACTGTAACCTTGTAGTATAGTCTGAAGTCAGGGAGCCTGGTTCCTCCAGCTCTGTTTTTTTTTTTTTTTTCCTCAAGATTGCCTTTGCTATTTGAGGTCTTTTGTGTTTCCATGCAAATTGTAAAATTTTTTGTTCTAGTTCTGTGAAAAATGCCATTGGTAATTTTGATAGGGATTACATTGAATCTGAAGTATGAATCTTTGGGTAGTATAATTATTTTCACAACATTGATTCTTCCAGTCCAAGAACATGGTATATTTGTCCATCTGTTTGTGTCATCTTTGATTTCTTTCATCATGTCTTATAGTTTTCTGCATATAGGTCTTTTTCCTCCTTAGGTAGGTTTATTCCTAGGTATTTTCTTCTTTTTGTTGCCATGGTAAATAGGAGTGTTTCCTTAATTTCTCTTTCTGATCTTTTGTTGTTAGTGTATAGGAACACAAGAGATTTCTGTGTATTAATTTTGTATCCTGCAATTTTACTAAATTCACTGATTAGCTCTAGTAGTTTTCTGGTGGCATATTTAGGATTTTCTATGTATAGTATCATGTCATCTGCAAACAGTGACAGTTTTACCTCTTCTTTGCCAGTTTGGATTCCTTTTATTTCTTTTTCTTCTCTGATTTCTGTGGCTAGGACTTCCAAAACTATGTTGAATAAGAGTGGCGAGAGTGGGCACCCTTGTCATTTTCCGGATTTTAGAAGAAATGCTTTCAGTTTTTCATCACTGAGAATGTTTGCTGTGGGTTTGTCACATATGGCCTTTATTATGTTGAGGTAGGTTCCCTCTATGCCCATTTTCTGGAGAGTTTTTTTCTCTTTTTATCATAAATCAGTGTTGAATGTTGTCAAAAGCTTTTTCTGCATCTATTGAGATGATCATATGGTTTTTATTCTTCAATTTGTTAATAGGGTGTATCACATTGATTGATTTGTGTATATTGAAGAATCCTTGTATCCCTGCGATAAATCCCACTTGATTATAGTGTATGATCCTTTTAATGTGTTCTTGGATTTGGTTTGTAATATTTATTTTCAACATCTTTATTGGAGTATAATTGCTTTACAATGTTGTGTTAGTTTCTGCTGTATAACAAAGTGAATCAGCCACACACATACATATATCAGCATATCTCCTCCTTCTTGCTTCTCCCTCCCTCCCACCCTCCCTATCCCACCCCTCTAGGTGGTCACAAAGCACTGAGCTGATCTCCCTGTGCTATGTGGCTGCTTCCCACTAGCTGTCTATTTTACATTTGGTAGTGTATATATGCCCATGCCACTCTCTCACTTCTTTCCAGTTTACCCTTCCCCCTCCCCGTGTCCTCTAGTCCATTCTCTACATCTGTGTCTTTATTCCTGTCCTGCCCCTAGGTTCTTCAGAACCTTTTTTTTTTTTTTTTTTTTAGATTCCATATATATGTGTTAGGTTTGCTAGTATTTTGATGATGATTTTTGCATCTATGTTCATCAGTGATAGTGGCCTGTAATTTTCTTTTTTTGTGATATCTTTATCTGGTTTTGGTATCAGGGTCATGGTGGCCTTGTAAAATGAGTTTGGGAGTGTTCCTCCCTCTGCAATTTTTTTCGAAGAGTTTGAGAATGATAGGTGTTAACTCTTCTCTAAATGTTTGATAGAATTTCCCTGTGAAGCCATCTGCCCCTGGACTTTTGTTTGTTGGAAGATTTTAAATCACAGTTTCAGTTTCATTACTTGTGATTGGTCTGTCCATATTTTCTATTTCTTCCTGGTTCAGTATTTGAAGGTTGTACCTTTCTAAGAATTTGTCCATTTCCTCCAGGTTGTCCATTTTATTGGCATATAGTTGCTTATAGTAGTCTCTTATAATCCTTTGTATTTCTGTGGTCAGTTGTAATTTCTCCTTTTTCATTTCTAATTTCATTGAATTGAATCCTCTCCCTTTTTTTCTTGATGAGTCTGGCTAAAGGTTTATTAATTTTGCTTATCTTCTCAAAGAACCAACTTTTAGTTTTATTGATCTTTGCTATTTTCTTCATTTCTATTTCATTTATTTCTGCTCTGATCTTTATGATTTCTTTCCTTCTACCTACTTTGGGTTTTCTTTGTTCTTCTTTTTCTAGTTGCTTTAGGCATAAGGTTAGATTGTTTATTTGAGATTTTTCTTATTTTTTGAGGTGAGATTGAATTGCTATAAACTTCCTTCTTAGAACTGCTTTTGCTGCATCCCATAGGTTTTAGGTCGTTGTGTTTTTATTGTCATTTGTTTCTAGGTATTTTTTGATTTCCTCTTTGATTTCTTCAGTGATCTCTTGGTTATTTAGCAGTGCGCTGTTTAGCCTCCATGTGTTTGTGTTTTTTACAGTTTTTTCCCTTGTAATTGATTTCTAATCTCATAGCATTGTGGTTGGAAAAAATGCTTGAGATGATTTCAATTCCCTTAAATTTACCGAGGCTTGATTTGTGAACCAAGGTAGATCTATAGTAGAGAATGTTTTGCGTGCAGTTGAGAAGAAAGTGTATTCTGCTGCTTTCAGATGGAATGTTCTATAAATATCAATTAAGCCTGTCAGGTCTAATGTGTCATTTAAGGCTTATGTTTCCTTATTAATTTTTTGTCTGGATGATCTATCCATTGGTGTAAGTGGGCTGTTAAAGTCCCCCACTATTATTGTGTTCCTGTCAATTTCCCCTTTTATGGCTGTTAGCATTTGCCTTATGTATTGAGGTGCTCCTGTGTTGGGTGCATAAATATTTACAATTATTATATCTTCTTCCTGGAATGATCCCTTGATCATTATGTAGTGTCCTTCCTTGTCTCTTGTAACAGTCTTTATTTTAAGGTCTATTTTGTCTGATATGAGTATTGCTACTCCAGCTTTCTTTTGATTTCCATTTGCATGGCGTATCTTTTTCCATCCCCTCACTTTCAGTCTGCATGTGTCCCGAGGTGTCAAGTGGGTCTCTTTTAGACAACATATAATTGGGTCTTGATTTTGTATCTATTCAGCCAGTCTGTGTCTTTTGGTTGGAGCATTTAATCCATTTACATTTAAGGTAATTATCAATATATTTGTTCCTATTCCCATTGTCTTAATTGTTTTGGGTTTGTTTTTGTAGGTCTTTTCCTTCTCTTGTGTTTCCTGCCTAGAGAAGTTCCTTCAGCATTTGTTGCAAAGCTGGTCTGGTGGTTCTGAATTCTCTTAGCTTTTGCTTTTCTGTAAAGCATTTGATTTCTCTGTTGAATCAGAATGACATCCTTGCTGGGTAGAGTAATCTTGGTTGTAGTTTTTTCCTTTCATCTCTTTATATATATTTTGCCACTCCCTTCTGGCCTGCAGAGTTTCTGCTGAAAGATCAGCTGATAACCTTATGGGGATTCCCTTGTATGTTATTTGTTGCTTTTCCCTTGCTGCTTTTAACATTTTTTCTTTATATTTACTTTTTGTTAGTTTGATTAATATGTGTCTTGGCATGTTTCTCCTTGGGTTTATCCTGTATGGAACTGTCTGTGCTTCCTGGCATTGACTATTTCCTTTTCCATGTTAGGGAAGTTTTTGACTCTAATCTCTTCAAATATTTTATCAGGCCCTTTCTCTTCTTCTTCTTGGACCCCTACAATTCAAATGTTTGTGTGTTTAATTTTGTCCCAGAGGTCTCTGAGACTGTCCTCAGTTCTTCACTTTTCTTTATTCTTATCACTTTTCTTTATTCTTCCTTCACTTTTCTTTATTCTGCTCCACAGCAGTTATTTCCACCATTCTATCTTCCAGCTCACTTATCTGTTCTTCTGCTTCAGTTATTCTGCTATTGATTCATCCTAGTGTATTTTTAATTTCGTTTATTATGCTGTTCGTCACTGTTTGTTCTTTAGTTCTTCTAGGTCCTTGTTAAACGTTTTTTGTATTTTCTCCATTCTAATTCCAAGATTTTGGATCATCTTTACTATCATTACTCTTATTTCTTTTTCAGGTATATTTCCTATTTACTCTTCATTTATTTGGTCTTGTGGGTTTTTACATTGCTCTTTCATCTGCAACATATTTCTCTTTCTTCTCATTTTATCTAACTTACTGTGTTTGAGGTCTCCTTTCTACAGGCTTCAGGGTTGTAGTTCCTCCTGCTTCTGTTGTCTGCCCCCAGTGGGTGAGGTTGGTCCAGGTTCTTGTGTAGGCTTCCTGGTGAGAGGGACTAGTGCCTGTTTTCTGGTTGGTGGAGCTGGATCTTTTCGCTCTAATTGACAGGGCTTCATCAGATGGTGTGTTTTGGGGTGTCTGTGGGCTTATATGACATTAGGCAGCCTTTCTGCTGATGGCTGGGTTTGTGTTCCCATCTTGCTTGTTGTTTGGTGTGGGGCCTTCAGCACTGGAGCCTGCAGGCTGTTGGGTGGAGCCAGGTCTTGGAGTCGAGATGGAGACCTCTGGGAGAGCTCTCACTGATTAATATTCCCAGGACCAGGAATTCTCTGGCATTCCAGTGTCCTTGACTCAATGCTCCCACCACAGAGACTCAGGCCTGACCTCTGGCCTGGGAACCAAGACCCTGCAAGCCACACGGCTCATCAAAAAGGGTGGGGGGGGAAGAAAAGAAAAAGAAAGAAAAAAAAAGGCAGGACGAAAACAATTGAAAACAAACCAAGAAACAAAACCGAAGCCAAATAGCAAAGATAAAAACAGGCAAACAGCAATAATAACAATGAAAAACAAATGAACAGACAAACAAAACCCCAGACCAATGAATGGTAAAAGCAAAACCAAACAAAAACCAAACAAAAAAAAACAAACACACACACATACAAAATAAGAAACAAAAACAAAAAACAAGAGAACAACCAAACAGAAGAATCCCCAAATGAAATCAAACAATTAAAAACAAAACTAACAAAAACAAAAAAATAAAAAACCAAAAAAAACCAGAGTGCAAACTGAAGGAAAAAGCAAAGCAAATGATACAAACACACAAAAACGATGAAAAAAAATTTAAAAATATAAGAACAAATACAACAAAGGAAAAAAAAGAAGAAAACAAAATAGAATAAAGAAAAAAAAAGGAAAAAACACAGAACAACAAAAAAGTAACATGGAAATAGAAATATAAAAAAATAAAAAATACATAAAAAATTAAAAAAAGCTAAAAAATCCCAAATAATAATTAAAAAACAACAGAAAAAACAAGACATAAAAAAATAGTAATAATTATATTTTCCTGGGGTCTCAGCTGTCAGTGTCCTTGTCCCCACCATGACTCACAGCCAACTGCCACCTTCCCAACCTCTAGGTAGGTTTCTGATCCCTCTATGGGCACTGTGGGGGCAACTCACAATCTCACTTGGCCCAACTTCCACGTGTACTAGTCCCTGAAATCCACAGCTTGTAGAGCTGGACTGGTTTCAGTTTGGGAACACTCGTTGTCCATTCAGATATTTCATAGATGCAGGGTTTACCAAGCCAATCAGGGGGATTAAATCTGTGGTTTGTGCAGCTGCACGGAAAGATTTTTTTTCCTCTTCCTTAGTCACCCCGCCCCTGTGGCTCAGCTGTGGTTTTAGCCCCACCTCTGTGTGTGGGCCACCCATAGGAGTCTGCTCCCGAGGCTACCCTGAAGCACTTGGGTCTGCCCCGGTGAGGACAGGGCATGGAGGTGGCACAACTGCCTGGGTCATGGGGCCCCCGGTGGTGACAGGTGCGCAGGAAAACCGGCAGCCATTGCTGCGAGAGATATGGCCCTAGTGGGAGCCTTTCTTAGCCACTGGTGCAGGCAGGAGAAGGCCATCCCTGGTGGGGGTTTTTCCTAGTGCCTGGTGGCAGGCACAAGAAGGCCAGCCTGGTGGGGGCTTTTCTTAGTGCCTGGAGGTAGGTTCGAGAAGGCCAACACTGGTGAGGGCTTTGCCTAGTGCCTGGCAGGGCAGGGGGCTGCCACATGGGGAGAGAGAGGCTGCAGTGGTGGCTCCACCCCCTGAGTGTCACTCAACAGTGGTGCTTATGCTTCCTCCATAAGCATTCCAGGTTGTAAATTTCCTCCCTCCTGTCCCCTCAGGCTGTCTCCTCACCGCCAACAGCAGTCCTCTCCCTTGGTTTGCTCTCCAATACCAACGTTCCAGCTCTCAGCCCCTGTGTGCACCAATGGACACACATCCCAGTCTGGGGCATGCTGGAATGTGGCATGGACAGTCTGTGTAGGTCTCACTCTGTCTTGTCTGGCACAGACTGGCCGTTTCACCCTCCTCTGACAGTGTCAGATGCTCCCCTTCTCTCCCAACTGATTTCCCCGTCAGTGAGAACCTCTCCTTTGCTTCAGCTCCCCCTGCCCCAGGGGTGAGATCCCATCCCACTTCCTCTCCTCTTCTTTTTCCCTTCTTTCTTTTGCCTCACCCCTTTATGTGGGGATCTTTTTTGTCCTTTCTGGTGTCCAAGGTCTTCTGCTAGTGTTCAGCTGGTGTTCTGTGAGAATTGTTCTATCCATAGATGTGTTTTTTAAATTTTATTTTATTTATTTGTTATTTTTATTTATTTTTTTTGGCTGTGTCAGGTCTTCATTGTGGAGAGCAAGCTTCTCTCTAGTTTCAGGGTGCGGGCTTCTCGCTAGTCGTGGCATGCGAGTTTTCTCTCTCTAGTTGTGGTGTATGGGCTCCAGAGCGTGTGGGCTGTGTAGTTTGTGGCCCGCAGGCTGTCTCATTGAGGCACCTGAGCTCATTTGTTGTGGCGCATGGACGTCGTTGCCTTGCGGCATGTGGGGTCTTAGTTCCCCAACCAAGGATTAAACCAACGTCCACTGCATTGGAAGGTGGATTCTTTACCACTGGACCACCAGGGAAGTCCCTGCAGATGTATTCTTGATGCATTTATTGAGAGAGATGAACTCTACGTCCTCCTACTCCTCTGCCATCTTGATTTCTGTAAGTAACTAACATTTCTCTGCTTTGATACTAAGATTACTAGGCCCTCTGGATAACAGTGAATTTACAAGGGATTACATGGTTTGCAGAAACATTTATGCTTAAGATACATTTGTTTAAAAAAACTCGCATGAATTAACTAATCTCCACAATGTTCCTGTAGCAGATCTTTTATTAATCTTTATATCTACAAGCAGTTATTGAGTGCCTTTTGTAAACCAAAACCCAATTATTTCCCCAAACCTTGATGAGACCAAGAGACTTTATATCATTAGCTGGTGAGTCGTTCAAAAAGTGTTGGCTTATTCATGACCAGAGAGTTCCATCCCTTTTGTGGCCTTGTCTGGATTTTATAAAGTGTAGCCGCTTGTTTATTTATAATGGACTTTGAGATCCTTGGACAAGATGTATTACATATGTGTGAAGGATTAGAGGGCAGTTTTTAATAACTACAGGAATAATACTGCTTTGTATTGCTAAACTGTAGATCTTTTCTTCTAAAGATTTAAAGCCCATTATAGACATAATTTGATTGTTGCTCAATTGCAACAGTATTTTTCCTTCTCTCCCTGTCCAGGCAGATTTTTTCTTTATTAAAGATGCCATGATACTTTCTCATGTTATGACCTCTTTGATAAACAGCTCAGGATATTATAAAAGCAAAGCAGGCGATGTCTCAAATAATTAGCGACAGAAGGCTTGCTGATGCTCTGGTGTTAATGTTGCCAGAAAGCTCAGCTATTTGTGGGTTTCTCAGTACGTTTTTGTACAGATGTGTGTGAGGTTGAGTTTCAGCCATACGCTTGTAACAGCATCAGGAAACATTTTGTCATGCTACTTCCTTGGGTGATCTTTTATGACCAAAAGAAAAAAAAAGTCATATTTCTGTCTTGTGAAATTGAGCTCGAATTCTGGGTAGGTTAGCAGTAATCAGTATATGCCTGAATCACAGCTGCATGGGATGGTTTGTATTACATACCAATGGCAACTACTGCTCTAAATATGGAAATTAAATACCTTAGGTTCAGACTGATTCAAATCTGTGAGTAGGAAACGTCTGATCTTTCCCAAGATAAGTTTAAAAGTGTGTGGAGGTTTCTCTAGGGCTACAAATCCTGTTCACATTCATATGTATTTCTTTGGGGACGGTCTCTTGAGGTCTCTTGGCAGCCACCTTCTTTAATATGGGGAGAGACTGGGATCCATAGGAATGCCAAAAAAAGAAAAAGAAAATGTCCTCAGAAGATTACCAGAGTGTGGTTGATCTAGAAACAAAATCCGACAGTTCCAAGCCTCAAAAGATGAGTATCAAACAATACTTGGCTTCCCTCCCTCCAGGCATGAGACATCCACATTTAGCCAGAGTCAGTTCGTAATTTGGAAGCTTCTTACGTTACTGGCATTTTCAGATCCTGCACCAAATTTCTCATCCACTCTCCTAATCATAAGTAGTTATGTGTAGTATTATGGTTGCAGTCATGATGCTTCTAATATCAGTCCCTCATTCTGGATGTATTTCTTGGAGCCTCTGTAGCCATGGCACAACCCTCTAATACATACAAGATGACCAGATGAAACTCACCTAGTAAGCTTTCTTAATGTAGCCTGATTAATGTATATTACAGCTCACTTAAAATTTTAAGGGGTGAACGTGACATGATATCTCAGAAATTATTTACTATTGCCTTGCTAGACAATCTGAGTCTATGATCTTCTAGATACCTAGCTGCCTGTGCTGTGCTCTGTCTTTACAGTCTTCACCCACCCTAGAGGTCACGGGCACCTTTGGTGGACACTTTCTGTCATACCTATGACTTCTTGCAAGCACTTGTATTCTCTGTCTGAGGCTTTCTTTGGCCTTAGGGCTCACTCATCCTGGCTTGGGTCAGAGCAGGGGAATCAGGATTGGCCCTCAACCACTGAGGGATGGATATGAACCCAGGCTTCCTCACAGCCTGGGTCAGCCCTGAGCAGTATTCTGCACAGTGCCTGAGAGGGCGCCTAGTAGGACTGAGCCCTAGTGCCCATAGCAGTCTGCTATCCTTAACACATTCCTCCTGATTATTTTTTTTTAAATTAATTAATTAATTAATTTTTGGCTGTGTTGGGTCTCCGTTTCTGTGCGAGGGCTTTCTCTAGTTGCGGTGAGCGGGGGTCACTCTTCGTTGCAGTGCGTGGGCCTCTCACTGTCGCGGCCTCTCTTGTTGTGGAGCACAAGCTCCAGATGCGCAGGCTCAGTAGTTGTGGCTCATGGGCCTAGTTGCTCCGCGGCATGTGGGATCTTCCAAGACCAGGGCTCGAACCCATGTCCCCTGCATTGCCAGGCAGACTCTCAATGACTGCGCCACCAGGGAAGCCCCACTCCTCCTAATTCTTTCTCTCACCTTCCCAGTACCTCCCTTGGGATTCCTGCTATCACTTCACAAATAAACTACCTGCACCCAAATTCTTATATCGGGATCTGGGGTCTGGTGTTGAGTTAACCCAAACTAAGGCAGCACTTAATGTAGCAACCCACCAGGGAGCCCACCTCTTCTCAGTGGGCTACTAAGTGCTTTGGCTCTACTTCTACATAACCCTTGAATTGTCTCCCTCTCTACTTCTAGAATTTAGTTCAAATCCGTAGTATCTCAGTCGATCACAGTGGCATTCTAAGGGTGTCTCCATTTTAATCTCTCCCTCCATAACCAGTCTTCACAGTGCTGCCAGAGATAACATTCCAAGAGGCACACCTGATCCTGTTACTTCCCAGCCTCAAACCTCCCAATGACTCGGGCTATTCATCACCCAGCCCTTGCTTTTCCGTTCCACACCCTTCTTGAGCCCCAGACTGTTGCACATGTTCTGTGGCTGCAGTGTGGGATTTACACTCCACTTTTGTCCACCTGTGAACTTCAGCACAATTTAAAGACAAAATAAACTTTACCTTATCTTTGAAACAGTCTTTGGTGATCACACTCAGAGGTGGCTTCTTCATCCCATCCCTTTACCTTGTACCTATCTCCACGAGTGCCTTTATCTCTGTTTATTGGTGCGTGAATGTATCAACTTTTCTCACTGCACTGCAAGTTCCTTGAGAGAACTCACCACCTATGATTCCCAGCCACTGGCTTAGCACCAGGCATGAAGTCAATACTTGATCCTGACAGGGACAAGTTGGCCATTCAGTTTGTCCTCTGGAAGTTTGCTCTGGGAAATATGGCAGGGCTGAAGGTTGGGAGGAGGTTCTTTATTTTCCTGACCCATAAGAACTGCTTAATGAAGAGAGACAAGTTGATCATGATGGTTGCATGACCCAAAGGTTTGGTGGGAGAATGTGATTAAAATAATCACTAAGTATTTTATATTGGAAAAGATTTGTTCTGATGCTTCATTGTTGAACCTACTTATTTTGCCATGTTGGATTTCTTTGCAATGGATATACTTCTTAGCCCTTGCTGAACATGTAGGAGGACATGGAGGAAACTCCATGTAAATTTGCAGGAAACTCCAGTTCTCTGGGATTTATTTTGTCCCTGTCCCCAGATTTGTTTTGTTAAGACTTGGAGTCAATGAAGTCAAGTGGAAGAAAAATTATAAAGTAAAATAAAACAATGTTTAGTTCTGTCTGATCTTGGCTTGGAAGGTACCTGGATTTCTGTTGGTTAGTTGTACCTCTATGGGGGAACATGGTATGTAGCAGCCAAAATACCCAGCTCTGTCCTTCTGAGGGAGGACTTGTGGGGAGGATACTGTTTTCCTGGTGCTGGGGCTTGGGTATGGGCTTTGGCTCCCTTCCCTGTGGAAATGTCTCCATTCTAGGAGGCAGATTCCCATCTACAGTCCCAGGGAAGGGGTGTGGCAAGCAAATTTCACCAGTTTATATGTGGTCTAGCATGGGGGGGTTGATTCCAGTTTTTTGAAGCTGCTCTCCTTAACTTCAGCATCATGCCCTAGAACTTCCTAGTGTCAGGGCAGTATGGTGGAATGGAGAAAGGATGGTACTTCCTGGCTGTCTCCATGGAGGCTCCATGGTTATCTGTAAGAGTTGAGAAGGAGCAGAGTTGCTAAGCAGAGTGGAGGTCAACCATGGTCACCACAGCCGCCTCCTAGCTGCACTGGAACACACAGCCACACTCGTGGTGATGGCTGGGACATGTCTCCTGGGCAGGATGGGAAGCTAGGTGTTCCCAGCCTTGCAAGGGGCTGGGAACTTCTTTTTAATTCGGTAGAGCCCTGAGGCCTGTGTGATGGGATATAGGCATACCCTGCAATACAAATAAAATCACAGGTGTGGGTCTTCCCCAAGGAATGGAGTCAGGAGACACTGGCCAAGACCAAGCAGAGAGGAGGTTGGGAAGCCACTGCCTGTGAGCAGGGTGCGGGAGTCCAGTTCCCACGCACAGTGAGTGGCCTTGTCTCCTGCCTGTGTTCCCAGCAGAGCATCCCTCAACGACCCAGCCTGGGGTTTTGCTTGCTGGTATTGGTTTCCTCACTCTTTCCATAGGGAGCCTGTGGTGCTGTGTCACTTGTGTGTTTTCTCATCTTGCCCAGGCCCATCTGAGCTTGAAAGGTGGTGAGTCCTGAGTTCCAGGCTGAGATCTTGCCCTCAACCTCTATGTTCTCTCTCTGCTCTCAAATAGAGTCTATCTTTTAAAAACTAAAAGCAAAGATTAAAAATAAAATCCCATCAGTGGTAATAACACTGATGGTTATTTTGTTCTATTTTGAAAAGTATCAAAGAATCAAATATTTCCATTTTAACAAAAATAATTATAATAGTTTACATTTTTAAAATATTTTCTATGTGGCTTGGTCCTATGTTAAGCACTTTGTTTCCATAGTTTTGTTTAATCTTCATGACAGTTCTCTAAGGAAGATATTACTATGAACTTCATTTTATAGACAAGGAAACAAAGGAACACAGAAATTAAGTCCTTCCCTAAGGTCACACCATGAAGGTGGAAAAGCTGGGCTGGCATTATTCACTCCATGCTTAATAAATGTAAACAGTACAGACCCAGGCTTTTGTAACATCAGAGAGATACTCATGGTGGAAACAGCAGTACTACTGGGGGCACATTCTACTTGTTGCAAAGGGCAATGGAGGCAGGTGTCCTTATTTTTATGGGCCTCTTACCTTCTTACCCACATCTCTCTCTTCCTGGGATATTCTCATGCCCACTCCCTCCCACCTTAGATTTCCAAATTGTTTTCATGCCCCTTCCCTCTCCTCCACTGGTCCCCCATTTCCTCTCCCACAGAACAATAGCTATCAGAATGACACCACTACCTGTAACAAATCCTTGGTTTTCTCTTCCATGGGAAAGCGTGCCCACATTTATTTTATTTATTCAGGAAAGCCCGAATAAGCAGTTACTATCTTCTAAACCTACACTTCCCAATACAGGAGCCACCAGATCCATGTGGCTGTTGGGCACCAGAAATAGGGGGAGTTGAAAATGAGATGTGCTGTGAGTGTAAATTTCAAAGACTTAGTATGAGGGAAAAAAAGGATGTAAGATATCTTGCTAATAATTTGTTAAATATTGACTATAGGTTGAAATGATGGCTTAGGTAAAATACATTATTAAACTTAATTTTGCTGGTTTCTTTTGACATTTTCTGATGAGGTTATTAGAACATTTAAAATTGCCAGTGTGGCTTGCATTAATGTTTCATTTGGACAGCACTGCTGTAAACCCTGTGCTCCATGTTTGGGGTAAAGAAAGGAGAGAGGCTCAGCCCCACCCTGAGGGATTTCCCAGGTGTGGGGCATCTGGCCTCTTTTGGACTCTGGTGCTCATGAAGGATGCAGACCCTGTGGGGGTCCCCGTGGTGAGCTTCTACATTTTAACGGAAGGCAGACACTTTAATCTAGTGGGAGGGAGTTCAGGCATCAACGTTGGGCTGCAGAATCAGCGTGAGCTGTCAGGCCCTGAAGGGCAGAGGCTGCGCCTTCTTGGCAATTCCCTGGTGCCTAAAGCGGAATCCTGAGTGATCAGTAGCTTTTCAGTGATTAAACGTATTTGGGTCGGAGAGGCCTCTGTCTGGTGTCCCATGAACCTCCTCACATGGGCAGTACCTCCTATTCTTGTTCCTGATGGGTTCTTCTCTCCCCATTGCCACCAGGTTGTCATCAGTCCTGCCAGTCCCACCTCTTTGTTCTCAAACACCCCTCCATGTCCCAGACCTTCATCATCTCTCACTTATATTTCATCCAGACTTCCCACCTCCAGGCTAGCACAGGGATTCTCAAACTCCAGCAGGAATCAGAGTCCTCTGGAGGACTCCTTAATGCACAGCCTGCGGGGCCCCACCCTCAGAACTCAGACTCACCAGGCCTGGGTTGGGACCTGAGAATGTGCATTTCTAACTAGTTTCCAGGTGATGTAGGTGTTGATGGTCCAGGGGCCACACTTGGAAGATTGCTGCCCTAGCCTAATGATCTTCCCGTAATGAAACACCAATCTGATCATGACACTTTTCATAAGACCTGCCTATAGCTGTTGAGAGCCCTCTGGATAAAGTTTAAACTCCTTAAGGCCCCCTCCAAGGGCCTTCATGGTCTATTCCATGGGTAGCATCCCAGCTCCATCGATGAGGCCTTTGCTTCCTTCATGGTGCCTGCCATTCTCCTGATGGACTAGGCTCTACCTCCCCTCTGGGTGCCCTGCCGACTGCACACTTCACCCCTTACCCTGCAGGCTGCCCTTTCCAGGCTCCTGTGACTGCCAGCTTCATGCTGGCTTGGGCCAATTGGAGGTACTTGAAGGAGGTGGGAAGGTGGTGGGAGGAAGATCTATTCCTTTCTCTTTCTCTACTCTTTGAGCAGCATCTCCAGCAGTGGTTGTGTCTTCTCCATGGACTCAGCTTCTGCCAGACAGGCCTGCTATGTTCTCAGCTTCTGCCAGATCTCTCGGTCACAGGGCACTGGAAACATCACATTTTCCTGAGGTCTCTGCTGCCCTAGGGGCAGATGTGGCTTCCTGCTGTCTCTAGTATCTGGCTGCTTCTCTGGCTCCATTTGGCTTCTTAGCTCTTCTATTATCAATATCCTGCATAAAGTGCTTTCTATGGTAAATGCATTAAGATTATACCACTGACATCCAATAGAACTTTCTGTCATGATGGAAAAATTCTTCCTGTATCTGCCTTGTTTAATACAGCAGCCACTAGCCACATGTGGCCATTCAGCACTTGAAATACAGCTAGTGCAACTAAGGAACTAAAAGTTTAATTTAATTTAATTTAATTTAATATAAATTAGATTTCAATAGTCACATGTGATTAATGGCTACTGCATGGGACAGTATAGGGTTAGACCCCACTTAATATACAGCTGTTGAAATTTAGGAATCAATCCTGAAATTGGCATGGAAATGAATAAAGAGGTTTTCTGTACTCTGTGCTGTAAAATATGGTCTTGCTATCTGCATATCAGCTTCATTACTTTTAAAACTTTTAAATCATTTTCTAAAATGTAGATCTTTTTTGGGGTTGATATTAAAAAAAGAAGAGTAACAGGAACTAAGTAAATTAAAGCAAATTACAGAACCATATGTGTAGTACCATCTGATTTGGTGAAAATAAAAATAAGTGGAAATGTGAGTCCTTATATGAAAATACTTGAAAAGATACACAAAACACTGTTAATGGTGAAAATAGGAGCAAGAAGGAGGTGGAGAAGAACTATTATTTTTCATTTAACACATTGTATGTCTTTCTTTACTGTTTAGTGATCTATCAATCATCTGTATCTCTCTCTCTCTCTCTATCATCTATCTATCATCTATCTATATTTTTACCATGAGCATGCATCACTTTTACAATGAAAGCAGCAAAGCAAACAAAACAAAACAAAACAGCAAGAAATATTATTCCATTTATGTAGAATGGAATATGTACATTTGCAGTTTAGATTTTACCAGGATTTAATCATTTTCTTGTTGACTTAGTGTCGTCACTATGAATTTCGTGTTATGTACTATGATGTAATATGATGTGTTTCAAGAGTAGCTGGGATTTGTTTTAATCAGGTGTGGTAAGACATGAAGAAATGGAAATGACTGTCATGAAGGAAGAAATTTTTATACTCATAGATCCCTAGAAACAGGATGCATGGCATGTCATGCAGGGTCACATGGGGAAGCACCAGTGTTGGTCAGGAGGCAGAAGGAATGGAAAACTTGGGCAGTAACACTTACTGTAGTTTCTGTGGGAAGGAATGAATGAAGCAGGGTAAGTAGTTTTAGGATTGGCTAGTTGGAATAATTTCAGCAAGCTCTGGGGCATAGTGCTGTCCCTGGTTGCCTGGTACCTGGCCCTGGGGTGATTAGGGCAGGTGGATAATGCCCTGAGTGTGAGAGCCTGATAAAGGAGGTGGTTGGGGTTTGGGCTCTGTGTTGATTAGTTTGATATGAATGACATGTTCCCAAGTGAGTTGTCTGCTGCCTCTAGGAATTGGCTTGCCCTGGGAGGTCCTGCAAGGTCCTTGGTGTCAAATCACTAGAAACAGAAAATAAAAAATTATGATTAATACATATAATGGAGTCTTCAGAAAGGTAGGTAGGACTTAAGCTGAATTATAATCTTTGAGTTCCCTCTGCTTGTCAGGGTTCAGGGATCCTTTCTCCTGCTGTGTGTAGGCTTGCATCTGCTGTTTCTTCTCTATTTTATGTTTGTTAGACTTATATATCAAATAATAGTAAAAAGGCTCTAACTGAGAGCCTAAGGTGTTTGCTTTTCTATTAGCCTTCATTATGACATCTCTGGTGGGCTATCAATTTTTGGGAAGAGAGCACCCCTCATCACTGTAAAGATAGATTGTTTCTAAGGACATGGAATCTCATCAGAAGCCAAGTGACTACTCATTACAGGGGTTCATGCTGACCTTGATATCCCAAGCCACTGCTGCTTCTCTCCATGCCAAGCTTGGAGGTCCCTGCCATAGGCCAAGTGCATTGCTCTCAACACCCAGCTCTTTAACACATGGGGCCTCTATTTCTGCCCAGGGGGAACTTGCTGCAAACAAACTGTGCCCCAAATAGGAACTGTTTATGGCATTCAGGACCTTCCTGATTCTCCAGCCAACCTCAGGAGCAACAAAGTCACATCCCTCTCCTGGACTTTCCAGAGTCTTAAAGACTTGGACGTATTATTATATGTCCACCACCAGCTTTTCAGAACCCTGGAAAGTCCATGTACTATATTTTTTCTTTGTTCCTTGTCTTAACTGTGTGCTATATTCTTGAGGTTGTGACTTCTAGATAAATACAGTTGCTATTTTATAGAGCACCCATTTTTGCATGGTTTAGTGCTAAGAATGACATAGTGCTAAGCCAATGGACATAGCAGCATGATTCTAGTGGCTGCATAGCTCGGGCAAGTTACTTAATCTCTCTGTGCCTATTTCTTCAATTATAAAATGGGGATAATAATGGGACCTAGCTCTTAATGTAGCTGTAAATGTTAAATAATTGAGTTTTTGTAAAGATAGTACATTTATAATTCAAGACAAATATGTGATACTCAATATGTGAAAGCTTGCTGTAAAGAAACTAATAAAGTAAGGAGTGAGTTTAGTATGAGCTGTAAAAACTCATGTGGGATGTTGAGAATTTCCTCTACTGGAAGATAAATCCCTTAAGTGGGGGCTGTCCCCTAGAGGTTCCTCTCAGGATTTCGCATTGAACCGGGTATGTATTTGAATTGCTGACTCTACTGTGAGCTCAATCTGATGTCCTCATGCAGTTCTAGAGGAAGGCCCAAGCTTTGATAATCTATTCCATGTAGGTACATGAACATAGCTGTCAATCCCATGCTGAGATCAAGTACATAAAGGCCCTGAACATGAAGGAGCACTGGGATGGAGCACCTGCTCTGTGCCAGCCTTCCAGACCCTGCTCTCCTGGTTCCTGGGTATCTCAAAGCTGCCTACTGAACCCAAGCCTAATCTCCCTCCCATAATCTTAGCCTGCAGATTTATTACCTTGGAGATTTTTCCCCCAGTGGAATAAGTGTATTGCTTTCTAACGGCATAAGGGGAAAGGAAGATTGACAATATAGCCTTTCTATAGCTAATTATAAACCCTTCTAACATGGGATATTCAAGGAGATTCTTAGCAGACTTATTCGTAATCGCCAAACCCTGGAAACAACATAAACACCCATCAATTAGAGAATGGAGAAAAACAAATTGTGGTGTATCCAACCAATGGAATACTACTCAGCAGTAAAAAGGGACAAACTGACACACACAACAATAAAGATGGAGGTAAAAAAACATTTTATTGAATAAAAATAGCCAGGCAGAAAAGAGTGTACTGTATGATTCCATTTATATGAAAACTTGTTATAGTGAGAGGAATCAGAACAGAAGTTGCCTCTGTTGGGGGGTAGCATAAAGGCAAGGGCAACTGGGAAACTTTCTGGGGTGCAGTAAAAGTGCTATGTCTTGACCTGAGTGATGTTTGGATGAATTAAATGGCGAAATTCATTGAACTGTAGTCTCGAGGTTTGTGCATGCTACTGTATGTAAATCATAGCTCAATAAAATACTATTAGCATATTAAAAACGTTTAGAACAGGGAAAATGTGTTATGAGGGAAATAAAAATGAATGTTTAAAAATGCTTTATCAAATGAGAAGCCTTTAAGAGTAAGAATTCTTATATAATGCATCTGGCTGTATTGTTAACAGGATTTATTTCAGGGGCTGATTAGCTAAGGACCTTTTGTTCATATCTCTCTCTTGTTTGGCTGTTGGTCTCCTGATTTCACTGTTTATTGGCACCTTAAGCAGAGCATTGGAGGAGAAATCAAAAGGGAGGAAATTTGCAATTGGAAGGCACTGCAGCATCCAGAAATGGACAGAGTTTTAGATGGGTTTCCTAAAAGCAGTGCTGGAATGGAGATTCTTGAGCAAGTGATTTATGGAGGGAGAGGTCTCAGGCAAACCTCTGAGGGAAGCAGAATGGGGCCCAGGAAGACGCTGGGCAAAGGTGTGGGCTGGGTGGTGTCTGGCCTCAGCCAGAGTACGCTGGATTGTGAATGGCTCCACAGGGTTGTTCTGCTAGAGGCAAGAGGCTTGGGCTTCTGCGTCCCTGGGTCTGTCAGTCACTGGCGGGCTGCCCTGTGTGCATGTGTGCTCACATGTACCTATGTGTGGGGCAACCTCTAGGCATTTCCTGTACTTTTCCTGAGACAGGTGCTGCTGTGAGCTGTCAACCGCCGACACTGACAGCAGCTGGAAGATGAGGACACCCAGCTGGTCTAGGGGATCTGGGTGGGGCACGGACAGCTCCTGAGGCCATCACAGGCCTGGTGCAGCCGGTGTTGAGGATAAATTGGTAATGCCATTTCAGGTGCTCACAAGGCAAGGGAACTAGAGAACCTACATAGGAGGTCCACAGAGTCCCAGAGTGCTGGGAGAAGATGGCATGGGTAGTGGACTTGCTTTGGAGAAAGCGGGGTATGCTGACACCTGTTTGGAATTTGAAAAGCCACCTCTAAAGGGAAAGCCACATTCTGTATTCCAATTACTGGTGTTCACAATACCCTGTACTTTTTCTTCACTGTATTTATCACAATTGCAATTAAATTCTAATTATTTCTGTGCCTATTTAATGTCAACTCCACAGTACTGTAAAAGCCAGGAGGAGGCTCACAATTCCACACAAGCACCTCTGTATTTCTCATGCCTAGCACATAGTAGGTGCTCAATAAATATTCGTGAAGGAAGGAATGAGTGAGTGTGTTTAGGAAAATGGAAGGAAGGGGTTCATAGAGGTGATATCTTAGCTCAGTTGTTTTACTTTCCTGGAATACTTTCTCTGCTGCCCACACCAATCCACTCTTTAGTGACCAGTTCATTACCTACCTCTGCCAGGTATCTTCTCCCCAACTCACCATGCACAATGCCATTTAGGACTTATGAATATGTGAAGCTTGTAAACCTTGCTTTTCCAAGTGGTTTTCTGTATTTATCTGTAATCTAACTCATTACAGAAAGGGTTTGGTTGGAATTATTTGATGGTCAAGTTCGTGTCTTGCCTTTGGTTTCTAGGATGTTTCTTTTCTTATGCATTTCCTGTTACCTACAAAGCACTTCCCCCAACAATCATCACCTATTAAAATCCTTCAAAGACCTGTTCACGGGCCATTCTTTTACTGACTGACCCAGTTGGAAATCATCTTTCTCTCCTCTGAATTGTACCACTCTGAGGACACTAACTTTTGCCTCATTGCATGGTAGTTATTCTTGTATATGTCATAGTTCCTCTCCAGTCCTGTTGACTCCTTTACAACAAGACCACATGTTGAACGTCTTAGTGCTATATGCACTGTAGATGTACAATAAATGTCTTTTATACTGTTAACGTAAATGTATAGATATCAGACAATAAATCAAGACTATATGCTAACTTACAATAATAAGGGTGGAAATTGGACAGGAGAGAAGGTGAATTCTTTAATTTTTTTGAAGTGACTCAAATTCAGTATTTAATCCTTGAAGAAGAGGCAGAGGAAGAAGAGAGAAGTAAAGGAAGCAGTGGAGGAAGTATATCTGAGAATCATCTTACTGCAGACTGATTGGGATCAAGAGGGCCCCAGCACAGGGCTGAGCATAGCTTCTCCATGATTTTCCTTTTCTTTTCTTGTATTTAGTGGGTGATATATGCCACACTTGGGTGATAGAGACCTTCTCCTGGAACTCCCCCAGTCCCACATTTTAGGGAAATTCTTCCCAGAACTGAGTCATGTGGTCTGTGGTCAGCGAGGCCTAGCCTGTCTTACTGGATTTGGCACAAATGTTGATGATCGCTCCTTCAGCTTTGAAACAAGGCTTTACAGTGCCAGCAATTCATATTAAACAAAGCCTGTTTCCTCTATAATGTGCGAGCACTTTCCTGATCACTCTTTAATCAAAACAGATGTTTTTGAAACAGCCTAGGACAGGATATGGAAAATTTTGCCAATAATCAAATATGGGTTCAAAGGGAGACCCTTGATGGGTCCCTTTGAGCTGTGGGCGATGTCTAAAAATAGCACTCTGATATGATACTTTTTCAAGTACTGCTAGAGATTGCTGCTGAATTCTGGAAGCAGCCATCTGATGTCATGAAGATGCTCCTCATGTGAAGGGGGGGCAGGGTGAGGTGTGGGCTTCTTCCCTGTGGAGGTGAGTCCTGTCAGTGCTGTGCTCTTCCAGGTATACCTTCCCTCTTGTAACCTCCCCATGAGTTAGGAAGCTGAGTCACTTCCTTCAGTGTATAGTTCTAGAAATACAGAGATCAGGTGTCTTATCTCAAACCTGGTTTATAGTGGGGAAACTTAATTTAATGCTGCAAATACTAATTAAATAACTGTGCTAACTTGCTAAGGTGCTGGATCCAAAGATATACAAATAAAGCAAAGTGGTGAAGCAGAGAATTTGTTAGTAGAATTATAGAATTAGATGGGATTTTAGGAATTAGCTATTACAAAATCCTCATTATAATAATGGTGGGGAGGGAAAGAAGGAAAAAGAAAAGTAACTTTTATTAAGTTATGATTATGTGTCAGGCATGTATATTATGTTATTTACTTCTCCCAAAAACTCTGTGTGGGAGAAGGTGGGAAGGAATATGTGAAAAAGTATTTTTTTATTTGGGTACAATGGAGACATTGTACCTTTGAGTAATTTGAATTCTCACAAAATTCCTGTAAGATAGATGATATATTTTCCATTTAAGAGAAGAGGAAAATGAAACTCAGACACATTAAATGCCATTACTGGTCAGTGGCTGAACTGGGATTTGAACTGGTCAGTCCATAATCAATGCACTTGCTCTTTCCTGATCCACATATTTCAGATAAGACACAAAAGTGTAGAGAGATGACATATTTCAAACAAGCTTTCTGATCCATGGCTCAGTTGTCTTTCTCTTAATTCACATTGACTGTGTCCACAATGAGGGACTAGGAGGAAGCAGGCACGCTGGACCTCAGTTCAATTCTTCTTCCCAGATTATGTACCCTTAGTCAGCAAATTTAATCCAATTTTTTTCCATGGCAACAAATCCCAGAGACCAACAAACATCATTTCTTTTTAAGGTGTTTCCAAAGTAGCTGATGAGGCTATTTGGAATATCCTTGTTTGCTTAACCCTTTGTGGATTTATGAAATTTTAATCCATTCTTTTCTAAAGAGCTTGTGTTATCAGAAATCTGTTTCCAGTCCCCCACTATGTGTCCCTGGTCTTTCTTCTTCTTGGTGTCTACTTTGGGTCCTCCTGGTTGGAGTTGGAATAATTCCCTCATTCTCTTTTCAGAGCTGTTGGAAAAGAGGCAATAGTTATTCTCTGAAAAACACCCATTGGATATTTGGAGGTAGTTAGAGAATCCCCTTTCAGCTTTTATTAGCATGACCTTTCCCTTAGAGCTAATTTTTCAGAATGGAAAAATCAAATAAGTTGAGACATGCTCTTGTGGATGGGGGAGGGTGTGCAGAGCAAGGAGAGGATGTGGAGGTTTCTCCATCTGTGTTTGAGCACAGGGGATCCCAAATGTGCTTGGATGGAACCTACACTTTGGTGGAGATGAAAGCTGAAAGACTTCATGGCCCTGTGTGAGTATCAGATGGTGTACCCTGTTCGGTCCAAGAAAGAAGCAAATTAGTCCAATGGCGACTGTTAGGGAACCAATACACTTATTTGCCATAACCGAGCATATTAATCTGAATTCTTGCCTCTAATTACAAGACAATGTGGTCAGTGGAATTAGCACTGG
Organism: Balaenoptera physalus; assembly: GCF_965194825.1. Taxonomy (NCBI): domain Eukaryota; kingdom Metazoa; phylum Chordata; class Mammalia; order Artiodactyla; family Balaenopteridae; genus Balaenoptera; species Balaenoptera physalus. Next base: position 35,316,203 of record NC_138898.1, read on the forward strand.
CCTGAGACTCAGTACACCTGGTAACTAATTGTGTAACCCAGGGAGAGCCTCTTCATCTCTCTCATCTTTACTTTCTCTGGGGTGGCATAAAGAATTGGAGTAGCAATCCCCATGTGCTCACCGAGATCAGACAATCTGTATTTTGGAAAACTTTCTAGGAGGGTCACAGCATTGCTGCTATCTCCCTATATCTTGGATAAGCACAAAAGGGATATGTTACTTCATGGGTTGGTGGGGGGAATGACTGGTATTTTATTGGAAAATTTGCCAGAAGAAGACAACACTGTGTATTGAACCAAGAATTAGTTGGCCTGTGATTGAATTCTGGCTTTGCCATTAACTTCCTGGGTGACTTTGAGCTTAAATTTCCTCATTACTTAAGTGACAATTCAAATTCAATGATCTCTCGAATGCCTACTGTTGGTGCCTCTATGTGCTAGTCATTGAGCTAAGAACAGAAAGAACAGGATATGAGTCCTGATTCTGGAAGCTCACAGTTTGTTTGGAAAAGAGTAAATAAGCCATTACAGTGTTTAGGTTAAGCGCTATCATAGAAGTATATTCAGACGCTATCCAAAAGAGGAGATAAAAAGTAGTATGGAGTAAGAAAAAGGACAGGGAAGACTACAGAGGTCACATTTGGTCTTAGTGCTCTCAAGATAAAAGAATTGAGGGGAAGGACATTCCAGGCAGAGGAATGAGCAAAGATAGGGAAGGACAAGGAGTCAATGGCCCTGGGGCAGTAACACAGGATGAGTGAAGGAGGCAAGAGGAGAGAGTGGCAGGGCTAGAATTGAGGTCACACCATTCTGCAGTGGACATCTGTGCCTTGTTAAGGAATGTGAACTCTTTTCTGCATGCATTGAGGATTCACTGATAGATTTTAAGGCTGTGGCAGGACATGATTTGTGTATTATGGAGGAGAAAATAGAGGCAAGAGAAAGAAGGCAAGCAAATTAATTAGAAGCTCTTGCAAATATCTAAGGAAGAGGCGCTGAGAACCTGAAACAAAAGCCTTAGCAGATCAAATGAAGGAGTAAGCTTCACGCTAGGACTTGTAGGTGGAATCAGAATGGGCTACATAATTTGTGGAGCCTGGTGCAAAATAAAATCAAGGAGCTCTTTCTTAAAACAATAATTTCAAGATGGTGACAACAGAGCAACAAACCAGGTGTGGGCCCTTCTAAACATGGGGACTTGTGTGGCTGCATGGGTCTCATGCCCCTGAAGTTGACCCTGAGCAGAAGAGTCCTTACTTTATTTCCTTCTAGGTATGCTGTGATCATAGCTGGGAAGACTGTTTACAGTTGATAAGATTATACATTTTGGGGAGAGGGTCCATTTTGCAGGTCATTTCATTCTGTGTCCTCTGCCATTTGTTTAGATTTTTATCTTATGTAATCTCCTTTTGAGTTGTCATACTAGGAGATAAGCCAGGCTGACTAGGATCTCCCACAAGTTTCCTGGAGGAAAGGTGTTCCTAAGTCACACAGCAGAACTGGATTTTCTTATCTAGACAGCTGAGAAAGGAGAGAACAAGATAATGGAATAATTTTCAAATAGGGCCTTAGGATAGGCTGATATAAAACTGGGGTTATTTAATCTGGAGGAGATAGTAGAGGAAGACTTTATTATGGTATTTGTATTAGTCAGTGATGCCATAGCAATGTTGTGTGACAAATCCCTAAACTCAGTGATATACAACAGCTGTTTATTCTTGTGCTCATGGGTCTGCAGGGAAGCTGTGGTTTGGTTGGTCTGAAGTGGGCTCAGGTGGGTTACTCTACCACGGTCTTATTTTATTTTTTATTTTTTGGCTGCATTGGGTCTTTGTTGCTGCGTGGGGGCTTTTCTCTGGTTGTGGTGAGTGGGGACTACTCTTTGTTGCAGTTTGCAGGCTTCTCATTGCAGTGGCTTCTCTTGTTGCAGAGCATGGGCTCTAAGCATGCGAGCTTCAGTAGTTGTGGCTCACGGGCTCCAGAGCACAGGCTCAGTAGTTGTGGTTCACAGGCTTAGTTGCTGTGTGGCACGTGGGATCTTCCTGGACCAGGGATCGAACCCGTGTCCCCTGCATTGACAGGCGGATTCTTAACCACTGCACCACCAGGGAAGTCCCCTCTACCATGGTCTTAGATCCATGCTGGGAGTTGGGTTCAGGTCTGCTCTATATGTATTTTTTTCTGAGGGCCCAGGCTAAAGCAGTGGTATCTACCCAGGGTGTGCTCTTCCCACAGCTGTCCCAGGAGTGTAGGAGGCCAAGACAAACTGGGAGCTTACCTAAGGCCTGTATTTGTGTCACATCTGTTAACATCCCATTGGACAAGGCAAGTTATATGGCAAACAAATGTCATTGGGGCAGAGGAGTAAACTTCACCCACAGAGGAAGGAGAAAGGGAGTGAATATTTGCTGAATAAGCCAGACTCTCACAGGATTCAAGAATTAGTATTTTTTTTTACACAGGCTATTAAGGCTTGTTGCTGGATAGTTACACTGAGGATAATACTGAAAGGAAGGGGGCATGAAGGGCCTTGATTAGTTATACAATCCTTCTGACAGGAAGGATTGCTGTTTGGTAGAGGGCAGGTGTTTCTGAAGATTTTAAAGGTAGGTTCATTCTTCATCTGAGGAGACTGTTGGGTGAGAGCCTGTTGGGAGGAAGGGCAAGGTTGGAGGTGAGTTACATGATCTTTCCAGGTTCCTTCAAGTTGCAGGACTACATGGATTAATAGTGGCCTCAAGTAGCAACATCTCAGGATGTATGCTTCCTTTGGTTCTCAGACGGAGGAGACACCTTCTCCTGGCTTCTCAACAGACTTGAGGTTTACTGTCTTTTTTCTCACAAATCAAAAGAGAAGACTTTATTTTTAATTTGATAGGGGTCATTTTCCCAATCAAATAATCCAATGTTATTTTTAGGTGAAGTTTTTGTTTGTTTGTTTTTGTTTTGACTTGATAGTTTCTAGTTTTTGGAAGAATTTGCTTAACTGTTTGGAGGGATTTTTGCAGGGTGTATTTAACATTTTCCTTTGGGATTTAATACCCACAAACTTTTCAGAATCAAGAAAAGTTGATTTCTTCAAATCAAGAAGGATTTTAGGTCTTTGCAAATATGCTTCTGGGTTGTAACTGACATTGCAAAAGGCTGATGTTGAAATAATGTGGGCTAAAAGTGGTACGCCGACTGGTATATGTAGCAAGGATGATGGAGTTAGAAAATCTCTACTTTGCAACATTTGTAATAACATTTGCATCATTATTAATAATTAATTCAGGAAAATAAATCAATACATCCTAGTGGTTGAAATTTGATGAGGAATAGGATGTGTTCATAGTCTCAAAGTATCTCTCCACAAATATTTATTGCTTATGAAGGGAAAAAGTTGGCAAGTACCATTTCATACCAAGTGATCAAAGTTAGCATCGCCAACATCATGTCTGTCTTGATGTGATAAATTGAGAACAGAACATCTGTCGTGTGGTAGGAGAAGGCAAAAGAGCAATAACCCCAAATGGACAACGTTCTATAAAAGAGCTGGCCTGGACTCTTTAAAGATTTTCAGGTCATGTAAGGTAAAGAAAGGCTGAAGAACTACTCCAGAATAAAGGAGAATGAAGTGAAAGGTAGGAATCTGGTTTGGATCCTGGACTGGGATAAAAAAGATAGCTGTAAAGACATTATTAGCATGATTGGCGAACTCTGAATGTTGACTGTGGATTAAATAGTAGAATTACACCAATGCCAAATTGCCTAGATTTTGATAATTGTACTGTGGTTAATGTAAGAAAATGTTCTTTTAAGAAATACACACTGGAGACTTCCTTGGTGGTCCAGCGGTTAAGACTCCCTGCTCCCAATGCAGAGGGCCAGGGTTCGATCCCCGGTCAGGAAACTAGATCCTGCATGCCACAACTAAGATTCCCACATGCCACAACTAAAGATCCTGCACGCCACAACTAAGCCCAGCACAGCCAAATAAATAAATAAATATTTTTAAAAAATGAATACACACTGATGTATTTAGGAGTAAAGGAGCATGATGTCTGCAATGTATTCTCAAATGGGTTGGAAAAAAATTATATATATGGAGAGAGTGACAAAACTAATGGAACAAAAGTTTTACAGTTTGCCCCATTGTGGATCCGAGTAAAGGGTACATGGGTGTATTGGTATTCTGGCAACTTCTCCGGATGGTTAAAATTATATCAAATTAAAAATTGTCCCCCAAACAGCATAAAACACACACACACACACACACACACAAACCCACTCCAAAATGTAAAGGCACAAAATAGAAATGTTATTGATAGTATAATTACACAATATTGCATTACCATGAAACCAAAGCTGTACATACAGCTAAAAAGGTTTTAAACAGCTAAACCTGATTGATGAAAGCAGGGAAAAATCCCCTCTAGATTTAGCAATAAAAAGCTTGTGCACCTGGACACGACCAACTTAGTAGTTCTCAGTGTTCTTCCCAGTTTTATGTCCTAGTTCAGTTACACCTCACTGTTGAAAATGGAAAATGGGAAATGTGTATTTCTTTTTAGCTGTGGTGAAGAGAAACTGGCTTTTACCTGAAAAGCATCTGAGACTCACAGGAAGAATAAAAGGGTAGAGAAGGAAAACATGTTTCCTACTTGGCATTTCTTAGTCTCACATTGAGAGAAGAATAGCATAATCTATTGTGGTTGAGGTTGTAGAAATTAGACAAGAAACTTTGCTGTAATGTAGGGGCATCGATTTGGAGGGTTTGATAGCAGTGGAAAAAGTCAAAACAAAAGAATTAATTCCATAGGAAATTGTTTCTTGGACCAGATCCTGTGGAGTGAGCCACGAGGAAGGACAAGGCAGCGGAGAGTTGGACCATTTCACCAGGAACATTCAGCTAAAGACTTGGATTCTCTCACTTCTCTCTTGCTTGGGATCCCATGTCACCTTTTCTTCAAATCCAGGCAAAACAAGATACGATGATACCACCAGGCCTCATGTTTGTGATTATTTTGCCTGTGTTTTAAAGTCAGTTCTTTCCCCAAAGTTGTGTATTCGCCAAGGACTTCCCTGATCCATCTCGCTCTCGGCAGATGTTGGCAACGACTTTGATAGATGCTTCAAAATACTCAACAATTTACTCCTTGCCTGCTTTTATTTCCCATTCTTTGATGTGTAATGTGTAATGTATGGACTGTATATGTTTGTTTTGCCAGTGGTGGAAACATATTAGCTAACTGTTACTAAAAGCAGTTAAATATATGAGCTTTATTTGGAAGGTAAAGCTGTTTCCCTAGATCTTCGCTTTTATTTTTTAGTGCTGAAACTGGGTTGTCATCTTTGAGGAAGCAGTAGGTGGAGCTACAGGCTTTTTGTCACGAAAGAATTCTTTCAGTAGCTACCCTTTGCTGGAATAACCTGAACAAGCACATATTTCCAAAAATAACAGAGGCATTTCCAAGTATTCCAGAAATATATGCAAGACTGTTTAGTCATTCATAATCACCACTTTGCAAGTACTAGAGAGATTCTGTAGAAAATATTTCAGAAGCAGAAAGATTCACAGAATTCTTTGTATTCTTAGACAAGAGATTCTTTAAAAAAAAAAAATGAATTCAAGAGGGAGGGAGAGGCCCTTATTCTGCGCAATCATGTACAATTTTTTTTTTCCAGGTGGTGAAAGGGCCCAGAGGGGTAACCAGGGGCGGAAAAAAGTCTTTTCCATTTGCGTCAGAACTCTGAGGAGCTCTTCACTCCCCACTCGATGAACTTTTTTGAGGCTCTAAGCTGTGGTTTAGATTTTCTCTGAATTACAGAGGGTGGCCTGGGTTAAGTGATTCTGAGGAGGCCAGAGGGCACTTGTAACTGGTCACCTCAAGGGCCAATTCTCTCATTGGGTACCCTGATGTTCCTGACCATTTCCCTGGGATAGAATAAAAAAACAGCTTTCCATCACTGTGGAAAAGGTAGATTCTTTTCACGTAAAAATCACAAGTTCTGAGAAATACCCTAATGGTTTCATGTGTATGTATATATATATATATATATATATATATATATATATATATATATACACACAATAAGATATATATATATGTATGTATCTTATTATATGTACTGTTGGTTCTCTCTCTCTCTCTCTGTAAAAAAAAAAATATATATATATATATATATATATATATATACACACACACACATATATATGTATACATACATATAATTTTTGGGAATATCTCTCTGAGAAGGTGATAAAAGAAATGGATCCTAACTCCAGAAAAAACACACATAAATAAAATTTCACATATAATTTATATAAATACATCTAAGTATATATATTTACATATATGGAGATGAGAGAGAGAGAGAGAGAGATTTATGTTAAGGAATTGGCTCATGTGACTGTGGGGTTTGGCAAGTCCAGGATTCACAGGGCAGGCTAGTTGGCTGGAAACTCTGGCATGATTTTTACGTTACAGTCTTGGGGCAGAATATTGTCTTCTCTGGGAAACCTCAGTCTTTACTCTTAAGGTCTTCAATTGATTGGATGAGACCCACCCACATGATGAAGGGTCATCTGCTTTACTCAAAGTCTACTGGTTGTAAATGTTAGCCACATGTACAAACACCTTCACAACGACATCTTAGACTAGTGTTTGACAAAAGAATTGGGCACCATAGCCTGGCCATATTGACAGATGAAAATAACTAGTACAGGTCCCATTGCTATGATATGATCTCAGAAGCTCCACAAAGAAATTATGAAAAATACTTTCAAGCACACCATTGCCCTGGGTGTTGTGTGAAGAGAAGGCCACTGGATGCTTGTGATGGCAGCGCTAGGTTGCTAGCTCCATCCTCTCCCTGGGGACAGTAAATTATGACACAAAACAGTGATGAGACAGAAAGGGAGACATGGCTAGGATTTGATGGATAAAAGGTTGCAAACACCAGGCTTTTCTGCCTTCAGCTCTTCCAGATGGTGACTTGTAGATGGAGGGAGAGTAGCCCTGATGCCTAATGACAGTGGGGCAGACTTAGCAACTGTGGAAGCCAGCTGCTTCCTTTACGTTGTGTTCTTCACAGCAAATACAACAAACCTCTGATTTATAGATGAGGAAAAAGGCTCAGAAAGGTTCATTGATTCATCCAATGCTGAGCAGCCGCTGTATGCTGGGCAGTGCTCTGGGTGCTGGGAATAAACACCAGTGTGATTAAAACAGACACATTTCTCTCATGCATCGAACATTCTAATGGGTGTGACAGAAAATAAAACAAGTAAGTAGATGAATAAAAAGTGCAAGTTGTGGTAAATGATGGGAAGGAAACTAACAAGTGGACTGAGATAGCATTTATTGGGGAGATGGTGGGAAACCTACTTTAGGTGTTTCATAAGGAAGTCTTCTATGAGGTGGTGACATGTAATCTGAGACTTAAATAAACCTAATGGATGGACTGAAACCTCCACTGATAAGGGCTAGAGCTGGGATGCATACACAGGTGTTTTGGACTCTAATCTATTAATCTTTAGCTTAGCTTAGAAGTTGTGTCAGCCAAAAAAGACCTGGCATTCTTCTCAAAATTGAGGGAGAATTGTGAATGTGTACTCAAGAGCAGGTATGCACATGCAAATGAATATATGTTTCTGAATCCCCAGAAGGAAATGGTAGGTCATCTTAGTCAACCCCAGCTAGATTGTTTCTATCACTCTTGTTTGGCACATCTTCCTCTCTGTAGCCTGGATTTTTCATGCTGTACCTGACGTATTCTTTCTTTTGCTTTGTTCCTGGTTCAGGTGGACGGACACTCTGGTTGTTGCCTTTTGTATAACAGATACTTGTCATGCTCTCACTTGGATTAATATATCATGTTTTTTTAATGAACCTATCCTTCTGGATTTTATTCTCTGATTGTTTAATTACCTTCTAGGCTCTACATAGGTTGTGTGAATTGTCCTTGGGACAACCCCAGAACATTCACATGGAGACATTATAGAGATTGATATGATCACAATGACACAATGACATTGACATGATCATGATCACAATGACAAACATATTGGCAAGTGGTAGTAAAGAATCTAGAACGGTCTAGGGGATGCTTTCTCTACTTTGCACAAAGCAGCCTTACTAGGTAGAGGTGGCTGCATGTCTGTCTGTCTTAATTATCAATCTTCTTTCTTTCCAATCCAAAGACACTTAAGAAGATAAAAAGTGAGTTTATGAATCTTTTTCTCCCCTTGGCACTGTGAAGGTATAGGGAGCATATCTTACAGAAAGGCATTGTCCATTTTCCTTCTTTTACTGCTAATGACACTGGTTTTTCATTTGGTGTCCAGAACCTCCTGAAATTATATGTGAAATATTGTATATGGTGGTTTAGTAGTTATTTGTGTTACACATTCTAGGCATTAAGCTTACTATTATTAATAATAATATGAACAAATGACATTTGGAAAGTACTCTCACCAGAGGGAGAGATCGGTACATTAAACCAAAAGAGAGATGTCAGGTCAGAGAGTCAGTGATGGGGAGAGAAGGCATTGGACAGGTGGTGCTGTAGGTGCTTCTTAAAAATTCAACCTTTATGTAGAGTTGAGTGAGCCAGGGACTTTCCAGGTCTCTAAAAGCCCAAGTAGAAAATTTTAGCTAGGATAAAATTTTAATCTGAGGGTGGGATTATAAGAAATTTTGAATTCTGGGAATGTGGTTTAGTCAAATCACAGCTATATCACTTATTAACTTTTTAACTTTGGTCAAGTTATTAACCTCCTCAAGCCTCAGTTCCTGCATCTATAAAATGGTGATAATAATAGTTCTTATTTCATAAGGTTGTTGTGAGGATTAAATGACATAATTCACATAAAGCATTTGGCACATTACCTGGCACTTAATAAATAGTAGCTATTTATGTTACATGTTTCTGTAATGGTTGAAGTTTTTGAAATAAGTATGTATTATTTTTATAATCCTAAAAATGAAGATTAGAAAATCAAAAAGTTGTCTAGATTGTTTTAAATTTGTTTTTCATATTTTTTATTCTAGAAGAGAGTGTTTTGCATCTTGAAGCATTCTTCATGTTGTGGAGGAAATAATTCTGAACAATTATTTGAAATATTAAAGGTAGTAAGCCTAAAAAAAGAGTTAAGTTGTTTTCTACACATTGAATAGATTAGTTTTGTGGTTTGTAAGTTATACCAGGATCAAGCTTTTTTGTGAAAACTTCAAAATGTGAAGTTCAAATTATATTTAGGGAACTGTGAACTATCTCATTTGTTTAGAGCAACATGCTCATTGAAAGAGGACTTGCAGATAAAGCTGGAAAGAGAAGTTGAGCTGGAAGGGCTTTGCTTGCTTAAGTGGAGAGGTGTGAATTCTTGTCGAGCCACTGGAAAGCCAGCAAAGGTTTTGGAGGCGGGTGATTCAACCAGAGTGTGGGGATGTCTGCTTTCACTGCATGTATAAGTTGAGTTGGATGAGGTGATGTCAAAGCCAGCAGGGACAGTTGCAACTGATTAGGCAAGAGGAAAGCAGAGTTTGAGTGAGGAGCCTCTGAAAAGTTATAGCTGACACTTGGGAAAGCTTTGGATAGGGGTCAAAGGAGAGGAAAGCATGGAATTTGCTGTAATTAACAGAGAGTGAATTCTAGCCAGGCTGAGAGTGGCTTTGGAGAAACTGTGTTCATTAGGACATACTTGATAGAACACCCAGGTAGAGGTCCTAGACCACTGTAAAGAGCTCAGAAGGGACATCAAGGCTGGTGATAGAGTTTGATGTCTTCGGAGAGGTGCTGTTTGAAGTCATAGGATGGAATGGATTTCCTAAAACCTTGGGAAATGCTACATTTGTAGAGGAAGGAGGTGGACAAGGAATCAGTGGAGATTGAGGAGGAGCAGTGGGAGAAATAAGGAAGAAGGGTGGGGAAGAGTCACAGAGGACAGGCCGGAGAGCATTTCTCCAATGAATGGGTAACCTGACAATGACCAGCTCATTAGTCATAGCCAAGAGAACAATTTCAATGGAGAGGTTAGGGAATAAGGCAGCTGAAATAAGTAGAGAGAGTGGATGTGATGAAGGGCAGCCAGGAAACAAGACAACTAATGGTGCAGGGAGTAAGAGAATTAAGCTTCAGGTAAGGCTGGATCAAAGAAATGCTGGGATTAGGGAAAGGAAACAAAATACCAGGAAGAGAGGATAATTAGTAAAGCAATATTCCAGATTCTAAGGTGCCCATAACTGCTAAATAATATTGCCTTTCTCAAGTGTTTGAGACCTATCTCCTATTTATCTTGTTATATCTTTCTGTCACTGCTTATCTTAAATTTACTCTTTTCACTCTGACCTATTATCATGTTCTCCATGAAACCTCCTACAGATATTTTCCATGTGTATTTAATACCTCTTTTTTTCTGAACATCTGTTGCATGAGTTGGTTTTCATTTACTTTCATTACTTTCTCAAGTGTTTCAGTTGTGTTTTTTTAACCTAATTTCTACCTCCCTAAATATTAAAAACGTTTCTGATAACTTTAAATCATCCACACTCCTGGGCACATATCCATCATGCCTACATTGACTGACAAATTATTTAGAATGTTTACATCTTGACTGCTTCAAAATTTGGAGGGATGGTCTGACACTCCAGTTTGACCTTATTCTTGTTTCTAGGACTGACAATAGATTGGCCTTTCAATTATTTTTCCAATAAGCATGTCATTTCAAATGATATACAACATTTAACGTTACCTTTCACATGCAGTTGGTGATCACTAAATGTCTATTGATTGGTTGAAATGGTCATTTTTGTTTAGATGAATGGGCTTGATTTTATAATATGCATCTTGCAATGGTTGACACATTCCTGGATTTAATCACTTAAAATAATTTCAGCTAGTAAAATCTTGAATTTATTCCTAAGCCTTTGCAGCAAGTTAGCAACTTGAATTTTCTTCTTGTTTTTGTAAAGTAGGCATATGCAGCAGGCATTACTAGGGCTTGCTACCATCTGGTTCTCCTTTCCTCCCTGGGCATACAGTAGACAATGTTCCCAGCCCCTTTGCAATTAGGCAGGGCCATGTAACTTGTTCTAGCCAATAAAATATAAGCATAAGTGAAGTATATTGCTTTCAGACCCTCTAAATTCTCCTGCTTCTCTTTTCCTCTTTCTGATCATGGATACATCTTCATGTTATGATGACTTTGCCTCATAAATCAAAGCAGAATGGTTGGCTGAGGCACCATATGGAAGATGATTGTCCTGGAAGGTCACCTGGGCTTGAGTTTTATTTTGTTTGAGTGATAAAGTTTTTGATGTGAAAAACCATTGGGAATTTTTTTTGGTTTTGTTATTGCAGCATAACCTACCTTATCTTGACTATTACTATTAAAAGCTAATGGTGTGCAAAATAGATTTGTAGGCAATGGGGAACTGTCCAGGAATTAAGAAGTTGTTAAACAGCAAGCAATGGTTGTGTAAGTACAATCCCCTATCTCAAGGAGCTTTACCTCCCCCAGGAGAAATAAAGTAAATACTGTAACTAAACGCAAATACAGAAGAATGAGGTAAAACACACACAACTAACTCTAACAACGTAAAGGTCTACCTGCCTGTTGAGGATATGTGCTTATAAGTGTTTATTTAACACAACGGTGAAGAGCTTAAGGTAAGGGGTGGGTATGTTTTTGGAGACACTTGAGTCAGGTTTTCTGGAAGGGTTTCCTGAAAAAATCTGCTCTAAGTTGAGGGGAAGGGATGGAACCTGAAGAAAATAATTTCATGAAATAGTTTTAAGGCAGTAGAAGACAAAATATGTACTATCTTTCTATATAAAGAAATTAAGGCAAAAATCACGCCATTAGGATATAAAAAAGAATGATTGAAGATAATTGGACTGAAGGAGGCAAAAAAGGTAGAAAAATTGTCTAGCAGAGATAAGAGGGATGAGCAGGTTGCCTGGTGGCCAAGACAAAGAGAGAAATACCATTAGTCATCAAGAATGACAGTGTCCATAATATAAGAAACAAGCCAGTTGTTTGGAAAAGCAGAGTCATTCCTGGCCACTAGGTCTGATGGAAATTCCTAACATGGGTCTGAAAAATTAGGGGAGTGTGATTTAGGGACTGTAAAGAGGAAGAAAAAAATCTTGGCAGTACAAGCAGCTAGAAGAAGCTGAGAGCTACCATCCAAACAAAAATAAACCATAAAAGCTGAGAAATCAAGCATATACATTATTCTTTAACCTGAAAATCACCATGTGAGGGAGTCCATGATTTAATATTTCAAGTATATCATGAGAAGTACAAGAAAATTTGGGGAAGGTAGTTTCTAGATACTGCATTGGCTATATGAAGCCATGTAGTGTTTTCTTTGGGAAAAAGTGTTTGAGTTTTATTACTGTTTCACTGTGGGTTTGTATGAATATATTGAGTAACTTTTGGTAACTTTGAAAGAGTTCCATTGCAATACCTGATATGTTTGCTTTAAAAACTCCTCTCCAACCTTAAGAAAGATATGCCAGTAGTAATCAAAGTAGTTTTCGTTAAGAACTAATAGACAGCTGTGGCAGATATTCTCAAAGGATTGACAGTTCACAGAGATGGTGAGATAATTTTATAGTTGGACCAAATGACCAGAGAGCTCTTTTATAGCTACTTAAATAGTTAATATTGATTTTATGATGCTTTTTCTATTATTTTATAAGGGAAAGTAGTGAGAATATGAGGTGTTGGAGTCTGTTGCCCACTTTTACGAACTGGCCTGCTTGCTTATTTTATTAACCATTTCCTGCTTTCCAAGGCAACTGGATAGACTGTTCATGGGCTGAGCACTAGGTCAGGAAACAAGTTTTCTTTTTCTTTTCTTTTTTTACAAAAAAAAAAAAAAGAGAGACAAAAAAATCTAACAGACTTGAGACCCTAGCATCTAGTTCTACATAATTTTGTCTTGAATTTGGATTATTTTATTTATCTGTTAACAGAGCCAGATCTAAATGCTAATTGGTAGTCTCTCAGGCAAGTCTCAAACCATTTCTATAAAGCCGTTTATTTCCCTGTATTGTACCCAGAACATTCTCAGTTATTGCTCTCAGAATGTTGCATAAACACATGACCCACAAAAAACTGTGACTGTGGCCCAGTTAATGCTGCTGTGTAATTCTCCTTTTATGTATATCCTTGGGGGAAACTATGACCTGATTTAGCCATTGGCTTAACTACGTTTACTTCCATAATTTTCTTAAGAGTCTCCTTTTAAAAAATTTTCTGTTTTAGTTATACATCTCTTGAAATCAGGTTCCAATCCCCTGAAAACATGAGGCAATTGGCACTATTATGTGCTTAGATTCCCGTGGCCCAGGTATCAATTTCCTCCAGATTTCAAGATCTCAGGCCATGGTATCAGTTAATCTAATTTGTACTATATCCTTTAACAGGGTTTCCCACAGATGGTCTTGGCCTGACAGATGTTTGGGTGAGACAAGGGCAGGTCTCTGAAATGGAGGGTAAGGGTCCTTGTCTGAAATTCACTTAATTCTTAGGAATTGAGCTTCAGTGAAGGTAGATGGACCCAGATTGCTTTGCTGTCTAACATTGGGCCTTCCTAAAACATTTTTTCTTTTTCATTTAGGACTTGAAAGTTCTTAAAAAAATCATCTCCGTTGGGAAATTTTAGCTAAATAAATTTTATTTTTAGATTTTACATTCAACATGTCTTTTTTCGGCAAAGCAAATAACATTTCATCAGTCAGGAGGGCATAGCGTTTACCCTTGGATGTACAGTGACTGCATTTCCAACTGTAAGGCTGACGCCGTGTGGGGCGTATTTCAGATGGAGGGAGTGGACCGTGGCATCTTGGTATGACGTCAACAGGCCCACCCTCCACAACCTCTTTTGTGAGACTGAGACCAAACTACAGAAGGAGACCCATGTACTCCATGTAGGAATATTTAAAAGTTAGAAATCAAGCTAACAAATCATTAAAGATAAATATAATTTTGCTTCCTGTCTTGAGGTTTAAATTTAGGATTCTTAAAATCCTTGATTCTCTGTTTAATTGTGCTACTTGGGGAGAGTTGACCTCAGCCCTGGGCCTTCAGCCTTCAACCTGCAGCTCTTTTCTCCCTACCTCCAGCTCCTGCACCAGCAGTGGCCTCTCACATGCATGCCAATGTATATGCCACAGAAACAGCTGCCCCGTGGCTATATCTTGGGCCTAGAGGGGCATGTAAAGGTCACATATTCTGCCCTCAGGAGGATGGGCTTGGGGAACTGGCCAATGAAGGCCCTGGAAGAGGGCTCAGGAGATTCTCGGGCCCTGGGTCCTGGGTGTAGTTTAGAAGGAGGGTATATTAGATTGCTAAGACATCTTTAACAAAATACCACAAATTGGGTAGCGTTAACAACAACAATGTATTATCTCAGAGTTCTGGAGGCTAGAGGTCTGAGATCAACGTGTCAGCAAGGTTTGGTTTTTTCCTGAGGACTGTGAGAGAGAATCTATTCCATCCCTCACCCCTGGCTTCTGGGGGTTTGCTGGAAATCTTTGGCATTTCTTAGCTTGTAGATGCATCGCCTTGATCTCTGCCTTCATCTTCACATGGCATTCTCCCTGTGCTCATGTCTGTGTCCAAATATCCCCTTTTTACAAGAACACCAGTCACATTTGATTAGTACCCACCCTAATGACCTCATACTAATTTGATTATATCTTAACTTGAGAAAACTCTATTTCCAAATAAGAGCACATTCTGGGATGTGGGGGGTAAAGACTTCAATGTGTGAATTTTGGGGGGAAGTTTTTCAATCTATGACAGAAGGCAAGTGTGGGCTCCTGTGGGCACTTCCTCTTGGCCTCATGGATTCTATCGTATTGGTAAAGTTGTTGACGGGCAGGATGTAGCAGGGACCCAACTAAGGGAAGTGCTGGGCAAAATTTCTTTCCTTATCACCAGTATCTCTGCAGTCTTTGACATGGAAGATCTAATAGTTTAAAAAGCAATAGAAAGGGCATGAACTTTAACTTTCTCTGAATTTCCCCAGTTGACCAAATTAATGAAGCCTCTTTCCTTACTTCTGGACCGTCCTTCCGATCTATTCCATCCTATCAGTTCATTCCCTCTTCACTCCTAATTCCCATGACAACTTTTCACGCAGGTCATTTTATAGGTTATGTGTTTCTGCTTTTTTCCAACCCAAACTGTTGATCTTTAGCACAGTATCGGAGTGTTGCAAGTCTTCAGTAAAATTGTGTTGGTCCTCTAGGCCTCTGGCCTCTGTTGATTGCACATTTAATGAATTAGCTTTGATTCTGGACAGTATATTTCTAGTTTTGAGGGCAGTCAGGCCTTCGATGCTGTGTATGTGTGTTATTTCTGAGCCTGCATTTTAAAAATAATCCATGGCGGGAAGGAGGGGTATTCAATTCTGTGACTAAAAACAATCTCCTGGGAGCCAAAGAAACACACAGATATTGTTTATTCTCCATGCTAAAAATAGGTGGGCTGGTATTTTTAGTCATTCCCCAAAATATGGTGTCTGGACTCAAATTCAGCTGTGGGTGCCAGTCTTTATGGGATCGAATGAGATGGGTCATGTGGGGAGGAGCCGCTGGGGTCAGATGTTAGGAAAAAAACCTTTCTAGGAGAGAAGCTGGGCCTTGCTACCAATTTAAGGTTTCCAGCTAATGAGGGTGTAGTTCAATTTCAAACATTTTTAGAGTTAAAAAAAACAAAAACAAAAACAAAAACAAAGCAACCTCAAGGAATTATCGAGAGCATAAAGACCAGCAGTTGTTACATCCCAGGTTGTAAAAATGAGTTACTTCTTCCCCTCAGATGAGGGCAAAAAGTGGTCTGGAATCACAACAAAATTAATTTGTTTGCTCGGGTATAAATTTAAAACTACTTACCTGAATTTTTTTTCTTCTGTAATTTGCCAGATTTAATTCAGTCCCAATGGATTTGCTTTTTACCACCTTACTATAAAATCTGATTCAGTTTCATAGTCTTTTTATCCCTCTCATTTCCAGCTAAATGTATGGTTTAAGAAAACACCAGGGTTATAGCTGGTGTTTTTGTCATGTTTCTTGTATAGACTTTCTGGGGCTCTAGGTGTGGGAAAGGGAAGGGGGGTTTTCATGGGCATTTAAATAGTTTAAGAAATTTTTCCAAATCAACATGGTTGTTCCCCCCACCCCCACTTCTGAACAAGCCAAGTTTAAGAGATCATTTCTTTATCAGATCTTAGATCTACTGAATTACTGCTGGGGTTGAGATCAGTTGTGAGGTTTGGAAAGGAGTGGAAAGAACCATGCTTGGTGAAAAAGTGCTAAGGGTTAGATGTGTCACACTTAAAAATAAAAACAGAATTTGAGTTATTCCTGTATTGTATGACAAAACCATCTTTCCTGCCTCACCAGCCTAAGACCAGGAATAAAAAGGCTGGGGGCTGCCTCCAAATCATAGGCTGTGTGTGAGATTCAAATTAAACCCATCCCACAGCAGAAGCTTCTGGAAGATGTTTAATGTGACTTTGAAAGTAGCAGAATGAGCAGCATTGATTTCACTCAGTGTCCAACAAGCACATGTGGTATCATTGTGCTGGGGTGGGTGCGAGGGTATTGGGGTGCGACAGAGACATTCTCATTGCATGAGTTAGGATGGAGCAACTCGTCTGTGTATCTTATTTCAAGCCTGCTTGAAGGTTCTTCTTGTGACACGAGTGAGTTTAATGTCACACTATACTCCTTACATAGAAATTAGAAAATCAAATCCTTACTTGCATAACCATGCCATCTCTGCACAAGTTATAGTTTGGTAACACTGGGTTGGGGGGGGGGTAGAATTTATCACCAAAGGACCATCAGACTGAAAAAAAGAAAGAAAGAAATGCTGTATATGTCATGACATCTATGCCATGTCATCTGCCAAGTAGATGTGATTTTTAAAGATTTTTAATGATTTTTAAAGTCCTCTAACTCTATCCCCAACTAATTCCCCTGTCTGTAGTGAACCCCTTCAGATCTCTCATGATGGGAATTATGGACATTTTGAGGGGCAGTTGTATTGTATTTTCCAGAGTAATTTTTTTTTTAAAGTACACTCTTCATATTGCAACCATTCTGAGATTAATGACCATAATTTTGGAGCTATTATTTTCTTTTAAAACTCAATGTAAAATTTCTTTTCTTTTTGATTTCATGAAACTAAATGTCTCAGAATCACCAAACTCTAGTGTAAAGATGGGGACACTGAAGGCAAGTCACACAGGAAGTTGGTGGAAAAGGTGGGAACCTACATATTGTAGTTATTTTTCAAGCACTTCGGTGGACCCTGACATTATCTGTTTAGCAATTTTCTATTCCTTGTAATTAAAATATAAAGAGTTGTGTTTTCTCTCTGCTTGATATTCTCCACACAATCTTCTGGGAGGAGATTGAGGATTTTTCTGGACTCCTGGGGCTTGTCTGGTTACCTCTCCCGACAGACCTGGACACAGCCCTGTGTGTGTCTGTCGCACTCAGCAGGGCAGCAAATGGCAGGGTCCTGCTGTGATTTCACAGTCCTGCCTTTCTTCTCGGGCATCCAGGCTGGGATATATATACACCATTACCACATCATTCACAGCTTCCTGTCAGCAAGCCAAGAATCACATCACCTTATCCCACACTCATATTAGCACGAATAATTTAAATCAACATTTCTGTTGGGCTGCATTGGGGGATACTGTTGTTTGGGAAGTCGGGTGCATCTACAGGGCTGGCTGACAGTGGTAGGTTTTCTTACTCTTGGTGGGCTCAAGTGCCTGTCTAAATACAGCCCGTTCACAACTGCCTTGTTGTCTCAACCCAGCAGGCAGTGATTCTGGCTCACTACATCACAGCCTTTCGTGTCAACAAAGCCTCGTCTTTGCAGTTTTCCAAGTGTTAGCCGGAGGGTGTATGTCTCTGCCTGTGAGTGTGTTTGCTAGGAAAGTTTTCTCCCTAATGGAGGAAAGGGAGAACAGAAACAAGCCACAGAATTCTCTAGAAATGCCCACGACTCATTCAGATTTCATCCTGAGGTTACGTGCTCTTCTTCCTCCCTGAATCTCTTGAGACCTCTTGAGGTATCATAGAATCAACGACCTCTAACTTGGATGACCAGCTAGAAGTCAATCCAAATCTAAACACTCTTCCAGTCTCCTTGGCACCTTTCAACAAGAACAATAATGCCTGCACACTGAGCTTCTCTCCTGTCCTGGCAATGGGGGTAAAATGGAAAGGACCATCAAGATATCTTCACTTCTGGTGCTTCCATCCTTACATTTTTTCAGATTTGGGACATGACTTTTAAAAAAGACAATGCCAAGTGCAATGATAGGCATATTAGTAATGTATGTGCGAGACAAAGAATGAATATTTTGGGGAAACTTACAGGGGAGAATAGAATAGAGACTTCACATTAGAAAATTCTTTCTGAAGATGAAGGTAGAATCATCAGACATTCAATTGACTGGCATACTATTCCTACTGTCTTTATACAGCTATGATTATTTAGGTCAGTGCACAAGCTATTGGTACAATTCTTCATTTCCCTGTGGTAATACTTTACATGACATCCTTGCCATGGTCTCATGGTGGCCAGAGTGGATTACCCAATGCCTTGATTTTGCACTTGGCCATTTTGCTTGTTTGGTCAATGGGGTGTTAACTAATGTGAGGCTTAATATGTGATTGGGCTGATGGCCTTCCTTTTTGCACTTCTGTTGAAAACATCTCGACTTGTGGCAAGATGGCGGAAGAGTAAGATGCGGAGATCACCTTCCTTCCCACAGATACATTAGAAATACATCTACACGTGGAACTGCTCCTACAGAACACCCACTGAACGCTGGCAGAAGACGTCAGACCTCCCAAAAGGCAAGAAACTCCCCACGTACTTGGGTAGGGCAAAAGAAAAAAGAAATAACAGAGGCAAAAGAATAGGGACGGGACCTGCACCAGTGGGAGGGAGCTGTGAAGGAGGAAATGTTTCCACACACTAGGAAGCCCCTTCGTGGGCGGAGACTGCGGGTGGCAGAGGGGGGAAGCTTCGGGGCCACAGAGGAGAGAGCAGCCACAGGAGTGCAGAGGGAAAAGCGGAGAGATTCCCGCATGGAGGATCGGTGCCGAGCAGCACTGACCAGCCCGAGAGGCTTGTCTGCTCACCCGCCGGGGCGGGCAGGGGCTGGGAGCTGAGGCTCGGGCTTCGGTCGGATCGCCTGGAGAGGACTGGAGTTGGTGGTGTGAACACAGTCTGAAGAGGTTAGTGCACCACAGCTAGCCGGGAGGGAGTCCGGGGAAAAGTCTGCAGCTGCCGAAGAAGCAAGAGACTTTTTCTTGCCTCTTTGTTTTGCAGCGTGCAAGGAGAGGGGATTCAGAGCGCCGCCTAAACGAACTCCAGAGACGGTCGTGAGCCGCGGCTATCAGCGCGGACCCCAGAGATGGGCGCGAGCCGTGGCTATCAGCGCGGACCCCAGAGACGGGCATAAAACGCTAAGGCTGCTGCTGCCGCCACCAAGAAGCCTGTGTGCGAGCACAGGTCACTCTCCACACTGCCCCTCCCGGGAGCCTGTGCAGCCTGCCACGGCCAGGCTCCCGTGATCCAGGGACAACTTCCCCGGGAGAACGCAGGCGCGCCTCAGGCTGGTTCAACGTCATGCTGGCCTCTGCTGCCGCAGGCTCAACCCGCATCCGTACCCCTCCCTCCCCCCAGCCTGAGTGAGCCAGAGCACCCGAATCAGCTGCTCCTTAAACCCCGTTCTGTCTGGGCGGGGAACAGACGCCCTCAGGCGACCTACACGCAGAGGCAGGTCCAAATCCAAAGCTGAACCCCGGGAGTGGTGCGAACAAAGAAGAGAAAGGGAAAACTCTCCCAGCAGCCTCAGAAGCAGCGGATTAAAGCTCCACAAACAGCTTGATGTGCTTGCATCTGTTGAATACCTGAATAGACAACGAATCATCCCAAATTCAGGAAGTGGACTTTGGGAGCAGGATATATTAATTTTTCCCCTTTTCCTTTTTTTGTGAGTGTATATGTGTATGCTTCTGGGGGAGATTTTGTCTGTATAGCTTTGCTTTCACCATTTGTCCTAGGGTTCGGTCTGTCAGTTTTTTTTCTTTTTCCTTACTTAAAAATTTTTTTTCTTAATAAATGTTTTCTTAATAATTTTTTCCTTATTTTCTATTTTTAAAAATTAAAAAAATTTTTTAATAAGTTTTTCATATTTTTTATTTTAAAAAATAAAAAATTTTTTTCTAATAAATTTTTTTCTTAATAATTTTTTCTTATTTTTATTATAAAAATTAATAAATTTATTTTTAAAAATTAAAAAATTTTTTTCTTAATAAAATTTTTAAAATATTTTTTTTTCTTATTTTGTATTATAATAGCTTTATGTTATTTTATTTTATTGTATTTTATCCTCTTTCTTTCTTTCTTTCTTTCTTTCTATTTTTTCTCCCTTTTATTCTGAGCCATATGGATGAACGCCTCTTGGTGCTCCAGCCAGGCATCAGGACTGTGCCTCTGAGGTGGGAGAGCCAACTTCAGGACACTGGTCCACAAGAGACCTCCCAGCTCCATGTAATACCAAATGGTGAAAATCTCTCAGAGATCTCCATCTCAACATCAAGACCCAGCTTCACTCAACAACCAGCAAGCTACAGTGCTGGACACACTATGCAAAACAACTAGCAAGACAGGAACACAGCCACATCCATTAGCAGAGAGGCTGACTAAAATCATAATAAGGCCACAGACACCTCAAAACACACCACCAGACATGGACGTGCCCACCAGAAAGACAAGATCCAGCCTTATCCACCAGAACACAGGCACTAGTCCCCGCCACCAGGAAGCCTACACAACCCACTGAACCAACCTTAGCCACTGGGGACAGATACCAAAAAACAACGGGAACTATAAACCTGCAGCCTGTAAAAAGGAGACCCCAAACACAGTAAGATAAGCAAAATGAGAAGACAGAAAAACACACAGCAGATGAAGGAGCAGGGTCAAAACACACCAGACCTAACAAATGAAGAGGAAATAGGTAGTCTACCTGAAAAAGAATTCAGAATAATGATAGTAAGGATGGAAATACTTGGAAATAGAATAGACAAAATGCAAGAAACATTTAACAAGGACGTAGAAGAACTAAAGAAGAGCCAAGCAATGATGAAAAACACAATAAATGAAATTAAGAATACTCTAGACGGGATCAATAGCAGAATAACTGAGGCAGAAGAATGGATAAGTGACCTGGAAGATAAAATGGTGGAAATAACTACTGCAGAGCAGAATAAAGAAAAAAGAATGAAAAGAACTGAGGACAGTCTCAGAGACCTCTGGGACAACATTAAACGCACCAACATTCGAATTATAGGGGTCCAAGAGGAAGAAGAGAAAAAGAAAGGGACTGAGAAAATATTTGAAGAGATTATAGTTGAAAACTTCCCTAATATGGGAAAGGAGATAGTTAATCAAGTCCGGGAAGCACAGAGAGTCCCATACAGGATAAATCCAAGGAGAAACACGCCAAGACACATATTAATCAAACTATCAAAAATTAAATATAAAGAAAACATATTAAAAGCAGCAAGGGAAAAACAACAAATAACACACAAGGGAATCCCCATAAGGTTAACAGCTGATCTTTCAGCAGAAACTCTGCAAGCCAGAAGGGAGTGGCAGGATATACTAAAAGTGATGAAGGAGAAAAACCTACAACCAAGATTACTCTACCCAGCAAGGATCTCATTCAGATTCGATGGAGAAATTAAAACCTTTACAGACAAGCAAAAGCTGAGAGAGTTCAGCACCACCAAACCAGCTTTACAACAAATGCTAAAGGAGCTTCTCTAGGCAAGAAACACAAGAGAAGGAAAACACCTACAATAACAAACCGAAAACATTTAAGAAAATGGGAATAAGAACATACATATTGATAATTACCTTAAATGTAAATGGATTAAATGCTCCCACCAAAAGACACAGACTGGCTGAATGGATACAAAAACAAGACCCATATATATGCTGTCTACAAGAGGCCCACTTCAGACCTAGAGACACATACAGACTGAAAGTGAGGGGATGGAAAAAGATATTCCATGCAAATGGAAATCAAAGAAAGCTGGAGTAGCAATTCTCATATCAGACAAAATAGACTTTAAAATAAAGACTATTACAAGAGACAAAGAAGGACACTATATAATGATCAAGAGATCGATCCAAGAGGAAGGTATAACAATTGTAAATATGTATGCACCCAACATAGGAGCACCTCAATACATAAGGCAAATACTAACAGCCTCAAAGGGGGAAATTGACAGTAATATTCATAGTAGGGGACATTAATACCCCACTTTCACCAATGGACAGATCATTGCTTTTGCTGTGCAGAAGCTTTTAAGTTTCATTAGGTCCCATTTGTTTATTTTTGTTTTTATTTCCATTTCTCTAGGAAGTGGGTCAAAGAGGATCTTGCTGTGATGTATGTCATAGAGTGTTCTGCCTATGTTTTCCGCTAAGAGTTTTATAGTGTCTGGCCTTACACTTAGGTCTTTAATCCATTTTGAGTTTATTTTTGTATACGGTATTAGAGAGTATTGCAATTTCATTCTTTTACATGTAGCTGTCCGTTTTTCCCAACACTGCTTATTCAAGAGGCTGTCTTTTCTCCATTGTATATTCTTGCCTCCTTTATCAAAGATAAGGTGACCATATGTGTGTGGGTTTATCTCTGAGCTTTCTATCCTGTTCCATTGATTTATATTTCTGTTTTTGTGCCAGTACCATACTGTTTTGATTACTGTAGCTTTGTAGTATAGTCTGAAGTAAGGGAGCCTGATTCCTCCAGCTGTGTTTTTCTTTTTTTTCTTTTTTTTTTTTTTTTTTCAGAAGATCTGGATTTAGGTCCTGGCACTCAGCTTATTTAGCTGTGTTAATTTTTTTTTTTCACACACACACACACACACACACACACACACACACTGTATTTTATTTTTACAAGAGATAAATAGACTGACACCAAGCATTGTACATGGATGACCACAACAAAAGCAACAATGATTGCAATTACCAAACATGAAACACACTCATACTATGTCAAAATATTGACATTCAGTCCAGTAATCCTCCACTGTAACAGCTCCTTTACTTTGCAGTGAAAATTGATTGGTATATTCTTTGCCTCTGAGTCCTTGTGGGATTTTTTATTTTTTTTTTTACTTCAGACAGAAAGTCACAAAAATTATACTCATCCTCATCAGTTCACTCAGTCCCATGTAATTAATTTTTTTTTCATCTTGATCTTTTGTTAGCACTTTTATGAGTTCATCAGTTTTTCATTAGAGTTCTGAAAATGCTTATTCATTCAGTTCAGCAGTACAGTCAGTTACCAGAAACCTGTACTTGTCAGAGTCTTTTCCATGACTTTCTTGAAGATGAAACCCTTTTATAGGAACATATTTGCAAAATCATCAGAGTACACCCAGAACTGTCTGTAAATGACAGACGACTTAAAAATGACCACGGTTAAAGATTTGATGAAAGTTCATAATAATGCAGTTGACAAGAAAATTAGTTATTTCTGAAATATACATTTTAAAGTAATAACTAGGATTATTACTTATAACATTATACAAGAACATATAAGATTTTTAGAAATATCATGTAATGTCTGAAACATTTATATTAACATATTTCCATACATATTTCTATACAAATACAAATATAAGATTTTTAGAAATTTCATGTAATGTCTGAAACATTTATATTAACATATTTCCATACAAATAGCGCAATGAAAGTTTAGTATTACTTGTTTTGTTTGTTTTTTTATACTGCAGGTTCTTATTAGGCATCAATTTTATACACATCAGTGTATACATTTCAATCCCAATCGCCTAATTCAGCACACCACCATCCTCACCCCACCGCAGTTTTCCCCCCTTGGTGTCCATATGTCCATTCTCTACATCTGTGTCTCAACTTCTGCCCTGCAAACTGGCTCATCTGTACCATTTTTCTAGGTTCCACATACATGCATTAATATACGATATTTGTTTTTCTCTTTCTGACTTACTTCACTCTGTATGACAGTCTCTAGATCCATCCACGTCTCAACAAATGACTCAATTTCGTTCCTTTTTATGGCTGAGTAATATTCCATTGTATATATGTACCACAACTTCTTTATCCATTCGTCTGTTGATGGGCATTTAGGTTGCTTCCATGACCTGGCTATTGTAAATAGTGCTGCAATGAACATTAGGGTGCATGTGTCCTTTTGAATTACAGTTTTCTCTGGGTATATGCCCAGTAGTGGGATTGCTGGATCATATGGTAGTTCTATTTTTAGTTTTTTAAGGAACCTCCATATTGTTCTCCATAGTGGCTGTATCAATTTACATTCCCACCGATAGTGCAAGAGGGTTCCTTTTTCTCCACACCGTCTCCAGCATTTCTTGTTTGTAGATTTTCTGATGATGCCCATTTTAACTGGTGTGTGGTGATACCTCATTGTAGTTTTGATTTGCATTTCTCTAATAATTAGTGATGTTGAGCATCTTTTCATGTGCTTCTTGGCCATCTGTATGTCTTCTTTGGAGAAATGTCTACTTAGGTCTTCTGCCCATTTTTGGATTGGGGTGTTTGTTTCTTTAATATTGAGCTGAATGAGCTGTTTATATATTTTGGAGATTAATCCTTTGTCCGTTGATTCCTTTGCAAATATTTTCTCCCATTCTGAGGGTTGTCTTTTCGTCTTTTTTATGGTTTCCTTTGCTGTGCAAAAGCTTTGAAGTTTCATTAGGTCACACTTGTTTATTTTTGTTTTTATTTCCATTACTCTAGGAGGTGGATCAAAAAAGATCTTGCTGTGATTTATGTCAAAGAGTGTTCTTCCTATGTTTTCCTCTAAGAGTTTTATAGTGTCCAGTCTTATATTTAGGTCTCTAATCCATTTTGAGTTTTTTTTTGTGTATGGTGTTAGGGAGTATTCTAATTTCATTCTTTTACATGTAGCTGTCCAGTTTTCCCAGCACCACTTATTGAAGAGACTGTCTTTTCTCCATTGTATATCTTTGCCTCCTTTGTCATAGATTAGTTGACCATAGGTGTGTGGGTTTATCTCTGGGCTTTCTATCTTGTTCCATTGATCTATGTTTCTGTTTTTGTGCCTGTACCATATTGTCTTGATTACTGTAGCTTTGTAGTATAGTCTGAAGTCAGGGAGTCTGATTCCTCCAGCTCCATTTTTTTGCCTCAAGACTGCTTTGGCTATTCGGGGTCTTTTGTGTCTCCATACAAATTTTAAGATGATTTGTTCTAGCTCCGTAAAAAATGCCATTGGTAATTTTATAGGGATTGCATTGAATCTGTAGATTGCTTTGGGTAGTATAGTCATTTTCACAATGTTGATTCTTCCAATCCAAGAACATGGTATATCTCTCCATCTGTTGGTATCATCTTTAATTTCTTTCATCAGTGTCTTATAGTTTTCTGCATACAGGTCTTTTGTCTCCCTAGGTAGGTTTATTCCTAGCTATTTTATTCTTTTTGTTGCAATGGTAAATGGGAGTGTTTCCATAATTTCTCTTTCCAATTTTTCATCATTAGTGTATAGGAATGCAAGAGATTTCTGTGCATTAATTTTGTATCCTGCAACTTTACCATATTCATTAATTAGCTCTAGCAGTTTTCTGGTGGCAGTTTTAGGATTCTCTATGTATAGTATCATGTCATCCGCAAACAGTGACAGTTTTACTTCTTCTTTTCCAATTTGTATTCCTTTTATTTCTTTTTCTTCTCTGATTGCCATGGCTAGGACTTCCAAAACTATGTTGAATAATAGTGGTGAGAGTGGACATCCTTGTCTCGTTCCTGATCTTAGAGGAAATGCTTTCAGTTTTTCACCGTTGAGAATGATGTTTGCTGTGGGTTTGTCGTATATGGCCTTTATTATGTTGAGGTAGCTTCCCTCTATTCCCACTTTCTGGAGAGTTTTTATCATAAATGGGTGTTGAATTTTGTCAAAAGCTTTTTCTGCATCTATTGAGATGATCATATGGTTTTTCTTCTTCAATTTGTTAATATGGTGTATCACATTGATTGATTTACATATATTGAAGAATCCTTGCATCCCTGTGATAAATCCCACTTGATCGTGGTGTATGATCCTTTTAATGTGTTGTTGGATTCTGTTTGTCAGTATTTTGTTGAGGATTTTTGCATCTATATTCATCAGTGATATTGGACTGTAATTTTCTTTCTTTGTAGTATCTTTGTCTGGTTTTGGTATCAGGGTGATGGTGGCCTGATATAATGCATTTGGGAGTGTTCCTTCCTCTGCAGTTTTTTGGAAGAGTTTGAGAAGGATGGATGTTAGCTCTTCTCTAAATGTTTGATAGAATTCACCTGTGAAGCCATCTGGTCCTGGGCTTTTGTTTGTTGGAAGATTTTTAATCACAGTTTCAATTTCATTACTTGTGATTGGTCTGTTCACATTTTCTGTTTCTTCCTGGTTCAGTCTTGGAAGGTTATACCTTTCTAAGAATTTGTCCATTTCTTCCAGGTTGTCCATTTTATTGGCATAAAGTTTCTTGTAGTAGTCTCTTAGGATGCTTTGTATTTCTGTGGTGTCTGTTGTAACTTCTCCTTTTTCATTTCTGATTTTATTGATTTGAGTCCTCTCCCTCTTTTTCTTGATGAGTCTGGCTAATGGTATATCAATTTTGTTTATCTTCTCAAAGAACCAACTTTTAGTTTTATTGATCTTTGCTATTGTTTTCTTTGTTTCTATTTCATTTATTTCTGCTCTGATCTTTATGATTTCTTTCCTTCTGCTAACTTTGGGTTTTGTTTGTTCTTCTTTCTCTAGTTTCTTTAGGTGTAAGGTTAGATTGTTTACTTGAGATTTTTCTTGTTTCTTTAGGTAGGCTTGTATAGCTATAAACTTCCCTCTTAGAAATGCTTTTGCTGCATCCGATAGGTTTTGGGTCGTCGTGTTTTCATTGTCATTTGTCTCTAGGTATTTTTTTATTTCCTCTTTGATTTCTTCAGTGATCTCTTGGTTATTTAGTAACGTATTGTTTAGCCTCCATGTGTTTGTCTTTTTTAGGTTGTTTTCCCTGTAATTCATTTCTAATCTCATAGCGTTGTGGTCAGAAAAGATGCTTGATATGATTTCAATTTTTTTAAATTTACTGAGGCTTGATTTGTGACCCAAGATGTGATCTATCCTGGAGAATGTTCCGTTCGCACTTGAGAAGAACGTGTAATCTGCTGTTTTTGGATGGAATGTCCTATATATATCAATTAAATCTATCTGGTGTATTATGTCATTTAAAGCTTCGTTTCCTTATTTATTTTCATTTTGGATGATCTGTCCATTGGTGTAAGTGAGGTGTTAAAGTCCCCCACTATTATTGTGTTACTGTCGATTTCCTCTTTTATAGCTGTTAGCAGTTGCCTTATGTATTGAGGTGCTCCTATGTTGGGTGCATATATATTTATAATTGTTATATCTTCTTCTTGGATTGATCCCTGGATCATTATGTAGTGTCCTTCCTTGTCTCTTGTAACATTCTTTATTTTAAAGTCTATTTTATCTGATATGAGTATAGCTACTCCAGCTTTCTTTTGATTTCCATTTGCATGGAATATCTTTTTCCATCCCCTCACTTTCAGTCTGTATGTGTCCCTAGGTCTAAAGTGGGTCTCTTGTAGACAGCATATATATGGGTCTTGTTTTTGTAGCCATTCAGCCAGTCTATGTCTTTTGGTTGGGGCATTTAATCCATTCACGTTTAAGGTAATTATCGATATGTATGTTCCTATGACCATTTTCTTAATTGTTTTGGGTTTCTTTTTGTAGGTCCTTTTCTTCTCTTGCGTTTCCCACTTAGAGAAGTTCCTTTAGCATTTGTTGTAGAGCTGGTTTGATGGTGCTGAATTCTCTTAGCTTTTGCTTGTCTGTAAAGCTTTTGATTTCTCCATCAAATCTAAATGAGATCCTTGCCGGCTAGAGTAATCTTGGTTGTAGGTTCTTCCCTTTCATCACTTTAAGTATATCATGCCACTCCCTTCTGGCTTGCAGAGTTTCTGCTGAGAAATCAGCTGTTAACCTTATGGGAGTTCCCTTGTATGTTATTTGTCGTTTTTCCCGTGCTGCTTTCAATAATTTTTCTTTGTCTTTAATTTTTGCCACTTTGATTACTATGTGTCTCGGCGTGTTTCTCCTTGGGTTTATTCTGTATGGGACTCTCTGTGCTTCCTGGACTTGGGTGGCTATTTCCTTTCCCATGTTAGGGAAGTTTTCGATTATAATGTCTTCAAATATTTTCTCTGGTCCTTTCTCTCTCTCTTCTCCTTCTGGGACCCCTATAATGCGAATGTTGTTGCGTTTAATGTTGTCCCAGAGGTCTCTTAGGCTGTCTTCATTTCTTTTCATTCTTTTTCCTTTAGTCTGTTCCGCAGCAGTGAATTCCACCATTCTGTCTTCCAGGTCACTTATCCGTTCTTCTGCCTCAGTTATTCTGCTATTGATTCCTTCTAGTGTAGTTTTTATTTCAGTTATTGTATTGGTCATCTCTGTTTGTTTGTTCTTTAATTCTTCTAGGTCTTTGTTAATCATTTCTTGCATCTTCTCAATCTTTGCCTCCATTCTTATTCCGAGGTCCTGGATCATCTTCACTATCATTATTCTGAATTCTTTTTCTGGAAGGTTGCCTATCTCCGCTTCATTTAGTTGTTTTTCTGGGGTTTTTTCTTGTTCCTTCATCTGGTACATAGCCCTCTGCCTTTTCATCTTCTCTATCTTTCTGTAACTGTGGTTTTTGGTCCACAGGCTGCAGGATTGTAGTTTTTCTTGCTTCTGCTGTCTGCCCTCTGGTGGTTGAGGCTATCTAAGAGGCTCGATGGGAGGCTCTGGTGGTCAATATGTATGTTCTTATTACCATTTTCGTAATTGTTTTGGGTTTGTTATTGTAGGCCTTTTCCTTCTCTTGTGTTTCCTGCCTAGAGAAGTTCCTTTAGCATTTGTTGTAAAGCTGGTTTGGTGGTGCTGAATTCTCTTAGCTTTTGCTTGCCTGTAAAGGTTTTAATTTTTCCATCGAATCTGAATGAGATCCTTGCTGGGTAGAGTAATCTTGGTTGTAGGTTTTTCCCTTTCATCACTTTAAATATGTCCTGCCAGGCCCTTCTGGCTTGCAGAGTTTCTGCTCAAAGATCAGATGTTAACCTTATGGGGAGTCCCTTGTACGTTATTTGTTGTTTTTCCCTTGTTGCTTTTAATATTTTATCTTTGTATTTACTTTTTGATAGTTTGATTAATATGTGTCTTGGCATGTTTCCTCTTGGATTTATCCTGTATGGGACTCTCTGTGTTTCCTGGAGTTGATTAACTATTTCCTTTCCCATATTAGAGAAATTTTCAACTATAATCTCTTCAAATATTTTCTCAGTCCCTTTCTTTTTGTCTTCTTCTTCTGGGAGTCCTATAATTTGAATGTTGATGTGTTTAATGTTGTCCCAGAGGTCTCTGAGGCTGTCCTCAACTCTTTTCCTTGTTTTTTCTCTTCTCTGCTCTGCAGTAGTTATTTCCACTATTTTATCTTCCAGGTCACTTTTCCATTCTTCTGCCTCAGTTGTTCTGCTATTGATTCCTTCTAGAGAAATTTAAATTTCATTCATTGTGTTGTTCATCATTGTTTGTTTGCCCTTTAGTTCTTCTAGGTCCTTGTTAAACGTTTCTTGTATTTTTTCCATTCAATTCCAAATTTTGGATCAACTTTACTATCATTACTCTGAATTCTTTTTCATGTAGACTCCCTATTTCCTCTTCATTTGTTTGGTGTGGTGGGATTTCACCATGTTCCTTCATCTGCTGCATATTTCTCTGTCTTCTCATTTTTCTTGACTTACTGTGTTTGGGGTCTCCTTTTCTGCAGGTTCATAGTTCCTGTTGTTTTTGGTGTCTGCCCCAGTGGCTAAGGTTGGTTCATTGGGTTGTGTAGGCTTCCTGGTGGAGGGGACTAGTGCCTGTGTTCTGGTGGATGAGGCTGGATCTTGTCTTTCTGGTGGACAGGTCTGCAACTGGTGATGTGTTTTGGGGTGTCTGTGACCTTATTATGATTTTAGGCAGCCTCTCTTCTAATGGGTGGGGTTGTGTTCCCCTCTTGCTAGTTGTTTTGCATAGTGTGTCCAGCACTGTAGCTTGCTGGTCGTTGAGTGGAGCTGGGTCTTAGCATTGAGATGGAGATCTCTGGGAGAGCTTTCACCATTTGATATTACATGGAACTGGGAGGTCTCTGATGGACCAATGTCTTGAACTTTGCTCTCCCATCTCAGAGGGACAGGACTTACACCCGGCTGGAGCACCAAGACCCTGTCAGCCACACAGCTCAGAAGAAAAGAGAGGAAAAAGTAAGAAACAAAGAGAAAAAAATTAAAAAAATAAAATAAAGTTATTAAAATACAAAATAATTATTAAAAATAAAAATAATGAAAATGTAATAAAAAAAAGAAAGAAGAGAGCAACAAAAGCAAAAAACAAATCCACCAATGATAACAAGCACTAAAATCTATACTAAATAAAAAAAAAAACGAAACAGACTGACAGAACCCTATGACTAATGGTAAAAGCAAATCTATACAGACAAAATCACACACAGAAGCATACACATACACTCACAAAAAGAGAAAAAGGAAAAATATATATACATCGTTGCTCCCAAAGTCCACAGCCTCCATTTTGGGATGATTCATTGTCTATTCAGGTATTCCACAGATGCAGGATACATCAAGTTGATTGTAGATATTTAATCTGCTGCTCCCGAGGCTGCTGGGAGAAATTTCCCTTTCTCTTCTTTGTTTGCACAGCTCCTGGGGTTCAGCTTTGGATTTGGCCCTGCCTCTGCTTGTAGGTCACCTGAGGGTGTCTGTTCTTTAGTCAGCCAGGACGGGGTTATAGGAGCAGCTGATTCGGGGGCTCTGGCTCCCTCAGGCCAGGGGAAGGGAGGGGTACGGAATGTGGGGCAAGCCTGTGGTGGCAGAGGCCGATGTGATGTTGCAACAGCCTGAAGCATGCCATGTGTTCTCCCAGGGAAGTTGTCCCTGGGTCACGGGACCGTGGCAGTGGAGGGCTGCACAGGTTTCTGGGAGGGGAGGTGTGGATAGTGACCTGTGCTTGCACACAGGCTTCTTGGTGGCTGCAGCAGCAAACTTAGCATCTCATACCCGTTTCTGGTTTCTGTGCTGATAGCGGTGGCTCGCTCCCATCTCTGGAGCTCGTTTAGGCGGTGTTCTGAATCCTCTCTCCTCACGTACCCTGAAACAATGGTCTCTTGCCTCTTAGGCAGTTCCAGACTTTTTCCAGGACCTCCTCCCAGCTAGCTGTGGTGCACTAGATCCCTTCAGGCTGTGTTCACGCAGCCAACCCCAGTCCTCTCCCTGGGCTCTGACCTCCTAAGCAGGAGCCTCAGCTCCCAGCCCCCACCCTTCCCAGGGGGTGAGCAGCAAGCCTCTCAAGCTGGTAAGTTCTGGTCAGCACCCATCATCTGTGCAGGAATCTCTCCTATTTATCCTCTGCACCCCTGTTGCTGCACTTTCCTCCATGGCTCCGAAGCTTCCCCCCTGCCACCCTCCACCACCATCTCTGCCAGTGAAGGGGCTTCCTACTGTGTGGAAACTTTTCCTTCTTCAAAGCTCCCTCCCACTTGTGCAGGTCCCATCCCTATTCTTTTGTCTCTGTTTTTCCTTTTTTCTTTTGCCCTACCCAGGTATATGGGGAGTTTATTGCCTTTTGGGAGGTCTGAGGTCTTCTGTCAGCATTCAGTAGGTGTTCTGTAGGAGTTGTTCCACATGAAGATGTATCTGATGTATTTGTCGGGAAGAAGGTGATCCCCACATCTTACTCTTCCACCACCTTGAAGGTCTGCCACCTTTTTCTTTATTATTATTTGTCTTTTCCTGTATTTAGCCTTCTCCAATGGTGGCCAATTAGTCTGTTAAGTATTTTAAATACTCACTTATTCAAACATTTTTGTTTCAATCTACTATAGTTACTATCCTTATTGTTACTCAAATTTTTCCATCTTTGGTCAGAAGACACTTCCTCAGATTGGCTCATGGGTGCTTTTCATATTATGTTGATAGTCTCTGATTGTTCTTTCTTACTTTCTGGAATGGTCTGCTTTTCCTTAATCAGGGTATCCTGAACACTAAGGGGAGATACCTCCCTAAGAGGGAGAACACACTGAGTTTCTGAGACAACAAACCTGAATTTAAACTTCAGGCTGCCCAATGCATGCTCCATTGTCTCTCTTCATTATATATGTGGTTTTTAAAAAAATAAATTTATTTATTTATTTATTTTTGGCTGCATTGTGTCTTCGTTGTTGGGTCTTCACTGCTGCATGCAGGCTTTCTCTAGTTGTGGCGAGTGGGGGCTACTCTTCATTGTGGTGTGCAGGCTTCTCATTGTGTTGGCTTCTCTTATTGCAGAGCATGGGCTCTAGGTGCATGGGCTTCAGTAGTTATGACATGCGGGCTCAGTAGTTGTGACACATGGGCTTAGTTGCTCCATGGCCTGTGGGATCTTCCCGAACCAGGGATTGAACCCGTGTACCCTACACTGGCAGGCGGATTCCTAACCACTGAGCCACCAGGGAAATCCCCTCTTCATTATATTTGAACAAATTGTATGTTCAAGTATGTTCCCATTCAGGGAAGAGTAATCAACAAAACATAGCTGTGTTACATGCATATAATATGAGCTCTGTGCATAGACTGTCAATAAAGGAGGGGGCAGTAACCAATCAGCATGGACAATTCCTTGTTCAACTGTCCTTACCTCTGGGATGTCTTGTTCTGCTGGCCCTGTCAAATGATTCTTTTTTTTCACATTTCTATGTCCTCCAGGGTTTACCTTTCTTAACTCATCACATGGTTCCAATTTTTGTTTTACTTGGTCATTGCCTCACTAGACTCTGAGATCCTGGAAGGCGGGGGCTGTGATTTTTATTTCTACACTTCAGTAAATAACACAGTACTTTGAGAATGTCAGGCACAGATAAAAGTTTGAATAAAAGAATGCCATTGTTACCTGTTTAAACAATACAGAGTTAATAAAAAATAAGTCCTGGAATTTTTTTATTGATTGACTGATTCCCCTTCCAAAAGTGAATTGTTGTATTAAGGAAATTCTGTAGGTCAAGGCTACACCATAGAAATATAATGTAAGCCATATATGTAATTAAAATTTTTCTAGTAGCCACATTAAAAAAGTAAAAAGAAACAGGTAAAATTAATCTCAACTATATATTTCATTTTAGTATGTCCCAGATATTATCATTTCACGATGTAATATATGTTAAAAATTATTAATAAGATATTGGGTTGGCCAAAAATTTCGTTCAGTTGTTTCTGTTAACATGCAACAGAAAACCCCCAATGAACATTTTGGCCAACCCAACATTTTACATTCTCTTTGTCACACTAAATCTATGAATTTGGTCTGAGTTTTCCAGTTAGAGTACCTTTCAATTTGGGCCCTAAATTTATATCAGAAATAAGTGATCTGTAGTTTGAGTTTATAAAAATTTATGGTTGAAAATGTATCAATAAATTCACATACCAAGTTATTCTAAGCATACTTAAAAGTTTTCCAATAATTGAGTCTATTGTAAGTTTAAAATTTTAATTTAAGTAAATTAAATGGAAATAAATTAAAAACAGTTTCTCAGTCATACCAGTCATATTTCAAGTATTAATAGCTATGTGGGTTGGTTAGTACTTTTCTAGGTAATGTGAATCCTAAGTCATGAGGTTTGTGGACAAAGATGATTCCTTGCCATAGAATTAATCAACCAGTTTTTTTCTTTGTTTAGTAGTGTTGCTGTATTCAGGGAATTATATTAACCATATTTGTCCATTAAACTTGCAGACATAGTCCATGCATAAAGAAAATCTTCCCCCCCTTTTTTTCTCAGAAAAGTGGGTCAAATTCTTGATTTTACTCATGGGGCTGAATTTAGTCACTTTGCCTGATACAAGTGATACACTATTTTTGTTTTAAACTGTCCTGTGGGGACCTGAATGTTTTTTCAGCTTGCAGCTGCAATATTGTTAGGTCAACAATTAGCCTAGTCTTCTGAGTTGTATAACAAATATACCAGCTCCCAGGAAATGAATGGTGCCAGGACAAACAATGCCAATTTAGGTGGAATCTCATTTAATGTGTCCTGCTCTGTATTTGTGATAAGATAGGGCTATAAAATAATGTGGCAACTTAAATATCATATTTTTCAAAAACGTTTTTAAAGAAGAGAATAAGGGAATTTGAATGCTTCTCTTTCATATTTACTGAGAAAAGGTCTAAACTGGAAAGATAGAAAGGTCTTAAGAACTGAATCCTGTGAGTGTAATTGAGTTTAAGCATTAATCAAAATCTACCACTCTTCATAATTCCACATGTCCACAAGTAGGACAAAGCAAGGAAGTCACAGACTATTTAAAATAAAGAGGCCAATATATGAAATGCACACAGCTAACATCATACTCAATGGTGGAAAACTGAAAGCTTTTCCTCTAAAATCAGGAGTAAGACAAGGATGTCCACTCTTGCCACTTCTATCCAACACAGTACTGGAAGTACCAGCCAGAGCAATTAAGAAAGAAAAAGAAATAAGATGCATTTGAATTGGAAAGAAAAAAGTAAAGTTATTTCTGTTCACAGATGACACTACCTTACATTTAGAAACCCTAAAGATTCTAAAAAGAAAAAAAAAATACTGTTAGAACTAATAAATGATTTCATCAAAATTGCAGGATACATAATCAAAATACAAAAATCAGTTGCATTTTTATAATAACTAAAAATGAATTTTCTGAAAAGGAAATTAAGAAAACAATCCAATTTACAATAGCATCAAAAACAATAAAATACACAGGGATATACTTAACTGTGAAGGTGAAAGGCTTGTACACTGAAAACTATAAAGCAATACTTAAAGAAACTAATGAAGACACAAGTAAATGAAAAGACATCTCATGTTCATGGATTGGAAGACTTAATATTGTTAAAATATCCATACTACCCATAGTGATCTACAGATTGAATGCAATCTCTATCAAAATCCCAATGACTTTTTTTTTTTTTACAGAAATAGAAAAAACAATCCTCAAATTCAAATGGAATCACAAAGGACCTCAAATAACCAAAACAATCTT
This sequence comes from Balaenoptera physalus, assembly GCF_965194825.1. Classification (NCBI taxonomy): domain Eukaryota; kingdom Metazoa; phylum Chordata; class Mammalia; order Artiodactyla; family Balaenopteridae; genus Balaenoptera; species Balaenoptera physalus. The sequence continues at coordinate 35,351,441 of NC_138898.1, forward strand.
GAGAAAGAAGAAAAAAACTGGATACCTAACCCTCTGATTTCAAAACATTACAAAGCTACATAATCAAAATGGTATGGTACTGGCATAAAGACACACAAAGGTCCACTCAGGTTCAAGGGAGGGGAAGGAATCTTTGCCTTTTAGTGGAAACAAAAGTCTCTTATTTTCTAGGCAGGGATACCGTATACTTTCAGGAGGCTAATTTTGGTTTACTCCCCAGCACCACTCTTATTTCTTGCGAGTGGGGTGAAGGGATTTGTGAGGAGAAAATACATTGATTTCTCACTCTAATAAGGCTACAAGAAAAAAGTTAATTTTTCCATTAAGTAATCCTGCCACTTTGACTAAATGAATTAACGCCATCTCTTGGTGGAAGTGAAGTGATGTGATTAAAGGGATATGTTCCAGTTATCTATTACAAAGTAACAAACTACACCAAAACTTAGTGGAATAACATCTATTTTATGATATCTTATGATTTTGTGGGTCAGGAATTGAGGTGGACACAGCAGAGTGATTCTTTTGCTCCATGTGTTATTGACTAGAATAACTCAGGGGAATCCAGCCAGTGGCTGAGTTTGCTTGGAAGGTCCAAGATGACTCTGCTCACACACCTGTGCCTTGGCAGGGATGTTTGGAGGGCTGGACTCAGCAGGATTCCTCTCTCTTTCCACGTGGTCTCAGGGCCTCTCCACGGGGTGTCTCCAGTAGATGATGTGAAGACATGGCAACTCATCACTTCCATAGTCTACTGGCTAAAGCAGTCTTGGAGTGCACTCGGATTCCAGGGGACTAAGAAATAGACTCTACTTCTAGTTGGGGAAAGGCAAGGCCACATTTCAGAAGAGCATGTGGAATGGGAGACATTATTGAGGGCATTTTTGGAAAATAAAATCTGCCATTATAGGCAACAGAAAGGTCATGATGTAGAAAGAAGAAAACTGTGCCTTAAATAGCAGGATTGTTGACTACAGACTCTAAGTACTATTGCTTGTTTGACTTAAAGTGCTAAGGCGGTTTGCTAAATTAAAGAAATTAGGGCTTCTTAGTTCCTTATTTTTAGTCTGATCATATTGTGTACCTTTGGCTCATTTATCGATTGGCATTTATGTTTTGACTGGAAAATCTCACTTTGTTTTTAGGGCTCCAAGGTACAGAATTTGACTCAGTGGTTTACCTAAAATTTTAGCTCACTTTGTTTAGTTTTGACATGTTGGGTTTCATTCATCCATCCACCCAGCCATCCTCCCATCCATCCATCCATCCATTGATTCAGTATTAATTTAGTGTCTACTATGTACCAGACACTGTTTTCAGTGCTGGAGTTACAGCATTGAGCAACACAGACAAAATTCCTGGGCTTATGGAATTTATGTACTCCATTATTTCTCAATTGGAAAGTATCTCAGAACAAGGCAGAGGGACAGTTATGACTAATGAGAATTGGGAATAGAAAAAGAATGTAAGACTCTAATGGTATGAGACGAAATACTTTCCTCTTAACCAGCACATAAAGACATTGGAGGAAGTCTGTTTCTTTCAGCACATGTGCGGAAAATAAAATCTATTGGTGAATGTTGAGGAAAACTCTTCTGGAAGCCTGGAATGACTTTAAATTTACCAGGAGGCTGTAAATGAAGTTCATTGGGTCAGACCATGAAGTCCCAAGGACCTATTATTATTATCAGTCTCAGTGACTTTAGATCCTTTTCATTCTCCTGGCTGCTGGGCGCTTATGAGCTGTGGAATGCTTCTGATTTTATGCTATACTAACTTCAGAAAAGTATAAAAGAGGAAGGTAAGGATGATTCATAATTTCACTCTCCAAAGATTATCTCCACAAATATTTTGAAATATTTTCTCAGTGTCTTTCTAAATAGCCATACCCACAGCCAAAGCCATGGGTCTAAGAAATTTGGGATCCCACACAATAAACCATTATGCTCTTTTCATTTTTACCATAAAAATGTACTCTTCCCTACTACTAAACATCTCTGGAACGGTAAGTTTGTAATGGCTGTGTAAGATTATATTGTACCAATACTAATCCCTATTTTTGGATATTTACATAGTTTCTTTTGTTATTAATACCATTGTAATAAAAACCTGTGTGCATTGATGTGTGTGTATATCTCTGACTTTTTTCCTTAAGATAACTCTTAAAACTGGAATTTCTTGGTCAAAGATACAACATTTTTAGGGCAAGCAGCTCTGTCTCCTCCAGGCAAATAAAAAAGGGGAATTTGAATCCATTATATTAGGCTTGAAATGGCATCTGATGGTTGTATAGATAAGAGAGTTCTCTTTTTTGTTTCCAGAGGTGACATTATAATAACTGTCTTATACAATTTCTTAATGCGGGGACACCCAAATGATAGCCTTCTTGAGGCTATTTTTGAGATTAGTTCAGGAGCAAAATCCTCAATGTACCACCAGAGTGTTTTTTTTTTTTTTTTTAATGGTTTACTTTTTACTTCCCAAGTCAAATCAAGACAAGCAGACACATAAATTGGAGGCTGGATCCATTACTTACAGCTGCTCCTGATAAAAGAGGAGCAGCTCCAAGTGCCTTCGTGCTGGCAGCTGCCTTCTTGATGGCTATCATCTCTTCCCCTGTATCATCTCGGGTTTCTCATTTTGTCCAAAGTGCAGAGCCAAGAGGGCGTCTGGTCTCAAGCCTGGGACCTGCTCACCTTATCACTCTGGCATTGCATCCCACGAAGAAGGGGACCTTTCTGTTTCCTCCCCCGCCCCCACCCTTTTAGCAGTTTACAGCAAGTTGCTCTCTTGTATACAGAAAAAGCAGGCCCTCAGCAGGATCTGACTGTGCTGTTTAGAACTGTTTACAGCTTATTTTGTACTCTCCAGGCAGGGCCATAAATACACAGTTAATCTGCCTGATAGCAAGACCAGCCACCTTGGCCCCAAGAGATTAACCACATGTGAAGCACAGAAACCCCATCTTTCCTGCACCAGCCAGCTGTGTGCAAGGCCGGCCCTCTGTGGATTGGATGGGGGACTGAGGCTCTAACTGTCCCTCTGCCATTTCCTTTCTCTGCACAGTCTTTCCAACACCTGGTGCCATCTGTGATCCTTCCTGGCCCTTGGAAAAGATCTATCAGTTGCTTAAGCCATTCATTGTCTCTTTTAATTTAAATTTGGAATTTAATCCCTATCATTATGACTTGAAAAGCCTTGTCACCTCTTATTTGGTCATTTAGGGCTGCATTGTTCGATAAGGTCGCTGCTAACCACATGTGGCTATTGAAACTTAGATGAATTAAAATGCACTACAGTGGGCTTCCCTGGTGGAGCAGTGGTTAAGAATCTGCCTGCCAATGCAGGGGACACGGGTTCAAGCCCTGATCTGGGAAGACCCCAGATGCCGTGGAACAACTAAGCCTGTGGGCCATGACTACTGAACCTGTGCTCTAGAGCCCGCGAGCCACAACTACTGAAATCTGCGAGCCACAACTACTGAAGCCTGCGTGCCTAGAGCCCATGTTCCGCAACAAGGGAAGCCACCGCAATGAGAAGCCCGTGCACTGCAAGGAAGAGTAGCCCCCCCCCCCACCACAACTAGAGAGAAAGCCCCCACGCAGCAACGAAGACCCAACGCAGCCAAAAATAAATAAAATAAAATAAATAAATTAAAAAAAATAAAATGTCTTCTTAAAAAAAAATAATAAAATGCACTAAAGTAAAAAATTCAGTTTCTCAGTCACACTAACCACGTGTCAAGTGCTCATTATTTTACAGTATTGGATAATGCAGATATAGAACACTTTCGTCATCACAAAAAGCTCTATTGGTCAGATCTGATTTATGACATTTGCATTGGAAAAGGCAGAGCTAGGAAAATGGCCTCACTTCATATTTTGGACTTTTTGTCAGCCTGTACATGGAAAAAAATGTTATAAAAGTAGCTGAAAGGTATTGAACTTTTACTACATGCCAGGCAATATGCTTAGAGCCTTATATGCTCTACCTCATTAAAACATCAAAATAAGCCTATAAGATGACTATTATTGTGCCCATTTTACAAATGGCAGTAAGACAGGTGGAGAAACTCTCCCAAGATCATTCAGCTAGATTTTAAGCTTGTTCTGCCTTCCTCCCAGTTAACCTGCCCTCCACCCCAGTGAGGGGCCTCATGGCCGGGCTGGCCACCCTGGGCTCCAGGACAGTTTGGGGATTTCTGAAGCTCTGTGACTCTTCTGGAGTGAGGGTTTGAGGCTGGAAGGCTGCTCTGGCTTAGAGTCAGGTGCTTCCAGCTATTCACTCCCTAGATCCAGCTAAACCTGGAAGACTTCTAGAAACCCTATCCTTCCACTTTTCTGGCCCTGTGAGTGGACAGAATCTGGGAATTCATTGAGTGTCATCTTGATAGGGGGATTGCAGAAGATTCCCGAGTTTTTCCAGCTTAAGATAAGAAGTGACTTGGAGACTGAATGATTTGGCCTGTTCCAGCTGCCCTGAATACCCTCAAGTGTCAGGGTTGTGCTCTGGGTGGGTGGTAACACAGAGGGGGCACAGGGACTGTGAAAGGAAGGGAGGGATAAGGAGGCCCTAGGACAGTCCCATAGAGGATTCTATGCTGTGTCTCCAGGACATTTCCCTATAACCAGCTACTTTCTCACACAAGGTTCTCGCCATTGTCCCCACTGTCCCACCTCCTTCTTCCTCCCTTCTGCGTGTGGACATGAAGTTTTCTCTCCATATTGGATGTGAGCCAGCACCCTAGCACTTTGTGAGTCGAGTGTCAGGACAAGGTGCGACTTGATTCTCCCAGAAATCTCCCTTGTTCTAGAGATAGCCGGGGGGCCAGGGAGCTCTGAAGGAGCAAAGTTCAATTCCCTCCACTCCCATCACACTCGAATCTCAGAAGGTGCAAGTTCCACGTTCCCCGGTGGTGACAGATCAGAGGGGGGCCAGACCTGACAACACAGCTGCTGCTGGAGGGGCTGAGAGTTGGGCTGATTAGGCTAAGCTGCGTGGCAATGGCCGGATCTGGCCTCCTGAAGGGAGAACTCTGATCCTGCCTCTCCAGCAGCAAAACCTATGGTGGAACACAGAGCTCCTTGCACTGTGCACCTAAAGGCTTGACTGGTGGAAAACTCTTTGTGGACTTTTCTGTTATTGTTGTTTGTGTGCATAATAAACTCCTTAATCAAACTATGGGCTCTTGGAGAGTAGAGAGTGTACCTTAGTCTTTGTATTCATCAAGTACTGGGTTAGGTTTACTCTATGGCCATGATTAAAAAACAGGAGACTCTAGAGGGAGACATGATAAGATGGTCACCATATTTTGTTCAATAAAAAAGGAACATATCAACTAGTTTATATTGTTCCACCCACTTTTGGGGAAAAAAATTCTATGTAACCTGCCTTCCTGTATTCCTTCCTTTTCATCTAACTTGTTTATTCTCTCTTTTAATCCATACAAAGAAAAAAACAAGAATGTTATCCACAAAATATTAACTTCTGATTATCTATGGGTGTTGGGATTGCATCTCAGTCAAAAAACAACTCCATGTAACCTAAGTAAATATGGAGTGTCCTGGAAGCTGTGGGGCAGGTCACAGACTTGAGAAAAAGCACAACACGTGGGTATTGGAAAGTCAGTATCAAAGGAGGCTTCCAGACATGGGTAGTTGGAAACAAAGGAGAGCACCCTGGTGCTGGAGTCCATCAGCTCCAAGCATTTTCAGTCCTAAAATGTCTCCCTTCAAGATTTAAAATCCTGGGAGAGGAGAGTCTGATTGGCTTAGATTGGGTCACATGACCATACTTGGCCTACACTGATGGGAAGGGAAATGGGTGTTGCTAACAAGGAAAGGGGGAGAGGTGCTGGGAAGACAAAACCCACAGATGACCACTGCAGATATGGACACTTTTCTTTTTTTTCATCTGTGCTTTCTAAATTTTTTTTGTGAAAAACATTAAAAGATTTAAAAATATATTTATATATATTTTATAATAAGAAAATCTTTAAAAATTTGTTATTTTCATAGTTAAAAAAGGAGATATGACAGAGCAACACTGCAAGAGGATGCTGGTACACTAGAAAAGATTCAGAGGTGGACATTTGAAAAGGGACAGAAAACCATGCGAAATGTGTTTTTTGGAGGAGTGTGGGATGTTTTAATCAGGGGAAAAGGAGACAGGTGCACATGTGAGCGCCTTCCACCACTTGAGGGAGCAGTGTCAAGATGTGGTGGGCGTGTCCTGCAAGGTTCCAGAGGTGAGGGTGTGCTTCTGAGGGTCTTCGCTGTTCAGAGATAGGAAGGGTGGACTCAAGAGCTCACGTATGACCTCACCAAGCGGTCCGTGGAGGGGCTCAAAAACTCATGCCATGGTTGGTGTAACTGGATGAGAGGATTCTGGCATCCCTTTCGACTCTTACTCCTCGGGTTCCACGACTCACCATCAGCATGCGTTTGTAGGGGAAGCAGGAAGGCCAATTTGCTGAAAGTCAGTTGAACAAAACCCAATCTCTGGATGACTGGAAAGAAGTATAAGAAAAATATAGTTGTAACATTCTACATATTCAAAAGAATGTCCAAGAATATGTTAAAGATTGCTATCTTTCAGGACCCTATTATCTGCCCTGTCTTTGGTCCACAGTCTCTATTTATCCCTTATCTCCAAGCTACAGTAGTGGAGAGAAGGAACAGAGACAAAGTGAACATTCTTTAAAATGACAACCTGGAGACAAAATTAAAATTTGTCAAATACAACTCTCTCTCTCTCTCTCTCTCTCTCTATATATATATATAAAAGAGATGAGCTCAGAGAATTTGCTCATTTGGTGAACTGGTATTCAGGGAATTTGCTTGTGATGAACCCAACTTCCATTTTGGGGCTACAGATATGGGGATTTGAACAGAAGTTTTACAATTTCCTCAGCCTCAGAGAGCTGATCTACACTAGCGCATTGGGGACACACCAGCTTTCAGAGCTATCTCTGACTATCTCACTCCTAGGGAAGGTGAGGACTTTTCTGCGTGCAGCAGGCTTTCAGGTGCTCTGGGTATTCTGGATGGTTCTGAGGGGGTCCCTCATTGCTTATCCAAATTAGAGCTGCTTTGAAAGGATTTGGGTGGGGGGAGAGTTGTACCCCAGTGAGGAGGACTCCTGAATCAGTCAGGGCTGTTCTGAACCATTCCTAGGGCTCGTGTGTGAACCCTGTGCTGAGCCTCTTAGATCCACCTGCATGGATGAAACACTTAACTCCTGCAGCTGCTGGAAACACGGCCTTAATACAGCCATCAGTGGTCAGAATTCTTTAGAAATTGGCTCAGCTGAACAGAGCTGCTTTGTCCAAGGCCACACCCCTTCCCAGGTGACCTATGTCCAAAGACTGAAATAGAGATAGAAAGGCCCTATCCCCTTGCTCCAGCTTGATGACTTCAAATCTGTTTAGGTGCCCTCTGGTCCCTCTGGACCATCCTGGTGGCTCTGAAATTCTTCCTGCTGTATCATCTGCCTCACCCAGAATATACTGTAGTAAATTATTACACTTTGATGCACACATGATATCCTTTTAAACTATTTGTGTGTTCTCAAGGCTAGGAGCTGTTTCCAACATTCATTTGTATGTGTCCAAGTGGTTTGTACATAGTAGGTGCTCAAGAAATAGGGGCCAATTATTTTATTATTATTGAAGTCGATGTTCGCTAGCATTTCTTTTTTTTTTTTGGGTGGCTTACTATATACCACTTACTGAGCGAAGAGCTTTGTGCACAGTATTTCAGTTAATTTCATGTAGATCTACAGCATATGTGATATTATTATCACAATTTTAGAGCTAAGAAAACTGAGGCTTAGAGAAGTGCAGTAACATGACCAACATCATAGATGGTAATTGGTGACTTTGGAATAATTATCCTATCTTCCTTACGTACACTTAGTTTTTTCAGAGATCTTCAGTATTTAACTTTTCTTATACCTATGTGAGTGAACCATGTTATAGATGATAGAATTGAAGTTAATAACATCTAAATCCTAGTAAAATCACATAAGGTTTGGTGAAGGTCACAGCAGGGCATGGAGTCATGTCTCCCAGTCTATCTGGAATTTGGTGGCCTTTCCAATAACCACACTGACAATGCAGTCCTGGTGTGGGTGCTGGTCCCCATGCATGCTCTGCTGGTAGTTGAGTGGACTTGAGATGCGCTGAGCAGTCTTATGGCTCTAGGAATACTTGCAGGCTTCCAAACTACCAGAGTGTTTTATAGTTTCCGTGAAAACCCCAAACGATGCCATGGCACATTGATGTATCATCCAGGCAAAGTAGAGATAGGAAAATGATTCCTGTGAGAAATATTAATGATTCTGAAAACACAGGTGATCTTCTTGCTTATGACCAAGAAAAGACAAAAAAAGCATTCTATTAAAACAACTGGAGAAATGGTTATTAAAAATTAACAATAATCTTCATATTTTGCTCTGCTAATATTGGACAAGGACCACAGATCTGTCACGGGAACCTCATATGCATTTTCACAAACCCACAAAAGTATGCCACCAACCCCCCCAAAAAAAGTATGCTCACACCCACCATGTCTGAAATTTCACATCAATACCCCTCTGAAGATTTACAGAAATTGTGTCCGATTTCTTAGTAATTCTTCTAGAGGCTACATCACTACCCTTCAAGTATGTTTACTGCTTAAAAATAAATAGCGTAGACAGGAAACTGATGTGGGATAAACATGATCCTTATGTTTTACTCCAGCATTTCAGAAGAGTCAATATCCTAATGTGACTTCATGCTGCACGCTGCCAGTAGTTTAGTTTGGCTATTCCTTCCTCTGCTTCTTGAAGCAGAATGGAAATAGGATGGACAGAATATGGGTATTAAGTACTAGACTTTTGAACTTGATCAGTGACCAGCTAGCCTGCCTTGATAAACAACGTACATTTTTGTCATCAAAAGCCTGGATGATACAGATGAGCTTATCTTCACATTAGGGAAGTATATACAACATGAGGAAAGGGCCAGATTTTAGCAGCTGCTTGATTTAGCTTTAAGTTCTGGTCAACCAAGAGTAGCTGGGACTTTCCTCCATTTCTTAATAGGGCAGGAGGTGTCCACATCACAGAAAGGCCCATCAACTGACAAGGTCTTTCAAGGTCACATCTTCCTCTCACCGCTAATTAGATGTTACTCATCTTGTTGGACAGCTGTTCATTATAATCATGCTTCAGTCATGCAGACTATTGATGCTTATGATGGCTCAGGATGTCATGTAAATAAATGTGTCTGTTAAAGACTATAGTTCTCTTGGTCTGGAAATGGGGGGTGTCCTTAACAATGATTGTTTATTTCTTTGTTCCTTCTATACCATCCTCCACACCCTCTCTCCCTTCGTCTTTTGATGTGTCTTCTTTAGGTGCATGAGGCAAAACTGTTCAAAGGCCACCTTTGTCCTTGAGTAGCACAGATTCTGTAGGGAGATGGACAGTTCATCTCTCAGGGTCTCACCAGAAAATGTCTTGAGTATTTAAAACAGAGGGACTTTAATGACACAAGGAATAGTAATAGCACAGAATTGGGGTCGCAGGTTATAGAAGAGCTGTGAAGCCAAAGAGAGGTTAATGAAGCCACCAGAGATTAGCAACAGCAAGAACACCTCACCATCTCTTGGTGAGAGGGAGATGGAGAAGGAGGAGGGAGGGTTATCTTGGAGAGATCACCTCTTAGAAGCTAGAACCTCAAGTGGGTCTATTCAGTGGAAACAGGAATCACAGTGGGATACTGTGCTGGAGATACTGTCCAAGGCAGAGAGGAAAGACTCTGGCTTCTCCCTTTGTCTGCCTTTCAATCTCCTCTCTCTTCTTCCCTCTGAAAAAACCCAATCAGGATTCTATTGTGGATATTGCTTACTTGCTGTGATAGCTCTGGGCTTATTTCCCCTCTGATCCAGTTCTCAGCCCTCCTTTTCTCTGTTCTGAATCTCAGGAACTGACAGAGCCTGGGAAACAGAGCCTACAGGAGCCAGCCCCTGAGATTTAGTACCAAGAAGGGGAGAGCTGAAGCCTGGATGGGAGGGCCAAGAGTGTCAGGGTCATCATAGCAGGTAATCAATACCCATATTAGAATCCAGACTAGGTGTTTTTTCTTTAATTCTCCATCCTGCTACTTCTTGCTTGCCTTTAGAATCCCAGTTCAGTTTCACTCTTCTGGAAAGCTTTCTTTTGACCCTGCTAGTCTGAGGTCCACCTCTTTTGTGTTCCCATAATGTCCTGGGCACACTTTTATTAGGACATGAATCATATTAAATTTTAATTGACAGTTTACTGCTTTGTCTTCCTCCATCAGCCCCAAATCTTCTTGGTGGCAGGGACCATTTCTTATCCATCCTTCTATCCTCAGTCTCAAGCACACCTCTTCAGTAAGAGGTCAATAAACAAATGATAAAATGCCAAAATCTTGTGAACAGAGATGTGTAAGACATCAACAGATATCTTCATGTGCTAGTCACTTGCTTTGTAAAATACGAAAATTGTGCATGTGAAAAGTGGTCTGATTAGCTTTTGTCCTTGGTTTTATTTTTGAGCCAAACTAAGCTCCATAGGTTAGGAGCTGGATGTACCTTATCATTCCTTTTGGATGCTAAATGTGTGTCTTTGGCAGATAGAAACTGTTGACAGATTGCTGGAAAGGCAACCAGAGATGACAGAAGTGTGAAATAAATGGTCTTGGGAGCTGAAAATGGATCTTCTGAATGCTCCTTTCTCTTATACTGATGGCTATCTGCCAGAATAATATGTCAATTTGTCATTTCATCTTTCCCCCCTTCACTCCACTATAAATGGAGCATTGCTACTATAGACAGGACAACAGAAAATAGTTTTTATTTAATCACTGGAATGAGAGAGTGCATGATCTTCATGTTTGAGAAGAACAGGCTCTACCCCATTTGTTCTTTTTATTTTCAACAATCATTCCCATTCTCTACTGAGTTTGATTTAATGACTTTTTTTGTAAGTCAAATGACACCCTCTCTGGCCAAAGTATCTCGGCTTCTGTCTTCCTCTTGGATGCATGGGAAATGGGTTGACATAATTTATCATAAAAATTCCTTTCAAGCCTTTGTAGCATTTGTTTATTCACAAAGTAAATAGCAATTTATGTCATGAATTTATGTTTGTTTTTTTAATTTAATTAAAAAATTGGGGGAATACATAATGCATTCAAAGGTATAGAGTTTTTAAGGCCAGAAAATTTTAAATTTCATTTCAGTATATATGATGAAACATATATAAATGTATTTCATTATATTTCAGATTTCAAATATATTTTCATTCATTCTTATCTAACAATCACCTAGTTTTCCTCTCCCAAATCAACTACTATTGCTCACTCCCTGTGTATCTTTGTAAAGTTATTTCATGCTTATAAGAGCAAAGTACCCACCCCCACCTGCCCTGCCCCCAACACACACACACAACATTTGCTACAAAAGGAACATATTGAACCTGCTGTTTTGCACTTTCCTCTTACATTTTTGCTTAACACTACATAACCCATAAATCTGAGCATACCAGGGAAGTTCCTCTTTTACCTAAATTTCCTAAATAGGCCTATTTCTGATGCTTGAAAGTTACATTTCTATTGGATAATGGATTTTTTTTTTCATTTATAAAATCTGCAACACTGAAGAGACAATAGCTTAAACTTCCCTAGGCATTTAAAACTTAGTATGAATTAGTTAGTCTAACTTTCTAATCTGCTAGGGATGTTAGGGAGAGAGGGATTGATAAGAAGTTTGGGATTTTGGGGGAGAAAGATTGCTGTGACTAGGAAGAGAGGTGCTGAGAGGAAATTTTTCCTGCTTCTTTAATTTGTAGAGTGCCCTTCTGAAATGTAAACAACTCAGAGGAGGTTAAGTCATGAAAGGCAGAGGGCCAAGGAGAGCAATACTTGAACAATATGGAAACACCAAAGTGATTGTCAAAGACAAACATAATCTAACCCTGGGAGATAAGTGTTGTTTTATCAATGCTGTTAAGACTAGCTGTGAAAATATATTAATAGGGATGACTTCAAGGAATTTATTTAAAGGATCACAGATGTGCTCAACTGCTCAGCTATAAGAATGTTTGTTCATCACAGCATTGTGATGAAATAGTGAACAAAATGTAAATGACATCACTGTTCAACAATGGGAAATTGGTTGTAAAAATGATGATATGTCCATATAATGAATGATCTGTCAGAGAATTATTTTTAAACATCTTTATTGGAGTATAATTGCTTTACAATGTTGTGTTAGTTTCTGCTGTATAACAAAGTGAATCAGCTCTATGTATACATATATCCCCATATCCTCTCCCACAGGCATTTCCCTGCCACTCTCCCTATCCCACCACTCTAGGTGGTCAAAAAGCACCGAGCTGATCTCCCTGTGCTATGCAGCTGCTTCCCACTAGCTATCTATTTTACATTTGGTAGTACATATATGTCAATGCTACTCTCTCACTTTGTCCCAGCTTACCATCCCCAATCCCGTATCCTCAAGTCCATTCTCTATGTCTGCTTCTTTATTCCTGTCCTGCTCCTAGGTTCTTCAGAACCTTTTTTTGTTTAGATTCCATATATATGTGTGAGCATACGGTATTTGCTTTTCTCTTTCTGACTTACTTCACTCTGTATGACAGTCTCTAAGTCCATCCATCTCACTCCAAATAACTCAATTTAGTTTCCTTTTATGGCGGAGTAATATTCCATTGTATATATGTGCCACATCTTCTTTATCCATTCATCTGTCGATGGACATTTAAGTTGTGTCCATGTCCTGGCTATTGTAAATAGTGCTGCAATGAACATTGTGGTACACCTCTTTTTTGAATTATGGTTTTCTCATGGTATATGCCCAATAGTCGCATTGCTGGGTCATATGGTAGTCCTATTTTTAGTTTTTTAAGGAACCTCCATACTGTTCTCCATTGTGGCTGTATCAATTTACATTCCCGCCAACAGTGCAAGAGGGTTGCCTATACTCCACACCCTCTCCAGCATTTATTGTTTCTAGATTTTTTGATGATGATGTGAGATGAACCTTGCCATTCTGACCGGTGTGAGATGATACCTCATTGTAGTTTTGATTTGCATTTCTCTAATGATTAATGATGTTGAGCATTCTTTCATGTGTTTGTTGGCAATCTGTATATCTTCTTTGGAGAAATGTCTATTTTGGTCTTCTGCCCATTTTTGGATTGGGTTGTTTGTTTTTTTGATATTGAGCTGCATGAGTTGCTTGTATGTTTTGGAGATTGATCCTTTGTCAGTTGCTCATTTGCAAATATTTTCTCCCATTCTGAGGGTTGTCTTTTCGTCTTGTTTATGGTTTCCTTTGCTGTGCAAAAGCTTTGAAGTTTCATTAGGTCCCATTTGTTTATTTTTGTTTTTATTTCCATTTCTCTAGGAGGTGGGTCCAAAAGGATTTTGCTGTTATTTATGTCATACAGTGTTCTGCCTCTGTTTTCCTCTAAGAGTTTGATGGTGTCTGGCCTTACATTTAGGTCTTTAATCCATTTTGAGCTTATTTTTGTGTATGATGTTAGGGAGTGTTCTAATTTCATTCTTTAACATGTAGCTGTCCAGTTTTCCCAGCACCACTTATTGAAGAGGCTGTCTTTTCTCCATTGTATATTCTTGCCTCCTTTAACAAAGATAAGGTGACCATATGTGCGTGGGTTTATCTCTGGGTTTTCTATCCTTTCCCATTGGTCTATATTTCTGTTTTTGTGTTGGTACCATGCTGTCCTGATTACTGTAGCTTTGTAGTATAGTCTGAAGTCAGGGAGCTTGATTCCTCCAGTTCCATTTTTCTTTCTCAAGATTGCTTTGGCTATTCAGGGTCTTTTGTGTTTCCATACAAATTGTGAAATTTTTTTTCTAGTTCTGTGAAAAATGCCAGTGGTAGTTTGATAGGGATTGCTTTGAATCTGTAGATTGATTTGGGTAGTATAGTCATTTTCACAATGTTGATTCTTCCCATCCAAGAACATGGTATATCTCTCCATCTATTTGTATCATCTTCAGTTTCTTTCATCAGTGTCTTATAATTTTCTGCATAGAAGTCTTTTGTCTCCTTAGGTAAGTTTATTCCAAGCTATTTTATTCTTTTTGTTGCAATGGTAAATGGGTGTGTTTTCTTAATTTCACTTTCAGATTTTTCATCATTAGTGTATAGGAATGCAAGAGATTTCCGTGCATTAATTTTGTATCCTACTACTTTACCAAATTCATTGATTATCTCTAGTAGTTTTCTGGTAGCATCTTTAGGATTCTCTATGTATAGTATCATGTCATCTGCAAACAGTGACAGCTTTACTTCTTTTCCGATTTGGATTCCTTTTATTTCTTTTTCTTCTCTGATTGCTGTGGCTAACACTTCCAAAACTATGTTGAATACTAGTGGTGAGAGTGGGCAACTTTGTCTTGTTCTTGATCTTAGTGGAAATGGTTTCAGTTTTTCACCATTGAGGACAATGTTGGCTGTGGGTTTGTCATATATGGCCTTTATTATGTTGAGAAAAGTTCCCTCTATGCCTTCTTTCTGGAGTGTTTTTATCATAAATGGGTGTTGAATTTTGTCAAAAGCTTTTTCTGCATCTATTGAGATGATCATATGGTTTTTCTCCTTCAATTTGTTAATATGGTGTATCAAGTTGATTGATTTGCATATACTGAAGAATCCTTGCATTCCTTGGATAAACCCTGCTTGATCATAGTGTATGCTCCTCTTAATGTGCTGTTGGATTCTGTTTGCTAGTAATTTTTTGAGGATTTACATCTATGTTCATCAGTGATATTGGCCTGTAGTTTTCTTTCTTTATGACATCTTTGTCTGGTTTTGGTATCAGAGTGGTGGTGGCCTCGTAGAATGAGTTTGGGAGTGTTCTTCCCTCTGTTATATTGTGGAAGAGTTTGAGAAGGATAGGTGTTATCTCTTCTCTAAATGTTTGATAGAATTCGCCTGTGAAGCCATCTGTCCTGGGCTTTTGTTTGTTGGAAGATTTTTAATCACAGTTTCAATTTTAGTGCTTGTGATTGGTCTGTTCACATTTTCTATTTCTTCCTGGTTCAGTCTCGTAATGTTGTCCATTTCTAAAAATTTGTCTATTTCTTCCAGGTTGTCCATTTTATTGGCATATAGTTGCTTATAGTAATGTCTCATGATCCTTTGTATTTCTGCAGTGTCAGTTGTTACTTCTCCTTTTTCGTTTCTAATGCTGTTGACTTGAGTGTTCTCCCTTTTTTTCTTGATGAGTCTGGCTAATGATTAAACAATTTTCTTGATCTTTTCAAAGAACCGGCTTTTAGTTTTATTGATCTTTGCTATTCTTTCCTTCATTTCTCTTTCATTTATTTCTGATCTGATTTTTATGATTTCTTTCCTTCTGCTAACTTGGGTTTTTTTTTTTATTATTATTCTCTAATTCCTTTAGGTGTAAGGTTAGGTTGTTTATTTGAGATGTTTCTTGTTTCTTCTTTTTTTTTTAAATAGGGAGCATTTTCTTTTTTCTTTTTTTCAATTTTATTTATTTATGGCTGTGTTGGGTCTTCGTTTCTGTGCGAGGGCTTTCTCTAGTTGTGGCTAGCGGGGGCCACTCTTAATTGCGGTGTGCGGGCCTCTCACTATCGCGGCCTCTCTTGTTGCAGAGCACAGGCTCCCGACGTGCAGGTTCAGTAATTGTGGCTTACGGGCCCAGTTGCTCTGCGGCATGTGGGATCTTCCCAGAGCAGGGCTCGAACCCATGTCCCCTGCATTGGCAGGCAGATTCTCAACCACTGCGCCACCAGGGAAACCCCCTGTTTC
This sequence comes from Balaenoptera physalus, assembly GCF_965194825.1. NCBI lineage: Eukaryota > Metazoa > Chordata > Mammalia > Artiodactyla > Balaenopteridae > Balaenoptera > Balaenoptera physalus. The sequence goes on from NC_138898.1 coordinate 35,367,277, forward strand.
TTGTTTCTTGATGTAGGATTGTTTTGCTATAAACTTCCCTCTTAGAACTGCTTTTGCTGCATCCCATAGGTTTTGGGTTGTCATCTTTTCATTGTCATTTGTTTCTAGGTATTTTTAGATTTCTCCTTTGATTTCTTCAGTGATCTCCTGGTTATTCAGTAGTGTATTGTTTAGCCTCCATGTGTTTGTATGTTTTACAGTGTTTTTCCTGTAATTCATATCTTGTCTCATAGTGTTGTGGTCGGAAAAGATACTTGATATGCTTTCAATTTTCTTAAATATACCAAGGCTTGATTTGTGTCCCAAGATATGATCTCTCCTGGAGAATGTTCCATGAGCACTTGAGAAGAAAGTGTACTCTGTTGGTTTTGGATTTTATGTACTGTAAATATCAATTAAGTCCATCTTGTTTAATGTGTCATATAAAGCTGTGTTTCCTTATTTATTTTCATTTTGGATGACCTGTCCATTGGTGAAAGTGGGTTGTTAAAGTCCCCTACTATGATTGTATTACTGTTGATTTCCCCTTTTATGGCTGTTAGCCTTTGCCTTATGTATTTAGGTGCTCCTATGTTGGGTGCATAAATATTTACAATTGTTATAACTTCTTCTTGGATCGATCCCTTGATCATTATGTAGTGTCCTTCTTTGTCTCTTGTAATAGTCTTATTTCAAGGTCTATTTTTTCTGATATGATAATTGCTACTCCAGCTTTCTTTTGATTTCCATTTTCATGGAATATCTTTTTCCATCCCCTCACTTTCAGTGTGTATGTGTCCCTAGGTCTGAAGTGGGTCTCTTGTAGACAGCATATATACAGGCCTTGTTTTTGTATCCATTCAAGCAGTCTATGTCTTTCGGTTGGAGCATTTATTCCATTCACATTTAAAGTAATTATCAATATGTATGTTCCTATTACTATTTTCTTAATTGTTTTAGGGTTTTTTTTTTGTAAGTCTTTTCCTTCTGTTGTGTTTTCTGCCTAGAGAAGTTCCTTTAGCATTTGTTGTAAAGCTGGTTTGGTGGTGCTGAATTCTCTTAGCTTTTGCTTGTCTGTAAAAGTTTTAATTTCTCCATGAAATCTGAATGCGATCCATGCTGGGTAGAGTAATCTTGGTTGTAGTTTTTTCCCTTTTATACCGAGACACAGATGACAGTGAAAACATGACCAACCAAAACCTATGTGATGCAGCAAAAGCAGTTCTGAGAGGGAATTTTACAGCAATACAATCCTACATCAAGAAACAAGAAAAATCTCAAATAAACAAGCTAACCTTACACCTAAAGCAATTAGACATATTTAATATGTCCTGCCACTCCCCTCTGTCTTCCAGAGTTCCTGCTGAAGAATCAGCTGTTAACTTTATGAGGATTCACTTGTATGTATTTGTTGCTTTTCCCTTTCTGCTTTTAATATTTTTTCCTTGAATTTAATTTTTGATAGTTTGATTAATATGTGTCTTGGCTTCTTTCTCCTTGGATTTATCCTGTATGGGACTCTCTGTGCCTGCTGGACTTTACTCTTTCCTTTCCCATATGAGGGAAGTTTTCAACTATAATCTTTTCAAATATTTTCTCAGTCCATTTCTTTTTCTCTTCGTCTTCTGGGACCCCTATAATTTGAGTGCTCATGGAATTAATGTTTTCCCAGAGGTCTATGAGACTGTCCTCAATTCTTTTCATTCTTTTTTCTTTTTCTGCTCTGCAGTAGTTATTTCTACTATTTTATCTTCCAGGTCACTTATCTTTTCTTCTGCCTCAGTTATTCTGCTATTGATTCCTTCTAGAGAAATTTTAATTTCATTTACTGTGTTGTTCATCATTGTTTGTTTGCTCTTTTGTTTTTCTAGGTCCTTATTAAATGTTTCTTTTATTTTCTCCATTCTATTTCCAAGATTTTGGATCATCTTTATTATCATTACTCTGAATTCTTTTTCAGGTCGACTACCTCTTACTTCTTCATTTGTGTGGTCTAGTGAGTTTTTACTTTGCTCCTTAATCTGCTACGTATTTCTCTGTCTTCTCATTTTGCTTAACTTACTGTGTTTGGGGTCCCCTTTTTACAGACTGCACGTTTGTAGTTCCTGTTGTTTTTGGTGTCTGCCTTGCGTGGGCAAGGTTGATTCAGTGGGTTGTGTCGGCTTCCTGGTGGAGGGGCCTGGTACATGTGTCCTGGTGGATGAGGCTGGATCTTGTCTTTCTGATGGGCAGGACTGTGTCTGGTGGTTGTGTTTTGGGGTGTCCGTGAACTTAGTATGATTTTAGGCAGCCTCTCTGGTAATGAGTGGGGTTGTGTTCCTGTCTTGCTAGTTGTTTGTCATGGGGCATCCGGTAATGTAGCTTGCTGGTCGTTGAGTGGAGCTGGGTCTTATTATGGAGATGGACATCTCTGGGAGAGCTCTTGCCGATTGATATTACATGGGGCTGGGAGGTCTCTTGTGGTCCAATACCCTGAACTCGGCTCTCCCCCATCAGAGGCTCAAGCCTCTGGTGACATCCAGCTGGTGACATCCAGCTGGAGCACTAAGACCCTGTCAGTCACATGGCTCAGAGGAAAAGGGAGAAAAAAATGAAAGAAAAATAAAATAAATAAAATAAAATAAAGTTATTAAGAAAATTACAATAAAAAAGTACTAAAAAATAAAGAAGAGAACAACCAAACCAATAAACAAATCCACCAGTGATAACAAGCGCTAAAAACTATACTAAGATAAACATAAAAATCAGAAACTAGTCAGTCGCCTACAGCAAACCCCAAGTTTACAGTTGCTCCCAAAGTCCACCGCCTCAATTTTGGGATGATTCGTTGTCTATTCAGGCATTCCACAGATTCAGGGTACATCAAGTTGATTGTGGACATTTAATCCATTGCTTCTGAGGCTGCATGGAGAAATTTCCCTTTCTCTTCTTTGTTTGCACAGCTTCTGGGGTTCAGCTTTTGATCTGGCCCCACCTCTGCATGTAGGTCACACTTTGGTCTGTTCTTCACCCAGACAGGAGGGAGTTAAAGCAGCGACTGATTGGGGGGCTCTGGCTCACTCAGGCCAGGGGGAGGGAGGGGTACGGAATGCAGGGTGAGCCTGCTGTGGCAGTGACCTGCGTGAGGTTTCAACAGCCTGATGCGTGCAGTGTGTTCTCCCAGGGGAGTTGTCCCTGCATCATGGGACCCTGGCAGTGGTGGGCTGCACAGGTTGCCGGGAGGGGAGGTGTGGATAGTGACCTGTCTTACACACAGGCTTCTTGGTGGCTGCAGCAGCAGCCTTAGCATTTCATGCCCGTCTCTGGTATCCATGCTGATAGCCATGGCTCACGCCAGTCTCTGAAGTTTGTTTAGGCAGTGCTCTGAATCTCCTCTCCTCGTGTATCCCGTAACAATGGTCTCTTGACTCTTAAGCAGTTCCAGAATTTTTCCCGGACTCCCTCCCGGTTAGCTGTGGTGCACTAGCCCCCTTCAGGATGTGTTCACACAGCCATCCCCAGTCCTCTCCCTGGGATCTGAACTCCAAAGACTGAGCCTCAGTTCCCAGTCCCCACCCGCCCAGGCGGGTGAGCAGAGAAGCCTCTCAGGCTGGTGAGTGCTGGCTGGCACTGATCCTCTGTGTGGGAATCTCTCCACTTTGCCCTCTGCACCCCTGTTGCTGCTCTCTTCTCTGTGGCTCCAAAGCTTACTCCCGCCTACCCCCTCTTTCCACCAGTGAAGGGACTTCCCAGTGTGTGGAAAGTTTTCCTCCTCCCAGAGGTGCAGGTCCTGTCCCTATTCTTTTGTCTCTGTTTTTTTCTTTTTTCTTTTACTCTAGCTAGGTACATAGGGAATTTCTTTACTTTTAGGAAGTCTGACGTCTTCTGCCAGTGTTCAGTAGATGTTCTGTAGGAGTTGTTCCACATGTAGATGTATTTTTGATGCATTTGTGGGGAGGAAGGTGATCTCCATGTCTTAATCCTCTGCCATATTGAAGGTCCTCCCTCAGTGTTAGCGCTTCTCTAAATGTTTGATAGAATTTACCTGTGAAGCCATGTGGTCCTGGGCTTTTGTTTGTTGGAAGATTTTTAATCACAGTTTCAATTTCAGAGCTTGTGATTAGTCTGTTTATGTTTTCTATTTCTTCCCGGTTCAGTCTCCGAAGGTTGTGCTTTTCTAAGAATTTGTCCATTTCTTCCAGGTTGTCCATTTTATTGGCATATAGTTGCTTGTAGTAATGTCTCATGATCCTTTGTATTTCTGCAGTGTCAGTTGTTACTTCTCCTTTTTCAGTTCTAATTCTATTGATCTGAGTCTTCTCCCTTTTTTTCTTGATGAGTCTCGCTAATGGTTTATCAATTTTGTTTGTCTTCTCAAAGAACCAGCCTTTAGTTTTATTGATCTTTGCTATTGTTTCCTTCATTTCTTTTTCATTTATTTCTGATTTGATCTTTATGATTTCTTTCCGTCTGCTAACTTTGGGTTTTTTCTGTTATTCTTTTTCTGATTGCTTTACTTGTAAGGTTAGGTTGTTTATTTGAGATGTTTCTTGCTTCTTAATGTAGGGTTGTATTGCTATAAAATTACCTCTTACAACTGCTTTTGCTGCATCCCATAGGTTTCGGGTTGTCGTCTTTTCATTGTCATTTGTTTCTAGGTATTTTTAGATTTCCACTTTGATTTCTTCAGTGATCTCCTGGTTATTTACTAGTGTATTGTTTAGCCTCCATGTGTTTGTATGTTTTACAGTTTTTTTTCCTGTAATTGATATCTAGTCTCATAGTGTTGTGGTTGGAAAAGATACCTGATACTATTTCAATTTTCTTAAATTTACCAAGGGTTGATTTGTGACCCAAGCTATGATCTATCCTGCAAAATGTTCCATGAGCACTTGAGAAGAAAGTGTACTCTGTTGTTTTTGGGTGGAATGTCCTATAAATATCAATTAAGTCCGTCTTGTTTAATGTGTCATTTAAAGCTGTGTTTCCTTATTTTTTTTCATTTTGGATGACCTGTCCATTGGTTGTTAAAGTCCCCTACTATGATTGTATTACTGTTGATTTCCCTTTTTATGGCTGTTAGCATTTGCCTTATGTATGTTGGGTGCATAAATATTTACAATTGTTGTATCTTGGATTGATCCCTTGATCATAATGTAGTGTCCTTTTTGTCTCTTGTAATAGTCTTATTTCAAGGTCTATTTTGTCTGATATGAGAATTGCTACTACAGCTTTCTTTTTATTTCCATTTGCATGGAATATCATTTTCCCTCCCCTCACTTTCCATGTGTATGTGTCCCTAGGTCTGAAGTGGTCTCTTGTAGACAGTATATATACAGGTCTTGTTTTTGTATCCATTCAGCCACTCTATGTCTTTTGATTAGAGCATTTAATCCTTTTACATTTAAGGTAATTATCAATATGTATGTTCCGATTACCATTTTCTTAGTTGTTTTGGGACTGTTTTTGTAGCTCTTTTCCTTCTCTTGTGTCTCCTGCCTAGAGAAATTCCTTTAGCATTTGTTGTAAAGCTGGTTTGGTGGTGCTGAATTCTCTTAGCTTTTGCTTGTCTGTAAAGGTTTTAATTTTTCCATCGAATCTGAATGAGATCCTTGCTGGGTAGAGTCATCCTGGTTGTAGGTTTTTCCCTTTCATCACTTTAAGTCATGTCCTGCCACTCCCTTCTGGATTGCAGAATTTCTGCAGAAAGATCAGCTGTTAATGTTATGGGGATTCCCTTGTATGTTATTTGCTTCTTTCCCTTACTGCTTTTAATATTTTTTCTTTGTATTTCATTTTTGATAGTTTGATTAATATGTGTTTTGGCATGTTTCTCCTTGGATTTATCCTGTATGGGCCTCTCTGCACTTCCTGGACTTGATTGACTATTTCTTTTCCCATGTTAGGGAAGTTTTCAACTATAATCTCTTCAAATATTTTCTCTTCTTCTTCTGGGACCCCTATAGTTCAAATATTGGTAGGTTTAATATTGTCCCAGATGTCTCTGAGACTGTCCTCAATTCTTTTTATTCTTTTTTCTTTATTCTGCTCTGAGGTAGTTATTTCCCCTATTCTATCTTCCAGGTCCCTAACCCTCTGCCTCATTTATTCTGCTATTGATTCCTTCTAGAGAATTTTTAATTTCATTTATTGTGTTGTTATTCATTGTTTGTTTGCTCTTTAGTTCTTCTACGTCCTTGTTAAATGTTTCTTGTATTTTCTCCTTCCTATTTCCAAGATTTTGGATTATCTTTACTATCATTACTGTGAATACTTTTTCAGGTATACTGCTTATTTCCACTTCATTAGTTTGGTCTGGTCGGTTTTTACCTTGCTCAGCGGCTTGTGTAGGCTTCCTGGTGGAGTGGACTGGTGCTGTGTTCTGGTGGTTGAGTCTGGATCTTGTCTTTCTAGTGGGCAGGGCTGTATCCAGTGGTGTGTTTTGGGGTGTCTGTGAACTTAGTATGATTTTAGGCAGTCTTTCTGCTAATGGGTGGGGTTGTTTTCCTGTCTTGCTATTTGTTTGGCATGGGGCATCCAGCACTGAAGCTTGCTGGCTGTTTCATAGAGCTGGGTCTTAACATTGAGATGCAGATCTCTGGAAGAGCTCTTTTCGATTGATATTACCTGGGATTGGGAGGTCTCTGGTAGTCTAGTATCCTGAACTCGGCTCTCCCACTTCAGAGGCTCAGGCCTGACACCCGGCCGGAGCACCAAGACCCTGTCAGCCGCACGGTTTGAACCAGGAATTATCTATGTCTGTGGATTTCAGTAGTAAAAAGCAGTCAAAAATGTCTGGCTTCCTGGAGTTTATACTGGTTATTACAGGAATTCCAGTGTCTCCTTTCTTTTTCTTCTCCTTTCAAATAACAATCTGGTGTTCCTAAAACCAGGCCTCCTGCAGCAGCAACTTTTTCCTACGTCTCCTTGTCAGAGAATTTTTAATCACATGGAAAGGTTTTGAGATATAATGTTAAGTAGAAAAAATTAGCATATGAATATTACTCAATTTTGGTGAAATGTATTCACTATCAATATATTTATGACGATAGTAGTTTAGAAAAAATCATAGATTTATGTAAAATAAATCTAGGTGGTAGGATTATGGGTGATTTTAATTTCCTTTTTTGCTTAGCTATAGTTTCTAAATTTTCTACATTATATGTTTTCATTTCTCAACAATAATTTTGAAAAATTTAAGAACAATTAGCTGAGATGCATGCCAAGTGGTTTAAGTTGTTAGTTTCAGTCCTAATTCTACTTCCATTTTGATATATATCCTGCTTAAAAATATTTACAGAAATATAATGAGAAATATGTTTGTTTATCCAAATAATAGGCCTTGTACGTGCTTGTGAAACAAGAATGAAGTCCAATCTTTATTCTTGAACTTCTTTTCTGAGAATTCTATTCAGTACCATTTTTTTTCTCTTTTTTCCAACTTGGAAAATACTATTTGCCTCACAGAGGGTAAATGACATCTAAAATTGTGGTCAGTACCTGTTATGAGTCACACGATGCTCACTGATTTTTGGAAATCACACATGAGATCAGCCAGCTTGATTCCATTCCCACTTTATTTCTTTGAGACTGAGCTCTTCTATCAGAGCTTGGATGGTGGTATATGTGTTCTTTTGAGAGATATAAGTATTTTTGAAAGAGGCTGTTTTTACTGTTGCAAGGCATGTTTATGTGTGGGGGGTGGCAGAGTCCCCAAGTTTATGTTTGATTCTGTCGGTCCGCATAACAAGGAGGGCAGCTCTGTATGCCTTTGTAGCCATGAGATGTTTGAGAGCTTAGATGACAGACGTGATTGTCCTGCAAACACAGTCCTTTAATTTAGGTCTTCACATAACACTGTTAAGGGAGCAGGAAGAAAAATCATTTCCCCTGCCACACAGACAAGCAAACTACATACAAATGCATGAACCTTTCAACAAAGCAAAGAAAACAGAAACAAAAAAATATACAAGTAAGTTTCATGAAAAGTGGATTTCCACTCAGTGCAACAAATGTTTTTGAAAATTTTCCAGTTATTTATTGTCACTATAATGCTGCAAAACAAAAAATAACCAAACTTTAGTACTGTATAATAATGCATATTTATTTTCCTCTTGAGTCTATGGGACAGCTGGGTGATTTTGTCTGGGTGTGCCCATGCATCTGTAGTCAGTTGGCAGTTCAATTTTGCTCCATGTGGCCTCTTATCCTCCAGGAGGTTAGTCTGGGTTTATTCTTATAGTTGAAGCAGGGGTCCAAGAGATAACGGAAGTGTGCAGGTTCTCTTGAGACCTACACTTGGAACCCACACAATGTAATTTTTGGCATATTCTATTGGCTACAGCAAATCACATCACAAAGCAAGTTCATAATCAAAGGTTGGGTAAATAAACTCTGCCTCTTGATGGGAGTTGGTGCAAGGACATATTGAAAAGGGCATGCATCAGGAAAGGGTAGAGAATTGATGCTCATTTTTAGCAATCAATATGCACAGGGATTTTGAAAAATAAAAGTTCCCACCTGTTGATAACACTGATGAATCCAGGCTCTTCTTAATTAGTAGATTGGCCATTTGGCTATAAGATTTCCACAGTTTTTCACTTCATGTTTCAGAAAGCTGAAGTCTACATCAATGAATTGTGTTCATGGTATATATTTGTAGTCCTACAAAAAATAAGAGGAGGTAATGTCCTAATTTCCCAGACATAACTTTGTGCTTGGTTAAAAACAGTGATGATGTGTGAAGTTAAAATGGTTTTAGCTCTTTCTTGTTAACATTGAGAAATACGCACAATAATAGAATTAAATAACAGGAAAGGATCTGAGATTCCAAATTACCCAATTTCATCAATGAAAACACTGCACTAGGACCCAGAGATATGTGACCATATCCATGACTTTATTTTTCAAAAATATGACATCCAAAAGCATAAAATAAAAGCTCCTAAAAATATAAGAAAAAAGAGATTTAAAACAAGATTATGGTGATATACTTACAGGTAAAGTAAAACTACAAGTGAGCAAAGGCATAAAAGGTCTGAAGATTATAGCCAAAAGCTCAATTGTTTTTGTCAATTATCTCTAAGCTTTCTTTGTGTTCTACTTCATTATTTTCTGTTTTTTATCTTTATTATTTCCTTCCTTTTTCTTTATATTTACTCTATTTTTCTTTGTCCAGCTTCTTTAATAGAAGTTTTAACTCATTAATTCCCAGTCTTTCTTGTTTTCTACAAATATGCATCTAAGGATATAAATTTTCTTCTTCACATTTTTTTAATATGTCCCACCACTTTGTGCCATGTTTTGGATGGCTTTTCTCACATCTATATTCTGATTCATTAAGTCTTTGTTCAGCTATGTCTAGTTTACTGTATAGCCATTTCATTTTCTAGTATTTTAATTTTAAACTTTAGAATTTCTTTTTGGCCTTTTAAAGTGATATCCTAAAAAAATGACATAGTGGGTAGTCTCAACTAGTGTATGTAACTCTTGAATTGAGTTTGGAAACTGTGATCCTGGTTTGGCTTTGTTAGTTTTCTGATGAGAACTGCTTAATATAGTGAATAGCCAAATCTAGAATTAGAGTCAGCCTAGGCCAGAAGAATACTGGACTGCACCCTTGGATTTAAAAGCTGTTTGAGGGGCTTCCCTGGTGGTGCAGCGGTTGAGAATCTGCCTGCCAATGCAGGGGACACGGGTTCGAGCCCTGGTCCAGGAAGGTCCCACATGCCGCGGAGCGACTAGGCCCGTGAGCCACAATTGCTGAGCCTGCGCGTCTGGAGCCTGTGCTCCGCAACAAGAGAGGCCGCGATAGTGAGAGGCCCGCGCACCGCGATGAAGAGTGGCCCCCACTTGCCGCAAGTAGAGAAAGCCCTCGCACAGAAACGAAGACCCAACACAGCCATAAATTAATAAATAAATAAACAAATAAATAAATTAATTAGTTAAAAAAATAAAAAAAGCTGTTTGAAGTTTTTGTGCTGTAATGCCAGCCTCTGTTGTGATTAACTATGAAACTAGGTCTCACAACTTAGAAGTCTCTTGCCGTTATTATTAACATTTAAATGTTTTATTCTACGTTTTATTGTTTTAAATAATAATATTTTAGAAGTTGTACATTCTCTTTCTTCTCACGTAGTGGTTTCTACTGAGCTAGACAGTATAGATGTAGACCCATAAACCTTAAAATCTGATGAGATCAGTCTCACAGCTATTATAAACCTCTGTTCCATGGAATTTCACCATTCCTCTGTTGATAACCCACCATACCCCCATAAGAATGGAGAAATAATTACTTTCATGATAATTATTTGTGGGCTACAAGATATAGGATAAGGACAGAATGAAAGGTGAAAGTTATAGCAACTAGAATGTCTATTGTGGAGTGGGCAAAAAGTCCTGTTCTTACTTTATAAATTCTATTATTTCCTATATGTCTTTAAACATTTAAAAACATATTTATTTTAAAGACCCTTTAAGATTTAGTTTTATGTGCTCTAGTTCTTCCCTGGTGAATTCTCCATTTGTTCCATTTGCTGATTATCTCTAGTGATGGTGTGTTTCCTTTGTGTGCTTTATTATTTTTATGAATGATCTCATTTTTGGTGAAGAATATTTTACTCAAGACCTCTCTGATTGACCTGATTTGCGCAGGCATCCCTAAGGTGGTTCCACTGTGGTTTCTGCTGTAGTTCTGTTGCATTTGCTGGCTTCAAGTTAGTTTGTATACAAGTGTTTATACTTAGATTTTATGTACCATTTAGCTTTGCATATATGTGCAACATGGTTAAGGGCTTCAAAACTCTCTCTGGCAACTCCCCCACCTCCCACAGCCTGGACCGTAACCATAGGTAGTGGCTGAGTTTTATTGGACTCTGTTTAGGGATGGTGTGTCTTTCCTGGCTCCTGGTTTTATAACTAAACCCTAAAGCATCTTTTCGGCCTGCATGTTTTCAAAGGCCACATGGTTTCACTTTTGCTAAGCCCCGTGGCTTTGGATATGAATTTTCTTCTCATTTATGGCACCTGAATTTTTCACTCTCCTGTTTTTAGGCTCAGATATGTTTTTATTTTTACTTTTTTAAACATATTTTAAATATCTGGAGTAGGATGGGATTTTGGTATCAAATCCTTGTGCTAATTGCATAGAAATTCTATTGATGGAATATTTACAAAGAATGTTATTGGTCAAAACTACAATATATAAGTAGTATTAATAGTGGTGGAGATAAAGTGGGTAAAGGGCTAGGGAATTGGGGGTTTATTTTAGAGGGCCATCATAGACAACACTTCTGAAAAGGTAATATTTGAACAGAGGCCTGAGTCAAGGGAGTGAGATATGCAAAGATCTCAGGGAAGGGTGTTCCAAGCCGGAAGATAGCACATGCAAAGAGCCTGGGTCCAAACAAGCTTGCTGTGCTTGGGAAGCAGAAAGATATTCTAGTGTACCACAGCACCATGAGCAAGCTGGACAGTGCTAGGAGATGAAGTCATAAAGATGGGAGATCATGTAGAAACTTGTGAGCCATGATTGTTTGGGAATTTGGATTTTATTCTTGTATGATGGGAAGTCACTTAAGGGTTTTTAGGAGGGAAGACATATGATTCTATTTATTTTTATAAAGGGCATTTTTGATGTTATTTGGTGAAGAGACTGTAAGGGCACAAATTGGAGATACAGAGATTCATTGGCAGACTATCTTTGTCCTACAGGTAAGTGGTGATGGCAACTGAGATCAGGATGGTAATGGCAGAGATGCTAAAAAAAAGTTGTCAGATTTGGGATGCAGTCTGAAGAGATAGTTGACTGGACATGAGGAGTATAAAGAAAAGAGTAATCTAGGATGACTTTTTGATTTTCTCCCTGAGCAACTGGGTGACTGGTAGTGCCATTTGCTGAACTTTGCAAGGGTAAATGATGTAGAGTTTAGTGTGTGGCATGATATACTTGAGATATCTATTAGACATCCAAGTAGAGATGTCCAGTAGACAGTTCCATACACAAGTCTGGCACTCAGGAGAGAGGCTGGGGCTAGAGATCTATGTTTAGAACTCATCAGCGTATAGCTAGTTTTTAAATCCATGGACTGCATGAGATCACTTAACAAGCAAATATTAAATAAGTCATTCTTAATATGGGATCCATGGATCCCTAAGGGGTCTGTGGATAGAATTCAGGGGGTCTGTGAACCTGGGTAAAAAATACATCTTTATTTTCATTAACCTCTGAAATTAGCATTTCCTTTCTTTATAAATGTAGCCTATAAACCATAGCAATATTTGCAGTACGTGTGACTTTGTCACCAATAGAAATCAGAGACCTTTTTAAAGCATATTATGGCAGTTGTAGATATCCCAAAATATAGCTTCCCTGGAAACTCATCATTACTACTTTGAGATTGCAATGGTTATGGAACCTTCCACTTGATCTCATAATTTAATGCATTAAAAAGCATGTCACATATCATAAAATAGTTTTTAAGGTATTTTGACAACTGTATTTTGATGTGATTTTTCCCATTATAATTCTATAAATTTTATTTTATGCCTTTAAAAACATCACCCTAAGAAAAGGTCCATAGTTTTTACCAGGCTGTTAAAGGGGTCCATGGCACACAGGAGTTTAAGGATCTCTGGAGATCTCCAACAGTTAGTGGTTAAACATCTAAGGAGGAAACAGCAAAGGACACTCAAATGTTTGAGTTTACATGGAGTCAGCTGGATTATATTTTGTGTCATTAGGCAGAATAAGTACTCAAATAGAAACTAACTTTAGTTATAGATGGAAAAAATTTTAATTTACATTTTTGCACACCATAGGTTATTGCCCATGAACTATTGGAGCATACTGTAACAGGATACTTTGATGCTAAAGGAAGAAATATTTCAAGGAGAGAGAGGTCAGCTGTATCAAATGCTGATGAAATGGACACTTGTATTTGGCTAGATGGGAGGTAAGTTGCTCTTACCTGAATACGAGCAATTTCAGTAGATTTTTGGAGACCAAAATCTGGTTTGAATGGATAAAGAAGAAAATGGGAGATGAGGAAATAAAGAAAGCAAGTAAAGGTGTCTTTTGGGGGAGAGTTTTGCTATAAAGGGGGACAGAGAAATTTCGAGAGATTGAAAGGGTATGTGGAGTCAAGCGAAATTTAAAATTTTTTTTTAAAGATTGGTGATATTACATCAGACTGATGGGAATGATGATGAAAATGATGAGGCAGGAGAGAGATGTATCACTGAAGAAGAGATAGGGGATGGAATCTGGTGCAGGTCTTGGTTTTAGATTGAAGCAGGAGCAGTTCATCCATTATGACAGGAAATCAGTCAGTACCATTAGTTAGGTTTGTTATGGTTTTCTGATTGTGTATATCTTTTCAATGAAACGAGAGATGATGTCATCAACTGAGAGTGACGGGTGTGGAAAGGTTTTGAATGTTTAAGGAGAGCAGGTGTGGTTTTTGAGATTAGGAGAAATGTAGTGGAACTGCTGAGCAGTACCAAAAGCCCACTGAAGATCTGTGAATATAAATTTCAAGTGAGATAAGTGTGCACACTTGTGAGGTTTCTTTCAAAGGCAGCCATGGACTAGGCAGAGGTGATTTTGGGGTTTGATTTTTCCAGGGGCTACAGGGAGAAATAGAGAATAGGAAATTGTTTTAGTCAGTTCAGGCTATCACAGAGTACAATAGACTGAATGACTTATAAACAACAGAAATTTATTTCTCACATTTCTGAAGGCTGGAAGTCTGAGGCCAGGGTACCAGCATAGTTGGGTCTGGTAAGGCCTCTCTTCTGGGTTGTAACTCTGACTTCTTGTTGTATCTTCACATAGTAGGAAGAGAGCTATTCTGGGTTCTCTTTTACAAGGGCCCTAATCATGGTCATGAGGGCTCCACCCTCATGACTAAATCACCTTCCAAAGGCCCCCACCTCTTAATATCATCACACTGGTGGTTAAGATTTCAACATGTGCATTTTAGGGGAAGACAAACATTCAGTCCATAACAGACATTGAGGGCATTGAGTCTATAAGGGAGTAATTATGATGATGGCATGGGCTTTAATTTGGGTAGTAAGAGAATTGGAAACATGAAAAGGGTGATAGACTGTAACCTAATGATAGGGTCAATGAACTGAAGAATTAATGGAATGGAAGTATTACATGTAAGGAGATAGAAAGATAGGAAGTAGTTATCATTCTGGAGTGTCATTCTAGAGATCTCTGTTTTGGAGGCAAAGAAAATATTGGTGGTGATGAGTTCTATGAAGTCATAGATGTCATAATGAAAGGTCTGGGTGACTGAGGCAGAGAAAAACATTACTGGAATTGAGAAGGTCATGACACAGAGATGCAGGGCAGAATGAATCACCTACATGGATGGTGAAGTCCCTGAGAATAATGAAATGATAGTGGTGGAGGGAAAGAGGGTGCGAAAAGTTGTAAAATCTATAAGGAATGAGCAGAGATGACTGGGAGGGTGATTGGTGACTGATAATGAGGAAGGACTGTAGATGGAAAACTGCTGGCAGAGTCACTGGGTGTTTTGAGGGGGGAGGGAAAGTGTTTAGAGGCAACAACCTGAGAAGTAAGAAATGTCACAAAAAGGTCAAACTGTAAAGAGGAGGAAAAGCAAGTTCATAAAGGTAAAAGCTGATATTAATTAGAATGAAACAAAAAATGGAGTAGGAAGGATAAATAAAATGAAAAATATATTCCTACTATATAACTTCCAAAATAAATCAACCAATGGCAAGCATAATTAAGGAAAAAAATTTTAAAAGTACAAAAATAAGGATGAGAAACCAAATATAGTCATGGATATAGAGTAGAGTAAGAGAATAAGAAAATACTATGTGTAACTCTCTGGAAATAATTTTTTAAAATCTAGTGGAAATGCATGATGCCTTAGCAAAATATCAACTAAAATTGACCAGAAAGCAAGTAGAAAACTTGAATTGATTAATTGCCATATAAGTGTGTGTAATATCATGATATGCCATTAAAAAAGGCAAGAGGTTCAAGCAATTTTACAGCAGATTTATATACCCCTTAAAGAAGAGTAGATTTCTTAATTGTTTAAATCATTCCAATTATAGAAAAAGCAGGAAAGTACACAGATTAATTTTATAAAGTTAGCAACATCTTAATACCAAAAATTGATAAAGATAGCTTGAGAAAAGAGAACAATGAGCAACTTACACTTAGAATAAATATGAACAAATTCTAAGTAAAGTATTAGTGGGAGTGGTATTTTTAATGTGTAGGACTCATAAGGTAACTGCAGGAAATGACTTACTCTTTCCCCACTGTGGTGCTAGGATTTCTCCTGCCTCTTGAGAAATATCCAGCATGTCCCATGATTTTTAAAATAATTAATTAATTAATTAATTTTTGGGGCTGTGTTGGGTCTCCATTGTTGCGCACGGGCTTCCTCTAGTTGCAGTGAACAGGGGCTATTCTTTGTTGTGGTGTGTTGGCTTTTCATTGCGGTGGCTTCTCTTGTTGCATAGCACGGGCTCTAGGTACATGGGCTTCGGCAGTTGTGGCATGCAGATTCAGTAGTTGTGGTTCGCAGGCTCTGGAGCACAGGCTCAGTAGTTGTGGCACACGGGCTTAGTTGCTCTGCGGCATGTGGGATCTTCCCGAACCAGGGCTCGAACCTGTGTCCCCTGCATTGGCAGGCAGATTCTTAACCACTGCGCCATCAGGGAAGTCCATGTCCCATGATTTTATAGCTATTTTCACATAATAAAAACTCCTTATGCTACTTTTGACTCTAAGAATAGTCTAATTTCTATAATTAGAAATTTCAGACTTGTATAATAATAAAACCTCTAAACCCTATTTGAAATGAAGACTACTCTTCTTCTCAAGCTTGGGCTACTTCAGACATCTATGAGGGAGGGCAGTGGTAGGGCAGACACACAGCAGACTTTCTTTCCTCTGGTGCCCTTCTTCTCTTCAACCATCTCTGCTCTGTGGTCATAGGGCACTTCTTCCAGGTTCTTGCTCCCTGCATTTTTCAGCTGTAAGTCAAGGTTAAAGGCACACATACCAAGCAATATCGGAATGTATTTCTCTTACAGAAATACATTATTAATGTGTACTCTAATAAAAAATATACAACAATAGAGGTAATTGTTAGGGGTCTTGTAGTTATTTGTACCATAATTTCCATTAAGGCAAGAACTTTGGTTGCATTTTGTATCACTGAGTGAAGGATACAAAACAATGTGTGATACTATTATAATCATCAGAGAACATCTAGTGAACATGCACCTATGTTTAGAGCAGAAAACAATGTTACTCTATGGTAAACCAGAGGAATTTAATCCCTGAGACACTAGTTCATGCTAGGAAATTAGCAAAAAGAGTGGATAGAACATATAGTAGAAGCTAAGATTTGTGCATAGTGCAGAATTATTCAATAGCTAGCAGAGTTGGTGAAGATACATGGAGAACCGCGGTAGTTGGGGGAAACCATTAAGCAAGTAAGGCTTTTATTTTTAATGGTTGGTGTGTGTGACTGACTAAGATACAAAGTGTTTTATATCCATCATATCAAGTATACATTAATGTTTGTATTCATAGTATTTGCTTTTGTTTGGGCTTACAGATGGGCAATGAAAGTCTTCTCTTAAAATGTAGCACATGTAAAAACCATGCAGTTTGATTGAAATGTTGTAGTGCAATATAAAACAGTACTCAGGTTGCCAGTAGATGGAACCATAGATTTTAGAAATTCAGATTGAGATTTCCTTCTTAGTAAACAATGATAATATGACAGCTTTAAGAAAGCATAACTTAAAAAAAAAAAAAAAACACTTTCCTGGACCCATATCAGTTGACTAAAGAGCAGCAACCAAAGTAAATTTGTAACAAGGCAATTCAACTTTTGAGGTTATCTCTTTAAAGGTAAGTCTTGGGAAAAAACATTAAAAAGTTTTGTACCTATAATGTAATGCAAATGTTAAGGCCTAGAAAATAACTCTTTACGTATCTGTCAAATAATATGTGTGACTCAGGTAGTGAAGTTGGAAGGTAGTATTTAGCAATTTAAGTGCAACATTATTATGGGTTACATCACTTATTTTTAAAAATTTTATTTAAGTCCTTCTTTGCTTGACTGAAGAGTAGGCTGATGGCGTATGTGTCTGGTATAGTTTTCATGCTTAATTTTGTATTATCTCAAGCCTTACCTGATCAATACAGTTTAAAAGAAGTGAGTTATAGAAGAGGCTGGCATGTCAAACAATCTGGTTTCAATGGAGATTGTGTCTTTTAGTGTCTGAGGTTTTGAAAGATCATGTGTGGGTAGGGGCTGGTTGCCACCAAGTCCAGTCCATAAATATCTGGTCAAGATTTGGGAGAGCTGATTAAACGTGATATTGCTGACCACGTGTTTCTAACTGCAACATTGTCAATTGAGTCACATATTTCCCAACTGGCCTCTGGAGTATCCTCGCTTATTTAAAGTCATGACTTTTTACCAGCTCTGTTATTCATCCTCCCTCTGCCCCCCCATTACCTGAATATGATTCCTAGTCTTCTGCCCTTCAAAGGCAGGTGGAGACATGTCATCTCTTACATTCTCTTTGCCCAAATGTTGATATGAAAAGTCACCTGGAACCTGGCTCTTTTGGTTTCAAGGGAGACCACATCCTTGAAAAATAACTGAGCTAGTAATAACAGTAAGAAGGGTAAATATTTAGAAGGCAACTGTGTTTAAACAAGAAAATTAAAAGCTTTTTCTTACTTTCTTCTCCACTGCGATCTCTACATTCTTTCACTAATTTTCTCCCTATAAAACACAGTTGATTTTCATTCACGGTACCTATGTTCTAGAAAACTCTCTATGAACTCTGAATTAGCAAATTCTGAACCATTACTCTGGGGAGGAATATAGCGTTAGGTTCCTGTGACCTTCTGGTCATATTTTCAGCAACCCATCATTACATAACCTTGTTTTATGTGCATTTCTGTTTAAAGACATTTGTTTAATATACAGAATTGATCCATTAACATTGAGTCATGGCTGACAGCACTAAACTCATGCTGGAATGAGGTTTAACTGATACATGTATTTTCTCCAGAAGGCACATCACAGCCTTCTTGCGATTAGGAATACAAGACAACACTTCAGCGCTATGCTTGGGGGCCATCTTAAACAGGGAAATCTCCAACAGGAAGCACAAAACTGTGAAAAACATGGCACACTAAATAAACTGAGAAAAGAACACTTGTTTACAGGATTTGAGCTGAAACAAGAAGGTTGATTTTTTTCTATTTTAGCTGGGAATATATGGGTTGGATAACAAATATTTTGCTGCTCTGCACATGTTAGCACATGACTGTGAAAATGCTGTGAGTATTGATTTGGGGGTTGCAAATAAATTCTACTGAGTAGGTGAATTTGCAAATATGGAATCTGTGAATAATGACGATCAACTCTACCCTTATCACTGGTAAATCGCTGCTAAACATCTCAGTATTCTTGCCTCTAAATTGTCACAGTGAGTTTTTGGTTTTATATAACTGTAATGGCAACTCTCTGTCCCACTCACCTGTATAACAAATGAGGCATTTGAGACATTGATAGATTGGGAATAGATTTTACAGCATGTCCATGACAAAGCCAGGACTAGAACCTAGATCTCAAGATGTGTGGTCCAGTGATAGTTCAGTCAGGTCACATGACTTCGAAGGCTTCCAGTATGTGGGAGTTTCCTTTCTTCTCTATCAAGGGTGTGTCCTGAGCCTAATTTTCATTGTCTGGGTACTCTGGTAGAAGAAAAGGGAAACAGTAATTTGAGGAGCATCCAGAAAACCCCCATTTACCTTGTGACTTCAGTTTATGAATCCCTTTGTAGATTAAAATATAGATTGTGCCCATTAAAAATTCAAATGGGTATGATGTTGAGCAAAATTAAGAACATGAGAATTAATGAATATATCATATGAGTTAGCTCTCGGGTAATTAAATTGAGGCCAGGTGAAGCTGATTGAGAGGTGGCCCTTAGTAAGACAGGCAGGAGGTGGGGAAACTCTTCAAGAGACTAACAACCTGGAAGAGAGCATGGCAACTCCTACACAGTCTTCTTCCCTGGCTGTTAACTCAATGAGACAAAAGTGGAAGCCACTAGAAAAACTGTCTTATCAAAGCTCAGGAATTCTGTCTTGTAACCTAACATCTACTTGAAGAAATAATCCCCTCTGGGATTTCCTTTCCAGTTTGGCAGCATCTACGGGCATAATAATTCTATTTGATTCTTATCCTTTTCTCTTTTTGTAAGGATCTCCCTCTTCTGCCCCTGGCTATGGGCTTCTTGGTTTGGGATGTAAACCCTGTTTTATCTTGTTTGGATATTGGTAACCTCACTGCTTGGAATTTCTTTTCTACTTTTTGGGTAAAAGCTCACCTCTTATATGGAAGCAAATTTTTATAATTAGAATGTTATTATTTCTCTAAATTTTCTCAAAAGCCAGTCTCCTACTGAGATTATTCAAGATGTGTGTGTGTGTGTGTGTCATACATTTAAAACATGTTTCCTAAATTTCTCTAAAAGGAAGTACTGAACATTACCAGTAAACGTGCTGTGCTGTGCCCCAACAGCTATTGGTTTACCTGGAACAGTCCTGGTTTATGCCTATTGTCCCAACATAATTATTCATAACACCTCCTCTCACTTATGGATGACAAATTATATGGTTATGCTATAGATAATGCCAATGTAAGAAATAAAAAAAGGAAGTACAAATAAAGTTGGCATTTCCAAACCCTCCTAGATCAGGTTTACATGCAATATCAATTAGTGTTTAATTGGCTATAGTTTGTGTCATCCTAAAATATAAAAATTATCTTTGTTTCCTTTAGAACTTCTTTGATTTCTAAGACTAATTGTGTTATAAGACTACTAGACCTTTTAGTACTTGGTGACTTATTCTATGCTTTAAATATATTTTTTTAACTTTAAAAGTAGCATAAGTTTATTGCAGAAATTTTAGAAAATGTAAACAAGCTAAAAGGACAAAATAACAACCACCTATCATCTTTTCACTTGAATAATCACTGTTAACATTTATATTATATCTTCCATGTTCTTTTCATCTAGAAATCATATGTCAGACATATTGTACCACATAACCATATGTATCTTGTAATTAGAAAAACAGAATTTTCGGGGTCTGCTGATTTTTAACTTGCTTTTCCACTAACAATATATTATGATTGTTTTTCCATGTTATTAAATATTCTCCTACAAGAGAAATTGAACAAAGTGTTGAACAGTATTAATTTGAATTTACCATAATTTACTTACCTAAGCAAAATCTTAGACTTTTTGAGATCCTTCCTAAAAGAAGGTAGAACAATAGGGCAAGAGCTTAAATTAACGTTGGCTGGACTTTAGATGGTTATAAGGAAGAGTTTTCATGCTGGGATTGAACTGGGGGACAGTCCTAGATGGTTGCATTGTTTACTTGCCTGAAGGTAAGGGGCCTAATGAAATGATTTCTTGAGATTCATTTCTCTCCCTCATTTGTTATTTCTGTGATGGTTTAATACTTATAGGAAGGAAACTGATGTCTGATTATTTTTATTTAAGATCAGCTCTATTATTACGCTTCTTAATAGCAGCAGTACATGTTTTGTGCATCCTTAATGATATAGTACAAATTTAATTAAATGCTCCCTTTATTAACTATATATCTCAAATTGTGAAATTGTTGGCATTCACTAAGTGGTAGGTTACATAAATATCAGATTTAATTATTTTAGGTAATGAAAAGATTGCTTCATTTTCATCATTTTTGTTTGGCTTCTAGTTATTTTATTATAGTTTATTATTTTAACATTATTAAAATAATACAAAAATAGTGAACTTAAAAATTCACTATAAATAGAAAATAATACACCCTGTATATTCAAATCCAGGTCCAACAACTATCAACTTTCCCATGGTACTTGTTTCATCTAGCCTCTTTTATGTCATGAATATTTGATGCTATTGAGGCACATTTACAGATAATAAAATGCACAAATCTTAGTGTATAGCTTGATGAATTTTGTCAAATGGAGCCACCACTCCAATCAAGGTTTAGGACATTTCCATAACCCCAGAAAGTTCCCTGGTGCTCCTTCTCAGTTAATTTCTGCCTGTCCCTCCCCTTCTAACCCTCCCCAGCCCACATGAAACAGGCAACCACTATTCTGAACAGTCACTATGGATAAACTTTGTCTGGTTTTAAACGTCACATAAATATAATCATATATGTAGTGTGTGCTCTTTGTGTCCTGCTTCTTTTTGCTTAGCATAAGTGTTTTTTTTTGTTTGCTTGTTTTTAGTTTAGATTTATTCATGTTGCTGGATGTATCAATAGTCTGTTTATTTTTTATTGCTGAGTAGCATTCCGTTGTGTGGATATATCACAGTATTTTGCCCATTCCTCAGCTAATGGCTATTTGAGCTGTTTTCAGTATGGGACTATTTTATAATAAGCTGCTCTGAACAATCTTGTACAGCTTGTTTTGTGGACTTAAGCTTTATCTCTCCTGGGTGTCATCTCCTTTGTTGGCACTATTTTTTTCTTATATAATTTCTTTCATTTTTGCTTAGATTAATTATAAGGAGTGGTTGGAGGACACATTTTTGGCAGGTAAGCATTTACCAAAACAGCTTACTTGAGTTACTTTTTATATCAGAAAGCACTTTGTATTGAGATGATAGATTATTCTAATAATATTCTAAGATCAAAACTTAGGATTTTGTGTCAGCAAATTACTTTTGGAGGTTTATGAATGAAATGCCCACTGTGAACATCTTCTTAGCTGAATTGGCTTTAAGAGAATTGCCAAACAGCTCAAGCGTTAAACATGAGTACTATCAAAAAATAACCCTATCATAGTAATTTCTTACTTGTTTTTCTTCTTCTCAATGGTGGAACCCAAGATTTTAAAGTGTGAGGAAAATACTGTTATAAGTCAATCATGGGGCCAATAGGTGCTCTTCTGAGGATTTTCTTTTGACAGTGATTTTTTCTGGGCTTCATTTAGCTAGACTATCTATTGTTTCTACATTCTGTAAATTTTGTATCAAAGATAAATGAATCTGTTTCAAGGAAATGAGAAACAATTCAAACAAAAAAGTGTCTGAGCTTTCTGTTTTGAAGTTTAAGAGGAATTATGTATACTTCATCTTTTTCCTGTATCTAGACTTCACTGGATATGGAAACACAAGGCCACCACAGGAGGGTCAATAGTGACATTTCTAGTTATGCTTAAATTGCATGGTAATTTTTAATCATTTACTGGTTGGGTAAAGTGTTATTTATTTATTTATTTTTCTTAAAGCAGATTCCCCAAATTCATTAAAGGATGGGAAACTCTATGTAAGTACACAGAGTCTCTATTTGTGGATCGCTATTCAAAGCACCAACAAAGTTTAGTGTCAATTTATGTACAGACATCGGTCTTTCTCAGGTTTTTCTTATCCATGATTTTTCTTTTAGCTTAGTGAACTTTCAGAAATATAGCTATCTTAAATATTTGAAAAATGGTCTCTATTTTGTTTTATTTATTTATTTTTAATCAGGAAGTAACTTAGTTGGTCCTTTTTTCCTTGTTCTTTTTTCATGAAGGCTTCTTTCTCCATACACCACTCTCAAAGTTTTCCTCTTTCCATCTTTTTCCAGGGCCCTTTGTTAAAATTTGGATGTTAATTAGGAAGTTTAAACATCTGTCTCTCTGAGAAATATTTCTATTTCATCAGGGGTCAACATTTTTAGTCAAAGGAACCCCAGGGATGAAAACTTCAGGATGATGAAGATGATCTGTTTAGCAAGTGTTGAGTAAACAGTTAATTTTAGTTAGTGTGTGGGAGTGTCACTGTCTGGTTCTGCTTTTTAAATTAGACCAAGTAGATGACAATTGTGACCACAGGCCACAGGTAGCCCTGCAGGCAGCCTTGCATCAGAGACCCAAATGTTAATCACTATTCTCTTTTTCATTATTACTTATGTACATATATTAAAAATATGAATATGGGTGGAGGTCATCTTGTGGATATTAACAATAACTAATAAAAGATAAACACATAATATAATTTAAGAAAGTGATACTGTGAAGAAAACTAAATCAAGGAAAGTGGACAAAAAGTTTGAGATGAGGAGTCAGGGATCTCTCTGGGAAGGTGGCATTGAGCCCCTGCTGAATGCGGTGAGGGAGCAGGCTTGTAGAAGTGAGCAGCATACTCTTCTGAAGTGTGAATGCATGGTGTGCAGAGGGAGCACACCCAAGTGAAATGTGGGAATTAATATGAATTTCTGGTATAAGAATAAATGAAAACAAAGACTGTGAGACAAAAACAAGTTTTCAGAATTTCTGAGTTTTTAAAAATTACTTCTAGAACACATTCCTGTATTTATATACCAATACCTGTAACTACAGAAATATATGGTTTTGCTTGTTTGTTTTAACATGAAAGGTTTTCCCATCAATATTGTTCTGTAACTTGTTTTACTCATATATATATTGTGGATGTTACCATGTTAAGATTAATGCATAAAGATCTACCTCACTCTTTTTAGCTACTACATAATATTTGATAGAATAAATATACTATAATTTATGTATCCATTCCTGTATTGTAAGTTTGTATCAGTCACAATACTTGTAATAGATAACTAATTGATAAGCTTTCCAGATTAAAATACAGGAAACATGATTAAATTTGAATTTAAAATAAACAATGAATTTTTTTAGTATAAGTATGTTTCAAATACTTATTATGTGCTTATATGAAATTCAAAATTAACTGGGCATTCTACATTTCTATTCGCAAATCCAGCAACCCTACCATTGGATTGTTACCAGCTTAAACAATAAAAGGAAAAAATTTTTTGACTTAAAAAAATTGAAGTAGAGTTGATTTACAATGTTTCAGGTTTTCAACAAAGTGATTTACCTATATATGTATATATATATAATTTTTATATATTTTATATATTTATATATTTTTATATAAATAATATATTATTATATATTATTATTACAAGATATTGAATACTGTTCCCTGTGCTATCCAGTAGGTTGCTGTTGTTTATCTCTTTTATATATAGTAGTGTGTATCTGTTAATCCCAAATTCCTAATTTATCCCTCTCCCCTTCCCCTTTGGTAACTATAAGTTTGTAAAAGGAAAATTTTAACTCGCGTAATTAAAAAGTGCTAAAGCAGCTCAAGTTGCAGGCCCAGTTTGATGAGAAATTCAGCTCTTTTAATTTGAAAATCTCTCAGCAATGCTGTCTCCTGTGTGTTGGCTATATTTTCAGCTGAACTCTCTTGTGCTAGCAAGATAGTTTCAGTGGTTTCAAGCCCCATATCTGGAAACCATGCCATTTAGAGGAAGAGAGGATGTCTGTGTCCCAGACTTGCCTGAGAACATCCTGAGATTCACTCCACTTAGACTGGGTTAGGCCACATGCCAACCTGTCAACTAAGTACTGTGACTGGGGAGATGGAGTATTCTGAATGGCTTAGGTTAGGGTTTGCCCTCCACACCTGGCACTATGGGCAGAATGAACTTACTCTGAATCACATGAAACCCCAAAGGAAAGGGAGAGTTATGGATTTTGGATAGGCGACCAAGAGGTTCTCACTGTGGTCTATCCCTTTGGTTACCCAATATCTATTTGTACCCTTCTTCTCATATATATTGATGTTTTCAAAGTTCTTAAGACTACATAAAATGAACTCAACCCATTCCTGAAGTAAACAACACAAAATCTGTTCCAATAACTACATCATCCTCCAAACCAGGATCTCTAATTGATAAGCAGAGTTCAATATCAAGCCCATATCCAGCTTTTCATGGTTTAGAGATCAGTAACTCACAGTGAGACATGCGTCCTAATGCAGCCAGTATACAGTAGATAGTGATGTAGAGAGAACAGCATAATTATGGTAAAAACTGCCACTGAGAAAAAAGAAGGATGGGAAACAATGAAGTGGCATTGCATATATTCTCACCTGCTTTTAAGGAATAGTATGGATTCCTTTCCTGGCATTGGAGTGACTACCTTGGTCAGCCAATAAGGCAGGCCATAATTCTCTCTGAAAAGACTCTGCTGTCCCTTGTCTTCTATGGTGTCTAGTCCTGTCTTTTGGGAGGATGTCTCTAAGCCATTATTATCCCTAACCATAGCTCATATGGATTTCTGGAGGCTGTAACATTTCAGTAGCCCAGTTCTACTTGCTGCCTTTGGCTTAAGGACTAAGAATGCCCTAAGATAGAAGTGTAGACGGGAGCCAAACTCCCAGTGTGAATCTGGGAGAGTGGTGAGGTTTCTTCAATTAGGTAAAGAAGCTTAAATATAAAATGCCACAGATCACTCCCAGAGTAATATTTATGGCAGCCCTAGGAAACTACTATAAGTTTTATACTTTTATGTAATACAATAAATAATAATATTTTATTAATGTGACATCTTTATTGAACATAAAAATTTCTCACTCAATTCTCTGCAAATTCATTAACTCATCAAAGTGTATACTTCTAAAAATTTCATTTTCAATTGATATAACTGAAAGCAACATCGATTGCTCTTGGCAAGTGCAAGATTGTAAATAAGTTTTGATAATTTCTCATTTTGAGGAGGATATTTTGTTGATGCAATGGTCACTGAACCTGTTAAGAGTATTTTAATGCTGTGAAAACTTTGGGATAACTTCTGGTAAATTACCTCAAGGTATAAATTTTTGTGCACCTATTAACTAATGATTCTGAAGGAACATTTTTTTCTAAATAGGTTTAACTCCTTGTACAAATCAGTTTTGTGTAACTCTGAATTTAGTTTTAAATGTAAATTTATACAATGGCATTTTAATGTTTCCTCTGTTATTTGCTGGACTTGTGGAGGCCGAGCAAGAAACCGAAAGTGGTTTCATGATTTGTACATCATTCAAGATGACTTCTTCAGCACTCTATCATTGTATCTTCAATTTCAAGAAAAAATTATTTAAAAAATTGTCTTCGTGTTTAAAAATTTATTGTCTGAAGCTTCGTATGAAAATTGTGGTTTTTTCCTCATTAAATGTGACAATCTTTACATTTAATTTCTATTTCTAAGCCTGTGGATATTTGTTTTAAAAGATTGCTGCAATTTTCAGCACGTGCTGCATCCTCGTGTGTGTGCATAGCTGTCCGGGCTATTTCTTCTGCTCACAAGCACACTCCAATTTTCCATCAGATTTCACATACAAAACACAAGTTCAAAGAAAAAAAATTATGAATTTCATTAGGGTGATAACAGAGCATTAACTAAGTGCAGGGCCCTTCCGCAGGTGGGACCCTGTGTGACTGGGTCCTTAAAGCTGGCCCTTGGGGAGGCTTCAGACACACTCCATTTGCCATCTTGGTTCTCTTAAGGAAAGCCACCCTCGCACTGCCTTTGCATCTGAATTGACTGATCCTAGTCTGTATTTTACAACTGGACACAAGCCAGGCTCAACGGCAGAAGGGAATAATCCAGTACTGTGTTGCCTTGATTCTATGGCTAGGGCCAAACAAATTTTTAAATCTCTTATTAAGAATCAGAAGTCTCCTTACATAGCTGCCTTCCTAACTTGGAATGTGAAGTTTACATTATTCAGGAAATGCTGATGAATGTGCATAAATAAAGCTCACCCTTTATTTCTAATCATCCGGTCTTTGAAAATATAAACCATCTTCAACTTCCAAATTATACCTCCTGAATCAGTTTCTGTATGATCTATGTCACTTCTTGGTGACTTTTTTTTTTTGTCATTTTCTGCATCTGTATATCTTGTGTTTAGGCATCAGGAGGCCATATTTTATTTGGGTATCTGAATGTATCAACAAGCTCATAACAATGGTTGAAATTCTTAAGTTCAGAGATTCAGATGTAGATGCTTACCTGAAAACTTACCTAGTACAGTCTGGTCTCATTTTGTAAGAGAAGTTTTATAACACTTCTTCTTTCTAAATAGGAAACAATGATGAGAACATCTTGTTAGGTATTTTCTTAACATTATAGGTTTTTTTAGTGATGAGAGACTATAAGGATATGCAATCTATATTATTTAATCTTCAAAACTCTTAACATTACATGCTGTAGTGCAATATTACAATTACTAGTTATAAAATGTAACCACATAATATCTACATTATAACTGGAGGACTAAATATCAACAAGTTAACAAATTACCCAGATATTCTTTATGCATAATCATAGATATTTGAGTGCCTAATTACGCCTTTTGTTTGATTTGAGATGGTTGTATGTAGAAATATTTGGTAAGCTTGACTTTCTGCCAAACCAAAGAAATTCAAACTTACTTGAGATATATAAGCGACTTTTGTTTACTAAGTGTCTGTTATTAAGGCAGAACCCACTGCTTAATCATAGGTTTGGGACAGGAATATAAACAGAAACATAACTCATGTGTGTGCCGATTCTTTCTCCCAGCTCTGGACATTAGCCAAAGTTCAGTTTAACATTATCAAAAATACAGAGCACGCTGTCCTGAAAAACCCACTTAAAACAGGGCTTATATTGGCTTAAGCTTTATTTATTATCTTTTAAGAAACTTTTGATATAGTTACTTTTATTAGTGAGAACTTGGGGAAATGGAATGAAACTTAGCTTTTTTTGTGGTGAGGAAGGAGGCAAAATCTATTAGATTAAAAAATCTAATGGGGAAGATCCACTTTTCTATTTGATTGGTATTTTTGCACTTCTTCTTTAGAAATTATTGTTTTGGACAAAAAAAGTGCCCCTATCTTTATGTGCATTTCTCATTTCTCACATGGCTCACAATTTAAAATTATTTTCTTTTAAATATTGCTTTTACATTAAAAATGATTAAACATATATTGGTCTCTGAAACTGAACAAAGCACTGAGCCTTTCATCTCTGAGGACTTTGGTTTATATCTGTCTCAGTTTAAGCGGAAACAAGTTTGATCTTGTCACCTGCACCTCTCCAAGGTTTTAGGGTGAGCAGTAATTATAAAGACTGAAACCACTCCAAAATATGTTAGCATTTCATTCTGCTCCATGAAGAATAGGTATAAAATACTTCATTGTGCAGGCAAGGAAGATTAGTATTTTTATTGAAAATTATTATATCATAGCCTTAATCAGAAGAAAAATGATGAACTTCTGTAGTTTCTGTTACATGCTATTTTGGAAAATGAAATCAGAGTATTAAGTATGAAACTTTTCACAACATTGTGAAGGAGATACTGGTGCGTGGTGATCTGAGAGATCTCTCTACTCCTCCTTGGGAGAGCAATTCTCTATCCCTCAGGTCCCAAGACCACAGGAAGTCTTTTCTTTATCACTTATCAAATCCCACTCTAGTAAGTAGTAATCCCACTCTGCTGACCCTCATTCCCCTGGAGTTTCATATTGAAGATTCCAGTTTAAGGTCACATCCAGCCTTGAATATTCCCATTTTAATAGGATTAATAGACTGAAGCTGAAGAATGAAGCCAGGGAGTGGGAAGGTTTGGTAGACAGAAGGAGTGAGCTCCATTGTCCTCAGGGGATCCTTTGAATCTTATTGAAGTTCATATAGGGACTTAGTATTTTTGGGTGTGGACAAAGAAGGAACCAAGGACAGCAAAGAGTCATTTCCGCCATCTCAACTCATTCTCCTATCTTCCTCCTCAAAGAGCACAGAGCATCCGTGGGGACAGCAGCAACTTTGTTGCTTCTTAGCTGTAGTAACTTGTAGGATGATTTGCTGTCTTTTTCTTGGGCTCAGGTATCTGTAGCCTCCTGGAGTGTCCTTGACCTACAAGGTCCTCAGGATTGCCTGAGCACTTAGTGTTGTCCAGTTTGCTCCCATTTCCTCCATGTAACTGTAACAAGTTTCTCTCAAGGTCTCTGCAGCCAACAAGCATCTAGCTTCTTGGGGGAAACTTCAGCTTCTTTGCTGGAGCCCTGAGTAGTTCCCCTGCCATGAGTCAGGTACAGACTTTGAGAGTGTGGGAGACCCTGCTGCTCTCAGTGCCACTTCATGTGGGTAGTTTACAAAATTTAAAACCTAAATTTTTTCATGACCTCGATTTTATCCCTCCACCATGCAACTGGGGGAGAATACCTCATATGTGATAAAAAATGCTCCAATTTTAGTGCTGGAGGTTTCTTTAAATGCTCTAATTCCAGTCCTGTTTTGTCATCTCAAAAGGAAGCTCATCTCTTTGCTGCCCGGTGGTCTCCAGGTGCATTTACGTGTGCTGATAGTAGATGAGAGAAATGGAAATGAGGGCAGAGGCCTCCACGGAGAAGCTGCCCTGGCCTCTGAATGACCTGATATCCTATCTATTCAGAACATCAGGCTTCAAGACAGTGACTCTTCATTACTAGAAACTCATGAAGCTAAGAATGACGTTTATCGGCAATGGGAAATAGAACTGTCACATGGACCAGGATGCCGGAGATTTACGTGGCTCCTCGCTGTGTTCATTTTCCATAGGAAATCACTGCTGTACAGACTGGAAATGCTCACATTCACAGGGTGAGTTCCCTCTCTTTCTCTGTAACTGACTGACTTGGGAATTTGAAGGTTGTCTTGGGAGCAGATGATCAGAACAAGGGGAGTTAAAAGAACAAAAGATTAATAGCATTGGGGTAAGGCACAAGTATAGAAGTAGTCAGATAGAATCAAATCTGTTGGCTTCATGCTGCATTCATTTCTCCCTGAGGAGTAAATTTACCATTGGGATTAGAAACACACCAACTGCAATGGCTAGATCTTCTCTTGGATTGTGCTTTGCTGGGCACTGACAATAAACTTTCCTGTCTAATTTGTCCCTATTTTGATTGACATACTCATTCATTCTTTGAATGTGTTAATGTGTCCCTCTGGTTATAGTCAAGTCTGTTGGCCTGAAAACCAATCAGGTAAGTTGATATAACTGAGCACTGTCTCATGATGTACTGCTCTTATGTTTATCTCCAAAGAAGACCAGTTATTTCTAAGTTCTTGGAGACACCTTACTTTAGCACCCATGTAACAGAAAACACTTGGAAGCAAAAAATAAGGCAGATTTTCAATTTTCAATAAATATTTCTTAATTACCTACCATGTTAGATGCAATACATTAGCCATGATTTTTAGCATAATTATTTTATAGTAAGTACTTTTAGCTGTTAATATTCTTTAAAAAAAAACCCTTTATATTAATTCCTTTGATGAATTAAACTAGAATATTTCCTGGAGGGTTTCCCAAGTTTGGATTTCTTGGTCACCAGAAGATATGCTCTCAAGTATCATCTTAAATATTTCAAAAAGTAAATTTAAAATATAAAACAACTTGCTCACATGACTTGGGAAAGTCATTTGAATGAGATCATTTATGAGCCATTTATTGGTGTGCAATTCTATTAAATTTATGGTGGCCAATTATAATCATGAAAAAAAGCCAAAATACTTTTCTAGTTATATTTTTATAGCATTTTCATTTTGGTCTTTAGCTCTTTTAGTAGTTAGTCAAATTGTGCTTACCAGAGAGTGATCAAAGGATATTTGAGACTAGATTTTGGTTTCCACACTCTATTGAATATAAAATTGCTGGTTTGGGTTTTAAAATTCTTTAAATAATTTGAAAATATTCCTTATGTATTATTATGTGAAAAGCAGTTTTCACAACAGCATGTAATAATATGACTCCAATTTTGTAATATATCTGTGTGTATATGTATGTGTATATATCTAGTTGGGAAAAGGCAGAAAGCCATTAAATAAAATATAAATCAGTAATTTTATTTCCAACTGGTGGGGAATATGAGTGAATATTTTAGTAACTACCCCTCCACCCCAAGCTTCATGTCTAAAAATTTATTTAAAAATATAACTGGAATGTTCTGTTTATGCTAGGATAGCAATAAGTTAAAAAAATACTCTAAGAGATTTATTCTTTATTCTAAAATAGCAGTGTATTCAGCTGGTCTCATTAAAAAAATTAATTTGGGGTGGTTGCTTTTTTTCCAGGGGCTTCTCTCTTTGTGACTGATTAATTTAAAGATATTAAAGCAAAAGGCACTTTTCTCCTCCAGCCTTTGAGCTAGCCACCAAGATATTTTATTTTATATTTTGTTAATACAGAAAACAAAGATATTTCTATATTTTCTCCCATTTCACTTGTCCAGTGACATCACTGATTAAAATCTCCATTCTTTGAAGGAGAAATTTTGAATTACTACTAACTAGAATAATTCATCTGCTGGAGAAATTATTGAGGGGCCAACCTCCTTTTTAGATTCTAGCTAGCTTGCTAGATAAAGTTGTCATTACATTTAACTTGGTCTTTAATTATAAGCAGATGGATGAATTATTTTAATTGCTGCTATATATCTTAACAGTAGTTCATACATTGACACAAAGTGAAGAACATCAAACAAAAATTAAATGCTAGGGCAAGAAAACAGCCAACCTTCAAGGGAAGCAATTGATCACAACCTGTCATCTTTAAAGGCCAGAAGAATGCAAAATAAACACTTGGGATTAGTGTACTAAATATGGCTCATCAGTCTTCAGCTCTGCCCTCTGATAATTCATCTATCTCATTTATTTTAATGCTTTATCATGTATCCACCCAGCTCTGTAATTAACCTTTCAGGTATTCCCTTTTTCTTCCTGCCTTTGAAATTGTGTGTGGTGAGATTCTGCAAGAAGAGGATATTATTACCAGCCCGTACAAAAGAAGTGACTTGCAATGATTCTGTTTTATAGCTTACGTGTTGGAATTCTTGCTAAAACTTAGGGGGCATGTTAAATCTGGTTTAAAGAGAAAATCTTAGCAAATTTACTATGTTCTTTTAAATGGAGAGTTTAGTTTGGCTATAGGTAAACTGTTTGATTTTATAGGAGGAGTCTGGATCTAGGTTCATTAAACTCAAAATGCTGCTTTGAGTCTTTAAAAATAAAAAGTACCAAAGTTAGCTTCTGAATTAAAGTCATTAAATACTAGCATTTTATTGATTTGTTTCTGAGTGAAGTGTTTCTTTTTCCTTTACTAAAAAGAATACCATTAATAACATGTGTTTTCTCCCATAGCAATGAGTATACTGAGATTATATAGTAAATTATGTTTGGGATTTATACTCTGCCATAAATTTTGCTGTAGAACTGGAGTTTTCCCACAGATCTATTATAGGATATAGATTTATTAATTTATTCATCAGTCTCAAAATATTAACAATGCTGAATCATTTTGATTACTTATTACTAAGCATTGAAAACCTAAAACAATGCATGCAATCCAAATAGGTGCACTGTTTTTTTACCTTGATGTTGTAAATATGAGATGGTTTCTAGTATTTTGGGTGTGGACATAATGTCAAAATACTGAGTTGTCATAAGCTTCTTTACAATCCCAAGAGTGTGGGATTTTTTATTTTTAACTTCACTTTAGTATGATTCATTCACTTTGTAGGTTATCTAAGGCAAAGATTTAACTCTGACTTCCTGTTGTAACGTCTCTAGGCTACTTCCCTTTGCTGAGTGTTGAAGAGTTCCGGTGGGCTTGAACCTTTCTTGGAATTAACTGAAGGCCAAGATGTTTTGGAATTTCCTGTGACAAATCCATGTTCCAAAGTTAGAATGGATTTTTGTTTTAAAGATTCTCTGATGTGTTAGTTCATTTATGCAATCGCTCCTTTTTGTGGTGAGGGTTGACTACTTTGGAAGAAAATATTCCAAATATGGGGCTATCAACAATGGTATACGGGTTTTAGACCAACAGACTAGAGGATTTTGCACACAAATGTTGAGAGATACTTGTCAGCAGAGAATCAGGTAAGCTTATATACAGTTTGTTTGTATATGATCCTAAAGCAAAGATTTCCGGATTTGGAAGCTTATATGACCCATCTAGCAAACTCATTTTCCTTCTTTGTTTACAAATAAAAAATATTAGTGGGAAACTACTAGTGTCTTCAGTAATTATTACAGCTCTATTACTAGTTTCTGTGTAACCCTCAGAAAATCTGTTAACTTCTTGCAACCTACATTTCCTCAGTTATAGAATGAAAATGAAATAAGATAAAGTGCATGGGATATAGTACGACTTGGTCAACTTGCTTCTCTCCCTCTCACCCTCTCTCCCTTCCTTTCTTCCTTTGACCTTTTTTATATGTGTATTGAGGAAGAGAAAACAAGCCCCTGATGGCCGGGAGCTAGTCTGGGACTCACAACGAGGCCTTGGTATTCTCAAGCTTTAATAATTTTACAGAACATAGACATCAGACAAAACCACTCTGGGATCCTGATGGAGCAAGTCAAATCAAGGCAACTCCATAACATGCAAGAGCACAGACAAAAAACACATCTCTAAAATGGCTCACACTGATCTCCTCCTCCTGATACCTGTGCTTATGTAACCTCCTTCCAAATGTGTCAGAGCTGCTCCCTGTGACCAACAGCACGTGGCAGCGACAATGGCGTGTGATTTTCATGGCTAGGTGATAAAAAAAATCATTGAGGTTTCTGTTCTAGTCTCTTAGATTGCTTGCTCTGGGGGATACAAGTCACCATGTTGTCAGGAAACTCGAGCAGTCCTGTGGAGGAGCCCATGTGTGAAAGAACTGAGGCCTCATGCTACAAGTGACACTAATATGTCAGCCCTGTGAGTGGGCCATCTTGGAAGTAGATCCTGCAAGATAGGGGACCTGGCAAGACTTCAAGACTTCAGATGACAACAGCTCTGACAGACATTTGGACTGCAACCTCATTAGAGACTACAAGCCAGAACCGCCCAGCCAAGCTGCCTCCAAATTTCTGACACATAGAAATTGTGAGAGATAATAAATGTTTATTGTTTTAAGCCGCTAACTTTTGAGGAAATTTGTTGCACATCAATAGGAAAGTAATACTCCTCACCAGAAATTCATGCCTTCCTGGAGATGCAGAGCAGTCTGATGTGGCTCTCCCCAGTTCAGTAGTGTTCACACATAAACAGAGAGTGCTGCACTGGTAGATGTTTAACAATTGGCTCTCCCCAAAACAAACAAACAAGGCCCTGATTTTTAGTATCTGCCAGTTTCTATGGTGTAAATATTCCCACCATGGCCAATTTCAAGCTACCAATGTGACATCACTGAACATGGAATTGGGAAGAGAAGAATAGGAGCATATAACTATATAAAATTTCTACAGATACAATATATGTCAGTAACCTTAAAAGCATAGATAATAGTAAAATGTAGTAAAATAATTAGGGGAGATGAGGTTTGAATATTTATTACTTTTACTTTTACTTTTAATATAGTTTATTTTGTTGCAAGCTTACATAATTTAAATTTCAAAGGTGGTTATATATAATAATCAGCTCACAAAATTCCTGAATGTATAACAACTGGCTCCTGTGGCTTCAGCGCACCACTGTCAAAGTGATTTTTTGAGTGACAATATTTATTTGGGTTCTTGTCTAGTTGAATCACCATTTGGGTAGTGATAAACCACATCTGTAGTAAATTTCATTCACATCTATAACAAATTGTGATTGGGGCACCTTGATGGAATAGTTTTAGCAGTTCATGGCACACAGTTGGTTGCAGTCATTATCCTGGAAGGAGCTGGACCTATTATTTGCCTCTAGTTTAAATTCTAAATATTGGAAGTACCAACAATTGGCCAGCATGGCATGCAGTTGTATGAAAAGAAAACAACTGACTTTCACGTTTTAGGGGCACACAAGTCTTTTACTATATGTTTTGGACACTCTCTTTACTGCCACATTTGTCCTGCTTTGTGGGATCATTATTGTCTTCCACTTTTCTGCTTCTAGATCTTTTCTTAGCTTCTAGGAGACTGAACAATTTACTGATTATGAATATGGGCTTCAAAATTATGATTGTTTCCTGGCTCCTCAAAGTAATAGCTGTGTAAGCTTGGGCACATTACTTAGCCTCTCCAATATTCAACTTCTTTATCCATAAACAGGGTTGTTATGTGTTGCTAATCTCCATGAGATTGTGTCTGTAATATGTTTAGCATAGTACCTGATGCACATAATGTATAATAGTATTAGCCATTATATATTCAAAATAACTGGCTAATTCACTGAAACGATCTCAGGCTGACATGAGCTATATTGTTCAGAAGTTCCTTTGGATCGTTTTACATTATAAGTTGCCTCTTAAAATCCTCATTCTGTTCCAAAAGTATCTTCCCAAAATGCTCAATCTGAGAGCAGGTGGTGAAAGGAGTGGGCAGGCAGAGTAACCCCATGGTGGCCCAAGAAACTTCCAATCTCTGATCAGGGAATGCACTGGAAAGGGAAGCACCTCCTGGTCAGGACTAGGGTCATCCTCTTAATGGGAAAAGGGGCAGAGTCTTCTCTTTATGGAAGCACGAAGATGGATAATCATTGTTTGGTGGTTACTTTCCCTGTGTCCTCCCTGTGTTTCTCTTAAATAACATTAAAAGCAAGACCCATCAAGCCAAGGACTGCAGGGTCTTTTGTCTTTGTTAGAGCTTCTTCTTAACCTGATTGGGGTGGGGGAGGAGGTATTTATTCTGGACTATAACAGGCTCCTTGGTTTAGGTGATGCCCCCCTAACCCATGCCCCCTGGGTCTTCCAGTGCTAGTCATGGAAAAGTAGCACCATGTGTCACCAATTATCCAAATTGTCCTCCCATTCATTCCCCTGAGTGACTCTGAGCTGGATCAAACATGGATTTGAATCTCAGCTCTACTCCTTAACTTGGACAAATCTCTTAGATTCTCAAAGTTTCTGTTTATTAGTCTGTAAAATACTGTTAGGAGTGATTTTACTTCTCAGGGTTTTCATGAGGGTTAAATGATGTGTAAAGTTGCTGCATATAAAGTACTTATTAAAGCCTGATATTTTTCACAGATTAATCACACATATGCAGGAAACACTCCTCAACATGGATTTTTCTATTTCAGCTATTTTCTATTCATTTCACCAATCAGTTCAACTTTTTTCCTTGCAAATATACATTCTAAATAACTTAATAGATTGAACTGTTACCTGCAATATTCTGCTTAATTCTCTAGAGCGTCAAGCAGTGCCAAAAGCCAGCAGAATGTATTTTTTCAAACATATGACTACAGGGAACAGTGATGTTGTACCTCACATTAGGCCAAGAAAATTTAAAAAAAGAAAAAAGAATAACGCCATTCATGCTCCAGAAGGTGATGAAAGACAGAGGAGAGTGGTGACACAAAGCCGACGGCAGTGGCACACGTCTTCTGACGATGCCAGAAGAACTGACAAGCCGACTGGACAAGAGAGACACTCCGGGCCAACCCGGCAGCTACTTGAATACCTTGTTTCTTATCTGTCTCCTTGGAGGGGAAGCTCAGAGGAAGCCTTTGACGATCTGATGTCCAGGCTCAAACTAATCTTTGTCATGTTGGTGCCACATCACAGCACTGCCCACCCTTGACCCTCCTACCCTCCCTCTCCATTTCATCCTAAAAATATAATTATTTCCACTGAATTTATTCCCTCCCTCCCCCACATACTTTGATGAATCAATCAGTTGATGGCTGTAGATACAAATCAGGCTTGCTAACTAATTGGAAACCTTCCAGGGACATATCAGCAATGGTGATTTGGAAAGTAATATGCCATGGAGTGTTTTCATAAGGATAGTGATTTTTGTTTTCTTCCGTGTAGCAGCCTGGTTTCTCCTCCTCTGGATAACTTTTTTTCCATCTGAGATATCTCTATAATTATGAAGGCTGGACCCCTTAAGCTTTGTTAATTACTTACCAATTGACGAGTAATTTTATTGAGCATCTCTGGATTTCCAGGTTGAGCCAGAACGGGCATAAGGATAAAGAAGGTACAGTCCCTGTGGTCACGGGGTTCACAAGAGGACAGACTATTAAACAGACTGGTTTAATACTGTCTGCTGAGAAATGTGATCAAACTTTGCAGAAGGACTGTGGGTGTATGTGGAGCAGGAGAGTCAGGCACTGCTGCTGAGAGGGGCTGATTCACAGTCTGGGTTTTGAAGAGTGTGATTATTACTCATTCCTCTCTTCACTACTCCCCAGACCCATTCTCCTCCCTTCTTTGCCCAGGAAGCTGACCCCTGCTGTGGTGGATACTGTAATATGCCACCCAGATTCCTGTTTCAGGAATGAAGGGCTTATTCCCTCAGTTGCTGGAGGACAAGCTTCAGGTGTTAGCCCTTTTAGGGTATTGCATCTCCTGGAGAAAACTGCCTCCTGTGTCCAACGACTGATCATTACCAAGATACAAAAACCAGCCCCACCTCGCTCCATCTTGAGAGAAACTTGTAGGATCATTCTAGCTCCAGAGCTCACCTGGGCTCACCTGAATCACAGCCCACCTTCTCCTCTGCCCAGTCCTGTTTCCTTCTCTTCCTTTGCACAGATGATCATACTAGGAATACTCCCTACTAAATGTCCTTCTTGACATTTTCTATCTCTGGTGAACCCAACCCCTGACATCTGCGGACTGCAGTGCTCAGGTTTCTGAGCTGGCTGGATTCTTGATGGGTTCAGCCAGTGGCATGTGATCAGAGGTGGGAGGAGAAGGAGATGTTTACTCCATGCTTCCTCCCTGCTTCCATGCTGTTCTCTGGCAGTAGCTAGTCCCTTGGGACTATGGCTCCTGCCCAGGCAGGCCCTCCTCCATGGTGATGGCCTTCACTGTTTCTTCCCTTTGCTCCTTAAGGCCTAAGAGTGGTAATGTTTCCCTCTGCTGCTAGTCTCCAGAGGCCTCAACATCCTTAGGTGGTTTCTTTAATCCTTCTTCTTAACCCAAAGAGATCCTTTGGTTCAATCTTCAGTTGAAGCAGTAGTGTTCTGGTAAATGTTTAACAACTGGATCTCTGGAAAAAACAAAAAGCTCTGATTTGTAGCCTTTGACAATTTCTGTAAAGTATCTATGTCCACCACAGCCCAACATGATGCTATTAAACACAGAATTGGAAAAAGATGCTAAATAGTTCCACTATACAGTAGTCCCTCCTTATTCGAGATTTAGGGCTTTCTTCAGTTATAATTACCCTCAGTCAACTGCGGTCCAAAAATATCAAATGGAAAATTACAAAAATAAACAATTCATAAGTTTTAAATTGGATGCTGTTCTGAGTAGCGTGATGAAATCCCATGCCTCCTGCTCCGTCCCACCTGGGATGAGAATCATCCCTTTGCCCAGTGTCTCCTGCCCATTAGTCACTTAGTACAGCAGTCCCCAACCTTTTGGGCACCTGGGACTGCTTTCATGGAAGACATCTTTTCCATGGACCGGCAGGGGTGGGGGGGTAGGGGGATGGATTCAAGATGATTCAAGCACATTGCATTTATTGTGCACTTTATTTCTATTATTATTATATTATAATATATAATGAAATATTTATACAACTCAACATAATGCAGAATCATTGGGAGCCCTGAGCTTGTTTTCCTGCAACTAGATGGTCCCATCTGGCGGTGATGGGAGACGGTGACGCCCGAAGTGTGTTCTTATGTCCAGTCTACTCTGTAATCTCATTTTGGTTCTTATCACTGCAGAAAACCGTGCTTCACAAAGCTGGATGTTGGAAATGGAAGCAGGCTTTTCAGTGCTTTTGTGGCAATCTCTGGATATTCTGCCTTGACTTTAATCTAGAATGTATGGAGATTTGAAGTTGTCTCAAAAATACTTTTAAGGCCACCGTAATTTGTGATCTCAAGAAGTTGATCCTCTTCTAGCATGGACGAAGTCGATCTACCTGGCTTACTCACAAGTGGGTCATGGATCCATTCTTTCCCAGTTCAGGGGTCTTTTGTGGTTAGGAATTAATGCTCAAACTCTTCTGAAAGCTGAGATAGGTGATCATGCACCAGCTGGGAGAAAGAAGGCCCTGGCTCAGTCTCTTTCAAAATCTCTGCTAATGTTTGAAACGTCAAAAATCCCAATGTTCATTCATTGCCCCCATAATTCCAGTTTAGCTTTGAATGCAGCCACTTTATCTGCCGGCTTGAACACAGTTTTTCTCCCCTGAAGTGACAGATTGAGTTCGTTGAGCAGGTTGAATATGTCACACAAGTAAGCAAGTTTTTTGACGAGTTCTGTGTCACTGAAATATGTTGCCAGTGGTGACTGTTTTTCTAAGAGAAATATCTGGAGCAGCTCTCGTAACTCAAAAACTCTGGCCAGTGACCTACCTACCTTTAGAAAGCCATCTTGCTTCTGTGTGTAATAGAAGACATGTGTGCGCTGCGTCCATCTCCTCACAGAGCTGTGTGAACAGACGTGAGTTAAGGGTATGTACTTTAATGTGGTTGATAATTTTAATCATGTCCTGCAAAACGTTGTTAAGTTCAGGTGACATTTTTCAGCTAGCCAGCATTTCTCTATGGATGACACAGTGCATACATTTAGAAGCGACCTCTTTGACCTGAGTAGTAAAACCAGAAAGCTGTCCAGTCAGGGCAGCCACTCTGTCTGTGAATATACCGACACGAAATGACCAATTCAGTTTTCCTGATATGTAATCATTCATAGAATTGAATAGTTCTGCAGTTGTGGTGTTGGTTGGCAACAAAAGTGCACATAACATATCCTCATGCACATCCTCCTGAAAAATATATCACACAAAAACGAGCATTGTTGCCTTGTTATCAACATCAGTAGACTTGTCAACCTGGATTGTGTACCATGGTGACTCATTAATCCTCTCTAACAGTTGTGCCTCAATATTCTCTGTTATTTCATCAATTCGTCTAGTTATGGTGTTAACTGAAGGAGGAACACGTGCCACCTTTTGAACTGCAGCCTCTCCTAAAATTCATGACAAATGTCCTTAGCAGCAGGCAGGATCAACTCTTCACCAATAGTAAAGGGCTTCTTAGCTTGAGCAATGCAGTTAGGCACTAAGTATGATGCTCTCAGTGCGGACACATTTGATGAAGTGGTGAAGTTCAATACTTGCTTCTGTTCTTTGTGTTCACATTATTTTTCTTTTGAAAAACTCCAAAGGCTTATTTTTAAATGCAGAGTGCTTTGTCTCCATGTGACAAAGCAGTTTTGAAAGTTTCATGGCTTCGTTGGCTAGCCGGTTCCACATATTATACAAGGTGGGCTTTGAGAATGTGAATCACTTGTTGCAATGAATCTGTAATTTAAGTAGGACTCTTGGTATTTTCTTTCAAATGCAGCTTTCTTTTGTTGGCATTCTTAGAGTCTTCTGCTGTCTCATCATTAGGTCTTTCCTCCTTTTCAAAAATCTCTCTAGTGATATTTGTTTTTTACTCGTTTTGGCTAGGGTTAGCTTGTGGGCTTACCAAAACTGTGACTGAGACAAGTGCTCAGTGCAGGAAAGAGGTGTGGGCAGAAGTGGTAAATAAAATAATAGGTGGGCTACGTGTGGACTAAAATACGTGTCGGATTCTGACTTAAAGCCTGCCACCAGATGCAGCTATACAATTGAAGTACATCAACTCACTTGCCACTATAAATCTTGCCACCAGATGCAGCTTAATTTTCACTTGCCACTTACTGATAGGGTTTTGATATGAGTCTGCAAGCAATTGATTTATTATGGCCTCTGTGCAGTCAAACCTTTCTGCTAATGATAATCTGTATTTGCAACCACTCCCCAGTGCTAGCATCACTGCCTCAGCTCCATCTCAGATCATCAGGCATTAGATTCTCATAAGGAGCATGCAACCTAGATCCCTTGCATGTGCAGTTCACAGTAGGGTTCACACTCCTATGAGAATCTAATGCTGCCACTGATCTGACAGGATGCAAAGCTCAGGCAGTAATGTGAGTGATGGGGAGCGGCTGTAAATACAGATGAAGCTTCGCTCACTTGCCCACCACTCACCTCCTGCTGTGCAGCCCAGTTCCTAACAGGCCATGGACCGGTTGTGGTCCGTGGCCTGGGGTTGGGGACACTTGACTTAGTAGCCTTCTGGGTTATCAGATTGCCTGTCACGGTATCATGGTGCTTGTGTTCAAGTGACACTTATTTTATTTAATAATGGTCCCAAAGCACAAGAGAAGTGATGCTGGCAATTCAGATATGCCAAAGAGAAGCTGTAAAATGCATCTTTTTAAGTGAAAAGGTGAAAGTTCTTGACTTAATAAGGACAGAAAAAAGTCACATGCTGAGGCTGTTAGCATCTATGGTAAGAACAAATCTTCTATATGTGAAACTGTGAGGAAGGAAATAAAATTCGTGCTAGTTGTTCTGTTCCACCTCAAATGCAAATGTTATGGCCACACTGTCTGATGAGTACTTAGTTAAGTTGGAAGAGGCATTAAATTTGTACAGAGGATATTTTGAGAGAGACAGAGAGAAAGACCAGATTCACATAACTTTTATTAGAGTATATTGTTACAATTGTTCTATTTAATAATTAGTTATTCTTTTAAATCTATTACTGTGCCTAATTTATAAATTAAACTTTCATAGGTATGCATGTATAGGAAAAAAACTCATAGTATATGTAGTGTTCAATACAACTGGCAGTTTCAGACATCCACTGGATATCTTGATATATATCCCCCGTGGATGAGGGGGTACAACTGTACAGATACGGTAGATGTAAATAATCTCAAGATTGTATGCAATAGTAAAATAATGAGGAAGGCATAGGTTTTGAATATTTATTGTCTTTGTTTTTAATATAATTCAAGTAATTATAGATAAGTTAATTGAAAATAGTGACTGTGTTTAACAACAAGCTTGCAAAATTCTTAAGAATTAATCATTTTCTCCTGTGAGTCAGTATAAATTGGCTCCAACATACTATTGAATTGAAGTATCTGAGTAGAATTTTGTGTTATGTTGGGACTCTGCTTGATACAGCTAAGTAGCAGTTAACCAGGCAAGTTATAGGTGAGGCTGAGAAATGAGTGGTAAGGGTTAAGGTTGAAGCTGAAGTGTGAGTAAGTGAAAGGGCAGTAAGGAAGTGTCTTAAACCAGCATATGAGTGTGCACCAAGGTGTGGCCACTAACCAGATTCCAAATTTCCTAAACAGTGGGAACCACAAATTGTCATGAATCTCCTGCCTTTTGTGACATCTCTGTCCCTTCATGACTTTTGGCTACTTAGCTACATCATGAACATGAGAAAGGAAGGGCAATCTGGAGATAGGGTCTCAGAGAGGGGATTTGGTTTTTCAAATGATCTTTGCCAAATTTCCAGGGGAATGAGGCCAAGGACTCAAGAGTGAGTTCTGCGTCCCGGGGGTGTGGGTATGGCTGGCGGGCGGTGCTTGAGTTGGAAGGAAGAGAATTGAATCTTGTTGGTTAGAAAAGGTCAAAAGACATT
Organism: Balaenoptera physalus; assembly: GCF_965194825.1. Lineage (NCBI taxonomy): Eukaryota > Metazoa > Chordata > Mammalia > Artiodactyla > Balaenopteridae > Balaenoptera > Balaenoptera physalus. The sequence continues at coordinate 35,409,535 of NC_138898.1, forward strand.
GAGAGAAAATGGGAAGACATTGAGCAGACAGGAGTGAACTTGCAATAAGGTTTTTTCCTTTTAAAGCAAGTTCTCATTTAATTTTTTGTTACTACACTTACCCTGAAAATATGGAAAGAATCATCAGTGCTTTGGCAAATCTATTTCCAACAGGACCAGCCCAAAGAATGCAGAAGTGGGAAGAGAACTGATTTTGAAATATTATTACTGCCCACATTTTCTGGTAGGCTTGAGATCACATTTTGACACATGTCTTGGCTGTGTGTTGTACATTGGAAGATGTATTCGCAGAGCATCCATAACTGTCTTCTAGATAATGATGAAGAGCCTCTTGAGGCTGCATGTTCCAAGTCTGATATCAACTGTGCCAACATTCCAAAAGGAAACGAAACTTCTACACCCTTTCTGTGCTGAAAAAGTTGCCTGGGTGGTTTTCAATCTGTGAAGTGTCTTCTATATAGTTGAAAAGGAATTGTGGTTTCCCCTACCTGGTCAGGGATGCCATTTCTTCAGAACTTGTAGGTGGACAGAGCTCTGGTCCTTGGCCCAGACATTCTAGGGGCAAGAATCCTGTGCTGAATGAATTCAACAAGTAACTCATGATTAGGAACTAACTAGAAACATTTCATTAACCAGTGAGTGGTTGTACCCTAACTAATGATGGGTATGTGTTAGGATCACATTAGAAACTGTCACATAAAAACAGAAACACTGTTTCTATGATTTTCTCTGAATGAAACCTGAATATCATTTTAGTCCCTGGAGTCCACACAATTTTAAAAAGTTCTACTCTTTGAATCAGTTAAAACAATTCCTTCGGGGGAAGGCTTTTGTCACATACATCTGGTTGTGGGGCACCTTTGCATTTTGAAGTCCTTCTTCCCTTCTAGGGAAGCAAAAATGGAGTGACAGTGAATGGAATTGCATTTGCTTTTTCTGATACATGGTTTTTATAATCAAGAATGTTTATGTTCTGTATTGTGTGTGGCATTTCATAACATGTATCTTCTTTGCATTTCCTCCTCAATTTCCAATACAACTTCTTCATAATACAAATAGCAGCAACTACTATGATTTGTGTGGAGTTTTATAAATTGTGTAATATTTTTTTAAAAAAAATATTTATTTATTTGGCTGTGCCGGGTCTTAGTTGTGGCATGTGGGATCTTTAGTTGCAGTACGCATGTGGGATCTAGTTCCCCAACCCGGGCCCCCTGCATTGGGAGTGTGGAGTCTTAACCACTGGATCACCAGGGAAGTCCCCAACTTGTATAGTCTTATACTCACACTATTTCAGGGAATTCTCACCATGACCTGGCAAAGTGTTTCTGTTAGCCATCAAATTTTATGCTGAGGCTCCTGCATTAGAGAGTTTTAGTACCTTGCTCATGGTTAAACAGCTTGGAAATGATATAGGTGACTTTCTGCCACCATATCCCTCACATGCCTACTTACAAATCCTACCAGACACATAGGTATGGACTGTCCCCTCCCACTCATTCAAGCTGACCATATCTGTGGGCTGTTTTAATGGAGGTGAAGCTCTGTACCTGTCTCTGCCTACATTTTCATGGTTGAAGACATTGGTGCTTTGTGACCAATAAAGACACTCTAGATGCTGAGAGGAGGGAGGGACCCCTTTACTTAAATGCAATACCATTTAAGGTCTCTGTCTCCATCTTTCTCAGCTACATCAGGGAAATGAATTTCTGTGAAAGTGCCTCCATGAACCGTATCAGACAACTCTGTATTTGTTATTTTCTCCCAGTCCTTGCAAACGGTCTGATAGGCAAGAGCTCAACTTGGGTTTAACAGTAATCCTGGCACATGTCCCTGTGGCTGCTGTGTTGAGCCAGGGCTGGGAAGGCACTAGGTTCTCCACGGTCCTGGGAGGGAAAAAGTTGAGCTGATAAATTACCCACTGAGAAAAGCTGGGAAGTGGGAGGTCATGGAGCAAACAGCAAGTAGGGGGAAGGAGGCTTACATTTATTGAGCATTGTCTGAATATCAGTCATTATGGTGTTTTACCAAATCATTTCATTTAATACTCAAAATTATTTTATGAAATAATTGCTATCATTATCTTCAATTTACAGGTGACAAAACTGAGAATGGAGAGATTAATAAACTTGCCCAACAGCTAGGAAGGGGGGTGGGGAGCAAGGATTTGACATCATCTTCTCACAACAGCAATACACTCCTCTGTCCCTCAGGTTATACTCCAGTTCAGAATCGTGGTGTAAAGAGATACAGTGTGAAGCCCTAGCAGGCTCTTCAGGGTCTTCCAATGGACTGATCTCAAACCTGCCCAGCCATTCCATGTTTCTGCCTTCCTTCAGTGCTTTGCTCTAGTCGTAGTGGCTGCCATGTAGTTTATAGAACCCTGTGATCTCTCCTCCTGTGAGCCTGCTTCTTCCACAGTCTTTCCTCTCCTCCATTCTCTTGGATAATCTTGCTCATCCTCTGTGTCTCAGCTGCACATGGGAAGCCTACCAGATCCCCCCAAGTCTGGACTAGGAGCTCAGGACACCCAGAACATCTGTATGTTCCCCAGTGGAGCACACACTATAATTTGTACTCGCCTCTTTCCTTTATGACAGGATAAGCTTCATAAAAGCAAGGACTGCCTGCTTTGTTTGCTGTTGTATCTACAACATCCTGAGTTGAAGCATGTTCAGTAAAAGCCCACTGCACGGTGGGTGAGGATCCATTTGCCCCCTGGCCTTGGTGCTATGCCATTTCCTCTGCCTCACCTTCTCTTTTTCTGGTTAATTCTTATTTTGCTTTTGTCTCTGTTAGGTGTTCCCTCCTTCTAACCCAAGTTGGGTTAGGTGCTCCTCTTGGTGTTTTGTGGTGTCCAGTTCCCTCAAGCTCATCCTTCATCACATGTTGTCATCACTGCTTCTCACTAATTCTGGACTGAAAACTCCTTGAGGACAGAGTTTATATTCTAATGATTGCAGTTTTCCTATTAAGCAATACACTGCTTAGTGCAGTGTGATTACAATTTATAGGATGAATAGATACATTATTTTGGACACAAATAAGTGAGGGACCATGATACTAGCAAGGCTCATTTATCTAACAAATGCTGATTCCATGCCAAGTCTGTGCCAGACATACACCAAGTGATGAAGATACAATAATGAACAAAACAGACATGTTCTCTGCTCTTGTCTTAGAGCTCAATGGTAATGGTGGGAGTTGCTGGAAGGAGGTCCAGCTGAATTTAACTGATGAGCAGTCCTGTTGTAGTGATAAGCAGCCTTCTTAAAGATTTGTATAGAATACCATCATTTCCTTCTTGGGTTAGTGTTGAGGACTAAGGAGGTGCATACATTTTGTATCTTACAATTTCTGCAGATCTCCTAGTTTTAATGCATCTTTTACTATTGTTGCATAGTCCTCCCTAAATATCAGATAATACCCCGTGACCTAAGCTGAAGTACAACATGCAGCTCATTATGCAGGTTTGTCTTCTTTCAAATGTTTACTTTCATAGCAGCCTCCTTCTGGCATGGTTTGTGTATCATCTTGCCTGAGTCAGCAGGATGGAAGTTATGACTTCTTAAAGCTCCTATCTCCTCAATGCTTTTTTCTGTTTGTTCCAAATAAGTGTGAAGTTTGCACTTTTTAAAAAACTAAGCAGGATGTGATGATGAAGAACATTAACAGACCTAGTTTGACTGACAAAGATATTTTAAAATTGTCCATTCTCGTGAAAATATTGTTTCTGGGTCCCTGCTAAAATTAGTGTAAGAATCCTTAAATCTGCCTTTGTCATTTATAGAAATTCATGTTTCTAAGTATCAATACAAGTTGGAAAAGTCTGGGTGGGAACTACTGCTGATGTCTATTCTACTTGCCCTTTCTTTACCTCCCCAAATCTCCTTCTCCCCATGAACATGTATGCCTTCTCCCTTTGGGGTTTATGTTCCTCTGCCCCTGTTGTTTACATACATTTAAAGGAAAGGAAGAAATGGTTTTTCTATCTTTCACACCACCTGAGGGACCCTATTGAGTTCCTTTTCTCATACCATATTTGAGATCAATCTCTCCTGATTTTAGATGGACAATGGAGAATTTACAAAGAGCCTCAAACCTAATTCCAGCCTATACTTTCAGGCTGAAACACAAATAACATGCCATCTGAGGCACTAACCAGTGACAGGAGGGCATTTTTGAGAGTGAGCACCATTTTTCTCCTTAGCTCAGGTTTTCCTGGCATGAAATAGTCAGAATGCATGGAATAAGAAGAAGAACAGAAGAGAAAAGCCAAAGTGGACATTCAAAATTCTTTTTTTTGGGGTAAAAATTTACATGCAGTGTAATGAAAAGATTTGTGCATAATTATTCTTTGCTTTTTAAAAAAGTTGTTATTTTATTGAAGTACAGTTGATTTACAATCTGTCAGGTGTACAGCAAAATGATTGTTCTATATGTATATATTTGTGTGTGTATATATCTTTTTCAGATTCTTTTCCATTATAGGTTATTACAAGATTTTGAATATAGTTCCCTGTGCTATACAGTAAGTCCTTGCTGGTTATCTATTTTATATATAGTGATTTGTATCTGTTAATCCCAAATTCCTAATTTATCCCTCCCTCTCTTTCCCCTTTGGTAACCACAGGTTTGTTTTCTATGTCTGTGAGTCTATTTCTGTTTTGTAAATAAGTTCATTTGCATCATTTTTTTAGATTCCACATATAAGTGATATTATATGGTATTTGTCTTTGTCTGACTTACTTCACTTAGTATGATAATCTCTAGGTCTATCCATGTTGCTGCAAATGGCATTATTTCATTCTTTTTTATGGCTGAGTAATATTGCATTATATGTGTGTGTGTGTGTGTGTGTATATATATATATATATATATATATATATATATATATATATATATATATATATATATATACACACACCACATCTTTAGCCATTCATCTGTTGATGGACATTTAAGTTGCTTCCATGTCTTGGCTATTGTAAATGGTGTTGCTATGAGCACTGGGGTGCATCTATCCTTTTAAATTAGAGTTCTCATCTTTTCCAGATATATGCCCAGGAGTGGGATTCCTGGACCACATGGTAGCTCTATTTTTAGTTTTTAAGGAACCTCTATACTGTTTTTCATAGTGGCTGCACCAATTTATATTCCCACCAACAGTGTAGGAGGGTTCCCTTTTCTGCACACCCTCTTCAGCATTTATTACTTGTAGACTTTTTGATGATGGCCATTCTGACTGGTGTGAGGTGATATCTCATTGTAGTTTTGATTTGCATTTCTCTAATAATTAGTGATGTTGAGCATCTTTTCATGTGCCTGTTGGCCATCTATATGTCTTCTTTGGAGAAATGTCTATTTGGGTCTTCTGCCCATTTTTTGATTGGGTTGTTTGGTTTTTTTTTGATATTGAGCTGTATGAGCCGTTTGTATATTTGGAAATTAATCCCTTGTTGGTCGCATTGTTTGCAAATATGTTTTTCTCATTCTATAGGTTGTCTATTTGTTTTGTTTATGATTTGCTTTGCTGTGCAAAAGTAAGTGTATAATTTGATAGACTGTAGCAAATATATACATCCGTGTAACCAACACCCCAATCACAATATAGAACATTTCCATGATCCCAGAAAGTTCACTGGTTCCCCTTTCTAGACAATTCCCAGTCCCCATAGGGAGCCACCATTCTGTTTTCTATTGTCATATATTAGTTTTGCTTGTTCTTAAATTTCATGATAGTGGAATCATACAGAATACTCTCTTTTGTCTCTGGCTTCTTTCACTCAACATAGTGTTTTTAAGATTCATTCATGTTGTTACATTTTTCTATAGTTTTTGTTTGTCCATCTTTGAGTTGATGGACATTTGGGCTGATTCCAATTTGTGCTGATTACGAATAAAGCTGCTATGGATATTTTTGTATAAGTCTTTTTGTGGATAAATGTTTTCCTTTATCTTGGATAAATATCTAGGAGTGATATTGTGAGGTTGCAGGACAGATCTATGTTTAAGCTTATAAGAAAGTAAAGTTTTTCCAAATTCTTGAATTGTTTTACACTCCTGTGGGCAGTGCATGACAGTTCCAGTTGCTCCACATCCTTACCAAACTACAGTATTATTTTTTTAAATCTTAGCCTTTCTAACATATGTACTGTGGTACATCTGACAGTGACTTTAATATGAATTTCCTAGTGATGCTGAGCACTTTTTCATGTGCTTATTGGCCATTCATATACCATCTTTTATGCAGTGTCTATTCAAGCTTTTGGTGCTCATTTAAAAAATTAGATAGTTTGCCATTTTATTATTAATTTGTAGGAGTTTGTTATACATTCTGGGTACAATTTCTCCCAGTCTATGTCTTTTTCCATTTTCTTAATGGTGTATTTAGATGAACATAAGTTATTAATTTTGAAATCCAATGAGGAAATTTTTATAATTAGAGATTTGTGTCTTAAGATTTCTTTGTATTAAACTTAAGACATTCTTTAACATTTTCTATAGAGAAGATATTGTAATTGTAACTTTTATATGTAGACTTATGACACATCTTGAATTAATTTTTGTGTATAGTATGAGGTAGGGATTGAGGTTAATAATTTTTCCACCCATTTACCAAATTGTTGAGCATCATCGGTTGAAAGGCAATTCTTTTCCCCCATTGAATTGCTAAGATGGGCATTTATTATTCACTCCCTGGATAAGCAAATTTTCATTTGTCAGTAATCTTTCAAGGAAGAACACCTCAGTTTATCATCTTTTGTTTTCAAGATATTTGAAGATCTTCATATGCCACCATTTTTACATTTGCGTGGTAATCAGGTAAAGTAATGAAGTAATAAAGAAGTCAGTTGAGGCCATCTTGTCCTTTGAGATTTAAATAAAATTGGCTTGAGCCTCAATTCCCAAGAGACATTAGAACTTCCATGGCTCACCACCACATATATTTCCCTTCCTACAGCTTTTGCATTAATTTCTTTCTGTGCATTCCTGTACTTATTATCCATGCTCCTATCTGAAGTCAAACTCTTCACTTAAAACACCAAATCCCACTTCATTGTTTTTGAAAGTTTCCCAACTCTTTCCTGACACATCATTTACTGAATCATTTTCATTAACATATAATTACACTACTTTTTCCATCCTAAGAAAAACCATTCTCTTGTTTTCACTCCTCCCACTGAATACTTTCTTTGTTCCTCTTTGCAGAAACTTCTTTTAAGGGCTGTCTACATTTGAAGTCTGCAATTCCTCTCCTCCTGTTCTTTCTTAAATATACTCCAATCAGGTATACTGATTCACTATTCCACAGAAACTGTTGTTGCCAAGGTCAGAAATGATAAGCAAAGTCACCAATGACAGCAATTGCTAAAAACCAATGCTTAAGTTTTTAGTCTTCATCTTATTAGACCTATCATATCAGCATAGTTTGACACCATTCTTCACTTGATCGTCAGGACACTCTGACCTGATGTTTTATCTCCTACTTTGTTGTTTTCCTTTTCAATCTCCTTTGCTGGTTCTTCCTTATATCTCTGAAGTCTTAGGGTTGTAGTATCCTGGGCTTAGTCCTCATTTGTCTTCTCTATTTGCATTCACATCCTTGTGGATTGTATAGTCATATGACTTTAGATACCTTCTACATGATGAAGACTTATAAGTGCCTCTTTCAATGATATCTCTGACTCCCCCACCCCACCCCACTCCCCAAATGAAAAACTTGCTTCATATAACCATGTTTCTCTGTTTTTATGGAGTCTCACCACCCACCTTGGACTTTGTTATGAACTGAATATTTGTTTCCCTCCTCCCAAAATTCCTGTGTTAAAGCCCTGACTCCCAATGTGATGGTATTTGGTGGTGGAGCCTTCGGGAGGTAATAGGTTTAGATGAAGTCATGAGGCTGGGCCCCATATGGAATTACTGCCCTTATAAGAATAGGAAGAGACCACAGCACCCTCTCTCCCAGCCATATGAGGGCACAGGGAGAAGGTGTCCTTCTACAACCCAGGAAGAGAGCCCTCACCAAGAACCAAATCTGCCAGCACCTTGGTCTTAGACTTCCCAGCCTCCCGAAATGTGAGAAGTAAATGTTTGTTGTTTACATCACTCAGTTTACAGTATTTTGTTATTGCAGCCTGAACTAACTGAAACAGACTTCGTCCAGAATTTCAACTCTTCTGTCTTTATTAGGAAACAAAGTTAGCTTTCTACTCATTGCTCAGCATTGCCCACTGTAGCTTAGAACCTTCATATAATACCACCTCAGCAGGCCAAGGTCTGACTGTCTGTTATGTGAAAATACTTCCTTCATCTGTAAACATATGGGTTTGATAAGAGTCATTAGGCAAGTGTGGCCTGGCAAGGCTGAGCTCATTCTATCCTGATGAATAATTTATATAAGGTAGCACTAAGGGAGGGGGGTTAAATCATGAGCCATTCCCATGTCTTGAGAAGTTTCACATGTTAATTATTTGTAAAATGTCTGTCAGATAACAGGAGGAAGCCTGTCTCTCAGCATCCCAAGTGTAAAAGGAAAGGCAGTAATTGGGTAGTATAGCTGTCAATCTTCCTGAGTGAAAAAGGAAGATAAACCACTGTGCAGGGACCCTTAGTTTGGGTGCTTCCAGACATGAATCCTTAAGCAAGGAAGTGAGGGCAAGTGGCTTATTTGAAAGGTGATCCCAGGAAGCACTTTTGGTCAACATTTTAGGTTGTTTCCAAATTTTTACAACTACAATTAATTCTAAACCTACATATATGTTCACATGTGTGAGTATTGTAGTAATATACATTTCTGGAAGTGGTCTTTGTTGGCTAAATGTATGCACAATTAAAATTTGAGAGAAGCCACAAAGTGTTTTCTATATTACCTTAAAAGTGTTTGAGGGCCCATTTCTTCACCCCCAATTCATTATTGTATATTGCTAATCTCTTAATTTTTTTATTTTTATTTTTTGCTAACTAAGGAGTTAAAAAAGTAATCATTTTAATTTGTGTTTTCCTACTGCAAGTGAACACATCTTTTTATGTTTATTGAGTAAGGTTATATCGCCTTTTGTGAACTGCTTATTCACAGTCTTTGTTCATTTTTATATTGGCTTGTTTTTCTTTTATAAATTGGTGTATAGGAGTTGTTCATATATTCTGGATATTAATCCTTTGCAATATATGTAACAATATTTTATCCCTAAGGCCATACTGCTTTATTCATTTCTAAATTTAGCACCTGGATCACTGTCTCCCTCTCCACTACTTCTCTCGTTATAAATCTTGGCAGCTCCAATATTGGCATAGGAGATTCCTTCTATCACCCTGCCTCCTCAATTCCTTGACCTCTCTTACACAATGGTCTTTTTTCTTCATCCTGCCTCAGCCACCCATCACGGTCATTATATAGACCTCGTCATCCACAGCAAGCCCTTCTGAAATCTCACTTTCGAATCTCCCATACTCTAGGTACAGCTTTTACCCTCCCATCTCACCTTTCCTTAGGGCTCTTTTCATCTGCCATTTTTCATCATTTATTACTCACTGTTTCAGGTTCTTACTTCTCTTTTTATGTAACTTAGATCTTGTGGTATGGAATTATAATCATTCTCAGGAAAACATCCCTGATGCTCTGATCTCTCTCCTCCATCATACTGCTCTGCAAAACTCCACCCTAGTTAAGCCCAATTATCTATTCATTTCCTTCTTACACTCAAGCAGCTGAACATGGTTGGTGAAAATCAAATGCCGTTGTCATTTGGACTCACTTCAGCCCATGACCACAAATCTCAAATGGCACTCAATTCTTCCAGGCAATTCTACTATACACCCCTGGTACATTAATTTTTAACTATCAGGAATGAGTATTTCATACCTTCTTTTCAACATCCCTTCCTCATTGCATCTTAACTTGTGAGATTGCCTCATACTGTAGAGAAATTAGATGCATTATAATGAGAATGACACCTTCTAAGTATGAAATTTGCAAATCTATTTGCTTCTCTACTCATATGCTCTGATGTGTAAGATATTCCTGCTCCCGTCTTAGACCAGGCCTCTCTTCCATACTCTTGCCTCCTCAAACAACTTGCTTCTAATTTTATTCTAATTCTCTCCTTCATTATAAGTTTGTCCAATTCTATTATTGTAAGTCATTTGGGCTGTTCCCAATTTTTTTGTCATCAAGAACAATAATACTATGAACTACCATTATATTATATGTAATATAATATAAAATAGAACACTTATGCAAAAGTGTGTCAGGCAGGGTAAATAGCTAGGAATGGAACTGCTGGGGGTAGCAGAATTTGCTAGTGCTCAACAATACAGGGATCCCCTGCATTTTGAAAGTTTGCTTTATGTCACTTCACTTTTATGAAAGACTTACATTAGTTCCTGTTCTCATTAATCAAAAGAAATCTGAAGAGGATTTTTGATTTTACAAAAAAAGACAAAAATGGAAAATAGTACACTCAACATCTATTCTGCAGCAGAGCCCTTATAGAGGCAGCACACAACCAGAGCAGCTAGAGGGACACCGCCAAGCTCCTTCCTGGGGACTGTACTTGGCATCTCAGCATCAAGCCACCATAGTTTTGCACTGTGTCCGTGAGCACCTGTGGTTTATCTTGATTTATTGTGAGCATTTGTTAGCAAGATGAGTCCTAAGGTAACTGAAGAAGGCTTATGCCACTTCAGCTTACAAAGGCTTCATAGGAACAGTCTACTTGGATAGCAGGGGAGACCTGTATCTGTGTTCTTTGGTTCTTCTGGTGAGTGTGGATTGTATTATTTCAGATTCTCTTGCAGTTAGATAAGGCAAAGGTCTTAGTTCTGGCTCATGGATGTAAATGAGTGATGTCTGCTACTTCTAAGCCTGCCCCATGAAGATCTCTTGGTAGCAATCCTTACTTTCTTTCCCCATGTGACTGTGTAGATTACTTACCACCACTTACCCTTCCCCCATTGTTGTTCGCATGATTGTCTTGTGAACAAAACATTAACTTTTACTATATCAAGTTTATCACAAAGTTATAACAAAGTTAACTCACCCTGACCAATACACTGGGTCATAGAGAATAAAATGTTGAATTTGGCTAGGTAATGACAAACTGTTTTTCAAAGAGAGTTCTATGAGTTTACACTCAGCCAGCAGTTTATTAGATTTTCTTTTGCTCCATGTCCTTTTCGGTACTTGGCATTTTCCAAGTTAAAAAATTTTGTCAATTTTATGAATTTTAAATTGTGTCTCAGTTTGCTTCTAGTTTTTATTTTTCTAATTACTAGTAAGCTTGATCAACTTTCTACATATTTATGAGGCTCATATTTCCTCTCCTATTGTTTGAGTCATTTTTCTATTGTTACCTTATCTTGTATTTGTTTGTAGAAATTCTTCATATAGCATGAAAACCAATCGTTTGTCAATTGTATGTGCTGCAAATGTCTTTTCTCAGTTCGTGCCCTATCTTTTCCCTCTCTTTATGGTATCTTTTTTTGAATAAAAGCTCTTTATAAAAGTATTTGAATATATCAATATTTTCTCTCATGGGTTGCGTATTTTTGCATCTTGTTTAAGAAGTAATATTCTATCATGAGGTCATACAGATACTCTTCTGAATGTTTTTTTTTTTAATAGATCTTTATTGGAGTATAATTTCTTCACAGTACTGTGTTAGTTTCTGTTGCACAACAAAACGAATCAGCCATATGCATATACATGTCCCTGTATCCCCTCCTTCTTGAGCCTCCCTCCCCTCCTCCTTATCCCACCCTTGAATGTTTTCATTTTGCCTTTTACATTTAGGTCTATAATCTATCTGAGATTTATTTTTTTGTACAGGTTTAGGTTGAGAGGCAATTTTTTCTTTTCCTAATGGATAGTCAATTTTCTTAGCATTAGGATTTTTGGTGAAATTGCCTTATTTCTTGTATTATTCTTGCCTGGTTTTCTACTTGATATTTAGGATGGAATAATCATGTAAAATAAATTAGTATATGCACCCTCCTTTTCTGTTCTTTAGAACAGGAATACACATCACCTGTTTCTGTAGATAAAGTTTTATTGGAGCACAGCCATGCTGATTCTTTACATATTGTCTATTGCTTCTTTCACGACGATGGCAGAATTGACAGTTGTGATAAAGACGGCATGGCCTGCAAGGCCTAAAGTATTTACTCTCTGGCCCTTTAAAGAAAGGTCTAGCACATGGTCAGATTACATACATGTTCCTTGTGTGCTTGGAAAATTGTATATTCTATTTTTGAGAACAATATTTTCTCTATATTAATAATGGATGGATGAAACAATAATTATTACTAATTATTATTAATATGAAACACTTGAACAGCAATAATTTTTTTTTTTTGTAGCTCTAGCATTTACTGAGGGAGGTATATTAAAATATTTTACAATGATGGTGGATTTTTCATTTTTTCCTTAAGGTTCTATCTGTCTGCTGACTCATATTGTAGATTTTGGACTCACCAGCCTCCAGAATTGCATATTGCATGTGCCAATTCCTTATCCTACACACACATGCATACACATGCACACACACACACACACACACACACACACACACCCTATTGGTTCTGTTTCCCTGGAGAACCTTGCCTAATACACTCCTCAGCTTTTTTTTTTTTTAACTCCGAATACTGTTATTGATTCACACTCTTTAAAATCTCCTTTTTGCTAATATAAAAGCGAAGGTAGACATGTATTCTCATTTCCACATGGATCCAATCTTTCCTATATCTTTTGTTACTTTTATTAACGATATCAATTAGGTTTCATATCCATTTCTTGCTCAGGTGTGTAAGTAACTTTATTTATACTACTTTGTATATTTCTTATTTCATTAATTTTGCTTCTGATTTTACAGTCAGATTCTCAGAGGATTATTCCATATTCTTGTATGGGACCTTAGAATTGTGCTCACTTGACTCCAAATTTTGTGATTATTGGAAAACATCTGGGCATAGAGAAGGTTCCAGGGTCAACTGTAATTTAATTGTTTTAAAACTCAGTTAAGCTCTCAAACTCTCTAAGATATACCTATTACATAGTTTTTAATAATTTAGTACCTATATATTCTTTTTAAAATTATTTATTTGTTTATTTATTTTTGGCTGCGTTGGGTCTTAGTTGCTGCGCTCGGGCTTTCTCTAGTTGTGGCAAGAGGGGGCTATTCTTCATTGTGGTGCACGGGCTTCTCATTGCGGTGGCTTCTCTTGTTGCAGAGCATGAGCTCTAGGCATGCAGGTTTCAGTAGTTGTGACTTGCGGGCTCTAGAGCACAGGCTCAGTAGTTGTGGCTCACGGGTTTTGTTGCTCCGCAGCATGTAGTATCTTCCCAGACCAGGGATCGAATCCGTGTCCCCTGCATTGGCAGGTGGATTCTTAACCACTGCACCACCAGGGAAGTCCCCCTATATTTTCTATAAATAACATGGGTTTTGAATTTAAACAGTCCTGAATTTGAGTCTTGCATGTGCCACTTTTGAAATCTGTGTGATCTTGAACAAGTTGCTCGGTTGCTTTGAATGCAATTCTGTCATCTTTGAAATGGGATAAATAATAGTTATTTTACAGGGTTGACAAAAGAATCAAATAAAGCAGTTGATTAGGCACCTAGCAGAGTACTTAGAACATAATAGAGTTTAAGTAAATTGCACCTAATATTGTTATTACTATTACCATAATTATTTTCATTCATTTATTCATTCATCAATTCAATAGATGTTTATTGAAAATCTACTACATATCAGGCACTATCCTAAGTACTTAGAAAACATCAGTGACCCATACAAGATCTGCGCTTTCATGGAATTTATGTTCAAGTGGATTTATTGCTATGGGATTGTGTATGATAAGATAATTTACAAGCTATTATGTCAGCAACGAACTATCTAAAACTTGTGTCTCCAAATGAGATGCACAGTCTGCAGATTGACTGGGTGGTTCTTCTGGTCTTGGCTGGACTTGCCCACACGTTGGGAGATTTGCAGGTTGTGTTTGATCTAGGATGGCCTCAGCAGTTATAACAACTCAGACCCTCCCTATGTGTTTTACCCTCCATCTTAGCCCTAGAATATTCTAATAGTAATGGCAGAGGAGTAAGAGCAATTGTGGACACATGGAAGTGCTTTTTCAAGCCTGTGCAACCTGTCTGTCAACATCCCTTTGGCCACATCAAGACCCTTGGCGAACCCAGCATCAGAGTTGGAGGGCACTGCAAGGTTACAAAGGGCATGGGTGTAGGGAAGGATGAAGAATTGGGACCATTAATGCAACAAATCTACCCCACCTGTAAAACATAATTGGTGTACTGACTATTTGTGGGTGTGGACACACACATAAGAACTTCTTTCCCAAGACTACTAGATGAAGTTATAAAGAAGTAGTATGTGACACTTATTTCTACATGTATGGCTATTCTGCCGTAAGCACAGTATTGTAAACAAAATTTAAAAGAAATATACTAGCTCAATATTATCCAATCCCATGCAGCATGGCTAGCTAGGGTACAATAACTATTGATTTAAAGAAAACTACTTAATTCAAAAGGCTTAGAAAACTTGACAATAGGTAGAGCTTATGAGCTATCAAAAATATTTGAAGTTGTAAGAACAAAGTGTGGAAGATCAAAGGGCATAGGTTAGCTCAGGCAGCAGTAGGTTGGGCAGGCCGGTAGGAGCAAGGTGTGCACTGTTTCCAGACGTAAAGGCCAAGTGATGGGTCAAGAAGTTCAAGATACGTAGGAGAATCTATTAGGTGACCTGACTGCCAGGAGCTTGTGACATCACCTTGATAATGAATCATGTCTCAGACCCAGACAGCAGAGTGGGACGTTTAGAACCTAAGCCATGGGGTCAAGAAAACACTTGGTTGGGAAGAGAGACCATATGAAGACTTCTGAGGGTAGATCCAGACAACATCTTCTAGTGGGGGTTCCTTCATCTTTTCACTCATAAATGTAACTCTCAACTCACTTATTTAATGACTACTATGTGCATAAATTAACTTCTTCCTCCTTGTTTATCCACCAGTGATTCATGCATAATCTGCTGCCCACATTCCTAAAGTTTTATTGATGTTGTTGCCCCTCCCTAGCATTTATCTCAGAATGGAAGTTTTAATGGTGCACCTCTGCACAGGTGTGCCTCCAGTGACTTCATTTGACATTTTGGTTAGTAGCCAGGAACAATACTGATTCACATCTATCCTCCTGTTCTCTTGATAGCCACTTATTGAAATAAGAACTAGAGGGGTGGGATAGGGAGGGTGGGAGGGAGACTCAAGAGGGAGGGGATATGGGGATATAAGTATACGTATAGCTGATTCACTTTGTTATACAGCAGAAACTAACACAACAATGTAAAGCAATTATATTCGAATAAAGGTGTTAAAAAAAAATCTACTCCTCTGTGTTGTCTCTCAACATTCAGAATTTTTCTTAATAACAATTGTTTGTACCTCAGAGCGAATGGTAAAACAAACATTTTACCCACAAAGTGTTGCAGATAGATCATTCCCTCTGCTCCCCAACCTCCAAGAATGAAAAGTTCTTTATGTGTATGGAGATAGCTTCTCTGCTTTCTGTTGACCAGACAATGACCAAACCAAGATAGAAGTCGCAAATGAGAGGAATCATTGTGTTGCGTCCATGCTAGGGGAGGCCTGCATCACACAGAAGAGGGACAGGTTTGGGTCCTCACTTGGAATTTCCATAGCTAAGCTAATGATGATTGAGGTTAAATGTGGGGTTACCAGTACATATTGGGTCACACAAGGCTGGGTTGTAGTGACCAGACTTGAGGTAGAAGTATGGAAGAGCTGGAATAGCCCCAGACTAGAAGCCAATATCTTAGGGTAAAAATGCTAATGTGATTACACACTTACTTGCTATTGGTTGAATTGTGTCTCCCCAACCCCCAAATTCACATGTTGGAGCCCTAACCTCCAATGCCTCAGAATATGACCTTATTTGGAAATAGAGTTGTTGAAGATGTAATTTGTTAAGATGAAGTCATTCTGGAATAGGATGGGTCCCTAATCCAAATGACTGATGTCCTTCAAAAAAAAAGAAATTTGGTGATAGATGCATGCATAGGGAGCATGTCACATGAAGACTGGGGTTTTGCTACCACAAGCCAAGAAACATCTGGGGCTCCCAGAAGCTGGAAGAGGGCAAGGAAGGATCCTTCCTCTACAGGTTTCTGAGGGAGCATGACCCTGCCAACACCTTGATCTGAGACTTGTAGCCTCCAGAGCTGTAAGACAATACATTTCTGTTGTTTAAGCCACTCACTTTGTGGTACTTCATTATGGCAGCCCTAGGAAACTACCACATTACCCAAAGGCTACTGACATTTGGGTAATGCATGCTATGGCATTACCGAAACACAGGAGTGTTTGTCACTTGATGGACAAAGACTGTGATTCTTTTTGGAAATTCATTTTGGTCAGAGCATCTGTTCTATGCTGTTTGGAGATTCCCCAGGCATGCAAAAGTGGGTATTGTTTGTGCCCTGTCCAATCTTCTTTACTTGGCTGGAACCTATTTCCCAGCCACTGTGTGTGTTGTTGGTTTTTTCAGAGGATTGCCCCCAGCCAATCAGGACCCCCTTTATCAGGGAAGCTACTCCCCCCCCATCCCCTTTTGCTTGCAGCCATAACAGGGCCTAACTCTGGGATGTTATTTGTGTTGCTGGGCTCCCCATGGGGTCGGGATGAGGCTGGACCCCACCTGAGCCCATAGCCTTGCTCAGCTCTGTGACCATCCTGCTCCCCTCACTCCCCTTCTGAGAGCACACTCTCTCTAAATCCCTGTCACGGCTCTCCTCCTGGTGAATTTGACCTTAGACCTCAGGCCGCACAGTCCTCTTTCTTAGAGAAATTGGAAAGAGCAGGGCCAACCTGTTTCCTATAGGAGATTAAAAGGAAGGAAGACATGGTGCAGGACAGGGCCCAGTTGAATGAGTTCAAGTGGTAAGGCATGGCACCCTCAGTCTTTGAGGTGGTGAAGTTAACGTGTGCACCAATTCTTCTTCATTGGCTGCTCTTATAAGTGTCGTCAGCCAACAAGCTTGTCTGTCTCTGTGGTCGTTATGGGTATATTGACCTTGTTCCCACAGACAACTTCTCATTGATTCCATCTCGAACTTTCCAAATGAGGGTCCAGTGTGCGAGAAGACTTGTGAAAGACACCCTTTCCCAATTAGGTGAGTGATGGGAGCAGCCTGGCCAGGCTTTGTTCCTCAGAATTGTCCTTGTCTGCCCTATTATTATGGCTTTGGCACTTACTAGCAAGACCCATTCAGCTTGACAAAGAAACCATTAGTGACCTCCTTACCTCAAGTGAACCCTCCGGGTGACTCAGACACATTGCGTGCATAGGTTAAAAGAGAGATGGACCATCTGGGATTTGACAAAGGCAGTAAGAGGTCCTAAAGGTGGAAGATTAAAGAATAGAGAAATCAGAGGAAAAAATCTGGGCAAGAACGATCTGGAAGGTATGTATCCTGGGCATATTTTCTTTTCAAAGATTCCTTTTTAGCTTTTGTCTTGCCTATCCACTGTTAAATGGGCCTGATTAAGTGAAAACTCATAAGTTTAACTTTAATTTTTAAATAAGTAATATGAGGTTATAGCTCAAAATTCTGAGTTCAAAATATTAACACGGGGAACAGTCTCATTCTTACCCTGTCCCCAGTCATTCAGTTCCTCTTCTTAGATGGAAGCTTTCTTATAGTTTCATAAGTATCTTTCCAATGATAAGATATTTCATGCTTTTGTAAGTGTGTATGTGTGTGTATGCACACGCATGCACTCATTCCCACCCACACGATAGCATCTTTTATGTCCTGTCCTGCTTCTTGCTTTATGCGCTGAACATTACACCTTGGAGTTCATTCAACTTTAGTAAAAAAGACCTCCCTATTGTTTTTACAGTTGAATATTATTCCACAGTATAGATATTTTTAAATTGCTCTCAATTTTGGGTTGCAATTAGTATCCTTGTTGTTGTATTGTTTCACATATATGTGAGTATACCAAAGAACTACAGGCCTAGAATTAGAATTGCTGGATCAAAAAATATGTGCACCTTAACTGGTGACATATGATGCTAGACTGCTTTCCATGAAAGTGATACCAACTTATAGTCTTGTCAGAGCTGTAAGTGCATGCTTGTTTATCTACACCAAGGGTAGACAAGCTATGGCTGCCTGCTTTTGTAAATAAAATTTTGTTGGAACACAACCATGTCCATTGTCTATGGCTGCTTTCAAACAACAGAATTGAGTAGATGCAAAAGAGAACATATGGTCCACAAAGGTGAAAATATTCATTATATGTTTTTTTACAGAAAAAGTTTGCCAATCCCTGCTGCATACCCTGTAACACAGAAAAAGATCAAACTTTCTGATCCTTGCCAATCTGATGTAGGAAAAAAGATGTTTCATTAGAGATTTCTATTCCTCATTTGATGAGTGAGGTTGGAAGTTTTTTCCTATCTTCTTTTCTGCAAACCTTGTATTTGTATTTTTTGCCTTTCTCTTGAGGAAATTAGCTTTTCTTCAGGGACATGAGTAGCAAATATATTCCCCTGTTTGTTGCTTTTATTTAGATTTTGATATGTTCTCTATTTTTGGCATGCAGAAATGTTTGACTTTATATAATTGGATATATCAATCTTTTCGTTAGTGATTTTAGATTTTCTATCATGTTTATAAAAATCTTACCCACTGTTCGTTTATTCTTTACCTTTTAATGTTCATACATTTGATCCATTTATAATTTTTTTGTAAGGTATGATATAGTGATGCACCCTTATTGCTTTTTTTCCAGAAGGTTAGTTGCTTGAAATCCATTTACAGAATAATTCATCTTGGGAGAACTTATTAGAAACACCATCTTTATTGTGAACTAAATTCCACTTTTGGGGCTCTATTCCTGAATGTTTTATTTTATTCACTTGATCCTCACTATTTTAATGATCCTAGCTTTACAATATGTTTTATTTTCTGAAAAGGGCTAGGTTCCCCTCATCACTTTTATTTTTTAGAATAATTTTTCCTGGCTCTTTTTGCTTTAAAATTTTTTTCCCATATGATCATTAGAATTACCTTGTATAGTTTTATTTATTTTTTAATAGTTTTTTGAAAATATTTATTTATTTATTTGGCTGCTCTGGGTCCTAGTTGCAGCAATGGGATCTTCATTGCTGCATGTGGGATCTTTAGTTGTGGCATGTGGGATCCAGTTCCCTGAGCAGGGATCGAATCCGGGCCCCCTGAATTGTAAGGTCAGAGTCCCAACTGCTGGACAACGAGGGAGGTTCCAGAATTAGCTTGTATAGTTTTATATAGGATTTCATGCTTTATTTCTCTCTCAAACTTGTATCGTGAGAACAAATTTAAACCTAAGTTAGTCTGTTGGAGGATGAGACACCAAGTGACTCATCCCAGCTGAGAACATCTGAGACCAGCCAATCCCCAGCTGACTGTGCATCTGACCAGCACAGGATTGAGTTCATCAGATAATAGCTAAGTCTTTCCTGTATCGGTGGAATTGCCCAGACAACTTATAGATTTGTGAGAAAAAGTGAACATTGTTATTGTTGTATGCCATTGAGGTTTCTTGGTAGCTGTTGTACAGTATTGTGACGATAACAACTGATAAAAGAGGAGCTGAGACCACCTAGGGAGACAGTACATACAGAGACAAAAAGAAGGCCTAAACTGGAATCCTAGGACACACCAATATTTGGAGGCCAAAGGGAAGAACTCAGGATTTGGTCTTACATTCAGTTATCCTCTTACTTCTAAATAATAATACCTATATACAATGTCTTACTCCAAAGAAGTAGCAACATTTAAAACGTATGGGCAATGGCCTGCACAAATAACTCTGGAGAGTGACAGATAAAATTCTTTCATTCATTTATTCATAAATGTTTAATAAGTATTCCTTCATGCTAAGCATGTGACAATGATTAAGTACAAGTCAGTAAAGAGCTCAGAGACCAGTGAGACAGACCATG
Organism: Balaenoptera physalus; assembly: GCF_965194825.1. NCBI lineage: Eukaryota > Metazoa > Chordata > Mammalia > Artiodactyla > Balaenopteridae > Balaenoptera > Balaenoptera physalus. The sequence continues at coordinate 35,429,573 of NC_138898.1, forward strand.
TACAGACACATACAGACATACAGACATGTTCTGAAAAGTATTTTAACAGAGGTTTTAAACAAGGTTCATCTAATCTTGACTCTGGAGAGGTCTGGAGAGGTTTAATTCCAGTTTCAAAGAGTTGCATTCAAATCAAGAAAAACCAAGAACACAAAGAAAGTATACATTGAATTTTGACAAAAAGTCAGAAAACTGCTTTCTAATACTGGCTGTGGCTGAGACTGGACACAATCCGTCAATGACCAAACCCATTTGCCCTACATGTCTCAACGTTCTCTGCAGTTTGGTGTGACTGAATTCTAGGTGTGTGAATGTCTCCTTCATGTGACCTTCTTGGATTCATTTGCCTTCTACCTGTTTGATGCAGAGGAGCCCATGACCTTGCAAGTCACATGTTGAAGATGACAGAGCAACACAATAGAAGGAGTCTGGGTCTCTGATTGGCTAGAAATCAGCATGTCTTAGAATTATACTACCTGGCCCTCAGGGACACCCATATGCACTGAACCTGAGCAAGGAATAAACTTCTGTCATGTTTCAGCCATTACATACATTGGCATTTGCTGTAGCAGCTAATGATATCCTAACCATATACTTGCATAAGGAAATTGTACTAAAAACTGCTATGTTTGCTGACATTGTTGGAACAAGCTTTTACTACAGGTTATCAAATATTTGACCCCCCTAAATTCAAACCAGGTAATAACAACCCAAGTTATTTAAATAAACTACAACATATAGACGGTAGATGCAGAGATGTTCTAGAGTGGAAGGGTTGTTCTGGGTGAACTTAGTTTGAGAAGTCTCCTTAGAAAAGTCAATCATGAATAGCACACTGGAGGAAGGAAGAGACTGTTATAGTAAGTAGGAAGAGGGGCATTCCAAAGACAGGAACCGTTTTGCTGTTATTTTTGACATCAAGGATCCAGTGAACTTTGATTATTATCTATGGAATAACCCACATGTTAATAAAGTCTTACAGTTAAGTTACTGTAAGAGACCACCTGTGGTGCCGGACCACATCCCTTTAGCCTACTTTGAGTTTTAGCCGCAGCTGTGGTGGGTGGGTAGTTCCTCCAGCAATCAGCACCCACTTCAAACACCTCCTGGTGTGTTGCCGATTCCTATTCCAGGACATTCTCGTACCCCTGGAAGCTCCAAGTGAGGCCCCAGCGTATGGGGTTACTGCACTTAGGGTCAAATCTTATCCAATGGGAAGAACAGTAGGAGGATTGATGCTCCATCTTTTTATCTTGTAGGTGGACAATCTCAGGAATCAGTCTGAATGTTTCTCAGGAGGACCCAGTGTCCATGGCAATTTCGACAATGCCTCCTTCCTGTTTCCCCCACCTCCTCACACCCCCTTCCTGGGGACCCTCCCAAATAAACTAGCTGAACCCAAGTCTTTGTCTCAGGGTCTGCTTTCAGGTGAAGCCAAACTAAGGTGCTATGAGTAAGAATTTCTGTAAATCCTTTATACTTCTGGAAAAAACAAATCCAATTATCAAATTTTGTCTTTGGAATATCATTTTTATTTTATTTTTTTGGAAGCACAGACTAAATCCCACTCCTAAGACCAGATCCATTGTTACCTTGGAAGTCCAAGATCTTATGACATTATGTCTAATTGTAAGCTAAATGTTAATATTAAACATACAAACACATATATTATTTATGCCAATTTTGAGCAAAGTTCATTGATCACCTTCTGGATTCGAGATACTGTGCTTGGCACTGGGATTTGCTTTTGTTCGTTCAGCACTATATTCCATTAATCGTGCTCTTTGAGAGCTGGAAATATTCTTTGCAAGAAAGCATGCCATGTCTCCAGAAAATTTACACCTTTTTTTTTTTTTTTTGGTCAACCCTTGCAAACTTATTTTATTTTTTCACTTAGTCATTTCTCTTACTCTTTGTTATCATTACCATGTTCTCTTTTTATTTCTGAATATATTTCCTTTACTCTTTCCCTGACCTCACTCATGATCTGCTTATTATCAATACAGGATATGTCTTGTATCTCTTAAAGGTGAACTGGAAAACTGTCTTGCACATGTTAGGTGCTCACATTTTACAGTTAATAGAACTGTATTATAAAAGGGTTCATGATGAGTATTTAAGAAGCGAATCTCTTTGGTGAGGTGCATGATTTTTCCAAATTCTTGTCTATAACAAATAAGCTGAAATAACATTGAGAGTCATTGGACTCACAGTGAGAGCCTAGCTTTCCCTTATTACTGACAACACATTATAAATCTTTGAGAGCTTGCGAGTGATGCAAAGATGGCAGAGATCTCTTTGATTATGTTTCTTTTCTTCCTGGTGAATTCCACAGGAGCCACCTGTCTCCTCTCCTGGCTTTCACTGTCTTATATTGCCATCCACTCCTGCTTTTCCCAAAGTAATTCATGTGTTGCATTCTTTCCTCTCTAATAATGAATAGCACTTGCATACTTTGTTCTGTTACACCTATTTCTCACCAAGCCCATTTTATAGATGGGTAAATAAAATACACAGAGGCTGGTGGCTTGCTCAGTGCCACAGAGCCATTGAGAGGTAGAGCTGGCTTTGGACTCAATTAGTCTGACCTCAGAGTCCACGGTCTTCAGCATGATACTGTATCCAGTGCTGGCTCTTTTTATGCCGTGCAGGCCCAGAAGCCCTATCTCAGTGAACTTATGCCCTACCAGGGAGCATATGTACTGCAAGCTGGTTGGTCCAGAAAGGGTCAAAAGTCTTAATCTCACCAACAAGATGGGTCACTCCATTTCCCTTGGGAGAGGAGTGAAAGGGGGTGGAGGTAGATAGCCAGTTTCTCAATATCTCCCCCAAACCCGAAGTTCCTATTTTATTAACCAATGTCAAAATGCAGAGATGGGGAGAAAATGGTTTCTTCTAACCTACCCACATAAAGATAATTAGATAAGGTAGTATGTGATTTTGTTCTCTGAAAAGAGGGTAATGACAAAGTCTTTTCTTACATAATATCACCCAGAATTCTTGGTGTTTTCACAGAGATAGCTAAAATAATTTATAATTTTCTATAGATTTTATTTTGCTCTAACACCCTCTTTATTCTGCTAGATTTTTCAACAAGCCTTCTGCCTCACTTCTATTGGAATTTGTCATGTGTTTGCATCTCATCCATCCATCACTTGGGCCAATATGGCTTTGGATGTTCAGAGAGGACGACTCAGCTTTGTTGGCATTCCAGCAAATATTTTCAGAAAAAAAGTAGGAACTCCTTGCTGAAATCACAATTTGCTGACTTGTATCTGTGGAATGGCACTCTCTCTGCTGCTTTGGCTTATAATTACCTAGGGGTGATAGGTTCATTCAAATGACCTGCCTCTTCCATGAGCTCATCTTGGCAGTACAAAGTGAGACATCCCAGAGAACCAGTCACAGATAATTGCTACGGGAACCTGAAGGCAAATCACGTGCTCCTGTGTAATTAAGCTCTGTTTTGACTTGGCATTGGACCGTGTTCACTCATTGTGGACGCACCCAGTTCAGGTAGGTGCAGTCACCACTGCTCTGTGGTTGACAGTGTTGCTCTTTGGGGTTTGGCTGAAAATGCCCTTAAAATGACAATACTTGGAGTGTTGACCAGTTGCCCCAAATGTTTTTCAATATCTGTGGTTAAGGGTGTATTCATGTTGTAATGTGGGTTTAGGCAAGGAATGTTGACCTTTTATTTCTCTTCCCTTCAGAATTTTGAAAATTTCAGGTATGATGTATGTAGTACTTTGCCTCCAGAATTTTCATATTTAGATTCAAATGACATTTGTTGAGCCCTCACTATGCATCAAGCTCTGTGCTAGGTGTTTTATATTTGCATTCTCATTTAATCTTTACAACAAATTTGTATAAGATGTTGTTGTTTCCATTTTATTGATGAATAAGTAGACCAAATGAGGATCAATGACTTGCCCAAAGACAAACAGCTTGAGGTGGAGGGAGGACTGAAAACCAGGTCTTCTCCATGTTTTCCTACTCTTCCACATGACCTGTGAGTGAGGTAACTACTGGAGTCTAGTCATAGCTCATTCAAGGTTTTCCAACTTCCCTTTTTAGATTTTTACAAAGAAAATCAATGCTCTTTTTGTTGGTTTGTGTTAACTTGAAGCCATGATGGAGTTAGTAGTGAAGTACTGAATGAATTTTTAGTGGAAATGTTTAGGGTTCAAGATTCCCCAAGAAGAGTGATCTGCAGTTGCTTGGTGAGATTTCTCAGTTAACCAACATCATGGCATCCTCATGACTCTTTGGGGATTATTAAGTAACAAGACCTGCTTGCCAACTCACCTGTCCACTCAGACCTTTGTACTGGTTCCCCTTGATTACTGAATCAAATTTGATCTCTGCCATCTTGAGTTGAAGATTCTTCAGTTCTATTTCTGGTCACTGCACAGTGGTTGCCCTCCATTCAGAACAGGTGTAATCCCTACTCCCTCTGCAGACCCTCCTCCCCATTCCTTCCTTCATTCGAGCTTCCAATATTCTTCTCTGCCGATCTGTATGCTCCCCACCCTTCCATGTCCAACCCAGGTCCTATTTGCTCTGGGAAGCCTCACCCAGAGATACTCCTTTCTCTAATACTTGGGTTTTCAATAATGCCCTTGAAATTTGAGACCTGTGGGGAATTCATTCCAGAAGCTGTGTAGAGGAGACACAGGGAGTCCTTGCTCTTCACTCCAGCTACCACTAGAGCAGTCCTTCTTTCATTCTGTTTGATATATAGGGATTCTGCTTCAAAAGAGCATCACATTCTCCATTTTGATAGTACTTAAGGCCAGAAAGTGGGGCATGTTAGCATCAGATTTTTAGACTGGAGTGCTGGCTCAGGTCAAAAACACCCTACAGGGGTTTTTTGTTATTGTTTTGTTTTTTTGGAGGAAGAGAGAGATGGCTTTATTTTTCCGCCAGGCAGAAGGGAAGATCCAGGAGGCTAGTGCCTCAAGAACTGTGCCCACCCCCCCGTCCTGGAAAATTAGAGGGGGTCTCACAGGTGGAACTCGCAGTCCAGGGTAACTGACAATGATCAAAATGGTGAAGGTCCTGAATTCTTCTTCTTCTTGCAGTATTTTAAACCAGTCACTGCTGGCGTCAGGCAGCCCGACAATCGGGTCCGTTCCTCTCTGGGCCATTGGCCTGCGACCTCCTTTCTCAATTATGTGTGGAATCTACTAAAGTCCAACGCACAAACACAACAGAATCTTGATTGTCAGGAACTTGCTTCGAAAACTGGGAGCCCAAGATTCAAGTCAGTTACTTCTGGGTCCAAGTTTTGCCTCTGTAGAAATAGCCAGTCATGCTGTCTGGCCAATGGGCCACCCGACCAGGCTGGAAGTGCCCCCATCACAGCTGAAGGCAGACGTCTACCCGCTCTGTGAGGGGAGGCAATTTGAGCCAGAGAGTCAGAGGCTCCGGACAACCAACCGCTCCTCTCAGGGGTCATCCTTGGGGTTCTGCCCACCTCATCTCAGAGCCTGGAGGTATCATCTTTTTTAGGGTACTCACTCCCTGAAAGCATGCTAGCTACCTGGGAAGCTACCTGAGTTTTGGAGACCATGGAAACAGAACCAAAAGTCACTTCATCCAGCAGTGTTTCTGCTGAGGTAAACCCACACACTCTATATCAGTCGTTCATTCTCGTGTGTGTGTGTGTAAGAATTTGCATTTCTAACAATTCCCTAGATGATGCTGATGCTGCTCATCTGGGGTCACACTTTTAGAACCACTGTTTTCAATTATTGTAGAAGATAACAGTGCTAATGTGTACAAAGCCAGTGTCATCCACCATCCTCTGGGCCTTCCTCATGAACCCTGACAGATTTGGACTATTTTTCTTTCATGTGGTCTAAGACTTACTTACTTATACTTCCATGGCCTTTCTCCAAACCACCATATGAGTCAATATAATTGATTAATTTCTCTCGACTATGTTACAATGCTGTCTTAGACCTGTGTCCTTAAAATTACTCCCAGTCCATCTATCTTCCTAAGAGTTTGGGGTGTTCTCGAACTCTTTTGTCACACATTTTTAGACCAGCTCTTGTTCTCTGACACTCTTTCCACAGAATTGCACATACCTTGAGAGCTAAATCACACATTGTGTGCAGATTTTACTAGTTTTTGTGGGAAGCCATATTTCTTTTGGAGGAGAGAACTCCACATTGCTTTCCTTCACATTTTCTTTAATTCCATTTTCCCACCATACCCAGTAAATGTGAAAAACAGTGCTCTTCTTCTGCCTATTTTTGTCATGAGGTAATAAAGTGAAAAGCACTCGGTTGTAATTTACCACCAATAGAGATTTCCTGCTTAAAAGTTCAACAAGAGCATGAGTCACAGAGTCATGGACATATGAATATAAGCTGTGACCCATGTCCTGGGAGTAATTGGACCCAGGCTAATGAGGACCAAGGAGCTGGTGTATACAGCTTAAGTTCAATCATTGATGTTTTTTGTTTTTTCCTTATTATCTTTTGGGTTTCCTGGGGAACTGGCTCATATCCCCAGGGAATCCAGGAAGCCTTGAAGTGTGGGATCCATTATGGGAGTGGTGAACATGGGGGACTGGAGCAGATACAGCTGGTTGCTATACTTGAAAATGAGATCAAATACTTAAAATATTACAGAAGGTTTTATTTTTCAGTTTAATGGTTTTGAAAGTCCTCCTCAAACCAGGGTAAAATATTTATCATATACTCACCTTAGTATGTGGCTTTGGATGACATTATAAGGACTTCAGTTTTGGTAGATATGCTAAGGCAGGTAACTAGGACCTCTAGACCCTCTATTTCCCACCGGATTACCTTAGTTTAATAGGCATTGCAATAGTGGATTGGAAGGTAGAGATTGGTTGGTATCACAGCAGCCTTTTAGTTAAGATGTTTCAGTGTACTGAAGTTTGTTCCAATCCTGGGCAATTAACTAGCTATGGTTATTACATCACCCATCACTTCTTTGTGCCACAAGACGTCAAAAGGCTCTTCCTCTTATTTTGTTCATCATGATTAGTGCAGCTTGTACCCTCTTTCTTACTTCCTTCCTCTGTTCTTTTTCTCTCTCTTTTGCCTGTCCTATGGCAAAGACAGTCAAGTGAAGCCAGCTGGGTGGGTGACAGGGGGTCGCTAGCAAACCAATCAAGTTAGGGTGGTTTGTATTGTGTCATCTTAGCTTGGCTGGAACTACATTGCCCAGAATTCTCTTCCTTGTATAGTTCTGGGTTAAAATAGGCCACAATACATTTTGTGAAAGTTTAGAAGGTGCGAGTGAAGCAACAGCCATACTCTTTTTATACTTGGAAAGTCCACATATGGCACAAGGCAGTGCTGTCACTCACACATGCCATCATTTTCTGCAAACTCATCCTGATAGCTAGTCCCGCAGCTCCTGTTACTCCTGCTGGATCCTCCTTCAGCTGCTCTGCCTCTTGAGCCAGGTGAGAATCTAGTTCCATGGTAAATAATATCATCTCCTCCTGAAGGACACTCCCTCATCGAAGGTGGTAGACTCGAAGAGGTGAGAGAACAGCATCAATTCTAATCTGTCCTCGAGGATTCCAGCTCATCCTTGAAGGTTCCAGTTGTCCTTGTTTTCCCCACTTGATATCCATGTTTCCCTTCTGACTGCTGACTTTAGGCCTCCACACCAAACACAGAAGGCACAGCCTCCTGTAGGATGTTTAACTCCCACCATTGTGGTAATGTCGAATCCCTGTAATAAATCCCTTATTAGCTGTCTCCAGTGCTTCTATTTCTTTGATCAAATCCTGGCTTATATACAGTTCATGATTCTTAGGTGGGGGACTGCTTGTTGGAATCAATCTACAGGGAATTTGGCCAATGGATTTTGAGATTGTCAAGCACCCAATGGCCATTGGTGACAGCTGATTTAGGACGCTCAGGTATTTGGAACTGAATAAGCAGCTAAACCTTAGCAGCTGATTCCACTAAGAGACACTTTATGCAAACTAACTTTGGGAGTCCTGCTGAGCCACTCTGAAAATTGGTGTTTAGACTCAGGAAATTTTAAGCAATGGAGGAATACAACTTCTTCAACATCTTGGGTCTGGAAACTTCCAAAAGGCAGATGCTGTCTGCAAAGTTGCTTGTGTTTTTCTTCTTGTGCCCTTCCTCTTTCCTTTTTTGTTCTGTTGATGTAAAGGAAGATAGGAAGAGAAAAGGAGGAAACTTTCCCTATTACTTTTCTTCCTTTCTCTCTTCACATTATCCATCAATACACGGTCCCAAATCACAGGCATGTGACCATTATATGGTATTATTTCAGTGTTAGGAAACTTGACAGCCTTGGAGAACAGAATTCAACTCTTAATGTTTATGGAATTCCATCTTGTACTTGGGCAGCAGCTTTAGGACAGCAGTGTTTCTGACCTCCCCTTGGACCTCCTCTCTCTACTTAGTCTCATGCTTCTGGGTCTTTCTAAAGAAGCAACCAGGAAAAGGAAATTTTATTTTAAAGCCGATTTTCCCCTTTGAATTCCATGTTTGGGGAAAAAAGCATTTTTTGAGCCATGTTTTAGAATTATATGTCTTTAACCCAACTTTCATAATTCAGAAAAGCCCAATACAAAAAACGTCTCCAGAGCCTTCTATACTAAGAGGAAATTTAATTCTTAGCAGAAGCTTATTTTTAAATTTAGGTTATGACAAGCCACCTCAAATCACTGGAAATGGTATGAAGCAAACCACTGAAACCTATGTTATATTATCCTGCCTCATTGCCTTATTTCTTTTCTCAGAACTACCATGGACAAAACTGAGAAGAAAGTATGGGGTTTCTTGTTCTCTCTGCTTCTGGACCCCACTTTAGGCAGGGGACCCTATTGCCTTAGTCTTTTTTAAAAATTAATTAATTTATTTTTGGCTGCATTGTGTCTTTGCTGCTGAACGTGGGCTTTCTCTAGTTGCGGTGAGCGGGGGCTACTCTTCCTTGCGGTGCATGTGCTTCTCATTGCAGTGGTTTCTCTTGTTGTGGAGCACGGGCTCTAGGCATGTGGGCTCAGTAGTTGTGGCTCACGGACTCTATAGCACAGCTCAGTAGTTGTGGCACATGGGCTTAGTTGCTCTGCAGCATGTGGGATCTTCTCGAACCCGTGTCACCTGCATTGGCAGGTGGATTCTTAACCACTGTGCCACCAGGGATGTCTTGCCTTAGTCTTTTTTTTTTTTTTTTAACATCTTTATTGGAGTATAATTGCTTTACAATGGTGTGTTAGTTTCTGCTTTATAACAAAGTGAATCAGCTATACATATACATACATCCCCGTATCTCCTCCCTCTTGTGTCTCCCTCCCACCCTCCCTATCCCACACCTCTAGGTGGTCACAAAGCACCGACCCTGCCTTAGTCTTTTGTCATGCTTTTTTGCATGGCTCAGTTAATTATTAATTCATACTAAATTAAGAAAGAGAGACCACCACCTCTCTGGGCAGGGAGGTAAGTGGGTGGAGGGAGTTTAAATTTAAGAGTTTAAGTTTTAAGATGAGTACTTCAGGTTTCACCTGAATGTTTGGGGAAATGTCTTTTTGGGGATTCAGATCTTTTTTTCTACCACTAAAATATCATTCCTAGTAGATATATAACAACATCACTTAAAGATCTCTTCTGTCTTCTTTCTTTAATTTTTCAGCTGCACAGGCAAAGAGTCTCAATGATAGAAGTAGGATGATCATCGACCCTGAGTGTGTGATAATCTCAGACTTGGAGGTAAAGAGATAGGATATCTATTGTGAATGAACTGTACATCACAAATATAGTCCATGAGGCACTTTGTCTTTCCTCCATGCAGCAGTGTTAAATTTGCAAATTCTTTGACCTTTCTCTCATTAAAGGATAGAATCTATTTCCCCTCCCCTTGAATTTGGGTGGGATTGTGACTTCTTTGACCAAAGGGGTACTACAGAAGTAATGATATGTTACTTCTAATGTCAGATCACAAAAGGCCATAAAACTTCCATTTTGGTTGTTGGGAACACTCTCTTGAAGTCCTGCTACTCTGAGGCCACCATACTATAAGGAAGCCCAAGTCATATGAATACGTATATAGTGTTATTTAAACCTCATCTGGGATAACAGAGGTGGGTCCAGGTCACTTTCTAGAGTATTGGTTAAAAACCCTGCTGAGTAAATTACTTCACCTCTTGGATTGCTCAGAAATTTAAGGCCAAAATGAGAACAGTTTTTTGAACTTAAGAAAAAAAAATTCTCTATCATTAAAAAAATATATTTTGGAATATGTAGAGCAGGAGGGAATTTGTTAGATGCAAGAAGATATATGGGCAGTATGGTGATAGTGGAATTGGGTTGGCTCTAATTTGAATTTGGGGAAAGAGGACCAGAGGCAGGTTTAGGGCATTTTCTACATGCCCTTTTGCCCTGCAATATTGTTTAAGTAACAAAAACAGCAGTTCAGTTTCAGTGACTTAATGAAACTAAAGACTTACTAGAGTTTCCTTTGTTGCTGCTATCAAAGGCAAAGCCATGTATTAAATCACTTTTTAAAAAGTCACCTTTTCATTATACAATTGGAAAGATGAGGGTAGATTGTACAGTGTTTCTCTGAATACCCTCAACCAAGTATCTGACTTGCTAACGTGTTATGATTACTTATGAGAAGGAAGTTGAGTTATAGCTTCCACTCAAGGAAGTACCAATAACTCAAGCTTATCTTCTCTCTTCCCTACCCCACAATCTCTTGTGTCATGAGAGGGTTCTCATTCAAATGCCTATTGAGATGGAAAAGAGTTTGAGAATTCCTGTGACCTATGAGTTACCCTTGCCAACATTGTACATTTTGGTCTTATTGATTATATCTTATTGCTCACTCCAGATATTTTGCATCTAGGTGTTAACGAAGCTAAAAGAGGGAAAGAAATATGCACTGTGTCCACTAATACACCTCTCCAAGGGTAACTTAAATTCTGACTTCCTTTATAATAGATTGGTTTAGCCTAGCTTTGAACTTAACGTAAACAGAATCATTTAGTATGTTTGTGTCTGGCATTTTCCACTCGACATAATATCTCTGAGATTCATCTATGGTGTTGTTTATTTTAGTAGTCTACTATTCACTATATAACTAAGTTTGAAATTGAATGAGTTTCAAAATTGAATATAAGTTCCAAAATTGAATATGAGTTCCAAAATTGACTATAAGTTCCAAAATTGAATATGAGTTTCTTGAAATCAGAGATCTTGCATTATGTTTTATGGTTTATCCTAAGAGTTCAAAATAAATATTTGTTGAATGAGTTAACATAGCGTTTCTCTTTTATTCTTTCTTCTTGACCTCCATCTATGTCAGTAACACAAAAAAGAGCACATTTCTGCCTACCTGCACTGTCCAAGGTAGTAGCTTATAGAGTTGGTTGCTAAAAGACAATATAAGTGGGTTCTGGCAGCCAGAGTATTTTTTAGTGACTAAATAAGAAGCTTGCTGACTTTAGACCTGTTAATTTTTTTTTTTTTTTTTTTTTTTAGCAACAGTAAAATCATCTGAGTCATCTGGTTCTAAATACTTTGGTCTAAGTAGAAGTTATGTTAATAGTAAAATAATACCTGAATTCTGAAAGTCTGATTTTGAAAACATCAGGTCTACCTCTTACTTTCAGACCTAGTCCACAGAGAAAGCCTTTTGCTACAGTTTTCTACTATTTTGTCTGCTCTTTAATGCTGTGTTTTACTATATATTTATTTATATTTTTCTAGTTTTATTGAAATATAATTGACATATAACATTGTATTAGTTTAAGGGGTACAACATAATGATTTGATATATGTTTATATTGGGAAATGATTATCACAGTAAATTTAGTTAGCATCCATCACCTCACATAGTTATATTTTTTTCTTTGATGAAAGCTTTTAAGATCTACTCTGAGCAACTTTCACATATATTATACAATACAGTATCATTAACTATAGTCACAGGCTATACATTATGTCCCAGAACTTTCTTATACTTAAAAGTTTGCACCCTTGACCACTTTCACCCCTTTCCTCCATCCCCCATCTTCACCTCTGGTAATTATGGATTTGTTCTCTATTTCTCTAATTTTAGTTTATTTAGGTTCCACATATAAGTGAGATCATACAGTAATTGTTTTTCTTTGTCTGACTCACCTCACTTAGTATAATGACCTCAAAATCCACCCATGTTGTCAAAAATGGCAGGATATCATTCTTTTTTTAAAGGCTGAATAATATTCAATTATATATTTATATCTCATAACTTCTTTATCCATTCATCTGTTGATGGACACTTAGGTTGTTTCCATGTCTTGACTATTGTAATACTGCTGCAATGAACATGGGGGTGCAGATTTCCCATCAAGATAATGAATTTGTTTCCTTTAGCTATATATCCACAAGTGGAATTGCTGGATCATATGGTAGCTCTAGTTTTAATTTTTTGAGGAACCTCCATACTGTTTTTCATAGTGGCTGCACCAATTTACGTTTCTGCTTACAGTGTACTAGGGTTTCCTTTTCTCCACATCCCTGCCCACATTTATTATCTCTTGTCTTTTTGATGACAGCTATTCTAACAGGTGTGAGGGGATATCTCACTGTGATTTTGATTTGAATTCCCTGATGATTAGTGATGTTGAGTTGGTCATTTGTATGTCTTCTTTGGAAAAATGTCTATTCAATTCTTCTTCCCATTTTCAAATTGGATTGTTTGGTTTTTTTGCTATTGAGTTGTATGAGTTCTTTATATATTTTGGATATTAACCCCTTATGAGACATATGATTTGCAAATATTTTCTCCCATTCCATAGGTTGCCTTTTCATTTCATTGATGGTTTCTAATGCCATATTTTTAAATTACATGCTCTGGATCTTTTAATTTTAGGCTCTTGACTACCTGTTTTGGAGGTTGAGGATTTTTCTCTGCAATACCATCATCTCAATTTCACTGGTCAGGATCCTTCTAGTATAGTTATATAATGGTTGGTTTAAATTTGTTGAATCAATTATTTACTATGTTATTATTTACTGCTGAGGTAATACATTTATGGTGTTTACATTCCCTGTATTTTTTTATGGACAATAATGTTCATCAAAGTGTTAAGTATATATATATTTTTTTTCTTTATTTCCCCCAGCTTTATTGAGATATAAATGACATGTAACATTGTATGTTTAAGATGTATAATGCAATGATTTGATATATGCATATATTGTGAAATGATTATCACAATGAAGTCAGTTAACACGTCTATCACCTCACATAGTTACCATTTGTGTGTGTGTGTGTTGAGAACTTTTAAGATCTACTCTCTCAGCAACTTTCAAGTAGACAGTACAATATTGTTAACTATAGGCACCATGCTGTACATTAGATCTTTTCTTTCATGTAAAACTTTTCTTCATGGACTTAATAGTGATCTCTCTTACTCCTTTTTCATTTTCTTAGTTATATAAAAGAACCTATAGCTATTCTTCTCAAATGCTCCAACAACAGTTATTACCCAGCAATAATCTTCTCTCTTTCTTAATTTATCACTACATTTTTATGAAGAACACTTCCTGTTATCTTTCTTAAAAAGGTGTATGGGGAAAAATATTATGAAATCTTGAATGTTTCAAAATATCTTTACCTGCATTCTTGTTTGAGAGTTTGAATAATAGAATAGCAACTACTCATGTGATTAAACCTGTGTGTTAATCATATCATTTAAATAAATCATTATGTTGTTTCACTATGAATTTTCCTTCGAATTTTGAAAGCATTACTCCAGTGTCTTCTAATATGTATTGAACTGTTGAGAGATCCAATGCCATTCTGACTCCTATTTTTTTGGAATGAGATCTATATTTTTCTCCCTGAAGCTTTTAGGATATTCCCATTATTTATGGTATTCTGAAACTTCATAAGAATTCTTCAAAAGGGTCTTTTTATCACTTATTTTCCTGGCTACTCAGTCATTCCTTTTTGCCTGTAGGCACATGCTCTCAAGTTCTAGGAAATTTTCTCATATTATTTATTTAATAAAAATCTCTTCTCTTTGATTCCCCCCCCTTCCCCCTCCACCCCGGGAACTGCTATTGATCTGAAATTGAATGTAGGGAATATTGATAGTTATTCAAATATTTATTTCATTCCATAAAATCAATCTCAAACAATCATAGTCAATTTACCTTCCTTACAAGTCAATATTTCAGGGGTGAGCAGTCTAGGCTAGTTTGGGATAATAATAAATGAAGAGAGGCTTCTAAAGTGTTCTGGGAGAGATAAAACAGACTCTCCCTATGGCTTGCTATGAACAAATAAATATTTTGTTTTAGTTGCTGCTTATAGTCAACTTATGGCATCAGAGGAACCAGACATAAGATCATGATGGAGCTGTGGACTGCAGAATTAAGAGGGTGAGAAAAACTGGGACCTTAAGGATAGGGGGAAAAAAAGCTCAGTCAATAAAAACTGGAGCCCACACTGTTTCTCATCTACCTCTTAGATAAAAACTATCCTTATATTTAAAGCCACTTTGGAATGGTTTTCTTGTACTTAAAACCAAAAGCATCCTAACTAATATATTGGATCTCCTAGATAAATTTCTCCAAATTTAGTGTGCACCCAAATCACTGGGGGATCTTATTAAAATGCAGATTCCAACTTAATAGATTTGGAATGGAGCCTGAGAATCTATATATCTGACAAGGTACCAAGAGATGTCAATACTTCTGGTCTGTGGGCCACACCTTGAGTAGCAAGGTTCTAGACTGATCTTCTTATTTTCTTATGTACTCTATCTTTACTTCTTATATCTTTGATTTAAAAAAATGCTTTCTGGGATATTTCCCTGTTACAATGTGCTTTTATTGTATTTTTCAGTTATCATTAATAAATCAAGATATCTTTCTTGTTTGTGATCATTCCTTTCTTATAACATTCTATTCTTCTTTCATATATATGATATTTTCCTATCCCTCTGAAGATATTAAGGATGACTTTTTAGGGGGGTAACTTTCTTCTATATCCTGAAGCATTTCTGTTTTTTTTTTTTTCAGTTTATTTTTTAGAATCTCTCACATTAGAAGATTTTCTCAATTTTCTGGTGATCCTTGAATGTCTACTCAGGTTTAAGTGAAGCTCTAACAAGCTGACTTGTAGCTTTGTAGGTGAGGAGTGGAGGCAGAATTGTTGGCTTATGAAATCCTTTAAGGTAATCAATGAGCTAGCTTTTCCATCAGGGGATTCCCAGTTACCTCTATGAAAAGTATTTTTCCTGGGGGCTGTTCAGCTTTTCCAAATAATTTCAGTCTTCTGTCCTGAAACTGGGAGTAGTGTTGCTGGTGTAAATCCTTGGCTGCTGGTGTTCTATAAGCAGAGGAGAAGAAGGGGGTGAAGGGACACACAGCTCAGCATGGAGACATTTGCTTTCATGCCGTTATTTTCAAGGTTAGCTCCTCTTTCCCTTTTTCCTCTCAGGCTTCTGTTTATTCAGAACATCACACATTGTTCCTCTAGGGGATGTAGGAGCACGTAGTTGCCTTGAATGAAGAAGGGGATCAGGTATTTGAGAAATTTCCAACTTTCTATGAACAAATAACCCATACATCCTGCATTTGGACCTGAATCTGAACCCAGACTTCCATGTCACCAAACCTCTTAGGGTTCAGCAGGGGCAAATGGCCTCATTTCTCTCTGCTATCCCTTTTTTGAAGGCAATTAGATTGTGATTTTCTCAGTTCTGTGAAGTCACTTATAATCTTTCATCTGTTTCTGTTTTTCTATTCCTCATTTGCTTAGTCAAACTTTGTAACCTTGTATAAGTCAAAGTAGGGAAATGCTTATTTATCTGCTATGAAAGGGTAATAATGAGTTCCACCCAAGGACATTTAAAAATAGTTGAGCTCTATCCCATTAAATATTAAAATATTATTTCAACATTTTAAATTTATGTCATTCAAACTTGTAGCATTTCATAAAGCACAGTGCCTTCTAAGCATTATGGAGTAGTATGCTAAAATTATGAAGCCTGACAAATTTGAGAAGGAGTGAGAAAATATAGCTGGGGGGATAGGGTGGCTGAATTATAAAAGGTGAACAGGAAACAAGAATTCTGGAATCAGAATGTGAAGGGTTGACTATGCCATCAAAAGAAACTTGGGTTCCATTTTTATAGGAATTTGACATGTAGGCAGTAGCAGTCTCGAGGAGAGACAGATTGTAAAGATAGCTGTCAGATGACTCTAATTGTGTTGACAAGATGTGAGAGTCTGAACTAAGTGGTGATGGAGAGACAGAGACAAATTACAACATTTTCATGGCTGAATTATTAGGAGTAGGAAACTGGATTTGGGGACAAAGGGAGGGTAGCATATGTATACATGCCTCTTACAATATCTCCTTGCCTTACTTCTGATTTCAACTGCAGCTGTGGTAGATGGCTCCTATATATACTGGAAGTGCAGGGAACACCCAAGCCAGGTCCCACTCCCAGCAACTCTTAACCACTGGGAAATGAGAATTTGTAAAAATGCTGTAGCCTCTCAAACTTCACTGGGAAAGTCTGGAAACTTATTTCACACAGTTCCTCAGAACCATGGAGTTGTGGAGTGCAATTCTGTGGAATTGCACTCCAATTGTCCACAATAAGAAACCTCTCAGCAACACTCCTTTTTATTTGTTCTTTCTCCTTCCCTGCTTCACACTCTACTCTCTCACTTCTGCCTCCTAGGGTCACCTTGTAAATAAACTTTGTGCTCAAATACTGGCCCCAGCTTCTGTTTTTGGAGAGAGCTTGTTGAAAACAGGGAGATTTGAAAGCTAACTCTAGCATGCATGTCTGCATGAGTAGGGAGGCCAAGACCTACCTAGGAAATGGTGGAGGAAGAACAGTGGCAGCTGAATTTGGTTCAGAATGCATTGCATTTAAGGTGCATTGGAATATTCAGCTAAAGAGATATGGTGAGGAGAAGTGGGGGCTTTGTAAGTCATCAGCATAAAGGTGGAGGAAGAGAATGAAATCAAGCAAGTGAATAGATGGTTCAAGGAATGAATGAAAAACAAGAAAGGTGGACAGAACCTTGGAGAACACCAACATTTAGGGATGGATAGAGGTAAAAACTGTGATATGTTCACTGTAATTTTGCTAGCCTTTTGGGAGTGGCACATAGTAATACTCAGTAAATATCTGTCCAGGGATTGAACTGGAGAAGCAGACTGAGATGGATTGGGCAGAGGCTGGAGAACCAGGACATCCAATGATATATGGAGTAAGGAGTGTAGAAATGAGAAAATGTCAAATGTCACTTCAGGTTCATCTGGGGCATTGGCTGAATTAAGTCACTGGGAGACTTTGTTGTCCTCAGTGAGAGAAGCAAGAGGGACAGGTGCAAACAGCAGTTGTCAAGGGTCTGTGGAATCAATATGCCTTGAGGAAGTTAGAGGTGGAGATTTTGATTTTTTTTTAAATTATGATTTTAAACCTAATGTAGGGTGGTTGGAGAAATTTGGAAAATGTAGTAGAGTATAAAGTAGGAAATAATAACTACTCAAGATCCCTCCATTCCTCCATTATTCCTTCCATAATAAACACTGTTAACAGATGGTGGTATTAACTTGAATCATATGAAAGATTTTGAAGATCAGAAATAGTTGAATATGGACACTTTCTTAAGGTTCAGAGTATATTTCTTTGCAGATAGATGACTACTCTTTTAAGAGGTGGAGAAGGGGGAAAAACATGTAGGAGTAGCTCATGGGGTATGAACTTAGGTAAAGGTTTAAAGTTCTAAAATTTAATAACTTTTTAAGGACAGGAGCATCTTAAAATATATTTGTAAGCTAAGAGGTAGGTGGAAGGAAGTTTGACAAAAACTGATGAGAGTTGTTTACTGAGGTTGGAAACATGAAAATTGTCTTCCATCTGTTGATCTGGTGGGTGCTTTCCTCCAGCAGTGCTGGGAAATTGGAGGCTGTTGGATGGGGATTTCAGGGTGGCAGCTCCTGGAAAAACAGGCCCAGCTTCTTTGCTGTGGTTGCAGGGACACAGTGAGCTTTTCCATTTGGGACCTTACCCTGTACTTGAACCCAAACAGCTTGGACACAGAACATGCTGAGGCTCCTATCGGGGCAGGGATCGCAGCTCAGGCCACACTCTGGGTTGTTATGTAAACAGGCTGTTTGAAGCAACTTGAGCCTCAATCTCAAGGTAGGAAGCAAGATGCTTTTGTTTATTTTTGGAGTAGAATTTTGTGGCCCAATCTGCAGAGAGTTTCCTTCATCATCTGGAAGACCACTGGAGCACGGGGAAGCCAGAAGTGGAGTCTGCCTCCAGACGTTTATAGGGAGCCAACCAGGTTTTAGACATTGAAGCTCAACCACTGTAGACTTCTTCTAGCATGAAGGTAAGCAACAAAAGGCCACGTGGGAGAATTATTGTTCTTGATTTACCTTTATTTTTTTAAATAGGAGGAGAATAGGTGCTTATCAAGCCTTCATTATAGTTAAAAAAAACAAAAACAAAGACTAAGCTCTAATTAGACTGATGTCTTATAAACAAATGAGATACAAAGTATATGAAAACCTACCACTACCTACAACTACCACTGAAGAAAACCAAAACCTCTTAGAGAAACCTCCCACCCTCTCTGCTTATAACACATGGGTTCTTCAGTCACAAATTTCAGCCTCTTTCTTCTCAGAAGCTGGAAGCTGATGAGCAGCTGAGCTCTGTGTCCACAGGCTGGTCCCAAGAGGAATCACCTCTCACAGCAGACAAGAAATCATTACCCCAGGGGTACAACAACACTAGAATCTTGCCTTATTACTACCCTTAAGGTACACTATATCATGGAATCTTTTTAATGAGGTCCTTTTGATACTGTACTGAATTAAGACCCTTTGGTAGAAACATTTTCATGCATTCTGTTTAAAAGTAAATAGGTTAGAAGTTTAGGGTTAGAGGAGCTTCAATTGTTTCTGTATTTTTAATCAAGGTCAAGCCAAGCTGCTTTACAATGTATTCTTCAATTTCAGGCATTTGTTACCTCTCCCATTCTGTCCCTTCCTCTCCCTGGCTCTGTACCTTAACCTGCGAAGTTAATAAAAACACTAGCTAATGTGAACCCAGTCTTACTGTGTTACAGGCACTGGCTAATAGTTTTATACACCTGATCACCTTTTGACATCAGCAATCTTGTAAACCAGTTTGATTATTATTCCTGCTTTACCCTTCAGGACAACAAAGTTTAGAGAGGTTAAATGACTTCCTTAGAATCACACAGTTAGGAAGAATCAGAACCACTTTAAACACAGGCATTGTGATCTCATTGCCAGGCTGCTGTTGCTAAGAGGACCAATTTCTGTAAGAACAGTGAGGGGAAGGAGCACCCAGGACAGGGTGTCTCGTAGACCCCATATAAGGACAGTTCCATGAGAACTAACAGGTTGCTACTTCATTGTAGGATTTCAATGACAGATATTTCCAACAATTCTGGAAGTGAGCATCTCCAAAATCTTGTTAGAAATAGAAAGGGCATGATGCTTAAAGGTACAATGAATATATAGTGGTTTAACTGTTTGAAATGACAAATAAAATAGGTTCTTACTATCTGTTTATATTACAGATTTTGGAATAACTAATTGTGGCCTCAAAATTTGGGACACTCTTCCCCTGTGTATCACCCTGGATACACTGGAAGGAAAACACCAACATAATGCCTGTTCCTCAGAACTTATGTTCCTAATCACCTGATCACCTAGTTTAAAAGCTGGTCCAGAAAGGAAAAATAAAGGCAATTAGTTTAGAGCCCAAATAGAAAATCTGACTCTTTTTTATTTATATTCATGACCATTTCCTACTGAAACTTCCTAATCAATATATGTTTGGAGAAAGTCCAACCTGCCCCAGAATAACCATATTTTTAAAAATTTAGATCTTTCTTTATTCTGGAGCAGTGGTGTGGGTAGTAGACTCTGAGCCAGGGTCCTAATGTTCTAGCCCCTGTCCTGCTCTCCTTACTCACTTTAGGTAAACTATTTAACCTACACCTATTCTGGCTTGGATTAAATCAGGGATTTTAAAATGCAGAGCCCATGGACTTTGAGCGAATCCATGGGTGAGATTCATAATATATATAGATTTTGAAAAATTTCTTCAAGTTCTGTGCAAGATCTTAAATGCAGTTTGGAGGAAAAAGAGTCCATAGCTTTCCATGAATTTTCAAAGACTCTGTGATCCCAAAGGGGTTTAGGAACCTCTGACTCGAATGCTCTACAGTACTTCCTCAGTCAAATTTTTTTCTAATTGTAGTTTTTTAGTGAGTTCTCATAAAGTATGCATTTGGATTCTTTAAAGATTGCAACAGTCTCTTTAAGGGTTGACTTTGTAAACCACGGAAACAGGTGTGAACCACTGTGGGGTGACTCATAGCTTAACCTTCACTTTTTGTTCTGTCCTGGGTCCGGATGGATGAATCATTTGACTAGAGCATCTAGAGGCTCACTGTAGGGAGCTGGCTTTGAGACATTGCCTCTTTGTTTAGTATTAGATGCCCCTTCTGGATCTGCAAAGAGGTAGTTTTGGAAGTGAGATGCAAAGACAATCTATCTTAGTAATGGCCAAACACCAAAAAGTTAAAGAGAATGGCCAACAAATATAAAAACCAACTAATCAAATTAAAACAAAATGAATGAACAAAAATAGTAGCTGTCCTATGTCTTAGCCTCTTATTCTATTTGTTGTTGCTGTTCTGTTTCTTCTGTCCCTTTACCAGTATTCAGTCAGTTCTTCTCCTAGTTTGTACACCCACAAGGGTACGTAGATGTGATGTATATGTTAGGTAACTTGGTGTCAAGAAACACTCAGAAATTGGATTTTGGGGCTCATCTATCTGAAGCCTGTAATGAATGTAGCAAGGAATCCTGGGTTAAAAGATAGTGTAGAGGAACACTACTAGCTCAGTGGAAGTGAGAACATCTTGTTTCCAAAAGATCCCTCCAGGAGCTCCAGATTAATTTATGCAGACCAGGGGTAAAAGAGGAGGCCTAGTGCTGAGACAATGTGTCTGAATTATATCTACCTGATATATTAAGTCTGGCAGCAGTCTGCAACTACTACAGCTGATAAAGTGGGCTCATTTGTAGTCATGGAATCTCCGTGAAGAAGTTATAATATATGAAAATCCAGTAATTAGCTATCCAGGCAATTAGTTTAGAGCCCAAATATACCTGCAGGGCTTATGTTTTATCTGTTGCAAGTTTATACTTGGGCTTTGGAGATTGTTGAAATATACATGTTTGCATTCTTCATTCAAGTGGATTCCATTATTTATGCCATATTTATAAAGAACTCTTTACCATGCTTGTTTCCTACTCCACTCAGGATAGGTGTTGGGTACTTAATTAATATTTGCTAAAGTAGGAGCTCCTCACATCAGAGATGGTTGGTGGGTGAGCCTGAACTGTTTCCTCTTCTCATGATGGAGTTGATTCATTCAGTACATAAAGTATTCAAATCTTTTCTTGTGTTTCTCAGCTCTGTAACTCTATGATATGCCCAGTAACATCTATATATTTTTTATTTTTCCTGGTTGAAACACTTCAAGAAGTGTCAGGCAGTGATGTGTATTAGCCTACTTACCACAAGTTTTGTGTGTTTGTGAGTATGTTTATGATTGTATTTTTTGGTAAATATGCAATAGGCAGAAGAAGCCTGTGGTTTTTCTTTTACAAAGTAAAAACGAGGTATAAGTTCTGTACAGTTGGAAGTAATGATAAACTTTAGAAATTATGAAGCTTGGATCTCCCTTTGGCTTTGGAATGAACTATATTTTAAGCAAGATTTTGACTGGTGGATTTTGATAAAATATTTTGAGATGAATTGCTTACCTGAAAGATGACTGAATCCAGTAGATAAAGAAAAAGTGACCAATAATGTGAAGCTTCTGCTATGTCAGAATGAAAATCCTTTGGCATTTTCAATAGTGTTATGTGATGATAGGTAGTCTAGACACACATCAAAGGAAAATTGTAGGTGGTTAATATCTGTACACAAACTTTCAATTCCCTGGATCTGTTTAATCTCCAAGAAATGGGTTGAGAGCAGAAAAGAAGGAGGATTAACTGAACTGTAGAAGGGGTGACTGTCTCTGTCACTTGTCCTTCCTTCCTGCACAGGAAATCTAGTAAACTAGACAGGGAGGATTGTGTGGAGAGAAAAAGCAATACATATGAAAATCTGTGGGGTATGCTTCAGGAACTACTAGTAAACCTTTATTCTACAGGTGGAGATTTCCCTGATAAAATAAACATCTCTTCGAAAGTTTTAATCCCTTTGTGAAATAATACTGTGTGAAATAATACTAATTAAAGTCCCTCAGCACGTGAGCACACACCATTTGTGAGGTTGCCACACACAAGTACTTATGTAGGGAAAAGAATGTATCTTACAAAAATGTTGCTTTGATGAGTATCATATTTGGAACCCTAATTGTGTCCCTTTAGGAAGCTAGTTTGACCAATGGTCATTCTTCATAGTACTTTAGTTTATCTTCCAGAAACCCATAGTGTTTACTTTTCTAGTAAACTCATTATTATTGAAATATAAGATACATACAGAAAAGAGTACACATCCTAATTGTACATCTTTATAAATTTCAACAAAGTAGGCCTTCCCCTGAAAACAATATCCATTATCAAGATAAAAAGCATTACCATTTTTGTGAGTTTTCCTCATGCCCCACTCCAGCCATTAACTTAAGAAAGGTGATCACTATGTGACATCCATCCACCCACATAGGTTAGTTTTGCTTCACTTTGAACTTCACAGACGTGGAACCATACAGTAATGCTCTTGTATTTGGCTTCCTATCATATTTGCGAGATTCATTTATGATGTTGCATGTGTCAGTAGTTCACACTTTTTCATTGCTGTGTAGTATTACATTGTATCAACACACCCCAAATTATCCATTCCACTGCTGATGAATGCCTGAGTTGTTTCCAATTTTTGGCTATTAACATTCTTGTACATGTGTTTTGTTAGACACAGTACTCATTTCTGTTGAGTATATACCTAGGAATGGAATTTTTAGACCAGGGAGTATGCACATATTCAACTTTAGTAAATAAGCACAAGAGTTTTTGAAAGTGATTGAAAATTTGAAATTTACAGTTCCTCCTGCAGTGTATAAGGGTTCCTGTTGCTTCACATTATCACTAACACTGGATAACGTTAGTTATACTGGTGGGTATGCAATAATACCTTACTGTGGCTTTAATTTGCACTTCTCTGATCAATGATGCCTAGGAAACCTTTATATGAATATTGGCCATTTGGATATTCTCTCTTATGAAATGTCTGTTCAAGTCTATTACCCATTTTAGAAATTGTATTGTCTCTCTTTTCCTTATTGATTGGTAAGATTTTTTTGTATATTATGAAGAAGTCCTTCTCATGCAAATGTACTGAAAATATCTTTAACTCAATGTCTTTCTTTTTCCCATCTTAATGTTATCTCTTGGTGATGCAAGTTCGTAATTTTAATAAAGTCCAATTTACCAACATTTAACCCCATTGTTTGAGCTTTTTGTGCTCACTCCAAGGGAATAAAGATATTCTTCTTCCAGTTTTCATAAACTTTATTGTTTTACTTTCACATTTAGTCTATGATCTACATCATATCTGGTGGTGTAAGTCTTCTAACTTTGTTCTTCTTCAGAATTTCTTTGGCTATTTTTGGTATTTTGCATTTCCATCTCCACTTTAGAATCAGTATGTCAAGTTCCACACAAAAAAACCTGCTGAGAATTATTATGATTGGAATGGTACTGACTATAGATAATTTGGAGAGAGTTTATATCTTACAATATTGAGTCTTCCAATTCATGAACAAGGTCTATTCCTTCCTTTATGTGGGTATTTATTTTCACTCAGTATTATTCTGTGGTTATCTGAGACTTTGCATTATATCAATATATCCATGATTTATTGCTATTTAATATAAATTGTATATTTATATTAATTATAGATAATATAAATTCATATTTTTACCACTTCCCAGAACACTTTTTACTCCCATGTTTTGTATTATGGTTTTCTTTTATTATGCTAGATTTATTGCAATATACTTTACATGAAGTCACCCTTTTAGATGTACAGTTCTGTGAGTTTGACAGATACAGTCATTTAACCAGCAACTATCAAGATATAGAATGTTGACATAACCACAAATATCTTCAGTATTTCTTTGTGCTTCCTTATAATCAATATTCTTACTCTAGCCCCACATGACTACTGATGTGATTTTTGTTTTTAATAGTTTTTTGTTTTCCAGAAGGTCACCTGAACAGAATCATACAATTATGCAAGTTATACTTTGTGTATGGCTTTTTTCACATGGCATAATGCTTTTGAGATTCATACATATTGTTGCATGTATCAATAGTTAATTCCTTTTTAATGATTGAGGAGTATTCCATTATGTGGAGCTACTAAAATTTGTTTATCTATTCACTGTTTGATGGACACTTTAAAATTTTGGGTGATTATGAATAAAGCTGCTATAAACATTCTGCAGAGGTCTTTGTATAGAAATAGGTTCTCGGGCTTCCCTGGTGGCGCAGTGGTTGAGAATCTGCCTGCTAATGCAGGGGACATGGGTTCGAACCCTGGTCTGGGAAGATCCCACATGCCACGGAGCAACTAGGCCCGTGAGCCACAACTACTGAGCCTGCGCGTCTGGAGCCTGTGCTCCGCAACAAGAGAGGCCGCGATAGTGAGAGGCCTACGCACCGCGATGAAGAGTGGCCCCCGCTTGCCGCAACTAGAGAAAGCCCTCGCACAGAAATGAAGACCCAACATAGCAATCAATCAATTGATCAATAAATAAATCTAAAAATATAAAAAAAAAGAGAAAAGAAATAGGTTCTCATTTCTCTTGCATAATACATATCTGATAAAGATCTTGTGCCCGGAATAAATAAAGCTCTCTTATCAGCCAGTAATAAGAAAATGAGCAATTCAATTTAAAAATGGGAAAACGTTTTGATCATACATTTCAAAGAAAATACATAAGGTGCTCAATATTATTAGTCATTAGAAAAATATGAATTAAAATCACAATGAGATACTATTTTACTGTATTTTAATGGCTAAAATTAAAAAAATAAAAATTACAAAAACAATTTCTTATGAGAGATGTGCAGGAATTGGAACTCTCATTCATTGCTGATGGAAATGCAAAATGGTACAACCAGTTTGTTTTTTATCCATTTTAATGAACTGATATCACAAGATATTATTGTTTTATATAGTAATATTAATAAAATTTTACTTATGTACATATCTACAACTTCCATTGCTCCTCTCTCCTTCTCACTTTTTTCTGCACTTCTGCCAGGGGTTATTTTCCTTCTGCTTAACAACTCTCTGTAGTACTTCTCTTAGTACAAGTCTTCTGGTGATAAAGTCTCTGTTTTTGGTTGTCTGGAAATGTATTTATTTTGCCTTCATTTTTATAGGATATTTTCTGCATATATAAATCCAGGCTTGCCGTTTTTTCTTCACACTTCAAATAATTCATTCCACTGTCGTCTGGCTTCCATTGTTTCTGTTAAGAAGTCAGTCATAAATCTCATTGTTTACATGATTTTCGTGACCCCCGACTTCTGAAATTCTTGAAAAAAAACGTTTTATTCATACCTTAAATAATCCTCATATTTCTTCATATAAAAAGGAGGAATATGCTCAATATGTGTTTCAAATTTATAACAGAACATTTGGTGGGTTCATTCACCCATAAATATCTTCCTGGCTTCAAAAGCATGTTAATCTTAGTTTCACAAAATCCCTGGGAAATAGGGAGTAGCTGGTTTTCTAAATGAGGAAGATGTGGAGTATAGGGCTTGTCTGAGGCCACCCAGGGAGAAGAGCTGGACAGTTGAGAGTAGAATCTGACAATGGAATCTTATTTTTCAGATGCTAAATCTTTCCTTCTTATAGAATATAGTAATGACCAAGCCTCTATTCCTGCCATAGTGTTACAGAAATTAGTCTTTCATTATTTTGTATTCTGGGGTCCACACAGGGAACTTAACAGACATGGGTTAAATGCAGGTAGGCTGCCTTCATGAACCCAGAAGGACCATGAGAGAGAGGATGGAAACCCTTTGACTGAATGATGCAGCTGTTGACAACCTCTGTCCCGTTTATTTGTACTTTGGAGTTCTGGAATTAATTATGTAAACTAGCTTCAATGAATCAGTGTTTCGTGTTCTAAATTATTTTTATTAGGAAAAAAATGAAAAGGTGCTACAGAAACAGGGAGAGAGAAAATTAATCAAACCCAATTTTCTTTGCTTAACAAAGCATGTTGTTTATGGTGATGGATCAAAGTGTCCTATATGCAAATTTGGAAACCACTTACTCTGATGCTTATTGTCTTATATACCTCCCTAAAACTCTGATCATTTAGGAGGTGAAATTAAATTTTTAGAACTGAAAAGGCTCTTATTTCCTTGACTTGTCATTTGGGTGTGTTTAGTGGAATGGCAATGAAAAATGAAATAATAGGATATTCTATGTGTATTTTGTTTAACTGGTTTCAGCCAACATTGTATACTCATCTCCACTTCTGTGTCAATTCTTTCTATTGGCACACTCATGAGCTACCAGTCTTTCTTTAGTAGTGTTTTGTATTAGATGGGGTTCAGCACTCAATGTCAGTCCAGAAACCCCATTTGGGAAAGAACAAATGAAATCTTTGCCAAGCATGTATACTCTTGTCACTGCTTCCTAGATCCAAACTGCTTACTGCATTTGAACATTATTATTACAAAGAAGTTATTTAATTTTTTTCTCTTTCTTCTGTTTTTGTTGTTGTTGTTGTTGTTGTTGTTGTTGTCAGCTGAAATTCTTGTTTTCAACAGCTTCAAAGAATGTGAATCTGATGCTTGGGCCAGCCCAATCCATTTATGGGGAGTTGAGTCATATCTATGTCTTAAACACTTTCTAATATTACTTGTAGCTTCTCAGAGCTCACAGCTATTGCAGAGAGGCAGGTTGGAGGGCACATGCTTGTATATCAGGGGGGGATTTTGTTTCTGAGTAGCTTTCATAGGGGTTCAAAAATTACTTACTTTGAACAGAACACTAAATTAGAATATAAATTACTCATCTAGAAATGTATAAAATCTACACCCCAAGTTAGGAAAGCTTTTCAACAAAAAGTAAGATATATTTTATAGTTTTATGGTCATGAGATATTACAGAAAATATATATATGTATATGTGTACATATATACACATATATATCATATTGGTGAAAAGTTTCAAACAATTTAAAGAGTTCCTTTATTAGTCATTCATACTCTGGTTTGATCATGGTGAATCTCAGGCTCACCACCTTATCCAGGGCTTCTGTAAATGGAAGTTGCCATGTATACCTTTGGGATTAGCTAAGTTTTTTTCTAGGCTACATGGATTTGTCTTCTATTCCTGGAGAGGATCTCTTCACTTAGTCCAACTTGGGCAATTAAAGTACTCTAAACAGACTTGGGAATATCTTGAACAAACCAATTAAAGGAGGAGGGTTGTGGGTATGTATGTATTAGGAAGAGAAGCATATCACATGAATACCTAAAGTATGCTAAACAAAGTTTTAAAAAAAGTGCAGACAATAACATGAAGTGCATGATCCTTTAAAAGCGTTCTTATAATTATAGATTTTGTAATTAGAGAGACCTGCGTTGGAAGTCACCTTCCAATGTACAATGTGCATGATTCTAGACAAGTTGTTTCACTTCTTTGAGTGACAAGCCTTTGTTTCCATATCAGAAAACTGTTTGCCATAATAGCTACATGAAGAAAATGAGGGCAAAAAGACAATGGAGAAAATAAAGAAGTAAAGTAAGTCTAGAGAAGAGGTAGAAGGAAGAGATTAGAAGCAAGATAAAAATTGGAAGATGGAAGAGGTGAGGTAGAAAAAAGGTTGTGACAATTAGGGATACTATATGAAAAACACTGTAGCTGGCATGGAGGAGATACTTAATAAATTGACGTTGCTGTTACTGTTATTGTAATTATGTTGCCATATGTAGTCATAGATTAGAACACACAATTTGATCTGACACGTGACTGCAACTATGGGATATTTTGGCACTAAACTATTTAACTATTTTCAAATTATTCTTGCAACATTTAAATGTTGACATTTAAAGAGAGATTGCTTAGACTTCTTACCTACATTTAAAAAACTCCAAGGTAAACACCTAAATAAATAAGTAAAACAAAAACAATACTTATAAGAATAAGAGCAGTATCATGGACAATCAAAGCAAAGGTACTTTTATATCTTTACCTTGTGTGTGTGTGTTTTTTTAAATGTTTTCTGAATACTTTGACATGATGAGAGTCTTCTAGAGATTGTTTCATCCTCTGATTTTTAAACAATTTTCTTTAGATAGAAGATCTTTTCCTTGTTAAGGTTTCTGTAATTCTATGCCATGATGGCATGGTATAATTAAGTTAAATAAAAGCAAGTAAACAATTAGGAGGGAATTCAGCTTGTGTTTAAGAAAAAAATGAGTGAGAAAGACATTTGTGAGGAAGAAAACAATTAATAAAATGACTGAAGTGCCCCAGGGAAATATTAGCTTACAACAACTTCTTGTGCAGCCAGTCAAAACAGGGAATTGATGCAGTGACAGACTTTACAGGGAACATTAAAAGGCCCAGATGGCTTAAGTTTACATGTTTACAGAGTAGTTGGGAAAGGCAGTTCTGTGAGTGCCACTTAGTTAACTAGAAGAATTTTAGTTCTGAGGACAAGAACAAAGTTGAAAAGGGTTGGGACAGGAAGGAAAAGAAGAAGAGAAAGAAGACAGTGAAAATAAGATGAAAAGATGGTGAGGTTAAAATGATAAGGGAGAAGATGAGAAAGTAAAATAAATATAGCAAAGAGAAAGAGGTGTGAAGGAAGATGAAAATGGGATTTGGAAATAACAATAAAAAACAAGAAAAAACTGGTAAATATGTTCTGGTTTTCTAGTAACTAATGTCTCAGTTTTAAATTTTTTATGCTATATTGTAAGTAAATAGTTTGAGGAAAAAGGGAAAGGAAGTATTTTAAGCAAGTTCAACTCTGCGCTATTCCATCGCCTTACAACAGTGACTTTTATGTTGTAGTTAGAATAGCTTTGAGATTCATCTACAATGTGATTTGTTATGGTTCTGTGACAAAAACATTAACAAATGCCACACCCTAAATAAGGTGATTATGAAGAGTGATATTAGATTGTTTACATAATGGCATATCTGGCCAATGGTTGGGTTAAAATTAATTCTCAAAGAATGAAGTGAGCAATCATAAACTTTGAGTAGGTAGAAAAATAATTCTGGTGTTTACAAACCTAATAATGACATAAATCAGTTTAATCATCTGAATTAAGGGCAGGGTTCCCCAATAATGGCACTATTGACATTTAGACTAGATAATTCTCTCTGGGGAGAGGGCTGTCTTCTGCATTGTAAGATGTACAGTACCCTTGACCTCTACCCACTAGATGCTAGTAGCAAAACTTTTCCTACCCCCCCACCAGAGTTGTGACAATCAAAAATGTCTTCAGATATTGCCAAATGTCCTCAGTGAGCAAAATTGCCTCCAGTGGAGAATCACTGCATTAGAGGTATTGACAGAAGTTTACCAATTCAATATATCAAGAAAAAAAGTTGGATAGATTTAAATTAAGATACCATACATCTGTGCTCCCTCATTTGAGATTTTTCTAAAATATTTTCATAAGTGTTATTCCTTTCTTACTTCATGCACATTCCCTGAGAGAAAATCAGGGCAGATCATATTATACCTATTTTCCCAAGGAAACTGAGATACAGAAGAAAAGTGGGTTGTCCAAATCACAGAATGTCTTAGTTTGGGTTCTCCCAGAAGAAGACCCTGACACAATTATCTTCGTGCAAGTAGTTTATTTGAGAGATGCTCCCAGGAAACCTCAGTTGAAGAAGTAAATAAAGAAAAGAAGGCAAACAATAAATTAATTCATCATTGCGTTGAACTGAAGTTTAATTCTGCTAAGAAACTCTGAGGACCAGTGTAAGATGCACCTCAATTTATCTCATCTGAGGGGCAAAGTACTGAAGTATTTATATACCAATTCATACCAGTAATTAATTAGGGGCTGACCCTGGGATGAGGATGTAGTAGACGGAATAATGACCCTCCCGACAATGTCCACTTCTTAATCCCTGGAACATGTGAAGATGTTACCTTACATGGAAAAATACACCTTCCATGGATGATTAAGTTGTGGATCTCAACATGTGGAGATTATCCTGAGTTATCCAGGTTGGCTCAATGTAGTCCCAAGGGTCTTTATACATGAAAGAAGGAGGCAGGAAAATTAGAGTCAGAGAAGAAGATATGACAATGGTGTCAGAGTCAGAGTACTGCAATGTGAGAAACACTCATCTGTTTATTGCTGGCTTTGAAGATAAAGGGGAGCCATGACAGAAATAGAGACACAGATGTAGAGAACAAATGTATGGACACCAAGGGGGAAAGGCGGGGTGGTAAAAATTGGGAGATTGAGATTGACGTATATACACTAATATGTATAAAATAGATAACTAATGAGAACCTGCTGTATAGCACAGGGAACTCCACTTCGCTGTACAGTAAAAACTAACACAACATTGTAATACAACTATACCTCAACAAAAATTAAAAAAAAGAGAATGAGATGGGAGTGACATCTGGAGACTTGCAGTGCACAGATCACACAAGGACTAGCAGCTTGCACCTCCTCCCCTGGGAGCCCAGCCACCTGCTGTGGGGAAGTCCAGGCTGGGCTACTGAATGATTCCAGACCACGGGAAGAGAGTCCTGGAAGACGAGAGGTCACGTCGGTCATTCCACATGAATAAGCCCAGCTGACACTCCATAGAGAAGAAGTGCCCAGCAAATCCTGTCTGAATTCCTGACTCACAGAGTTGTGGAAAAGAACAAATTGCTGTTGTGTTAAGCCATTAAGTTCGGGGTGGTTGGTTAAGCAGCAATAAATAATGAATACAGTGGGGATAAAGAGGAGAACACAGTGCTGAGCTGCTTGCCACATAAGAGGACAGAATGAGTAAAATGAGAATGCATGCACAGAGTATTTGGGGGTGCCCTAAATTGAGTATATCAATCCGGCTAGAGAGCTGTTTCAGATTAGCAATTGAAGAATGTAGATCAGTAAACTGGGCCCAGGTAACTTTAATGTGGGAGGGAGATCTTCAAGACTCTTCATCAATGCCCTCTGCAGCATTGCTGTCAGTGCCCTGTTAGCAGACCCCTGCCCTTTTGCTTCAGTGTGCACCAGCTCAACATCCAACCACCAGCACCAGCATTTCATTGCCTAAGCGTTTTGTTGTTGTTATTTGGCCCTGAAGCCCTTCTGCCTATGCAAACAGGACAGAAATGCTGTGGAAAGAATGCCTGTGAGACTAATGACTGATGGGAGTTGGTGTATAAATATCCCAGCTCAGGGGGACTCACTCTAAGGCAGGTGTTCTACACTGGGTCCCAGAGTTCCCTTGGTAGAATTAAATCCCAGTTGCCCACAATGGTAACTTGGTTCGTAATGCACTTTAATGGCTGCCTTCCCTTCCCTGTCATTTAACCCCACTTCCTACTGGTATTTCCTTCCTACTGTAGGTCCTGAGATCACCTCCCAATAATCTGCTTTCCTTTGGAGAACTCCCTCCCAAAAAAGGGGGGGCCATGAACCAAGGAATGTGGGAAGAATGTGGAAAAAGCAAGAAAATGAATTCTTCCTTAAAGCCTCCAGAAAGGAATGGAACCCTACAAACACCTTGACTTTAGCCCAGTGAGACCCATTTCAGACTTCTGGCCTCCAGAATTATGTATTAAGTATGCATTTGCTAAGCCACTAAATTTGTGGTAACTTGTTACAGAAACAATAGAAAACGAGTACAGATTTTGGAACCAGAAGTGGGATGCTGCTATAACAAATATGTAGACATGGCTTTGAAATTGAGCAGTGGGCAGAAGCTGGAGGAATTTTGAGTAGAAAAGTAGAAAAAACCTAGATTGCTTTGAGCAGTTTTAGTTAGAAATATGGATGTTAATTTGTCTGTTAGTGAGGACTTGAAAGAAGTGATAAGCATGGTTGAGAAAATGCATATAATTTCAGAAAATACCTAAAGTGTCATAGACTATTTACAGAAATACAGATGTTAAAGGTTTTGCTGGAAAGGGTTCAGATTGAAATGAGGAACATGTTTTTGGAAACTGGAAGAAAGAAAATCCTTGTTGTTATAGTGACAGAAGACTTAGCTGAATTGTGTTCTGAAGCTATGCAGAAAGCAAATTTGTAAATGATGAATTTGGACAATTAGCTGAAGAGATTCCCAAGAAAAATGTTGAAGGTGAAACCTGGTTTCTTCTTGCTGCTCATAGTAAAGTGCAAGAGGAAGAAGATAGGTGGAAAGAAAAGATGTTAAGCAAAAAAGGACTAGGATTGGAGATATGGGAAATTCTCAGCCTATCTAGATTGCAAAAAATGCTGCCATTAGAAGAGTCACTGACAAGAAAGTGTGCTCTGGAGAGAAAGCCAAGCATGTGGCTAAACAGCCTTATGTTAGTGCCTTAAAAGTATGAAAAGTTCAGAGCATTCAGTCACACAGAGGGCTCTTTGAAGAGATTAGACATGTGACTCATGGATTACCTCAGGTGTCTCAGCAGGAGCTAGGAATAGAGGTGAGATTATCCGAGAAAGATGTAGTGGAGCTACTTTTCTAATGGAATGAATCTTACTGACATACACAGGAGATCCACAAGATTCTTGAGAGTTTTATACCAGCAGAAATACTGCCAGCTTGGAATAAAACGTGCAGAGAGAGGAGAAAATGAAAGAAAGCACTTGGACCTGCACAATTCTGTAGGCAATAATAAACCTAATAAAATTACACATCTGAAAAACTGTGCTACCTTTCATGTAAAAGGAAGAATGATTCAGAGTGCAGAGCCACAGAGGATTATTCTCAGGCCTTCAAACAAAAAGCCTAGCTGGCTTTTGAAACAGCTTGGCATCAATGACTCTTTTTTTTTTTTTTTTTTTCTTACATGTTCTCCCTTTTTGAACAGGAATGTGTATAGTTGTTTTTCTATGCCTGTTCCACCACTGTATGCTGGGAGCAGATAACTTGTTTTGTAGTTTCACAGGTCCACAGATGGAGAAAACGTTTGCCCTAAGATGTATCATACTCAGAGTGTCACCAATATCTCATTTAGATGATGAGATTTGGAACTTCAGAGCTGATGAGGTTTAGGTGAGATTTTTGGACTTTAAGTTGATGCTTTAAGTTTTAAGTTGATTGAGACCTTGGGGATATTGTGATGAAGTGACTTCATTCAGCATGTGAAAAGATGTGAATCTTTTCCAGGACAGAGTGTGGACTGTGGTAGGCAGAAAAATGGTCCCTCAAAGATGTTCATATACTAATTCCTGGAACCTGTAAACATGTTACCTTACATGGAAAAAGGGACTCTGCAGGTGAGTTAAGACCATTGAGATAGAGATATGTTCCTGGATTATCTGAGTGGGCCCAGTGAAATCACAAGGGTCCTTACAAGTGAAAGAAGGATGTAGGAGAGTCAGAGTCAGAGAAGGAGATGTGACAGTGGAGTAGGAGTCAGAGTGATGCTATATGAGAAAGTCAGGTGATGCGATGCTGGCTTTGAAGATAGAAGGGAGCCATGAGCCAATGAATATGGGAAGCCTCTAGAAGGTGAAAAGACAAGAAAATGGATTCTTCCCTAGAGCCTCCAGAAAGGAATACAGCTCTGCCAACGCCTTGATTTTAGCCCAGTAAGACCCATTTCAGACTTCAATATGTATTTTTAAGCCACTAAATATGTGGTAATTTATTATGTATGCAATAGGAAACTAATAGAGGGGTAATTATTTCTTTAGTACTTCTGACCTGTAGTATGCTCAGTTAGAAAGATGTGCAAGTTCTGGCAGTCACAAGTTGGGCTGGCACAGTGCAGTGGAAAGGGACACAAGATATGGAGATGGGCTCCAAATCTGCCTACAACACAACCTGTAGTGGCAGAACTAAGTCTTGAATTTACAGTTT
This sequence comes from Balaenoptera physalus, assembly GCF_965194825.1. Lineage (NCBI taxonomy): Eukaryota > Metazoa > Chordata > Mammalia > Artiodactyla > Balaenopteridae > Balaenoptera > Balaenoptera physalus. The sequence continues at coordinate 35,463,717 of NC_138898.1, forward strand.
TTGACTCCCAATTCAGTCTATTCTATTATACCATCAATGTTAAATAAAGCCACAAAATCACTAATCTAAGTAAAAAGCTGTTTTTAAAACTATATTTCAGTCAGTGTCCATTGATGAAAACTTCTTCTCTACCTGGTTGTTCAGTGGAAAATTTAATATGGAAACTGACTACAAAGGTATTGGGAGAACTGAAAATGCAGAGGAAGTTGAAACAGCTCATAGATTAGCAACATCAGAAAGCTCTGCCACCTTAAGTCTGGAGCAACAGAGGCAGAAGTGGTGTTCTCAGAACCCAAAGGATGGGCTCACACAACAGGAGCTAGGATGATGCATGCACAGCTCTATATATTTCTGAATTGTTGTATCAAATAATTTGCCACTGATGACCTACTCTAATGGAGGAGAGCAATGATATGGTTAATGTAAACATTTTAAGAACAGGTTACTATGTGATTAATATTTTTGGTAGTTATTTTAACTCCTTAATTAGGTTGAAGAACATTGGAAACATGGAAAGGAGCATCTTTGCATTCTTGGAAGTTCAGCACCCTGAATACTTACTGTCCATTTTTACTAAGCTAGTGGTTTTCTTTAAGGAATCTAAGTTGACAACTGAGGTTGGTTCTCTTCCCATCCAAGACTGGTTGCTCACTTTAGCTACATTCCCATAGGGGCAGATAGATCTTGGAGAAAGATATCTTCAATAAGATTTGTTTCTATCAGCATCTCAGCAGGAAACAGCACTATCAAATGGAGAGTTGAGGAGAGTTTAATGAAAAGACTATTTACAAATTTATAGGAGGTTGAGGAAAACCAACAGGGGATGACAAAGCACGTGGGGCTATTAACATCAGGGAGTTTTTATCACCCCTAAGATAAATGGAGCAAGGGGAGGTAGAGTTTACCAGAAGAGAAAGGGTCTGTGGCTATATATGTGGCTGTCCTGTGGGAGAGGGGCCACCCAAACCAATGCGTGACCTATGAGGGAGGAATGCAGTCACTGCCAACCAAAGCCTGAAGTGAGGGAGCTGGCAGAAAACACCCTGATTCCACTTTCTGTTCTCCCTCCTTTCCTCCCTTCCTCCTTCGTCTCTCCAGGCATCTCCTGCTTACTTAGTGCTTCTCTTTGGCCAAACCCAATTGGAAACCAGTGGGCAAAGTAGCCCACTGTGGCAGCCCTTAGAGCAGAGTGGAAAAGGGTCTGGAGGGGCAAAAGGAGAATATCCAGGTGATAATTACCTCAAGAAACCCTCGAGGTAATTAATTAATTAATACAATTAATTGTTGTTAATTGTATTAACAGCAATTCCTCTAACAATCAAAATAATTTTGAATTTGGATCCTTCAGACACAAATCAGAATTCACATATTTTGAAAAAAGAGAAAAATTTGCTATGTAATTGAAAGCATAAATATAATTGCTTTGGGGTGGGAAGTTGTCACAACCTTCCTGATATAAAGATATGAAAGCACTTTGAAGGCTTTTACATGCAAATAATGGATTTGGTAGTTTTATCCATATTTTTAAAAAAGCAAACGTACCCCCAAAGTGCTGTCAATCCTTCTTTGCTTATCCAGAGATGAATGTAATTCACCTTGCTTTAAAAAAATATTCTTTGAATGCACTTTTTACTATCCAGTTGGCTTTCCTAAACCCAGTCTGACAGTCAGGGATTGTCTATGGTCACATGCTTGTCTCTGGTATGTCGATTCTGGACATGACAACAGCCATTGCATAAGCAAAACATGGAGGGTCTGATATCTCACTTGATCTTGTATATTATTTCTTTTCCTTTGTGTTAGCTCTTCTGCACCTGTGTTTGAGTTAACTCTTGGCTCTGAGGACATTTGGGGGATGATTAGAAAATTTAAAAAGCAGTGAGTAGATGGATCTCATAATTAGTTGATTGCCTGTGTAGCCAGACAGAAGAGCTTGTTGTATTGGTACAGGAGCTCAAAAGAAGCACCCCTTTTGAGAAGCTAATCAACGTCCACCTTTTCAGGTCTGACCTGGTCATTTGGTATTAGAGACCACGGGGTCATGCGCAGGACAAAAAGCTTCCTCTAGAACCTTTGTTGGAAATATTTTGTTTTGAAAGAGCAAGTAGTAAGCTGGAGGATTTAGTCACTGAGCGAAGACTTGGGAATGGATTGGACAGGATTGAGGGGGTGGCATTTTATTTTATCTATTGGGATGAACCTCTCCCTTCAGCCAGAATAACAAGGAGGAGGAAGGATGAGAAGAGGCAGGCTGTAGAGAGAAGGACAGAGAGAGAGAGCCAGAAATTCTAATATAGATGGAGTCAATGGAATAAACATTTTTGTTTATTCCTTCATCCTTTCCCATCACTGTCTCTCTTTTTTGGTGCTCCTGTTGCTTCCTGAATTTCCCCTATCACAGTACTAACAAAATGCACTGTGATTGCTTAATTTTCTTCTAGACCAGCACTTCCAATAATTCTTTCTGTAATGATGGGAATGTTCTGTATCTGCGCTGAGGTTATTGAGTAGTAGAAATGTGGCTAGTGTGACTGAGGGGCTGAAATTTAAATTTTACTTAATTTTAATTAATTTAAATTAAATAGCTACATGTGGCTAGTTGCTACCATATTGAACCTCAGAGATCTAGACTATCTGCTTTGTGAGGATAGGGACTTCATAGGTTATCACAATGGGCCTGAATAATAGTAGGCAAGCAAGAAATCTTTGTTGTCGTAGGAAGGAAGGAAGGAAGGAAGAGAGGGAGGAAGGGTGGAGTGATCTTACAAGTGGACAAGTGAAGGTTGGGAATGTGAAGGATGCTGAACACCAAGACCATGTACCTCTTGGGCTGGAAAAGTTATTTTCTGCTCTATAACAATAACTTCAAAGCACTAACGAAGATTTGAGATTTTGAAGGACGGAATCTCAGTCTAAAAATTTATTAACCTTTTTCTTCTCCGGGATCTCCACTGTGTTTTCTCTGAGTTTTTGAATGTGATACAGTGAGTGCTTTTTGAGGAGCATTATCATCTAGAACTCTGAGGGGATGTCATAGTTACTCCCAGCAGTTTGATGGCTTGGTCAGGGTGTCCCATGAGAAGATCAAACACCTGGGATGAGGTGGTGGCCCTGCCTGTCATAAGCTGTGTGACATTAAGCTCTTAACTTCCCACGTGTCAGTTCTACCTTTGTAAGATTGTCAGGTTAAATGAGCTGATTCCTAAGCTTAGGGCTGACCCTGTAAATAGGTATCAGTTACTTTTAAAAAAGCAGAGCCATTTAATATAACTTTATTTCTAAAAAGCATGTTTTTAGTTATCCACTTGCCAGTGTGAAGGATTTTACAGTCTGATACAGCTTTAGGTTGGGTATCACTTACAAACTGACAAACTGAGGAGGATGCAATTACTTGGAAAAAAACATCTGTGATGACCCAAACTTGCAGTAATATTTCTTTTTTTAAAGGGCAGCTGAAACTAGTTTAGAAGCATTGGCTTGACTATGTAAATAAACACTGACTCATTTAAGTTATTGTAACTACTGAATTCAATATTTACAATGCTAAATTTAAAGGCATTCATTACTAATGTGTAGCCTCAAAAGGAGTATGAGTCATTTATTTTATCTCTTTAAAAAGACAAAACATCTTCTTTAAAAGATAAGAAAATCTATGAATTAAAATTTATAGTCAAATCAATACATTTTTAAAACTTAGAAGTAACATATGCACAATAAACAAAATTTGGACATGAGAAAAAAGAGGAGAAAATTTCACCAATTATTTCCCTTCACTGTTACCTAGACTATGGTTAATATTTTCATGTATTTTTTTTTCTGTTCATGTTTTTTTATCATCTTAATTATGCCATATATACTATATGTATATGTTGCTTAAATTTTACTGATAGATTATGAAATGTTTCAGACTTCCAAAAAAGTATAGCAAGGTATAACACACATCATGTATTTACCACCCAGATTTCAGAGATAGGTTTGACATATTTGTTTCAAGCCTTTTTGCTTTTAAATAATAAGATAGTAGGGATATAGCACCAAACTCATTCTATTCCTTCCTCTCTTTCCCTCCTAAAATTGTTTTTTTTTTTTTTTTTTTTTTTTGGGATTTTTTTTTTTTTTTTAATTCAGACAGAAAGTCACAAAAATTATACTCATCCTCATCAGTTCACTCAGTCCCATGTAATTAATTGTTTTTTTTTCATCTTGATCTTTTGTTAGCACTTTTATGAGTTCATCAGTTTTTCATCAGAGTTCTGAAAATGCTTATTCATTCAGTTCAGCAGTACAGTCAGTTACCAGAAACCTGTACTTGTCAGAGTCTTTTCCATGAATTTCTTGAAGATGAAACCCTTTTATAGGAACATATTTGCAAAATCATCAGAGTACACCCAGAACTGTCTGTAAATGACAAAAGACTTAAAAATGACCACGGTAAAAGATTTGATGAAAGTTCATAATAATGCAGTTGACAAGAAAATTAGTTATTTCTGAGATATACATTTTAAAGTAATAACTAGGATTATTACTTATAACATTATACCAGAACATATAAGATTTTTAGAAATTTCATGTAATGTCTGAAACATTTATATTAACATATTTCCATACATATTTCCATACAAATACAAATATAGGATTTTTAGAAATTTCATGTAATGTCTGAAACATTTATATTAACATATTTCCATACATATTTCCATACAAATACAAATATAAGATTTTTAGAAATTTCATGTAATGTCTGAAACATTTATATTAACATATTTCCATACAAATAACCCAATGAAAGTTTAGTATTAGTTTTTTTGTTTGCTTTTTTATACTGCAGGTTCTTATTAGGCATCAATTTTATACACATCAGTGTCTAAAATTGTTTTCTATTCCTTGTCCATGTTTTCCTACTTTTTCTTACAAACATATAATTCCACAAACAATTTATAGTATTGTCTTATGGGTTAAAAATATGCATAAATGTTGTCATCTGCAACTTGCATTTTTCATTCATTATAAAGTTTTGAAATGTATCCATGTTGGTACATATACATCTAGTTCATCCATTTTAACTGCTATATGACATTCCATTTATGAATTGCCCACAGTAACTTAACCTATTTAACTATAATATAAGTTAGTTGCTTCCATAATTTTTATTATTATGACAACTTTGTAACAAACATCTTTTACACATTTTTTTATGCCTGAGAATTTTTTTTAGGGTAGATATAGAGATTGATAGATTGTATGGTAGGAATGGCTTCAAATGTATTAGATATTGCCAAATTACTCTTCCAAGTAATTGAACCAATTTACACCCCAGTCTCATTTCATCTTATTTTCACTGAGGATTGTTAGTTTTGGACTTTAAACTTGGTTAATTTGATGAGTATAGAGTAGCATCTTATCATTTTTGTAATTTGCACTTCACTATTTCACTGATTTCTGGTGAGGCTGAAGAATCTTTGAAGCAGGAGATAGATGGGCCGCAGGTTGAGCAGCTGGGGTTTGTCCCCTGTGGACTGATACTCCAAGATGAAGATAGGAGAAGCTGAACCCTGCCCAGATAAGAGATAAGAGACCACATATTTCTCATCCTCGATGTCAAGGAGACCTTCCTGACTAAAAAGCTCCTTGGAGGTCAAAAAGGGGAGTGATGTCAACCTACCCATAGGCTTCTTCACTGGAATCCACCTTGGTTAAGAGATGTGCAAGCACACAGGGGAGGATCCTGAGATGTACCAAATAGGGACTCAGAACCAGGCAAATCAAAATGATTGGCCAAAGGAAACCCGGAAGAAATGCCCCATGTAAGTGATTTAAACTACCACAAGGGCGCCACTCTCTCTCTGAATCTACCTGTGTGTCTATCCACATGTACTCTTTTTCCTCCTAATAAACACTTTTCTTGTTTTACTACTTTTCTGTCTTTGGGGGAATTCTTTTCTGCAAAGCCAAAGGGCCAGGGCCTTGTCACTGGCCACTGGTTTGAGGGCTAGGATTCAGTGCTTTCACTGCTGCAGCCCAACCTCAGTCTCTGGCTGGGAAGTGAAACCCTGCTTCTAGTCGCTGCAGGCCGAGGCCACCCGAGATCACACTTGGTGCTGAAACCCGGGAATTCAAGGTAAACAGTGGGCTTCGCCCAGCTGCGGCTTGAGGCCCCTGACTTTAGCTCTTGCCCTCTTTCTCTAACTCTCCTCTTTGCTTTCTTTTCAAGACCCACAGGGCATAAACTCGGTTCGCCCACTGCATTATGGCTCCCCACCAAAATTGGGGGTGGCATGGGTATTTCCCAGGCCATGCAGATTCAAATAACGCTTGGGTAACAGCTGACGCTGTCCTGTGGGACCTGGTGGAAATGTGATTTCCGATGTGAAGGAGCCCCAGGCGTCTCTCTCTCTCTCTCTCCCCACCCCCACCCCGCCCCCTCCGTAAGGAACCCTCCACTATGCTTTTCCTTCCCATCTTACTCACACAGCAAGGTCTCTTTCTCACTTCATATCTCCGCGACGTTTTTAGGGAAGGATTTCTGGGATATCATTCCTAAACTGTGTCCCCGCCACTGCCAAACTCACCGTTGCCTGTGTCAGACAAAATTATCAGACGATTCCCAGTTCTATTTTAGCTGCCAGACAGATAGGGCAAAGGATTTTGGGTTCTTCTGCTGTCTAGTCTCTCACCTCACTCAATGCCCCAAATTTTACTATGAAAGTTTCTCCGCCTCCTGACCCTCAAGCTTTGAACCCCGTGCCGTCTTCCATAGCACCCAATTCCAATTTCTCCAAGGTTCTTTTTTGCATCTATCAGACCCCCGTTACTCCAGGCTTTGGCAGCCTACACACTGCTACAGACAGCCTATTGGGCTGGCCACTCCCCAGAAGCCTGAATTATAAACTTTGTAGTTGCTCAGTTGCAAGGAATACACCCCAGCATAGGAAGACTTATCATAGGACATAAGCTCTGTAGACAATAGATCCCTCCCAAGGCATGTCCTGGCGACCAGTCTGCCCTGGTTCAAATGTCCTCCCCTGGCCCCATGGGGAGACACCTTGTGCAAGGTACCAAGGAATACCAGAGATGGCTGGTCAGGAATCGATGGGAGAGTAGAGGACACTTGAAACCCCATCAGGTTAGAAGGGAATTTGGGGGATGCCCTGACACCTTCAGGTTAAAGCCTCCTGGTAAATGTTTCTGGGCTGCTGGATTCCATTTCTAGGAGACCTCTCTTTTTCTTGGTTTTAGGCTACCAACATTGGTGGATCCCCCTCCAAGCCAGAAGAAATACCTCTGGAGTATATCCTTAAGAATTGGAAACTTTTTAAAATAGAAGGGCTAAGAAAGGAAAAACTTAAGTTTTACTGTAACAGTGCCTGGCCTTTGTATAAGTTGGCGAACAGAGAAAAATGGCCTGAAAACTGGTCTCTAAATTACAATATCATTCTGCAATTGGATCTTTATTGCCACAGGATGGGAAAGTGGACTGAGTTTCCCTATATTCAGGCTTTCATGGTCCTTTACCAAAATCCTGCCCTATATGGCTCTTGTAGTCAAAACCCTGGGGAACCAGAAAACTCTCCTGACATTTTAGATGATTCCCTTCTAAGCTCTCCCATCTCTCAGGGGGGAAACCAAGCTCCCCCTACTCCTGACAGTATCTACTTCTCTGGAGCCACCCACTTCTCCAGAGTCACCTACCTTTCCCAGTCCCTCTGACCAATCCCAAACTCCACCTCCGTATGTCCCTCTGTACCCTCCGTTACCCCAAGAAAGAGAGACTAGGCCCTCTTGGATAACTCACAGGGGAGCTTCCTATCACCCAGGATTAGGAAAATTATGCCCTCTTAGGGAAGTGGCAAATGGTAAAGAGAGAATCAGAGTACATGTGCCCTTCTCTTTAACCAACTTAGCCCAATGCAAACAGAGACCAGGCTGATGTTCTGAAGACCCTAGTAAGTTTGTTGAAGGGTTTCATGCCCTAACTCTGGTCTATGATTTAACTTGGAATGATGTCCAAGTAGTCCTATATACTTGTTGTACTCCTGAGGAAAAACAGAGAATTTGGACAGCAGCCCAGGGGCACGCTGACCAGTTTGCCAGAGACCAACCCAAACATTATGCTGTGGGTGGAGACACAGTCCCAAATCAGAAACCCCCTTGGAGATATAATTCCCGGGAGGGAATGGAAACCAGGAAGCACATGATTCAATGTATATTAGAAAGGATGAGAAAGTGTATCAAAAAGTCAGTTAACTATGAAAAAGTTAAAGAAAAGACCCATGAAGAAAAAGAAAATCCAGCCCTCTTTCATGGGAGTCGTGTGGAGGATTTAGAAAGTATATCAGCATAGATTCCTCCAATTCCAAAGGTCAGTCTCTGCTGGGGCAACAGTTTATCAGCCAGTCCACCCCTGATATTAGGCAGAAACTCCAAAAGTTACAGTTAGGCCCACAAACCCCCATGCCCCAACTCCTAGATATGGCTTTTGGGTTATTTAATAATTGTGATCAAGCTGAGGAGGAAGAGAGAACCCAACGCGAGAAAAGACAGGCCAGGGCTCATGCAAAACTGATAGCCATTGCTGTTAGTCATACCTTGCAACCTCAGGACAACCCAAGGGGGCCAAGAAAGTTCAACTATCCATCTAGAGGGAAGACCAACAAGGGGGAATGCTTCAAGTGCAAGTCAACTGGCCACTGGGCCCGAGATTGCCAGAAAGAGTCCCCAGGGCCATGCCCAGCCTGCAAACAAACAGGTCATTGGAAGAGGGACTGCCCTCAGTCCCAAAGGAAAAGGAGAGCTCCTGCTCCTGAGATGGCCATGCTGGACTACTGAGGTGGCCCAGGGATTCTGGCGGCCCCCCCCAGTGAGATGTCTATCTCCATCAAGGAGCCCTGGGTGGTCCTTGATGTGGCAGGTAAAAAGATTGATATTTTAATTGATATGGGAGCAATTTACTCTGTCTTAATTTCTCGTGCTGGACCTCTTTCTTCTAAAAGCTGTACTGTGACTGGTGTCGATGGAAAGCCTCACACCCATTACTTTACTGGGTCTCTCACTTGCCAATTTGAGCAGTGGTTGATTTCACATGCCTTTTTAGTTGTACCTGAGTGTCCCACCCCACTACTGGGGAGAGACTTTCTGAGCTCCCTTGGGGCCATACTATGGTTAGGAGACCCTGAGCAGCCCCTTATCTTGACTCTGACTAAGACAGACCAGCCAGAAGAGCAAGGTCCTATTCCCAGCCATATTCTACAGACAGTGGACCCTTCAGTATGGGACAAAGGAATCACTTGAAGGGCCATAAATGCCCAACCTGTAAGAATTAGCCTCAGGTCAGAAGCTGCCTACCCTAACAAGAGACAATACCTCATAAAGTTGGGAGCGAAGAAGGGTTTACAACCCATCGCAGATAAATTCTTAAAACATGGCCTTTTGGTGCCCTGCCAGTCTCCATGAAATACTTCTATTTTGCCAGTTGTTAAGCCAAATGGGGAATATGGGATGGTACAAGACCTCAGAGCAGTAAATGTCACAGTGGTCACTATACATCCACTTGTGGCCAATCCTTATAACATTAGACCAAATCCCTGAGGACACCAAATGGTTTACTGTGCTCAACCTCAAGGTTGCCTTTTTTTTTCATTCCAGTTCATTCCTCATCACAATATCTGTTTGCCTTCCAGTGGACTAACCCCAATTCAGGCCAAATGCAACAGTATACCTGGACAGTATTGCCTCAGGGGTTTTGGGACAGCCCACACTTGTTCGCCTAGGCCCTAGGAAAGGAACTAAGGAAAATACACGTAAAAGAAGGTGCTATTCTACAGTATGTAGATGACATATTAATATGTAGTCCCACCATGAAGGCCTCAGATCAGAATACCATTGAAGTCCTTAATTTCCTTGGGGCCCTGGGTTAAAGTCTCTCAGACAAAGGCACAAATCTCAAAGTAATGAGTTAAATATCTGGGATATATTATAAATCCTGGAAGTAGACAGTTATCTCCAGATAGAAAACAAGCTATATTAGGCCCAGTCACTCCACAGACAAAGAAACATCTCCATACCTTTTTGGGCATGGCAGGATTTTGTAGAATTTGGATTCCAGGATTTGGGCTAATGTCTAAGCCCCTATATGAAGCCATTAAAGGCCCAGATACAGAATCATTACTTTGGAATGGAGAAAAAGCCATTCATCTTGTAAGTGGCTGAAAAGCAGGGGACAGCTCTGGGGGTCTTATACAGAAGCTAGGGGAAGTTCCTCAGACTATAGGCTATTTTCCCAAGCAACTAGATTCTATGGCCTGAGGTTGGCCTGGCTGCCTCCGGGCAGTAGCTGCCACTGCTTTATTAGTGGAAGAAGCTGACAAGCTTACCTTTGGACAGCTTCTGGAAGTCCAGACCCCTCATCAAGGGCAAGGGATTCGAAAGATAAAAAGCCACCATTGGCTAACTGGAGGCCACCTTATTAAGTACAGGCTTTACTCCTTGACTCCCTAGAGTTAACCCTCAAACCTTGCCACACCCTCAACCCAGCTACATTAATGCCTGCCAAAAGCCCAGAGCTAACCCATTCTTACCTCAAGACCCTTGACCAGGTCTATGCCTGTAGCTCTGATCTAACAGACCAGGCCATAGAAAACCCTGAGGAAGAATGGTTTACTGATGGCAGTAGTTTGGAGATGGAGTCAGGAGGGCAGGGAATGCTATCATGAGCGCTCATAGCAACATAGAAGCAAAACCTTCACCACCTAACACCTCAGCTCAAAAGGCTGAATTGATAGCTCTAACCTGAGCCTTAACTCTAGGGAAAGGAAAGATTGTAAATATATACACAGACTCAAAATATGCCTTCCTTGTTTTACATGCCCAAGCAGCTGTCTGGAAAGAGAGAGGACATTTTTTTTTTTTAATTATATATTTATTTTATTTTATTTTATTTATTTATGGCTGTGTTGGGTCTTCATTTCTGTGCTAGGGCTTTCCCTAGTTGCGGCAAGTGGGAGCCACTCTTCATCGCGGTGCACGGGCCTCTCACTATCGCGGCCTCTCTTGTTGCGGAGCACAGGCTCCAGATGCGCAGGCTCAGTAATTGTGGTTCACGGGCCTAGTTGCTCCGCGGCATGTGGGATCTTCCCAGATCAGGGCTCGAACCCGTGTCCCCTGCATTGGCAGGCAGACTCTCAACCACTGCGCCACCAGGGAAGCCCCAGAGAGAGGACTTTTAAATGCAGGAAATTCCCCTATAAAATATGGGGCTGAGATTTTACATCTCATAGGAGCATTTCAAAAACCAAAACAGGTAGCAGTCATCCACTGCTGCAGGCACCAAAAGGGAATTTCTCAAATTTCCCAAGGAAACAACAGGGTAGATTGGAAAGTGAAGAAAACAGCCCTGATGCCCGTAACCGAAATGGCATTAATCCCATCCCTTACTCCTTCTAACATTATACCCAGGTACTCAACTTCTGAAGAGAACTGGGCACGAGACAGAGAGGGAACCAAGGGAACAGATGTCTGGTGGCACATAGATCAGAATTGCTCGTACCTCTCTCTGACCAATGGAAAATTATTACAGGGCAACATGATTCTCTTCGTCTGGGGAGAGATGCAGTGTCTACAATTGTTTTCTGACTTTTTACAGGGAAAGGGCTCCCAGAGACAAAGTGTTACCTGAGCCTGTGCCCTTTGTGTCACCCATAATCCTAGAGGCAGCTTCAAGTCTCCCCCTCTTGTTAGCCCAGTTCAGCAATGTGGGACTTACCCAGTAGAGGACAGGCAACTAGATTTCACTCAAATGCCCTCTTTCCAGGGTTTCAAATACTTACTAGTCTTTATAGATACCTTTGCTGGATGGGTAGAGTCTTACCCACTAGAACAGAGAAGGCAGCTGAAGTGGCTAAGGTGCTCCTAAAGAAATTATTCCTAGATTCGGGTTACCCTGTCATCTTTAGAGTGACAATGGACCTTCGTTTGTAGCAAAGGTCACTCAACAGCTTTTGCAGGTTTTAGGAATTAAATACCACCTCCATTCATCCTGGAGACCTCAGTCTTCAGGAAAAGTAGAACAGGCTAATCATACTCTAAAGAAAACCTTGGGCAAACTCTGTCAGGAAACGTCAGAGTCATGGTATTGTCTGTTGCCAATAGACTTTTTAAGGGTTAGGGTAGCCCCTAAAACAAGCACTAAATTAAGCCTTTTTGAAATGATATATGGAAGGCCATTCATTATTCTGGACATGCTAACTGACCTAGAAACCCAGGCTCATCTTAAATACATTATAAACCTAGACCATGTCCAGAAGGCTGTATAAGAATATGGCAACAGAGTACAGCCCTTTCCAGATGACATTCCCAGTCACTCTGTTGTAAACCCTGGAGACTAGGTACTTTTAAAGACCTGGAAAAATGAGTCCCCTGGCGACCAGCTACTCCCCAAATGGAAGGGTCCTTACCAGTCCTGCTGAGCAACCCTGTGGCAGTTAAACTCCAGGGAGTCACTAGTTTGGTTCATTTGTCCAGGATTAAACCTGTCTCCACTGATATGTTACAGGAACCTGAAGACTCACATTCCAGCTATTCCTGTGAATCCACCTCTTCCTCCAAGTCTCCACAGGACCTGGAGGACCCAGGGCAAACTGAAAATTCCACGTGGACAAGTGAGCCTCTCCAGGACCTTATTCAGGAAGGACAAAGAGACTTCTTGGACCCAAGGTTAAGTACCCATAGCCCTTCTCTTCCTTTTTTGCCTTACAGTACTCCAACTGACTTACAGAATAACTGATATGCTCTGGCAGATTTAAATAATTATTGTCCTCCTTGCTCTTGGAATTTACTAAACTTCTCTGCCCATGCTGGGTGATTTAAATATGACTCTGACTGGTGCATCTATGAGGCTACTAATTGCCTTAGCTTTTCTATGCCTATTTCCCTTATCCACAGGTTGGACAGACAACTCTCTGGTTCTCATTGCACAAACTCTTTCTTCCTCCACTCGGTTGACAAAATGCTGGATCTGCTTACCCCAAGCTAAGTCCATCATGGACCATAGCGACCCCCTTGTCCATCCTGTAAGGGATTTTAGTCAAGTTCCTGAGGGAAAATGGTCTTCTACCAGAGATCCAAGGCTCAGAATGGTAATGTACAGAGTCAGAATTGTTCATTTTCCTACTGAAGAAAATTGTAATGTCTCTTGCCTAACCCTCTCCTTAGCAACAGAAGGAGAATATGAAGTCAAACTGGGAGGATGAAAGAAGAACTGACATTCAAGCACCCCAGCATTTTATAACGCACTCCCCTGCTGAGCCAGAACTCCAGTTACCTATTTGTGTTCAAACTCTAACTTGCTACCCAATGGAAGAAGGGTCCACACAGGAGAAGCAGATATCAGGATGGGTGTGGATGGAATGCCTTAGGTTTGTAGCTGGAGAACATTTCCATAACAATAGAATTGGATACCTAGGCTTTAAAACCTTGGATGAGTTAGTCTATTGTGTACCACCAGGATTTTTCACCTGCCAGGTAGATAAAAAACCATGGGCCACTAATTGCCTACACAATAACTCCATGCCCACACAGTGTACTCTGGGAACCTTGATGACTCCTTTCTCAATCTACTTCTTAAATGAATCCAGGCACTTGGCTAGTTCATTAAAACTGTTCACTCGATTAACTCGAGATTTACCTGGTGGCATCCCAGATGGAGACGCCTATTTCTTTGGGTATACCTTGTTACTATGATGGGCAGTAGCCGCCCACCAACATGTCCTTTGAAACTTGTCTCACACTTACTGCCGTAGCTAACAGTACCACTAACTCTCTTACTAATTTACAGAAGTCTCTAGATTCGCTGGCCAAGGTGGTACCTGACAACTGACTGGCCCTGGATTATCTGTTGGCAGAACAAGGAGGCGCATGTGCAGTTGCCAACACTTCTTCTTGCACATATAGTAACACCTCTTCTCAGATAGAGACCGACATTGAGAAAATTCGACAACAAGCCACCTGGTTTCAGCAGACAATTAACCATCAATCCTTGCTATATGGGCGGGGAAATTGAATATGGTTCTCTAATTGTTCTCCTGGATCCCACAAGGTATTAAAAACTTTCTAAAGGGAGGTTTCCATTTTCTTATAACCTTCCTCTTTTCAGCCATACTGATTTATGTCATATTTTGCTTAGCACTCTGTTGTCTTCCATATTGTTACAAATCTGCAACTAAGACCTTTCATTCCAGGAAGGAGGCCTGAGACCAACAGGTTCAGACCTTCCATTTTAAGAATAGAGAAATATACTAAATCTTAAGCCTGAGATTAACAAAAATATGCTGAACTTGTATAACCAGATTCTTACCCTTGCTAGAGTCTCTTATTATCATAGTCTTTTACTAGTCTTTAGCCCTTGCTTCTCTAATTATTTAGTTTGTTTTCTCTAGGGCATCACAGGACAATGGCGATGCAGGGACTCCAACCACTCCCCACAGCAGATCCTGCCTAAATAACAACAGAAGTCACCCTGGGGCCACTTAATGAGACAGGGCGAGAGTTCTGTGACCCCATCTAGGTAGGGTCTACGATGCCCTTGCCAGCCTGAAGAAGCTACAGAAGACAGACCTTGGCCCTTCATCATCCCAATAAAGATTTCTTGGGGCCTATGTCTCTCAGGCGGGATTTGAGGCAGGAGGTAGATAGGCCCCAGGCTGAGCAGCTGGAGTTTGTCCCCTGTGGACCAATACTCCAAGATGAAGATAGGAGAGGCTGAACCCTGCCCAGATAAGAGATAAGAGACCACATATTTCTCATTCTCGAAGTCAAGGAGACCTTCCTGACTAAAAAGCTACCTGGAGGTCAAAAAAGGGGAGTGATGTCAACCTACCCATAAGCTTCTTCACTGGAATCCACCTTGGCTAAGAGATGTGCAAGCACACAGGGGAGGATCCTGAGATGTACCAAATATTGGCTCAGAAACAGGCAAATCAAAATGATTGGTCAAAGGAGACCCGGAAGAAATGCCCCATATAAGTGATTTAAACTACCACAAGGGCACGACTCTCTCTCTGAGTCCACCTGTGTGTCTGTCCACATGTATTCTTTTTCCACCTAATAAGCACTTTACTTGTTTCACTACTTTCCATCTTTGTGGGAATTCTTTTCTGCAAAGCCGAAGGACCAGGACCTTGTCACTGGCCACTGGTCTAGTGGCTAGGATTCAGCACTCTCACTGCCACGGCCCGACCTCAATCTCTGGCTGGGAACCAAAACCCTGCTTCAAGTCGCTGCAGGCCAAGGCCACCTGAAATCATCTTCATCTTCATGTTGATCATTTGGATTTCTTCTTCCATGAAATGCCTTCAAATCTTTTGTGCTTGGCTGTTTTTCTTTTCCTCATGATCTGAAGCTGTCTTTGGACCAATTTATTGTAATTTTATGAATAATGTACACTTTAATTTTATTTATTTACCCAGGTGATCTTCATTCCCTGTTTAGAGACAATGTATTAATATGAACATGATGAAAATTTCATCAAAACCTTGTTTCTAAGGTGACTGAGGGATCATATTTCATAGGTATGAAATATAAACTGTGAAAAGTACATTAAAAAAAAAAGAATTAAGGGAAGAACCTACACAGCTATTAAAGTCTTAGGAACAATCCTACGTATTATTATAAAAGGCCAACTGATGTTGCCATGTCACCATTTTACCTCCCTAGAATGTCTTTTTTGGAAATAGAACAGATAATTAAAAAAACATTTCTACTAATATTTTTTCTTCAGTTTGAGGTTCTCTTTGGGCTCACAGACCACAAAATCTAGCCTCTAGAGAAGTATAGAATGTGGTATAGAATTCTTACATGGAAAACAAATCCTTTTATCAATTAGGCAGTTTACAAGTGTATGGATGTTTGTGATTAAATTCCTTTTATATGTTCCAGATATCTGAAAATCAAAGCTCATGAACCAGTGGTTATAGCTGTCCATTCTTCTTGCTGTCTCTTCTCCCAATCTGTTTAACTTGCTTTCCTCTCAGCAGCCCATAATAAACACTCTCCTGGTTTCTTCTAGGGAGGCAGAGCTGGGTGATGGAAAGAAGCAATGTTATGTTGAGGCAAATGCGCCTGGAGTTCTTGCGATCATTCAGACCTGGAATAAACTCTCACTCTGTCACTATCTAAATGGACTTGTGACCTCCCAGATTCTGCTTCTCCATCCATAAAATGATGGTATGAGAATTATCATGATTATCCTCTAGCTCTATTTCAGGGTCTGTTATGAGCCAGCCACCATATTAGCTCTGTCACATAGGGTGTCGCATTTAACTAATGCTCCTAGAGCAATCAGTAAGGAATGGGAAAAAGACTGGACAAGATTTAAGTGGTGGCAGTCATGTAGGCAAGAGCCTGGTCAGAGACTTGAAATCAAAAGGTATGCCGAGATGGACAAGCAACTCAGGAGAAATCCCATGATGAAAGGTGAAGCCAAACACTTTTGCAGAGGTAGAAAGACCCTTTACCTCTGTAATCCTTAAGGCACAGTTGTGGTTTGGAGAGAGATGTGAAGCACCAAAAAGTTACAGCTCAAGTACCACCAAGGGTAGCATTGTGGTTTGCCTGATGGAGTTAAACTGCTTTTAATAGGAAGAAAATTCTTTTCTGGAACTGTTCTTTCCATGATAATGAGACGTAACTGAGATTTCATTATGTAGAAAGTTTTCAACTGTCTTCAGCTTTCAAGGAGGGAATTGTTCGCAGCAGCTGAGTGCTCCAAAGAGTTCAGGGTTTAATACCTTCAAGCATAAACACCTCTTTAAAAAATTTACCCATTGTATATGGGAGTCATTCTAAAAATTACATTTTGTTACTCTGTCTTCTTAAATAAAACATACTTATGTAATTTAATCTTTTCTTCTTGAATCAAGAGAATCATTATACATTTTAGTTTTTAAATCATGTCATAATATAGTGATGCTCTTGGGATCTATTAACATATAACGGTCTGTTTGCACTAGTTTGTTTGAATCTTGTGTCTGCCTTTAAAGTTTTATTCTGTTTTCTTTCTTACTTTTATTTGTCTTCTGATGTGCTGTCAAACACGTTACAAAAGTTTATAAAGCAAAAGTAATTAGGCTCTGAGTAAAGGTAACAGGAACTCTCTTTAAAGTTCAAAAACTTTACTCACAATGTGCTGAGTGCCTAATATGTGACAGGTACTGTGCTAAGTTCTCAGGATATAAAGATGAATAAAACCTCTTCTTCCAAGGATCCCACATGCTGGTGAATTATAAACTTTCCTGTGGCTAAGAGGCCTGTAATTTCTTCTGTAAACTTTGAGACACCTGTTTCCATTATTGTCAAGCATTCTTTCTGAAATTTCTGATGCTCAGCTATGTTTTCACCACTTAAAGTTGGTGAATATCTAAACTCCCAAGAGTTTCCAAATTCCTTTCACATATTAGTGGTTGTTGCATCATAGGCTGAGCAGAGAAAATGCTGAGAGGATTTGGTGGCCATACAGCATTTGGAAGACACTATAAGATTTTCTACAGGCATGATGTTTAAATGTTTTACATTTATGATAGAGTTTTGGACAAAATGGTTTTGTGAGGTCGAATTTTAAACTTTATTTTCTGTTCCAGAAAAAAGATATAATAAACAATATTACTAATATACTAAAAAGATGTAGGCACTCTGTGAAACAGGGAGAGAGCAGGGAAACTGGCAAGATGAGACTGAAGTGACATGCTCACTGTGCACCTGGTCTGGGAAGAGGCCAGTGTGGCTGGGAATTTGACCCCTGAGAGCAAATAGTTGTAGCACCAACTTGTGTTTGGGGACTGAGTTAATCTCCTTACATGAAACTAGAGGTGACATTGGTGTTCCTCTGTCATAAAAAAAAAAGGCTCAAAAGAGCCAGGATCAGTGCTTATATTTCAGGTTTTTGTAAAGCTGTTGGGCTAAGCATTTTGCTGTTCAGAAAATGTATCATTTTGTTGGATAAGCATCCTCAGCTGCCAGTAGATGACTTAGTTCTGGATGTAGCAGTCCTGGGGGACTGGAGGGAGGCAAAGTCAAAACAATTAACCAGAGGGAGAGAAGCAAAGTAACATCACCAACTCTTGGTTTTCCCGGGGCTTTCCCAGTTTTAGTACTGAAATTCACCATCAGCCCTGGGCAAATCAGAATGATTGGTAACCCTACCTACTCCCACCCTTAAAATAAACCTGAAAATTAAATGCACTGAAAACTAAAAAGAACTTGAGAATAACCAGTACCAAGATAGACAGCCAACAAAATAAACACTCAGAACACAAATGAACTTATGATAAAAAGCAAAATGACTTTATAATAAATAAGTTTAAGTACAGTTAACAAAAATTGTAAGACAAAAACAGTCAGCTATGTATGAAGACAGGTTGATATGGGGAAAAATCTGTTAGAAAGCCTGGATATGAAAGAAATGTATAGTCATTGAAATTTAAAAATACTCTAGCTGCTTATTTACAATAAAAGGAGAATTTGTGAATTGGATGATGTTACTGAGGAATTCACTCATCATGTTGCATGGATTAATACAGATAGTAAAATCTTGGAAGAGAAATTAGGGCAATGGAAGATAGCTTGAGAGAGACTTAACATATATAATTTTTTTAAGAAGAGAAGAGAGGGATGGTTGAGAGGAAATAGTAAAATGGATTAGGGCTGACACTTTCATTACTGCCAGAAAGACATGAGTCTTCTGATGGAAAGTGCACACCAAGTGCTGGTCAGATTAAATGGAATAAATTCAGAAAGATTAATTGAAGTGAAGTTGCAGAACATCAAAAGTAAACTGAAAAATATGAAGTTACCAGAGAGAATAAAGACAGATTACCTTCTATGGAATGACAATTAGAGTGATGACAGACATCTAGTTTCAGAAATAGTTGCTTAAAAACAATGGAGCAGTATTATCAAAATACAAACAGAAAGAAGATAGAATTCTATGTCAAGCTAAATTGTCATTTGAAAGTATTAAATGAGCATATTTCTAGATGTGTCTTTCACTAACAATACTTAGAAGCATTTTTTTAAAGCAACTGTGATAAGGAAATTTATAAACTATACTGATAAATATTATTGACCATAAGAAAAGTAGTCATTAATTTTATTAAAGTGGAACTAAATTTCTGGATAAAAGTGACAAGGAAGAAGGGAGGGGGTATTACAGAGGAGAGCTACTCAGGTGATTAAACCTAATATACTAAAAAAAATAGTCTTGACATCTCAACCAGCTACTTGCTTTTACTTTTATTCAGAAAAGTCCCTTGAAATGTAAATGCTTGACCATTTCCACATTCTCTTAAGCAAAAGATACTTGAAAGAAGACAGACCCTTTATTAGCTGATTCCTCGCCTGGATGGATTGCTAGGAGGAATGGTGGGGAGAGGAGGATCGGGGAAAAGGATGGGAAGATGGCAAGTATGAAAGGTTCTGAACAACATTTAAACTTGCTGAGGTCTTTACAATATGGTATAAGCGTTCTATTTGATAGAAAATTCCTAGAAGTCTTGGTTTACAAATATTAAAATATTAGAACATATTATAGTATCAAATTTAAATAATTTAACCTATTATTTATTATTTGGAATTATCCAAACATTTTGTTTTGTTTTGCTTTTTCCAATATGGATACTTGAGAATTGACTGTAATACTTTTCTCCAAAGAACTCAAGAATGGAAAGCTTATGTCACTGTTTGCAGATGACATGATACTATACATAGAGAATCCTAAAGATGCTACCAGAAAACTCCTAGAGCTAATCAGTGAATTTGGTAAAGTAGCAGGATACAAATTAATGCACAGAAATCACTTGCATTCCTATACACTAAAGATGAAAAATCTGAAAGTGAAATTAAGAAAACACTCCCATTTACCATTGCAACCAAAAGAATAAAATATCTAGGAATAAACCTACCTAAGGAGACAAAAGACCTGTATGCAGAAAATTATAAGACACTGATGAAAGAAATTCAAGATGATACAAATAGATGGAGAGATATACCATGTTCTTGGATTGGAAGAATCAATATTGTGAAAATGACTCTACTACCCAAAGCAATCTACAGATTCAATGTAATCCCTATCAAACTACCAATGGCATTTTTCACAGAACTAGAACAAAAAATTTCACAATTTGTATGGAAACACAAAAGACCCC
Organism: Balaenoptera physalus; assembly: GCF_965194825.1. NCBI lineage: Eukaryota > Metazoa > Chordata > Mammalia > Artiodactyla > Balaenopteridae > Balaenoptera > Balaenoptera physalus. The sequence goes on from NC_138898.1 coordinate 35,483,906, forward strand.
GAATAGCCAAAGCAATCTTGAGAAAGAAAAACAGAGCTGGAGGAATCAGGCTCCCTGACTTCAGACTATACTACAAAGCTACAGTAATCAAGACAGTATGGTACTGGCACAAAAACAGAAATATAGATCAATGGGAAAGGATAGAAAGCCCAGAGATAAACCCACGCACATATGGTCACCTTATCTTTGATAAAGGAGGCAAGAATATACAATGGAGAAAAGACAACCTCTTCAATAAGTGGTGCTGGGAAAACTGGACAGCTACATGTGGAAGAATAAAATTAGAACACTCCCTAACACCACAGACATAAATAAACTCAAAATGGATTAAACCTAAATGTAAGGCCAGACACCATCAAACTCTTAGAGGAAAACATAGGCAGAACACTCTATGACATAAATCACAGCAAGATCCTTTTTGACCCACCTCCTAGAGAAATGGAAATAAAACCAAAAATAAACAAATGGGACGTAATGAAACTTAAAAGTTTTTGCACAGCAAAGGAAACCAGAAAGAAGACGAAAAGACAACCCTCCGAATGGGAGAAAATATTTGCAAATGAACTAACTGACAAAGGTTTAATCTCCAAAACATACAAGCAACTCATGCAGCTCAATATCAAAAAAACAAACAACCCAATCCAAAAATGGGCAGAAGACCTAAATAGACATTTCTCCAGAGAAGATATACAGATTGCCAACAAACACATGAAAGAATGCTCAACATCATTAATCCTTAGAGAAATGCAAATCAAAACTACAATGAGATATCATCTCACACCAGTCAGAATGGCCATCATCAAAAAATCTAGAAACAATAAATGCTGGAGAGGGTGTGGAGAAAAGGGAACCCTCTTGCACTGTTGGTGGGAATGTAAATTGATACAGCCACTTTGGAGAACATTATGGAGGTTCCTTCAAAAACTAAAAATAGAACTACCATACGACCCAGCAATCCCACTACTGGGCATATACCCTGAGAAAACCATAATTCAAAAAGAGTCATGTATCAAAATGTTCATTGCAGCTCTGTTTACAATAGCCAGGACGTGGAAGCAACCTAAGTGTCCATCAACAGATGAACGGATAAAGATGTGGCACATATATACAATGGAATATTAGCCATAAAAAGGAACGAAACTGAGTTATTTGTAGTGAGGTGGATGGACCTAGAGACTGTCATACAGAGTGAAGTAAGACAGAAAGAGAAAAATAAATACCTTATGCTAACACATATATATGGAATCTAAGAAAAAGACAAAAAGAAAATGGTCAGAAAAACCTAGGAGCAAGATCGAATAAAGATGCAGACCTATTCGTGAACGGACTTGAGGATATGGAGAGGGGGAAGGGTAAGCTGGCACAAAGTGAGAGAGTGGCATGGACATATATACACTACCAAATGTAAAATAGATAGATAGTGGGAAGCAGCTGCATAGCACAGGGAGATCAGCTTGGTGCTTTGTGACTACCTAGAGGGGTAGGATAGGGAGGGTTGGGGGGAGGGAGATGCAATAGGGAAGAGATATGGGGACATATGTATATGTATAACTGATTCACTTTGTTATAAAGCAGAAACTGACACACCATTGTAAAGCAATTATACTCTAATAAAGATGTTAAAAAAAAAAAGAATGGAAAGCTTAGAGAGAGATGTCAGCACTGTGCATTTATGCTCAAGGATGGCTCAAACATGACTTCATGTATTTTGATGTCATCTCCATCTTTAAGCTTCCAAAAACTTCTATTTGAATTAAGTGAATATAGAGCTTACATTTTTCTCTTTTCCTTTTTTGCCATGCATACACAGTTGAATACTGATATAGTCTTGTATTCTTTTTTGCACTGTTTCTTAATCTCTAATTACCAAAAGGAATATATTTCTTACAAAGTAGGTTTCAGACCACAGAGCTTGGGTTTTAACATTTTTTTTTTTTTTTTTTTTAATGAGGAGAGAGCAGTAAGTCTGTGAAAAACTACTAAGGAAAAAGGAAGAGACCAAATAAGACAACATTTTAAAGGAATAATTGCCTTTGCATGGCAGTTTTGAACCTACATTGTTAAGTGGTTTCTTGCATGATACATGATTTTCCTATATTATATCCTGAATATTTACCAGAAGAATTAAAGACACATGTTAAGAAGTCAAGGCAAACCTATGAGAATGTAATAGGGTTTGTTCATTTATTCATTCATTCATCATGGGTATATATATATATATATATATATATATATATATATAAATATATACACACATCTATACATATATAGTATATACTTACACACTCATTAAATAAAAAATATATATACACACACATCTATACATATATACTATACACATACACACTCATTAAATAAATAAATATATGCACACACACACCTGTACATATATGATAAATACATATACACTCATTAAGTGAATGTATATATAATATATATACACACACATCTATACATATATAGTATATACATACACACTCATGAAGTAAATGTGTATATATGTATATTTATATATATAGAAACATACACACAGATCTCTCTCTCTCTCTCTCTCTCTCTCTCCTGATAGTACTATGTTGTCCTAACTTTGGTGGGAGATAAAAGAGGTAATTCAAAATCTATGCTCTCAAAAGCTTATTTTCTCTACTATAGTAGGAGAGAAAAATATCTATCAACATACTGCTGTTTAAGCAAAATAATAATTTATTATGATGATGTAATACAAGTGATGACACAGGCAGTACAATGACCCAGAGCCAAAACAACAAAGTAAATAAGAACTTTTGAAAGTTATTGAAACAATAGGAGTTAGAAATATTTGAGGAAGTTATGAAGGAAGAAAAGGAACTATCAATGGGAAAACTGGTGAGAGTAAATGTGCTGAAGCCAAAATGGCTTTATTGTGGTTGAGAGGTGAGTGGATGAACCTGGCTGCAGCAGTTGGGAGTGGTGGGGAGTATTATTAGAAAGGTAAATTGAGCAAACTGTCAAAAGTCTTAAATGCTGGTTAACAAGTATCTTTGAAAATTAGCTTAAGCAGGAAAGTGACACAATAAGGTTATGTTTAATTGGCAACTGATTATAGAATGAAATAACAGGGGAATGTCTAGAAGCAAGATCAACTGCAAATCATCCAAGCGAGATCTTACAAGATCTTACCACAGCAGGTACAGAAGAAAAGAGATACACAGAGAGAGTTAAGGAGAGAACAGTTGACGGATCTGAGTTATTATTAGTGCCCAGTACAAGATGGGCAAAAAAAAAAAATAGAGAGAACCATAGGTAACTATGTGGAGTTTGCAAACCTGGGCAAGCTGATTTTAGCAAGGACAGATAATAAGTTTGACTCAGTAAACTACAGTATCCATTTCCAAACATTAGCGGGAAATACTTTTTTGAAACTTAAGAAGTTTACCTAGTTCACTTGTAAATACCTCTTACGGAGTTGTATGCCAAACAAGTGTGTTTTGGGTAGGTTGAGTCAGAATCTCAGGATTTGTAAAATGGTCCTTAGAAATTAGAAATTTGGGAACCATTATTCTGCTTTAGAGTATCTTAACAAAGAAGAATTTGGTTATGTATTTGAATGTTTCTTCCAAACACCCCTGTTCAACAGATATTCTTGAAATGACCAAAATGTTCTTTATATGTTGTTCAATATGGTCTCCACTATAATCCTGTGTAGCTTTAAAATGTGTTTTATTTTATTTTATTGTGGTGAAAACACTTAACATGAGAGTTACCCTCTTAACAAAATTTTAAGTGTACAATATATTACTGTTGTATATGTGTACAAGGTTGTGCAACAGATCTCTAGAACTTGCATAACTATGACTTTAAGGCGTTGATTAGCAACACCCATTTCCTGGCCCCTGGCAACCACCAGTCCACTCACTGGATGCCTCATATAAGTGGAATCATGCAATATTTGTCCTTCTGTGATTGGCTTATTTCACTTAGCGTAATGTCTTCAAAGCTCAACCATGTTGTCACATATTGTAGAATTTCCTTCTTTTTTAAGAATGAATACTATTCCATTGGGTGTATATATTTTCTTTATCTATGCATCTGCTGATGGACATTTTAGATTATTTCATATTTTGGCTATTGTGAATAATGCTGTAATAAACATGGAAGTGCTAATATTGGCACTGATTTCATGGATATGACATTAAAAACACAGGCAACAAAAGCAAAAATAGACAAGTGGAATAAACGTCAAATTAAAAAGCTTCAGCACAGCAAAGAAAACAACTTACAGAGTGATAAGGCAACCTGTGGGATGGGAGAACATATTTGCAAGCCATATATCAGATAACGGGTTTATTTTCAAAATATATAAAGAAATCCTACACCTCAATAGCAGAAAAGTAATAACTCAATTAAAAAATAGGTGAAGGTCTTGAGTAGACAATTCTCCAAAGAAGACATAGAAATGGTCAAGAGGTATATGAAAAAGCACTCAACATCATTAATCATCAGGAAAATGTTAATCAAACCACAATGAAACATCAACACATAACTGTTAGGATGGCTGTTATCAGAAAAACAAAAGACAACAAGTATAGGTGAGGATGTGGAGAAATTGGAACACTTGTATACTGTTGGTGGGAATGGTGTATCCAGTATGGAAAAGAGTATGGAGCTTCCTCAAAAATTTAAAAATAGAACTACCATATGAGCAGCAATCCCACTTCTGGGTATTCCCTCATGTGGCTAGGGCAACTGGGGAACTAAATTTTAAATTTTAATTAATATAAATTAATTTAAACTTTAAATAGTCTTACATGACTAGTGGCTGCCATATTGGATAATGCAACACTAAAGATTCTCTAGGGCAGCATACTTGGCAATATGTGGCTAATTAGTTCAGGGAAAATGTTTGCTTTAGCATATGTGATCAAAATCTGCACTGTCTTTGTTAACAAAAGTTGTCATTTGTGAAAAAATTGTTCATTCATTGAGTCAATAAATATTTATTTATTACCTATTCTCTTCTAGGATTAGTGTTAGCCACAGTGGTGAAAACAGTCATGGTCCTGCCTTCATGTGACTGGCAATGAATGATGTAACTAAAACAGTTACACAATTGCAAATTGAGATGGGCACAATAAAGCAGGGTAAAGCTTCTGCAAAAGATTGTAATGCTATTCTGACTTAGGTTGGGAATGGTGAGGAGGTAGTGTAAAAAGGCTTCCTTAAAAGGCAACATTTCAGCTGAAACATTCACTATGAGTAGGGAATGGCTAAGGAAAATGTAAAGGTAGGAGTGTTCTAGCAGAGGGCAGCCTTGGTATGTCCAAAAGCTTGTTGTGCTAAGCAACTGGAAAAAGAGCTTTAGGACATATATAACTCGTACCTAGAGAATGGAAGTTGAGTTAGCATAGGCTAAAATGTGTGTGCTATTTCTTCAAAATGTGAAGCTTTGCACTGTTTGGGGGTAACCACTTTTAGACATACAGCTTCCTCTTGTAGTATTCTTTCCCTTCATGCTATTAAAACATGAAAGTTACAAGTAATATCTTGAATAATTGTTCCCAGTTCTTCACTGCCTGTCTGTCTGTTATAGAATTATATGTCCAAGCCCTTTGCCATGGGACACTGTAGTATTTTTCTCTAGAGTAGGTGGAGTATTTATTTACTCCATTGTTACAGTACTTCTTGGTGCTAAAGGGATGGGAGTCCACGTGACGTGATCAGAGAATATAAATGTGCTTTCATTATTTGGCTTTATCTCTTACACTTCTGCCATCTTCCCTGATGAGATCCTGTCCCATAAAGCTGCTGGTTAACCATGAAGTGAGACTTAAACCCAACTGGAAGCCTAGGCTAAATACTGCCAAACCAAAGATGAAATCAGATCAGCACCAGCCATCCTACAGACATGAGAGTGAAACAAAAGAAATGTTTTTTATAAGCCACTGAGTTTGGTGGTTATTGTTATGTAGCATAATTGCAGTAGAAATCTAATACAGAGGGATGTTCTTTATTTTCTCTGGTTGATTGGTTAATTATATACTAAAATATTCTCAACGGGTCCTTGAATTTTCAGTTTTATTTTTTTTTCTTTGCTAAAGGAATTTCAGGCATGGTGAGCAGAACTTGGGACTGAGTGTATTTGTGAAAGTTGGTTGAAGAAATGAGACTCTCACACCGGCTTTGCTTAGATGACATTAATGGTTATTCTGATTTAATTATTTTAGAATGACTTGAGTATAATAATGAAGTGGCCTAACATACGTGACATTTCCTGTCCCACAAGATTTCTCATTTATTTAACAAAACCAGGAAATGCACTGAGGGCATATGAGAGATAAAGCTCTTCTCAAATAGATCGCACAGCCTAGGAGGGGAGATGGACAATTAAAACAAGCCATTAAGATAAAGAGTGATGGATATCACTCTTACAATTGTGTGAGGGGGCTCTGAGCATCACTTAGCAGTCATTTCTTCCTGCCATTTTCTTCTCTTAAATAAATCCATGTAACTGAAAGTTACATGAATGTTTGCTATTATTTTTTCTAATTACATTCTTCTTGAACATAATTTGGCCCCTTCATTCAGCTCTCAGAAGCTTCACAGTCTCAGCCCCCATTTCCCTACTTTTGCACACACACATATTTTTAAGTTGGCTGAAACACTTGATGTTTAGTTTGAGCTTAATTATTTTTATACCTTAATTCCCCTTAACTCAAGTCCCATAATGAGGTTTTAGGTTTTCTACCTCTAGTTATTGTTTCTGACAAAGAAATATGGAATCCATCTTCTTCATTTAAAAAGGCATTATTATGATTTTATTCCATTGAGTGGACAGTTCTTTAATTCTCTGTGACATAATTGGTCAAGAGTTTGCCTCTTCCTCTTTCACATAAAGTTTGTGAGTCTTTGTTAATTTCCTTCTCTTGTGTCAGCTATTTATAGATTATTCTTTAGGGTTCAGGCATTTGAGCAAAGAATTTTTTAAAAAATGAATTTTCTAAATGCTTTATAAACCTTGATATAAATTCTGTTCAAAGGAAATGAAACAAATACCTTGTAATACCTTACTGAATTGTAAGCTGATGATGGAAGAAAGGAAATTTGTAAAGCAAAGTAATTTCTTAACTATTTTTAGTTTTTAACAAGATCTCCTTAGGAGATCTCTGTTATCTTCAGAATTGGGTGGAGCATGGAGAACTGCAGAAGTTAGGAAGAAATATCAAAGGCTTGGATCAACTTTGTATGTGAAATCATCTGATTTCTCTGTCTTCTTTAATCATGATGTGGGTAGATCTTATCAAGGAATGACCTAGAGAGGCTAGAATGGGTCTATTCATACTCGTAAGTAATATAGAGTTGGATCTTGCTTTTTAACCATTCTGATAATCTCTGTCTTTTAACTGAGTTTGTCTCATTCACAAAGTGATTATCAATATGATTTTATTAAATATCTACTATTTTGCTACTTTTTAATTTTTAATTTGTTTTCTCTTGTGTTGAGCATTTTTTATGATTACATTTTGACTCTATTAACATACATTTTAAATTAATCTGGGTCTATTTTCAAATAATATTGTCACTTCATATGTAGTGTGAGGACCTAACAATAGTATATTCCTAAATCTTTCTCCCATTCTTCATGCCATTATTGTCATATATTTTACTATACATATGTGAAAAATGCATACCACATTCTTACTATTTTTGCATTAGGAAATTTTCTTTTATAGTAATTACAAATAAGAAAAAGGTAATTTTACCTTATTTATTCCATTTCCAGTGTTTTTCCTTTCTTTATTTAGACCAGGATTTTGACTGATATCATATTCCTTCTGCCTGAAAAACTTCCTGTAATATTTTTCATAGAGTAGGTTTGATAGCAATGAATTCCCTTAGTTTTTGTTTGTCTGAGAATTTCTTTCTCCTTTAGTTTTTGTTTGTCTGAGAATTTCTTTCTCCTTTAGTTTTTGAAATGTATTTTTGCTGGGTATAGAATTCTGGCTTGACAGGCTTTTTTTCTTTCAAAACTTTAAAGATGCCACTCCATTGTCTTCTTGCCTGCTTGGTTTCTAATAAAAACTTTTATCCTTATTCCTCTGTAGATAATAATTCTGTCATTTTCCTCTGGCTGCCTTTAAGATTTTCTATTTATATTTAGTTTTTAGAAATTTGAATATGATTTTCATAACTCAGTGTGTGTGTGTGTGCGCGCGTGTACATGCACTATTATTTATCTTGCTTGCAGTTCTTTGAACTTATTGGATCTGTTGTTTGGTATCTTATATTAGTTTTGGAAAATTCTCAGGTGTAATTTACTCAATATTTTTTAACCTAAAATTTCCAGTGGGCTCGGATTAGTATTGCTCCCAAGTATCTGGTAGAAGCAACCACAAATATCTTCTGAAAGAAAGTCACTGATCAGGTCCACCAAATAGATACTTCTCAGTATAAAGGCCCTAGAAGCATGAATTTCACATCAAAAATTACCAAATGCATGAGGGAAAAAGCCACCATGAGGGAGGTCAGAGGAGCAACTACAGTATCAGAAGTTTAAATAGAAACATGGCAATAGTCAGACATAGACTTAACATAAGTATTTAATATGTTTGATGTGGTATGAATATTTATGACACCCCCCAAAATTCAGATGTTGAAACCCAAGGTGATGGTATTAGGAGGTGGAGCCATTGAGAGGTGATTAGTGCCCTCAGAGAGATAGCTCATTCTTTGTGTGATGTGAAGGTACAGTAGAAAGACAGCTGTCTAAGAAGCAGGCTCTTACCAGCGCAAAATTGGCTGGTGCCAGGATCTTAAACTTCCCAGCCTCCAAAACTGTGAAAAATAAATGTGTGCTGTTTTAAACTACGCGGTTTATGGTATTTTTGTTATAGCAGCCTGAACAAACCAAGACAATGCTTAAATAAATAAGAGAGGGTGTTATAAATATAATTAAAGAATAAGAACAAGAGCAAGAGACTATCAAAATGATCAGGCAAAATTTTCAACTAAACTCAATTGAAAAATACAGTAAAATGGAAACTTAATTGTTAAACAAGTCATGCATTGTAGAAAAAATTTATAAGCTAGAATCTAAAAATGAATAAATTACATGCACACATGAGAGATATATATATATATATAATATATACATCACATATACTATATAGAAAATATATAAATATGTATATTGATATGATTAGAAAAAAAGGAGTAAAAAAGATAATATCTGACATACTTACAAGTGGACTTCTGGAAGAAAAGAATGTGAAGAATGGAGAAAAGACAACATTTAAAGAGATAATGGCTAAGTATTTTCCAGAATTGTTGTATGGCATGAATCCTCAGTTTCAAGAAGTCTAATGAATCTCAAACCGGATAAATAAAAACCAAGATATACTTAGCCAAGTTGCTGTAAAACTGTAGGACCAAAGACAAAAAACATTATTTTAAAAGCAGCCAGAGAAAAAGGAGAAATTGCTTACAAATGGCAAAAATAAGATTAAAACCTGACCTCATGACAACAGCAATATAAAACAGAAGATAAACAATAGCTTCAACTTTCTGTGAGAGAACTACTGTCAACTTAAAATTCATTATCCTCTAAGCTTACCTCTCAAGGACAAAGGAAAATATATTAACTTATAGATTAAGGAATTTCTAAGATACGTATTTCAAAAAAGAAGGAAAGAAAGAAAGAAAAAGTGATCTCAAATGGAAGCACCTGAGATGCAAGAAATTATAAGCCAAAAATATGGTATGCATGTTAATCTAAATAAACATTTACTATATAAAGGAAAAATAATATCTCAATTATAATCAAGAGAGAAATGATCTGTTCTAAGGCTTTGTTTTTATATTGATTTAACTTTACATTGTGTTGAGTTAAAGTCCCTTATTGAAGCTCTTTAGGGCAACCACTAAAGCAAAAAAGCAAGAGAGGAAAAAAATAGAATTGGGAAGGTAAGAAAACAGACAGGAAAGAGAAAACATAAATCACAAAATAACCTAGTAGTAATGAATCCAAATAGATCAGTAAGCATTTCAAAAATAATAAACTGTATAAAAAACAGAATCCAACAATATATTGCTTGTATATGACACAATTAAAATGTAAAGGCATTTGGGTGGAAAAAGATCTACTAGGCAAATACTAAGCAAAATCAGCTGAGCAAGTATTACAACAGAAGAAAAGTAAATAAATGACATAAAAGTTGGAAAGGAAGAACCAAATCTATCACTATTCACTATCCATAGATGCTATGGTTGTCTACAAGAAAATCCAAAATAAACAATAGGAAATGATCAGAATTAATAAGAACTTAACAAAGATGTTGGGTATCAAATTGATATATAAAAGTAATTTGCATTTCCACATGTTTGCAGAAAATAGAAAATGAAATTTAAAAAGGTGACTTATCATAGTAATTCTTTATGTCTATCTATCTAACTAGCCTCTATCTATCTCTGTATCTATGTATCTATCTGTCTATCATCTCTCTAGCTACCTAAGTCTTTCACCTATCTACAACATCTAGAATTAAATCTAAATTTAATGTGGAACATTTTGAAGAAAATTATAAAATTTTAGGGAAAGACATTAAAGAAGAATGAAATAAGAAATACCATGTTTTTGGAAAGGCATATTTAATGTTTTTAAGATGTCAGATCTCTCCAAAATTATCTGCAGATCCTGTACATTTCCAATGAAAACACAAAAACGTATTTTGTGGAACTTTGCAAGCTGTTTCTAAATTTTATATGGAAGAGAAAGGGGTCAAAAATAGCCAAGAGACTCCTGAAGAATATAAATAAGGTTAGTGTGGGTGGGGTGGCAAATGGCTCTTCAATGTATCAAGATTTATTATAGAACTACATAATTTAGACAAAGTGGTATGGTACAAGGATAAACAAGGAGAAGAAAGTGAAAAGAATGGAGAACAATACATGTAAAGTCCTATACAAAACAGAGATGGCAATGGAGGAAATCAGTGGGAAAAGGATCAATTATTCATTGAATGCTGCTGAGGCAATTGGTTATCCATAAGGAAAACAAAATGAAATTGTATCCTTACCTCACACCATGGACAACTTTCTTGTTTTCTTCTTCCTAATGCTTCTGAGGGGTTTTCTCCTGTCACAATGACCACCGGGGTAACAGGACAGGGGCTTTCTCTAGTGATTCATGGTGGAAAAGTCCTAAATAAAGAAACTTACAAAAGCTACCAGTGGGCAGTAATCTGATTCAGCTCTTCAGCAATTCAGCAGTAGGTTGTCACATAAAGAGCATATACAAATAAATGCTGGATTCAATTCCCTGGTGATTCTAACTAACATTTTGGAATCCTAGTCACTTCTAAGTACATTTCCTTTACTTTAAGAAAAGGTTAAGTGCTAACGTGGTTGCTGGTTTGCCAAGTGAAATCTGCAACTCTTACAAGTACAGATGTAAAGTGTAATTAAATTCTTAATGTAGAGCCATACAATTCATTCCTTTGAAAATAATACTTAGCTACAAAACCATCCTACATTCTTTTAGTAATAAGTATTGACTGGAGTTGGTGGAGGGATTTTTTTTCTGACCTGGTTGATGAATTCAAGTGACAGGCTTTATGTTTTGTTGGGGGCTGACTTTTTCTCAGAGAAGATAAAAAATGTTAACTTGTCTAAGCTATGCAGCAGAGCTCACAAACTTTTCTTGATTATAGAGCAAGCCATTTCTGGTGAGTAGAGGAGATAATTTCACAGAGAAGGTAGAAACACTCAAAGGGAGGAAGGGCCACATTCCTGATCTTGGCAAGTGTGGGATAAGCCCCATCCTTCTGCATTCCACCTGGCTAAGATTAGGGAATTTTAATAAGAGATCTAGATAAGAGTTAAGTAATGGACAGGGGTAGTCTTTTTAGGAACTAAAAAACATTTGTACAAATAAAGTATACAATGCATATCACAAAAATTCTATGCAACTTTTCATAAAAGCCTAATAAACATGTTACACAAATATATTTTCTCAGCCACTTGTATCTATGATATCTTACTGCATCACATCTTGGGGATACCTGCAACAGAATTTTCTGGGATTTTTTTTTTTGCATCTAGATTTTAGTCGTAATTAGAAAGCTTTGCCCTGCAGCCAATTATAGACAAATCCACCCATGTTTATTTCCAGAACATGTATGATTTCATTTTTTTTTACATTAAATTCTCCATGTAAGAGTAGTTTATTCTTTCTTTCTTTCTTTCTTTCTTTCTTTCTTTCTTTCTTTCTTTCTTTCTTTCTTTCTTTCTTTCTTTCTTTCTTTCTTTCTTTCTGGCTGTGTTGGGTCTTCGTTTCTGTGCGAGGGCTTTCTCCAGTTGTGGCAAGTGGGGGCCATTCTTCATCGCGGTGCGCGGGCCTCTCACTATCGCGGCCTCTCTTGTTGCGGAGCGCAGGCTCAGTAATTGTGGCTCACGGGCCTAGTTGCTCCGCGGCATGTGGGATCTTCCCAGACCAGGGCTCGAACCCGTGTCCCCTGCATTGGCAGGCAGATTCTCAACCACTGCGCCTCCAGGGAAGCCCCAGAGTAGTTTATTCTTAAGCATGGTGTGAGGTAGGGATTTAATTTTCTCTTTTTCTCAAATGACAAACTAGTTGTCCCAGCACCATTTATCAAAAGTTTATCTTTGCCCTAGTGATTTAAGATGCCATCCTCATCATGTATTAAAATTCTATGGTTATTTCATCTATTTCTGGACAATCTATTCTATTCTATTTTATTGTTCTCCTCCATTGTTTGTGGTGTTCCCCTAAAAAATGCACAAAAAATGCCCCATTCAAGAATCTTTGTGAGAGGGCTGGAATTCTGCACTTTAAATGAGTTCCCCAGGTGATTTTCATGACCACATAGTTGTTCCTTTCCAACTTCTTCAGGAATTTTAACAAACTTCCTTATCATGTCAAAACAGTAAGTTGTCAGCAAGTACAAAAGGACAGGTTGTGATCAACAATTATGGTATGGGGGGAATGGTGGTCCTCAGTCCTCCTAATAGTTCACTTACAGGCTTTATTTAGAAAAATGTGTGTCATTTCAAACAAAATAGTCTGAGTTCTGGTACAAGACGGTGGACTACATGCAAATATTCTTGTCTCTTTCCCCAAACCTATTAAAATGGCAGTGAAACATTAAAGGAATAAGTTCGTAAAGTTGCTGAGAGTAGGTGGGGAAGGATATAGGAAGACATACGGAAACCAAAGTTTTGATTAATTTCTGAGAGACAGAATATCATGTGGTATCTATTTTGTTATCTTTTGCTGCATTACGAATTAACCCAAACTTTAGTGGATTAAAACCATAACAAACATGTATTATCACACATGTTTCTGTGGGTCAGGAACTTGATAGCAGCTTAGATGGGTGGCTTTGGCTTAGGGTCTTTCATGAAGCTACAGTCAAGGTGTCAACTGGAAATTAATGGGGCTGGAAGATTTACTTCTAAGATGGCTCGTTCATATGGCTGGCAAGCTGATTCTAGCTATTGGCAGGTCTCAGTTCCTCCCCAAAAGCTCTGGAAAAAAATCAACTTACTTGACATTGTACTCTAGGAGTGATAAAGTTGATGAATAATGAAAACTGAGAGAAGGAGAGGGAAAGCAGTGTAGTGGAAATAAAAATGTTGTTGAAAAATGAATATGATTAAAAAAACAAGTAAATAAATTATAATAACAACTGGAAGGTGAAGGAGAGACAAATGTCATATCCGTAGAATGGAATGCTACTCATCAGTAAAAAGGAAAGGGCTGTTAACACATGCTACATTAAAGGATGAACCACAAAAATATTATGTGGTATCATTAAAAAAATGAGATAAATGAACTTCTTTACAAAACAGAAACAGACTCACAGATTTCGAAAACAAACTTATGGTTACCAAAGGGGAAACATGGTGGGGAGGGATAAATTAGGAGCTTGGGATTAACATACACACACTAATATATATAAAATAGATAATCAACAAGGACCTACAGTATAACAAAGGGAACTCTACTCAGTATTCTGTAATAACGTATATGAGTAAAGAATCTGAAAAAGAATGAATATATGTATATGTATAACTGAATCACTTTGCTGTACACCTGACTAACACAACATTGTAAATCAACTCCAATAAAATTTTTAAAAAAAACCAATATTATGCGGAATGAAAGAAGCCAGGCACAATTATCACATTGTATGATTTTCTTTATATGGAATTTCCAGAAAGGGCAACAATAAAATTAGAGAACACAGTGAATTAGTGGTTGCCTGAGGCTGAAGTGGGACAAGGTATTAACTGTAAATGGGCATGAGGGATCCTATTGGGGAGAAGAAAGGTTTTAAGACTGACCTATGGTGAAGGTTGCACCACTTGGTAAAGTTACTAAAAATTATTGAATTGTACACTTGAAATGGATGAATTTATGATATATAAAATATACCTCAATAAAGTTAAAAATATGTTGAGTGTAAAAAAGATAACTGTACACAATACTTTCATAGTACTTTAATAATAATAGTAATACAGATGAAGTAAATATAAAATACCAACAGTCCTAAGAAGAGAGAATTTGCGTGATGGTGTGATTTGTGACACTGTTTTAAACACACTTTTACAATATATTACTTATTTTTCTTGACTACAAATGTAATACATGTCCATTGTGAAAATTTTAGAAAATTTAGATATGTACAATGAAGGGCATACAATTTTTTTAAAAGTATAGTTAATTTACAATGCTGTGTTAGTTTCAAGTGTATAGCAAAATGATTCAATTATATATATATATAATTATAATATATATTTCAATTATATATATATTCTGATATATAAATATATTAGATTATTTTTGATTATAGGTTATTACAGGATATTGAGTGTAGTTCCCTGTGCTATACAGTAGTTCCTTGTTGTTTACCTATTTTATATACAGTAGTGTGTATATGTTAATCCCAAACTCACCCCACCACATTATCCCCTTTGGTAACCATAAGTTTGTTTTCTAAGTCTGTGAGACTATTTCTGTTTTGTAAATAAATTCATTTGTATCATTTTTTAGATCCCACTTATGAGTGATATCACATAATATTTGTCATTCTCTGTCTGGCTCACTTCACTTAGTATTATAATCTCTAGTTCCATCCATGTTGCTGCAAATTGCATTATTTCATTCTTTTTTATGACTGAGTAATATTCCATTTTGTGTGTGTGTGTGTGTGTGTGTGTGTGTGTGTGTGTGTGTGTATGTATATATATATATATATATCACATCTTCTTTAACCATTCATCTGTCGATTGACATTTAGGTTGCTTCCATCTCTTGGCTCTTGCAAATAGTGCTGCTATGAACTTTGGGGTGTATGTATCTTTCAAATCACAGTTTTGTCTGGATATAAGGGCATACAAATTACCTATACTGTCCCTACCTAGGATAACCATTATTAATATTTAGCATATATATATATCCAGTTTATTTTTTTCTATTTTAAAGCAGAATATAAAAGTGTAGAAACTTTTGTAATTTTCACAAAGCTAATTGAAACCTTTCACTTTTTGTGTATCTTGAGGAAATCATTAAGAATTACATAATTTTACATACCAAGATGCTAATTAAATAAAAATGACGGTTGAACCTGAACTTTGAAAACATGGACGTGTTGAAAGGAATGAAAAATGGCTGGTTCAACAGTGTCACAGCAAATTTAATTGGAAACTGTGAGTTGGATAAATGGATTTTCCTCCAAAATTTTAACACTAGAATGAATCCAATGCAATCGTTTTACAGATGGGGAAACTGAGGCCCACAAACCTTGTGAATTTTCACAAGCAGGTAGGATCAGAGTAAAAATGCATGTCTCTTCACTCCCTGTCCACATTCTTAACTTTGAACTTGTGGTAGGACCAGAGCTGTAGGAAAAATGTGAAGGCCACTCAGTGGAATTTCCTGCCATTCTTGCTCAAAGGTGTCTCACTGTGGGCATATTCATTATTTATAGATGTTGTTGTTTGTGTAGTCTAAAGTCAGACCTTTGCAGAGATAGGGTCACTTTAACTTACAGTGTCTTTTCCTCTTATTGTAGGTTGTCTGTCTGGGTAAAACAAGCTATCTTCTTTGCCTTTCCATATTGCCCTTGTTTTAGAATCAATGCCAGTATGATCAGATTGAGGAGAACTGTTAATAAGCCTCCAGAAGTCATGAAAATGACATAATAACTTTTCTTCAAGGGTGAGATATCCTGAGATTGCTATTTGAGAAAATAATGATACTTGTCATATATTTCCTCTAAATAAATCTGGCTTTAATACCAAAAGTCCCTGTTTTCTTCACTTCTGTTTATTTTCAGTCACTCAAACTGACGCTTGCTGTCAATATCTCCTCACTATAAGTGTAAGCAGAAGTATTTAAAGAAAGCGGTATTGTTTTATTTTGGGGTTAGCAATTTTCCAGGGCTCACTGGCAGAAGTGCTTAGCTCTAAAGAATCACATGTGCTTGCTTTGTTCTAAATATAGGCTAAACAGAATGCAGTAGAGCCTGAAGGCTTCAGACTCCATACTTTGGAATATTAAAAAAAAAAAAAAATCCAGGGAAGTAATACCTCCTTCCCAGAACTAAACAAATAAGCAAGTTCCTTCTAAATGCAGGAAACAAACTGATGGATATCATATTTTCTTCTCAAATCTTTTGGTTGTTTTTAAAAACTTTTTTTTTTTCTTTAAGACTGTAAAACCAAAGTTAGCCTCCAATGGTACAGTCACTCATTGCTGTATTGGTAAATGGCAACCAGTGTGTGGTCTTGCGGGACCATGGGAAGGGCTGCAGTGTAATGGATGTGACCATTTTGAAAAAGCACATCATTAGAATTTTTTTCCTTTGAACTCTGCCCTTTATAATATTTTGTGCATGCATCTGGCATAAGGCCAAAGAGCAAGTCTTTTGCCTTTGGTTTATGTTGCCAGTGAGATGGGGAAGTGCATATGTAACATGTGGTATTAATATTTTTAAGTTCTGTTTTACATTGTTTCTCAAACTAGAAACTGTAGATCTTTGTGGCCTATAGACATATTTTCAGAGATATACAAGTTCTCTATTATATATATTTTTTCAAATTTTAAGGATGTTATAAGTTAACAAAAACATATTCAAAAAACCTAGAGGGGTGGGATAGGGAGGGTGGGAGGGGGGGAGATGCAAGAGGGAAGAAATATGCGGACATATGTATATGTATAACTGATTCACTTTGTTATAAAGCAGAAACTAACACACCATTGTAAAGCAATTATACTCCAATAAAAATGTTTAAAAAAAAAAAAGAAACCTGATAGATGGTCACCCTCTGTGCTAGTTGCTAGCACTGCTGTAACACAGTCCCTTACACTGGGCAACTTAAGCAATAGAACTTTATTGTCTCCCAGCTATGGAGCCTTGAAGTCCAAGATCAAGGTGCTGGCAGTGTTGGTACCTTCTGAGGGCTGTGAGAGAATCTGTTTCATGCTTCCTTCCTCGCTTCTGGAGGTTTGCTGACAATCTTTGTCACTTTGCTTGCAGATGCCAAAGATCTCTGTCTTCATCTTCACATGGCATGGTCCTTGTGTTTGTGTCTGTCTCTGAGTTCAAATTTCTCTTCTTCATAAGGACATCAATCATATCGAATTAGAGTTTACTCTCATGACCTCATCTTAACTTGATCATCTGCAAAGACTCTATTTCCAAATATGGTCACATTCATGGTTACTGGGGGAGGGGGAGGATTACAACATCTTTTGGGGGGTACAGAATTCAACCCATAGCATCTTCTAAATAATTATTGCCTGTTTGAGTTTATAATCGGCATAAAGGAAAGGGGTACTATTATAATTGTTCCATTCTCAAGAGAAAAAAATGCAGAGATGACTTAATTTGTGTATAATATATTGATGCCAAGAGAAGGGCAGACAGTATCATGTCAAGATACCCTACAGGAAAGTTTTCACAGAAGCTGTAATAAAGAACAGTGACAAGATATGGTAAAACAGACATAATGAATCTGAAGAAATCTGCACCATAAAAGTCGTATATGTGAACTCTCTTAGAGTAGCAGTTCATGTACATTTCTAAATAGAATATGACTTAAGACTTAGTCTTGAATCCATGTAACTGAAAGCTAATTTGGGCCTAACATTATAAAAGAGTTTATGTTTTTCTTTTTCTTTTTTTTAAATAAATTTGTTTAATTATTTAATTTTTGGCTGCGTTTGATTTTCATTGCTGCACGCGGGCTTTCTCTACTTGCAGCGAGCGGGGGCTACTCTTCGTTGAGGTGCATGGGCTTCTCATTGCGGTGGCTTCTCTTGTTGTGGAGCATGGGATCTAGGCGCGCAGGCTTCAGTAGTTGTGGCACGTGGGCTCAGTAGTTGTGGCTCGTGGGCTCTAGAGCGCAGGCTGAGTAGTTGTGGTGCATGGGCTTAGTTGCTCCGCGGCATGTGGGATCTTCTGGGACCAGGGCTCGAACCCGTGTCCCCTGCATTGGCAGGCGGATTCTTAACCACTGCGCCACCAGGGAAGTCCTATGTTTTTCTTAAAGGGAAAGTTAGATACAGAGAAAATATTCAAATTCTACACTTTAATAACCATAGTAACAATGATAATAGCTGTCATTTATTATCAAAAACCTTATTTATGTCAGGCATTGCATAAAATGTTAACCCTTCTCAACATTAGCCCAAGTTTTTATAGTAGCCACTTGACAAATGAAAAATCTGCTGGGATTGGTATTTTACTCTTTTCTACCTAAACCCGAAGTCTGTACTCTTTTCACTATATTTTTATACTTTTAAATATCATGTAAAGCTCATGTAAGGAAGATGAACATTTTTCAGCAAGTGTATCCTAGACTTTGGCTTTCAGATCAGGAGCTCCTTTTCTCTTTAAATCACGTGTCATCGCTCTTATACATACAACATCAAAGGACAGATATATAAGGTGACCTCTGGGTCCATGAATCTAGTTGGAAATATAAACCTGATGTCTGGCCCAGGGGCCAACTAGGCCTGTGGGTCTTAATAGGGTGCTGCTCCCTTAGGGTTGATTCCACTGAGAAGCTCAAGGAAGCAATGGCTCACCCTAATGAGATTAAATTAATAATAATTCATGAATTTAACAAAAAACCTCAACAATGTTGATATTGTCACCCCACCCCCACCTTGGAAGAGAGAGATCAAGGGCAGTCTCTAGTCCCTAATCCTGAAATTATTAGCTGGGAGTTTGTTTCCAGATCTTTAATGGAAAGTTGCATTTCCTTTCAAAGTTTTCAAGATTCTCCACCATGACAGCATTGTTCCTTGGGCACATGGATGAACTTCCCTAATTAAGGAGGGCCTTGAAATTTATTTAGCTAGAATTGTCTCCTGGGAGACTTTAGAATAATGAAATCGGACAGAAAAACTGGTCACTTTTAGAGAAGCTAATTTCTGTGAAGATTAGACATTTACTACTGTTTATTGAACTATCCAGTTCCTTCTTCTCTCATTCTAAACTTGTGCTATAAAATATTCCAAACTTTAAGGCAGGCTAGATGTAAATCAGGAATGAAATTGTAGTTAGGTGTATAGCCAGCTTGTTTCCATTTGGGGATAGTCTCTGATTGGAAAATGGGTTTAGCAGTATCATTTCAAAGATTTTATTTCATTTTTTTGCCTTGACAAGTAAGTGCAAAGATCAGAAATTGCATATGCAATACAGTATTTCAAATGCACCACCTGGAAAGTGCACCAAAACTGTTTCACATTGCAGTTGGTAGTGTCTAGGAACAAGCATATTGAAGGAAATAATTTACTGTAACTAAATAATTGTCTTATCTTATCAATGTTCCCAGGATAGGAAATCTAACAAGAAGTCTTGATCATGTCAAAAATATGCTTGCCTCAAATAAAAATATCATACAGCGTATCAAAAGAATGGAATATTGAGTTGTAATTCTTCCTTTCCCCTCTCCCTTCATCTCCCCCCAACCTCTGCCCTCTCTCTTTTAGTTTGTTTGCTATTTATTTTAGGATTGAATACAATTACTTAATTACTTATTTTATGATAATTTGGCATTATCCTGGGGTTTTCTTCTTTTTTTTATAGAATATCTGTTGAGTTTGAAGTTTCAAAACCAGAGAAGCAAATCTTTCTTGGTTTTGTTTTTGAAAAGTTCCTTTTGCTGGCTGTGTATACGAGATCAAATACACATTTGACACGCAAGGTGATAAATACATTTCAACCGTTTACAACCCCAAAGAAACTTGACTACCCAAACAATGAAAGCAAACTTGACTGAAGATTTAATATCCCAACATGGCTTGTCAATTCCTATGCATTGAAGTCAAGTCAATGCAAGTTGTCTTTATTTTATGTATATTAACAAATGTGAATTTTGCTGATACAATAGGTAGCTGGGCCCCTGAGAAAATGTTGTGATGTTTTGTGTGTGTGTATGTGTGTGTGCTGTGATAAAGAGGAAGAGACACTAGAAGTCCTTCTATGTGTGGTGATTGCTGATCTCAGGACAGAGGGCAGGCTCACTTCATCTTCCTGGTCCTCATCCCAAGTCACCAAGGGATGGATTGAGTGCAATCACTGACCAGGGGTAGAGCTTTTCCTGAATCCAGAAGGTACTGAAGGTCTGGGTTTGCACGGGAGGGGTTCCCTTTGGCTCTCTTTTATGTTGAGTGGTGTGGAGGTTAGATTTGCAAGGGGTGCTTATCTGGCTTGAGAATATTTACAGTGCTCTGAACATTGCCCACAATTTCCTTAGGCTTTCTTCTTCTTATCAGTGTCTGGTTTGATCTTCCCTATCTAATCTTGAGTTATCATCAATGTGGGGTGGATGAGGGAACATCCTTGAGTCTCTGACAAGAGCCTTTATATTCCACAGGTTAAGAAAATTGAATTAGCAGTGGAAGCAGCAGGGCAGAGGTTGAATTCAGAAGCCAAGTGAAGGAGAGACCTCAGCAGAGATCAGAGAAATGTAAAGACTAGACACCCCACAGGCAACTTAGATCATACTCAAGCAGAAGCGGAGGAGAAAGGGGAGAGAGAAAACCCCAAGCCTGAGTCAATATTTACTCCAAAGGGACCAATTTTTAATCTGGAAGTTACTAAGCTTCTTTACATTGGCAAAATCAAGAATTTTCCACCTTGACTAGTTTCCTAAGGCTGCCATAACAAAGTACTGCAAATTGAGTGGCTTCAAACAACAGAATTTTATTCTCTCATAGTTTGGGAAGCTAGAAGTCCGAAATCAAGGTGTCAGCAGGTCATGCTCTCTCTGAAGGCTCTAGGGGAGGATACGTCCTTGCATCTTCCCAGCTTCTGATGGTTACCAGCAGTCCTTGGCATTCCTTAGCTGGTAGACACATCACTCCAGTCTGAGCCACCATAGTCATATGACATTTCCCCTGTGTGTCTGTGTCTCTGTTTTCTCTTCTTATAAGGATCCCAGCCATTGGATTGGTCCCACCCTAATCCAGTATAAACTCAAATTAACTTGATTACATCTGCAAAGACCCTATTTCCAAATGTCACATTATGAGGTTTCAGGTGAGCATGAATTTTGGACTCAGTACAGCTAGTAATGAGGGCTCATGAGTAAGTAGAATTTAGGTGTAGAGGAATAAAGAATGTTAAACCTTGTATATCTGAGTGTTAGTTTAGGACCTGGAGACATGGGTGTCCTTACCTTTGCATAAGGTAAATCTGCCTCCAGAGGAATGACATGGAGTGATGATGTTCTATAGACAACTGGAGAATGAAAGTCAACCTAAAAAGAGAATGGACTTGAAAGATGATATACCTTGGGTCCAAATAGTCTCCTTTGGGCAAGTTAGTGAACTTTTTTGAGGCTTAAGTCTTCTCATGTGTAAAATGGGGATAAAAATGCCTAGCAGGGCAGTTTTGAATATTAAATGATATCTCTGTTCAGTAGCCACCCCATATTTGGTGTATGGTGGTTTGGGGATGGCTCTAAGTAAATATTCATCTAATTCCCTTCTTTAATTCATGCCCCCTTAGAATATTTCATTATTTATCCTTTCCTCATGAATTACATTGAGGTTTATGCAATACTTTTAACGTGAGCTCCCTTTTTTCCTCTGAGAAAGTAATACAAGTTAAGTAAATATTTGGGAAATAAGATTGGTAATGGAAGTTGCAGGGATTATGTTAAATCTCATTTCCCATTTTTCCAGGCTATGATAAAAGGGATGTAGCAAATAGGTATCAATACTGGTTCTGCTTTACTTTCTGGCATGCTTCTGGATGACTTTGAAATCCACAGAAAATCTATAGGTTGAAAATAAGAGAGACAGGAGAAGAAATTGATGAGAATTCAGAAAAAAAAATTGAACTAGAATTTCAAAAGAATGTATTTTATCAAACACCAACAATTTAATCTATTTGCAAAGTGGTCTAAGGCACCTTATCTTGACATTTATCATATTGCTTACAATGACCTCTTTTCTAAGTCTCTCTTTCTTACTGAAGTTTAGTCTTCATTCATTCAACAATTTTTTTACTAAGTGCCTACCATGGTTAGGCCTGGTGGAGTACAGTAGGGATTCAAAAATTCTTTAAGACAGATGCAGGCCTGCTAGTGTGCAGCTGATGCCCTTAAAGGTTTCCATGGGAACTCATGCTCAAAGCTCATGAAACCCAATTTGAGGAAGCCCAACACATTCCTATCTTCTACTGTAAATTATGTCTGTATTGTCACCTCAAAGAAGCAGTGATCTCTACTAACAGACCAATTTGACAATTTCTACAGGAGCTCATCTGGTATTTCTTTGTGTCTCTTGTAGAAACTTATAACTCCATCTTGCAGTGTTTATTAACTGAGAGTTCTATGTCCCCTACTGCACAGAAAAAAATACTTTGTCTCTATGGAGCGGAAATGGTATCCCGAACTCAGCAACAATGATAGCAGTTAACATTGACTGCTTACTATGCAGCTTTCAAATAGTATAACCATGCCATCATTTCCTCCTGAAAACAATCCTGTGTGAATCATATAAATGTTCATAAATATGGAGACTGGTCTGGAGAAGTTATGGGACCCACCTAATGTGGCTTAAGTAATAAAGGGGTGAACACGGGCTACAGTCTTTAGCTTCCAGTTTCACTGATCCTTATTTTCATCATAGTATGTTTCCCACATTTTCATATGGCTAACTCTTTATAGCCTCAATTTAAAAATGGTCTTTATTATTATTTTATTTCATTTTTATATATTGTTCCATATGTGCCTATTTGGCAAATTCAAATGACTCAGAAATATATAAATTAAAAAGACCTCTTCTCTCCTAGAATTCTACCCCTCCTGTCCCATTTTTGCTCAAACCTAGTCAAAAATAATAATTTGGTAAATATCCCTTAGAATATTTTGTAAATCCCTTTATGTGTTACAGATACATACATGCCAAGGTTTTTTATGAGAATGCATTGTATTTTTTAATATTATATTTTTCCATCAATTTTCCTTTATACTTTTTATCTTTTGGACTTTATTCCAGATCAGTATATGCAGATCTACTTTTTTTCCTCTTTACAAATTAAAAAAAAAATTTTTATTTTTATTTATTTTATATATTTCTTGTTTTGAGCATGACTCTGGTATGTGTGTGTGCATGTTTCATGCACTGTTCATAGTTTTTCCTTTTGAGATGTGAGGCAATGTATTTTTAGTCTTTATATTGAAGCCAAAAATTCAAATCTATTTTTAAAAGAAAATTTGAGATGGCAAAGCCTTTAAGGATGGTAACATGAATTATTCTATCTTTGTGTAAGTACCTTTTTGATAAATATATATATATATATATATATATATATATATATATATATATATATATTACAATAAGTAGATCAGACTATACAGCAATACATCCACAAACTATCTTTAGTTAATCTTCTTAATTGCAAGAGTCTTAGCAGAGAAGGACCATGGATAGAGCATTGGTTTTTGATTACTACAGACTATACAGCTATACATCCACAAACTATCTTTAGTTAATCTTCTTAATTCCAAGAGTCCTAGCAGAGAAGGACCATGGATAGAGCATTGGTTTTTGATTACTACAAGAGGTAATTGTTCTTTCATTTTAAATAAACTGAATTTTTAATAATTTACTAATCTATATCTAGAAATTATATATGGACCCTAAGACAATCTAGGCTTTGTTGCCATAATTTTGCCTGTGGTAATACAATAATACAAAATCAAAAATTAATGGTAAAAGCAGATTAAGTCCCATACTAGAAAATGCTGCTAGAAATATCAAACTTTTACAAATGTTGAAGGACAAATTATGTTAGAAGCATAAAATAAACAGTTACAGAGAGAAGTTCATAAGCAGTAATGTCCTTGAACTAGAAACTTGGAATAATAATATTGGTACAAATACATATATCAGGATGCCTTCAATGGTTTGGGCTAATCTCATTTTGGCATATTCATGTACATATATATTTATAGGAGCCTTTTTCCCATCAAATAATCCAAAATTGAATTGAAATTCACTTGTGCTTTACTATCAGATTGAAATAGCTTCAAGCCAAGGATTTCTATTTTCACCATTTTGAAACCTCCTTTCAGGAAGAGAGAAGCAAGTGTATGTCTCTAGAATATTATTAGTTTACAGCCTTATTGCACATTAGAATTACCTGGGGAACTTTTACAAGCCCTCCCCCCATGCCCCAGTAAGTAAAGTACCTCATTGTGAGTCAAAGCCAAAGAACATAGTTCACATAGGAATCACCTGGGGGGGATGTTAAAACTATTGATGCCAGGATCCTACTCCCAGAGATGCTGATGTAATGGACCTGGAGTGTGGTCTGGGCCTCAGAGTTCTTAAAAGCTCCCAGCATACCAGATACAAGTTTTTTTTTTTTTTTTTAATGTTTATTTTATTTTATATTTTTCTCAAATTTATTTATTTATTTATTTATGGCTGTGTTGGGTCTTCGTTTCTGTGCGAGGGCTCTCTCCAGTTGTGGCAAGCGGGGGCCACTCTTCATCGCGGCGCGCGGGCCTCTCACCATCGCAGCCTCTCTTGTTGCGGAGCACAGGCTCCAGACGCGCAGTCTCAGCAATTGTGGCTCACGGGCCCAGTTGCTCCGTGGCATGTGGGATCCTCCCAGACCAGGGCTCGAACCCGTGTCTCCTGCATCGGCAGGCAGATTCTCAACCACTGCGCCACCAGGGAAGCCCCAGATACAAGTTTTTAAGGTATTTAGAAATATTTTTTTCAGCATATTATTTGAGAGATAGTTTACTACACTAAAATACACTTCAAAGATAGACTTAGCTTCAAGTATAGACCCTATAGTTACTAGTTGTAAAATTTGGGTAACAATCTCCAGGTGCTTCAGTTTTTCCCATCTGTAAAATAATTTGGTAAACATTCGCTTAGTATCTGCTATATGCTGTGAATTCATGGCCTAGCTCAAAAGAGCCTCCTCAAACCCCTACACATTTTATACACGTTTATTATACACATTCATGCAGCTGCAGCATTGCCTAGGAACTCATTAGAGAAGCAAATGCTTGGGCTGAACCCCAGAACTACTGAAACAGAAACTCCCCCAAATCAGTTTTCATAAAGCCCTTTAGATGATTCTGTTGCATCCTCGAGTTTAAGAACCCCCTGTTCAATGAGGTGTCACCTCATACCAGTCAGAATGGCCATCATCAAAAAACAATAAATCCTGGAGAGGGTGTGGAGAAAAGGGAACCCTCTTGCACTGTTGGTGGGAATGTAAATTGATACAGCCACTATGGAGAACAATATGGAGGTTCCTTAAAAAATGAAAAATAGAACTAC
This sequence comes from Balaenoptera physalus, assembly GCF_965194825.1. NCBI lineage: Eukaryota > Metazoa > Chordata > Mammalia > Artiodactyla > Balaenopteridae > Balaenoptera > Balaenoptera physalus. The sequence continues at coordinate 35,509,731 of NC_138898.1, forward strand.
CATACGACCCAGCAATCCCACTACTGGGCATATACCCTGAGAAAACCATAATTCAAAAAGAGTCATGTACCACAATGTTCATTGCAGCTCTATTTACAATAACTAGGATATGGAAGCAACCTAAGTGTCCATCGACAGATGAATGGATAAAGATATGGCACATATATACAATGGAATATACTCAGCCATAAAAAGAAACAAAATTGAGTTATTTGTAGTGAGGTGGATGGACCTAGAGACTGTCATACGGAGTGAAGTAAGTCAGAAAGAGAAAAAGAAATACTGTATGCTAACACATATAGATATAGAATCTAAAAAAAAAAAAAAAAAGGTTCTGAAGAACCTAGGGGCAGGACAGGAATAAAAGCATAGACGTAGAGAATGGACTTGAGGACATGGGGAGGGGGAAGGGTAAGCTAGGACGAAGTGAGAGAGTGGCATGGACATATATACACTACCAAATGTAAAATGGATAACTAGTGGGAAGCAGCCGTATAGCCTGGGGCGATCAGCTCAGTGCTTTGTGACCACCTAGAGGGGTGGGATAGGGAGGGTGGGAGCAAGAAGCAAGAGGGAGGAGATATGGGAATATATGTATATATATAGCTGATTCACTTTGTTATAAAGCAGAAACTAACCCACCATTGTACAGCAATTACACTACAATAAAGATGTTAAAAAGAAAAAAAGAACCTCCTGCACTACACTATACTGTGATAGTCTCTACCTTGTAGGAGCACTGTGAGGATTAAAAGCTAATTCGTATGAAGTATTTAGTGTTATGTCTAACTCATAATAAGTGGCTAATTGCTAGCTATTAGTTATTATTCTGTTATTTTAGATTATCTGAATCATAACCATATCTCCTCTTACAAAGATGCAACCAAGATGTCTCTCTTTAGGTTGACACTTAAAATATCAATATATATGTATGTATGTATATATGTATATATATATATAATATATATATATATGTCATGCACTTAACTCTCAATCTTTCTGTTTCTCAAACTTTGACTGTAATTCACTTTCTTCCCTGACTGTAGTTGCATTGTTGAAATTAGCACCCTGAACTTTGGTGTTTTTTTATCGCTTTGATGACAGTTTGGGAAATACATTAACCGTTTTATAATTCCTGCCAGATTTATAATTTATAATTTCTTCTCCTCAAAATCACATGTCACATTACCTTGGGTGGATGGCCATTTGGGATTCTTCACTTAACCTTGACCAACACTTTGTTCACAGTTAAATCATCTCCCTTTGCCTCTCTGACCTGCAGAGCAAAAGTCAATCTCATCCTCCCTGCTGAAATAGCCAACATGGCACTAATTGATATGAACACGAATAGTAATTCCTGTCAGGTAACCCCAATTATTTTCCCTTGGGAAAAGCAGATTTTGCTGTGCCATTTTCATTGCAACAAGCATGGCTTTGCACTGAGAGAAATGCCTTTTCCATGGAAACCATTGGAGGTAAAAATTCACCTCATTTAGCTTTTAACTCAGCAAAATATGTTTGCACGGTTTTGTTCATCACAAAAAAAGAAAATTACATAAAGGCAGTGACCATGGCTATAGGCTTACATTCTGAGCTCTTATTTTCCTAATAAACTGAGTTCTTTAAAAAAATCCATGACAAATTTCATTCTAGGTGTGTTCAGACTACTATTCTCAAAGTGATGTTGGAAGTCTCTGGAATTAAACAAGAAAGGGAAATAGACAAACAAAATCAAACCAGCTCCTGGGTGATCACTGAAATATTGCGTTTCTTCTGATGACAGATTTTCTTCTCTCTTTTTGATATACAGTTTCTCCATCCATGAAGTAAGGCTATTAGTTTTCACTGTTGTTGTTCACATCTATGGTAAACAATTTAATTATGTTCAATAACCCTTAGTATTCTGCAGAGAAAAGTGTTTGTAGGTATCCTCAATTGTTATTTGTTGAAGAGGCATAGGGCTGTAATGTTTATGTGGCTGAATTAAGTAGAGTGGATGGGAATGGGGCCTCTAGACCTTTCAACAGAGAGGAACGATGTAGAAGAGGGAGGCTGGAAGAAAGGAAGTAGAGAATTTGATCCAAATGTAATGCTTTACCCTATCTTGTTAAAACAAATGGAATAGACCACGCTGTTTGGGGAAAGAATTATTGAAAATTGGTGGTAAAAATGTTTCCATGAACCCCATTTCAGGTAAACATCTTTCTCATTGAACAACTACTCAGTTGTCAGATGAGGCGCGTTCTAAATATAAAGTGTGTGATTTGATGGATATAGCAACTCAGAAACATGGCCCCTCTGAGAAGCTGGGTCAGAAGAAGTGAACCCCATTTTTCTTGTGGTCCATTTGGGTTGTTATAACAAAATATCACAGACTGGGTAGATTATAAACAACAGAAATTTATTTCTCACATTTCTGGAGGCTGGGAAATCCAAGAGCAGGATGCCAGTGTGGTGGTGTTTTGTAAGAGCTCTCATCCTGGTATGCAGCTGGTGCCTTCTTGCTGTGTCTTAACATGGTAGAAGGGGCTAGGGATTTCTTTAGATCCTCTTCTATAAGGACACTAATCCCATTCATGAGGGCTCCACTCTTATGGCTTAAGCACCTCCCAAAGGCCCCACCTCCTGATTCCATCATCTTTGGGGATTAGGATTTCAACATATGAATTTTGGGGGAACACATTCAGATCATAGCAATTTTTAATATAGGCTTCCCCCATGAATACTCATAAAGGAGAATGTCAAGGTTGGATGAAGTGTTCCATCTGGATGCACTCTATAATATCCTCATCTTATGGCTAGATGCCTTTGTCTTGACTGCCTGCAGCAATGACGAACTTCAAATAACTTAGATCATTTGGGGATGATTTAATAGTTACAAAAGTTTTTATTTTGAACCTAGATCAGTCTTATCATGTATTCTATGAATATTTATAGTTCTCTCTTATGAAACCAGTTGAAACAAATCTAATCTTTCATTCCCATGACAACCCTTGAAATATTTGAAGATCGTTTTATCCCAAGGCCTCTTTTCATTTGACTAAAATTTCAAAGCTCCCACTTGCCACACCCCCACAACTCTTCATTACTCTTATGGTGACTGTGCAATAGACATGTTTCTGTTTCTTTTTAAGAACCAAACTCCATACTAAAAATGTGATCAGAGAGGTGGATCAGTGTACCTTGTGTGATGCTAATATTAGAACCAATGTTCTTAGAAGGAGCAGTTGTTACCTGGCCACAGTAATCTGCCCATTCTTATAAGTGAAGAGGCTGAAGGTTCCTGTATGCCAGCTGTCTGCAGACTTATCTTCATCAGTTTCAGTTACACTAAAGTATCCATCACAAAGATGAGCAAGCCGTTGTACTTCTTGCATCCTGTTTGGGAAATATCTGGCTTTCTCTTTATGGTAAGACAGTCTTAGGATTTCTTTTGGAAGGTGTGTTCCTTTCTCATTGAATATGGTTTCTCCAATGTTCCTCCAAACATGACCCACCTGTTATTGGCCTTTCTCTGGGAACACTTTGAAGTGCACATATTTCAATATGCTTTAAACGTACATTTAATTAAGCATATGGTTTATTTTGAGACAGCTGACATTCACTTTTCTTGTCCTATCTTTTGTGGCTTGTGTGACAAAAACATCTGCCCTAACAATGGAAGAAACCATTGGATCCACCTCTCTGATCGCATCATCAACATCCTCCTATACGCAAGCTTTGTTCCTGGAAGTTCATCTGTGTACCATAGCCTAGTGTGACCCTGCTGTTCCTGCCTCATCAACATGGACGTCATGACCCTCTCAAATGCACGCTCCCCTTCCCTCCATCTCACCCAACTCTAACAATGGAAGAAACCATAAAGTAGTACCTCTTTATTAAGTTACTAGCACAATAACATAATCCTCTTGGCAGCCATCTCCATGGAGGGTGGCTGGCTGCAGTGACACTTCAGCTTCTCTGACTATTGTTTCCTCACTCCTTTCTAGAAGAGTCTCGGTGAAAAGTGATTTCCCTTGGATTTGTGTTTTACTAATGATATATTTAATAAGGGAAAGGGAGGAAAACAAAGTGCATCTATGATCACAAATATCAACATCTGGCAGAGCATTGAAGGGAAAACTGACCACAGCTGTCTTTGACAGTTAATGTTATTAAAATGTTCAACATGGAATTTCTACTTTAAATAAGAAACACTTGAAAGAAATGGTCAGGATTAACAGAAGCTTAAATTGAAACCACGTTGGTTGGTAGGTAATAGAATGCTAGAGACAAGCATTGCCTTTAATGTAAAAGCATTCTTTACCCCCCAAATTATCCATGTGGCCCTGTTTGTGCCACCGGAATTTGATTAGGTTTGGCTTTTTCAGGAAACCAGGAGGTAAGAAGAACCCACTTAAACTCCCGTAAAGTGGTTAATTCCTTGCCCAAGCCTTTGGGTAACTCAGTTTATTAAAACGTTCTGAAGTTCAGGTCGGTTAACTCAGCGCTATGCCATCCATATGCCTGCCTTTTGGATGTTGCTACATCTAACATCTGCTCGGCCTGAACCTGGAAGTAATGGAGCCACCATACAATGGGGGACCTTGCTAAGCATCCATTGTTTGGCCCATAAATTTTTAGCTGAAGCTCAGAAGGCTCCCATCTGGCAGTTCCTCTTCTGCATTTGTCACGTCATTATACTTTAACTTACCCACTGAAATAGAGTTGCTGGTTGTAATTCTCTTAATGAACCCAGGAGCCTCTATGCCACTCACAAATAAAAGTGCAGTGTGTCATTGTGTCATTTTAAAAGATTTTACATTGGGACTTCCCTGGTGGTCCAGTGGTAAAGAATCCGCCTTACAAGCAAGGGATGCAGGTTCGATCCTTGGTCAGGGAACTAAGATCCCACATGTCGCAGGTCAACAAAGCCCACGTGTCACAACTACTGAGTTGGCGTGCCTCAACTAGAGAGCCCACGTGCCGCAAACTATAGAACCCACGCTCCCTGGAGCCTGCGTGCCACAACTAGAGAAGAGAAAACCTGCAAGCCACAACTAGAGAGAAGCCCGCACGCCGCATCGAAAAGATCCCGCACACCACAACTAAGACCCGACACAGCCAAAAATAATAAATAAAATAAATAAAAAATAAGTCTTTAAAAAATAAATAAAATAAAATAAAAGACCTTACACTGACTTACAGTTCTTCTGTTCTCTGTTCTTCATGGGTCTTTGTTAATCAACTCAACAAATATGTATATATTTCCCAAGATATTTCCATGAATTAGGATTTGAGTATGACAAAAATCCATTCTACATCATGGCCATCAGGAATTTGAGAGAGCTATTAGAGGAGATAGATACTCAAGAAGCAAAAATCTACTGAAGTGTTCTTAAGAGACGGCAGCTCCTGAAATAAATCAAACCATCTTGGTTAATGTTAATACTGCCAGAAAAAAAATGTAAAGATTCCAAAAAGCTGTTACTCCCAAGATGTTTCTTTCATTTGCTGCTCAGTGTCTGGGGCATAGTGTCTTGCCCATTTCTCCTAAGATTCTATCCACCAGCAGCTCTACCCAGCAGGTGCCCCATGTCTATCGTCAATGTCTCTATTCCATCAATAAATCCTTGATGGAAAAAATGAAATTGTGTTCGACTCCATATTATCTATTATCCCTAAGATATTTCAAGAGACTTTTAACAGGCTTTCCCCTTTCTACAGCATATACAATTCTGGCAGAGTGGACTTCAAATGTTAACCTTTTGGTTGTTGTACTCATTATTCAAAACCTTTTAGTGCTGCCAAAATGTAGGATAATTTGAAAGGTCATTAGTCTCATAACATTTATGTCCACCCAAAATACCAGCTCAGCCTATCCTCTTCTCTTATTACCTACAAAGTTCCCAATCAAATAGTCTTTTCCAGCCAAAGTGTCCCTTGGTCATTTTGAATATGAATTGTCTGAATGCCATATATTCCCATTCTGCCTCACCCAGAGTTGTCTGCCCAGGAAAATCCTCCTGATTCTTCAAGAGCTATCTGGAGCCCAACTTTCTCCATGGAATCTTTTCTTATATGTCCACCTAGAACAGATAAGGAACTTCTCTTGCCAGGTGTGTGGACAGCATGCTAACAGCAGCCCCACGTGAAAAAAATCCTGTGTCAAGTCAATGCTTTTTTTCTCATCTCTTCGTACCTTAGTACCTTGTTGGACTTAAATCATTGGGTTGGAAGGTCACCATCACTCATCTCTGATATTTCTCTGGATCAACTTTAATGCCCTCAGATTATAAACCAAATCTGTCCTGTGATTGATTTCCTGTTGACCTATGTGTCCTGGGTTTTTTGTCTCTCTACATCCTTTTGTAAATCTAGTCATGAAATTATTCTGCTAAACCTTCTCCAGTTCCAGAAAACATAACAGAAGAGTGTAAAATATCTCCCTTCCCTGTTCACTGAACACTTCTCCCTGTGGCATGAACTCGTTCTAGCAGGTGAAGATAAAAAAGCCCTGAGTGGCAAAACATACTACTTTTGCCTACCTTGGTAGTGAATGTTCCTTTTTTTTAATATAAATTTACTTATATAATTTATTTATTTTTGACTGCTTTGGGTCTTCGTTGCTGTTTGCGGGCTTTCTCTAGTTGCAGAGAGCGGGAGCTACTCGTTGTTGCAGTGAGCAGGCTTCTCATTGTGGTGGCTTCTCTTGTTGTGGAGCATGGGCTCTAGGTGCACAGGTTTCAGTAGCTGTGGTGTGAGGACTCAGTAGTTGTGGTGCACAGGCTTAGTTGCTCCTTGGCATGTTGGATCTTCCCAGACCAGGGCTCAAACCCGTATCCCCTGCATTGGCAGGTGGATTATTAACCACTGTGCCACCAGGGAAGCTCTGAATGTTCCTTTTAATTCAACTTGATGGGAATACTTGTTCAGCTGACAGCTGACAACAGTTGTTCTCAAACTGTAGTCTCCAGAATAGGAATAACAGTCTTACTTGGGACTTGTTAGAAATGCAAATTCACACCCCAGATCTACTGAATCAAAAATTCTGGGTGGAGGTAGAGAAGATGGCGGAGGAGTAAGACACGGAGATCACCTTCCTTGCCACAGATACATTAGAAATACATCTACAAGTGGAACTTCTACAGAACACCCACTGAACGCTGGCAGAAAACGTCAGACCTCCCAAAAGGCAAGAAACTCCCCACGTACTTGGGTAGGGCAAAAGAAAAAAGAAAAAACAGAGACAAAAGAATAGGGACGGGACCTGCACCAGTGGGAGGCAGCCGTGAAGGAGGAAAGGTTTCCACGCACTAGGAAGCCCCTTTGTGGGCGGAGAATGCGGGTAGCAGAGGGGGAAGCTTCGGAGCCACGGAGGAGAGCACAGCCACAGGGGTGCGGAGGGCAAAGCAGAGAGATTCCCGCACGGAGGATCGGTGCCGACCAGCACTCACCAGCCCGAGAGGCTTGTCTGCTCACCCACCGGGGCGGGCGGGGCTGGGAGCTGAGGGTCGGGCTTCAGTCGGATCCCAGGGAGAGGACTGGGGTGGGCGGCGTGAACACAGCCTGAAGGGGTTAGCGCACCACAGCTGGCTGGGAGGGAGTCCGGGAAAAAGTCTGCAGCTGCCGAAGAGGCAAGAGACTTTTTCTTGCCTCTTTGTTTCGCGGTGCGCAAGGAGAGGGGATTCAGAGCGCCGCCTAAACGAACTCCAGAGACGGGCGTGAGCCACAGCGATCAGCGTGGGCCCTAGAGACAGGCACGAGACGCTAAGGCTGCTGCTGCCACCAACAAAAAGCCTGTATTCGAGCACAGGTCACTCTCCACACCGCCCCTCCTGGGAGCCGGTGCAGCCGGCCACTGCCAGGGTCCCGTGATCCAGGGACAACTTCCCCGGGAGAACGCACAGCATGCCTCAGGCTGCTGCAACGTCACGCCGGCCTCTGCCACCACAGGCTCGCCCCGCATCCATACCCCTCCCTCTCCCCAGCCTGAGTGAGCCAGAGCCCCGGAAGCAGCTGCTCCTTTAACCCTATTCTGTCTGGGCGGCGAACAGATGCCCTCAGGCGACCTACACGCAGAGGCGGGGCCAAATCCAAAGCTGAACCCCGGGAACTGTGCGAACAAAGAAGAGAAAGGGAAATCTCTCCCAGCAGCCTCGGAAGCAGCAGATTAAAACTCCACAAACAACTTGATGTGCCTGCATCTGTTGAATACCTGAATAGACAACGAATCATCCCAAATTCAGGAGGTGGACTTTGGGAGCAGGATATATTAATTTTTACCCTTTTCCTTTTTTTGTGAGTGTATATGTATATGCTTCTGGGTGAGATTTTGTCTGTATAGCTTTGCTTTATAATAGCTTTATTTTACTTCACTATATTATACTCTCTTTCTTTCTTTCTTTCTATTTTTTATCCCTTTTACTCTGAGCCATGTGGATGAAAGGCTCTTGGTGTGCTAGCCAGGCATCAGAGCTATGCCTCTGAGGTGGGAGAGCCAACTTCAAGACACTGGTCCACAAGAGACCTCCCAGCTCCACGTAATACCAAACGGCGAAAATCTCTCAGAGATCTCCATCTCAACATCAAGACCCAGCTTCACTCAACGACCAGCAAGCTACAGTGCTGGACACCCTATGCCAAACAACTAGCAAGACAGGAACACAGCCCCATCCATTAGCAGAGAGGCTGCCTAAAATCATAATAAGGCCACAGACACCCCAAAATACACCACCAGACGTGGAATTGCCCACCAGAAAGACAAGATCCAGCCTCATCCACCAGAACACAGGCACTAGTTCCCTCCACCAGGAAGCCTACACAACCCACTGAACTAACCTTAGCCACTGGGGAAAGATACCAAAAACAACGGGAACTACGAACCTGCAGCCTGTGAAAAGGAGACCCCAAACACAGTAAGATAAGCAAAATGAGATGACAGAAAAACACACAGCAGATGAAGGAGCAGGGTCAAAACACACCAGACTTAACAGATGAAGAGGAAATAGGTAGTCTACCTGAAAAAGAATTCAGAATAATGATAGTCAGGATGATCCAAAATCTTGGAAATAGAATAGACAAAATGCAAGAAACATTTAACAAGGACGTAGAAGAACTAAAGAGGAACCGAGCAACGATGAAAAACACAATAAATGAAATTAAAAATACTCTAGATGGGATCAATAGCAGAATAACTGAGGCAGAAGAAAGGATAAGTGACCTGGAAGATAAAATGGTGGAAATAACTACTACAGAGCAGGATAAAGAAAAAAGAATGAAAAGAACTGAGGACAGTCTCAGAGACTTCTGGGACAACATTAAACACACCAACATTCGAATTATAGGGGTCCCAGAAGAAGAAGAGAAAAAGAAAGGGACTGAGAAAATATTTGAAGAGATTATAGTTGAAAACTTCCCTAATATGGGAAAGGAGATAGTTAATCAAGTCCGGGAAGCGCAGAGAGTCCCATACAGGATAAATCCAAGGAGAAACACGCCAAGACACATATTAATCAAACTATCAAAAATTAAATATAAAGAAAACATATTAAAAGCAGCAAGGGAAAAACAACAAATAACACACAAGGGAATCCCCATAAGGTTAACAGCTGATCTTTCAGCAGAAACTCTGCAAGCCAGAAGTGAGTGGCAGGATATACTTAAAGTCATGAAGGAGAAAAACCTACAATCAAGACTAATCTACCAAGCAAGGATCTCATTCAGATGTGATGGAGAAATTAAAACCTTTACAGACAAGCAAAAGCTGAGAGAGTTCAGCACCACCAAACCAGCTTTACAACACATGCTGAAGGAACTTCTCTAGGCAAGAAACACAAGAGAAGGAAAACACCTACAATAACAAACCCAAAACATTTAAGAAAATGGGAATAGGAACATACATATCGATAATTACCTTAAATATAAATGGATTAAATGCTCCCACCAAAAGACACAGACTGGCTGAATGGATACAAAAACAAGACCCATATATATGCTGTCTACAGGAGATCCACTTCAGACCTAGGGACACATACAAACTGAAAGTGAGGGGATAGAAAAAGATATTCCATGCAAATGGAAATCAAAAGAAAGCTGGAGTAGCAATTCTCATATCAGACAAAATAGACTTTAAAATAAAGACTATTACAAGAGACAAAGAAGGACTCTATATAATGATCAAGGGATCGATCCAAGAGGAAGGTATAACAATTGTAAATATTTATGCACCCAACATAGGAACACCTCAATACATAAGGCAAATACTAACAGTCATAAAAGGGGAAATCGACAGTAACACAATCATAGTAGGGGACTTTAACACCCCACATTCACCAATGGACAGATCATCCAGAATGAAAATAAATAAGGAAACACAAGCTTTAAATGATACATTAAACAAGATGGACTTAATTGATACTTATAGGACATTCCACGCAAAAACAACAGAATACACATTTTTCTCAAGTGCTCATGGAACATTCTCCAGGATAGATCATATCTTGGGTCACAAATCAAGCCTTGGTAAATTTAAGAAAATTGAAATTGTATCAAGTATCTTTTCCGACCACAACGCTATGAGACTAGATATCAATTACAGGAAAAGATCTGTAAAAAATACAAACACATGGAGGCTACACAATACACTACTTAATAACGAAGTGATCACTGAAGAAATCAAAGGGGAAATCAAAAAATACCTAGAAACAAATGACAATGGAGACACGACGACCCGAAACCTATGGGACGCAGCAAAGGCAGTGCTAAGAGGGAAGTTTATAGCAATACAAGCCTACATCAAGAAACAGGAAACATCTCAAATAAACAACCTAACTTTGCACCTGAAGCAATTAGAGAAAGAAGAACAAGAAAACCCCAAAGCTAGCAGAAGGAAACAAATCATAAAATCAGATCAGAAATAAATGAAAAAGAAATGAATGAAACAATAGCAAAAATCAATGAAACTAAAAGCTGGTTCTTCGAGAAGATAAACAAAATTGATAAACCATTAGCCAGACACATCAAGAGAAAAAGGGAGAAGACTCAAATCAATAGAATTAGAAATGAAAAAGGAGAAGTAACCACTGACACTGCAGAAATACAAACGATCATAAGAGATTACTACAAGCAACTCTATGCCAATAAAATGGACAACCTGGAAGAAATGGACAGATTCTTAGAAATGCACAACCTATTGAGACTGAACCAGGAAGAAATAGAAAATATGAACAGACCAATCACAAGAACTGAAATTGAAACTGTGATTAAAAATCTTCCAACAAACAAAAGCCCAGGACCAGATGGCTTCACAGGTGAATTCTATCAAATATTTAGAGAAGAGCTAACACCTATCCTTCTCAAACTCTTCCAAAATATTGCAGAGGGAGGAACACTCCCAAACTCATTCTATGAGGCCACCATCACCCTGATACCAAAACCAGACAAAGATGTCACAAAGAAAGAAAACTACAGACCAATATCACTGATGAACATAGATGCAAAAATCCTCAACAAAATACTAGCAAACAGAATCCAACAGCACGTTAAAAGGATCATACACCATGATCAAGTGGGGTTTATCCCAGGAATGCAAGGATTCTTCAATATACGCAAATCAATCAACGTGATACATCATATAAACAAATAGAAGGAGAAAAACCATATGATCATCTCAATAGATGCAGAGAAAGCTTTCGACGAAATTCAACACCCATTTATGATAAAAGCCCTGCAGAAAGTAGGCATAGAGGGAACTTTCCTCAACATAATAAAGGCCATATATGACAAACCCACAGCCAACATTGTCCTCAATGGTGAAAAACTGAAACCATTTCCCCTAAGATCAAGAACAAGACAAAGTTGCCCACTCTCACCACTATTATTCAACATAGTTTTGGAAGTGTTAGCCACAGCAATCAGAGAAGAAAAAGAAATAAAAGGAATCCAAATCGGAAAAGAAGAAGTAAAGCTGTCACTGTTTGCAGATGACATGGTACTATACATAGAGAATCCTAAAGATGCTACCAGAAAACTACTAGAGCTAATCAATGAATTTGGTAAAGGAGCAGGATACAAAATTACTGCACAGAAATCTCTTGCATTCCTATACACTAATGATGAAAAATCTGAAAGTGAAATTAAGAAAACACTCCCGTTTACCATTGCAGCAAAAAGAATAAAATATCTAGGAATAAACCTACCTAAGGAGACAAAAGACCTGTATGCAGAAAGTTACAAGACACTGATGAAAGAAATTCAAGATGATACAAATAGATGGAGAGATATACCATGTTCTTGGATTGGAAGAATCAACATTGTGAAAATGACTCTACTACCCAAAGGAATCTACAGATTCAATGCAATCCCTATCAAACTACCACTGGCATTTTTCACAGAACTAGAACAAAAAATTTCACAATTTGTATGGAAACACAAAAGACCCCAAACAGCCAAAGCAATCTTGAGAACGAATATTGGAGCCTGGGGAATCAGGCTCCCTGACTTCAGACTATATTACAAAGCTATAGTAATCAAGACAGTTTGGTACTGGCACAAAAACAGAAATATGGATCAATGGAACAGGATACAAAGCCCAGAGATAAACCCACCCACATATGGTCACCTTATCTTTGATAAAGGAGGCAAGCATATACAGTGGAGAAAAGACAGCCTCTTCAATAAGTGGTGCTGGGAAAATTGGACAGGTACATGTAAAAGTATGAAATTAGAACACTCCCTGACACCATACACACAAATAAACTCAAAATGGATTAAAGACCTAAGTGTAAAGCCAGACACTATCAAACTCTTAGAGGAAAACATAGGCAGAACACTCTATGACATAAATCACAGCAAGATCCTTTTTGACCCAGCTCCTAGAGAAATGGAAATAAAAACACAAATAAACAAATGGGACGTAATGAAACTTAAAAGCTTTTGCACAGCAAAGGAAACCATAAACAAGACCAAAAGACAACCCTCAGAATGGGAGAAAATATTTGCAAATGAAGCAACTGACAAAGGATTAATCTCCAAGATTTACAAGCAGCTCATGCAGCTCAATAACAAAAAAAACGAACAACCCAATCCAAAAATGGGCAGAAGACCTAAATAGACATTTCTCCAGAGAAGATATACAGTTTGCCAACAGACACATGAAAGAATGCTCAACATCATTAATCATTAGAGAAATGCAAATCAAAACTACAATGAGATATCATCTCACACCAGTCAGAACGGCCATCATCAAAGAATCTAGAAACAATAAATGCTGGAGAGGGTGTGGAGGAAAGGAAACACTCTTGCACTGCTGGTGGGAATGTAAATTGTTACAGCCACTATGGAGAACAGTATGGAGGTTCCTTAAAAAACTAAAAATAGAACTACCATATGACCCAGCAATCCCACTACTGGGCATTTACCCTGAGAAAACCATAGTTCAAAAAGAATCATGTACCAAAATGTTCATTGCAGCTCTATTTACAATAGCCAGGACATGGAAGCAACCTAAGTGTCCATCAACAGATGAATGGATAAAGAAGATGTGGCACATATATACAATGGAATATTACTCAGCCATAAAAAGAAATGAAATGGAGGTATTTGTAATGAGGTGGATGGAGTTAGAGTCTGTCATACAGAGTGAAGTAAGTCAGAAAGAGAAAAACAAATATAGTATGCTAACACATATATATGGAATCTAAGGAGAAAAAAAAAAAGGCCATGAAGGACCTAGTGGCAAGATGGGAATAAAGACACAGACCTACTAGAGAATGGACTTGAGGATGTGGGTAGGGGGAGGGGTTAGATGTGACAGGGTGAGAAAGTGTCATGGACATATATACACTACCAAATGTAAAATAGATAGCTAGTGGGAAGCAGCCGCATAGCACAGGGAGATCAGCTCGGTGCTTTGTGACCACCTAGAGGGGTGGGATGGGGAGGGTGGGAGGGAGGGAGATGCAAGAGGGAAGAGATATGGGAACCTATGTATATGTATAACTGATTCACTTTGTTATAAAGCAGAAAATAACACACCATTGTAGAGCAATTATACTTCAATAAAGATGTTTTAAAAAAAAAATTCTGGGTGTGGGATTGAGCAATAATGTTTTAACAGTTCCCTTACTAAGGCGATTCTGATGCCCACTAAAGTTTGAGAATTCTAGTCTAAATGAAGACTAGCAGTCTCCTGCTAGCAGATTAGCAATTAATTTCTAATTAAGTAGTTATTAATTGGAGTAGGCAGCTCTTATATACTTGAACAGAGCTTCCTTCTTTGGGTAGTGGGAGAACTTCTTTTGTAATTTCCAACAGGTACTTGGCAATTTCATAATGGAGGTAACAGACAACCTAAATGTTTGAAGCGGACAATAAGAAAAAGCCCTGTTTTCAAATACACAACTATGATCTGGTAATAAGAGTGTAACAAGTTTGCCAGACACAAAATCAGTATATAAACAACAATTACAATAAAAAGAAAAATAAATTAGTCAATATATTTAGCATATAAAGTAACTGACAAGATCTAAGAAAAGATGTGAAAGATTTCGGGGGATAAAGCTATCAAAATTAATTCAGAGTCACTAAAGACTAAATAAAGAGATATACCATATTCATGGATTGGGTGACTGAATAGATAAATGCATAAATTCCTTCTAAATTAATCTAAAAATTCATTGTAGTAGATATAACGCAAAAGGCACAATTCATGAAAGGAATAAATGATAAGACGGACTTCATTAAAATTTTTAAAAACTGTTCTCTGAAAGACAATGTCAAGAGAATGAGAAGACAAGCCACAGACTGGGAGAAAATATTTACAAAAGACACATCTGATAAAGGACTGTTATTCAAAATATACAAAGAACTTTTAAAACTCAGCAATAAGAAAACAACAATCCGATTAAAAAATGGGCCAAAGTCCTTAACAAACACCTCATCGAAGAAGATTTACAGATGGCAAACAAGCATATGAAAATATGCTTCACATCATATGTCATCAGAGAAATACAAATTAAAACAATTATATACTACTACATGCCTATTAGAATGGCCAAAATCTGGAACACTGACAACACCAAATGCTGGCAAGGATGTGGAGAAATAGGAACTCTCATTCATTGGTGGTGTGAGTGCAAAATGGTACAGTCACTTTGGAAGACAGTTTGGCAGTTTTTTACAAAACTAAACGAAATTTTATTGTACATTCCAGCAATCCTGCTCCTTGGTATTTACCCCAAAAAGTTGAAAATTTATGGCCACACAAAAACCTGCACGTAGATCTTTATCACATCTTTATTCATAATATCCTAAACTTGAAAGCAACCAAGAGCTTTTTCAATAGGTGAAAGGATAAATAAGCCATGGTACATTTAGACAATGGGATATTATTCAATACCAAAAAGAAATGAGCTATCAAATCATGAAAAACATGGAGGAAACAAATTCATATTACTAAGTGAAATAAGCCAACCTGAAAATGCTACATACTCTATCATTTCAACTATATAATGTTCTGGAAATGACAAAACTATGGAGATAGTAAAAAAAGATCCGTGGTTGCCAGGGGTTGGGTGGAATGGGAGGGACAAATAAGCAGAGTACAGACAACTTTTTAGGGTAGTGAAAATACTCTGTATGGTACTGTAATTATGAATACATGTCATCATACATTTGTTCAAACCCATAGAATGTACAGTACCAACAGTGAACTTTAATGTAAACTTTAGACTTTCGGTGATAGTGATGTGTCACTGTAGGTTCATCAGCTATGACAAATGCACCCCTCTGGTGGGCAATGTTGATAATGGGGGAGGCTATGCATGTGTGCAGGCAGAGGGCATACGGGAAATCTTCATTTTAATTTTTCTTTGAACTTAAAATTGTCTAAAAATAAAGTCAAAAAATCATTGTAGTCCAATTTAAAATCATAGAATTTTACAAGATGACACTAAAATTTATTCAGAAAGGCAGAAAGATAAGAATACATAATGTACTTTTGAGGATAAAAACAAAGCATCAAGTATCATGAAACTGTGGAAATTAGGATAGTGTGGTTTTGTGCAAGAATAGACAAATATACCTAGTGTACTAAATACACCAAGAATAGAGAGTCCTCCCACAGATCTATATGTATATGGATACTTGAAATGTGGCAGAAGTAGTGTTGCAGATCAGTGATGAAATGATAGATTTGTCAATAAATTGTGCTAGAAAATTGGATATCCATACTGGGAAAAAGAGAGAAAAATATTTCAACTTTGCACCAGTCACAAAAATAAATTCAAGTTAAAGATCTGTATATGAAAGACAAGGCAGTAATATATTTAGATGATAAGAGGAGAATATTTTTATTACTACTGGTTAAGGAAGGATTTTTAAAACAAGATGAAATTACACTAATTATATTAATTTAGTAGGGTTTTGTGGTAACAAATAGCCAAATTTTAGCTGCTTACAGAAAAATAAGTTCATTTCTTTTCTTGAAACAATGAAGTGTAGTGTTTGTTTGGATTAACAAGAGAGCTTTCCATTACATACTTATTCATGGATATAAACTGAAGGTCATACTTCTGTCTTCACCAGTGGTTTTCCAAGGATATTTTGGATGTGGCCACCACAGGGCACCAGAAAGAAAAAAAGTTCAGTGGAGTCCATACAGTAGGTTCTATGGTTCAAGCCTGAGGAAGGCACAATCACTTCCATTCATATGCCACTGGAGAGAACGTAGTCACTTGACCTAATGGCAAGGTAGTCTGGGAAATTGTAATCTAGGTCTGCTCTCAAGAAGAAGGAGAAAGTGATCACCAGTGATCTATGCCATACTAATCATAAAGCAGATAATATGCCAAATTAAAATGACCAAAAGATAAAAAGAGCTAGCCAGCATGTGGGGCAATGGAAGACAACCTACTAAACAGGACAAAATATTTGCAAATGATATGACTGATAAGGGGCTAATATCCAAAATTTATGAACAGCTCATACAACTCAATATCAAAAAAAACAAAGAAACTAATTAAAAAATGGGCAGAAGAATGGAATAGACCTTTTCCCAAAGATATACAGATGGCCAACAAGCACATGAAAAAATGCTCAATATTGCTAATTATCAGAGAAATGCAGATCAAAACCAGAATAGATATCACCTCACATCTGTCAAAAAGGCTATCATCAAGATGTCTACAAATAACAAATGTTGGCAAGGATGTGGATAAAAGGGAACGCTCGTGCACTGTTTGTGGGATTGTAAATTGGTGCAGTCACTGTGGAAAACAGTATGGAAGTTCCTCAAAAAGCTAAAAATAGAACTACCATGTAATCCAGAAATTCCACTGATGGGTATATATCTGAAGAAAATGAAAACACTAATTTGAAAAGATACTTGCACCCTAACATTCATAGTGGCACTGTTTACAATAGCCAAGATATGGAAGCAACCTAAGTGCTCATGAACAATGAATGGATAAAGAAGTTGTGGTATATATATATACACAATGGAATATTACTCAGCTTTTTGAAATTCTGCCATTTGCAACAGTGTGGATGGACCTAAGGAGTATTGTGTTTAGTGAAATGAGTCAGACAAAGAAAGACAAATACTGTATGCTATCACTTATATGTGGAATCTAAAAAATAAAATGAATGACTATAACAAAACAGAAATAGACTTACAGATATAGAGAATGAAAACTAGTAGTTACCAGAGGGGAGAGGGAGGTGGGGAGGGGTGAGATAGGGGTATGGGATTAAGATACACAAACTACTAAGTATAAAATAAATAAGAAACAAGATGTATTATACAACACAGGGAAATATAGCCATTATTTTGTAATAACTTTAAATGGAGTATAATCTATAAAAATATTGAATCATATGTTGTACACCTGATACAAATATAATATTGTAAATCAACTATAATATTTTAAAAAAGGGGCAATGAAAACTCTTTTCCACCACTGGTGGGAATATAAATTTTTATACTCACTTTAAAAACGGTTGGGCATCATCTAAAGTAGCCCAAAGTTGGCACACCCTATGACGTAGCCATTCTGCTGCTTAGGCATTCATGCTAGAGAAATTTTGCATGTTTACCTCAGAGGATAATATAAATATTCACGACAGCAATGTTTGAATTGCACTCGCCACCAAATAAAAATATCCCAAATGTCCATTAATAATAAAGTGGATAAATCAATGTTATTGATGTACTGGAAAACTCTAGAACATGAAAGTGAATAAATTCTAGCTACTTAGAACAAAATAGATAAACCTTTCAAACATAATATTGAATAAAGAAGTAAATCATGAGGAATACAGGATAATTCAGGAGAATAAAGCCTACAAAGTCTTCAAAGAAAAGTTTGACAAAGAATTTTTTTTTAAACAACTTTATTGAAGTATAATTGCTTCACAATGGTGTGTTAGTTTCTGCTTTATAACAAAGTGAATCAGCTACACATATACACACGTTCCCATATCTCCTCCCTCCCGCATCTCCTTCCCTCCCACCCTCCCCATCCCACCCCTAAGGCGGTCACAAAGCACCGAGCTGATCCCCCTGTGCTATGTGGCTGCTTCCCACTAGCTATCTATTTTACATTTGGCAGTGTATATATGTCCATGACACTCCCTCACCCTGTCACATCTCACCCCTCCCCCTCCCCATATCCTCAAGTCCATTCTTTAGTAGATCTGTGTCTTTATTCCCATCTTGCCACTAGGTTCTTCATGACCTTTTTTTTTTTTTTCCTTAGATTCCATATATATGTGTTAGCATACGGTATTTGTTTTTCTCTTTCTGACTTACTTCACTCTGTATGACAGACTCTAACTCCATCCACCTCATTACAAATACCTCCATTTCATTTCTTTTTATGGCTGAGTAATATTCCATTGTATATATGTGCCACATCTTCTTTATCCATTCATCCGATGATGGACACTTAGGTTGCTTCCATGTCCTGGCTATTGTAAATAGAGCTGCAATGAACATTTTGGTACATGACTCTTTTTGAATTATGGTTTTCTCAGGGCATATGCCCAGTAGTGGGATTGCTGGGTCGTATGGTAGTTCTATTTTTAGTTTTTTAAGGAACCTCCATACTGTTCTCCATAGTGGCTGTATCAATTTACATTCCCACGAACAGTGCAAGAGGGTTCCCTTTTCTCCACACCCTCTCCAGCATTTATTGTTTGTAGATTTTTTAATGATGGCCATTCTGACTGGTGTGAGATGATACCTCATTGTAGTTTTGATTTGCATTTCTCTAAGGATTAATGATGTTGAGCATTCTTTCATGTGTCTGTTGGCCATCTGTATGTCTTCTTTGGAGAAATGTCTATTTAGGTCTTCTGCCCATTTTTGGATTGGGTTGTTTGTTTTTTTGTTATTGAGCTGCATGAGCTGCTTGTAAATCCTGGAGATTAATCCTTTGTCAGTTGCTTCATTTGCAAATATTTTCTCCCATTCGGAGGGTTGTCTTTTTGTCTTATTTATGGTTTCCTTTGCTGTGCAAAAGCTTTTAAGTTTCATTACGTCCCATTTGTTTATTTGTGTTTTTATTTCCATTTCTCTAGGAGCTGGGTCAAAAAGGATCTTGCTGTGATTTATGTCATAGAGTGTTCTGCCTATGTTTTCCTCTAAGAGTTTGATAGTGTCTGGCTTTACACTTAGGTCTTTAATCCATTTTGAGTTTATTTGTGTGTATGGTGTCAGGGAGTGTTCTAATTTCATACTTTTACATGTACCTGTCCAATTTTCCCAGCACCACTTATTGAAGAGGCTGTCTTTTCTCCACTGTATATGCTTGCCTCCTTTATCAAAGATAAGGTGACCATATGTGGGTGGGTTTATCTCTGGGCTTTGTATCCTGTTCCATTGATCTATATTTCTGTTTTTGTGCCAGTACCAAACTGTCTTGATTACTATAGCTTTGTAATATAGTCTGAAGTCAGGGAGCCTGATTCCCCAGGCTCCATTTTTCATTCTCAAGATTGCTTTGGCTGTTTGGGGTCTTTTGTGTTTCCATACAAATTGTGAAATTTTTTGTTCTAGTTCTGTGAAAAATGCCAGTGGTAGTTTGATAGGGATTGCATTAAATCTGTAGATTGCTTTGGGTAGTAGAGTCATTTTAACAATGTTGATTCTTCCAATCCAGGAACATGGTATATCTCTCCATCTATTTGTATCATCTTGAATTTCTTTCATCAGTGTCTTATACTTTTCTGCATACAGGTCTTTTGTCTAGTTAGGTAGGTTTATTCCTAGATATTTTATTCTTTTTGCTGCAATGGTAAACGGGAGTGTTTTATTAATTTCACTTTCAGATTTTTCATCATTAGTATATAGGAATGCAAGAGATTTCTGTGCATTAATTTTGCATCCTGCTCCTTTACCAAATTCATTGATTAGCTCTAGTAGTTTTCTGGTAGCAGTTTTAGGATTCTCTATGTATAGTATCATGTCATCTGCAAACAGTGACAGCTTTACTTCTTCTTTTCCGATTTGGATTCCTTTTATTTCTTTTTCTTCTCTGATTGCTGTGGCTAACACTTCCAAAACTATGTTGAATACTAGTGCTGAGAGTGGGCAACCTTGTCTTGTTCCTGATCTTAGTGGAAATGGTTTCAGTTTTTCACCATTGAGGACAATGTTGGCTGTGGTTTTGTCATGTATGGCCTTTATTATGTTGAGAAAAGTTCCCTCTATGCCTACTTTCTGCAGGGCTTTTATCATAAATGGGTGTTGAATTTTGTCGAAAGCTTTCTCTGCATCTATTGAGATGATCATATGGTTTTTCTCCTTCAATTTGTTAATATGATGTATCACGTTGATTGATTTGCGTATATTGAAGAATCCTTGCATTCCTGGGATAAACCCCACTTGATCATGGTGTATGATCCTTTTAATGTGCTGTTGGATTCTGTTTGCTAGTATTTTGTTGAGGAGTTTTGCATCTATGTTCATCAGTGATATTGGCCTGTAGTTTTCTTTCTTTGTGACATCTTTGTCTGGTTTGGGAGTGTTCCTCCCTCTGAAATATTTTGGAAGAGCTTGAGAAGGATAGGTGTTAGCTCTTCTCTAAATGTTTGATAGAATTCACCTGTGAAGCCATCTGGTCCTGGGCTTTTGTTTGTTGGAAGATTTTTAATCACAGTTTCAATTTCAGTGCTTGTGATTGTTCTGTTCATATTTTCTATTTCTTCGTGGTTCAGTCTCGGTAGGTTGTGCATTTCTAAGAATCTGTCCATTTCTTCCAGGTTGTCCATTTTATTGGCATAGAGTTGCTTGTAGTAATCTCTCATGATCGTTTGTATTTCTGCAGTGTCAGTGGTTACTTCTCCTTTTTCATTTCTAATTCTATTGATTTGAGTCTTCTCCCTTTTTCTCTTGATGAGTCTGGCTAATGGTTTATCAATTTTGTTTATCTTCTCGAAGAACCAGCTTTTAGTTTCATTGATTTTTGCTATTGTTTCATTCATTTCTTTTTCATTTATTTCTGATCTGATCTTTATGATTTCTTTCCTTCTGCTAGCTTTGGGGTTTTTTTGCTCTTCTTTCTCTAATTGCTTTAGGTGCAAGGTTAGGTTGTTTATTCGAGGTGTTTCCTGTTTCTTGATGTAGGCTTGTATTGCTATAAACTTCCCTCTTAGCACTGCTTTTGCTGCATCCCATAGGTTTTGAGTCGTCGTGTCTCCATTGTCATTTGTTTCTAGGTATTTTTTGATTTCCCCTTTGATTTCTTCAGTGATCACTTCGTTATTAAGTAGTGTATTGTGTAGCCTCCATGTGTTTGTATTTTTTACAGATCTTTTCCTGTAATTGATATCTAGTCTCATAGCATTGTGGTCGGAAAAGATACTTGATACAATTTCAATTTTCTTAAATTTACCAAGGCTTGATTTGTGACCCAAGATATGATCTATCCTGGAGAATGTTCCATGAGCACTTGAGAAAAATGTGTATTCTCTTGTTTATGGGTGGAATGTCCTATAAATTTCAATTAAGTCCATCTTGTTTAATGTATCATTTAAAGCTTGTGTTTCTTTATTTATTTTCATTTTGGATGATCTATCCATTGGTGAAAGTGGGGTGTTAAAGTCCCCTACTATGACTGTGTTACTGTCGATTTCCCCTTTTATGGCTGTTAGTATTTACCTTATGTATTGAGGTGCTCCTATGTTGGGTGCATAAATATTTACAATTGTCATATCTTCCTCTTGGATCGAT
Source organism: Balaenoptera physalus (assembly GCF_965194825.1). Lineage (NCBI taxonomy): Eukaryota > Metazoa > Chordata > Mammalia > Artiodactyla > Balaenopteridae > Balaenoptera > Balaenoptera physalus. Next base: position 35,531,944 of record NC_138898.1, read on the forward strand.
CCCTTGATCATTATATAGTGTCCTTCTTTGTCTCTTGTAATAGTCTTTATTTTAAAGTCTATTTTGTCTGATATGAGAATTGCTACTCCAGCTTTCTTTTGATTTCCATTTGCATGGAATATCTTTTTCCATCCCCTCACTTTCAGTCTGTAAGTGTCTCTAGGTCTGAAGTGGGACTCTTGTAGACAGCATATATATGGGTCTTGTTTTTTTTATCCATTCAGCCAGTCTGTGTCCTTTGGTGGGAGCATTTAATCCATTTACATTTAAGGTAATTATCGATATGTATGTTCCTATTCCCATTTTCTTAAATATTTTGGGTTTGTTATTGTAGGTGTTTTCCTTCTGTTGTGTTTCTTGCCTAGAGAAGTTCCTTCAGCATGTGTTGTAAAGCTGGTTTGGTGGTGCTGAACTCTCTCAGCTTTTGCTTGTCTGTAAAGGTTTTAATTTCTCCATCACATCTGAATGAGATCCTTGCTGGGTAGAGTCACGTTGGTTGTAGGTTTTTCTCCTTCATGACTTTAAGTATATCCTGCCACTCCCTTCTGGCTTGCAGAGTTTCTGCTGAAAGATCAGCTGTTAACCTTATGGGGATTCCCTTGTGTGTTATTTGTTGTTTTTCCCTTGCTGCTTTTAATATGTTTTCTTTATATTTAATTTTTGATAGTTTGATTAATATGTGTCTTGGCGTGTTTCTCCTTGGATTAATCCTGTATGGGACTCTCTGTGCTTCCCGGACTTGATTAACTATTTCCTTTCCCATATTAGGGAAGTTTTCAACTATAATCTCTTCAAGTATTTTCTCAGTCCTTTTCTTTTTCTCTTCTTCTTCTGAGACCCCTATAATTCGAATGTTGGTGTGTTTAATGTTGTCCCAGAGGTCTCTGCGACTATCCTCAGTTCTTTTCATTCTTTTTTCTTTATTCTGTTCTGCAGCAGTGAATTCCACCATTCTGCCTTCCAGGTCACTTATTCGTTCTTCTGCCTCAGTTATTATGCTATTGATCCCATCTAGAGTATTTTTAATTTCATTTAATGTGTTTTTCATCGTTGCTTGGTTCCTCTGTAGTTCTTGTACATCCTTGTTAAATGTTTCTTGCATTTTGTCTATTCTATTTCCAAGATTTTGGATCATCTTTACTATCATTATTCTGAATTCTTTTTCTGGTAGACTGCCTATTTCCTCGTCATTTGTTAGGTCTGGTGTGTTGACCCTGCTCCTTCACCTGCTGTGTAGTTTTTTGTCTTTTCATTTTGCTTATCTTTCTGTGTTTGGGTTCTCCTTTTCACAGGCTACAGGTTTGTAGTTCTTGTTCTTTTTGGTATCTGTCCCCAGTGGCTAAGTTTGGTTCAGTGGGTTGTGTAGGCTTCCTGGTGGAGGGGACTAGTGCCTGTGTTCTGGTGGATGAGGTTGGATCTTGTCTTTCTGCTGGGCAGGTTCACGTCTGGTGGTGTGTTTTCGGGTGTCTGTGGCCTTATTATGTTTTTAGGCAGACTCTCTGCTAATGGATGGGGCTGTGTTCCTGTCTTGCTAGTTGTTTGGCATAGGGTGTCCAGCTCTGTAGCTTGCTGGTCGTTGAGTGAAGCTGGGTCTTGATGTTGAGATGGAGATCTCTGAGATATTTTTGCCGTTTGGTATTACATGGAGCTGGGAGGTCTCTTGTGGACCAGTGTCCTGAAGTTGGCTCTCCCACCTCAGAGGCACAGCCCTGATGCCTGCCTAGAGCACCAAGAGCCTTTCATCCACACGGCTCAGAATAAAAGGGAGAAAAAAATAGAAAGAAAGAAAGAGGATAAAATAAAATAAAATAAAGCTATTATAATAAAAAATAAGGAAAAAAATTTTCAGAATAAATATATTCAGAAAAAATTTTTTTAATTTTTAAAAATAGATTTATTAATTTTTTTTAGTAAAAAATAAGAAAAAAATATTAAGAAAAAAATTTTTTAATTTTTTAAAATAAAATATATGAAAAAACTTATTAAAATTTTTTTTTTAATTTCTAAAAATAGAAAATAAGGAAAAAATTATTAAGAAAACATTTATTAGGAAAAAATTTTTTTAAGTAAAAAAAAAAAAAAAAAAAAAAAAAAATCACACGGACGGACCTAACCCTAGGACTAATGGTGAAAGCAAAGCTATACAGACAAAATCTCACCCAGAAGCATACACATATACACTCACAAAAAAAGGAAAAGGGGAAAAATTAATATATCCTGCTCCCAAAGTCCACCTCTTGAATTTGGGATGATTCGTTGTCTATTCAGGTATTCAACAGATGCAGGCACATCAAGTTGTTTGTGGAGCTTTAATCCGCTGCTTCTGAGGCTGCTGGGAGAGATTTCCCTTTCTCTTCTTTGTTCGTACAGCTCCTGGCGTTCAGATTTGGATTTGGATCCACCTCTGCATGTAGGTCGCCTGAGGGCATCTGTTCCCGGCCCAGACAGACCGGGGTTAAAGGAGCAGCTGCTTCAGGGGCTCTGGCTCACTCAGGCCGTGGGGAGGGAGGGGTACAGAGGAGGCGGGGCGAGCCTGCGGCGGCTGAGGCTGGCGTGACGTTGCAGCAGCCTGAGGCGCGCAGTGCGTTCTCCCGGGGAAGTTGTCCCTGGATCACGGGACGCTGGCAGTGGCGAGCTGCACAGGCTCCCGGGAGGGGCGGTGTGGAGAGTGACCTGTGCTCGCACACAGGCTTCTTGGTGGTGGCAGCAGCAGCCTTAGCGTCTCCTGCCCGTCTCTGGGGTCCGTGCTAATAACCGCGGCTCGCGCCCGCCTCTGGGGTCTGTGCTGATAGCCGCGGCTCGCGCCCGTCTCTGGAGTTCGTTTAGGCAGCGCTCTGAATCCCCTCTCCTTGCGCGCCACGAAACAGAGAGGCAAGAAAAAGTCTCTTGCCTCTTCGGCAGCTGCAGACTTTATCCCGGACTCTCTCTCGGTTAGCACCGAAGCCCGAGCCTCAGCTCCCAGCCCCCGCCTGCCCTGGCAGCTGAGCAGACAAGCCTCTCGGGCTGGTGAGTGCTACTCAGCACCGATCCTCCATGGGGGAATCTCTCCGCTTTGCCCTCCGCATCCCTTGTGGCTGCGCTCTCCTCCATTGCTCCGAAGCTTCCCCCCTCTGGCACCCGCAGTCTCTGCCCGTGAAGGGGCTTCCTAGTGTGTGGAAACCTTTCCTCCTTCACAGCTCCCTCCCACTGGTGCAGGTCCCATCCCTATTCTTTTGTCTCTATTATTTCTTTTTTCTTTTGCCCTACCCTAGTACGTGGGGAGTTTCTTGCCTTTTGGGAGGTCTGACGTCTTCTGCCAGCATTCAGTGGGTGTTCTGTAGGAGCAGTTCCACGTGTAGATGTATTTCTACTGTATCTGTGGGAAGGAAGGTGATCTCCGCGTCTTACTCTTCCGCCATCTTGCCCCTCCTCCCCGACAAAGAATTTTATATGCCTATTTATACTCATTTTGAGTACAAAAATGAAAAAATGGTTTTGAATATGCAAGGACTTATGATTCCCTTTATCATTACAAAGAGCTCTGGATATTGAAAAGTTTGGAATATAGTTCTCCATACTGGACTGTGGGTACTGTCAGGTATCCATACAAAAATACCTAGTTCTTCCTACCTTAATTTTGGGTTACCTGTATGCAAACATTTTAAAAAGTAGAACTACGTGCCCTATTGCTAGTTTCTAGAGCCCAACATCTCATGTCAGGAAATTTAGGTTCTTCCAACTGAGAATAATGCAATGTTGTAACAGCAGGTGCCTCAGAATATGAATGATATCTAGAATATTTAAGATATTCTAATTGTTGATGCTTGATTTCCCAATTTTTGTGGTGATAGTCTTTCTACAGACCTCCTTCAAAAATATTGGTAATTCTAATAAATCTTGGTGACTAGAGAGGTATTTAATGCCTCAGTATTTGGTTCCTGACATACTAGAATTCCCATTTAAAGTTGTGAATGGCAGAACTGCCCAGTCCCTGATCCCCTTTTGTCTCAAGAAAACCCTCACCTAGTCCTTATTCCTTTGCACATGCTTTTTTCCTAGGAAATTAGGATGTACCTGGATATTTGTTCTTCTGGGTGGTATCTGGTTTATATACAGAGAACAAGAGCAAAGATGGACTAGTTTACTGTAGAGTACTTAGGAATGATGGCCCAGGAGAATTAGTATGAGCTAAATTTAGTATTCAAAAAAGACAAAGATCTACCCAAGGAAACCAGGCTCAGTCAACACATCTAAGAGGCATGAGCAAATCTGGAATTAGGAGGTGAAACTCAGAGCCAAGTGGAAGCCAAAAAGCTAGGAACAAATCTGGGAGTAAAATGAAGAAAGGCCCAAATGAGTTTGTGCTTTCATTGGAGAGCAGCCATGTGGAATCATGACCTTTCATATTGTCATAAAGGTACAGGACAGAGAAGGCTTACAGGAAAGTGATCTTGGTGGGATATAATTATTCCGATGGTAATAACAGAAAGCTATTGCAAGAATCTAGGGTAGTGATGATGGTGTCCTGAGACTGAGAACCAAGGGCCTCTGTGGGGAGAAGTGGTTTGACTTCAGCAACAGTTTGAGGGAAGAGATGACAGGATTCACTGACGTACGTGAGAGGGGAGTCAAGGAGGTCTTCACTAGCTGAGATGGGAAAGACTGAAGGAAGAATTTTTGAAGTGTGGGGTTGAAATTAGGAGTTTGGTTTTGGATATAAGTTTAAGATGTCTGAAAAACATCCAAGTGGAGATGTTACTTTCAGCAGGAGGCTCAACAAACAACAGCTGTTGTAGGTGTTTCTTTTCATCACCTCAATGTTCATCAGTGGTTAATCCCTGGAAGCTGGGACCTGATAACATCTGTCTCAGATGGAAAGATTCTGACCCACCAGATGCCACTCACACTTGTGTTTCCCTTTCCACATAAACTCTCTAATATGCAGTCTAGTTGATCTCACTCTCTTCTGTTGACTTTACCTGTCGTCCTGTGATATCCAAACTTAAGCAGGGACTGTATTAGGAAGCTCAGAGAACTTCTATCTCCATTGCCAATTCTGTGGGGTCATTCATTCACTAAACAGGTTTACTAAGCACCTACTTGGAGAGTCAAAATCAAGCCTTCATTACCCATTACCCATATATTGGTGTGTCTTCCTTCTGTTTCACCCTCCGTACTTCCTTATTCCTCTTTAAGGGATCCTTATCTCAGGCTCTGCTTTCAGAGGAACATACATTATGCCATTCAAGCAACAGCCAGCAATGAATTAGAATAAACTGTTGAAGCCATAATGGATGTCCTCTTCACATGGACAGGTGAGGACATGGGAGAATGTTGTTTGGAGGCCTCCATATTGAGATCTGCAGGAAGAGAAGAAAGAGAAGGATGGCTGTGGACAGAACCGGCTACCATTCAGGTTCTCTGCTGGTCTGACACACCTTATTTTCTGACTTTGGAATGGAAATGCACACTGGGGTGGTTGGGCCTTGGACCTTGGTAGATGTCAGAGTGGAGTCCTAAGGTTCTGTCCTGGAAGCTCACATTGTTGCCCCTGGGCCTTAACCCTCCTGCAAGGCTCTATATTTGCAGCTGCACATGCACAGGTCACTCCTCTGTTCTGGCCTCCAACAGTCCCGCCTCTGCAGATATTTTGGCCCAAGCCCTTTGCTTGCACCTGGCTAGGCCCCTGGGTTGAGGCATCTCTGCACTGTGACTCTGAGTGGGGTGGGGTTGAAGTGTTTTCACGAATTGGGGTTTGGTTGATAGATGGCATGAGTCAGACTCTTTAAGGAGGAGTATGGGATAAGTCGCCTCTGGCACCCAGGGAAACAGGTGTTTCTCACCCCACAACTCCCCTGCAGGTCCCTATAGATCTCCTAAGATACCGTGGGACTGGTTTCTTCTGGGAAGAGTTGTCATGGCAGCAGCTCTTTGGGCCTGAAACCCCCCACCCCTGATGCTCAGTGCATCCCAACCCACCCTTTCCCTGACCTCCATCAGGACCTGCGCTTACACCCCACACATGGCCAAAGCCACAGTTGCGCACCCTATGGGCTCCTGTTTGCCTTCTTGGGAAGCTCCACTTCACCTACACACACATCAGGCCTGGACCTGGACCTGGCAGTCCTGTGTTCAAAGAGGAGATTCTCTGATGGAGGGGTTTGGGTGAAGGGGCCAGCTTTCCTATGGCTGGGTGCTGGCAGCTGGGATGCATCAAAGGAGAGAACAATGTGCTGAGGCTGTTCTTCAGGGGAAAGGCTCCAGGAGCAGGCAGCGATAGTCTCAGGGACAAGTTCGAGACACTTCAAAGCTGCTGAGAGAAATACCTGACCAGGTGGATGTGGGTGAGTGTCTGGGTCTTTTTGTGAGTGTGGGTTTGTATGTATGTTTTCATGTGTTTCTTTCTTTTCCAAATCTCACTTCGTGGAGTACACTAAACTGACTAGCCCTAGCTTTCTGTATGGCAGTGCTCAGGATGGGTAGTCCAAGTGCCTTAGGACCAGCTGTAGCCTGTGTACTCCTTGGTATACAGTAGACCCCCTGACCCATGGTTTTGCTTTCTGAGGTTTCAGTTACCCACAGTCAACCAAGGTCTGATAATATTAAATGGAAGATGGCAGTGAATATGGCGGATTCCATTATGAAGTCAGATTATGAGGGTCCCAATAGCCGTTCAGCTAGAACAGGCTGACTTGGGAGCACTTTGTCTACGAGGCTGTCTCCAGCAGCCGGTGGCTGAAAGAATAGGTCTCTGCATGTGCTGCCAGAATCTTAAACTTTTATATAGAGGTCTTCACTGGGTTCAGTCATGGATTCGGTACAGATGGTCTCAAGAACACCTTACTCTCTCAAGGTTGTGTCCTTGAAACAGCTTCCAAGCCTGAGGGTCTACAACCTGCATGAAGACGAGATCACCCAGGGAGGACTGCAAGCCGTGATTCTTGCCACGAACCCTGCTGCTGCCATTGTGGAATCCGGCTTCCCCTGCCTCTCTGTCTGAAGCAAGGTCCTGGAGCAACACCCCACTTTGTGCAGTGGACCGCAGGCAGGACATGGCAGCCAAAATATTTTCTTTTTGAGATTGTATAATATCAAATTAATTTCCAAGAACTCAGATGTAAAATTCAGAGCCAACTTTCTATAAAGTCACCTGCTATTCTATTATTAGCATGACCAACACCTGGGCTATAAATGATCTCCAGCATTTTGTCTCCTAGACAGAGAAGGCTGTGGGGTCTTTTGAGTCAGTCTCTTATTTCCTTCATGTTTAGAGAGGTGGCTAAAAAGCCAATATCTGCAGTGGACAGTGGGCCAGAGGTGGACTGGACAAGAGTGTGTATGTTCCTAGTGCCTTGTAGGTGTGTAGGAGCAAGGAAGAAGTGTTTCTGACTTTTTAAGAGAAACCAAGAATCTAGATTTTCGTGTGAAATTCCCCCATATTTAATGCCGCTAATTGCAGTATTTTAAAATCTTAGTGTGAGAAATAAAAAACCTCCATCCTGGAGCTCAGTTTCACACTTTTGTCACTAGTTTCCAACCTCTATTTTAGAGACTCATATCTACTTTGACATCATAAGAAAGGACTACTTTATAACGGAAGCACCATCAGAAATCTTCTGCTGACCCCATGCATCATAGCCTTGGTATATAAAGGGTAGTCTCTGGCCAGCTGTATCAGCATCGCCTTGGAGCTCCTTCCCAGGCTCCACCCAGACCCACTAAGTCAGGACCTGCTTTATAAAAAGTTCCCTAGGTGATTCATATGCACATTAATATTTGAGATGCATTGCTTGAGTTTGCCTTTTGTGGAAGAAAAAAAAATCAGACTAAATACAGCTCTGATTTAAGTCTACTTATATGGAGAGGAAAAAGAATACTGCAGAAGTCAAAGAGACACCTACAACAGTAACAGCTAGCAAAAAATGTTAAAGTGGCCTGTCGAAGAAGTATATATTCTCTGTTTTGGTATATACAGTTAATTAGTTGAGGAATACAGTTAAGTAAGGCATATCTTTTCACTATTTTTAGCAAAATTCTGTGTATTTCCTGTAATGATAGATTTTTTATTGGATTATTCAGTCAATTATATATATTAAGAATCTGTTATACACATGCTGCTATCCTGAACACTGTACCCAGGAATGGATAAGGCACAGTTTCATCCTCACTGCACTTGATATCTAAATGACAAAATAAAACAAGGGTTGCCAGAGGCATATCATTGAGTGGAAATTCAGTATGAAGAGGCAGAGTTTGCCAAATGCCCAATAATTCATCTGCATCACAATCATTCATCACAATATTGTATTCACATTTTTATTTGAGTGTTTATTTGTAAACGTCTGTCTACCCTTCTGCATTGAAAGCCCTTTGTTTGCAGGGACTAATATTTGTTGAATGATATGCCCACTGCTTACTTCCACATTTACATAAGCTCTCTGCCCAGGGAAGGAGAATGTAAAAGAAATATTATAGGAAACAACATGCTTGATTCATTTCCTATAATATGTAGAATGTCTTTCTCTAGAGAGAATATACATGAAGTCAAATTAACTGAACTTTTAAAACACCTTTACTGAGATACAATACACATACTATACAGTTAACTCATTTAAAGTATGATTTTTGGTATATTCAGAGTTGTGCAACTATCACTGCAATTAATTTTAAAATCTTTTCATTAACCCCCAAAGAAACTCCATACCTCTTAGCTTTCACACCCTGCCCCTCCCCAATTCCCTAGCCCTTTACTCCAGCCTTGGCAATCACTACTCTACTTCTTAACTCTATAGATTTGCTTATCCTGGATGTTTAATATGAATGGGGTCATACAACATGTGGTCCTTTGTGACTGGATTTTTTTCATTTAGCACAGTGTTTTAAAACTGCACTAAATTTCATTTTCATTCTACATTTCCTTGAAATAGAAAAAATAAACTTTGGCTAAGGAAGATGTTAGATTATAGAAGTATGCATGGCCCCAAATCTGAGCTGCATCAAGCTTTTGTTTATCAACTTAGAAACACACGCATTCCTTCTGTTTCTCTTTCATTTGTCTTGGACCAAGTTTTTACTGGATGCTTGGTGGGACTTATGTGAGAACTGGCTGGTTCTAGGAAAAATTATGAAATGAATGAAGCTTACTTTTCATATCTCTTCTTTATACTTTTATCTTTCTCTTCCTCTTAGATGTCTGACATTTTCATGGTACATCTTTATTCATCATAAAGTGATTTTGCCATAATTAATGGCAAAATTTAAAATTTTTGTCAATAATATTTTAATTTCCATAGAAGCCTTCAATTTTCCTATCTAAGGGGAGAAACTGTGAATTTTTTGGAAGACAGGGAAAGGCACAACTATTTTTGGTTAAGGTCAATTTCTTAGATATTTGTTGAGAGCCTACCATATGCTAGGTGTTGGGCAAGTTCATATCAGAGAGATGAAGTAATTTGCCCAAAGACAGCTATTAAGTGGTAAAATCAGAATTTTTAAAAAAAGGATAGTTGATTTACAATATTGTGTTAGTTTCAGGTGTACAGCAAAGTGATTCAGATATATATAGATATAGATATATTCTTTTTTCAGATTATTTTCCATTATAAGTTATTACAAGATATTGAATATAGTTCTCAGTGCTATACAGTAAATCTGTGTTGTCTATTGGTAAAAGCAGAATTTGAGTGCAGTTTTTCCTGGTTGCAGAGCCTCAGTGCTTAATTATTTTGATATACTGCCTCTCCTTAATGCTCTTTAGTCACCCTATAGTCTGCAGCCTACAACAGTTCCACCTCTTCCCTCCTAAAACATACACAGGAAATGTAATTTGGTATTTATTCTGTCTCTTGTCTCTCTTAAGAGAATGTTATCCATGCTATCAGTTGTGGTTCCTACTGGTCATTTAAAAAGTATGAACGTTGGTTTTATGTTCTGCAATTTTATGGAATTCATTTATTGGTTCTAATAGATTTTTGGTGTTGTTTTTAGGGTTTTCCATATGTAAGATTATGTCATTTGCAAACAAAGACAAGTTACTTCTTCCTTTCTGACTTGGACACCTTGTATTTATTTTTCTTGCCTGATTACTTTTGCTAGGAATTGAATAGAATAGAAGTGGTGACAGCAGGCACTCTTATCTTTTTCCTGATTTTAGAAACAGTTTTCAAAATATTTCAGCTTTTTACCATTGAGTATGATGTTAGCTGTGGGCTCGTCACGTATGGCCTTTATTATGTTGGAACCTATTATTGTGTTACTGTCTACTTACCACTTTATAATTTTAATATTTGCTTTACGTATTTAGGTGTTCCTATGTTGGTTGCATGCATATTTTCAATTGTTATATCTTCTTGGTGAATTGATCCTTTTATCATTATGTAATATCCTTCTTTATTTCTTGTCATAGTCTTTGTTTTAAAGTCTTTTTTGTCTGATATAAGTATTGCTATCTCAGTTTTCTTTTTGTTTCCATTTGCATGGAATACCTTTTTCCATCCCCTCATTCAACTGTGTATGTCTTTAGATTTGAAATGAGCCTCTTGTAGGCAGCATACATATGGGTCTTTTTTTACGTCCATTCAGCAGCTCTATGTATCTTTACTGGATCATTATTCCAGTTACATTTAAAGTGATTACTGATAGGTTTGTACTTATTACCATTTTGTTCACTGTTTTCAGGTTGTTTTGTAGTTCTTTTTTGTTCCTTTCTTCTTCTTTTGCTTTCTTCCTTTGTGATTTTATGACTATCTTTAGATTTGCTTGGATTCCTTTCTCTCTTTATTTTTTTTTTTGTGTGTATCTATTATAAGTCTTTGTGTGTGTATCTATTATAGGTTTTTGGATTGTGTTTACCATATATAATTATTTGTAGGTCAATGATCTCTTAAGTTTGAACTCATCTAATAACATTTTTATACCCCCCCAACGTTGAATGTTTTTGACATAATATTTTACAACTTTTAGTTTTGTATATCCCTTAGTTACTTATTGAGGCTATAGATGATTTTACTACTTTTGTCTTTTAACCTTCTTATTAGCTTTGTAAGTGGTTAATCTACCATCTTTATTGTATGTTTGCCTTTACCATTGGGATTTTTTTTTTTGTAATTTTCATATTTCTAGTTGTGGTCTTTTCTGCTTAGAGAAGTCCCTTTAACACTTCTCAAAAAGTCTGTTTAGTGGAGTTGAACTCTTTTAGCTTTTACTTGTCTATAAAACTCTTTAACTCTCTTTCACATCTGAATGATAGCCTTGCCAGATAGAGTATTCTTGGTTGTAGATTTTTTCCCTTTCATCACTTTGAATATATCATGTTACTCCTGTCTGGCCTGTAAAGTTCCTGCTGAAAAGACAGCTTAGAGTCTTATGGAAGTTCCGTTGTAGGTAATTAGTTGTTTCCTTTTGTTGCTTTTAAGATTCTCTTTTCATCTTTAATTTTTGACCTTTTAATTACAGTGTGTCTTGGCATGGACCTCTTCTGGTTCATCTTGTTTGGGACTCCCTGCACTTCCTGGACCTGGATATCTGTTTCTTTTAGGGAACTTTTCAGCTTTTATTTCTTCAAATAAGTTCTCTAATACTTTCTCTTTCTTTTCTCCTTTTGGGACCCTATATTGAGAATGTTAGTATGCTTTATGTTGTCCCAAATGTCCCTTAAGCTATCTTTATTTTTTTTAATTCTTTTTTTCTCTATTCAGCTTGGGTGATTTCTGCTACTCTGTCTTCCAGTTTACTAATATGTTCTTCTGTATCATCTAATCTACAGTTAATTCCTTCTGGAGTATTTCATATTTCATTTATTGTGTTTTTCAGCTCTGTTTGATTCTTCTTTATATTTTCTAATTCTTTGTTAATCTTCTTACTGTGTTCATTCATCTCCTAAGTTTGTTGAGCATCTTTATACATCTTGATTTGACTCTTTATTGGGTAGAATACTTTTCTCCATTTTGCTTAGTTTTTTGGAACATATTCATATGTCTGCTTATTTTGCTTAATCCTCTGTGTTTAATTCTAGGTATTAGGAAGATTGGTTATGTTTTCTGATCTTGGAGAAGTGGCCTTATGTAGGAGACTTTCTATGGGGCTCTGCATAACTCCTCTCAGGTCACCAGAGCTATTTGTTCTAGATTGCTCCCTATGTGAGCTGTGTGAGTCCTTCTATTGTGGTGGGACTAACTACTGTGGGCAGATTGGTAAGTGGGGCTGGCCCTCAGTGCAGTTGGCTGCCAGTACCTGCCTTGTGTGATGGCTGCCAGGGGTCCCAGGGTGGCTGGTTATAAGGCTGGGGTAGGTGGAGGCCCAAGCCTAGTGCCAGCCCATTGGTAGGCAGGTAAACCCCCAGAACTAATAAGCTAGAGGGAGGGCTCTGAAGTGGTACTTGCCAGCACCAGTGTCCCTGTGGTAAAATGAGCTCTGAAAAATGTGTGCTGCCAGCATTTGTGTCCCCAGGGGGAGTCCCAGTTGCTCCTGCCTCTCCAGGAGGCTATCTAAGACCAGCAAGTGCATCTTCCCTAGGCTCCTCTCCAATTATTGTCTTTGCATTGGGTCTGAGTGTGTGATATTTTGTGCATGCCCTTTAAGAGCAAAGTCTCTGTTTCCTACAGCTCTTCAGCTCTCTCATACATATTCTTTATATCTTTAGCTGTGGAAAATCTTTTCTGCTAGTCTTCCAGTTGTTCTCATAGATGCTCTGTAAATGGTTGTAATTTTGGTGTGCCCACGGTAGGAGGTGAACTCAGAGTTTTTCTACTTTGTCATATTAACACCTCTGAGACTATCTCTATAGCTGCCATCATTAGATAATAAAATATGAGGCATCACTTTTTATCCAGATATAGGTCTTATCTATAAGTTCATCTATCTTATATTTCTTTTGAATCCCCTACCTCAGTTAGGGTGAAATATGTATAGTGGTAGAAATAGAAAAATACTAATTGTACTTGGTTTCAGGAGGACAGTTGGAGAGGGAAGGAGAGGGAGAGAGAGAGACAGAGACAGACAGAGAGACAGAGAGAGAGAGAGGAGTTAATGTAATATATGTTATTTGAACTAAAAGTGTTTATCATAAGAAAAATAGTAATTAAGGTGAAACTTGGATGTTACTGAAAAAGTTACTGAACCTCAGAAAAACATTTTTAATAACAGATAGTCATTCCTAAAATAATAGAAGAAATAAATATGAAAATAATTCAGGGGATGAAGTTTTAAAAAATTTTAATCTAGAGTCTTCCCTGGTGGCACAGTGGTTGGGAGTCTGCCTGTCAATGCGGGGGCACGGGTTCGGGCCCTGGTCCGGGAGGATCCCATGTGCCGTGGAGCGGCTGGGCCCATGCGCCACAGGTACTGAGCCTGGGCTCTGGAGCCTGTGAGCCACAACTACTGAGCCTGCGTGCCATGGCTGCTGAGGCCCACGTGCCTGGAGCCCGTGCTCCGCGATGGGGGGGGCTGCCGTGCTGAGGGGCCTGCGCGGCATGGCAGGGGGTGACCCCCACTCGCCGCAACCAGAGAAAAGCCCACACGCAGCAATGAAGATCCAACTCAGCCAAAAGTAGACAAATTAATTAATTTTTAAAAAAAAATTTTAATCTAATTTTTCAATTTGAGATTCTACCCATACCTACCATGAAATATTTTTTAAAAATTATCATAATTGTACTTCTTCTAATTCCACTCCCCTTTCTCCTCCAGATTCTGGTGAATTATGTCATGTTTTAGGTCAAGTTTTATAACATTAATCTTCTACTCTTTAACTAATTTTCCACCCCACTTTTTTTGTTGCTATTGTTATGCCTCAAATTCATAGGCTGTAAATTGGCTTTAGAATAATACAAACCTCATACAGAAATTCATGAGGGTAAAATGAATTATCCCAAGTAAATCACTTAACAACAGTGCCTGACACTGTTAACCATTTTACTTTCTCTGTTATAGATGACCAATATTGTATATGAGGTGTGGCCAAGTGTTACAGTGGAATCATTATCAGAACAATCTATCAAATTTTATACTTCTTGGACTTAAATCACTTTCTCTCCAAGTTAGCACTCACTCTTTCTTTACAAAGTATGTTTGAACCCACTAGGATCCTTTAGAAAGTTGGTTAAGGGTCTAGGCCATAGTGGATGACCAGCATTTCTTTGTTTACTTGAGCCAGTGTTGATGACCCCCTACGTTGTTGGATGTGTATCTATATACTACATCTATTCCATATTTTATAATTTTCTTGAGCATATCAAAAACCATGGCTGGGTACCTCTTTTTTATAAAGATGAGAGGTTCTGATTCATGTTTTCATTCATTCAACAAACTCTTATTAAGCATATACTATGTTAAAAAACAAACAAAATGACAAACAAACAAAAACTTTAAAACAATATAGGAACTGTAATGAAGAGTAAGATTTTGCCCCCTCCTTCAAGGATCTTAAAAAAGAATGGAGAAGATAGCCTTGTAGATAACTCACTGGAATGCAAGGTTGAATGGAGTACTGTAGCTCTCTCAGGAAGATAAAAGCTATAAAAGTTGAAAATAGAAGGAGCAGTCTGGGAGAAGATTGAACCAAGAACTGGGGAGACCTTTGGGAGTAAAATCATATGTAGGTGACAGGGAATCATCAGCCATGTCTGAAAGAACGTCCAGATAATGTGCAATAACTGATTTTCTATGGTTAAATTTAATGAAGTCTCTAGAGATACAGGATGTATCAAGTAAGCAGTGCATAGAGATTGGTTGACAAGGAGAAGGCCATTATACGGAGGTCTAAGCAGGCAAACTATCTGCTTACATCAAGGAGATGTAGTGGTACTTTTTTAAAAGAGCTATCCACAGATTGGTTTCAGGTCTCTGTGTCATGAGAAAAACATGAAAATCAAGCATGGGTTCCAAGACAGGGACCCAAGAAGATGGCTTGATTGTAGGCACAAAACAGAAAATCAATTGTTAAACCTGAAGCAGCAAATTTTACCTGGAATTTAATTCCAGGAATTTATAGAGTATCTTAAATTCTCATGAAGGCTCCCAAATATGCAGCATTACTAAGCCTGCAGCTTGGGATCCAGTCAGTCTCAGCCAGAAGGAGAAGGAGTGCTGGAGAGCAGGGCCTGACAGTGTCATTATAATGAGTCTCTTGTTTCCAGTTCCTTATTAGCTCCTATATTCACTATCTGGCAGGTAGGTTGTACTTTTGGATTAAGTTTTTCTTTTGAATTTTATCTGAATTTTCTTTGCTCAGGTTTCCAAATTGCTCTGGGTGACATCTGCCTGTCACCAGTAAAACCAAAAGGATAGCAGGGTAGATTGCCTTGCACAGGGCAGACAGGTAATTGCAGCTTTAATTTTGTTTTGTTTTTGGAAGGAACCAGGTGTCCAACCTCTTTATCTCACAAAAGAACTTTAATAAATGTGGGAGTGTTGGCAGACAAGATGGACCAGTAGGCAGCCCGCCCATCAGATGTGTTAGCATTCTGCTATTGAAATAGTACTTCCAATGGAAGCATCACACATCAGGAATTCTCTGCTGGTCCAAGCACCCCAGCAGCTTCCAAACTAGGAGCACAATTAGAGACATGGAGACTTCTAAGAGCCAAGAGATACATTTCACCCTGGAAATTCGTATCTCAACAGAGAGTGTTCGTGCCATGTGAACATAAATCATTCCCCAGAAAAGGCTTTCTTGTTGTGAAACCAAATTCTCTGGAGCTGGAATCTGTTGGCTAGTTGGTAGGTATGTCTCTAATTTTGAAGAATTGACCACTTTAGAAATTGTGCTCATATAGAATATAAGTGGGATTTTCTAGAATCTTCCCTTTCAAAACCTACCTGCTTTGCTGCACATATGCACAGAATGGAGTTAGATGTGGGAAAAGCAGGACTTAATCAAAAGTTCAGTAGACCGAGGCTTGGGTCCAGGCTGAACAGCAGCCTCAAGAGACTGTCTGGGGACAGTCTACCAGCACCTGGAAGTACTAGTGGGTTCAAGAAAATTGACGAAGTGAGAACCAGGGCACCTGGCAAGAGGTGAAGTCTAAAGTCTCAGACGATAGACAAAGCCTGGAATAAGGAGATGTGGTAGGTTACTTTCCACAGGACTGGATGGAGTATGTGGTTGAAACTATGTTTCTGAGAAACCCTGGGAGTTGGTAAAATACGAGAGACACCAAGCAGCTCAGGGACCCAGGTAGGGGTGCTTGAGAAAATTCTATTTTCTACAACTGTGAAATAAGATGAGAGGGGTTAGATCAGAAAGGAATAAAGCCCAGTGACCAGAATTGATTGCAGTTAGGAACCCAAGGATCTCAATATAAGAGTTCTTACATCCTTAGGTCTGAGAGCAATGTTATTTCAGGTGGTCTTCTGAGTAATCAGGTATGTGGCAGATACTATTTTTTTAACAGGCAAGAAGGAACTGCTAAAAAAGACCTCTTGAACTTGGAGTATGCAGCTAGATCCAATCATGGATTCTTGCCAAACAACCTTGATTCTTGGATTGTAGTAAGTGTGTCTATTTCCAAGACATTGGAAACAAATTGGTTTAGACCTACTATCTTGATAAGTTGCAAGGTCATGGGGTAAGTAGCCTCCGGGAGACTTACCTTAGTGAAGAACTATCTTGGATTAGGAAGACTTGTCTCTTCTCCTGGCCTCCTGTCTTCTAGAATAAACAAGCAAAAGTTCATTTAATAGAGTGGTATGGTTGACTGTAAGCCTTGTCTAGAAGGGATAGCTGAATCTAACCCTGAACAAGTCAGAGGATTGGCTGAAACTAGACACAACAGGAGAAGGAGAAGTTTCTAGAGCTTGGGCTTCAATAAGGGCATCTTAGTGTAGTCCCAGTGAGAACAAAAGAATAGGAATCCAAGGGTGAAGAGGACCGATTGGAGCAGAGCAAGTATTGACTGGTTTGGAGGAGACCGTCAGGCTTCAGAGGGGAGTGGCACTGGATTTCAACCCTCAGGGGAAACTGAAGGAAACCCAGGGAAACTGAGAACAAAGCAAGGCTAAGTCTCCGTTTTCTAAGGAAGCTGATCTCAGAAGGCTTCCTGATTCTAGCAATATCAACCTGCTGGGTGTCCAGCACACAGTATTGCATTTGTTGGGTATCTGTTATATTAGTGCATATGTTTGTCAAACGTTTATCTGTTCAGCCAGGGAGGATATAGACTTCTTTGACAGCAAGGACAGGGAACAGATAGGATTTTGTAAAATTTTTTTTGGAACTAGATTACAGCTGGGATTCTTCTTCTTTTTTTTTTTTAACATCTTTATTGGAGTATAATTACTTTACAATGGTGTGTTAGTTTCTGCTTTATAACAAAGTGAATCAGCTATACATATATATATATATATCCCCATATCTCCTTCCTCTTGCATCTCCCTCCCACCCTCCTTATCCAACCAATCTAGGTGGTCACAAAGCAACGAGCTGATCTCCCTGTGCTATGTGGCTGCCTCCCACTAGCTATCTATTTTACATTAGGGAGTGTACATATGTCCATGCCACTCTCTCACTTAGTCCCAGCTTACCCGTCCACCTCCCTGTGTCCTCAAGTCCATTCTCTACGTCTGTGTCTTAATTCCCATCCTGCTCCTAGGTTCTTCAGAACCTTTTTTTTTTTTTAAGATTCCATATATATGTGTTAGCATACGGCATTTGTTTTTCTCTTTCTGACTTACTTCACTCTGTATGAAGGACCTTAAGTCCATCCACCTCACTACAAACAACTCAATTTCATTTCTTTTCATGGCTGAGTAATATTCCATTGTATATATGTGCCACATCTTCTTTATCCATTCATCTGTCGATGGACACATAGGTTGCTTCCATGTCCCAGCTATTTTAAATAGAGCTGCAATAAACATTGTGGTATATGATTCTTTTTGAATTATGGTTTTCTCATGGTATGTGCCCAGTAGTGGGATTGCTGGGTCATATGGTAGTTCTATTTTTAGTTTTTTAAGGAACCTCCATACTGTTGTCCATACTGGCTGTATCAATTTACATTCCCACCAACAGTGCAAGAGGGTTCCCTTTTCTCCACACCCTCTCCAGCATTAATTCTTTGTAGATTTTTTGATGATGGTCATTTTGACTGGTGTGAAGTAATATCTCATTGTAGCTTTGATTTGCATTTCTCTAATGATTAGTGATGTTGAACATCCTTTCATGTGTTTGTTGGCAATCTGTATATATTCTTTGGAGAAATGTCTATTTAGGTCTTCTGCCTATTTTTGGATTGGGTTGTTTGTTTTTTTGCTATTGTGCTGCATGAGCTGCTTGTAAATTTTGGAGATTAATCCTTTGTCAGTTGCTTCATTTTCAAATATTTTCTCCCATTCTGAGGGTTGTCTTTTCATCTTGTTTATGGTTTCCATTGCTGTGCAAAAGCTTTTAAGTCTCATTAGGTCTCTTTTCTTTATTTTTTGTTTTTATTTCCATTACTCTAGGATGTGGGTCAAAAAGGGTATTGCTGTGATGTATGTCATAGAGTGTTCTGCCTATGTTTTCCTCTAAGAGTTTGATAGTGTCTGGCCTTACATTTTGGTCTTTAATCCATTTTGAGTTTACTTTTGTGTATGGTGTTAGACTGTTCTAATTTCATTCTTTTACATGTAGCGATCCAGTTTTCCCAGCACCACTTATTGAAGAGGTTGTCTTTTCTCCATTGCATATTCTTGCTTCCTTTATCAAATATAAGGTGATGATAAGTATGTGGGTTTACCTCTGGGCTTTCTATCCTTTTCCATTGATCTATATTTCTGTTTTTGTGCCAGTACCATACTGTATTGATTACTGTAGCTTTGTAGTATAGTCTGAGGTACAGGAACCTGATTCCTCCAGCTCCGTTTTTCTTTCTCAAGTTTGCTTTGGTTATTTGAGGTCTTTTGTGTTTCCATACAAATTGTGAAATTTTTTGTTCTAGCTCTGTGAAAAATGCCATTGGTAGTTTGATAGGGATTGCATTAACTCTGTAGATTGCTTTGGGTAGTAGAGTCATTTTCACAATGTTGATTCTTCCAATCCAACAACATGGTATATCTCTCCATCTGTTTGTATCATCTTTAATTTCTTTAATCAGTGCCTTATAGTTTTCTGCATACAGGTCTTTGGTCTCCTCAGGTAAGTTTATTCCTAGGTACTTTATTCTTTTTGTTGCAACAGTAAATGGGAGTGTTTCTTTAATTTCTCTTTCAGATTTTTCATGATTAGTATATAGGAATGCAAGAGATTTCTGTGCATTAATTTTGTATCCTGCTACTCTACCAAATTCATTGATTAGCTCTGGTAGTTTTCTGGTAGCATCTTCAGATTTCTCTGTGTATATTATCTTGTCATCTGCAAACAGTGACAGCTTTACTTTTTCTTTTCCAATTTGGGTTCCTTTAATTTCTTTTTCTTCTCTGATTGCTGTGGCTAACACTGCCAAAACTATGTTGAATACTAGTGGTGAGAGTCGACAACCTTATCTTGTGCCTGATCTTAGAGGAAATGGTTTCAGTTTTTCACCATTGAGAATGAAGTTGGTTGTGGGTTTGTCATATATGGCCTTTATTATGTTGAGGTAAGTTCCCTCTATGCCTACTTTCTGGAGGATTTTTATCATAAATCAGTGTTGAATTTTGTCAAAAGCTTTTTCTGCATCTATTGAGATGATCACATGGTTTTTCTCCTTCAATTTGTTAATATGGTTTATCACGTTGATTGATTTGCCTATATTGAAGAATCCTTGCATTCCTGGGATAAACTGCACTTGATCATGGTGTATGATCCTTTTAATGTGCTGCTGGATTCTGTTTCCTAGTATTTTGTTGAGGAGTTTTACATCTGTGTTCATCAGTGATATTGGCCTGTAGTTTCTTTTCTCTGTGACATCTTTGTCTGGTTTTGGTATCAGGGTGACGGTGACCTTGTAGAATGATTTTGGGAGTGTTCCTCCCTCTGCTGTATTTTGGAAGAGTTTGAGAAGGATAGGTATTATTTGTTCTCTAAATGTTTGATAGAATTCGCCTGTGAAGCCATCTGGTCCTGGGCTTTTGTTTGTTTGAAGATTTTTAATCACAGTCTCAAGTTCAGTGCTTGTGATTGGTCTGTTTATATATTCTCTTTCTTCCTGGTTCAGTCTCGGAGGGTTGTGGTTTTCTAAGAATTTGTCCATTTCTTCCAGGTTGTCCATTTTATTGACATATAGTTGCTTGTAGTACTCTCTAATGATCGTTTGTATTTCTGCAGTGTCAGTTGTTACTTCTCCTTTTTTCTGTTGATTTGAGTCTTCTCTCTTTTTTTCTTGATGAGTCTGGTTAATGGTTTATCAATTTTGTTTATCTTCTCAAAGAACCAGCTTTTAGTTTTATTGATCTTTGCTATTGTTTCCTTCATTTCTTTTTCATTTATTTCTGATCTGATCTTTATGACATTTTTCCTTCTGCTAACTTTAGGGTGTTTTGGTTCTTGTTTCTCTAATTGACTTTAGGTGTAAGTTTAGGTTGTTTATTTGAGAGTTTTCTTGTTTCTTATGGTAGGATTGTATTGCTATAAACTTCCCTATTAGAACTGCTTTTGCTTCATCCCATAGGTTTTGGGTCATCGTGTTTTCATTGTCATTTTTTTCTAGGTATTTTTTTTATTTCCTCTTTGATTTCTTCAGTGATCTCTTGGATATTTCATAGTATATTGTTTAGGTTCCATGTGTTTGTATTTTATATAGATTTTTTCCTTTAATTGATATCTAGTGTCATAACATTGTGGTCAGACAAGATATTTGACAGGATTTCAGTTTTTTAAAATTTACCAGGACTTGATTTGTGACCCAAGATATGATCTATGCAGAATGTTCCATGAGCACTTGAGAAGAAAGTGTAATGTGCTGTTTTTGGATGGAATGTCCTATAAATATCAATTAAGTCTATCTTTTTTAGTGTATCATTTAAAGCTTGTGTTTCCTTATTTATTTTCATTTTGGATGATGTGTCCATTGGTGAAAGTGGGGTGTTAAAGTCCCCTACTATGATTGTGTTACTGTCAATTTCCCCTTTTATGGTTGTTAGCATTTACGTTATATATTGAGGTGCTCCTATGTTGGGTGCATAAATATTTACAATTGTTATAACTTCTTCTCGTATGGATCCCTTGATCATTACGTAGTGTCCTTCTTTGTCTCTTGTAATAGTCTTTATTTTAAAGTCTATTTTGTCTGATATGGGAATTGCTAATCCAGCTTTCTTTTGATTTCCATTTCCATGGAATATCTTTTTCCATCAGCTCACTTTCAGTCTGTATGTGTCCCTTGGTCTGAAGTGGTCTCTTGTAGACAGCATATATACGATCTTGTTTTTTTATCTATTAAGGCAGTCTATGCCTTTTGGTTGGAGCATTTCATCCCTTTACGTTTAAGGTAGTTATCGATGTATATGTTCTTGTTACCTTTTTCTTAATTGTTTTGGGTTTGTTATTGTAGGTCTTTTCCTTCTCTTGCATTTCCTGCCTAGAGAAGTTCCTTTAGCATTTGTTGTACAGCTGGTTTGGTGGTGCTGAATTCTTTTAGCTTTTGCTTGTCTGTAAAAGTTTTAATTTCTCCATTGAACCTGAATGAGATGCTTGCTGGGTAGAGTAATCTTGGTTGTAGGTTTTTCCCTTTCATCACTTTAAATATGTCCTGCCACTCCCTTCTGGCTTGCAGAGTTTCTGCTGAAGGATCAGCTAATAACCTTATGAGGATTCCCTTGTATGTTATTTGTTGCTTTTCCCTTGCTGCTTTTAATATTTTTTCTCTGTATTTAATTTTTGATAGTTTCACTAATATGTGTCTTGGCAGGTTTCTCCTTGGATTTATCTTGTATGGGACTCTCTGCACTTCCTGGACTTGATTGACTATTTCCTTACCCATATTAGGGAAATATTCAACTATAATCTCTTCAAATGTTTTCTCAGTCCCTTTTTTATCTCTTCTTCTTCTGTAACCCATATAGTTCAAATGTCGGTGCATTTAATGTTGTCCCAGAGGTCTCTGAGACTGTCCTCAATTCTTTCATTCTTTTTTGTTTATTCAGCTCTGCAGTAGTTATTTCAACTATTTTACCTTTCAGGTCACTTATCCGTTTTTCTGCCTTAGTTATTTTGCTATTGATTCCTTCTGGAGAATTTTTAATATCATTTATTGTGTTGTTCATCATTGTTTGTTTGCTCTTTAGTTCTTCTAGGTCCTTTTTAACCGTTTTGTGTTTTCTCCATTCTACTTCCAAGATTTTAGATCATCTTTATTATCATTACTCTGAATTCTTTCTCAAGTAGACTGCCTATTTCCTCTTCATTTGTTTGGTCTGGTGGGTTTTTACCTTGTTCCTTCATCTGCTCTGTGTTTCTCTGTCTTCTCATTTTGCTTAACTTACTGTGTTTTGGGTCTCCTTTTCACAGCCTGCACATTTGTAGTTCCCATTGTTTTTGGTGTCTGCCCCCAATGGGTAATGTTGATTCAGTGGGTTGTGTAGGGTTCCTGGTGGAGGGCACTGGTGCCTGTTTTCTGGAGGATGAAGCTGGATGTTTTCTTTCTGGTGGGCAGTGCCATGTCCAGTGTTGTGTTTTGGGGTGTACTTGACCTTATTATGATTTTAGGTGCCTCTCTACTAATGGGTGGGATTGTGTTCCTGTCTTGCTAGTTGTTTGGCATAGGATGTCCAGCACTGTAGCTTGTTGATTGTTGTTTGGTGCTGGGTCTTAGTGTTGAGATGGAGATCTCTGGGAGAGTTTTCACCCTTTGATATTATGTGGAGCTGGGAAGTCTCTGGTGGACCAATGTCCTGAACTCAGATCTCCAACCTCAGAGGCACAGCCCTGAGAGCGAGCTGGAGCACCAAGACTCTGTCAGCCACATGGCTCAGAATAAAAGGGGGAATAATGGAAAGAAGAAAGAAAGAAAGAAAGAAAGAAAGAAAGAAAGAAAGAAAGAAAGAAAGAAAGAAAGAAAGAAAGAATAAAATAAAATATTTATTAAAATAAAAAATTTAAAAAATTATTAAAAATAAAAAATGTAAAAGTAATAAAAAAAGAAAAAAAAAGGAAGAAAGAACGAGGAGAGCAACTAAACCAAAAAACAAATCCACAAATGATAACAAAGCTATACTATTAAAAAAAAAAAAAATGGACAGAAAGAACCCTAGGACAAATCGTAAAAGTAAAGCTATACAGACAAAATCACACAAAGAAGCATACACATACACACTCCCAAAAAGAGAAAAAGGAAAAAAAAAAATTATCTTTTGGGAAGTCTGAGGTCTTCTGTCAGTGTTTAGTATGTCTTCTGTAGGAGTTGTTCCACATGTAGATGTATTTCTGATGTATTTGTGAGGAGGAACCTGATCTCCATGTCTTACTCCTCCACCATCTTGAAGGTCTCCAAAATTCCAGTGTTGAATGTTGTGATTCAGGAGTTTTAGACTCCTGCCCTAGAGAAGTGATTTACATTAACTTAAGGGTCCATAATATGGGACATTTAAATTTTAGAAAAAGCAGTTTAAAACTACCCTTAAAAGATAACATCAGAAAATGTCACAGCTGGGTTTCTCTTGTATTCTTCTGGGAAGTACCAGAGTTCTGAGGCGTTTCACTCCACTTCATTCAATTTGATTCCACTCCATGTCATTTTATTTTAATTTATTTAGTTTCTATTCAGGGCTACAACTGTGCTAGTGGAGGGGTCCAAAGATGAATAGACAAACTATTGACTCAGAAGAAGTTTCACAAAATATGTTTCATGGGGGGATTAATCTTGTGAACAGCCCCTCCAAAAGTAAAGAGTTCCATTTTATTTTCTTTGTGGAAAGTCATGTTATCATCTGAAAATGTATTGAAAGTTTGCAAGAAATAAATTGGTTTAACATTGTTTAACCTGAGATCCCCTAAGATATTTGGCCACAAAAGAGTTTTTTGTTCTTTACCTACTTATTAATAGCTCATTGAATTATTTTAGGGGAACCATAAGATTGCCACACATGGTGATCTAGGGCTGATCCCCAAATTTAAGAGTCCAGGTAGACCAGAAAGGGAAATCTGGTTCCTCTGGAGCTTTATGAATATTAATATGCTTGAAGTAGATCTTGATCCTATAAGTGAGTTTTGGCTTCAGGACTTACTGAAGCAATGTCATTTAAGGTCTGGGTAGGAAAGCCTTGGAGGGAGAAGATGATATTTTTTGCCGTTGCTCAGCTTTAAATTTCAAGGGCTACCAGTTAGCTAGTGTAATTTTTCTCAACTTTTTTATTTTTTTAATAAAAGAATATATGTCAGAAGACATTCACATGTGAACTCGTGTCTGTGGTTATACTCCAAGGTTTACATGAATTCCACCAAGGAACCAAGGAACCTGGCTCCTGTGCTCTGACAAAATCCTCTGTCACTGAATATTTAAAGACCCTGGAATACAAGTTTGGCTTTTATCTTGCTGTGTCTGGATTGGGAACATAGAGGTTAGTGGCTTTATAAAGGCTTTGCTGATGCCCCCCGTAGAAATCTGGTTATTTTGGGGCCCACTGTGTTTTCAAAGTCAACACTAAGAGGCTTCTTCTGAGCATGACTGGGCTTAATATTCCAGATAATTGTGCAGAAAGGTGACAGAGGAAATCAAGGCAGTGGTTGGTATGCAGGTGGCTTGATGGGAGGTCAGCAGGTAGAGCCAGTGGCAGAGGGAGGCATGGGTCAGAATGAGAGCAGAGCAGCGAAGCTTGTGCCAGCAGCAGGGGCTGGTGGAAAGCCTGCCCTCACCAGAAAGACCTGGGTCAGGTGATGAGGGGCACACTGTGAGGACTGAATTTCAAGCTTGGAATTCCAGTTCTGGGAAGGGATTGGACAGAAAGCTAAGGCTGGGCTCCTGACCCCAGCACTACTGTAAGTAAAACAGTGGCAGGTTCTTGTAGAATAAGTAAAAGCCAAGTAGCAGACTAAAGATACTTATTGTAGGACTAAGATTTCTCATTCTCAAAAAGCCCACAACCACGATTTGGCCTGGGCACCAGCAGAGGGGCTCAACTTGAAGATGGGTTGTGTGACACAGCTGAGAAATTGCAGTCATCAATTTACATGAAATTAAATCCTAGTGCTCACCTATTTAATTGATTAATGTTAGAAATCAATATAAAAACACAATTAGAATAAAATAAATGTGTTCAATTGGTATTTTGGATTCTATTGATATTGTCCCATAAATATTCCAGTATTCCCAAGAATAACTTAACAGAAACACCAGCAAATGTCAAATAGTATCAGTTTGGTAGTGTGATGTGATATTGTTGCAGTGTTTTTCATGTTTCTAAGTGTACTACAGCATTATGGCTATTATTCTCTTTCTATTTCACTGAGTTTTTCAAAATTTCAATTATTTTCTAATTACAGAAAAATATTCAAAACTTCCTATGCAATCTTTTCTTTTTCCCATAAACAAAATCACTCGGATTATCCTTCTTATTCTTCTGTTTCTTTCTTCCTTCTTTATCGTTTTTTTCTTAAATGTTTATTCTTCTGGAAAGGGCCTCTAAAATGTTTTATTTAAGCTATTCAGCATTTCTGCACCTCAGGATCCTTGTACCCCCAGTAACGATTTCTTTCTTTTTAATTTTTTTTCCTATTTTTTAAACAAGGTTGTGTAAGATTTCCCCTCCTTTGCCATGCAGTAAGGTGGTATTAAGTCCATTCTACAGATAAAGAATCTACGAGATAGAGACAAAGATTTATCTAAAGACATGTGAGTGGTTTCTATGAGAATCGAAATTGCAGTACAGTTAACTGGTCTTTTTTTCATAGTTCTCTGCAGTGCATGGAGGTTGTGATGCGTGAAGAATTTTCCATGAAGAGTTTTCAAAATCTTAAAATCACAGGGTCAGCCTGACACCCAGAGATTCTCTGTTGTTGAGCCCTGAGAAAAATTTGGGCAACTGGGATTTTCTCATGTGCACTCAGGTTTGAGAACCCCCTCCCCAAAGCATATCCCATTGACTGAGCTTCATTTATCACAACTGGGCAGCACATTGTCAAATTCACCTTCTTAAGAGCACAGCACCAGCTTGGCCACACAGATAAGAATGATCCCGGAAGATCGAGTTTAAAATCGGTCTTGTGAGAAGCAGATGTTAACTGTCACCTGCCAAGGAAACAGGAGGACCCTGACACTCTTTGATATATTTGGAGGTGACAAAAAAATGACACTTTAAGTTGGTAGCTCTTCTAGGAAATATGTCTGAATACCAGCATGAGATAGAGGTCCTTGGCTTGTTTCAGATTGAGATTATAGTACCCACTGTCTGTCACTCCTTATGTTTAATGAACTTGTTACAAAGTATAGAAAACATATCAACACTCTCTGGACTCCAGCTATATTATTTCATTCCACAATTTGGAAATAATTAGGTAGCTCAAAGTCTGGTTAACACTTGCAGTTTCTTGAATGGTGTGTATACACCATGTATAATATTTTGTGAGTATTTTGTTCATTTTTTGAGAAAGATGGTATCATGTTTCCATCTGTCATGTGGGTATTTTCCTTGTGCTGGGGATGTGGTTCTTATATTTAATTCTCACTACAGTAGGGAAACAAATGTTCTTTCATGGGTTACCATCACCTATTTTTTTTTTTTGTCATAGCTATGTATTTAAAAAAAATAATTTTTAAAAATTTCCCAGTTTTATTGAGATATAATTTACATATAACATTATATAAGTTTAAAGTGTACAACATAAAGATTTGATGTATGTATACATTGCAAAATGTCTACCACAGTAAGATTAGTTAACAACCATCACCTCACATTTACATAGTTACAGTTTTCTTTTCCTTGTGATGAGAAGTTTTAAGATCTACTCTCTTAGCAACTTTCATATATACAATGTAGTATTGTTAACTATCATCACCACATTGTACTTATACCCCCAGAACTTAGAGGCAAGGAGCACACTAGGAACCTAATCTCTTTCACACAAAAGATGAGGTGGTTGTAAGGGAATCAAGAAACAATCCTCTCAGGAAAGAGGAGGAGACCTTCAGGATTTTGCTGTCCTGGCCTGAGGAGGACCGCAGTTAATGTGTGATGCTGCTGTGTTTGGGCCAAAGACAGCACACAGAGGTTAAGTGTCTCTCTCAGTTCACAGTTCCCGAAAGCAGAGTCTGAGACAAGAATTTGGGTCGGAATGTTTACTTGGGAGGTGATGCCAGGAAGAACGGTGTGGGAGTGGGGTGTAAGAGGAAAACCAATAAAGGGCATATTCACGAGTGGGTTATTAGGCTGAGCAACAGGGTTCACTCCCACTGCGGACCCTCTGAATTGCTCAACCAAGGGGCAAAGAAGTTGAGTTCCTTACCGCCCAAATCTCATCCCTTATTCACCCTCAGACAGAGAGATGCCCTTATAAGAACTGTGGGAGTAGGGACTTCCCTGGCAGACCAGTGGTTAAGACTCCACCCTTCCACTGTAGGGGGTGTGGGTTTGATCCCTGGTGAGGGAACTAAGATCCCGCATGCCATGCGGTGCGGCCAAAAGAAAAAAAAAGTCTCAAGATTAAAGTAATACATTAAAAAAAAAAAAAAGAACTGTGGGAGCTTCAGGTGCCTTCCAGGGTGGGCTGAAGGCATCTGCTAAGGATGTCATTGCAGAGTCCTCAGGGCATAGACTCTAAACCCAGATGTGCCTGTGATATGCCAGGCAGACTGCTTAGCTACTTTGCTCATTGCAGAGTTGAGGATGGTGGGTTACCCAACCTGCCCAAATATTTGTACATTGCTGATGTCTGTCATTATCAACAGATGATTGTGACATTGGAAAATTTTTTTGTATGTTAATTTTTAAAAAAACCCTTAAGCTTATTTAATACTTTAAAGTTAGTGTGCATGTTGGGAGGCTATAGTGTGTGTGTTGTGTGTGTGTGCTCGCATACTAGAGAGGATGCATAAGTCTTAGTTACTGAAGGAGGATCAGTTGTACGTGTCAGTGCATATGTGATATAAAACACCATGCTTATTGTGAGCATGTGAACTTAAGAAGAAATGACAAAACATCTTGATTAGAAAATTTCCCTTCTACCCAATGTGATATGTGTAATATGAAATGTTTTTTTGAAATGGATCTGAGGTCAGTAACTGCTGGATGGAAACCATGCGCTTTTCTTGGGCCTTTTTAAAAACTCTATTTCTTCCTGAGTGGTCTATGTGTTAAAATTAGGAACAGAAAGGTTGACCACACCAAAGACCTCCCTGCATGGTGGGAATCTGAGACCCTTGTAACAGTCAGAACTGACATGGACCATGGTGCTAAAGTCTACTCCTCTTCTCCACGTGACCTTGAAAGAAGAGCAGACACCCCAGAGAACATAATGTTGAATGTAACAGGCCCATTAATCAGGGTGGGCATCTTAGAAAGCCATTTGTGTCAAAATGGGCAGATTTTTAAAAAAAATATGGGTGAAATATTAGAATGAATCAGCCATCAAAGCCATTTTTTCAAATGACCCATAGACAAAAGATGGGCTCATCATTTTCCACTATTTGTCACCAAAGTCTTTCTGGTTCGGCAGGTTGACAGCATAATGATTTTTAAACTGTGTTGGTACATAGGCTGCACATGGTTTTCTTGACACTTGATGCATTTTCTGTGAGCTTGTGGGGACATTAGCCTTGAGGAAATGTATAGTTCTAATAGCCCAGTATTGTCTGAGTATATTAAAATGTGTGTGGCATCATTGTCATTTCAAGATTTTCCATTTCTCTGTCCCTATGTTTCTTTCTATATATATAAAATAAGCATATATACATAAAATATACATTTTAAATATGTATACATACCGATTCAGTCAAGATCCAATCAGGAAAGCAGAAACCATGTCAGTTATTTTAACAGAGAAACTTTAATATATGGAATTTGTTCAATAAATTTAGAAGACTAAAATTTGCCAAAGAAATAGATATTGTAAGCAGCTACTACTTCTTAGGCTGCAGGAACAAAGAGAAGGAGCTGGGGTTATAAGAAGCTTGGAGAAGGGACCCTGGAAAGCAGCATCTGAGGGGAAGCACTGTGACTAGTTCTTAGAGCATGGGGCAAAAATAAATACATAAAACCATAGGATTGGAGGTTGGACTCAAAAGCCAGTACCTGGTGAAGAAACAAGGCTAGAGAAACGTTCACTGGAACAGCAAGCCAACAGGAAAAGGGCACTCCCTCTAGTGCCCTTTACTGGCCCAGTTTAGCATTTAGCAAGAGGCAACACAGAAATATGGACTGCAGCGTCCCAGTCCCACCATCCAATCAGTGTTTAGAAAGTGAGCTTGGAGAGGAAATGACAGACGCTTAATGACAACCATGTGTCCGTATTGGATTGAACAATGTGAAATTGCTGATGTTCAACTAACATAATTTTTAATCTACAAAAAATGCAATTTCATATGCTTCAAACTAATACGAGCATATACACGTTATACTGCATATAATTCAAATATATTTCATGTGTTTATAAATTTTCACACCTTATAAACATATATATATATACACACACATATAATCAAACAGATATTTAAAGGGGAGGGAGCTATTTATACACTCAATTATGTCAGATGAAGCTGGTGTCATTCTCTGAATGAGGTAGAATGTATATATATAGATACAGGTATTCCCAACCTATCAATAAGGGGCAGTTATCCTGGGCCTCTATGGTATTATGCTGGCATGTTTTTGCATAATGCCTTTTACTGTTGCAGTGTTTTCCCTTCATTGGTACATCATTGATTCATCATCCTTCTGCCTTGATCATGACCTGATGAGTATTCAGGGTCCACAGTGAGCATGTTCCAGAAATGAAGGCCTGATTTAAAGACACCTCCATATCCAGATTAGGAAAGGAAACCCAGACCTTTGGAGTAGTTCCTTTAAGGATTTGAGGTCCCTTACAATTGCTGCTGCTACAGGGCTGTCATGATGTTTTAGTGTAGAGTTGCTGTCTCTCAGAAAGGCAGTTGTTGGTCTGTGTTTGGTTACCTGAGTGCATTTTGGGCTGGGCTCTCTTAGTCTAAAAGGGGAAAGGGAAGCTTGAGTTTTCTTTATGGGGAGTGATTCAGAGGCTGTTGTAAGTCATCAGTAAAGGCACATGGTGTGCTCATAACAGGCCACGTGAAGGCTCTGTGAACACCTGTCCATGGCCATTGTGCTTCTCCTGAGGGCCGTGGTGCAGATTCCTGTCTGGCAGTGAGGACTGGCAAAACCAGACAGAGTGTGGGGTGATGACGCTAAAAGATCTCAGAAGTGTTTGCGTCGCTCCCATGTGCAGATCAGCTCAGGGAATTCCACAGACAGCTTCCCAAAGTGGACATTTCCTCTTGCACAACTCACTATCGTTTCTGGGCCCCTAAGCCCCAAGTCTCCCCCTTCCTGTGGCAAACCAGTGCCACAATTCCAAAGTGATTCAACTGGCGTCCCAGCAGTACCTTCTAATTCTGCTTCTTTCACAATAGCAGGGAGTAGAGGAAACTGACAAATGGACTATCTTTGAACCAGAAGTGGCCCAACTGTCAGGCATAATAGCAGCCGAGTAATGTTTGTGGGATAGCCCGCTCATGACAGATGACTTTATAATTGCCTTCCAGATCCCAAGGATAAGAGTGTATGTTGAAATCAGCATAACCCTCCTAGGCTTTCAAAATCCGACCTCCAGAAGCCCAGATCAGCTGGCAGTGCATACACTTGGCTGTTCAAAGACCACCATCTCTCCTATTTACCCAAATGTGTTCTGGGCATTGTTGTTTACCCCTCACATTGTCCATTGTGCCTTCTAGCAGATCGAATGGCCCCTATTAATATGCGGTGCCTCCTTCCAGAGGGCTCGTTATTGCCTTTACTGCTTATAAAATCCTTTTGTTTTTAATCCTCCCGGCACTTTCCTTTTTTTCTTTCCCATCTGTCAGTGGGCTTTTGTGCCCTGTGGGTCAGCATATCAACACCTCACTCTTCCTCTCCTGAAGACAGCTCCTCTTTCTTAAGTCCTTTCACTGGGAAAGGCTGTTGAACAATTTGCACAGGAAAAGTAGGAGAGCGGGAGGAAAAACCGAACCATTGTGTTCAGTTCAGTACATTTTAATTGATACCTTGATCGGGCTCGTACTGATATGAAGTTCTTCCCTGGGCCATAATTTCACATTCCTATTTTGATAGCACTCACTGTAGAAGTGGACTTTCTTTGGTTCAAAGCAAAGGTGAATTGTAGAAACCTGTTGTTTGCAGGGAAGATGAAATGTTCTAAATAAGATGATGGTGCCCTCTTAAACTTCTGTTAAACATGTGGGTATTTGTGGGCTGTTCCTAACCCTGGAGCAATAGGCACTGAAAAAAAAAAATAGATTTTCACCTTGTCTTGATAATTCTTAAACCCTTTCTCTATCCCTATGCACTTAAGTTACTTGCTTGTCCTTGATCAGATGCTTACTGTAGAGGAGCTCTTTAAGGTTTGAATTGACTCCAGACAGCAGGCAGGATGGTGGGTGATTTATGTAAGTTTGTTTCTGATGACAAGTTGAGCATGCTTCTGTTTGTGTGCTAGAACATTCTTTAGCTTAGTTTTAGAAAAATAGGACAAGGCTTACGTGTCTTGCAGTTTTCAAACTAAGACTTAGCAGTTCAGCACCAGCGGAATGTGGGAAAGCATTATGGAGACCCAAAGTGCAATCTGTGAGCCTCAGAATTACCTGGGATGTTTCACAGAAATGAAATTTCCAAGGCCTATCCAAGGCTGACTGATTCACAATATCACAACAAAGCCCTCCAGATCTGCAAGTTTAATAAGCTCTTCCAGCTATTCTAACTCACACCAAAGTTTGCAAATAGCTCTTCTAGAGGCCAAATGGTAATTCTGAGTGGAATCAGCAGAGATCAAACATTTCTTTCTGTCTTGATCAGTAAAATGTATTGTTTTAACTATGCAAGGAAGGATAACCATGCTTATCTATGAGAATAGTTTACCTGGAGGAATATAATGAAAAGATTTTGTTCGGGCAAGCTTTTCTCTCCCAAACAAGTTTGAAAAGACCAGTTGACCATGTTCTCATTTCATGTGTTGTTTACTTTTATCTCCATGCAATTCTGTTCATTTAGTATTTTAAATATAACAACAACAAAAAAATGGTGAAAAGAATAATTTCCTTTTTTTTATCCAGAGGGCTGTGTCAGTGAAGATATTAAAATTAACTAAACATTAATCAGCAAACTATTCTTGTTTTAACCCTTGCTCTTAAGCATTTCTCCAAAGCATTAATCTAGAAAACTTTAGGAAGGAACTTATAATGCCTCTAGGTCACCTTTTGGAGAACAAATTCTCATAAAATGCTAGGGCTCAAGTTATAGCTGAAGGAAAGGTCTGTGTAACCTCTTGAGAAAGCTTTTTTTCCTTCCCATTTAGATGAAAGTACACTATGAAAAACAATTTGATAAAGACTTAATAACTAATAAGTCTGATAAATTGAAGCTTCCCCATATGTAGTTCTGAACCAAAGGTAAACTTTCAGTGTCTAGAGAAAAGGAGGCAGCTGCTTTTATCACAGGTGTATTATTCTGCTACTCTGGCTGTCCTTGTAGCTCTTGCTGGTGAAACAACACAGAAAGTAAAACATGCTCGCAGAACATAGTTATTTCCATACTCTCCCACATAGTATTCCCTTTGTAGCAAGCAATTTGTCTGCACTCAGTTTTTCCCAGTTGGTTCCCTGAATCAGACAGGCTTTCCCCAAACCCCTGGAGCTATTAGTCCTGTTAATCTTTGCCCTTCACGAATGAATCTTTTGTGCTGCTTATTACTGGACTTGGATTGCTGTCTTTCCTCCCTTTCATTCTTTTTTTAATGAACAATAAGAGCAAACAGCTTGGGATGAAGGGGGTTGGTGAGGAGCGGTGACCTCTGGTTGGTCAATCACGATGACACAGTTTATACATTTGGAGGATTCCGTTGTCAAGGGACACAGGGTAGGATCACCTCCTAAGGAAATAATGTGGTCACATGACAAAGAATTAAGGATGAGAGAAACCCTGAGGTTTCTGCTGCTGAACAATGACCAAGTTCACTGGTGTTCTCAGGTGCATGGGGGAGAATAGGCCCTCATTGTTAAGGCAGCATCAGCCCTGCCTTTGTTTCTGTTTCCCTTGCTGCAGCATCAACACTATCTTGTCAATCTGGAGACAGGTTGGCATAGGGCATAACTACTGATGGGTATTTAGCCAGTCAGTGTACCAAATGGCTTGTCCTTGTTGGTATATGTATGTACCTTTGTCCATTCTTGAACTAGGCATATAAGTAACTGAAACTTTCACCAGGTACATGTTTCATGATGTCCAGTTTAACTCTTTATCAACTAGTTATACCTCTTTTCCTTACTATCAGGCTATGCTGAAACCTAGAGGCTTGACAGATTAAACTTGGTAAGTTATAAACACTGGCATTTAAAATATTCATTTTTCTCTAATTCCAGATGAGATTTTCTTTTTTATCTTTTTAAAAAATTGAGGTATGATATACATAGTGCATATATTTATAGTCTATAGCTTGATGAATTTTTGTAGTATATACAGCCAATTAACTAGCACTGGCAAAGCCCATGAACAATTCCTGGGAAATAAAAATAGAATCTAGAGGTGTGGGTGGGGAGAGATAAATTGGGAGTTTGGGATTAACATATACACACTACTATATATAAAATTGGTAAAAAACAAGAACCTACTGTATAGCACAGGGAACTATACTCAATATTTTATAACCTATAATGGAAAAGAACCTGAAAAAGAAAAAATATGATACAAATGAACTTATATACAAAACAGAAATAGACCCAAAGACATAGAAAACAAATTTATGGTTACCAAACGGGAAATGGTGGGGGGAGGGGTAAATTAGGAGTTTAGGATGAACATATACACACTACCAGATATAAAATAGATAACCAACAAGAACTAGATATAAAATAGATAACCAACAAGAACCTACTATACTCAGTATTTTGTAATAACCTATAAGGAAAAAAAATCTGAAAAAGAATATATATATATGTGTGTGTGTGTATATGTATATATGTATGTATGTATAACTGAACCACTTTGCTGTACATCTGAAACTAACGCATTGTAAATCAACTATACATCAATAAAAAATAAAATTTAAAAAAAGAAAATAGATATGTAAAAAAAAAGTTTTTTCAGACTCCAAAAAAACAAAACAAAACTGAATATGGGTAATAAAGTCTAACCTTGTCTTTTATTCTTGCCTTTTGTGCTTAGTCTAGTTTCACTTCTCATAGGGTGCTGCATGCAAAGGCCTTGCACTTGGCACTTTAGACTAGAGTTCCTGGTGCAAAATTGCTGTGCAGACAATTCAGTTTGGTGGATCATGTGCAGAGATGCTGCGTCAGGCACTGAGATCTGGAACATGAGCAGCAGTGCCTGCCCCCTGCCTGCTGACCGGACCCTTATAAAGCAGCCCCACACACAGCCTGTTGGGAGAGCATGTGCTCTAGATCCCCAGCTCCTACCTCTCCACTCTCTGATCAAATGATAAGCCTTTCCTTTGCTTCTGAACCCAACTCAGTCTATTTCTATTGTGCAAGTGACACCGGGCAGGAGGACCCTTGTCAGAGTTCAACTCCAAAAGACTGATAACACAACCACCAAGCAGATTAAGATGTAGAACATTTCTAGCAGTCCAAAAGGCTTCCTTCTGGCCCTTCCCAGGCAATACCTACCCCTGCCTCAAGAAACACTATTCTAACTTCAAGTCCCATAGATAAATTTTGCCTCTTCTCGAACTTTGCACAAATGGAATAATACAGAATTTATTACTCTGGGTCTATTTTTTAAAAATTCATAATCACATCTATGACATTCATCCTTGCTATTGCATTCTTAGTTATGGTTGTGTAATATTTTGTTGAATGAATATACTACCTTACTACAATTTATGGATCCATTCTACTGTTGAAAGACATTGGACCATTTCCAGTTTACAGCTTGAGTTGGCAATTCTTATACAAGTCTTTTGGTGAATATGCACTATCCTTTCTGTTGGATGTACCCAGGAGTTTCAGAAGTGCTGAATTGTAAGGTAGACACATTTGTTCAGCTTTAGGAGATATTGTCTATCAGTTCAGTATTCTTTTAAGAAGTTATTATGTAAATTTAATCTAGACATAAGAAATAATCAATTTAAAACATTTAGATTATCCACAGTATCAGATGAGAGGAAAATTCCACTCGATTGATATTTATTCCCAAGCAATCTCAAAAGTCATGGTTAGCAAATTAGATGATTACTGAATGCCATGTTTCATAAATAGTTGTCCATCTGATTCAAAGAAAGATAACTATAAAGAAGATAAAAGTTGTGTATGAATCAGAATCAGCTATACATCTTTCTGCTTATCTCCATGCACATTAAACTGTGGGCAAAGGCGTTATTGCAGTTATTCATAAGTCCTATTATTATGCACAACCCGAGAAATGCAGATTCCCAGGTCATGCCCCAGGACTGTGTTGTGTCAGTCACCTATTGCTGCATGATGACAAACCAGCTCGGAACTCAATGGCATATGACAATGGCATTTATTCCCACACTCAAAGTTATGCAGGTTTGGCTCAACTGTGCCCCATGTATGTTTATTCTGAGACCCAGACCAAAGAGGCAGAAGCCACTGGGTGCATATTCTTCTCATGGCAGAGGCTGCAAGTTCCCATAGGGGATTCCTCTATGGGAAAAATGGAAATAAGCAGGCATTCATTAGAACATATGCTGGAAACTTCTACCCACATTCCACTGGTCAAATAAACCACATGGCCAACATCAATAGTACAGGGAAATACATTTGCCTCTAGTGGGAAGAATTGCCAAGTCACATGGGAAAGGGTCTGGATACAGATAGGGGTGAAGAAATAGGAATAATTTTTTACATATGCAAAGCCTTTAACACATTATCACACATAATCCCCAGAAAAACTGTATGGAATTGGCCCTATTATTACTACAATGTACAGATAATGAAACGGAGGCTTAAAAA
The DNA here is from genome assembly GCF_965194825.1 of Balaenoptera physalus. Taxonomy (NCBI): domain Eukaryota; kingdom Metazoa; phylum Chordata; class Mammalia; order Artiodactyla; family Balaenopteridae; genus Balaenoptera; species Balaenoptera physalus. Next base: position 35,567,964 of record NC_138898.1, read on the forward strand.
GGATGGGTGACTTAATCAAAGTAATCTTGTTAGTAAGTGACCAAGATAGATTTCCAAATGTGTTTAAAGTTTAATATAACCCCGACAACACAAAATATTTATGTGATTCCCTAGAAGAGGCTCTGAACAGTATTACAATGCATGTTATTTGAGCTGTGCTCTCAAGATCCCCTTTATCCATCCACTTGTACCTGAAACCTCCATTCCCCAAGATGACTACTACCAATCTTTTTTATCTGGATCCCCATATACATACATGTAAATCAAAACTCCTCTGGCACCTACTTTTCCATCTTGGAAAGAAATTTGGCCAGACCTGGCTTTCTATTCCCTTTACCCCTTTCTCCATTATAGAAATCAGTAAGGTCCAGAAAATCACTGGTATTACAGCACATTTAAAATGACTGAAAATACCTTAAATGAACTATGGCCTTATTATGAGGTGCTAAGCCATTTATTAAGAAGATATATGTTTCATTGTTCCTACTTCTTACCAAGAATAGCTACTCTTCATTTTTCTATACTCTACAGGATAGTGAAGAAAAGTTAGATTCACTGAATTTGCTAAGTGCTGATATCTTGACCCTCACCCTGCTCACTTGAGACCCCCATTTCATCCCATTTCTTCTCCTCTGCTTTTGCCGCCTGTTCTGTCTCTCACTTCTACTACTAGTGATAATCATTTATACAAACTGAAACTATGAATCCTAAATTTCCCCAAATATTAGAACATCTTTTGGGTAGCCATCAAGGTCAAAACCAAGAGAATTCCCTACTATGCCTCGCTTACATATTCGCAATTCCAGAGGACACTAACTCACCCAGTATGTTGTGTTTGTTTGTTCGGTATCTTATGGTGATGCTTAACGTTGTTCAATGATGTAGATTACTTGGGTCTCAGAGTTAAAAGGAATAGCGATTATGGACTAGTTTAGAAACTGCCTGATGATATTTCCTGACACACAGCTTCTTGAGGAGGGCATCTCAGCAGATAATGCTCAGCAGTACCTTGCCCTTTGGATGGATGGGTCAACCTAGAAAGTGGCACTTTAAAGAGTGTTTGAAGGATCACTTGGCCTTTCTCTGCCCTCTGGGAGTTGTTCCTGGATATGGGCAGAGACACCTGACCTTCTCAAGGGCTCATTGTCCTCTTCTACCCTCTGCCTTCCTCTCCCACCATTATTACTTATTTCAGTTTTAGTTGACCTTGATATTTGTCTACTACCTAACATTTGTGGATCATTAAATAATGAGACACCTTGTCCACCAACAATTATTAGAAAATGCAAAACTAATAAAATACTTTAGAACTTAATCAGAGGCCAGAATGGATGGGAGATATAAAAATTACTTTTTTATAACATTCAAACCTTTATTTATGAATTTTAATTAAAAGCCTTTTAACTAAAATAAAGTGTAATTTAGTAGTAGCTCTTTTACATTAAATTTGTATTAGACACTTTTCTAATTTTATAAATGTAATGCACCTTCAATTAAAACAGATTTCTCAGTTTGATTTTTCTTATGTTTTAATGTATCTATAGCCACAACCAGAGTTATGCCTGTGTCTATATTTGCATTAGATTACTTCTATTTTAAAATATAAATGCTTGCTCAGTTATTAGTTTTGTAATACAATGTTCTCTTCCTTGAATATTTGATTTTTGTAGGTGAGTTAGTTAGGTCTATGTTGGAGAATTCTTTAGTTGTCAACTGAAAGTAGGGCTAGTCTTGGCTTTTGGAAATGCTTAAATGTTGTTCCAACTTATTGTCCCTAAAGCCTGTATTCACAGGAATGACAAATTTGCATTTGTTTCAAAATGAAGAGAGATAACTTTTCTTACATTAAGCTTACAGAGATATGACTTTTTTTTATGTTAACCTTGTTACTAAAATTACAAAAGAAGAACTTTGGGAATCTTTGACATTTGCATAACAAGGAAATTTTTTCTTTAAGTTGCCCAAATTCTATAAATTTTGGAGTCATTAAGAATGGAAACAACCTTAAAAAACTAAAAGTAGAACTACCATATGACCCAGCAATCCCACTACTTGGCATATACCCTGAGAAAACCATAATTCAAAAAGGTACATGTATCACAATGTTCATTGCAGCACTATTTACAATAGCCAGGACGTGGAAGCGACCTAAATGTCCATCGACAGATGAATAGATAAAGAAGATGTGGCACATATATACAATGGAATATTACTCAGCCATGAAAAGAAATGAAATTGAGTTATTTTTAATGATGTGAATGGACCTAGAGTCTGTCATATAGAGTGAAGTAAGTCAGAAAGAGGAAAACAAATACTGTCTGCTAATGCACATATATGGAATCTAAAAATAAATGGTACTGATGAACCTAGCAGTGGGGCAGGAATAAAGACACAGACATAGAGAACGGACTTGAGGACACAGTGGGGAAGGGGAAGGTGGGATGTAGTGAGAGAGTAGCATTGACATGTAAACACTACCAAATGTAAAATGGATGGCTAGTGGGAATCTGCTGCATAACACAGGGAGATCAGCTTGATGCTTTGCAACAATCTAGAGGGGTGGGATAGGGAGGGTGAGAGGGAGATGCAAGAGGGAGGGGATATGGGGATATATGTATACATATAGCTGATTCACTTTGTTGTACAGAAGAAACTGGCACAACTTTGTAAAGTAATTATACTCCAATAAAGATATTTTAAAAAATGGAAATAAGCAGGCATTCATTAGAACATCTATAAAATGGTACCCACAATTTTCTTTAGATCATTCTTGATTTGCTATGCCCCAAATATTCATGATAATAAATTATCCACATACATTTCAGTCTCTATTTTAAAAGTTCATACGTATTACTCCTAAGAAATTGAGTATCAATTTTGTTTGTTAAATCTCCCCAAAGCTATCATTTCTGGGAGGAATCACTACTCTAAAAACAGAAGATTCTCTGCTATTGCTTTATAAGAACTCCTTTGACTTCAAAATTCTGAAAATCATGATATTCTCATAGCCCAGGCTTCCTAAATAAATTCTGATCCTCCAAATGAACTAGCCTGTCGGGCTTCAGCTGTGACCAGGTGGGGAGGCAGACCAGGGGTGGGAGAGGGCCAAAAGGAAGATGCTGGCACCATCAGCTCTGTTTCAGCTGCTGACATAAACTTTACTTCTTATCAAGCTTTCTACATTTTCATGATGGTGGCAGGAATCAAGCCATTCCCAGGAGTCTACATATGGGACTTGGGACAATCACATACTCCCCACTGCTCTCTACCTCTTTCTGGATTAGGAAAAGCTTCAGCACAAAAAGAGCTGCCATACTCTGAAGTGAAAACTGAAGGCAGCTCTGAGAGTCCCAGATTCAAACATCATACCCCACCTTTGAGAAGACTTTTCTGGCCCTTTCACTCTCTAGGAATCTTTTGCTCTAGTCTTCTTTAGTTCATTCAACAAAAGATTACTGAAATTTTTTAGCCACCAAAGAAATGCAAGACAAAATGAAAATGACCAAAATGTAAAAGTCTGACAGCACTATGGTGCCAATGATATGAAGCAACTGGAATGCCTATAAACTCCTGCTCCTTTTTAAAATTGTTTTTCATTTATAGGTGTATATGTATCTACTTTTTAATTCACCTTAATTCAGAATAAAATAATTCCAATATTTTGGTCTTAATTATTTATTTATGTTACATCACTTCTCACCTACTTCCAATTATATTTATGGTTCATTAAGTAAAAACCAAAATGTACTTGCTGTTAAATAATAAAAGTAGAACCCATTAGTGTCTGGTGTATTTCTACTAGGTGAAATCCTCAATCTTTAAGCATAGTGTTCTAGGAACTTGATTTTCAAAGGTAGTAGAAAGTTTTATTTGAGATTTGTGATTGTCTCTCTTTGTCTGGCTAAGCAAATTTGTCAGCTTCATTTTCCTCAAGCTGTTTCCAGGTATACCTTTTTAGAAACTCGAGAGTGATCCCTTAGCTTTTTCTTACCATTTGTCAGGAGGCATGGTCTCTAGGTCTACTGAGGGCTATGGAAGAATACGCAAGGATATGGAAGATCTCTTGGGTCTTTTCAGCAGGGTGACATGGACATATGTGGCCACTGCCTACACCAGTTTGTCACCACAGACCTTGTCAAGATCAAGGTTCTTGAGTATGAAGAAAAAGAAAAAAAACAAACCCTGAGGTCATCATTAATGCTATTTGTAAATTTTTCTCATTTTCCTTCCAGGTCTTGATGTTAGGCACAGTACTGTGATTTACTTTTGCCAATGATATGAGCAGAAGTGATTGCATTATTACCTCTTGGGGAAAGCTGTAAGAGTCAGTGTGTAATTCACATGCTCTCTCTTTCCATTTGCCATGGTGATCAGTAATATTCCAAATAGAGGCTCTTTTGTCAGCCTGGTTCCCAGCATGAGGACAGTGCTGAACATAGCCCTCAGTTGACCCATGATGGACATGCAGCATGAACAATAAATTTAAACCTTTGATGTTTTAGGCCACTGAGTGTTCTTTGTTTTTGTTACTGCAGCATAACCTAGCTCATCCTGAACTTTTCAGATGGGTTAAATAATTGGTCTTTGAAAGACCAATTTTATTAACATGCCCCAAAGAATAGGGCTTCATACACCAGAGAGCACAGTCATTCCCAGGAGACAAATGGACCTGGAAAGACACCTGATAATTCAGAATCCTGGGGCAGAGAGGGAAAAACATCCTTCCTTGCCCTGCCATTCTTTGCCAAACTCCTGAGCCCAACTGAAACATGGTTCAGTGATTCACAGTGTGAGTAAAGTCACAGAGAATCAATAAACCATTTCATTTCATATCAGAAGTCCAACAGTCTTTCCAGTTGTCCATGGCTGAGGGCTTTGAGGGTTTAGTGGAGTTTTCTGGTGAATCATAGTTATTTATTCTAATTTGGACTTGAGACTATTTAGGTGCTTCCCACTGCTTGTGATAACGAATGGCTCTGATTCACTGTACAGGGAGTTGTATAAGTAATAGATGCAAGTGCTGTTAATACTTGTGGCCCTGGTCAGTTCTTTATAAGTCTTCTACTCTTATTTGTTATTTTTAACATTAGGAATCTAAATCTAGAAAAGTTAAGTGACCATGTCATAGCTATACAGCAAATAAGTGACAGAGTCTGGCCTGGAATCCAAGCCCCATGTCACAATTACAGGACTCTTAACACACACTAGATGGTGTGTTTGCTTGGAACCAGAACAGAAAGAGAGGTTGTGTCATTCTTTTTATTTTTTCAAATTGAAGTATAGTTGATTTACAATATTATATTAATTTCAGGGGTACAACATAGTGATTCAATATTTTTATAGATTATACTCCCTTTAAATTATTACAAAATAATGGTTATATTTTCCTATGCTGTACAACATAACCTTTTAATTTATTTTATACATAGTAATTTGTATCTCTTAATTCCCTACCCTCTCCCCACTGGTAACCACTAGTTTGTTCTCTATATCTGTGAGTCTGTTTCTGTTTTGTTATATGCATTCCTTTGTTTTATCTTTTAGATTCCACATACAAGTGATAACGTAGAGGATTTGTCTTTCTCTGTCTGACTTGTTTCACTAAGCATAATACCCTCTGGGTTCATCCATGTTGTTTCAAATGGCAGAATTTCATTCTTTTTTTAATGGCTGAGTTATATTCCATTGTATATATGTATTGTGTATATATATGTGTGTGTGTATATATATATATATATATATATATATACACACACATACAACATCTTCTTTATCCATTCATATGTTGATGGACATGTAGGTTGCTTCCATATCTTGGCAATTGTAAATAATGCTGCTATGAACATTGGGGTGCATGTATATTTTCAAATTATTGCTTTGTTTTTTTCAGATATATACCCAGGAGTGGGATTGCTGAATCATATGGTAGTTTTCTATCTTTACTTTTTTGAGGAAATTCCATCCTGTTTCCCATAGTGGCTGAACTGATTTACATTTCCACTGTTATTAGTAGACTTTTTAACGATAGCCATTGTGACAGGTGTGAAGTGATATCTCATTGTGGTTTGATTTGCATTTCTCTGATGATTAGCGATGTTGAGTATCTTTTCATGTGCCTGTCAGTCATCTGTATATCTTCATTGGAAAAATGTCTATTCAGGTTCTCTGCCCATTTTTTAATCAGGTTGTTTGTTTTTTTGTTTTTTTATATAGAGTTATATGAGCTGTTTATATATTTTGGATATTAATCTTTATTGGTCATATGATTGGTAAATATTTTCTCCCATTCAGTAGGTTATCTTTTTTTGTCCATGGTTTTCTTTGCTGTACAAAAGCTTTTAAGTTTTAATTAGGTCCCATTTGTTTATTTTTGCTTTCATTTCTTTTGCCATAGGAAATAAATCCAAAAAAATAATATTGCTTTGATTTATGTCAAAGAGAGTTCTGCCTCTGTTCTCTTCTTGGAGTTTTATGGTTTCAGGTATTACTTTTATTTCTTTAATCCATTTTGAGTTTATTTTTGTTTATCATGTAAGAAAATGTTCTAATTTTCTTCTTTTACATGTAGCTGCCCAATTTTCCTAGCTCTACTTATTGGAGAGACTGTCTTTTCTTTACTGTGTATTCTTGCCTACTTTGTTATAGATTAATTGACCATAAGTGTGTGAGTTTATTTCTCAGCTCTCTATTCTGTTCCAATGATTTATGTGTCTGTTTTTGTGTCAGTACCATGCTGTCTTGATTATTGTCACTTGTAGTACAGTCTAAGGTCAGGGAGCATGATACCTCCACCTTTGTTCTTTTTCCTCAAGATTGCTATGGCAATTTGAGGTGTTTTGTGGTTCCATATAAATTTTAGGATTATTTGTTCTAGTTCTATGAAAAATGTCATGGGTATTTGGATAGAGATTACAATAAATCTGTAGATTACTTTGAATACTATGGACATCTTAAGAATATTAATTCTTCCAGTCCAAGAGTATGAGTTATCTTTCTATTTCTTTGTACTATCTTCAACTTCCTTCATCAATGTTTTATAGTTTTCAGAGTATAGGTCTTTCACCTCCTTGGTTAAGTTTATTCCAAGGTACTTTCTTCTTTTTGATGTGATTTTTAAACAGGATTGTGTTCTTGCTTTCTCTTTCTTATGGTTCATTATTAGTGTATAGAAAAGCAACCGATTTCTGTATGTTAATCTTGCATCCTGCAACTTTAATGAATTCATTTATTAGTTCTAATAGTTTTTTGGTGGTGACTTTAGGATTTTCTATATATAGTATCATGTCATCTGCAACTAGTGACAGTTTTACTTCTTCCCTTTCAATTTCGATGTGTTTTTTTCTTATCTGATTGCTGTGGCTAGGACCTCTGATTCCATGCTAAAGAGAAGTGGTGAGACTGGGCATTCTTGTCTTCTCTGATTTTAGAGGAAAGGCTTTCAGCCTTTCACCATTAAGTATGGTGTTAGCTGTGGTTTTGTCATAAATGACCTTTATTATGTTGAGATATGTTCCCTCTACCAACTTTGATGAGAGTTTTTATCATGAATTTATGTTGAATTTTGTCAAATGCTTTTCTGCATCTATGAGATGATCATGTGACTTTTATCCTTCTTCTTATTAATGTGGTATATCACATTGATTGATTTGCAGATATTGAACGTCTGCATCTTGCAACCCTGGAATAAATCCAACTTGATCATGGTGCATGATCCTTTGTACATATTGCTGAAATCTGCTTGCTAATATTTTGTTGAGGATTTTTACGTCTCCATTCTTTAGAGATATTGGCCTATAAATGTCTTTTTTGAAGTGTCTTTGGTTTCGGTAATGTTGGCTTCATAGAATGAATTTGGGAGTGTTCCCTCCTCTTCAAATTTTTGGAATGGTTTGAGAAGGGTAGGTGTTATCTCTTCTGTATATGTTTGGTAAAATTGACCTGTGAAGCTATCTGGTACTGGACTTTTATTTTTTGGGAATTTTTAAATTATAAATTAAATTTCACTACTAGTGATTGGTCTGGTCAGACTGTCTGTTTCTTCCTGATTCAGTCTTGGAAGGTTGTGTGTTTTTAGAAATTTGTCCATTTCTTCAAGGTTGTCCAATTTTTTGGCATATGATTTTTTGTATCTCTGTGATATCAGTTGTTAGTTCCCTTCTTACAGTTCTTATTTTGCTTCTCTGTGTCCTCTCTCTTTTTCCCTTGAGACTGGCTAAAGGTTTATCAACTTTGTTTATGTTTTCCAAAAAACAGTTCTTTGTTTCATTGAGCTCTTCTACTGTTTTGTGGGTCTCTATTTTATTTATTTTCTCTCTAATCTTTATTTTTTCCTTCCTTCTGCTGACTTTGGGCTTTGTTTGCTCTTCTTTTTCTAATTTATTCAGATGGGAGGTTAGATTTTTACTTGAGATTTTTCTTGTTTTTTGAAGAAAGCTTGTATTGCTAAAAACATCCCTCTTAGAAATGCTTTTGCAGCATCCCATAGATTTTGGAAAGTTTTGTTTCCATTTTCATTTGTCTGAAGGTATTTTCTGATTTCCTCTTTGATTTCTTCGTTGACCTTTTGGTTTTTGAGTAATGTGTTATTTAGTCTCCACGTATTTGTATTTTTCCTGTTTTTCTTCTCTTAATTGATTTCTAGGTTCATACCATTGCAGTTGGGAGAAAAAAAATTCTTGATATAACTTCTTTCCTCTTAAAATTGTTGAGATTTGTCTTTTGGCCTAGCAAGTCATCTATCCTGAAGAATGTTCCATGTGTACTTGAAAAGAATGTGTATTCTGATGTTTTTTGGATGGACTATCCTGTAGATCTCTGTTAAGTCCCACTGGTCTAATGTGCCATTTAACAGCACTGCTTCCTTAATGATTTATTTTTGGTCTGGATGATCTGTCCATTGATGTAAGTGGGGTGTTAAAGTCCCCTACTATTTTTGTGTTATTGTTAATTTCTCTCTGTCTTTTAATATTTTACATATTTAAGTGCTCCTATATTAGGTGTATATGTATAAAGAAGTGTTATATCTTCTTGTATTGATCCCGTTATCAGTATGTAATGCCTTTCTTTGCCTTTTATTATAGACTTTGTTTTAAAGTCTGTTTTGTGTGATATGTGTATTGCTAACCCCATTTTCTTGTCATTTTCATTTTCATGAAATATCTTTTTCCATCCCCTCACTTTCAGTTTGTGTGTGTCTTTAGCTCTTAAGTGAGTCTCCTATAGGCAACATGTAGATGGGTCTTGCTTTTTTATCCAATCAGTCACCCTATGTCTTTTGACTGGAGCATTTAGTCCATTGACATCTAAAGTGATTATTGATAGATAGGTACTTATTACCATTTTGTTACTTGTTTTCTTGCTGTTTTTGTAGTTCTCTATTCTTTTCCCTTTCTTTTAGTTTCTTCCCTGTGGTTTGATGTTTTCTTTAGTGGTATGCTTGTGTTCTTTTCTCTATAGTCTTTGTGTATCTATTGTAGGTTTTTGATTTGTGGTTACCATGGGGTTAATATATGTTGACCTATAATTATATCTACTTGTTTTAAATATGTAGTCATTTAAATTCAAACACACTCCAAAAAATCTACATTTTTTTTACGCCTCTCCCCTACATTTTGTGTTTTTAATGTCATATTTTACATATTCCTGTTTATTTCTTTACTGATTATTGTGGTTTTAGTTGATTTTACACATTTTTGTCTCTTAATCTTTGTACTAGCTTATTTAAGAGGTTGATCCTCAACTTTTACTATATATTTGCCCTTACTAGTGGTATATTTTCTTTATTAGAGATGCTTCCTTTTTGTTATAGCCTTTCCTTTTCCACTTAGAAAAGACTCTTTAACATTTTTTAGGGTAGGTTTAGTATTGATGAACACTTAGTTTTTGCTGTCTGAGATGTTCTTTATCTTTCCTACAATTCTGAATGATAATCTTGCTGGGAAGAGTATCCTAGGTTGCAGCTATTTCCAATTTGGCACTTTGGATATATCATGACATTTCCTTTTGGCTTGCAAAGTTTCTGCAGAAAAATCAGCTGATAGCTTTATGGGGGTCACCTTGTATATGAGTCTTTGTTTTTCTCTGGCTGCCTTTAAAATCCTCTCTTTATCTTTAACTTTTGCTGTTTTAATTATGACTTAGTGTGGGTCTCTGTTGGTTCATCTTGTTTGGTATCCTTTGTGCTTCCTGTGCCTGGATATCTGTTTCCTTCTTCAGGTTCAGAAAGTTTTCAGCCATAATTTCATCAAATACAGTTTTGACCCCTTCCTATCTCGCTCTCCTTCTTCTGGTAACGTTATAATGCGAATGTTGGTTCGCTTAACGTTGTCATAGAAGTCCCTTAAACTGTTCTCATTTTTTTAAAATTTTGTTTTCCTTTTTGCTGTTCTGATTGGTTGATTTCATTATTCTATCTTCCAGATCACTTATGCATTCTTCTGCATCACCTAGTCTGCTGTTAGATTCTTCTAGTGTATATTTTTTTCATTTTAGTTACTGTATTCTTCAGTTCTGAGGTGTTCTTTTTTATATTTCCTGAGTTTTTATTAAAATTCTTACTGTCTTTATCTATTCTTTTCCTTAATTCAGTCAGCATTCATATTAGTAATGCTTTGAACTCTTTTTGTTTTTCCTTTTTTTTTTAACATCTTTATTGGAGTATAATTGCTTTACAATGGTGTGATAGTTTCTGCTTTATAACAAAGTGAATCAGTTATACGTATACATATATCCCCATATCTCTTCCCTCTTGCGTCTCCCTCCCTCCCACTCTCCCTATCCCCCCCACCATGCGGTCACAAAGCACCGAGCTGATCTCCCTGTGCTATGCTGCTGCTTCCCACTAGCTCTCTACTTTACATTTGGTAGTGTATATATGTCCATGCCTCTCTCTCACTTTCTCCCAGCTTACCCTTCCACCTCCCTGTATCCTCAAGTCCATTCCCTAGTAGGTCTGTGTCTTTATTCCCATCTTGCCCCTAGGTTCTTCATGACCATTTTTCGGTTTTTTAGATTGCATATATATGTGTTAGCATACTGTATTTGATTTTCTCTTTCTGACTCACTTCACTTTGTATGACAGACTCTAGGTCCATCCACCTCACTACAAATAACACAATTTCGTTTCTTTTTATGGCTGAGTAATATTCCACTGTATATATGTGCAACATCTTCTTTATCCATTCATCTGTTGATGGACACTTAGGTTGCTTCCATGTCCTGGCTATTGTAAATAGAGCTGCAATGAACATTGTGGTACATGACTCTTTCTGAATTATGGTTTTCTCAGGGTATATGCCCAAGAGTGGGACTGCTGGGTCATATGGTAGTTTTATTTTTAGTTTTTTAAGGAACCTCCATAGTGTTCTCCATAGTGGCTGTATCAATTTACATTCCCACCAACAGTGCAAGAGTGTTCCCTTTTCTCCACACCCTCTCCAGCATTTATTGTTTCTAGATTTTTTGATGATGGCCATTCTGACCAGTGTGAGATGATATCTCATTGTAGTTTTGATTTGCATTTCTCTAATGATTAATGATGTTGAGCATCCTTTCATGTGTTTGTTGGCAATCTGTATATCTTCTCTGGAGAAATGTCTATTTAAGTCTTCTGCCCATTTTTGGATTGGGTTGTTTGTTTTTTTAATATTGAACTGCATGAGCTGATTGTAAATTTTGGAAATTAATCCTCTGTCAGTTGCTTCATTTGAAAATATTTTCCCCCATTCTGAGGGCTGTCTTTTCGTCTTGTTTATGTTTTCCTTTGTTGTGCAAAAGCTTTCAAGTTTCATTAGGTCCTATTTGTTTATTTTTGTTTTTATTTCCATTTCTCTAGGAGGTGGGTCAAAAAGGATCTTGCTGTGATGTATGTCATAGAATGTTCTTCCTATGTTTTCCTCTAAGAGTTTGATAGTGTCTGGCCTTACATTTAGGTCTTTAATCCATGTTGAGCTTATTTTTGTGTATGGTGTTAAGGAGTGTTCTAATTTTATTCTTTCACATGTAGCTGTCCAGTTTTACCAACACCACTTATTGAAGAGGCTGTCTTTTCTCCATTGTATATTCTTGCTTCCTTTATCAAAGATAAGGTGACCATATGTGTGTGGGTTTATCTCTGGGCTTTCTATCCTGTTCCATTGATCTATATTTCTGTTTTTGGGCCAGTACCATACTGTCTTAATTAATGTAGCTTTGTAGTATACTCTGAAGTCCGGGAGCCTGATTCCTCCAGGTCCGTATTTCTTTCTCAAGATTGCTTTGGCTATTCGGGGTTGTTTCCATACAAATTGTGAAATTTTTTTTTCTAGTTCTGTGAAAAATGCCAGTGGTAGTTTGATAAGGATTGCATTGAATCTGTAGATTGCTTTGGGTAGTAGAGTCATTTTCACAATATTGATTCTTCCAATCCAAGAACATGGTATATCTCTCCATCTATTTGTATCATCTTGAATTTCTTTCATCAGTGTCTTATAATTTTCTGCATACAGGTCTTTTGTCTCCTTAGGTAGGTTTATTCCTAGATATTTTATTCTTTTTGTTGCAATGGTAAATGGGAGTGTTTTCTTAAGTTCACTTTCAGATTTCTCATCATTAGTGTATAGGAATGCAAGAGATTTCTGTGCATTAATTTTGCATCCTGCCACTTTACCAATTCACTGATTAGCTCTAGTAGTTTTCTGGTAGCATCTTTAGGATTCTCTATGTATAATATCATGTCATCTGCAGACAGTGACAACTTTATTTCTTTTCCAATTTGGATTCCTTTTATTTCTTTTTCTTCTCTGCTTGCTGTGGGTAAAACTTCCAAAACTATGTTGAATAATAGTGGTGAGAGTAAGCAACCTTGTCTTTTTCCAGATCTTAGTGGAAATGGTGTCACTTTTTCACCATTGAGGACGATCTTGGCTGTGGGTTTGTCATATATGGCCTTTATTATGTTGATGTAAGTTCCCTCTATGCCTACTTTCTGGAGGATTTTTATCATAAATTGGTGTTGAATTTTGTTGAAAGATTTCTCTGCATCTATTGAGATGATCATATGGTTTTTCTCCTTCAATTTGTTTATATGGTGTATCACATTGATTGATTTGCATATATTGAAGAATCCTTGCATCCCTGGGATAAACCACACTTGATCATGGTGTATAATTCTTTTAATGTGCTGTTGGATTCTGTTTGCTAGTATTTTGTTGAGGATTTTTGCATCTATGTTCATCAGTGATATTGGCCTGTAGTTTTCTTTCTTTGTGACATCTTTGTCTGGCTTTGGTATCAGGGTAATGGTGGCCTCGTAGAATGAGTTTGGGAGTGTTCCTCCCTCTGTTGTCTTTTGGAAGAGTTTGAGAATGATGAGTGTGAGCTCTTTTCTAAATGTTTGATAGAATTCGCCTGTGAAGCCATCTGGTCCTGGGCTTTTGTTTGTTGGAAGATTTTTAATCACAGTTTCAATTTCAGTGCTTGTGATTTGTCTGTTCATATTTTCTATTTCTTCCTGGTTCAGTCTTGGAAGGTTATGCGTTTCTAAGAATTTGTCCATTTCTTCCAGGTTGTCCATTTTATTGGCATAGAGTTGCTTGTAGTAATCTCTCATGATCGTTTGTATTTCTGCAGTGTCAGTTGTTACTTCTCCTTTTTCATTTTTAATTCTACTGATTTGCGTCTTCTCCCTTTTTTTCTTGATGAGTCTGGTTTATGGTTTATCAATTTTTTTAAAATCTTCTCAAAGAACCAGCTTTTAGTTTTATTGATTTTTGCTTTCGTTTCCTTCATTTCTTTTTCATTTTTTTTCTGATCTGATCATTCTGATTTCTTTCCTTCTGTTAGCTTTGGGGTTTTGTTGTTCTTCTTTCTCTAATTGCTGTAGGTGTAAAGTTAGGTTGTTTATTTGAGATGTTTCTTGTTTCTTAAGGTAGGATTTTATAGCTATAAACTTCCCTCTTAGAACTGCTTTTGCTGCATCCCATAGGTTTTGGGTCGTCGTGTTTTCATTGTCATTTGTTTCCAGGTATTTTTTGATTTCCTCTTTGATTACCTCAGTGATCTCTTGGTTATTAAGTAATGTATTGTTTAGCCTCCATGTGTTTGTAGTTTTTACAAATTTTTTCCTGTAATTGATATCTCATCTCATAGCGTTGTGGTCGCAAAGGATACTTGATACAATTTCAATTTTCTTAAATTTACCAAAGCTTGACTTCTGGCCCAAGATATGATCTATCCTGGAGAATGTTCCATGAGCACTTGAGATGAAAGTGTATTCTGTTGTTTTTGGATGGCATGTCCTATAAATTTCAATTAAGTCCATCTTTTTTCATGTATCATTTAAACCTTGTGTTTCCTTATTTATTTTCATTTTGGTTGATTTGTCCATTGGTGAAAGTGTGGTGTTAAAGTCTCCTACTATGATTGTGTTACTGTCGATTTCTCCTTTTATGGCTGTTAGTATTTGCCTTATGTATTGAGGTGCTTCTATGTTGGGTGCATAAATATTTACAATTGTTATATCTTCTTCTTGGATGGATCTGTTGATCATTATGTAGTGTCCTTCTTCGTCTTTTGTAATAGTCTTTATTTTAAAGTCTATTTTGTCTGATATGAGAATTGCTACTCCAGCTTTCTTTTGATTTCCATTTGTATGGAGTATCTTTTTCCATCCCCTCACTTTCAGTCTGTATGTGTCCCTAGGTCTGAAGTTCGTCTCTTATAGACAGCATATATATGGGTCTTGTTTTTGTATACATTCAGCCATTCTATGTCTTTTGCTTGGAGCATTTAATCCATTTACATTTAAGGTAATTATCTATATGTATATTCCTATTACCATTTTCTTAATTGTTTTGGGTTTGTTATCGTAGGTCTTTTCCTTCTCTTGTGTTTCCTTCCTAGAGTATTTCCTTTAGCATTTATTGTAAAGCTAGTTTGGTGGTGCTGAATTCTCTTAGCTTTTGCTTGTCTGTAAAGGTTTTAATTTCTCCATCAAATCTGAATGAGATCCTTGCTAGGTAGAGTAATCTTGGTTGTAGGTTTTCCCCCTTCATCACTTTAAATATGTCCTGCCACTCCCTTCTGGTTTGCAGAGTTTCTGCTGAAAGATCAGCTGTTAACCTTATGGGGATTCCCTTGTGTGTTATTTGTTGTTTTTCCCTTGCTGCTTTTAATATGTTTTCTTTATATTTAATTTTTGATAGTTTGATTAATATGTGTCTTTGTGTGTTTCTCCTTAGATTTATCCTGTATGGGACTCTCGGTGCTTCCCGGACTTGATGAACTATTTCCTTTCCCATATTAGAGAAGTTTTCAACTATAATCTCTTCAAATATTTTCTCAGTCCCTTTCTTTTTCTCTTTTCTTCTGGGACCCCTATAATTCGAATGTTGTTTCATTTGATGTTGTCCCAGGGGTCTCTGAGACTCTCCTCAATTCTTTTCATTCGTTTTTTCTCTTTTCTGCTCTGCAGTTCTTATTTCCACTATTTTATCTTCCAGGTCACTTATCCATTCTTCTACCTCAGTTATTCTGCTATTGTTCCCTTCTAGAGAATTTTAAATTTCATTTATTGTGTTGTTCATCACTGTTTGTTTGCTCTTTAGTTCTTCTAGGTCCTTGTTATATGTTTCTTGTATTTTCTCCATTCTATTTCCAAGATTTTGGATCATCTTTACTATCGTTATTCTGAATTCTCTTTCAGGTTGACTGCCTATTTCCTCTTCAGTTGTTAGGGCTGGTGGGTTTTTACCTTGCTCCTTCATCTGCTGTGTGTTTCTCTGTCTTCTCATTTTGCATGTCTTACTGTGTTTGTTGTCTGCTTTTCACAGGCTGCAGGTTCGTAGTTCCTGTTGTTTTTGGTGTCTGTCCCCAGTGGCTAAGGTTGGTTCAGTGGGTTGTGTAGGCTTCCTGTTGGAGGCGACTAGTGACTGTGTTCTGGTGGATGAGGCTGGATCTTGTCCTTCTGGTAGGCAGGTCCACGTCTGGTGGTGTGTTTTGGGGTGTCTGTGGCCTTATTATTTTAGGCAGCCTCTCTGCTAATGGGTGGGGTTATGTTCCTGTCTTGCTAGTTGTTTGGCATAGGGTGTCCAGCTCTGTAGCTTGCTGGTTGGTAAGTGGAGCTGGGTCTTGGTGTTGAGATGGAGATCTATGGGAGATTTTCACCGTTTGATATTACATGGAGCTGGGAGGTCTCTGGTGGACCAATGTCCTGAAGTTGGCTCTCCCACCTCAGAGGCACAGCCCTGATGCCTGGCTGGAGCACCAAGAGCCTGTCATCCATATGGGTCAGAATAAAAGGGAGAAAAAAAAGAAAGAAAGAAAGAAAGAAGAAAAAATTAAATTAAATTAAATTAAAAAGTTATTAAAATAAAAAATAATTATTAAAAAATTTTTTTAAGTAATAAAAAAATAGAAAAAGAAATGAAGAAAGAATATAGCAACCTAACCAAGAAACAAACCCACCAATGATAACAAGTGCCAAAAACTATACAAAACAAACTAACAAAAAACAAACAACAACAACAAAAAAACGTACTGACTGAACCCTAGAACAAATGCTAAAAACAAAGCTATACAGACAAAATCACACACAGAAGCATATACATACACACTGACATAAAGAGAAAAAGGGAAAAGTATATATATATCTTTGCTCCCAAAGTCCACCTCCTCAATTTGCGATGATTCATTGTCTATTCACGTATTCCACAGATGCAGGGTACATCAGGTTGATTGTGGAGATTTAATCCGCTGCTCCTGAGGCTGCTGGGAGAAATTTCCCTTTCTCTTCTTTGTTCGCACAGCTCCTGGGGTTCAGCTTTGTATTTGGCCCCGCCTCTGTGTGTAGGTCTCCTGAGGGCGTCTGTTCTTTGCTCAGACACGGTGGGTTTAAAGAAGCAGCTGATTCGGGGGCTCTGGCTCACTCAGGCCAGGGGTAGGGAGGGGTACAGAGTGCAGGGCTAGCCTGCGGCGGCAGAACCCAGCGTGACGTTGCAACAGCCTGAGGTGCCAGGTGTTCTCCCAGGAACGTTGTCCCTGCACTGTCCCTGCAGTGGTGGGCTGCACAGGCTCCTGGGAGGGGAGGTGTGGATAGTGACCTGTGCTTGCACACAGGCTTCTTGGTGGCCGCAGCAGCAGCCTTAGCATCTCATGCCTGTCT
Source organism: Balaenoptera physalus (assembly GCF_965194825.1). NCBI lineage: Eukaryota > Metazoa > Chordata > Mammalia > Artiodactyla > Balaenopteridae > Balaenoptera > Balaenoptera physalus. Next base: position 35,585,104 of record NC_138898.1, read on the forward strand.
CTGGGGTCCACGTTGATAGCTGCAGCTTGCGCCCATCTCTGGAGCTCCTTTAAGCGGCACGCTTAATCCCCTCTCTTCACGCACCAGGAAACAAAGAGGCAAGAAAAAGTCTCTTGCCTCTTTGGCAGCTGCAGACTTTTCCGCGGACTCCCTCCCAGCTAGCTGTGGCGCACTAGCCCCCTTCAGGCTATGTTCACACTGCCAACCCCAGTCCTCTCCCTGGGATCTGACCTCTGAAACCAGAGCCTAAGCTCCCATCCCCGACCCGTCCCGGTGGGTGAGCAGACAAGCCTCTAGGGCTGGTGAGTGCTGGTCAGCACCAATCCTCTGTGTGGGAATCTCTCCGCTTTGCCCTCTGCACCCCTGTTGCTGCACTCTCCTCCGTGGCTCTGAAGCTACCCCCCTCCGCCACCCGCAGTCTCTGTCCGTGAAGGGGCTTCCTAGTGTGTGGAAACCTTTCCTCCTTCACAGCTCCCTCCCACTGGTGCAGGTCCCATCCCTATTCCTTTGTCCCTGTTATTTCTTTTTTCTTTTGCCCTACCCAGGTACGTGGGGAGTTTCTTGCCTTTTGGGAGGTCTGAGGTCTTCTGCCAGCGTTCAGTAGGTGTTCTGTAGGAGTTGTTCCACACGTAGATGTATTTCTGATGTATTTGTGGGGAGGAAGGTGATCTCCACGTCTTGAAGCTCCTCTAGCTTTGAACTCTTTATCTGGTAAATTATTTGTTTCTGTTTAATTAGTTGTTTTTTTCAGGGGCTTTCTCTTGTTTTTTTCGATTGAAACAAATTCCTCTGTCAACTCATTTGGCTTAACTTTCTCTGTCTCTATGAAATTAGGTGAAACAGTTACCTATTGTAGTCTTGAAGCGGTGTCCTTGTGTGAGAGCATCCCTGTATAGTCTGTGAGTGCCCAGTGGCTTTGATGGGAGAGCTGGATCTGAAGTGAGCATAAGTCGGGTCTTTCCCCAGGTTGTGCTAGCAGCTATCACTTTAGTAAGAGATGGGGTTGGAGATTGAGGAGGCAGTGCTAGAGCCAGAGTCAGGTGCAAGCCAGGGCTTCTCCTCTGCTCAGTGGCCAGCACCAGCCTTCTGGGGATGAGGATGAGTCCCACGTTGCTGGAGCAGAAGCTCTGAGGGTCAGGTCTGAGCTGGCTCTATTCCCTTTAAGCTCTCCCCCCATCCCAGCATCAGCACCCTGGCCCCAGAGGGGAACAGTGCTGGGGCACAAGGGGCTGGTGTGGGCACTTGGTATGGATCTGGGTGTGGGCTGTGGTGGCCCCAGCTGCAGTCAGATTCCCAGACTCTTTCCCAGTGCTGCCTCCATAATCCTCAGTAATGGCTGCTCCTTCTCTGCTCAGATGTTGCTCTGGTTCTGCCTTTGTCCCTCTCTACTGAACTTTCCCTTGAAAAGCTAAGGTAGCCCTTGCCTTAGTGTGGAGCTGTGTCATGAAGCAAGTGGGTCTCTAGTGGGCAATTGGCTCAGGCTGAAGCACGTGTTGGAACAATTGCAGGAAACAAGCCAGCACCCCATTAAGTTTCAATCTGCCCTCTCTGCCCTGTTTTGGGTGTAAGCAAACGAGTGTGCACTCCTCATGAGTTGTGTTCAGGCTTCCCACAACCTTCCTGTTAGTCCTCTTGGCTGTCCAACCAGCTAAGGGTACCCATCTTCCTGGTGTTGGACTTCAGGGCTTAGGTGACCATAGGTGGCTTGAACTGCTCACTCCCCAGGTGAGATATCCACCAATGTAATCTCCCTCCTCTTCTGAGTCCTCTCCCAAGGGCAAACGTCCCAACCTCATCACTTCTCTTCCCTTGCTACCTGATTCTGTGTGGATCTTTCTTACAGCCTTGGCTGTACAAGTGTTTTTCTGCCAGTCTCCAATTAGTTTTCAGTGAAAATTGCTCCATATGTAGATGTGTTTTTGATGTGTTCATGGGGGGAGGTGAGTTCCACATCCTCCTGCTCTACCATCTCCTAGTAAAGGTGGGTCATTCTTGCTCTTGGTTCCCAAAACACCTTCTTCAAGAGATCTCTGAATGTGCAATGAGGGCTGTTTACACTAGTGCCTGTTTGGGACCCTTAACTAAGAGAAAAAGCTAGATAGTTTGGGCACTGGGGAGAGAAGATAGATTAGAGAAGAGAAAGCCATTGAGTTTACAACTCAGACTTTATCAGCTATAGAATAAAAGAGTTATCTCAGCCACTGCTGGTTATCACTGGGGAAACCATGCTGGAATGAAGAGCAAGATGAGGTCAGGAGCCTCCCAGTAGATTACAAGCGTGAGGTCAGCTCTCAGGTCTCAAGAGAACTGCTGTAAATGATGAATGCCTCATAGTCACTGACGTGGATAAAAAGAAAATTTGGCTGGCTTCCCCTGTGCTTATCAGTGAGTTTGTATGTCAGAAGCTGGCTGAAAAAAGGGGAGTAGATGAGGAGGAGAGTTACTGAGAGCACCCTTGAGGGAGATGGCACCAGGTAGTCCAATGCCCCTCAGGGTCTCCTCTCTTCCACCCTTCCAAAAAGTTTGGCCTCTCACCAGAAATCTGGTTTCTCTTTTTCCCTGCGTTTGCTCAGAGGGTAAGATTACAAAGTTTGGAAGTCATCAAAAGTAGAAGGGATGAATGGGTATGGTGTACAAGATCATTTGTCTCAGCCAAACAGTTCTTGCCTAAAACATAGGGTTTCCTGACTCAGGCACAGATTGTATTCATGTATATGCATGTACATGTATCTACTTTTTAATTCACCTAATTCAGAATAAAATAATTTCAGTGATTGCTTTGTCTTATTTATGTAAGTATTTATGTTACTTTTCTTCTCACCTACTTCCAATTATATTTATGGTCCAGTAAGTAAAAACCAGAATGTACATTCTCTGCTAAATGATGAAAGTCAATCCAGTTAGTGTTTGGTATAGACCATGTATATTCTTATTACTGGACTGCTTTTACTCTCTGAAGTCAAATCCCTCCCACAGGAATCTAATGCTGGGCGAGGCTTTATGTCATTTGAACATCAGCAAAGTGATGAAAGAATTAGATAAAAACAGGGAACTTCCCAAGCAGTGAGAGGCTGCCTGGTTTCCCACATAGCCCCTCTGTCACACTTATCTCTGGAAGGCTTTGTAATAATAACTGTCACTTTAACCACAAACATCCTCCAGCCATGGAGCCTGACTTTTCCCAAGGAAGGTGACCTATTTCACAACCTTGAACTTTTTTAACAAAGTTCACAACCTCAAGCTTTCTCCAGATAGGTTAGGTTGAGACTGAAAGAACAAAATTGCACCATGTAATAAAATAAAAGGAATTTTTATAGTTTTCATAGGCAACCCATAAGGGAAGAGTGGGCACAGTTCATGAAATTAGGGGAAGATAGGATTATTAGAGGGGTCTGGGGCCCCAAGGGTGAGAGATGGATAATTCAGGATGTGAGAATGGCTTGTGTATTTTTAAGAACACAGCTGGCTTATACCAATGTTAAGATGTTTTCTGTTCTATGTTCCATGTTTCCTCCTCTCCTACCATTATCCTCACTCTTTGATACAATTCTGTTACATAAATCCCGTCTCTTATGAGTGACATATTGAGGAAATCAATAAAGTAGATCAGCATTTGGGTCAACATGGGAGAGAATCGAATGGCAGCTGGGGGCCATGAGATAATAGAGTTTGAGAATACATCAGAAGAAGAACATTGGGACAAAAGATGACTAGGAGAAAGATACCCTAAACCACCTCCTCCCCATCTCCCATTGCCATGGAGGAATCTTCAAATATATGGAAGATGGGGATAAAGGAATTTGAATTTGGGACATCCTTTTAAAAGTTGTGGATTTGGACATCCTTTTAAAATATTGTGCTACAGGATGACTTATTGAAGTCTGGCAGAGTTAGGATATCCAAGAGGTGATATCAGCTTTATTTTTGTGTTAAGCCATCATTTTCTTTATTTTTGAAGACACAGAATGCACACATATATAAAATAAACACAATATAAAATAAACTCTGTTGGCTATGCTTGCAAACAAAGACCATCTAGTAGAACTACTTTTGGTAATTCACTTACACTATATATTTCAAATTCACCTGGATGTTCTGCAAAATGTCAATTTAAGTTTGGATACTGTGGGCTTCTGGCTTCTCAGTTTTTTATTTGCATTTTTTTTTGTTTTTATTGTTAGAGTGAGAACCAAACCTAGTGAATTTTACAAACAACCTGGTTCATCTTTGGGATTTGTGGATGAGTAATAAAAATGTCTGGGTTAGTTAATTCCAGCCAAAAGACCCCGGCTTATGCTCCAAATTGTTTGAGATACCACAAATCACTCAACAAAACTTAAACAACTTGGGGAGGGATGCTAGAGATGCAGGGCTGGAGAACTGGGGGCAGCAAATGTAGTCATTAAGGACGTTGGCTTTATAGTCAAGTAGATCATGGTTCAAATCCTGGTTCTTACTAATCATGTTCATTATGTTGTTTACCTCTCTGAGTCCCAGTTTCCTCATCTGTAAGGGAGGGTAAGGATGCCTAGGTTGGTCTTGAGAATGTAATGAAATGCATTTGGCACATTCCCTAGCTTATAGAATGCACTCAACAATAGTATCTCTTCTTTGATTATTGATAATGTAATTATTGTGATTTAATTCATGCTCCTCATTTCAAAGTGAGAAAATTTAGGCCCATGCTGGCTTGACGAAGGGTACATAACTAATTAGTTAGAGTCAGAGCTGGCATTAGATATCCCAACCTTGAATCCAGCTTTCACTCAATTACTTTGTGAAATTTCTCACAGTGCTTGCCAAGCTGTGATTCAGTTCTACCTTGCACGTCTGTATGCTTACCCGGGAGATAAGATGATGCAGACAGACTTGGCCAAGTGGGTCTGTGAGCAGTGGATGAACAGGCACATGCTGTGTTGGTGAGCTCACTGGGAAGCCTTTCTTTTTGCCTTTCTGATTCTGCCCTTCCTGTTGAAACCAAACGCTCTCACCTGGAAACTATGCATCACCCTTGGACATGATGTTCATCCCACACTCCCTGTGGCCGAGAGGCTGTTTACCTTCCTCAGACCTCTACCTAGTGCTTTGTAATGAAGGAGAACATCCATTATTGTGATGTAGTGGAAAGAACAGTGAGATGAGTTCTGGTATAGACATTCTCCAATGGTTTATTTTTCTAAAAACTGAGGGGATTAGATTACGACATCTCTCTTAAGAATGTATGAATTTATGAAAAGGAAGAAGTGAAGACATGCTAAGTATACAGAACAGATCTATTTAAACTGCTGTTTGATATTTCCTTATTTTATGAAAATGGGGAAAAAGGCAGTGTAGTGATTTTTTTAAACAAATAGAAATTTGTTATATTGAGGTGAATTTCAAAATTCTATTAAATACATGATTTTTGGCCAGCCTTTAAAAGATAATAGGCATAAGTATATCTTTTTTTGGTAGATTTTGTGTAGCAAGTAAATAATTTCCTGCATAAAATGAAGGTGCTAGCCCTTCTCTTTAGGCCAGGATTTCTTAACCCCAGCATGATTGAAATTTGGGGCCAGATAATTCTTTGTTCTGGATGCTGTCCTGTGCATTATAGGATATTTGGCAGCATCCCTCTCCTCTGCCCACTAGACACCAGTAGCACATCTTCCCACCCCCAGCTGTGACAACCAAAAATGTAGCAGATATTACCAAATATCCCAGGGCAGGGGATACATGTACCCCTTGGCGGAGAACCACTGTTTTAAGCACATGTATATGGTTATTTGAATGGAATGCTTCTCTTTGCCCTAAATCAATGTATTTTTCAGTTGTATTAGTCAGGGTTATAGTAACAATCTCCACATGTCAATAGCTTAATGGAATAAATTTATTTCTTGTTCCAAGGCAGTTGTCCCCCACATGGTGATTGAATGGCCCATGTTGCCTCCATGTGAGTTCCCTCATCACAACACGAGGCCTCTGTGATTGTGGAGACATATTACAAAAACACACAGAGAACTCACACCAGCTCTTACATGCTTTGGCCCAGAAGTGACACATCTGTCATCCATCCACAGGTCATGATGAGATCTAGTCACATGGCTCTTCCCAACTGCAAGGGGCCTGCAGAATATCAGGAAGCATATGGACCATTTCGTGAACATTGTGTACCATACCAAACATTCACAGCTTGGAGAGTTGGCTGCAGATGGTAGAAGCCCAGAGGGAATTTTCCATTTATCTGTCATCTTTCACCTTGGGAGAGGCCACTCATAGCTAGAACAGAGAATGTCCTCAAATTCTTCTGCATGCTATTTTTTATTCTTTATTAAATAAGTGCTAATGCTTCATCATGGTGATATTTTATTAATTCATCCCATTTTCTTCAAATGAAAGTCCCCAGAGAATCCCAGAATATAAAGCAATTAAAAGTCCAGCTGGAGTGGTTAAAGTGGAGATGGTACCTTGCTCTCCTTGTCCTCCAAACTCATGCATAAAGGGACCACAGAACATAGCAAACTTGTGATCTAAAACATTTTAAGAAACTTGCTTTGAATAAATATAGCCTATCTGATCTGGTCGCAATAGCTGTTACTCTGCTTGGAGAAAGGCAATGCGGGTATATGACAAGTCATTTGTTTGCTGTTGAAAACAATAGTTTCTTTTCACTGATATTAAGTCAAAACATCTTAGAATTGGAGAAAGAATTTCTGCACCTGTGCTGAGGTAACATATTATAATGGTGTAAGAATACACATTTCTGGAGCTAGACTGCTTTGGTCCAATACATTGTCTTATAAGCTGCTCAAAATTAAACACATTACTCAAGTCCACCACCTCCATTTCCTCATCTGTAAAATGGGAATAATAATAGTACCTACTTCATTGGGTTACAATGGTTAATATTTGTAAAGCATTTGAAAGAGTGCCTAGGATTTAGTATATACTATGTTTTATTAAATTACAACAAATAAATAGATTAAAAAAATATATCAGTAGCCCCATTATAGCACAAAAGTAATCTGCTATATCCTGGAGAATCCTCTATAAAAGGCCCCATTATTATTCTAGAAAAATAACAGAGGCCAGCCAGAATATCCTGGTATAACAGGTTAGCTACTAAAGCAGATGCCAGGTCATTTGCCAACCCTAACATGTAAAAGTGAATTTGCTAGTTGACATTCTATTGTAAGGAAGAGCTTTCTCTTCTCTAGAGTGAAGGAGTCTGACTCTCACAATTTTGTAAGACTCATCAGTGGATGCTTTAAAAAAAGGTGAAATCTTGATAAGAAAGAGGACATTTACAGTCTCAAATTATCTCCCTAGATTTTGCACATTAATTACAAATGGAAACATAGTAATTTATCAGTGGAAAAACCCTGGTAAACACCATGGTAACTATGTGATTAAAGTTCACATCACTAGCAATAAAACAAACTAACACTATATATGTCTTGATGGGATGTAGTGAGAAGAACACATCATTTGTATAGTAACCCTGACAAATTTTCATAAATTGACCTAATCCTAGGAAACATCAGATCAGCTCAAACTAAGAGACAAGCTATAAAATGACAGTCATATTCATCCAAGGTGTGAATATCATGTCAGCAAAGAAACACTGAGGAAATTTTCCTAGTTAGTCTCTTAAAGGGAACTAAAATGATATGACTACAAAATGTCACAGGTGATCCTGGACTGGATTCTGTACTTGGTGAGGGGAGGAAGAGAATTGTTATAAAGGACATATTGGGTCAATTGGTGAAATTTGAATATGGATTATGAACTGGCTGGAATATGGATTATGAGCTATTTTATCAATGTTATATGTCCTAATTTTGATAACTATATTGTGGTTTGATAATTATACAGTGTAAGAGCATGTCCCTATTCTTAGGAGATACACACAGAAGTATTTAGGGGTAGAGATGAATGTCTGCAACTTATTGTCAAAGGGTTCAAAAAAAAATTACTCTGTGTGTTTGTGTGCATGCATGCATTGAGAGAGAATTACAAAGCAAATGTAGCAAAATATTGATGATGGTGTATCTGGGTGAAATATATAAATATCTGGATATAGAATTTCCTAGTACTACTCTTGCAATTTTTCTGTAAACTTGAAATTAATTAAAATTTTAAAAGGTTGAAAAAGAAAAAATATGGAAAGATATATTGTCCTCTCCACTTCCAAAAAAGAGGGCATTTGTTACTCAACTCCTAAGGCCAGCATGAACCCGGATGATTAACTTGGAAATTTAGTAGATACTCAGGAACTACCCTGATAGTCAAAGACCTGTGGAGAATTACTCAATTACTAAAGAAGAGAAATGGTTCTCTGCTTTGGGTTTACAATCTAAAAAAAGGCAAGCATTTTAAGTAATCTCTTGGATACCTGTTGGTATTTGCTGAAAACTTTTCTGATGCACTTTTTTTCTTGCTTAGTTAAAAAATCTTTATGGGATTTTGCTCCATGTATGAGGCTGGAGTGGGGCCCCTCTGATGGTAACTGTAGATGCGTGTCATACCAGGGGAAGTCATTCCGGGAGAAGAGTACATGGTATTAATTATAGCTAAGGCATTATAATGTTGTACACAAGAATTGATTCTAACTAAGCTCCCGCATCCAGAGGTTTGTCCTCTCAGACTGCTTGTCCTTATGCACTTGCCTCCTCCCTGACTGTGCATGAAATCCAGGCTCTTAGGAGGACAGAGAGCATCCTCACAGACCACATGTTGACTCAGCAGATGTCCTCAGCAGGTACTCAGGTTAAGTCCTTGTGCAAAGAGGAGACAAAACATTTTACTTTATTTTTATAATACCTTCTGCATTCTAAAGGTATGGGAGTGAGGGAGGGTCTCTGTACCTGAAAAGACATTTGTTTCCTGAGCTGGGCGTTGATGACTGTACCCAATTTTGAAGATAGAGGCAATTTCTGGGCATAAAAGAAAAAAAACAATTGACTTGGGTGATAGTGGGAGGGGATTGTTCCTGGGACAAAGAACTACCAACCAATAAGGCTGGGGTGGTTGTGTGCACAGATTACATGAGTGTTTTACGACTGAGGTCACATGTCTTTTCTCCTCACACAGTGCCGGCTGGTTCTACCTTAGATCTCTCAAGTGCTTACTCAGTATTTCTCTAGGGAAAATCTATCCATGTAACATAAATCCCTGGCTACTTTCAGAAAAAAAAAAAAAAGTTTTTGTCTGTAGATGAAATGCACTACCTGAAAATAAATTACCCCTCCCCACATACACTTTTAAGAATTTCGTTAAGAAAGCAATTTCATAAAAAATTTCCAGCAAATACTCCCAAACTTCCAGGGCATTGCTGGATTTAGGAGTCACTATTTCAGCCTGCTTCATCCATCTGGAGTTCATAACTTCACTTCTAAGAAAAAAGGCACAGTTATCTTTATGCACAATTGTTCCTGCTCCCTCTGACTGGTTCATTTTCCACTTTATGATTGTCTTGACCTGTTCAACATTTGCGATCAACATTCACACTTTCCTCTCTGGTCCCCTGATGGCGTCCATTGAGACGTGCTTGGACAAGACTCCATGTTACCACGGGACTACAGGTCAGAGCTACCAGGACTTGTAAAGAGACTTTGTCTGGGTTGCCATCTGTGTAAGTGTCTCCACACAGGCAGAGTATCTAGGTGTTGCTTCCTCCACTATCTACTTAACTAAGAGCCTCAGAGGGGCTATCTCTGTCCCATCCCCACTTCAGCTGGCAGAACATGAAGATTTCTCTAACCATCAGCACGTGAGCTGTTAAATATTACTGTTAAAAGGAAGGTGATTATTTTGGTCTTGCTATGTAAGATAAAACTAATTATTTAATACCAAACTTCAACAACTTTTCAGTATAGTTCAGCATTAAGTACCTACCAGTGAATTGCTATAGAGGAAGAACTATACTACACCCTGGCCTTGGCAGGAGCCACTACATGTGTAATCATGCACCACTTCATAGACTCAACCTTCCATTATGCCTGATTAACTGCTGTTCAGCTTGTCCCTCAGCTCCTGAGGGGACATAGCCTTAAATTAACTTAGATATTCAGCCAGGCAGCAATTTGGTGTGGGTCTAATAAAAGTTACATTGTCTGTACAGGAAATGACCCTAGCTTTAGAAGCATTTTATCACAAAGTGTGTATGGATGTTTGAAAAATCCCTCATTAACACACATCCTCCAACTCCTTCCTCTTTCTTTTCTTTTAAACACCTCTTCCCTACCTCAAATTGGAAAGGGCCTTTTAACTGGTGAATGCCCTCCACAATCTAAAGCAATTTACCATTACTAGACGATGCTAGTGGGCTGATAAGTAGGCTGTTATTAGTACTGTGCTGATAGCAGGCTCTAGCTATGCTTTTTTGGGACTGTTGATAACTTAACTTTGGATGTGAACAGAGTGAGTGAAGTCCTTTATGTCTTTTTTTTCAATCCCAAGGGGATTATTTTCTTATCTTTTCTAGTGTTTTCATTCTGTAATTATAACTTCTATTCCTTCCTTCTTCTCTCCCTCCCTCCCATCCTTCCTTCCTTCCTTCCTTCCTTCCTTCCTTCCTTCCATTATCAAAGATACTGTAGAACTCCTACTATGTACCAGGCACTATAATGATTTAGAATTCACTGGTGGATGGAGCCTATAGAAACCAGGCAGACTGGAGAGATACATGTAATTATCAAGGATAGGAGGCTCACAGAAGCTCTACTTGGATCCTTATTCTGTCTTAGTCTTCCTGCTTCTATACTTTTACTTATTAATATATAGTTTTCAGCAGGTGAGCAATTCCCCATGTATCTTCTACCAGTGACTTTCCACATGGTCAAGTTTATCTTCTCCTTGAGGATGACTTTCCAGCTTACACTAAGCTTTCACTCTTGAATCCTAACAACACTTATTTGGCCATAATGTATTCTCGTGGCAACCTGCCTTAGTATCTTTGTTGGAATTTTTCTTTTTCTTTTTCTTTTTTAGGTAGAATTGGAATTCTTCAAAAAATTTTTTTTCTTTTTTTTATTGAAGTATAGTTGCTATACAATATTATGTAAGTTACAGATGTACAATATAGTGATTCACAATTTTTAAAGGCTATACTCAATTTATAGTTATTATAAAATATTGGCTATATCCCCATGTTGTACAATAATCCTTGTAGCTTATTTTATACCTAATAGTTTGTACCTCTTACTCCCCTACCCCTATATCCCCTATATTGTTTCTACTCTCTTCCCTCTCTCCACTGGTAACCACTAGTTTGCTCTTTATATCTGTGAGTCTGTTTCTTTTTTGTTATATTCACTAGTTTGTTTTATTTTTTAGATTCCACATATAAGCAATGTTTGTATTTGTCTTTCTCTGTTTGACTTATTTCACTTAGCATGATGCCTTCCAAGCCCATCCATATTGCTGCAAAAGGCAAAATTTCGTTCTTTTCTTTGGCTGAGTAATATTCCATTGGTGTGTGTGTGTGTGTGTGTGTGTGTGTGTGTGTGTGTGTGTATACACACACCACATCCTCTTTATCCATTCATCTGTTAATGGACACTTATTTTGCTTCCATTTCTTGGCAATTGTAAATAATGCTGCTATGAACATTGGGGAGCATACATCTTTTCGAATTAGTGTTTTTGTTTTTTTCAGATATATACCCAGGAGTGGACTTGTTCTTTGTTGGAATTTGAATTTGTGCCATCATTTATCATTTCATGGTTTTGAATTCTGTTTTCCCATTTAGACTGCAAGTTCCTTCAGGGAAAAGTCTTGTATTTGACTTCCCAAAATTGTATCATGGAAGAAGCGCTGTTCTAGATTTCGGGAGTTTAAGTTCTAGTCTCAGTTCTACAACTAACTGGCTTTGTGTCTACAAGCCAGCAATCTAGTGTATTGAGTTTTGAATATTCCAATATAGAAAATATGATGTTTGGATGTGATAATTTTCACAGTCCCTTTAATTCTGGAGTGTCCTACACAGCACCCAACTCAGTGCCTAGAACAGTTCCTTAAACGTAGCAGGAATTCAATAAACATCTGAAAAATCTTTTGAAACATTGTTCATTATTGTCAAGGGCACGCAAATGTGGATCTCTTTGGATAGGCCACAATTTTTTAAAAGGAACACTAAACTGTTGGGAATGTACTTCATACAAAGGTCTTTACTGACAAGAATCAATGGTTTTTCTGACGGTGAGAATAACTATGGAATCAATTCCTAAGCCTGCTTTTAATTACTTGCATGACCCTGGATAAATTACTTGGTATCTCTGACCCTCAGTTCTTTCATATGTATTCATAAAATTATGAATAATACTTGCCTCATAGAGTTGTTTATTATGAAGTAGTCTTAGCTTCTACTTTGAGCAGAAGTAGAAGTTAGATATATGTATTATAAATTACTTGTGTTTTAAATTTTTTGTATTTTAACTTGAAGCTTGGGATTATTTACCCACTATTCTTAAGGAAACAGTGACAAAGGGTTTAGAGTAAATTCTGAATTTTCCAGATGATATTATTTCAAGATCCCATAGATTCATTAAGACAAGATGGCTGCCTTGACTTTCTTTGGCTGGGCTTGTCACTCTTTAGTAGCATCTTTACTTCATAAGGTAGGTCAACAAATGGAAAGGCAATGGTCTAATCAGCCACTATTGTTCCTTAGCAAGAACTTTCCATGGTAAGTTGATGGGCCAAAACATTGGAAATAATGGCCATGTACATAGTCACACAAGGGTTGAAATAACTGGGAATGTAAGCTACTGCATTTGTGCTTTCATCCCCTAAGAGCACAATTAGTGGATTGAGATCTGGTTTCATTGCCTAGAATCCTCCTGAGATCTTTTACTTTCTACCCCTCTATGGTCCCTTTCTCAAGCAATCATAATCAGAAAGGCCAATTTACTTGAAATGAATATGTAACTTATTTCAAAACTAAATATAATTGGTTATTGGACTGTCAGTCTCTTCCATTTGTGTGGCTGCAATTTTCACTATTAAGGGTCCACTATTAAAATAGCTTCTGTCCATTTATATTAGAATGCAAGGTTCATGTTTAATAGTCTTGAGGGAGAATGCCTGGCACTTACTGAATGACCCAGTAGAACCATTCTGGTACTTGGTGTCCTGGAGTCATCAAACTGCCTTCTTGGGAAACAGCCAACTATCCCCCAAATAACAGAGAAACCAGATTCCAGGGCTAGTAGCAATAAATGTTTAAAAGTGAAACACATTATATTTAAGAGGAAAACTATCCTTAGGGATTTTTCCCTGAAAACTTTAGAAGTAATGACCAAATCACAGAAACAGTCTCACAAACAAACAAGTCCACCTTTGGAGATGTCACTTAAATCACAGAATACTGAAGAGCACATGTAGATATTAGCCAAACTCACGATTTCTCCTCAAGCAGGCTTGTTCCTTCTGTTTGATAGCAGTAGCTAACACAGCCCTGAAACCAGGAGTTTGTTTTATTGAAGAATGTTTGGAACTAAACGGTTGCTTATTTCCTTAAATTGCCAGCAGGTGATCTTCAAAAGACAAGGGTACTCAAAATAAAATAGCATGCAAGCTAAACAATTCATGTAAGTCCATTCTAGTCTTCCTTCTATTTGTGCTGCTTCTTTATTGTAGCTTCTTTATGATTCTTTCAGACTTTCTGGCTAGCTTCACTTCTAACCATTCTTAATTCAATTCATTAAATTTCTACTGGAACAATAATATTTCAGGTTACAGAGGAAGTCCACTATAAATTGATCATTGGATCTACCTTCAAGATTCTCACTCCTCTGTTTGGGTTGTGAAAAGAAGCATTAGCCCATAACCCAAGACACAGTGACACTTGAATAACTGGCCTATCAAGAATATATTTCCTTGATCTCTTTTATGAGTTTTCTTCTGAGATAACTTTTATAATGCTGTGAAAGGACACTGAATATATTTATTATTGTTCTTATACTTCCACCAAGAAATGAACAGTGGAATGAGGAGAACATGAACAGAAGTGAGGAGACATCACTGGGAACCATAGGAGGTTCCAACAAAGTCAACTTGTCAGATGGCCTTTTAGTATGCCTTCTGTGTGACTGCTCATCAAGCTTCACACTACAATGAAGGAGGTCCAGGCTCCATTCATATAATTCTGAATGATAGTTGGAAAGGGAGCATCCAGAGCTAACTGGATCTAGTTACAGGCAGATCGTACTGGTTTGGTGGAGGGACTTAAGTCCTCAGAGGGACCCTGACTGAGTCTCAGGGCTTGTTAATTTAATTTAGTTGACTTAGTTCTCTAATCTAAGAGTATAGTTTCTGTTTTTATCAATAGTAAGAAAGAAAGAAAGTAAGTAAGAAAGCAATTTCATGATTGCTTTCCATGTTAATGTTAGAACTAAAAACCTGGGCCAACAATCTCTGGTCCACTTAGTAACCTATTGCCAATCTATTATCTACAAATTAATTGCTTCTTGCCCTTCTGACTAAACTCATCTGTTATCAATGAAGTAATCTTGTGAAATTATTTATTGTTGTGCATCTCTTGGGATAATAAACTTGAAATGCTTGTTAATCACAGAAAATTTTTCTCTATTACTCTTAAATTTGACTTTTTTCAATGTTGAGGGTAAATTGTGTTCTTGCTAACCAAACATATTATGCTTTTAGACTATATTCTTTTAGAGTTTTTGTCTTTCCAAACTGAAGAATACTATTTCTTAGTCTGTTCTCGTAAAGAAACTCCTTGACCAACTTAATAGCTCTTCTCTGGTTGTCTCTATGCCAATTCTCAGTTTTCTTGAGCTATAATGACCGAATGATACTCATGACTCTAGATGTGGGTAAACCATGTTTCCACAGATGAGACAGATAAAGTTTTCTGCTCCGTTTCCCATACTCTTCCTAATGATGCTCAGGGTTCTGTAGCCTTCTCAGCCACAAGAGCACTTTGTGCTCATTTCTTACAGTCAACAGTATGACTCTTTTCTGAGTCATAATTGTTCAGATTATTTTGAGAGTAAGGTACACTTCTATCCTCTGTTGCTACTGAAACATTTGGTAATTACCAGGATCTTTGAAATACTGTAGAAAAACCTCAACCTATTGATCCCAGATTTATTTTCTCCTGTACTATGTTCTTATTTTAATTGAATCATTTTTTCTCATTTCTAGCATTTGGTCTTTTAACAGAGTGAGGTTTCACGGTAGGAAACGCTTTATAGAAGTTAGTATATTAAATGCACTTTTACCTCATTAATGTTTTATTCTCCATAACATAATATTTATAATGTTTCCATTAAACATATAAATAAACATTGTATGTTTAATGTTCCAATGAAGAGGACAGAAATGAGAGGCAGAAAATATGGGATTTGGTTCAGATAAAGTCTAAACAGGGCAATATTAAGTTTTTTCTATCTGAAAGTCTCAGCAGCATCATTTTCAAGTCAAAGAAGGTAACTCTTTATTGACATTGTGAAATTAATAGCATGATGACTGTGGGGTATCTTTGAAAAGAAAGGACTATTTAGATTTAACTGATGACAATATCAAAGGAATGGGTCAAAGGAAGTTTACATACTGGTTAAGGCAGTGTCACATACTAGTTAACAAAAGGGCTCCCTGGACTTAGACTTAAGTTAGACTCTGAGTTCACCACATACTGGCTCAGTGACCTTGGGTATGTTGAAATTTTAAAGTCTGCTATCCCATTTGTATCTTGGAGATAATGGTAATATTTATCTCACAGGTTGTCAAGAAGATTAAAAAAGGGAATACATGTAAAACACTTAGCATAGTATCTGGCATATAATAACTGCTAAATATACTAGCTATAATAATAATAATTACTGCTATTACTATTATTGATATAGGACCTCAGAGTTTTTCAGTAGAACTAATTATTGAAATTTATTGACTGTGATAGAAGGTAATTGAATTAAAGTTTGAATGCTTATAAATTAACCCAAGGAAAAATGTTTCCAATTACTATTTTATATATCAAAGTAATTATAGCCAGTAGAGGAAGACAAACACATAAAATATTACAATGCAATAAGATAAGTACTCTCTTAGAGGTATGAACAAATGTCTGGGGTACCTAGTGATTATTGTGGATATCTATCATTTTCAAGACTTATTTTGGGGAATAGGGCCTATATGTTCCTCTGAGGATCTTGACTTCACCCTTGACTCCAAAGTTGGGGACTTAACCCTGGTCTGGCCAATTAGAGCATTGTATCCTGCTCACCATGGTAATTGTTTCAGAGAGGAACACATGACTGTGAAAATCAGGTGTAGGACTTGGTTTAAACTTTTGGGAGAGATTCTTTTTATTCTTTCCTGGACTCTTAACTGTGAGGTTGGAAGCCTGGCATTGTTGGCATTCATATTGCTGTGATGAAGCAAAATCTTGTTTGTCAACGGAAATAATACAAAGGACTATGGAACAGATGGAGAGACCAGGTCCTGATGACACAGAAAATTACAGCTATTAATGTCTTTATGCTTAAGCCAGCATGAGTTGGGTTTTTGATTGCTTGCAATCAAGAAAGTCTTGGCATGTGTAATAACTAATTTTACACGGACAATTAAGAAATGTTCTGTATGGGTTGATTCTAATGTCACCGGAGGAGATGGAATAGAGGAAATTCAGAAATAGGCAGTCTTCTAAGGCAGAGAGAAGAGCAGGGCTAAGGTACATATGTATGAAAAGGCTTTTGGACAATGTATTATCATCACAGCCAAAGCTTCTAACTCTCTGACAGTAATGCTTGGACCAGCCAGTTTTGTTATATTCTTGGATGTCATGGTACGGTTTAAAGAAAATGGGCTTGAGAGAAAGTTTAAATCCAGGATATGTCAATAATTAAGCAGTGACCCTGGGCAGTTACTTACACTCATTGAAACTCACTTTTCCGTTCTTTGCTATGAGTATAAAACTACCTATGTTTTATAGATTTTTTGAAGATTAAATTAAAATTAAATATGGTGAGCTCCTAAAACAGCTCCTGCCTGCCCCAAGGGAGAGGTGCTCCATGAACATATGATTTATACTGACTTCTAATTCTTGTCACTGGAGGAATGACATCTCCTGATTAAGTTAATGTTAAACAAAAACCCCTTTGTGCTTTGACATTTTTGCTGGAAACCTTTATAGATTATGTTGGTTCAACTTCTTGTCTTACAGTTGAATATGTTAAACACTAACAAATATCTCTTTGATGAGTAAGGATCTGTCGCTGTGCCCCAGCATGACTGCTTTCAGAAGCAGATGATAATCCTTATAGTGTCATAGATGTGGATTATTGGGCAAAAATCTCTCATGACTCCTGTATTCCAAAACCATGGAATATTTCTAAACTAAAATTGCAATAGGACTTTTTATTAGTGTGTCTTGCTTGCTTCTGATGAAAGCAAGTAATAAAGCAGAATTCTGGTAGAGGGCCCAGAACCAGTTGGGTACTATTTTAACCCAGGTTTTACTATTATTAGTTCATTCTCTTTTCATCTAAGACTAGGAATATCCAGAAAATGTTTCATATCAGTAAAATACTAACCTTTGAAAGTCAAGAATTTTCCCCAAATCTTTACTTGACTAGATTTGCAACTTCTACTCAATTTCAATTCTTTAGTATTTATTGAGCACATAGTATGTGCAGACCATGTTCTGGACGTCTGCCAGAAGTGGGGTGCAGGTTTATTGGATGAGGCTGTTGTCGGTTGAAAATGTAGGGAAATGTATCAGATGTCATAGTGTAGGAGAAAATTAAAAAAAAAATATTTAGATCAGTGATTTTCAAAATTTCTATGATTGTAATCTAGAATTAAAAATTCATTATATATTTATATATACATATATGTATATATATAATGCAATATGTAATACTTTTTATATATATATATGTGTGTGGTATGTGTATGCGTATATATGTGTGTGTGTGTGTGTGTATAAACTGAAACAAAAGTTTCTTGAGTTAATGTTCATCTTACTCCTTGAATACAATCTGATACTTTCTGTTCTGTTCTATGCAATACTATTTCATTTTTAAAAAGCTGTAAATGCTGGTCAGCAACCCTTTAAATTTATTTTGAAACTCATGAATAAGTGGCATAGTGATATAGACAAGCTAAGAATCATCATTCAGGTGACAATTATGTACAGAGAACTACTCTCTCTTGATTGACTTTTATTACATTCAGCTAGGAAAGACTTTCCTTGGAGGAGAAATTGACCTAACAGATGTAGATCACCTCAGATTGACTAAGGGGAATATTTGGACCCAGTTTGACAAACTGCATGTTTGGGCATAAACTGGATTAGTTAGTAAACCACAGGAACCAAGATTCTAATGTAACTCCTGGCCGCTTATCACTAATTAGTTGAATGTGGGCCTTGAAGGCATAAAAGAAATCGTCAAAATTAAATATAGCACTGCTCAACAAGGTGAAAAGAAGATGAAATTATGTGATAATTGAGAAAATGTTGGGACATGAGTCTTACAGTAAAGCGAAATAACTCACTGGTTTACAGTGCTAATATATGAATCTTGGTGCTTTGGTGGCAGTATGCTAACAATCCTGAAATTTCATGTTTAGCTAGATTATCAAATCTAGCAGGTGGATTCTGCTTCCCTTGTAATATTGTTCTTCTTAACCTTCTCTTCTATGCAGGTGCTCGAGTTTCCCCTTGCAGCCCCACAGGCAAAGGGGGACTCTAATGAACTGGCCCTGAAGATAAAGCACATTCTAGTTGGGCTCTTGTCTCTTACAAGTGAAAAGTTAAGCAAATCCCCACAGTGTATTGCAATTCTAATAGGACTATTAGATGCCATGCCCTGACATCCAGAGGGGCTCCTTGTGCCACTTGCTCCTGGTCTGTTAGAACTGACTGCCTCAGCAAACAGGGGAGGTGAACCATGAGGTGAACAATTGTAATCCACAGCATGCCTACCTAGTTAACATTTTCCTGGTTTTAAACAGTCAAATGTAATAGGATATACAAATTTCTCAATACAACATTTTTCAGGTAACTGTTTATAGGAAAAATTATACTTATATTCCCAAAGCCCAATACAACATTAACAATACAATTAGACAAGAGAAGTTTTGAATTATATTCCAGATGCAATTGGTAGAATGCCAGAAGCACATGTGGGCATTTTAGAAATTGCACCAAATGTCCACAGATACGATGGAGGTGCTATATCTAGGAGAAGCTGTGCCACTCCAGGCACAGAAACTTCTTGTTAACAACCACATGAATTGTTTTGGGATTGGGAAACCATTTTTTAAGCATTTCCGTCTTAACATGATAATTTGCTACATATATCTTGGCATTTTACTATGTTTTACTATGCTTGGGGGTTTCAGGTTGACATTAACATAAATTTTTACCGTTTAAATATTTGCACAGAACATCTCATTTTTGGAAACACATAATTGATGCTAAGCAAGAGTTGCCTGTAATTATAAGAGTAAATTAATAATAAGTTACAGTAACTAAAACTTTAATTTGAGTTGTGATAAAATGTTAATGCCTAAAGTTCTCACTTCTGCGAAGTCTGTGACCGTTTGAATCTCTCTGAAATTTATTTTGGTATGTGATATAAAGTTACACTCGTTTAAAATGGTTAAGCTCTAACTCTCCCTAATGTCTTTTGTTGAAGAGGCCATTTATATATATCATGGATTTATGCTGTTTCTTAATCATATTTTCAGTTAATGCACATTTTCTCAACCTTGGCATTACTGACATTTTAGCCTGGATCATTTTTTGTTGTGCATTGTAGGATGTTTTGCAGCTTCCATGGGCTCTACCACTGGAAGCCAATAGCATCCCCCAAGCTGTGATAAGCAAAGATGTCTCCAGACATTGCCAAGTGTGCCCTGAGGCCTCTTAATAAGCATTAAGTCACTGCATCAGTTAGGGTCCTGACAGGAAACAGATGGTGCACTTAAATGGCGTAAATGAAGAGTGTAATAAGGGAACTGTCTGTAAAGGTACGGACAGGCATAAGGAAATTCAGTAAGGGGCAATGGAGCACCTCGGGGCTGGTAAGAGTGAGGAAGATTACCATATCTGGGCCTGAAGGGCAAGGGATGGGAGAAACTACAGAACACAGAAAGAGTATAAGACAGGACTACATGGCAGAAGCTGTGCCTTCTGTAAAGTGACAAACTGGCCACTAAAAGTTTGGCAAGGAGATAACTGGGAGAAAAAATGCCCCAACTTGAATCTCCAGTGGTGCCTCCCATTTCTTGAACTTAACCATAAACCAGAGGGAAAGGGAGCCATTGATGCAATGCTTAAAGATCAGTCCCTTGAGGCCCCTAGCAAGATGGAGAAGGCTGAAGAGTAGATCTGGTACAGCAAAGGAAGAATATTTAACACATTTTCATATTAATACTATGTTGATTATTGCCTCTGCTCCAAACTATTGCCATTATTTATAGCTTTATAATACATTTTAATACCTTATAGACAAATTTCACCACCACCAGTACTCCTCCTTTTCTTCCTCCTCCTCCTTCTTCTTCAAATGCTACCTCCTAGTTATGAAAAATTATTATATAGATTTTCCTAATATTTTTTGCAGTCTTTTCTTCTGGATTCATTTTCTGTCTTCCTAGGATAGAAGGTCTGTTGGTAGTAAATGTTCTATGTATCAGTTAAGATAGGTGAAGCTATGTCACAGTCAGAAAAACCCTGTAAATTTCAATTCCTTAACACAAAGAAAGTTTATTCTTTGCCTTGCGAAGTCCAATGTGAATCAGGTGACTCCATGACTGCCGCTTCATGTGGAGGTGTTTTTGATAAAAGGCTTATTT
The DNA here is from genome assembly GCF_965194825.1 of Balaenoptera physalus. Lineage (NCBI taxonomy): Eukaryota > Metazoa > Chordata > Mammalia > Artiodactyla > Balaenopteridae > Balaenoptera > Balaenoptera physalus. The sequence goes on from NC_138898.1 coordinate 35,605,912, forward strand.
GAAAGCACTTCTAGGTTAGCAGATATTTTGTCTCAGCAGTCTGAAGATAAAAGTCTTCTGCTTTGCATTTCTGTTGCTGTTATTGAGAAACCAGGTAGGAGTGCAATTGTCATTTCTTTGTAGATGAGCTGTCTTTCCCACTCACAGTACACCCCACCCACCCCCAGTTGCTTTAAAGTCTTTAATTTTAGTGACCTGCAATTTAACTATGATAGATCTGAGTGTGTATTTCATTTAATTATTCCTCTTGGGATACTCTCAGCTTCATGAAGCTGAGGATGTGTGTCTTTCACTTATTTTGGAAATGCATCAGATTTTATTTCTTGAATATTAACTCTTTCTCACTCTATCATATCTTTCTAGATCTTGGATCAAATGTATGTTAGATTTTTCATTATAGTTTCCCTGGGTCTTAGCAGTTCTTTCCATTTTCTGACCATTTATCTCTCTGTACTGCATTCTTGGTGATTTTTTTTTAGGTTTATGTTTTAGTTAATTTATTTTCTATTAAGTTAATGTGTCCTTTGGTTTTCTAATTTGAGTGATAATATTTTTAATTTTTACAACTCTTTTGTTTCTTCTTCAACTTCAACTGGTCATTCACTCCAGATCATAATTTTGATACAAACTTATATTTCTCTAAGCATTTAAAAAATATATACGTATTTTTTCTTTCCTGATAATTTCAACATCCTTCATCTTTATGGGCCAGATTTTGTGTGTGTATGTAAGTGTGTGTGTGTTTCCCTTGCTAACTCTCTGCTTGGGGTGGTTTATTTCATTATGTGTTTTGTGATTTTTGATTGTGATTTCATAATACTTGAAGCTCTATTTATGGAAATTCTTGATGCCTTTTGGAATATCAGCTCGCTTCAGAGTTCTCCATCTGACTTACCACATTGTGGAGGCCACTGACTTTACCTTCCTTCCCAAAGCCCACAAAACCAGATAACAGGAGACAACCAGGGATTGGAAGATGCCCTCAAAATAGCCATCAGCATGTGTCTGGGTTCATGATGTCATGCACTATTCTTTGAATTTTTCTGTAGGTTTTACAATTTTCAAATAAAAAGTTGGGGAAATGCAATTAAATTACTTTAAAAAGATTAAATTGACTCTAGATATCCCTTAACTAAAAAAAATAAAAATAAAAAATGGAGATGGATGTTTTATAGAATAGGAATAATCTACTTTCTTTTTCAAAGAAGGAGCTTTGGTAGTTATTAATTCTACTGCTTCTCTTTCTTTAATTCTATCTTTTAACTTGTGATTTCTGCTTTATCTTTTTTTTTTTTTTTCTCTTTTTTTCTTGCTGTTTTGGTAGGGCTTGTTCTTTTTATAAATACTGATTTTAGTTTTTTAATTTATTTTAAAAATAAGTAATCTTACACATTTTTCTCCAAATCAAACTTTGGCTACTTCTTAGAAGTTTTGATAGTATTGTAATGATTTTCATCTTTTCTAAATAGTATTTTATTTATAAATTTTTAAGTGGTAAAATCATAATAAAAGTATATGCATTTGGAAACTTTGGTGTATATATAGATAAATATGAAAATGCACATACCATAATATTCTGTATATATGGGTAAATATAAAATATACAAAAATATGAAAATAAACATTAATTATTATTCCAGCCCTTTCTCCATTTGGAGAATTACCATTGACATTTTTATGTATATTCTTCTAGTCTTTTTATCCACAAAACATAAACTTTTATGTTTGTTTTCAATAAAATTGAGATCTCATTAAGGTTTTGTATTCTGATTTACATCATGAGTATTTTTGTATGTCATCATATATTCTTCTAGAAAATGGTATTAATAGCTATATATCTGTCTATCATGTGCATGTATTTTATTAAATCAATCCCCTCTTTTCAGTTATCTAGATTGTTTTAATATTTTTGCTATGATGAATTACATAACAATATATGTCCTTATACATAAATCTTAGTATACACCTAGGATTATTTTCTTAAAACGAATTTCTAGACACAAATTGTCAGACAAAATTAGATTAACATTTTTAAGGCTTTTGATATATAAGATTAAATTGTCCTATAGAAAAGTTGTACAAATAATGCAACCACCAGCTGTCCATGTTAGAATGTGCATTTCATATCCAGGAGAACAGTTTAAAGAAAATCTTTGCCAGCTTGGTTGGTGTCATGTGGTACCATCTTGTCTTGATTTGAATTTGATCTTTAGTACTAGTGATTTTTATTATGTTTTTCTTATGTTTGTTGATTATTGATTTTTCTTTTTATGTTTGTGCCTTTTTTTATGTGCTTTCTTTTGGGGCATTCATGTTTTTCTGGCAAATTTATATGATATTTTATATATAAAGGATGTTAACTCTGTCATTACGTTACAAATATATTAAAGAAATTTTAAAAATTTTGTTAAAATGTGAAGAAATTAAAAATTTTTAAACAACAAAAGTAATCAATTTTAAAATTGTTTCTTCCTTTTTCTTTCCTGCTTGGAGAAATCTCCCCCAGTTTGTGAGGAACTAAATATTCACTAATATCTTCCTCTGTTTCTTTCATATTAATCTTGCATTTAAAGTTTTAATCATTCTGAAATAAATTTTAGTATATATTATAAGGTAGTAATCCAAATTTATATGTTTCCATACAGTTAATTAATGACATTAATTTCCTCCATTAATTTAAACTCCCACTTTATCATATTGTAAATTATAGTTTTGATAGCCTTCATTGAACAGGATTTAAATAAGAAGGTGCTTTTGAATTTCTAAACTTTAGTAAAAAACTTGTTGTATCCAGAGACTATGGCGTCTGCAATTTCCATATTTTGTCATTTGTTGAGTTTGTCTATTATAACTCAATATTAACTAAAGTTTAGTCAATGTTCAATATATTCTTACAATGAAGATACATACTATACCTATATAGTTTAAAGACACTACTATTCATTCAATTCTATTTATTTTATTGTTCAACTTATCTATATAATAAATCCAATCTTTCCCTATTAAAGGAAGTTTAATGGTTAAGTTTAATAAACTTTAAAAAATTACTTGGTAAGATTTTTATTTAGGGATAGTATCCAAGGTTTTTTCTAGTGTAATGCACCTTATTAGCACATGGCTAGTGTTAATGGTATCCACTAATCAAATTGTAATGAAATGTATACAGTTCTTGTCTCACTGTGATTTCTCTGGGGGCAAAATTCATGCCTTCCTTGACCTTATGCTGGTACGTTATTTGCAAGCAATAAACACTTTTGAAATGCAGTTGAATTTTACCCAAGTTAAACTCAGTGCGATCCTGCAAGAGGAAATTCCTAAAGAGAGTAAAACCCAGAAATAGTAAAGAAAATCATTGTGTCCTTGATGCTAGATTAATGGTCATTGAGTAGAAAATGACAGTCCTTCAGAGATGGTTCTGGTCACTGTTTCTTTCCCCAAACACACACAGGTATTCTGTCTATACCCATAAGGTTGCCCTATGAAGAACTCAGTCTTAACAGTGGGTTGAATTTGGTTAGCCTCAGATATGGAATTTCTCTTCCTAGAAAAATAGATGTTCATCAAATCAACTATAGTACTGTTATTGAGGTAACCTTCCCCGAAAACTGTACATTAACCCAGAGGTAGAGCCAAGAGCCTTCTCAACTCCAGACAATAAAGATCACTGCTGATGTCCTCATCTGGGCAAGCCCTCATGGGACTTGAAAGACACACTTCTGCCCCTTCTGTAATAAATTTAAGCATATAATTTTTTTTTAAAAAAAATTAATTAATTAATTTTTGGCTGTGTTGGGTCTTTGTTGCTGCACACGGGCTTTCTCTAGTTGCAGCGAGTGGGGCTACTCTTCTTTGCAGTGTGTGGGCTTCTCATTGCGGTGGCTTCTCTTGTCGAGGAGCACGGGCTGTAGGCACACGGGCTTCAGTAGTTGTGGCTCGCAGGCTCTAGAGCTCAGGCTCAGTAGTTGTGGTGCATGGGCTTAGTTGCTCCGCGACATGTGGGATCTTCCCAGACAAGGGCTCGAACTCTTGTTCCCTGTATTGGCAGGCGGATTCTTAACCACTGTGCCACCAGGGAAGCTCAGTATATAATTCTTTACCCACATTAGTAACCCCCAATATCCAGCTTCAGCCTTTCTAGATAAGCAGCCATTCTTCTCTGAGGTCCTCCCATGATGCTCTCGGCATGTGGGTGATGTGGGCCACTCCTGCCACCCACCAACTAGCTCCCTTTCCCAGTCTGGGGAAAGGTTTCTTCCTCCACTCCTTTTGCGTCTCCCTTATTTAGGAACTCTCTCTTCTCTCTTCTCTGTGTACTGAACGTCTAGCATTATTACCTCAAGAATTTAGTTTTTATAAGGATAATTAGAAAGATGATCTGGAAGAAATTTTTTTTCAGCTGCCACATAAACCTAAACATCCCTGAAGGCAAGAGAGTAGAAAGGGCTGGTCAAATAGAGAGGGTTGTGTGTGTGTGTGTGTGTGTGTGTGTGCACTTGTGAATTGAGAGAGAGAGCGGGAGAGAAAGAGGGAGAGAGAGAATGGGAAACACAAATGAGTATCTCAATGAATTATCTTAAATGTGATAGATTCTCTCAGTTCTTTCTAGAAACAATCTGAATTAGCTCTTTCCAGGCCCATGAGTGCTGCAGACACAGTGAGTTCTCTCTGACGTCCCAGATGGCGGGCTTTCAGGGCAGAGCCAGAGAAGCCCAGTTGAGGATGTGGAAGGTCGAGGAATCTTGTTGGGCTGCTGACCAGATTCAGATCCAGACTCTCTCTGCCCTACAGGAAGCCTCCGATTTCCTCTCCCCAGACCTTCCAACTTCATTCCTTGCCTACGTGAGTTTGACCCTTCCTTGCTTTCTTTAATCTTGACTCATTCTCTATTTTTCCCTCCCTCTGTCCTAGGAACCCCAAAGGAAACAAAATGTTGTCCCACGTGTGATTTCAGCCTGCAGATGTATTTGTCTGGCCTGTGCTATGGGGAAGACTTTACAGTTTACGTTTAATTTGGATTAGTGGGAAACACTGGGAAAATTCATGTTAAGAATCTAGATTTCCAACTTCGCTCAAAATTTGGAAGATCTGGCCACATTGGGCCCATATCTGTGGCAAAAATGGGTTGGAGTCCTTGAAAACATTATGCTAAATAAAAGAAACCATTCACGGAAGACCACATATTGTATAATCCCATTTATGTGAAACGTCCAGAATAGGCAAATCTATAGACACAACCTTAGTCGTTGTCCAGGGCTAGGGGGGTTGGAGGGAAATGGGGAGTGATTTTAAAGGGTACAGGGTTTCTTTGCGAGGATGAAAATATTCTAAAAGCTATTGAGGTAATGTTTGCATAAATCGGTGATTATATTAAAAAATCATGGAGTTGTGCACATTAAATATGTGTATTACATACTATATGAATTATATCTCAATACAGGTGTTATTTTTTAAAATGGGCTGGCGCTGGATAGCATAGACCTTCTTTAGATGGAGTATATGAACTCCAATTTGCCACGTGGTCCTAAATATTCTGTGCTGATTCCACGACCCTAGGGCCCACCTGGTTTCTCTCATTTAGGTTATATCACTGTCCTCTGTTGGCATTCGACTTCTTAGCCTTAGTTTAACATCATGAGCATTTTTCTTTTTCTAGTATCTTTCTCATAAGTTCCTTTCTCTCATGAAAATTACCTTCATCTATCCATCTCAGAGCACATCTTCTGTGGTATTGAATACCATAGAAGAATAAAGAAATATGTTTCTTTATTAGTAACAATATTGCTGTAATACTAAACCCTATCAAACCAAACTTAAATACAATCTGGATTCTGGATTTATTAAACAAATACTGTGTACTGTGCCAACAGAAGAATAACAGGAAATGGTTTATAATGCCAAATCATCTAAGTATTCTTCCCTGAACAGCCCTGCAGTATGAGCAAAGCAAGAGATGCTGCAAGATTGGAAACTGAGCTGGAATAGCTGGCATTTTAAACAGCTTGTTGATGGACTGGCTTGTGAGAAAACCAACATTACATTGAAACTCTTCGGGATACTTTAAATTGGTGGATTATATGGTCGCTTGATTAAGTTTGGGTTATGTAAACAGTGGAGTGTTTAGATTTAGGTTTGGCTGTTGGAGTCCAGGCAGCTGTTTGTACTTAAGTCCAGCAAGAAGCCTTGTTAATCAAAGAACTGACTGAACTTCTTTCTTTCTCCCACCCCCCGCCTGCTGCTTTTTTTGTACCTGTGTTGTTTTTCCTCCTGTCCAAACCCTTTGGGCTCAGGACTGTTGGGAGGCAAGGCAGAGTGTTTTGAATTCTCCTCTGAGGATCAGGAACTTATTTTTTTGATTACGTGGATGTGCCCCACAGATTTCCCTCACTGTGAGGTAATCACTTCATTTATCCAAGTTCTACAAAGACTTTATTATTCCGGTTAGTCCATATTTTTGAAGCTAAGTCATCAGTTTGATGCTTTTGTTGTAAAATGTGGTTTAACAGCTTGTTAGCACATTTATTTTTTTAATGGAACCCAAAGATATTTCATGCATGAGCAGCAGTGGATTTAAGAGCCGATGAAAAGCTCGGCGAGCTGTGTGCATTCAGCTCAAAACAATGGTGCGAGGACGTGGTGGAGTGAGGCATGGGTCTGGCAGCAGCAGGGGTGCGGGCTTCTCCAGGAGCTCTAGGTGGTTGTTTTCCTGACAGTGTCTTATAAATAACCAGTGTAGCATGATGCTTGTTGGTTTCAGGTTGTCTGGGATGCACTGGATCATTTGAGTAGTCTGAGCCCATGTGGTTTATCTACCCTCTGAGATGATTCTATGTTATTTTGTCCATAGTGCAAAGGGGAAAGTTGGACTGCTGTTTTCTGTCTTCCGCATGCGGCTTTGTAAAGTTGTCTCAGAACTAATGGGTTGGAACTGAGAGCTATTGTGGAGCTGGGTGAGTATCAGAGCCTTTGAAAAGTGAAAGTGGGGAAGCCACAGCTCTTTCCATGGCTTCATCACAAATACAAACTAGGTCATTTTCCCGGGAGGCAGCCAAAAGTGAACATTCTATGTTTGATCAAAGCCAACAATTTCGCTGAGATTTTGATAATTTGGGGGTGAAACAGAGGCACACAATCTCTTTTGCCTAAATCTAGAGCTATCTTTGTACCTGATAAGTGTTGTTGGGGAAACCTCATCAAAGTGAAATTGGTAAAAATGCACTTTCTGATTTAGCTAAAATGTGTTACCTTATCTGTCTCCCCTTTTGCACTACTATGCAGTCAGTGCATAAACAAGACAACAGTGATTTTTTTTCACCATTCAAGTCAGAGCTCATATTCCCTTTTTATTCAAGCAATTTAGAGAGTAAGGAATAGTATTAAGAAGAGAAAGAAGGCAAGTTTCTTATATAAAGGTTCTTAAATTAGGTAATATGTAATGCCAATTTAGTGCTTAGAGTATATATATATATATATATATATACACATATATATATATACATATATACTATACTATATATATTTTATATATATATGGAGAGATACAGAGAGACAGAGGTTGATTTTTTGAAGCACTTGCATGAGGAAAGAAGAAACCGTATGAGAAAAATTACCAACTACTCTGCCTAGTGATTACCTAATAATGGATGAGATTCATCTTTCCAGTCTGCCCACACCTCCAGTGTTTCTTTGAGGTTGAGAACATGAAATGGAACTCTTGTATGAGGCAATCTTACTTTCCTAAAATAAAGAAAAAAACAACTGTTGTTAATGGCAGTGGTGCTAACTCATATAATGATGACAAATGCTAGACCTGGAAAGGGACCTTTCATACAAACTGCTCCAAATGTCTGATTTTCTAGGCAAAGAAAATGAAACAAAGTTGCTTAGGCTTCTGTCACTTCCCTTCTGACCTCAATGCATACCCTTTAATTCTGGCTATTCCATAGAAATGGAATCATACAATTGGCCTTTGTGTCTAGCTTCTTTCTCTTAGCATAATGTTTTCAGGGTTCATCCATGTTGTAGTATGTATCTGTATTCATTCCCTTTTATGGCTGGATAATATTCCATTGTATGAATATTACATTTTGTTTATCCATTCATTGGTTGATGGACATTTAGATTGTTTTCACCTTTTGGTTATTGTGGATAGTGCTGTTGTAAACATTCATATACAAGCTTTTTTTTGAACATCTGTTTTCAATTCTTTTGAAGTAGAATGGCTGAGTCATATGATAATTCTATGTTTAACTTATTGATGAACCGCCAAACTGTTTTCACAACTTGCACACCATTTTACATTCCCACTGGCAAATGTACGAGGGTTCCAATTCCCCACATTCTCACCAACACTTGCTATTGTCTGTCTTTTTTATTCTAGCTATCCTAATGCGTTGGAAATGGTACATCATTGTGGGTTTGATTTGCATTTTCCTCCTGACTAATAACGTTGAACATCTTTTTCATGCATTATTGGCCATTTGTATATCTTCTCTGAAGAAATGTCTAAAGTCTTTTGCTCACTTTAAAATTAAGTTCTTCGACTTTTTTTGTTATTGTTGAGTTGTAAGAGTTCTTTATATTCTCTGAGTACTATACTCTTATCACATATATTGTTTTAAAATATTTTCTCTAATGCTGTGTCTTTATATTTTCTTGGTAATGTCTTTAGATGCACAAACATTGTTAATTTTGATGAAGTTCAATTTATTTTTTTCTTTTTTTGCCTGTGTTTTTGATATCATATCTAAGAAACCATTGCCAAATCCATAGTCTTGAAGATTGACCTTATGTTTTCTTTTAAGAGTTTTATAATTTTGGCTTTTATATATAGATCTTTGATACACTTTGAGTTAATTTTTGTATATACTGTGAGGTAAGGAATTTGTTTTTTTGAATTTGGATATCTAGTTGTTCCAGAACTATTTGTTGAAAAGAATATTCTTTCCCCCATTGAATGGTCTTGGCATCCTTGTAGCAAATCAGTTGACTATAGATGTATGGGTTTATTTCTTGAATATTTATTTATTTCTTGAAAATTCCATTCTATTAATCATTGTCTATCCTTACACCAGTACCTAGAAATTCAGTTATGAGTTCCTTTTTATCCTGTTATTTAGAAATTATTTAAAAATTTTTAAATTGAAGGGTTTTACAAGTAATATCTTTATTTTTAAACTATATTTTGCTTTCACTTGGTTTAGAGAATGTGGATGTCCATACTATCATTTCATTTTCCTTGAAGTTCATTAACTGTTCCAGGTATGACTGTTGATGCTTGTATCAGTTTTTCCTGGAACATGACATGTCTTTTTTGAACAGCAAATTCACATCTAATTTATTTCAGTCAAGTTTTCTTCTATTATATCTCTGCTTATTTTTTATTTGATTTTTTCCTATTATCTTCTTCAGATAATTCAATTATGTATGTATAATAGACCTCTTGTCTTTCTTCTACTTCTATTAATTTTTTTTAAAATTTATTTTATTTTTGGCTGCGTTGGGTCTTTGTTGTTGCACACGGGCTTTCTCTAGTTGCTGCGAGTGGGGGCTACTCTTCCTGGCAGTGCGCGGGCTTTTCATTGTGGTGACTTCTCTCGTTGCAGAGCATGGGCTCTAGGTGCTCAGGCTTCAGTAGTTGTGGCTTGCAAGGCTCAGTAGTTGTGGTGCATGGGCTTAGTTGCTCTGCAGCATGTGGGATCTTCCCGGACCAAGGATTGAACCCGTCTCCCCTGCATTGGCAGGCGGGTTCCCAACCACTGCACCACCAGGGAAGCCCTAATTTTTAATCTTTGTTCTTTTTCTCTTCATTTAGTGTGATTTTATCAGGTTGTCCGGTACATCCACAGTATTTTAAACATTAGGATTTTTTGGTATTGCTTCTTGTCTCAAGTGTGGCTTTCAATATTGTAATGCACATTTTTAAATCTTCATATACACATTAATATATTATATACATTTTAAACATATTTATGAAAACTTTTGAAGTCTTTGTTAAGTCAGACATCTGGACCCTTTTGCATGCAGTTTCTGTTGCCTATTTTTTCCCCTTTTGTTTGGGGTACATACAAAGAAACTTTCCTGTTTCTTTGCATGTTTCATAAGTTTTTGATAAAAACCTGGCATTTTAGATAATATATTTTAGCAACTTTGGATATTGATTCCCCTCCAGAGTTTGTTATTGTTTGAGTGTTCATTTATTTAGTGACTTGGCTGGGCAATTTTGGTGAAGTTTTTTCCCCCTACTCCCAGTGTGAAGCCTCTGGTGTTAAAGGTACAGCCTCGGGTATGCACACAGTTACCCTCTGATGACAGGTGGTTTTAGGAGGGCTGTTTTCAACTATGTCTCTCTGTTAAGCTAATCTGTTTAAACTATTGTTGTCATGCACCGTTGTTAGGCTCCTCTAATTGCTGAGGGATTGCCATATTGTTTTCAATAATGCCCCAGGGCATAAATTGCACACAGTCTCATTCAATTAATTTTGGGCTCCACTTCAGGAGTATTTTTTAGGCCAGTCTCTGAGGTTGTTCTGACTGCAGGAGGGCTCTTCTTAGCTATTTCCTTGGTTCTCTCTGGTGATCCAGCTGACCTACAGTCTGACCTGTTGCTCTCATGAAGCTATCAGCTTCCCCCGAATTGTCTACTAGTAAAATTTCCACTGTTTTTGAGAGTGACCTTAGGCTTGAATTTTCCCATACTCTCTTTCAAGAAGCTCTCTATTCTTATAGCTTGTCTCTCCCCTGTGGTAACTCTCTGAGCCACTGCTCCAGAGCAGGTAGTGGGAACAGTGTCTTTCTCTTCTTAGAGTGATTTGTCAGTGGCACACTAGGTAGAGCAGTAGCATCTGGTCTTCTCAGCTTGCTTCTCTGGAACCTCCACTCTATGAGTGAACTGGGATGAGAGTGATCAGGGTCCCAGTACTCTCAGCCTGCTGTCCCTGGATACACTCTATAAGAGCCTATGTCCTATGATTGGTGGCTGAGTTCTCTACTCAGGGAGGAGTCAAGGGAAACCCCTGACTCCTTGGCTGAAATCACCTGCAGTTTAGCTTCTGATATGTGAAATTGGGAGGGGATGAGAAATATTGATGGGCTGGCCATCAATATTTCAACATTTCTGAGAGATACTGTAGTTCTTGACTGTGAGCTGGAGTGGAGCTTCAGTCACATTGAACTGGGGGTGGGTAGAAAGGTAGCAGGTCATGGCTCAAGTGCCACAAATTCTCACTGTGCTTATCAGTATTTAGATTTTCTTGAATAAATGTTTTGCCATTTGCTGTATGCCTGTAGGATAATTTCCAAAGAATTTAATTAAAACAATTTTTTTTTCACAGTTTCAGTTATATAGAGCTAGGGAGTGGCTCCATTTTCTTTTATTCTATTTCTTTTCTCTTTATCTTCTTTTTGGAAGGTTTTCTTCTTTCTTCCTCTTATTATTTGAGTACCTGTATGTACAATTTGTGCCTTTCTGAATTTTTGAAATTATGTTTATAATCTGCTTGAGTATAGAGATTATTTGTCTGATTCCTTAAATAGTTTCTCTTGGGCTGTGTGTTCTTCCTCTGTCTTTTATTTATATTCCTTTCCTTTTTGTTCTCCACAGTTTCTATTCATAAGTCCATAGCTGGTTCTTTTCTCCTTATTACTTCTCTCTGAAATAGTGAGGCTATTTTCAAGTGTGTTTTGAGGGTGGGCAGGAAGGTAGAAGAGCCTTAAATTTCTATTTAGATTTATTTTCCTGAATATCTCTTCACTGGATCTTTTTTAAAAAATCTTTTGCTGGGGAGCACATCTCAGTTTCTGTGTGGCTCAGAGCAATGTCCATCAAGTCACACTCCCTGTTTGGTAACCTGGGGATAACTTTCTCTTTTCCTTCTTGGCTGGGCCTTACCTCCAAAAGTCTCCCCAGACTCCCAGGATAGGTCATACACAATTAGAAATGGCTATTTCTCCTTCAACTTCACTTCTCCTGCTGTTCTTTGGTTTCAGGTTGGGTCTCTTGAGGGATATTATCTGCCTTTTCCCAGGCCCAGTCCACAGACTTCAATTTCATTGCTAACAAAGAATCACTGGACAAGCCTTCCAATATTGTGCCATAATAAGCAAGAAACCTGTTTCCTGATCAGTGTCTGAGGGATTCTGTGTTCCCCTCACCAATGTTCTGCCTTAAAATCCAAATATCACTGTTTGGGGGTATATATGCTTTGTAGTTTTCATTTCTGGTAGTGTCCTTTTTCTTATTATATTAAAGATAAAGTAGTTTTTAAAAACATGTTTTATTGTTCCTTGTTTTGAGCATATATCAAGAAGTAAAAATGTCTTTCATCTTCCATATTTAACCAGATATCAATAGATATCACATCTATGTTTATAACTGATATATTTGATCACTTTTCTAACATCTTGTTTGTAGTTTTAAAATTTGCTCTCTTTTCTTGATAGTTCTATACTATCTTTAACAGCTGATTCAGTATTTGTTTAGTGTTTGAGATCTGTCTTTCTGTTTCTTTTGTCTTAGACATTGCTCTTAAGTTGCTTAACACTTTTCTTATTGATCTTAGGTTAATCAGTATTAATTACATCTCTGAAGAGACAAGGCCTCTAGCAATCTTACATTATTATCCTCCTTCCCTTAAGATCTTGCCATGCTTCCCATATTTAATTGCAGTCACCTGTAGTTAACATCTAGATCTATCTTAGAGCAAACCTCACAGACAGCTGTTCTGAGACTGGATTCTACTGTATCTAATATGCTTCTTTAATTAATGATCCCCAACAACTGCACCAGGCTAAATACTCATGACTCTTTGGTTTTTGAGTTAAAAATTGGAATGCTTCAAAGAAAGTTGTGTTCATGAAATCTGAGTCCTCAGATGCTTCTCGGTACTAAAGAGCAAGGAGTTCAATCTCTATTCATTCAGGGTATATCTAGAAACTTCAGAGACATGCTGCTTTATATCTGGCTGCTTCTTCACAAGGATTCACCTTACAGGCAGTATGTGTTGAATAAATGAATAAAAAATGTTAAATGAATTACCTAGGACATTTAAGTCAATAAGAATTAAGTGCTTACTTCCTGCATTTCTCAGTGCTATAGGACATAATTTTAATTTCCTGCTTATGTTTGCTTATTGTTCTCCATTTTGATACATGGACGTTTTGATTGTTTTTCTTAATATTGGGTAAAATCGATGAAAACTTTCTGTTTTGGCTAATGGGCTTGAGCTAACTAAGGCAGGTGGACAAGACGGCAGTTGGACATAAATATATATATAATCACCCTTGCAATACTGACCCTGAAAGGGAAATTTAACCTGTTGCAGGAAGCGTTACTGGAGGGGGTGATAACAAGGAAATAGCCCTCGAATCAGAATCAGGTGATTTGCATTGGGGTCCTAAATCTGTTATTTCCTAGCCTTATAGCCTTGGACAAGTTCTTTTATCATGCTATACCTCTGTGTTTAATCTGTAAATTGATAGTAATAATATCTAGTATGCAGAACTATTTTACTTTAATGATTATGTGAGATAATGTATGTAAAAGCCACTGAACTAGAGACAAGTCACTGAATGGTATTTGATTCTGAAACTTAAGGTCTAGGCTCATAATGGCACATATAATTTTCAAAAACTATAATGTAATGCAGTAAGTTTTATTTCTACATCTGTAGTTAATTTTGTGGTGTATAGATGGGTGAACTTTCATCTGCCTAAACATATTAATTTTCCCTTTCCTTTTGACTAATAGAATCTTTATATTATTGATGGTGGAAATGTACCCAGAAAATTCTATGTTTTACAGCCTTACTTGCAGACAAGGGTGACAAATAAAATACAAAATGGTAGCTGGTGGTGAGGATTCTGAAAAAATAGTTGAGTGAGACAACTGACTCTGGATGAAGCAGAAACAATATATGAAATAGATGAGAACTGGAAGAGAAAATTTTAAATGTCCTGAAAGACCTAAGAAAAATGGATTTTTTGGATATAGACTGCCATAACTAAACTATAATTCAAGTGTGACAGCAAGTACAATTCCATTGTATTTAAGATCTCAGAACATGTATTACTGTTGGGTCACTTAAAGGAGAATATTTTCAACATCAAGCTCAAATATATTTTATTTATTTTATTTAATTAATTAAAATCACCCACTTAAAGTTTTCTTATTATTGTGATAATTATTTTATTATTGTGTTTTGTTTTTCTTGTAGCTTCTAAATTCCTTTATTATTTTTTGAGAAGAATGTATCTTTATAATATCTTCAAGTTAATGTAAACTTTTAATCATACAGGATATTTGGATATTATAGACTCTCTTTCACGCTCTTCTTTTGTCTTTCTCTCCCCTCTTCTCCTTTTTTTATTCATTCCCTTTTTCTTTCTCCGTTTTTTTTTTAACATCTTTATTGGAGTATAATTGCTTTACAGTGGTGTGTTAGTTTCTGCTTTATAACAAAGTGAATCAGTTATACATATACATATGTTCCCATATCTCTTCCCTCTTGCATCTCCCTCCCTCCCACACTCCCTATCCCACCCCTCTAGGTGGTCACAAAGCACCAAGCTGATCTCCCTGTGCTATGCAGCTGCTTCCCACTAGCTATCTATTTTACGTTTGGTAGTGTATATATGTCCATGCCACTCTCTCACTTTGTCACAGCTTACCCTTCCCCCTCCCCATATCCTCAAGTGGTGCTGGGAAAACTGGACAGGTACATATAAAAGTATAAAATTAGAACACTCCCTAACACCATACACAAAAATAAACTCAAAATGGATTAAAGACCTAAATGTAAGGCCAGACACTATCAAACTCTTAGAGGAAAACATAGGCAGAACACTCTATGACATAAATCACAGCAAGATCCTTTATGACCCAGCTTCTAGAGAAATGGAAATAAAAGCAAAAATAAACAAATGGGACCTAATGAAACTTAAAAGCTTTTGCACAGCAAAGGAAACCATAAACAAGACCAAAAGACAACCCTCAGAATGGGAGAAAATATTGGCAAATGAAGCAACTGACAAAGGATTAATCTCCAAAATTTACAAGCAGCTCATGCAGCTCAATAACAAAAAAACAAACAACCCAATCCAAAAATGGGCAGAAGACCTAAATAGACATTTCTCCAAAGAAGATATACAGATTGTCAACAAACACATAAAAGGATGCTCAACATCATTAATCCTTAGAGAAATGCAAATCAAAACTACAATGAGATATCATCTCACACTGGTCAGAATGGCCATCATCAAAAAATCTAGAAACAATAAATGCTGGAGAGGGTGTGGAGAAAAGGGAACCCTCTTGCACTGTTGGTGGGAATGTAAATTGATACAGCCACTATGGAGAACAGTATGGACGTTCCTTAAAGATCTTTCTGTTTTTTAAAAAGAAAATCTTTCTAGATCTGCTCAGAGATTTCATCATGTTACCTTTCTTCTTCTCTTCAGGATTGTCCTATAGTTCCTTGGATCCCGTATTCTCTTTCTAGGTCTTCTGGCCCTTAAGTAACTCCCTAAGAAAGGAACATGGAAACTATTTGCTTCCTGAGCCTTTATATGTTCAAAATGTCTTTGTTCTGATCTCACACTCAATTGAGAATAAAATTGGCTGTAGAATTACAGATCAAAAGTCGTTTTGCTTGGGGCTTGAAGGCACCGTTTTTTATTACTCAGGATGTTTATTTCTGTTATGGGTGATCTGGGCATTGTTTCCCACTTAGAAGATTTTAGGATCTTTTTTTCATTGATGTGCTGAAATTTCTTGAAAATATACCTTAGTCAGGGCTTGTTGTGTGGGGTTTTACTCATTTGTTTTTCTGGGGGTTTATTGGACTCTCTTAATCTTCAGTTTTTTTCAACCCAGGGGATTTTCCTATTGTTTATTTGAAAATTTCCTTTTACTATTTTCTCTATCTCTATTGGACTCATTTGTTGGCCATTGGACCTCTATATCTCATTTCTTTTCACTCATAACTTTGACTTTTATTTTGCTCTTCATTCTTTGAAATTTTCTCAACCTTATCTTTAACTTCTTCCATTGTTTCTATTTTTAAAAGTCACAATTTTATTCATAAGCATTTTTCTTTGCTTTTGATCATTTCTTCTCCATAGCATTTGTTCTTATCTTATGGCCAAACTATCTATCTATCAATATCAATTCAAGTGTTGTTGATAAATTCTGCTTTGTTCTTATAGTAACATCTGGTCCTCCAGGGTTGTAATTTCTGTGTTTTGTCTTGGTCTTTGTTATTTGTGATGTTGGTTTTCACTTTGTAAAGTGAAAGCCTGGGTTTATGATTCTAGGCTTGGATGTAAGCATCCTCTGTATGCCTCTTGATTGTAGAGACTAAGTTGGAGCATTCTACATCTATCTGTAGGTTATGTTAATTTTGTGGTTCTGTCCTCGTGTGAGGGGACAGCCAGCTCTCAAGCTCCTAACAACCAAAATGCCAGAATAAGTGTGCATGGGAGATTTTTCATCTTGGGCAACAACATCCACAAGAGAAGGTCAAGCTCTCCCCAGGGCATCCATTCAATTTCTACAGAGAACCCGTCCCCTTTATTTCAGTGGGGCTAAATACTGAGTTTTCTTCCTGTGATAGGCTGACAATATGTGCAGCTTTATGCATACAGAATTATAGTAATCATGTTAATTCCTTTGTTTTCAGTATACTTCTTGACCCAAGTACTGATTCTGCACTGGGGTTTCTGTCGGATCCCTTGATGGACTGTCTTCCACTTTCAGGCAGCCCTTTCATAGCCTGTTCTGTACCACTTGCTCCCATCCTAATTTTTAAAAAATTTTGATAAAATACACATGACATAAAATTTACCATCTTAACCATTTAAGAATATACAACTCTGTAGTGTAAAGTGCAGTCACATTGTTGCATAACCAATTTCCAGAACTTTTTCATCTTACAAAACTAAAACTCTATACTCATTAAACAACTCCCCATTTCCCCTCCCCCAACTCCCTAGAAACCACCATTCATTTTCTGTTTCTATGAATTTGATTACTCAAGTTACCTTATATATGTGGAATCATACAATATTTGTCTTTCTGTGACTGGCTTATTGCACTTAGCATAATGTTCTCAAGGTTCATTCATATTGTAGCATGTGTCAGAATTTCCTTCTTTTTAAAGGTTGATAATATTCCATTGTATGTATATATCACAATTAATATGTTATTCATCCACTGATGGAAACTTGGGCTGCTTCAACCCTTTAGCTGTTGTAAATAATGCTGCTACAAATATGGGTGTGCAAATATCTCTTTGAGACCTTACTTTTAAATCTTTTGAATATATACCCAGAGGTGGAATTGCTGAATCATATATTAATTCCATTTATAATTTGTTGAGGGACTGCCATACTCTTCTCTATAGCTGTTGTACCATTTTACGTTCCCATCAACAGTGCACAAGGCTTCTAATTTTTCCACATTCTTGTCAACATTTTTCCTCTCCCTCCCTTCCCCTCCACTTTCTTCCTCACTTTCTTCCCTCTCTCTCCCCATTCTTTCTCTCTCTCTCTTTCTTTCTTGTCCTAATGGGTGTGAAGTGATATCTCATTGTGGTTTTGATTTGCATTTCACTGATGATTAGTAATGTTGAGCATCTTTTCATATGCTTGTTAGTCACTTGTATATTATCTTTCAAGAAATGTCTATTCAAGTCCTTTGCCCATTTTATTTTTGTTTTTCAGCTGGAGAGTTCTTTATATATTCTCTATATTACTCCTTTATTAGATACATGATTTGCAAATATTTTCTCCCATTCTGTAAGCTGCCTTTTCATTCTGTTGATCATGCCATTTGATGCACAGAAGTTATAAATTTTGATGTAATCCAATTTATCTATTTTTACTTTTGTTGCCTGTGTTTTTGGTGTCATATCCAAGAAATCATTCCAAATCCAATGTCATAAAGTATTTATCCTGTGTTTTCTTCTAAAATTTTGATAGTTTTAGGCTTTACATTTAGGTTCTTAATCTAATTTAATTTTTGTATATGGTAATTTTGGTATAAGGAAAGGGTCAAACTTTATTCTTTTGCATGTGTATACCTAGTTTTCCCAACACCATTTTTGAAGAGACTGTTCTTTCTCTATCGAATGATCTTGGAGCCCTTATAAAAAATCATTTGACAGATATTGGGTTGGCCAAAAAGTTTGTTCAGGTTTTCTGTAAGATGTTACGGAAAAACCCAAACAAAATTTTTGGCCAACCCGATATATGAGGGTTTATTTCTGAGTTTTCTATGCTATTCCATTGTCTATATGTGTCTTTGGGACAGTACCACACTGTTTTGATTACTGTAGCTTCTTAATAAGTTTTGAAATCAGGAAATGTGAGACCTCCACTTTGTTCCTCTTTTTCAAGACTATTTTGGCTATTTAGTGTTTTTTGAGATCCCATATGCATTTTGGCATGAATATTCTGTTTCTGCAAAAATGCCATTGGATTTTGATAGGAATTGAATTACATCTGTAGTTGACTTTGGATAGTATTGACATCATAACAATATTACGCCTTCCAATTCATGAACACAGGATGTCTTTACATTTATTTGTGTCTTCTTTCAGCAATGTTTTGTAGTTTTCAGTGTGTAAGTTTTTTACTACCTTGGTTAAGTTGTTCCCATTCTAATTGTCTTAAACTTGTTTTTGTCTTCTTTCCTTCCAGAAATGTGTTGAAATCTATCTTTCAATGACTGCTCCACTCACTCATCTCCATTTCTCCTTATTGTTTTAGATTTGTTCTACATTACATGTCTACGGTCTTATTTCCCTGGAGACTTGGGAGTGATGAGAGGTAAATATGTATACCCAGCCTGCCATCATATCAGAATATGGTATGGCAGGGTAAGTATCTGTACAGTTGACCCTTGAACAACATGGGTTTGAGCAGTGTGGGTCCACTTATACTCATGGATTTTTTTCCCACTAAATAGATATTCCAACATTACATGATTTCCAACTGGTTGAATCTGTGGATGCAGAACCATGACTGTGGAGGGCTGACTCTAAAGTCATACACAGATTTTTGACTGCATGGAGTGTTGACTCATCTAATCCCCACGTTGTTCAAGGGTCAAGTGAATTCACATATGTCCATACAGAATACATTCATCAGCTAAGTGTGAGATATGTAATGTACATCTATAACTGTAGTATACATATTATAACATACATATACATATACTGTCATATATACATGAGATATATATATAAATTCATCATTACATATGCCATATATGTATCATATATCATCACATATTTGATGTACATATATATCATACACACATCATCATAAAGTACATACATCATCAAAGAGTGAGATATATGAGTTCACATATATAGCATGGATGAATCTTGAAAACATCATGTTAAAGGAAAGAAGTCAGTCACAAAACACCACATATTGTATGAGTCCATTTGTATGAAAGTCCAGAACAGGCAAATCAATAAAGACAGAAGGTTGATTAGTTGTGTTGCCAGAGGCTTGTGAAGGGGTTTAGGGAGTGCTTGCCAATGGGCATGGGGTTTCTTTTTTAGAGTGATGAAGTGTTCTAAAATTAGATTGTGCTGATATTTGCACAACTTTGTGAATGTACTAAAAACATTTAATTGTATGCTTTAAATGAATGATTTTTATGGTATGTGAATTATATCTCCAAGCTGTTAAAAGGTAAAATATAGACTTGAGGGAAAATGTAGAGGGATGGGATGAGAGCCAGAGGACAGAGGGTTTATTCTTGGTTAGGAACAGACACAGTTCTTTCACTATAATCAGATAAAAGACATCTCTCAGCCTTATTTTGCATTGCTCCTTTTTTCCTATGAAGACAGTCACTGCTGTTGATTTTAACTACATTTCATTTATATAAAAATATCCTGTGAATCCCACACCATGTAATTTGCTCTTATGCCATATTTCCCTGAGTGATAACTTCTGCTGGTGGTCATTAGCATTTTGGACATGAAGTACTAGACTCAGTCTCCTAGACGACCATACTCTTTCCCAGTCTACAGACAGATCCCAGGATCTACTTCATTATTTTTTCCATATTTTCTTTCTGCCTGAAATAATTTTGAGACATTCCTGCCCACAGTCTAGGGTGTCCAGCTGCATGGACTTTTAGATGAACCTGTCTTATTTTCTTGGAGCTGCACACATGCTGTTTCCATAGTCTAGAAGCTGGAGGTTAAGATGAGATAGACCTAGGTCTAGAGGCACAACCATTACATCATCTTCCTGAGTTATAAATGTGTCACACAATTACTTTCTAGTCAGTAGGCAGGTGTGAAAACCTGGAAAATTCTAGGTCACTTACTGCATAATCCTCTCTTATTTAAAGAAGGCATTTTAAATATTGCCCAGTCTTTTTTTTCTTTTTTTGTCAACTCCTAGTTTCTGTTTTATTCAGAAATTTGGGGTCAAATACTGTGGAAGGGAAAGGAGATTATTTCCAAAAATGAAAGTTAAATAAAGACTCTATCCGACATGTAAAAGTTGAAATAGGGGGGAGGAGAGAAGATGGCGGAAGAGTAAGATGCGGAGATCACCTTCCTTCCCACAGATACAGTAGAAATACATCTACACGTGGAACTGCTCCTACAGAACACCCACTGAACGCTGGCAGAAAACGTCCGACCTCCAAAAAGGCAAGAAACTCCCCCCGTACTTGGGTAGGGCAAAAGAAAAAAGAAATAACAGAGACAAAAGAATAGGGACGGCACCTGCACCAGTGGGAGGGAGCTGTGAAGGAGGAAAGATTTCCACGCACTAGGAAGCCCCTTCGCGGGCAGAGACTGCGGGTGGCAGAGGGGGGAAGCTTTGGAGTCACGGAGGAGAGCGCAGCCACAGGGGTGCGGAGGGCAAAGCGGAGAGGTTCCCGCACGGAGGAGCGGTGCCGACCAGCACTCACCAGCCCGAGAGGCTTGTCTGCTCAGCCACCGGGGTGGGCGGGGCTGGGAGCTGAGGCTCAGCTTCATTCGGATCGCAGGGAGAGGACTGGGGTTGGTGGCGTGAACACAGCCTGAAGGGGTTAGTGCACCACAGCTAGCCGGGAGGGAGTCTGGGGGAAAAAGTCTGCAGCTGCCGAAGAGGCAAGAGACTTTTTCTTCCCTCTTTGTTTCCTGGTGCGCGAGGAGAGGGGATTCAGAGCGCCGCCTAAACGAGCTCCAGAGACGGGCGCGAGCCGCGGCGATCAGCGCGGACCCCAGAGACGGGCATGAAACGCTTGGGCTGCTGCTGGAGCCTCCAAAAACCCTGTGTGTGAGCACAGGTCACTCTCCACACCGCCCCTCCCGGTAGCCTGTGCAGCCCGCCACTGCCAGGGTCCCGTGATCCCGGGACAACTTCCCCGGGAGAACGCACGGCGTGCCTCAGGCTGGTGCAACGTCACGCCGGCCTCTGCCGCCGCAGGCTCGCCCCGCCTCCTCTGTACCCCTCACTCGCCATGGCCTGAGTGAGCCAGAGCCCCCGATTCAGTGACTCCTTCAACCCCGTCCTGTCTGGGCGGGGAATAGACGCCGTCAGGCGACCTACACGCAGAGGCGGGGCCAAATCCAAAGCTGAACCCCAGGAGCTGTGCGAACAGAGAAGAGAAGGGGAAATCTTTCCCAGCAGCCTCGGAAGCAGCGGATTAAAACTCCACAAACAACTTGATGTGCCTGCATCTGTTGAATACCTGAATAGACAACGAATCATCCCAAATTCAGGAGGTGGACTTTGGGAGCAGGATATATTAATTTTTCCCCTTTTCCTATTTTTTGTGAGTGTATATGTATATGCTTCTGGGTGAGATTTTGTCTGTATACCTTTGCTTTATAATAGCTCTATTTTACTTCACTATATTATAGCCTCTTTCTTTCTTTCTTTCTATTTTTTCTCCCTTTTACTCTGAGCCGTGTGGACGAAAGGCTCTTGGTGCTCCAGCCAGGCGTCAGGGCCGTGCCTCTGAGGTGGGAGAGCCAACTTCAGGACACTGGTCCACAAGAGACCTCCCAGCTCCACGTAATACCAAATGGCAAAAATCTCTCAGAGATCTCCATCTCAACATCAAGACCCAGCTTCACTCAACGACCAGCAAGCTACAGTGCTGGACACCCTATGCCAAACAACTAACAAGACAGGAACACAGCCCCATCCATTAGCAGAGAGGCTGCCTAAAATTATAATAAGGCCACAGACACCCCAAAATACACCACCAGACGTGGACGTGCCCACCAGAAAGACAAGATCCAGCCTCATCCACCAGAGCTCAGGCACTAGTTCCCTCCACCAGGAAGCCTACACAACCCACTGAACCAACCTTAGCCACTGGAGACAGATACCAAAAACAACGGGAACTACGAACCTGCAGCCTGTGAAAAGGAGACCCCAAACACAGTAAGATAAGCAAAATGAGATGACAGAAAAACACACAGCAGATGAAGGAGCAGGGTCAAAACACACCAGACTTAACAGATGAAGAGGAAATAGGTAGTCTACCTGAAAAAGAATTCAGGATAATGATAGTAAAGATGATCCAAAATCTTGGAAATAGAATAGACAAAATGCAAGAAACATTTAACAAGGACCTAGAAGAAGTAAAGAGGAACCAAGCAATGATGAAAAACAAAATAAATGAAATTAAAAATACTCTAGATGGGATCAATAGCAGAATAACTGAGGCAGAAGAAAGGATAAGTGACCTGGAAGATAAAATGGTGGAAATAACTACTACAGAGCAGGATAAAGAAAAAAGAATGAAAAGAACTGAGGACAGTCTCAGAGACCTCTGGGACAACATTAAATGCACCAACATTCGAATTATAGGGGTCCCAGAAGAAGAAGAGAGAAAGAAAGGGACTGAGAAAATATTTGAAGAGATTATAGTTGAAAACTTCCCTAATATGGGAAAGGAAATAGTTAATCAAGGCCTTGAAGCACAGAGAGTCCCATACAGGATAAACCCAAGGAGAAAAACGCCAAGACACATATTAATCAAACTGTCAAAAATTAAATATAAGGAAAACATATTAAAGGCAGCAAGGGAAAAACAACAAATAACACACAAGGGAATCCCCATAAGGTTAACAGCTGATCTTTCAGCAGAAACTCTGCAAGCCAGAAGCGAGTGGCAGGATATACTTAAAGTGATGAAGGAGAAAAACCTACAACCAAGATTACTCTACCCAGCAAGGATGTCATTCAGATTCGATGGAGAAATTAAAACTTTTACAGACAAGCAAAAGCTGAGAGAGTTCAGCACCACCAAACCAGCTTTACAACAAATGCTAAAGGAACTTCTCTAGGCAAGAAACACAAGAGAAGGAAAACACCTACAATAACAAACCCAAAACATTTAAGAAAATGGGAATAGGAACATACATATCGATAATTACCTTGAATGTAAATGGATTAAATACTCCCACCAAAAGACACAGGCTGGCTGAATGGATACAAAAACAAGACCCATATATATGCTGTCTACAGGAGATCCACTTCAGACCTAGGGACACATACAAACTGAAAGTGAGGGGATAGAAAAAGATATTCCATGCAAATGGAAATCAAAAGAAAGCTGGAGTAGCAATTCTCATATCAGACAAA
Source organism: Balaenoptera physalus (assembly GCF_965194825.1). Taxonomy (NCBI): domain Eukaryota; kingdom Metazoa; phylum Chordata; class Mammalia; order Artiodactyla; family Balaenopteridae; genus Balaenoptera; species Balaenoptera physalus. The sequence continues at coordinate 35,629,522 of NC_138898.1, forward strand.
ATAGACTTTAAAATAAAGACTATTACAAGAGACAAAGAAGGACACTATATAATGATCAAGGGATCGATCCAAGAGGAAGGTATAACAATTGTAAATATTTATGCACCCAACATAGGAGCACCTCAATACATAAGGCAAATACTAACAGCCATAAAAGGGGAAATCGACAGCAACACAATCATAGTAGGGGACTTTAACACCCCACTTTCACCAATGGACAGATCATCCAAAATGAAAATAAATAAGGAAACACAAGCTTTAAATGATACATTAAACAAGGTGGATTTAATTGATATTTATAGGACATTCCACCCAAAAACAACAGAATACATATTTTTCTCAAGTGCTCATGGAACATTCTCCAGGATAGATCATATCTTGGGTCACAAATCAAGACTTGGTAAATTTAAGAAAATTGAAATTGTATCAAGTATCTTTTCCGACCACAACGCTGTGAGACTAGATATCAATTACAGGAAAAGATCTGTAGAAATACAAACACATGGAGGCTACACAATACACTACTTAATAATGAAGTGATCACTAAAGAAATCAAAGGGGAAATCAAAAAATACCTAGAAATAAATGACAATGGAGATACGATGACCCAAAGCTTATGGGACGCAGCAAAAGCAGTGCTAAGAGGGAAGTTTATAGCAATACAAGCCTACCTCAAGAAACAGGAAACATCTCGAATAAACAACCTAACCTTGCACCTAAAGCAATTAGAGAAAGAAGAACAAAAAAACCCCAAAGCCAGCAGAAGGAAAGAAATTATAAAGATCAGGTCAGAAATAAATGAAAAAGAAATGAAGGAAACAATAGCAAAAATCAATGAAACTAAAAGCTGGTTCTTTGAGAAGATAAACAAAATTGATAAACCATTAGCCAGACTCATCAAGAGAAAAAGGGAGAAGACTCAAATCAATAGAATTAGAAATGAAAAAGGAGAAGTAACCACTGACACTGCAGAAATACAAACGATCATGAGAGATTACTACAAGCAACTCTATGCCAATAAAATGGACAACCTGGAAGAAATGGACAGATTCTTAGAAATGCACAAACTGCCGAGACTGAACCAGGAAGAAATAGAAAATATGAACAGACCAGTCACAAGCACTGAAATTGAAACTGTGATTAAAAACCTTCCAACAAACAAAAGCCCAGGACCAGATGGCTTCACAGGTGAATTCTATCAAACATTTAGAGAATAGCTAGCACCTATCCTTCTCAAACTCTTCCAAAATATTGCAGAGGGAGGAACACTCCCCAACTCATTCTACAAGGCCACCATCACCCTGATACCAAAACCAGACAAAGATGTCACAAAGAAAAAACTACAGGCCAATATCACTGATGAACATAGATGCAAAAATCCTCAACAAAATACTAGCAAACAGAATCCAACAGCACATTAATAGGATCATACACCATGATCAAGTGGGGTTTATCCCAGGAATGCAAGGATTCTTCAATATATGCAAATCAATCAATGTGATACACCATATTAACAAATTGAAGGAGAAAAACCATATGATCATCTCAATAGATGCAGAGAAAGCTTTCGACAAAATTCAACACCCATTTATGATAAAAGCCCTGCAGAAAGTAGGCATAGAGGGAACTTTCCTCAACATAATAAAGGCCATATATGACAAACCCACAGCCAACATTGTCCTCAATGGTGAAAACCTGAAACCATTTCCACTAAGATCAGGAACAAGACAAGGTTGCCCACTCTCACCACTATTATTCAACATAGTTTTGGAAGTGTTAGCCACAGCAATCAGAGAAGACAAAGAAATAAAAGGAATCCAAATCGGAAAAGAAGAAGTAAAGCTGTCACTATTTGCAGATGACATGATACTATACATAGAGAATCCTAAAGATGCTACCGGAAAACTCCTAGAGCTAATCAATGAATTTGGTAAAGTAGCAGGATACAAAATTAATGCACAGAAATCTCTTGCATTCCTATACACTAATGATGAAAAATCTGAAAGTGAAATTAAGAAAACACTCCCGTTTACCATTGCAACAAAAAGAATAAAATATCTAGGAATAAACCTACCTAAGGAGACAAAAGACCTGTATGCAGAAAATTATAAGACACTGATGAAAGAAATTCAAGATGATACAAATAGATGGAGAGATATACCATGTTCCTGGATTGGAAGAATCAACATTGTTAAAATGACTCTACTACCCAAAGCAATCTACAGATTCAATGCAATCCCTATCAAACTACCAATGGCATTTTTCACAGAACTAGAACAAAAAATTTCACAATTTGTATGGAAACACAAAAGACCCCGAATAGCCAAAGCAATCTTGAGAACGAAAAATGGAGCTGGGGGAATCAGGCTCCCTGACTTCAGACTATATTACAAAGCTACAGTAATCAAGACAGTTTGGTACTGGCACAAAAACAGAAATATAGATCAATGGAACAGGATAGAAAGCCCAGAGATAAACCCACACACATATGGTCACCTTATCTTTGATAAAGGAGGCAAGCATATACAGTGGAGAAAAGACAGCCTCTTCAATAAGTGGTGCTGGGAAAATTGGACAGATACATGTAAAAGTATGAAATTAGAACACTCCCTGACACCATGCACAAAAATAAACTCAAAATGGATTAAAGACCTAAATGTAAGACTGGACACTATTAAACTCTTAGAGGAAAACATAGGCAGAACACTCTATGACATACATCACAGCAAGATTCTTTTTGACCCAGCTCCCAGAGAAATGGAAATAAGAACACAAATAAACAAATGGGACCTAATGAAACTTAAAAGCTTTTGCACAGCAAAGGAAACCATAAACAAGACCAAAAGACAACCCTCAGAATGGGAGAAAATATTTGCAAATGAAGCAACTGACAAAGGATTAATCTCCAAGATTTACAAGCAGCTCATGCAGCTCAATAACAAAAAAACGAACAACCCAATCCAAAAATGGGCAGAAGACCTAAATAGACATTTCTCCAAAGAAGATATACAGATTGCCAACAGACACATGAAAGAATGCTCAACATCATTAATCATTAGAGAAATGCAAATCAAAACTACAATGAGCTATCATCTCACACCGATCAGAATGGCCATCATCAAAAAATCTAGAAACAATAAATGCTGGAGAGGGTGTGGAGGAAAGGGAACACTCTTGCACTGTTGGTGGGAATGTAAATTGATACAGCCACTATGGAGAACAGTATGGAGGTTCCTTAAAAAACTACAAATAGAACTACCATACGACCCAGCAATCCCACTACTGGGCATATACCCTGAGAAAACCATAGTTCAAAAAGAGTCATGTACCAAAATGTTCATTGCAGCTCTATTTACAATAGCCAGGACATGGAAGCAACCTAAATGTCCATCAACAGATGAATGGATAAAGAATATGTGGCACATATATACAATGTAATATTACTCAGCCATAAAAAGAAATGAAATGGAGGTATTTGTAATGAGGTGGATGGAGTTAGAGTCTGTCATACAGAGTGAAGTAAGTCAGAAAGAGAAAAACAAATACAGTATGCTAACGCATATATACGGAATCTAAGGAAAAAAAAAAAAAAAAGGCCATGAAGAACCTAGTGGCAAGATGGGAATAAAGACACAGACCTACTAGAGAATGGACTTGAGGATATGGGGAGGGGGTGGGGTGAGATGTGACAGGGTAAGAGAGTGTCATGGACATATATACACTACCAAATGTAAAATAGATAGCTAGTGGGAAGCAGCCACATAGCACAGGGAGATCTGCTCGGTGCTTTGTGACCACCTAGAGGGGTGGGATGGGGAGGGTGGGAGGGAGGGAGATGCAAGAGGGAAGAGATATGGGAACATATTGTATGTGTATAACTGATTCACTTTGCTATAAAGCAGAAGCTAACACACCATTGTAACGCAATTATACTTCAATAAAGATGTTTAAAAAAAAAAAAAAAAGCTGAATTAATTCAACACAACAGACCCATCACTAAGAGAAATGGTGAAGTCTTTAAATGAGAAGGAAAATGATACCAGAAATGGTAGCTGCATAGGTAAATATCTAAGAATTTATTTATTATTAGTGGCCCTCCATTTGCTTTACTCTTGTTACTATAGTACCTGAGTGTTGATTAAATCAACAATTTTTGTGAAAGAAACACAAATGAGGAACAACCTGGTACAGCCATTGCTATGAAATGAACAGAGATTCACTGCAACAAAACATCAATTATCTTACAAGTTCATTCTGAAGTAATGCTTTCTATTGAAATATTACAGAAAAGTGCACAAATAATAATAATAGTAAATACAGCTCACTGAATTTTCACAAGGAGAGCACACATGTGTAACCAGCACCCAGATCAAGAAACCGAATATTATTAATACTGTAGAAACTCCTCTTACACTTCCTTCTAGGAACTACTTCCTCCCAACCTCTAACACTATAAATTAGTTTTGCCTGTTTTTGAATTTTATATAATTGGATCATACAGTATGAACTTAAAATATGGCTTCTCTCATTCAATCTTATGCTTATAAGATTCATCCATGCTGTCCTGTGTAGCAATTGTTTGTTCATTTTCATTGATGTGTTGTATTCCATGGTACAATTATACAATTTATTTATCTATCCTACTATGATGGGTATTTGGTTATTTTCATATTTTGGCTGTTGTGAATGGTACTTCTATAAATATTCCTATATGTGTCTTTTGATGAACATATGTATGCATTTCTGTTGAACAGAAACTCCTTGCAATGGAGTTGTTAGATAATAGACATATATATGTTCAGCTTTCCTAAATGATTGTACCATGAACCATATCAGCAGTATATAAAATTTACATATATACATAAGGTATATATATATATATGTAATATATATATATATATATATATAATTTATGTTTTGCCCCATTCTGTTATTTGCTTTTTCATTTTCTTAATAAAGTCTTTTGACAAGCAGATGTTTTAAATATTAATGCAGTCTCATTTATTAATTTTTCCTTTACTCTTAAAATTTCATGAGCCAATATGAGTAAATATTTTGATGTGGTTGCTAAAATAGCTAATGCTATTCAAAGCATCCATACTAATAGCATTATTACAAAGTGAGTGACAGTCCCACTCCTCTCTATGATGTTTATACCTTACAGAGAGACATTAATTTCTTTTTGAGCAGTACATTGTCTGAAAGGTTTGGAACACCTAGAGTGTGTTCAGGAAAGAACATCCAGGATGCTAATAGATTTTCAAAGCTTGACCTTTGAGAAAGATTTAAAGAATATGGTGACACTTAGGTTGAAAACCCTACACAACAGGTTTGAGGAAGTATTGCTTTGAAAGAAAAATTCATTGTGTTCTTTATCACTGCAAGAGGAAGAACAGATCATAAGGGCTGAAAGTGTCAGGGATATCAATTTCAACTTGTCAGGGAGCATTCAGTCTCATCACAGTTGTCCAATGATAGAAGGTAAATGGAGATGTTTCCACCCAAGAGTAGTGTTAAAAGGGATTCTGGTGTTGGCTGGAAAATGACCTAAAGGAAATTATCCTTTCCTGAGCACTGTATCTTCTTAGGTCCTGTCATAGGTTGGGTTTTCCAGGAAGCAGACATTCTGATTGGAAGGGAAGGAAGCAGGAATGGGCAGAGGGAGGAGTCAAGAGTAATGCAGACCCAGCAACAGCCTTGGCCAACCCTTCAGGGAACTCTGGAGCTGGAGAGCCCATTCAGAGTTGTACCAAACTGAACTGAGATGGCCAGGCCTTTATTCCCCCATATTGTTTATTCACTGGGTGTGAGCTGCCCTGAGAAGGACTGTGACCTTGGACAGGGCAGTTTTCTGCAACTGAGGCAATTCCTAAAGGTCCAGAGAGCTGAAGACCCTCTGATGACCACATTCCCAGGAGCTGGACAAGTCTTTCCTTGAAGGGGGACCGCATTATCTACAGCAGTAGGTTATAAATCTTTTCATAAATTTTCTTTTTAGTACATCTTTTTAAATTTATGATCTTCATTTGCTTTGTCATATCCATATAGTTTAACTTTATCCTCCCCAAGTATCAACCTGACCACCATTCCAAGAATAGTAGCAATGGCTCCAGAAGCCACCCCCATCTAGTACCTCTCCTTGGGATCAGGAATCTCCCTCAGTGGACTGTTAGGCTGCCCCACGACCATACACATCACCCACCCCAAAATTCCTGGCCATCACTCATCACTGTGGAAGCCCACCTGTGCTGTGGCTCATGAGTAAGGAACTGGGGCTCTGTGTGCTTTTTGTCCAGAAGCAATGTTGCAGCCTATTATCTAATTTCATTTGACAAATGATAAGCAAGTTTCATGCCCACTGGGATGTGGTCTTCCAGGACCCCCAAGGCTGCTTCCACAAAAAATGAAATGTCTGTCTACAAAATTCTCTGCTGTTACCTGGAACTCTTATTCCCAGAAGCAGCAAGAGCCAGATGTTGAAAATATTCCTGGAAAATAAGAAAACTAAATATTTAAGTAAAAATTTATTTCATATTTAAGCTGCTATTTCAGGTATCAGGATATGCTTGGATATGACTACTTCTTTATTTACAAAGGGGAATGGGGGAGCTTGGGACATGTGTCCTGAGGCTGAACCTCCAGAGCACACACTGGATCAATTTATAGGTCATTGGTAAGACGAATTGGGAGCTGACAGTAAAAAAATAAGATGTACATATTTTTAACATTACTATTCATTTAAATATTTTGCTTATTTGAATAGTTGTGTGTTATTTAGGGAGAGACTAGATCACAAATAGATGTGCTTTGGTAACAGGTGTTTCACAAGGGGCTGGCAGCCCATGGGCAGTCAGGTTGTAGGGTGGTACATTTTCCCTGGGGTCTCTTCAGCATGCCCAGGCACTCTGAATCACTGCTACCAAGCTCACCACTAAAAACAGGATTGATCTGTTTTTCTATAAGTTCTATATGCTTGGCTTCATCATGTTGAGCCTGGCCAGTAGTTTTTGGGGCAGGCATCTCTAGGTTAACCGCTGGGATGTGGTCACCTTAGAACAAACCTGGTGTGAATGCTGTGATCCTCCCCAAACAACCCCCTTCAGGAATGGGGAATTTACTCCTTGGCTGCTGGGATATAACAAAAAAGGTCCCTTAGGTATCTCTCCCAAGGTCTGGTCCCTATCGAAAGGCAGCCTGCATCCAATGACTGATCACTGTGAGGGGAATAAGGGCCCAGACCCCTCACCCTAACAAAAGGGTCACCTCAACTCCTGAGATCCCCAAAGGTTGAGACCTCTGTCAGAGCATCATTGCAGCTCGGTTTCTCCTTCTGTCCAATCCTGCTTCCTTCTCCTCCTTCTACATGTGTGGTTCCCAAGAGCTATCCAAAAGTTTCCTAAAGGTGAAAACAAAACAATGATGCTTATTTGTAAAGTATCCGAAAACACCCTATCCAGTAGTCTTGGTTTGGTAATGATGCTTTTGTGGCTATAGGCTCGGAAGTAAAACCTTTCTGGCTTCAAATCCTGGTTCTCTCATCTGTTCACTATAGGACTTTGGGAGATAACATCTCACGAGGCGTTAGTTTACTCATCTGTAAAATGGGTATATTATGTGCAACCAACCTCATGGGTGTGCTTTAGATGGGGTCCCACAAAAAGCAGACTGACATGAAGTTTAATGTGTAGGAGGCTATTAGGGAGGAAATTGAAATCTAGGACAGATAAATTCTAATGGGTGGTGGGGGAGATAAAGAGAAAAAGATCCAGATCATGGCATAGTGTCGAAGAAGAACTAGGCCTTGTAAACTTCCAGCACGATGGAGAAAATGTTACAAAGATATGGTCACAGGAAAAGTCAGGAAAAAAACAGATGTGAAAAGTTAATAGATGATTCTATTCCGTGGAGGAAAACATGTATTTTCATTCTTGATTATACTCCATCCACTTCCAAAAATAAGTGGATGTGGCTTATGAATTAGAGCACAGTACGTGGTAAAGACAATTTTTTCTAAGGGAAGAAAATTTCAAGAAGCAAAAGTATAGATATTTCAAGTGCCAGAAGTGAAAACTCATTTTATTTCATCTGTTTAATAAAGTATACTATTTTCTGGAAAAAATAAAATTTTTCCTGGGATTTAATCAAAGGGAAAATTTATCATGTGTTATTTTATATCTTCAAGGTGTTAGAAAACATCTACAGCAGAAATATTGTTTGACTGGATGTTTTTATTTACTCTCCATTAAACCTGAGGACATAACATTGCATATTTATTCTCTGAAGGCATTTTTATGTGAATATTAGGAAATATGGTCCATTTACTTTGCTTAAGCTTACATTGCTAACATAACTAAGGGATAATATTTAGAGAATATAGAGCAGTGATTCTCAACCCTGGCTGTATGTTACAGTCATTGGGGAGCTTTAAAATCCCTGATGCCCATACCACATCCTGGACCAATTAAATCAGGATTTCTGCTGGGAGACCAGGCATTTTCTTAAAGCTCCCTGGGTGATTCCAGTGTGAAGTCATGGTTGAAAACCACCAATATAAAGGACCGAGTAGTTACTGTGTTCATTAGTCTGCCCTTTTTAAATATCATTTTTTCTCAGTGGAAATTTTGATAAGTGCTGGGCTACAATCAAATAATATACCAATAAATATGTAAAGTGCTAGTATTATGGGAAGTTGATTAAATATCTGAAGTCAGCAAAGTGGGCCCAGGAGTGACTAAAACCAATAGGCTGTGTGATAAATTAGTGGGGAATTTAATTATTATTTCTAGGTTTACAGGGAAGTCAATCAATTGCTCATATTTTCAAGAGTCAAAGCCTGTGACCAAGTTGCTTTCCTCAGTAGTTTGCCACAGAACTGCAGGTTGGTGAAGGGTGAAAAAAATTCCATGGGATTGATGACCTTAAATATCTGGGAACACTAGGCTGATTCAGGAGATGTTCTAGGTTCCAAAACTGCAATTCCCCCAAATGACTGGAGACTGGTTGAAGTTCCCAGGAATTCTTCACTAGTGTAAGGTGGTAGCCTTACATCTCATCATAAGATCTAAGACCCAGATGGAAGTGCAAATCTTTCCTAGGGCTTTCATTCTTTTCCCCTGTGGAGGAGAGAGCTCTGAAAGGCTTATAGCTTGGCTCCTTTATTTCTGGGCCTTTCTGAGTCATTTTAGGTCCTACAATTCACCTTGGCTGCAAGCCACTACTCTTTTCACCCTTGTACTATTTGGGGTGATGCACAGGAAAGCTCAACTGACAAACAGACTAAAGTTTTGACCCTCAGCCTGTTCCTAGCTCTGAGACCCTAAGCAAGTTGCCAAATTTTTGTGAACCCATTTCCTAGTGTTTAATGTAGGGATAATCTATTATCAGAATGTTTAATAAGATGCTATATATTCAAGAAGTTTTATGTAAAATAATTGATGAAATGTTCAACAAACACAATTTAGGGAAAGAAAATCATGGCACCAAATAGGATAACTAGAGTTTTTCTAATCTGTGTTCAACTAAAAACATGATAGTGTTTACTAAAATAGATAGAAGGCTCTGACCAGATCCACTGACTAGAGGATAAAAGGGTGCTTATTTTCCAGTTCTGTGCAACATGGAAGTCACCCTCCACTTGAAATGTGACTAGGCTGAATTACAACGTGCTGTAGGTAAATATACACTGGATTTCAAAGAGTATGGAAATGAGAATGTAAAATATCTTGTTATTCATTTTATGTTGATTGCATGATTTATTTTGGACTCATAGGATTAAATGAAATATACTGTTAAAACTAGTTTTACATATCTCTTTTTACTTTTTTAAACAAAATGTGGCTCATAGAAAACTTAAAATTGAATATGTCTCACATTTGTGCCTTGTGTTATACTTCTGTTTGATAGTGCTGTTCTAGAGCTTCATCTTAAATACAATTTAATAGGAAAAATTAAACCTCATAAAAATCACATTTTCTGGAAACCACCTTGTCTTTTGCTTTTTCATACATTTGCCCTGCTGACACTATGATATGGGATTCCATTCTTGGACTTCTTTCATCTTATAACCGTGTTGGTTTGGGGCTATAGAAATTAAGCATACTTGAATAGAGACCATCATGGTTCTTTCATAAAATAAAACTCTTCTTTATTGTGAACAATATAACTGATAGATTTTACAAGGCAGATTGTGCTCCAATTTTTTTTCTTCTTTCACTGAAGACACTTTTTAAAGACCCTTGATTGCTCTCTGGATCATTTGAGATATTACCTATAATTTATTGGATACTTGAGGGAGAGTGAGTGGTTCTGTGTCTATGTGGGATTTGGATGACTGCCACCAGGATGGCAACAATCTAATTTTACAAGGGAAAAAATGGCACCAAGTAGAGTACAATAGCTTTCTGGAAGTGGAAGTCTGAAGTGCCTCTGGATCTTGCTGGCAGTGTGGTTTTTTTGGTGATAGCTTTATACTCAAGAGCTCCTCAAGGCTATGCAATAATAAAGTCAGATGTCATAGAGAGGCCTGATGCACAGCCACCTTACAAATACCTGGTGGAAACCGCTGTGAAATCATTAGAGTACAATAGTTGGGCTAAAGATCTGAATCATGCTAACTGATATGTGTGCTTGCTATGTGTCAGCTATGCGCAAATCTGCAAAACTGCTTCTATTTTGGAGTGTGTCCATTGAGAGCCATCAGCTGAAACAATTTGTCTCCACCTGTGGTTTTCCATGATATATCTGTAAAACAATCATGCTGCATGGTCACGTTCAGAGAGGCAGTCAAAAGACCTGTAAGTGTACTTAGAGTCTCGGATCCCACATTTCATATTTTCATGTAGAACAACTTTGTCCAGTAGAAATATAATGTGAGCCATATGTAATTTAAAATTTTCTCATAGCCACATTAAGAAAAGGGAAAGAAAAAAGTGAAATTGATTTTAATGATATATTTTAGTTAATCTATCTGAAATATTATCACTTTAACATGTAATCGCTATTAAATATTATTCATATATTTTACTTTTTTTTGTACTGTCTTAAATCTGGCGTGTATTTTCCCCTTACAGCACATGTCAATTTAGTCTAGTGATGTTTCAAGTGTGCAATAGTGACATATAGCTAGTGGCTATTGTTTGAACAGTGTAGACCTAGAAGCATCTGTGTGTCCATGAGTGATCTATCTACCCTTTGTATCCCAGGACGGTCCAGGTTGGCTGCATTTGATGTGGAGCAGGTTGGACCAGTGAGAGGTGCTGAGCCTTGATAAGGGTCTTATGGGCTGAGATACTTCTGGTCATTCTTGAGACAGGGCTTAGGATGACCCGAGGAGCATAGTCTAGTGGCTTTTGCAGAGACCTCTGGACTTCTGGGGAACTGTCTGCACTAATGGGCTCTGGATTAAGGAGTATGCCATGGAGCCAGGGAGAAGATGTGGCATCCTGTGCCATAAAGGGTCAAGTCAGCAGACTTGGATTACCCAAACCCTGCATATTCCAAGGGTCTGCACACTGGCCCTTGACAAGGTCCTAGGAGATAACCTCTGAGTCCCTGGAGTATCCTGCCTGATAAGAATGTCTTTGCATATCTCAGGCTTTGGGCCATGCCAGATAGTTTATGCTAGTGATGTGATTTATTGTGAATGGTTTTCATATGCCTGGAGCTTTGGACCATACTGTACCAGTTTGACCTCTTGGGGGCTGGAGTTTGGAGTAGCTAAGTTCAATTCCATGCCTATGTGATTGACCTCCCCCCAAAAAACCATGGACAGCAAAGCTTGGGTGAGCTTCCCTGGTTAGCGACATTTCTCACATGTTGCCACACTTCATTGCTGGGAGAATTAAGTGCTGTCCATACGACTCCATTGGGAGAGGACAACTGGAAGCTTGTGACTAGTTTCTTCTGGACTCTGCCCTATGTGCCTTCTTCTTGTGCCTATTTTAACCTGTATTCTTTCACCATAGTAAACCATAACCGTGAGTATAATAGCTTTTCTGAGTTCTGTGAATCTTTCTTGTGAATTTATCAAACAAGAGTGGTTGGGAACCTCTGACACAAACCACTTGAGAGTGATTTGGGGAGAGTGACACCCAAATAGGTACACTGTCTATTATGCATCAACAGTGTTACTGATAAAGGAAAGGGAACACAGAAATAGGAGTGGGAACATGGGGATAGGACCCGAAAGTCTTTGGTGCATTTATTATGTCAGGCACTTTTCTAGATGCTTTTCATGCAGGCTTTATCTGATTTAATCCTTGCAATAAATCTCTCATGTCTCTCTTGCAGAAGAGAAAATGGATATCCAGGCTCCAGCCCCCAAGAGGCCAAACTGATAAAGTGCAGCCCAAAGCTCCAGGCATACAAAAATCTTTCACCATAAATGAATGGTAGCAAGAGATCCCAAGCCCTCGTTCCAGCATACAACAGCAAAGATGTAGCCACGTTCCCGGGGACACATTGGCCATTGCATATGTGGCAGAGTCTGTGGTTTTCCTGCCCACATCCCCTCAACTCATACCGCATTCACTGTCATGAGCTCCTAGGCAGGCCGGTGTCTTCCTGCATTTCTAGGCCTGATGGCAGTTTGGCCATGTTTGGACTGCACGTGGGGAGATGAGGCCCTCAAACAATGAGACAAAGTAATTGGTGACTAAATACCTGCCTTTTCTGTCCTCTCTTTGGAGGCATTGGAGGCACAGAGCCTTTCACATGATTGCCAGTGAAATTGAACCCCAGTTGCCCACAGCCGTGTCCACTCCATCACACACCCTTTATTGGCAGTCTTTCTTACCCGTCTACTTCCCCACTCCTTTTCTGTGTGACCTGTGATCCCCTACCAAATCAACTGCCTGAACCAAAATCCTAAACTGAGCATCTGTTTTTGGTGGGGACCCAGACCAAGAAAAGAGATAGGATCATACCTGAATGAGAATATACAAAGCAGAAGGTTTGAAGGACAGTGGCACTATAGTTATGCCCTGTATTCTGTATTTGTAAGTGTTACTTTCTCAGCACACATATAGTTCTTTTTCCCATATTTGAATTAAGTTGAATTACTGTACACAAGTCTAGCATTAAATATGTACATGCTGCAAGTTGTCATGCATGGTTCTGTATTATAGTGTGTTCTTTGTACTTTAGTTTACTTGGCTAATTCTTCTTGTTTTCCACCCTTAATACCATTAAAGTATGAACCATCATTTGTAAAGCTGAAAGCCGATATTTACTTAATCAAAATTAGACTTCCTAATTCCTATTAAAGGGCAAACCCATTGGGGGAAAAAAATAGAGGATAATGCTCATATTATTTTTCAGAGAATAAACAACCTTGTATAATCCTATTATGAACATTAGCATACATTTCACAGCCCATCTGGCAAACAATAGAGGTCGTGACTCTGTGCATTTGAAATGCTATCCAGGGCATTGTAGTAAGAAAATGGCAAAACCTACAGCTGTGTCAATGGGTCAAAGAGCGGTCATAGGACATTTCTCAGACACCACGGATTACTCAGAGAGACTTTTGTGAAGACAAGCTGTGTGTTAGGAAACGTTTTTCACAGCTAAACAGGTCTGAAGGAATGGTTTATGTGATAAGCAGGGGTGGAAGCTGGGAGAGAACGTTAAGAACATTAACCTGTTTTTAGTGATTCGTGGTTAAGTTAAACTGTGACAAAACTCCAGTGTCTTATGAAATGCAAATTGTTATTATAACAGCCTCCTTCAAGGGATGCAGAAAATACAGTATCTGCTTCCAGTTAAAGAATTCTTTTTCAGAACTTCAATAGAAGTCACTCAAATGTAATTAGTTTTACTGAGAATTTCTAGCCTGGAAGACTATAAAAGATTTTGGACTTTTTTTCTAGCTCAGGTCCCCTTCCAAGGAGATTTTTTTCAGTAGTAAATACTACAGTGCTCCACAATCCTAGTTTGGTTGAATCTGTGGATGCGCAAGAACCATGAATATGGGGTGGGCGGGTCCCACTGTAAAGTTGTGTGGACTTTGGACTGGATGGAGGATCAGCACCCTTAACCCCTGCGTTTTCAAAGGTCAGCTGTAGTAGCTTATTTTATTGATATATTTTAGAACCCAATAGAAATATTAAAAGTAATGTAGGAATTGAGATCCATTGGACTCAGGATCGCCAGTTTTTCATGTGTATATGTCATACTCCAGTTATATGCACTGGCTTGGTTTCTTTGATTCATTTCCTTTCTCTGTGCCTATCTCTTTCTGGATGAAATATGAAATTCACATGAGGATTGAATATAAGATATGAAATTATATCTCCAAGGATTATTAGTGTTACATAGTATGTTTTGACTGCATTTCCATCTGAGCTAAACCTGGAAAAAGATGCCACCTCCATTAAATGCTGTTTTATTAGAGTGAGCATATATAACAGGTATAGTCTATTCTTTAAAATTAATATTTATGGATAGATTGACATTATCATTTAATTACTCACAAACTTTATAAATGTGAAACATTTGTCATTCTAAGCTATTTCTAATTATTTTTCTTGCATGCAGTTTACTTAGCTTGTACCTGAGCTTGAAGGCAACTTTGTCACATTCCTTTCTCTGAATGATAGGGATGAATTGCTGTGAATTTGAAAGGAACTTTAAAACTCTGTATCAAGTCTAACAGAATGATAGTATTCACTGCTTGTCAACATGGTCAGTGCAACAGTGAGTGTGAAATTGATAAACTGTCAAATCCCTGAGCTAATTCTTTCTCTGCAAGTATCATGGACCAAATGCATCTCTCTAAGTGGCCATGCATTTTTAGTAGGATCCACAAATAAGAAGTAACACTTCTTGCCAAAATACTAGAGGATAACAGCCTCCCTCCCCTCGACAGTCTCCCAATATCCTCTCCTTATTCAGGAGAACTTGGAGTCAGAACACAGAAGCCACTATCTTGGTATCATAAAGCATTACGAGTCTACACAAACAGAGCGATGCATGCCTGGCTAACCCCAAGGCTGGCAACAGGAATTTGTAGGGTATCAGAGAAAGTGAAGCCTTCTTAACATGCCATAGATATAGTCATTCTTTTTATCACAAAATGTGAACAACCATACATAGAACATGGAATTTTCTGCAACTTAAAATGTAATACAAGGAAGTAACCAGTCCATGACAAAACTCTAGGAAATGCACAGAAGAAAGTGAGCAATATCCAAGATCCCACTGGAAAAGAAATACTATTGCATCAGAAGAGAAACTAGTTTCATCTGACAAAATGATTTTTGTTAATTTCTTAATGATGAGGAATATTAGTTAAGATATTGATGTGACAAATACAGGCTTAAATTCAATAGAATGTATAAAGGCTCACATCTAAGGTTCTAATTAGCAGCTGGTTCTTCTCAACACAGAGAATGGAGAACCAGGCTCCCTCTACTTTGCGGCTCTGAATTTCCACAGGGCAGTTGAGGGAAATGGGAAAGAGAGCATGGAAGAGGCACATTTGTTTCTAACTGCCTTGGCCTGGAAATCACTGCCACGTATTTCTCATTGATGAGAATTCATCACGTGGCCATACCCAGCGGCAAGGAAGGGGAGGGATGTGGCCTGCAGCCGGGCAGCCTCCTCCGGGTTACAACTGTGTTCTATGGAAAAGGAGAAATGATAGAAGAGGGTAACTAGCCACTGCCGTAGGAGGAATTGCAAATACCAGAATTTTCGTGTGTGATGTCTGTGGGGTTTACCATCCAATGTCAAAAGAACAAGGAAGAAACTGTCCAGATAGATCTCCGCCTACTGAAGTTTTACTTATCCATCAAGACTCACATTTTTTTTTTTTATAAAATTATTTTTTATTTTTATTTCTGGCTGCGTTGGGTCTTCGTTGCTGCGCTCGTGCTTTCTCTAGTTGCGGCGAGTGGTGGCTACTCTTCGTGCGGTGCACGGGCTTCTCATTGCGGTGGCTTCTCTTGTTGCAGAGCACGGGCTCTAGGTGTGCGGGCTTCAGTAGTTGTGGCACGCGGGCTCAGTAGTTATGGCTCGTGGGCTCTAGAGCTCAGGCTCAGTAGTTGTGGCGCACGGGCTTAGTTGCTCCACGGCATGTGGGATCTTCCCGGACCAGGGCTCGAACCCATGTCCCCTGCATTGGCAGGTGGATTCTTAACCACTGCACCACCAGGGAAGCCCCAAGACTCACTTTTAAGTGTTCCTTTTTCCATGGAGCCTTCCCTAGGCCCAACAAGTATTTCCCATCCTGCTTGTTGGGGAATAGTGACTGCGTGGGTGCTGTGCATTCCCCACTCAGATTGCCATCACCAGGCTGTGCCCATCCCCTAGTTGCTGTGAGAACTGGCAGCTAAAGGCTCATTGCTGTTCCCTTCTCTGGAACTGCCCTCAGCCAAATTGAGACACCTTACCTTAGAGGTTACAGGACCTTCCCCTGACCCTGGGAACAGCTGACAGCCAATGACTGATGGACATGTGAGTAAAAGAGGCCATTCCCAACGCAGGACAAACTCTGCTCTTCAGGTCACACTCCAGAGCTCCCCATGGGCTTAGGTTGAGGCTAAACTCCAGCTCAACTCCTTTCTTGCCCTGTCCTGCTTCTCTCGTTCTCCTTCTCTGAGCACATCCTCCCCCACCCTGCAAGAAACTCTGTGCACTGGAAACCCTGCTTTAGGTTCTGCTTCTCAAGGACCAGGCCTAAGAGCATGAGTCACCTTACTTTCTAAAGTTGAGAGACTGTCTGTAATCTTCGTGCATTCCCTTCTACTGTATTTCATTTTTTCAGGAGTGAAAAAATGGGCCATAACTGCAATTTCATCAAAAAATAAAATACCAGAGTTTTCCTCACATCAGTTAAACTCTTTAATTTACTAAATCTTCCACATTTCAGGACTTTACACTGAGAAGTACCTAGGAGCCTTTTGTCATCCTCCATTGTCAGCAATAGTTTTTTTTTTTCTTCCACATACTAAGCAGGAGGGAGGTGGGCAAATATTTTTACATTTTTAACCATCAGGGAAGCCTCCTTAACCAAAAAATACAAATGAGCCATAGCATCCCATCCATGAGCAATTAGCACAAGGTGAACTGAGGATCAAATGAAATATGGTCCTCAGCAGGAGGTTAGTTCAGTGTCCAGGACATAGCAAAGTGGTCATAACTGTTTGTGTTTTTCTTACTTTTATTCTAAAGTGTTCCCCTATGATTTTGTTGTTTCTGTATAACCCCTGAGATAGGAAAGGAGAGCCATAGTTGGCCCCATTTCTCAGAAGTAAGATTGAAAACATCAGAGTCAGCTTCAAATCATGACTCCCCACAGCAGCAATCTGGGATGCCATTGATTTAGTCTGAATGTCCCCCAGTTTGCTACAGGAATCTCTAGAGTGCAGTCAGAAAGGGAACCTCTGTTTGTTTTTTATAACGTTCATTCTTGGCTTATGACAATGAGAACACTTTAGGTTCTGGAATGAATTAATGTTTCATTAATATATTTAATAAGAATCAGACATAACATCATTGGTGTGTTTTAATTAATTCCTGTGGATATATCTACATGGAACTATTTCTTGAGGTGAAACATTTAGAAACATAGTTTAGAACTACCCTGATTGTGAAGGTTAATGAGTCTTTTGCCTGTCTTCAGACAAAATTCTCATAATTTTCTAGATTAATGTGTAAATGTGGGAGTTCAGTTTCTCACGCAGACATTTAAACATCCCTATAATCTCTCCATCAGCAGGTAAATGGATTTCCCTCTCATAATCAAATTTTTGCCTATCAAACTATTTCTCTCTTGAAGTAACTCGACTTCTCCATTTTGCAAATCCACATACTTTTCTGTCTTTCCAGCCAAACATTCACCGTGAAAACTTTTCCAAAAACTCTGCAATTATGTTGTTATTTTCTGACTACCCAAAGTGTATCTTGGTTGTGCAGTTTGTTATTGGATTATTCAAGTTATCACTTAATTTCTGTCTATTACCAGTTGACAAACTTATCTAGATCACACTCTTGTTTGAGAATCATACTGCTTGAGGATATAGATCATGTTTTATATACTGCAGTGTAGCCTTCATTGTGCCTGGCACACAGCAGAGCATACAGAAGATGCTCGATATACGCTTGAATGTGTGAATAAATGCACATCTCATTTTCCTCGATGCCATCATTACTGGGTCTCTGAGATGAAAGGAGGTCAGGAATGTCATACGCTTCTTCAGCTCACTTCCTTGACCCAGTATGACCCAAGGGTGTTGGACAGCCAAGTGTGGAAAGGAATTCTCTCCCTTGCCCCCCTCTTCCAACACATCCTGCCTAGAGTCAGCTTTAGACATTGTTGGCAAGAGGATGTCTGTAATCAGGTAAGATGTAAAGGTCATTCCTACCTTAGAAAAGGTCTGTGATATCTTTCCCTCAACAAGGAGCAAGACCCCATTAAGTGTCCATCAAATCACAGATAGTGTATGGGTATGGAAGAAAAAACACACAATCAGGGCTGTGTGTTGTTACATATGGGAAATGTGAATATTTGATATATTTCTCATGGTTATTTTCTAAGGATGCAACTATAAAGTGTGTACATAACATATTATAATTGATATAATTCTAAGATGATTAATATATACTTATGTCACTGTCAATGTTTGACCATAGATTACTGTGGATATTTGGAGTTTTACAGCATAGCACTGAGAACCAGGGAGAGACATCTGCTTCCCTTTATGCTGAGTGTGGAGTTCTATGATTCATGTTTCTTAGACTCACATACTCCTCTAGAAATGTGCTTCATTTGGTCTTGCTTTATGTGTCACCCTGTTTGTGAGGACAACCTTGACATTCAACCTTTCAATTCAAATGAGGGTGAAGAGACTTGAAGAACATGGGCCATGGTGTCAGTCTCCAGCTTTTGCTGGTTTAGTGAATTTTGGGATGTGACTTGATTTCTCTGCTATTCAATTTCCCCATCTATACAGTGAAGATAGAAGTGTCTACATGTTAAAATTGTTCTGAGCATTAAATGAGATGTGTATAAGCCACTTAGCACAGTGTTGTTTGGAAAAAATATCCAGTCATTTATCCATTCATTTAACAAATATTTATCATGTACCTACTATGTGTCTGCTTACATTCTAGTAGAAAGAGACAATTTAAATAAAATATACAGTATGTTTTTCATATTCTATGGTGAAGACTAAAACTGGGGAGGGAGGGGATGGGAAATTCTGGAGTGAGATTTTTTGTGAAGGCCCCACTGATAATGTAAATTTGATTAAAAAAATACCTTAATGGGGCAAGGTGTGAAGATAAGGAAAGAGAAAAGAGGAAACAACAGATGCAAAGGACCTGGGGTTGGAGCGTGTTTAATGAGTTTGATGAACTCTCTAAAGGTCAGTTAGCAAGGAGGAGCAAAGATTAGATGTGCAAGGTGATGGGGAGCTTGATCAAGTAGTGTTTTGCAGCCAATTCAAAAGGTGTGAGCACAGTGATATGGAGGGAAACCTCCAGGTCCATATTCTACCACCTGCTAAGACTTTCAATTAGGGTAGAGAGGCATCTTAGACAATCACATGTTTTCCCTCAGCAGGTTGGTTGAGCAAAGCAGTCCATAAATTTTGAAACTTATTATAACTGTTCCCTTGCTCAGAGAAGACACAGTTGCCCAGTTTGGCAATCTTCAAAAGAATTTTATGATTTACTTTCGTTTTTAGTTTTGGAAAAAAAAATGAAATAAGAGGCATTTCTTATCAGCAACAGATGATGTTAGAGGATAATGGGGTAATATATTCAAAGTGCTAAAGAAAATTAACTGTTAACCTTGGATTCTACTTGGACCACAACTCTTATTGAAGATGAGGGTAAAATAGAGACTAACATTCATAAAAATCCACAGGCCTTGCTGAACAGACTTAAAGGATACATTTTTCATTAAAAAAAGCCACATTTGATTAAACATTCTTGCTGAGTATATCTGTGAAGGTGTTTTTGGATGAGATTGACATTTGAATCAGTATACTGAGGAAAGCAGATTGCCCTTCCCAGTGGGGGTGGGCCTCATCTAATCTGTTGAAGGCATAAATCAATGAGGCTGAGGAAGAGAGAGTTTGCTCTCTTTGCTTGACTGTCTTCAAACTGGGACATTGGTCTTCTGCTGCCTTTGAGCTTGTGCTTGGACTGGAACTATACTGTCAGGTCTCCTGGATCTCCAGCCTGCCAACTGCAGATCTTGGGATTTCTCAGCATCTATAACCATATGAGAACCAATTCTTTATTATCTATCTGTCTATCTATCTATCTATCCATCTATTTTTCTATCTTCCTATTGGTTCTGTTTTTCTGGGGAACCCAGACTAACACAAGGCTAAATTTAAATGTCATCTCCTCTAAGAAGCCTTCTTGTCTTTATTCTCTGGCTCAACCACTTGTTTCTTTCATAGTACTTGTGACAAACAGAAATTATCTCATTTGTCTGTTTTCTTACTTTTTATGTGTCTCCCCAAGTATGATATGCTTCTCAAGGAAGAGAACAAATGAGACCTATTTATTCCCTAAGCCTTGCCCAAAGCCCGATACAAAGTAGGCTCTCAGTAAATATATGTAGAATAAATGAGTCGATCATTAAACAAATGCTTGAGAGATGGGCATTTTGCCTGGGTAATTATACATTTTTCTAGTGGATTGAAATACTGTCTCTATATTTCTGACTTCCAAACCATAATCTTCAGTCTTGAATTTTCATCCCTGGAACTCAAGATTACAATTTCCAAGTGTATTTCACATATGTATTGCAAATATCCAAAACTAAACTCAATTTCTTTTACCCTCCAAATTTCCCCGTTATTACCCAATTTTTTTTGTTTATAATAGTACAAGCATTCACCAAAGTCACTCAAGCCCAAGACCAGGAAGTCATCATTCATTCATTCATGTATTCATTCATTTGTTAATGGAGCAATTCCACACTGGATCACAGCATACATAATGGTGAACAAAACAGACATAATACATGTCCTCATGGAGTTTATTCTATCATCTTTCTCACAATTCTAATTATATTGACTGCCAAGACTTGTATGTTCATTCTGCTTTAAGAATGTCTCTTGAGCGGTACCTACCTTTCTCTCTTTCACTCCTTTTCTAGATCAAGCTGACATTATCTCTTATCTGAACTTTTGTAACAGCTTTCAAATTGGTTTCCTTGCCTCTAGTCTCATTTCACACAAAATAACACTAAGAATTGTTTTTCCTAAATCAAAAATTTAACTACCTGATGGCCCTACAAAACCTTTCACAACTCACCGTCACTTACAAAAGACAGTTCAAACTCCTTAGCATGGCATGCCATGTCCTTTATGATTCAGCTCAGTCAAGACATTCAGATCTATGAACATAACCTCAAGCCTTTGCATATGTTGTTCCCTTATCCTGGAATCTCCCCTCTGCTTCTACATATTATCTTGACAAACTCCTTCAATCCTCTTCCTTCTTGTTGAAGCTTTCCTGACTCCTATGACCATCTAGGCAGATGAAAGAGCTTTTGGAACCTTATTC
Source organism: Balaenoptera physalus (assembly GCF_965194825.1). Classification (NCBI taxonomy): domain Eukaryota; kingdom Metazoa; phylum Chordata; class Mammalia; order Artiodactyla; family Balaenopteridae; genus Balaenoptera; species Balaenoptera physalus. The sequence goes on from NC_138898.1 coordinate 35,651,050, forward strand.
TCATAACCCCTTATAGGAATTTATGCCATCAGACTTCATTATGAATGTCAAACATGTTTACAGGTCTGGATTCCTCACTAGTGGGCAACTTCCGAGTGGAGGGCATGGTTTAGACAAACTTCTATCTGTACAGAGCTGACAACATTGGAAATATTACTGAATTTTTGCTTAATAAAGGAATATTGACTGAATGAAGGACATATGTTCAGTCATTTGTCTAAAAGTGATAGTTATCAGTGGCGGAGCTGACCCAAATCTCCAAATTCCCACTCTAGTGTTTTTTCACTAGGCTAAAGCACTTTTGTCATTTATCCAGTGATTGTTTAATTGGTTCAGAGGAGAAGAAAACAATAAGGCATGCCCTGGATTACAGGTTGGTTCAGAATCACCTTGGGTTTTTCTGAATCTATATATGCTTGGCTTAGAAATTCTGAAATATACTCCCTGAAAAAAAAATCACCAATTTTGGGAAAAGAATCACCAAGTGTACTCCCTGAAAAACATCGCCAATGCTAACGGAGGAAGTGGGGGGTTGGAGTCAGACAGCTGTGAGTTTGAACATCTATTTCTTCATTGATCAGCCTTGTTTATAGATGAGGAAACCAAGGCACAGACTTGTGTCATCTAACTGTTCTGTGCCTCAGTTTCCTCACCTGAAAACAAAGCACCATGTTTTGAAAGTTATTATGGGAATTATACCAGATGAATGACCCTTGACAAAAAATTAGATTATTTCCTGGCACATACTAGGTGTTCTAAAATTTAGTTCATTTTTCTCATTTTTTTCCCCTTGGGCTTTAATCAGAAATCTAAAGACACCAAAATGGCTTTTCCATTTGTGTGGGGAGAAGATGATCACTCTGCTGATGAATTGTCTGCATTTCACACACACTTTAACAGCCATGGGATGTCTCCACTGAGACTCCTTGTCACTCATTAGCACCATTGCAGGAAAGCTGATAAACCTCACCTCTTACTCAGCCTCTAACACAACTGGGGAAACCTCCATTTTCTTTTATCATCTGAATTCTGACCTTAAAGCTTTCACTCTAACCCAAGTGCTTAATTTATCTTCTGTGAAAAGCAGTCATTTTGCCCTTACATGGAAACTGCCATGCCCTGAGTATTCACAGTGAGACCAAGAAACAGTCCTGCCTGGTTCATCTCAGACACAAGGGAAAAGTCCCTCCACCCTCCCCTTCCATTGCAGGTAGAAGGGGCTTTGATTACAAGGCAGCATATAAAAACCTCAGGCTGCTATTGTACACTCCATGCTGTAAAGGTTTAAAAGTTGACAAAATGCCATGAATGCCATTGTATGAAGTCAACCTCATGTTTGTTTTACCTACTGTACATCACAGTACACTTCCTGATAGCTGAAAGTTTGTGTTGTTTTGACTAAATCTGGACAAATATGCATAAAATGTGTATTCAACAGATATTTCACTTAAAAACAAAGAAAGGTTTGTGTCTTTAGATTGCCCCAGAACCTGAGGGCTACTGAGAATTATAAATAAATTTGGCTTCACAGGCCTGCAGTCATAAATGACATTTCTTTAAATGATGGAAGGGGGGAGAATTGAGTCGTACAGGAACCTTCCGTTTAACTCCCTTCCTCCCAAATATGTCCAAAATTTAAAGAAAACTCCTCTAAATATAACCCTCAGTTGAAAAGGAGCTTTTGATTCCTAGTTATTGGGGAAAAACCTGTTTAACTATTTATACATTGCTTTGTTTTCCTAAAATTGATGCAGAAGGATCATGGGTCCAGCTCCTTTAAAACCCTATGTTTTATCACTCTCCAGTTGATGGGCGCAATCCAGCATGAGGAAATTAGAAACAGCTGGAGTAGACACAATAACTTCTTTTGAAAAGACAGCTCAAAATTACTTGAGAAAAATAGAGATGGCACCAGAACAGCATATCTCAAAATGTGGTTTCTGGACTGGCAGCATCAGCATCACCTGGGAACTTGTTCAAAATGCAAATTTTGGGGACTCACTTGACCTACTGAATTAGAAATTCTGAGAGTAGCACCCAGAAATCTGTGTTTTTGCAGTCCCCAGGGATTCTGATACACATGAAGGGGCGAAACATGAGACCTAGGCCATGGGAAAGAGTAGCAAGAGAGAGGGAAAAGTCAGGATTTTCTCTCTTGAAAAGCCAGAAAGGAGTGATTTGGGGACAGTTCATAATCAAAAGTGACTATGGAAGGTGCTAATCAAATGTTTAACACCTAACACTCCAATGTGCATCTGTGTCTAAGTCTGAAATTTAAAGACAGACTATAAACTCCTTCTAAGGACAGTGGAAAATATCAATACAAACCAAACAAAACAAGCCAGAGTTAGAAAAGATGTTGGTCACAGAGTAACAATAATAGTCATGTCACTTGGACTCAGATTTTTTTCTTGTAAGACTAGTCTATATAGTTATTTTCACATTAATAAGCAGGATATGAAATTAAATAAATGTATATAAGGAGATTATTAAAATACACTAATATACACTTTTGTTTCCTGTATGAGAGTAACTTGTAGTAGACAAATGCTCCTGCCCAGAAAAACTGGAAAAGCTATATAAAATACAAAAAAAACAAACAAACATGTTTTAAGGTCTCTGAGGGTTGTCTAAGCAGTCAGATCCTGGAAAGAAGGGAGCTCATTGACGGAAGCCTAACTTTTGCATCCAAGTTTCTCCTGAAAGTGAACATACCCATGACCCAGCAATTTCACTCTTATATACATACCTAACAACAATGCATTCACACATGCACCAAGACATGTACAAAGGGTTTCATAAATTTACTATTTTCAAGAGCCCTAAGCTGAAAACTACCCAAATGTCCATAAATCACAGAGTGGATGAGTAAATTGTGGTATAGTCACACATGAGATGATGAGAATGAATTAATCATAGCTGCAGGCAACAACATGGATGAACCTCACAAATAGAGTGTGATATATCCCACTTACATAAAGTCTGAAATCATGCAAAGGTAAGCTATGGTGTTTGTTAGAAGTCAAGATAGTGGTTACCTCTGAGGGCAATGGAAAATAGGAGGAGGAAGGAGCGGTCTTACTGGGTCTGGTCTTGTCCTTGTTGCCAAAGCCTGAACTGTGTGTTTGCTTTGTGGCAATTCATCTTGCTGGACACTTGAGATTTGGGCAGTTTTCCTTATGTAAACAGTTTTATAAAACCTTTTACTTTAAAAGAAATATTAAGAAGAATATTTCTTTTATTGTTTCTCTGTCATCTTCGTTTGGAGTCAGTCCATCAAATGTGTCTATGCCATCCTACAAAGGCACTGTGAATTCTCTGTGAGTAACTTGAGGCAGGAGAATGTTGTCACTAAGAATCTCAGATCAGGTAGTAGACAGCCTTGAAGGTGAATTGCTGGGTGGCTTTTTCCTCGTATCTGAATTGAGGTGATCACTACAGTGGCAGAAAACTTGTAGAAGTGAGTGAGGGTTAATAAGGGACTCCATCTGAAGTACTTAGCCCATACCTGTGAGTTCCCATGGAGGTGGGGGTGGACTTTTGGTCAAGAATAAAGTTGTGTATCTAAGAGAAATTGAAAATAACCTTCCTCAGGCCCCTGTCTCTGTGACTGCACCCTTTTTGAGTTACAGAAATATTATGATTACTCACTTGGCAGAGTGGATATCCCTAAGAAATCAAATTAGATCTGTTTTGGGCGAGGCAGGGAAGGAAGAGAGAGAGCGAGAGAAAGTGTTGGGTGAAGAAGAAGGCATGCCACCATGACTGGGAACTCTGGCCTGCGGTCATAGGAGCTTGATAAAAATATCACCTGTGCAAAGCAGGGCAAAAGTGCTAAGAAATCAAAACTCTCTAGGAGAATCCTTCAACCAAAAATTGATGGGAGTTTGTGGATATTCTCTTGCCCCTCGAGCAAGATAACACTGAGACCTGTGTTCTGCACTGTATCCCAGAGATGCCCAGTGGAATTGAGCTCCAGTTGCCCACAGTGGTAACTGGCCTGACAGCACACCCAAACTGACCACCTTCCCTTCCTGTATCACTTTCCTCTTTTCTGAGGTCATCTTCCAAATAAATTACTTGTACTCAATTACTTGTTCTCATTACCAGTTTCTGAGGGAATCTAAACTCAGACAGTCTTTGCCCTTGCACAACTCACAGTGCACTCACAGTTGTGCTTTTCTGGGAACTTCTATCAGCCAATGCACTATGGCTGCTTCCTTTGAACACTGTAATTACCACCATGCTGCTGAGGAGGCTACACTGTGCCCCACTGCTCTGAAAAAGACTTCTGTTGGTCCCTTCCCAGGTCCACTGTGCAGCCCCTGCCCCTTGCCTGTACCAGGTGTCAGGAATGGAACAACTGTTCCTCTGCTACCTAGGTCAGTGTCCCCATCTCTTTATTGTTTTTATTTGTACCATGAAGATCTAGTGGAACCAGAAAGAAACAATCTTGCTATCTTCTAGTGACTAAGACCTCCTGCTCTTTCTCCCTGAAACTCTTTGCTTGGCCAAAACCTTCCCATCCACCTGATAGTAGCTCCTGTCACTATTTACCTCTTTTGAGAAGTTTTGTTCCCCCGTCCTCTCCCCTAAAGTTGGACTTCCCCACGCTGAATCTGCATACTCTTATTGCTCCCGCTTCACCAGAGTCTTTATGTTAGTCTATACAGCTAGCCCTTTTGCTTTTGGATCCTGGGCCACACGTGGAATGAGAGAGTTCCCAGGGAATTCTCCCTTGAAGACACTGGGATGTTTCAATACATGACTTAATGCCAAATCTATAATAATCTCTCCAAAAGAAAGAATCTCCTGTGTTCTTAATTTTTCAGGATTTAATTTATTTTCTCCTTGTGCAGCATCTTAACACAAACTAGAATGAAGATGATTATAATGATCCACGGTCATGAATAAAAAGAATGATCTAAAAGTACTAATTAGACTAATTGGCACCCACAAAAATGCTCCAAATTTTACTTCACCTCTGATCACAGGATTTATCAGGGTGCTTTTTCAGCAGCAACACAATGACTCCTAGAGTCTGACTTCCTCTCTTTCTGCAGCATGCTAATCCAGCACAAAAACACTGTACAGATGTTGACCAGTGGGGGAGGTAAGGCCAAGAAAGCAATGTCCTGGCATCCTTAGAAAGGAGTCAAGGGACTGTCGTTGAACCTGCACTCCCTGGTGTAAGGAATTTTGTCTCCTAAAAGGTAGGGGAAATTTGCCTGGGGTGGTGTGTGTTGCATTCTCCAGGGATGTTTCTAAGAATCATATTATTAAAATAGCTGCTGAGCAAAAGGCTGCGATTCCCAAAGCCGCTTTGAACACAAGTAATAAGAGGCAGAGATGAGATCATCTCCCTAAAGGTCAACTGCATCCCCAGATGTGCACTTACCTCAGCCCCCACCCGCAGAGAACCAACGAATGGAAAGTGTGGGAACGCATGCCCACATGTCTGTAGCAGATCCAGCACCTGGCCAGGGCTGGAAGCCCGGACTCTCCCCACCCCCTGTTCTCTGCCAAACATTGTTCCGTGTACCTGGCCAGTGCCCGTGTTTTGCAGCCTCAGACACTTAACCACCTTTTCCGAAAGTACCTCACCCACTTTACCTCAGCCCCACCCCATCCCATCCCTTGGCCAGACCTGTAATTACAGGACCTGAAAAGCAGCCTCAGAGATACCACACAGAGCAGGGCAGCCCCCAGCAGGCAGCCAAGTTGTTAGCGTTTCTTTCTATAACATCCCTTCACTGTGGCCATCCTGCATCAGCCACTCACTGCCTCCCACAGGGGGCTGTGTCAGCCAGGCCTACCCCTCACAGTTTTGGGCCCAGAGCAAGAGTAAGACGGAGCCCTCCAGCCCATGGCTGGCATCTTGTCTTCCTCCCCCCTGGCTCTGTCGTCATGTGAGGGACCACAAATATGTATCGACACCCCACCCACTTTACCATCCCCCCTACAAACAGCAGCCCCTTGCCACTCCTTAGTCCTGTATCTGTGCATACCAGTCACCCCTCAGGGGGACGGAACCAAGAAAGAGACCCTGCAGGTTCACATGCAGGCTCAGGTTTATTTGGGCAGGGAATTCCCAGGTCCCACGATGCCTCTCAGGGTGTGGCCTAGAAGGAGGGGTGTAGGCCCCTGGAAGGTACATCCACTTGGCCTGCAGATTCTTTGCCCTGTGGCGAGGGGTGCAGCCAGGGAAAGGCCAGAGTTGAACTCCTTAAGAGGGGGGACCCAGGACGAGGCACCCACCACCTGCTCTAGCTTTGGTACCACCAACTTACCAAGGGGTCTCCTGGTTTCTCGTGTCTTCTTTCTTCCACTGAAGTCATTTGTGGGTCATCCAATCAAAGGTGTTCATTGGTCCCATTGTCCTCTGATGGAAACACAGCTTCTCCACTAGGCCATCCACAATCTGAAACCAACCTTCCTTCCAAAACCCTTTTCTTCCCACGCCCGAACACTCTGTGACCAGAAAATGGGATCTTAAAAGGGAAGACCCAGGCAGCAAAGAAACATGCCTGAAGTGGCTGCCGTGTCTTCTGAGAATGAGGAGGTCACCTGACATCCCTCAAGCCTTCAGCTTTCCTAGTTCTACTCCACATTGTGAGTGGAATTTGGACAGAGGAGTTTGTGTGGCAAGTCAAAGCCACTTGTCGTAACTGTCTTGCTGGAGGTAATATTTTCCTGTCTTTCCTGACAGTCATGGTGTTGATCCAGTTTCTGCCTTCCTCTCCTGGGCACATCAGTCACCTGGAAGTACAGACTTCCAAGCCTACAGGGATTTGTTCTCTCCTTGCTGACACTTCTGCTGCAAGAGCTGTGAGCCCCTGGCTTTGAAGTCTTTGGCCTCAGGTAGAGAAGAGATCCTCCAGGAAAATGGGCCAAGGCCCATTACATTTCCACAGTCAGAGCAGCTGCCCTGCCTCATTGTCCTAGGTAATTTCAGTGGCTCCCCATCTCTCCATCCCTTGGAGGAGGGCATTGTTACTGCTCATAGTTTCTCTCCAGAGTAGTCACTACTCCTTAGCCACACTCAGTCAACCCAGGCCACAGACCGTCACTAATTACACACGCTCAGTCCCTCATGGAACTTCATACATCCAAAATCACAACTCAAGGTGGTGAAACCCAGACCCTTTTTTCTTTTCCTCACCTATCTATTTCTCAACTGAGAGCCTGGGTTACATGCCCAGGGAGAAGAGGCCTGAGACTGAAACTCATCTCTTTTCACCAACACGAAGCCCCCTTGAGCTTGTCTTCATGGACCTCAACCATCATCATGATTAGGCTGCTTTGGAGGGGGGGGGAACTGAATTTTCTGGGCTGCAGTCAGCTCTCACTATGTTGTTGGCAGGGACCAGGAAGTTCTGTTGTCCTCTTGTTTCCCATGGGCAGGGATAGCCCTCAGGGAACCTCTCAGAACCTGGCTCTGTGTAAGTACCCCCTAGTTCTCACCCAAGTTTCAGCAGCACTGGCCTCAGTTTCCAACCTCAGTAAAGCTCTCTGCCCTCAGGTCTTCTGTCTCCTTTCTCTTGCTTTCCTGGGGAGCACCAGCTCCTGGCTTCTCTCTAAAACTGTCACTGATTGTTGGGGTACTAGCTGAATTCCAAGTACTCTCATTAATGGCCTCTTGGCTATCAATTCTAGACATACATCAAAATGCTTTCATTATGATTAGAAAGTGAAATCTCCTTTATCTAACCTAAGGAGAAGGGGTGAGATCTGGAAGCATTTCTGAAGCTTTGTCACTAAACGGTACCTGTGGAGCTGAAGCCTGAGGCTCCAGGAGTGCCAGCCCCACCACTCCATGTCTAGGTGAATAACCTCTGTGTGCCTTGGTCTTCCTTTCTGTGGAATGCGGGTAATAAAGCTACATAGCGTAGGCCATGAGATAATGTAATACCCTTAGCCAAGGGCCTGATACATAGTAAGTGCTCAATGCATGCTTGATGCATTACTGTCTTTTTTGTTATTCAAATTATTATTACTGAAAGAGAAAATTGCCCTTCATGAAGGAGAATCATGAATCCTCCTATGGGTTCACTTCTCCTTACAGAGAATAATGAGGAGAAGTCTTCATTTAGAATATAATTGTGCCTACAATGCAGAAAACTGGTAATTTAGAAGAATCAACCAAAGGATTTGAGAACCAGTGCTGAAATGGGCTACCACTTCTTAATGCAAGTTGTAATAATGGCTACATTTATGGAGACTTAGCAGTGACCAGCTGCTCTCATAAGAACTTGATCTGCATCAATTCATTTAATCTACCCAACAACTCTTTGGGGTGGTGCCATCTTTATTCTCACTGAAGAATGAAGGTATTGAAGCACAGAGGAATTAAATATCTTGTCCAAGATCACACAGTTGTAAGACTGAGAAACAAGAATTAAACCCAGGCAGTCTGACTTTATTCTCAGCTACAGATCACAGCCCAGAAGCCAGAGGCTCGACAAATGGAGTGTACTTATCTTCAGATGGAGGCTTCTTTCTACTGTGAGCAGCACTTGGACCAATTACATTATATTTAGGGAAATGTATTTCTTCCTTAATGTAGAGATAATTTTAGTAACTCTGAGGTATTGGTTTGGGAGATATTTGGTCTTATCCCTGAATGACTAGAAGTAATTCTTATTTGACTTCTCTGATTGGTTGAGAGATTTTGAAGTGACCAGACATGGAATCCCAGTGCCCACCCTAGACTGTCAATCTCCAACCTCACCACCCCCTCCACCTTGCCCTTGACTGAATAACTCACACCTTGTAGAATGTCCTGTTGAAGACTGCAGTAAACCACAGATGGCCTGGTATGGGGAGGACAATGAACTCTGGGGCTAGAGCAACCCTGTGAGTTTGGGCTGGAATTTAAATTATTTTGCTTTGAAGAAAGAAGCATTTCCTCTGAGGAGGAAGACAAGTGTATAGGGGATCAATACTAAGAACTTTGCTGGTGTATTTCCTTTGGACTATGGGAATATTACATAAAGAAGACAGTTTAAACTTTTCTGAGTATCCACTAACCAAGCTTGTTAGAGGCCAAGTTATGGAATTTGGTATATACTATGGAGGACCAAAAGCAAAATGTGTGATCTTTGCTTTCATAACTTGATAACATCATTGGAGAGACAAGGAAAATGGATGGAAGTACATATGGTGTTGGGTCAGAAGACTTGTCACCGAATCCTAGTCATTTAGTCTTCCTGAGCCTCTGTTTTCTTCTCAACAAAATAAAAGGACTTTTGATTAAATAACTTCTTGTACAGTTTAGCTTTGAGGAGAATGATGTAGATGAGAAGCATTTGCAAATTTAACCTTGATGCAAGTATCATTGTTATATTTCATTTATTCATTCAACAAAAATGTGTTGAGTGCCTGATATATGCCAGGCACTCTTCTGAGCACATGATACACACTAGTCAAAAAAGAGATAAACAGCCCTCCCATCAAGAATCTGACATTATAGCTGGGGGAGACAGATGATGAACAATAAGCAGTATAGTAAGTAATTATATGTTTGAAAGTGCCATAAAAATCTATAAGCACAGTAACAGAGATTGAGAGTGTGCAATTTTAAATGTGGGTAGGCTTTATTGAGAAAAATGACATCTGAATGAAGAGCTAAAGAAAGTAAGGTGGTTGCCTGTGTGGATACCTAGGGGAAGAATCTTCCAGAGAGAGGAAACACCAGTGCAAAATCCCTTAGTTGTGGGCTCATCTGGTTAGAGAAAGAGCAGGGAGGTCAGTATACTTGGAACTGAGTAAGCGATGAGGAGACGATAGGGGATGAGATGTGTGGGACTTTGCATGACTTCATAAGGGCTTTAACTTTCTCTCACTGATGAGTGAGGTGGAAGGGGAGAGGCTCTGGAGGGTCTTAAACCCAGTAGTTGTAGCAGGATGACTCTGGTTGCCATTGTTAAGAATAGGCAAGATTAGAAGCAGGGGGACCAGTTAGGAAGCTATTGCAATGGTCTAGGCAAGGGGTAAGGGTGGCACAGGCCAGGGTGGTAACAGTGTAGGTGGGAAAAAGTAGGCAGAAGCTGAATATATTCTGAACATAGGTTCAATGGAATTTTCTGGCTTTCTCCACTTTGGGATAATGCAGTCACTCTGAGGTTAGTCCAAGTCATTAGTACTCATCAAAGAACAAAGAATAACTAGTGGAAGCTGCTTTCTCCAGTGAACACTATTTACTATGAGGTTAGTGTGAGGCCCAGCTCTTCATCTCTTCCTCTACTCCCAGGCTCAGGTGGCCCTTCCCTCTCAGAACTCATGCTGTCTATATGCCCAGTTCCTCTCTGTACATCTCATCCATACATGAGTTTGGTGCCAGTCACCATCTACTTCTCATTTACCCACTGAGTGCCTTCTGCAACAAACTGGGATGTGAGTAATTACATAGATTGATAGATAGATAGATAGATAGACAGATAGATGATAGATAGATAGATAGATAGATGAATAACTCCCAAGTAAGATAAATGTAGATACAATAGTCTCTGCATTTGTTTATGTGCTTGCTTAGTTAGAAGTGTAATATAAAATAGTGCACCAATTGAGCAAAAGGTCTAGTCTTGGTGGTATTACTTAGTAATTGAATAACTGCAAACAAGTCACTTAAATCTCTTGGGCTTCTACTTTCTCCCCTGCAAAATGAAACAAGTGGGAAAGGTGCCCTCCAAGAACCATTTAAGTTTATCCATTGCACTTTCTGCTTCCACTGTGCCTCCTGTGCCTTTGTTATTTCCTTTCATTTCTCCAGGCTGTTCCCCTGTAGCAACTCAGCTTAAGCAATATCTTTTCTCTCCTGATTTCTTCTCATCCTCACCTGCTTCATGAGCCTTCTCCACCGTCTGCCTTTTTTTCCCAGTAGATGGCAGTGTTCAGTTTTGTTTCCCAGTGATAATTCTTTCCCCTACTTGGAGGGACTTGGTCTGCTACCCATTCTGCAAAGCTTGTGTCCCTTTTTCCCCTAGAGGTGATCACAGAAGAGGAAATAAAGGAAAGAACTGATGAGTGATGAGAGGGCCCCCCTTGAAACATTTGGGGAGGCCAAGTAGCCTCCCCTTGCTTCTCAAGCAGGTTTATTTTATTATTCTAAACTATGGGTTAGAGATAAAACAGAAAGTGTTTTCCATACTTCAAAGAATGATTCCAACTCATTTGATCCTTTGACCCTGTGAGGTTGATAATACAGATCTCATTTATCTCAGCTCTTGAAGTTGTCATAGGATATCTCTGGCTGCCATCGTTAAGAACAGTCAGGGTTAGAAACAGGAAGACCAGATAGGAGGCTCTTGCAGTGGTCTAGGCAAGAGATGGTGGTGGCTATGGGCTGGTGGGAGTGGAAGTGGGGAGAAGTGGTGTGGAGATGGGGAGATGTAGACACACTTCAGGCTTGTTACCTTGCGAAACAGTCTCCCCCGCCACTGCTGTGCACTAACTTCTGCAAGACTCTCAGTTTCTCTGGGTCTCTGAAGTCCCTCCCTGCTCTAGTACTCTATGAATCCAGGTAAAAAAAAATGATCTACAGTTGTAGCTTTCAAACCATTTGACAAGGGACACACCATTAGCTGGTGATGGAGTGAGAACTAGACACCAGGTCTCTGGAAGGTACTTCTCCTTGCTGCTGACTGAGGATGGTGGGAGAAGGTCTATTTCAGCACTCAAAGTTTCTTTTCTTCCCAGAAGAAATCTTGTGGAGGAAAACCAATACATTTAACAAATCAAAGCAAGCTGCTCTGTTTGAAGGAGGGTAGAGTCTTGAGCTCTCTCAGCCCCTAAGACTTCAAGGAGCAGGGTAAAACCACTGAGAGAGGAAGCAACAGCCCTGCTAATGGGCCTTTGAAGCTTCATGTGTTCTGCACTGACTTATGCTCATCGAGGAATTCTGGGACCCCTGAGACCAGATTTTCTTCAGCTGCCTTGAGAAGATTTTTCAGGGAGGAGAATATAGTGGAGGTGGGGAGGAATTTTTATCTGGGGTAGCAGAAGCTATCTTGGTGTGGGTTATATTAGGGTGGGTGATGTCACATTCCAATTAAAAAAAAAACTTTTATGGTTCTTAATTGACAAATGGATCAAGTTCAGATTTATTAGCATAGATAAAGGAGCTTCATAATCTGTCTCCCTTTGACCCCTCAAACCCTGGAGGGTACACTGTGCTCCTGGCATACCACTGAAGATGCCATGCCCCTCAACATTCATACTCATTCTGGAAAATATGGCTCCAGGACTTTCCTTAAACAATACTCCTGGAAAACATTCATAGCATTTTGTGCATAATTCTGTTATAGGCCATATCACAGTGTTTGTCTTCTCACCAGCTTCCTCCCTTGCTTGTGAGTTGCTTGAGAACAGAGACCACGTCTTACCCATCCTTAGCATCAAGCTTAGTGTCTGACCCCAGAGCAGGTCTTCCTATGCTGAATCAGTGGATAGCAGAAGATGTTTGGGGTTGCACTGTACTGTTAGGAGGTGAGAGAATGCCATAAATGAAGAAGCTAAGGGATGATTCAGAAATTTATTACAGAGAACTTAGTCAAATACAGCCACTGTTGCCTCACAAAGAACTATATACATATATAGTTAACCAAAACGTTTTATGTCAACCAGTTTAGTAACAAAGAGATTACATGGTTTGTTGTTGTTTGAAGATGCCCTTATCAGAGTTCCTTTACAACCCAATGGGCAAATAGGGCCTCAGTGTAACCCAGAATATAAGGACCCATGAATTTAGCATACATGATAATTCAACCAGCACTGTTTGATGTTACCATCCTTTTTAGAAAAAAAATAATCAAGGTCAAATTAACTGTGAAAACAGGTTTATATAGAAAATCTGACCTATGTAAAGAAAATGAAGTACTTTATTACACACTAATGGTACCAGTTTGTATACAAATAATAATGCACAAATTTTATTTGCACATTTATATTTACTCACTCATTTGTCTATTTGAAGGTAATGCCTTCAATATTTTATATTGGAGCTTTTTATTTTTTCTCCAATTGTTCCAAATAAATTCCTTTTGCAGTTTACTCTTATGATCATAGATGCTAAGGAGGAAATGACTCGTTGGTTAATGTTATTACAGCTGCTATATTTTCTATCCTTTAGAATTTAGATTTTTTTCACTTACATATTTAAATCAACTATGTCAAATTTTAAAATATCCCCTGCATTATTTGAAAATATTATATTAATTTAGTCCTAAGTAGTATTTCTTTAGATAAGCAATTTAAAAAGTTTTCTATGGTCTTAAATTTGGTGAGATTTTATGATGAAAAGGAAGTGTGGTGTAGGGTTCAGAGCACAGACTCTAGGACCTTGGCTGTCTGGATTCAAATTCCATCTCTGCCCCGTTTCTGCATGTCTCTGAACAAGTGACTTTACCATTTTGTACTTAATTTATCTCATCTGTAAACAGTGGAAATAAATGTACTGACCTACCTCAGCTACTGGGAGCATTAAATGACTTGAGATGTATAAAGGTTATAGTTTGAAAGGGCAAGGAAACGGATTCTCCCTGGAGCCTCGAGAAGAAAGCCACCCTGCCAATACCTCAGCTTCAGCCCAGCAAATCTGTTTTTGGTATTCTGACCCCTAGAACTGTAAGAGAATAAATTTATGTTGTTTTACGTCATTAAATTTGTGGTAATTTGTTACAGCAGCTATAGGAAACTAATACAGATTTTGATAACGTTCACCTAATAATGGGCAAAATTATTCTGCAAGAACAGATCTACAATATTACCATAAAAATCGGTAGAAAAATACAACTCCTTTTACAAAAATTCAATTTGAAATACATTTTTAAAATCCCATCAGTTTCTGGTGGATAGAAATCAAATTTTTAAAAACCCAGTAATGTGTATTTTGAAGTTGACATTTTATATTGAAGACATAAGTATAGCATTCCCACATCTTCTGATTACAATAGAATGTTCCATAGGGAAGATGATTAAGTCTTCCCCATTTAATTAAACATAAAATAAAATCTTTGAATCCTTTTTTTTTTCATCACAGGATTTGGTCTGATGCCTCTGAAAGACTGAATGGTGCTTTACTTTTGTGCATTACTGCAGAATACTTTCTGGTCACTTTTATCTTTCACTGAATAGAATTCATCACCTTGGAAAATGAAACAAAGAAAAAGGAATGAAGGAAGGAGGAAGGGAGGGAGAAGGAAGAAAGGAAGGAAGGAAGGAAGGAAGGGAGGGAGGGAGGAAGGATGGAGGAAGGAAAGAAAGGAAGGAAGGAAGGAAGAAAGAGAAAGGAAGAAAGGGAACAGTGTTTACAAGTAAGAACAAACTTTACAACCATCATCAACAATTTACAACTCTACCCCAAGATACATGCAGACTTATAATCTTCTTCCATTAAGTCTACAGAAGTTTAAAACACTACAAAGGATATGAAACATTAAAAATAAAAGCCCTCCAAGTGTATGCACATGCATGCACATTCTCCAAGTACACACATGCCCATAACCACTGCAACCATTAAATAATACTCATTCAAAAACTACAGCAGGGGGCATGTGGAATTTATCACCTATCCCCTTTAAGTAAATACTTTCCTTTTCTTCATGCTTTCTGCTGCCTGTGCCTAACCTTGGTTCATGATCTCTGTGTAAAGTAGGACAGACTTTTTTTTTGCCAAGATACATAAAAATCACCTTTCTGGTCCCCAATACATGTCAAGGCATCTCAAACTACCTGCAAATAGTTTTCAAGAACGGTTTTGATAATATTGTTTAGTTGGCAACAGTTGTAACCAGTTCATTGGCATTTTCTGATTATCACCTTTTTCCCTGTAGAAATCACCTTCCCAGTATTTGACTGAAGTTGGCACCAACAATCTGCTAGACAGACCTGCTTGTGGAGACAGGGCATCTCTGAGAACAGCTGATCCTTTCCTCAGCGTCCACGCCCCATCAAGGTATTTCAGCAAAAGAAAGCATTTTTACAAGGATCAAGGGAAATACTGTATATAAATCAACATGGAGGTTAAAAGCATAATTTTAGATTCATATCTCAGCTCTTGGCAAGTTCATAAAATCCTTTTGAGCCTAATTTTAGCATGTGTAAAATTGGGGAAATACTAGCTACTCTCAAAGAATTAACAAAGACTACAGGAGCTAATGTCCCTATGATCAGTTTTCAACAAAGGGCATAATCTCCATGGCTGAGTAAACCAATCACCAGCAGCAATGACAATGCACAGGACAAAATTGTCTGGACAGCACTGTATTTCTTATCAGTGAAAAGATAGATGACTCAGATGGGAGGCGTGGGTAGTGGGAAATGTTGCCATCTACATATAAGGCAACTTCCTACTTAGACACAGGCACAAAGTGTAGTGAAAGTATTTCTCATGAAGTCATTGCAAGCTAATAGTTATACAGAATCCACTGACACTTTTACATACATATGCATCATTACAAAGTGCATCAGTGAACATTTCCCTGGTCCTATGTGTGGTCACAATAGAGAGGGTGACGGCTGAATGTGAGCTGGCTGTCCATTTAGGTCTCTAGTTCCCACGTATTCTCTAATCAGGCAGGTCTGTTTCAAGAGCATTCCGTGCTCATTTCTGAGACTGTGCATTCACTTGGACTGCTTTCCATTTTAGCGCACCCTCTTTCTCCTTCCACTCACCAAATGCCCTCCTATTCCTCCTGAGCCCCCTCCTGCCTCCGCCCCTGTCCCCGCCCACATCTCTCTCAGGAACCTCCCATCACTGTTCCTCACGTTGATAAGTTTCTTTCTCTGAACTGCTGCCCAGTCTGGCATTGGATCAGAGTTTGAATAATGCAGATATGAACCTGTCAGGGACCCACTGAGTTGGAGCATAACAGAGCATCTAGTCTAACCCCCTTGTTTTCTAGATAAAGAAGCTGTGCTGCAGAGTGAGGGCATCTTGTCAAAGATCACTCAGAGAGTGAGTGGCCAGGCTAGGACCGGCATCCTGGCTTCTTGACGCATAGTCTACAACGCTTCCCACTTGGCCACTCGGATGCTATGTTGTTCCCTGTGTTTCATATTTCTTGCTGATCTCTCCTCTTGGTTGTATAATCCCCTTTTTCTAATATTTTGATCCTGTCCCTTTCATTGGAGAGTACAGTGAATTATAGCTACTTCTTGATTATTTGCATGTAAATGTGTGTCACACTCAATATAGGCGTTAAATTATTCCTGGTCTTCCCCAATTTGTTGGTATTTGGGGGAAAATGTAGAAAATAGGCTGTCAAATTACATTGTTTTCAAAATTGCAAATTTGTTTCTCCCTTCTTCACGTAATATTTTACAAAAATATGCCTACTTTTACAAACTGTATATCCTGCTGATAATCAAAGTGTGCATGAAGAATATACCTATATCCATAACTTGCATGCAATATACACAAATGCACTGAGTTCCATTAAACATATGCATGTTTAAAATAATCCCTACCTCAAATGCCAACTGAGGGACACTCTAATAAAAACTGACCTAGAATCTTTAAAAATGTCAATGTTATAAAAGACAACAACAACAACAAGAAACTGTTTCAGATGAAAGAAGTATAAAAGCAATATCAATAAAGTGCAATAACCCTGGATTGGGGCCTAGAGCAGGAAAAATAATGTATCTATGAAAGATATTTGGACAATTGGCAAAATTTGATTATGAACTGTGGATTTAGATATTAGTGTTGTATTAATGTTAAACTTCCTGACTTTATTAATTGCAGTGTGGTTACAGAAGGGAATAAGACAATGCCTTTTTTCTTAGGCGATATCTGATGAAGTATTTTAAGGTAAAGAGGCATCATGACTATAACCTACTCTCAAATAATTTAGTTAGATAGATAAATAGATGGATAGATACGCAGTTGAAAGACGACGTGAGAAAGGGAGACAGAGAGACAAAGAGATGGAGAAAGAGAAAGACAGAGAATAAAAATAATAATACAAATAGGCTAAAATAAAGAGTTTTTTAAAAGTTAAGTTTACTACCGATCTGTATTCTGATGTGTTCTGTCCCTCCATATGTTCCAGTGGATTCCAGCAGCTCTTGGAGCTCGACATGCCTCATCATTCATGTCCAGCACAAAAGAGAAAGACTTTTGCTCCAGAATTCCACATCTCTCTGCCCTCCGAAAAAGTCCTGTGATTCACTCTGTTTGGCCCATCCTAGTTGCAGTAGTACCTCTGAACCAATCACTGTGACCAGGGAAGGGAATGAACTGATTAGGTCAGCTTCAGTGGTGTTCTCTGATTCTGGAGCTCTGGATGGATAGTTGGGGTCGGCAGAGCCCCCTGAATCCCCAGACCAGAAACAAAAGAGGAAAAAATGAGCTAGGCTGGGTTTTAACTCCTTGCTAAGATACTGTTAAATAGCAATAGGATCCCGAAGTGGAAAAGAAAGCAAAAAGTCAGAAAAGAAAGGGGCATGGAATATTCATAATCCATAACTCAAAGCTACTTTAAGTGCTATAGCCTTCCAAACTGTTGTCAGTCACTGACACCTGGGTGTTAATGAGTTTCTGGTCTTTCTTGGAAAAGTTCTTAAAGACTAAGGAGATGGAGCAGAGGAAGTTCCCTGAACAGAAATGGGAATTTGGAGCCCCTGCCCCCAAAGACAGGCTTTATACATCCCACAATTTTTCCTAAGATATTTTCCTATAACAAACACTACTGAACTAATTGTGTAATCTTCTGTTTTTAAGTGTGATGTTTTCATTATTAAGAATCCAACTCTGTGAAGTTTATCACATAAATCATATATAGAAATAAATAACTAAAGATCTTACATTTCTTAAAGACATTAGGAGTGTTGTCTCTGGACTTTGAAAACTGAAATTATATCTTTTTGGCAATGAGTGGTGGTGGTCTCCTTTACCTAACCCACCTACTTACTGACCAATGGTCATTTAAAGGCAGAGCTATGGCCTTCCAATAAATAAATAGAATTATTATGAATGCCTTCTGCAGTCCTCACCATCCTGTGAAGGAAGGGGAGAGGAAGGAGAAAGGGGGGTTGGAAGAAAGTCCCTAACACTGGAGAGTATTCATTCACTGGGGCTTGGAGAGATTTCTTCTATCATCCATTTTGTATTTGCATCATAAACTCTAGGATGGCTCCTCTAAATTAGCTTAGGGGAGGGAAAAAGAATACACAGAAGATTTTGGTTTAATTCTAGGTTTATTGCTGATTAACTATGGGATTTTAGATCATTTTTTTACTTTTCTGAGCTTATGAGTACAGAAATGGCCCTACGTTGATCACATAGATGTTCTGATAAAAAGAAAAAAAAAATTCACTGTTGGGAAAGTCAACTTCTATGAAGCTTTGCTTGGAGACCCAATCAAAAGAGCTGCTGCTAACCTGAAGGTCTAAGAATACATCATGATTTTTGTTCCTATATTTAGGAAAAGTCTGATTCTGAGGTTTATTTTGCACAGTCTAGCTCATTCTTGACTGTGCAACAAAATATTCAGGAAGCTACTTAAAATACAGATTCCTGGACCATATTCTAAATTCCTACTAAATCAACACATCTGAAAGTGTGGCCAGGAGGTCTGTACCTTGAAATGATCTCTAGATGATTCTGAGCAGCCAGATTTGGTCTAACCCAGTTGAAAAACTGGTATTTGGCATGGAAATCAGAAACCCCAAATTCTACCCTCAATGCCATTTATGACATAATATTGGAAAATGGCCAAGTAATTTGGATCCCTACTTCCTCATCTACAAAACAAAGGGCTTAGACAAGATTATCTCTGTTTCTTTCAGTAATAATGTTTATTATTTTACACGTGATCCCTTCAGTTATTCCAAAGAAAGTTGTGGTATGAATTAGAAACATTAATAATAATGTTCTCAATTAAGAATATGCTCCCAGGGACACAAACTCTGATATGAATGTCTGAGTTACTCCATCCACATACATCAGCTGAGTTCTTGTGACCACAGCCCTGTTCTCTTAACAGAGGCTGCCTGGCAACTTTAGTGTTTCCGACCCAATACAAAGAAATAACCATATACAAAGAAAGACCATACAAATATTTAGGCTCCCACCTCTGGCCTGTGCCCAGGGAGTTTTCGTGGGAAACTCCCATGCTTACAAATTGGGTTAACGTGTGAAACCCCCACTGTATCAGTGGGGGACAGTCAGTAGAATGGAATGCTAGGAGAGATGAGACAAACTGATTGACGTATGTAGGGTATAAATTCTGCTCCAAATATAGGCACCTCGGTGCCTTCTCCTCCCTTCTCTGCCTTATCTTGCATGGCAAAAACTGTTTAGATGAGCTGTATTCCCAGAGCTTATTCACCAGTTGCAGTTGATGGCTCCAGGCCAATTGGTTACGTCTAGCCTCAAGAAATCCCAGGTTTGGGAAAATTCCCTTCAGCTCTATCATGCCAAACACCTTGTTTCCATCCATGTATACCAGGTGACTGAATGAAAAGGGTAAGGGGGATGGAGGAATGAATGCATGCGTGGGAGCTCTTGCCCTGGTCTGCACTATTGAGTCATCAGCATAACGTGCCAAATTACTCAAATAAGTCTGGTCATGTTCACATTCAGCAGTAAGGAGGATACTCTGTATGACTCGCATGAGGACATGAAATGCCAGCAGGATCCATATAATCAACATCCTGCTTGTGCCAAGACGGGTGGGTGGAGTCATGTGCCACATGCAAGGGATTCCTAAATGTTTACTCTAATTTGCTGCCTGGTTATATTTGACTTCTGTGGGTTGGCACAGCAACCATTCTATTTAATTCTGGCCCTTCTAATTGTTGGAGGAACAGTCAGGGGCTTTTATACTAATGTTTAAAAAAAAGCAGTTGTTTGGGGTCATTGTTCCTTCTCCTTTAGAGTAATTGTTGAACATAGTGTTGTGGTTAATAGCACAGATTCCAGACAAAGATGGGTTTGGATTTCAGTTATACTGGTTATACTCCTAAGCTGTGCTTGATTTCTCCATGCCTCTGCCTCCTTCATTTCCATAATGGGGATAATTAACAGCACCTGCTGCATGGGGATTTAGGGAAGATTAAATAAATTAACATGTGTTGAGTACTTAGTATGACGCCTGGTACATAGTAAGCACTCAATAAATATGATTGGTTTAGAAGCACCCATGATTCATTATTTTGAGTTGTGTATGTGTAGATCTTCCCAAATAACCCAGTTTTTCAAAAACTCTTGTGTAGAAATGACTTTTCTACCCAACAGTCATCAACAAAATCTATGACTCATGAAGTCCATTCCGTGCTGTTAACTGGTGAAGCCATTTGACCTTGAGAGTTTCATTTCTGGCCCTGAGCAGAAGTTTTATTGAAAATCTATGACAAAATACCTTTGACTATGTGCCTTTGTGTACCTGAACTACACAGACCTGCAGAAAGGGATTTTAATTCTGTGCTCTTGAACCCATGCTCAATACCCTCTCTCAGGCGAGTGCCTTTCAAATTTAATGTCGACACAAATCACCTGGGATCTTGTTAAAATGCAGCAGGTCTGGGTGGAGCTTGAGATTCTGTGTTCTAACAAGCTACCCGGTATGCAAACGTTGGTCCCATGGAGCACACTTTGAACCCTGAGATTTGGGCTGCTGTGCTGGATCTGACACAGAAAGCCACTGCATTGTTTTGATGGAGGCCAGAGGCACTGGCAGAGTGGCACCAGACCAATGCCTATTTTACAGGTAATTTTATGTTCGTGTAAAGAAGAGGAACTGGGAAAATCTAGGACAGTGATCATCTCAATCCCATCTGCATATCAGAATCACTTGATGAGCCTTAAAAAGGTATTCTAGAATCCTCACTAACCTAACTGAATACAAAACTTGAGGGAGGACAGTTCAAACATTTTTCAAAACACCCCAGGTGATTGTAATGTGCAGCCAGACATGAGTACCACTGCTCTCAAACAGTGGTTCTCCCACCTTAGCACACCTCAGAATCACCTAGAGGGCTTGTTAAAATAAAGATGGCTGGACCCCACCCCCCCAAATTTCTGATTCACCAGATCGGCAGAGCCTGAGAATTTGCATTTCTAACAAGTATGCAGGTGAAACTGATGCTCATATTTTGAGAATCACTGCTCTAGTTTATAGAAAGTACTCCACTCATTCATGCATTCATTCAGTAATTTGACAAATATTTGCAGAGCCCTATGTGGCATACAACATCCTAGATGCTGGGAATATAATAGATAGTAAGACATGATCCTTAGTAGTAGATAGGAAGAGAGTGTACAGCTAGTAAGTAGGTAGCACTGGACACATTAAAAAATGCATAGGAGAGGCACTGATCCCAGGAAATGGGAATGTCTGTCCCAAGGGAAACCTTAAAGATGAGTCAGAATTAACCACAGGGTAAGACCATGTTGGGGGAGAGGGCAGGACAGGAAAGATTCTGTCAGGCAGGAGACTGGGTGTGTGTTGAGGGCAGTCCAGAGTGCCTCTGGGCTTAGCAGTGGAGAAGCAGGTGCTGGGCAGGGGAGGGGAAAGGGTGGGCAGTGTTTGAGAGACTAGACAGAAAGAAGCCAGATCATGCCGAAATTTGTGTGCCATTCAAACTTTATTCCAGGGGGCCAATGAAGGGTTTTAAGTAGAAAGTGATATGATCAGCATTGCTTATTGAAAATATTATTCTGGCCACAGGGTGGAGGATGGAATGGAATGGAGGTAAGGAGACTGTTTATGTGGAAGAAAATTGAGGCTATTGTCATTTTAAGATGTTTACTTGCAAATCATCTCAGTGTCCTTTTTCCTAGGTAATCAGATGTCCCCCTGGTCATCTCAGTGTGAAGTCTGGAGTAGGCATAGGAAAGTAGAGTGAATACAGTGGATCTTTCTATAATAGTGGGTGAAAAGGGGTGGGGCAGACCATCTACACAAAGGATTTGTGTTTGTGCCAGAGTCAGATGTGAGCAGAAAAGTGAAACTTTACTTTCAATGTAGTACTTACCTGGAAGTTATTTTGAGGAGTTGTTAGCCACTTCAACAAATATTGATATTTAGCAATATCAATTTAGCAATATCAATTTAGCCCTTCATCCAGTTCTGTAATCTCAGAATCATCTGAACTTGAAAACAGTTGGTCGAGGTGGATGTGTGTTGCACCTAGTTAGGAATACAGCCTCGTGAATAGGGAAGTTGTCATCTGGGTGGGTGGGCAGTGGGTCATGCTAATGCCAATCTCACTCCATGGGCAGAACTAATGTCCTTTTGGAGCCTCTTCCAAATATAATCAGAGGGATGCAGGGCTGAAGGGGTATTGGAGATCAACCTGTCTTCCTTATTTCACAAAGAAATGAATAGTGTACACTTCCCCTGAAGTGTGGAAAACTACTACGGCACCTGGTCTTTCTTACATTTGTGTGTATTCACAAACTCCCAAAGCACTATATTATTTTGAAATTAGAAATTTCTGAATAGATGGAGGATTCAGAGCTCTTACAGCTAAATGCTAAGGAAATATTTATTGATGTCGGGATACTTTAAATTATGGTCTTCTCTCTCCAAAAATATTTCCCAGCCATCAAATTAGCCACTGAATGGAATCCTTCAGCATTTCGAATCCTTGCTCTACTCCTAGTAGCAATGGACTACAAACAGAATTTCAAGCCACTCTGGAGACTGAAAGATTTTCCCCTCTTTTCAACAGTTGGAGGACAGGTGCATTTATTGGTTTATTAATTTATTTATGCTAGACATACTTGATCTGTACATTAGTTTATTTAGGATTCACAATTGTGTTCTGGGGTAGGTTTTCATCATTCCAATTTTACAGAAGAGAAAATGACATTTGAAGGAGGTATGATGTCCAAGATGACATGGCTGGTATGCAGGGTACTGTGGCCAGGACTGTCTGACATCAAACCTTCTTAGCGAGTTTAGAGTTGAAGGTAAGGAGATCACTCTACTTGGAGAAGATGAGACCTCAATTCAGCAGTCACTCCGGCCCTTCAGTCGAGAGAGAAGTGCACCCTGGACTGTGGGGAGGAGCTACAACTCGCCACAAGTTTGGTTCTGTTAAGGCAGAACTTTGTTTTGCTTTAAATATCACACTTGATCTTCATTTTCATCACATGGAATGGCACCTAAAAGGCTACACCCCAGGTGGAGGTGTCCTCTCAGATGGACCTGGAATACCTCCTGAGCTTTCCAGTCACCCTGAAGCAGAGTTTAGCAAAGAGATAATAATTATTATTCCTCTCTAAGCCTTGAATTTGAGTACAGCTCATACAAAAGTGATCTTTTCGCCTTGGAGACACGCAACTTCCTTGCCTGGATTCCACCTTCTCATTTGGCCTGTGGGTTTAAAGCTGTAGTGTGTTGTTTGCCATAATAATTGAGCAGTAGGTGTTTGAATAACCACCCACTTTGTAGTTGCTTATGTATTTATTCCCACTGCATCCAACCCGATGTCATTGGGCAAGCATATGCAATGCATAGTTGGATAACTTTTGAAGCCAGAGCTCAAATGAGTGGAAATTCAGCTATCTTGACTTCTGACACTTCAGATTCCCAAAGTGTTTTTTAGCTCCTTGATAGTCAAAATGTGGCCCATGTACCAGAAGTATTAGTATCACCTGGGAGTTTATTGGAAGCACAGAAATGCAGATTCTCAGACTCCACCACAACATAGTCAGCATGTGCATTTTAACAAGGTCCCTCATAATTTAGGCACACAAGGTTTGAGAATACCAGAGAACTGTTGGGAAGCAGGTTTCTCTTTCTTTCCAGGATGTACAGGCAACAAGAAGGAGCCTTGGCAAGAAGCTTGAAAGACACAATTCCTTTCAGAGCTTGTTTCCTGTTTGATAACTTACCAAGTCTTTATAACTGGAATGCAAAGTGAGGGTTCAGCCAAGGAACTGGGTGAGAGTTAATGGATCAATCTGCTCTCCCCCGTCAGTGCTTTTACCGCTGACTTCTGGAATGTGTTTGATGAAAAGAAAGTGACTTCTTCAGACAGAAGATACTGATGTAGCCTGCTGAGGTTAGGACCTATAGGAACAATGCACCAATGTTATCAGGACTTTGTTTGCCTCCAACTCCATTCCAAAACTGACAACAGGAGAGAAAGCCTTTTCTAAAGCCCTTGCTGTCAGTTGTCATTATTATAAATAGCCATATGCCCTGCTTCTCCCTGGGGGGATGCGGGCATCATCGTTCATTTCTTATTTGGATTCAGTTTCTTTTCAATAGCTTTTTAAAAGTGGATCTGAGAAATGGAACTAGTAGCAAAGTAACATTTGCTTCCATTTATCTTTCCGAAAGCTTAGATATGTTAAAAGTCAAAATCAGAGAAGGAAGTTCATGCTTCTTTCCTACCATCAGCTTTGATGACCCTTTATTAATGAATAATGAACACAGAAGTTAGCTCTATTTCATGTTCTATGTTTACCCCAGGATTTCAGTAAAAAATAAAAGTAAGGAGGATCAAAAGAATCCTAAATCACTGTTGCCTCCATCAACTCACCCATTGGCAGCCTCTCACACCAGCTGATTTTCCAAATAAGCATTTTTTACCTTTCTCATTATGGCTAAGAAAGGTTATTAATACAAACCAATTAACCTGAGGCTGGGTTTCAGAATGTGGCTATAAGGGACAAGACTGACCAATGGTTTATAGGTATATGAGGGTAAACTAAGATCTGCTGGCTCCATCTGAAAGGGGCAATTTTCAGAGAAAAGGAAATCTGGCATCTGTAGTGGCAGATGCAAGCAAGACTTTAAATTTAATAGTGCTACCTTTTTGTTATAAAGATGTATTTTCGGGAGTGGGAAAGCATTTGGGTCAATGAGACCTCTCTACCAGATTCCCCTCCTTTGTTAGTTTCGCAAGCATGACAAGGTGAGTGGAGTCAGTCAATTAGCACCCCTGCTTGGGAATTATAAAGATACCTTTTACTCTATTGGCACCAAGAAACTGAGCCAGGCAACAGGCAACACTGACCAGCTAAGGCCAGTGACTTTGGACACGTGGCTTGGAAGGGTGAGCTGATCAGAACTAACAAAAACTCAAGTGTAAATCACTGTCCTGAAGCGATGGAACATCTAGTGTGAAATTTACATGTTGGGGCCCAAAGCGAAAACCACCAGAAAGACTCACTCACCAAGGGACCCTGTTGGCTCTGAGAAGGAATTTCAGACTTTCCCACTAGCTAAGCCCATTAATGTCAAGAGTTTTATTAGATTAACTGGCCTCTGGTAGAATTTTCAAGGCTCATGTTCCACAGCCCTCATTGTCAACAAAAGTTTCTGTTGTGAAAATGGTCTATTTCTATGTTTCTTCAACTCGAAGGTAAACGTGGTTCTCAGAAGAGTGAGGCTGTTGCAAAGGAGTTGACGGCCAGCACCCTGGTGTCAGGTCCTCCATAGCGGATACTCCAACTACGCTTGGGAACACAGACGTGCATTTATGCAAAGGAAGGGTTCCACCAGCACACCTAATCACACTCAACCTGGATTCAAAGGGCCTGAGCCATGTCAAAGGAAAATGTTCTATCATAAATCTCCAGAAATGGAAAAGGTCAAAGTCACCCTCGGTAATTAGCCTGCTGAAATACAGTGGCTCTGCTTTTTGTTTAACCTTTTAAGAAAAGGGCTCCGCTCCCACAAGTCTCAACAAGCAGCCTTTTATTAACACATCCTCGACATGCCTGCCCTTCTTCTTAACCCCTTCCCCCACCTGCAGCCCTGGTAGAACATGTTTTTGGTTTGTTGCTTCAATTCCTTAATTTTGGGTGGATTAGTGTTCCCATCCCAGTACAATCTAAGTGGTCTTAACTGCTTTAAGTTTATGCAACTGTATCACTTTGCAGAGTAAAAGTAAGCTAAATATAGGCCGTAAAGAAAAAGCATCATTTTACCCATCCAGAAAAATCGTCAAGCATATACCAGCAGTTAAAAAAAAAAAAGTCTTGGCCAAGCAGGTTAGCAATAATTATGTTAATTTTGGATTTTGTACAGAAATGCTCTGTCTAGCACAATAGCTATTATTTGTGTGAGCAATTGAGGGCTAGTCTGAACTGAGATATGATGTCAGGGTCAAACACACCCTGGATTTTGAAGGTTTATTATGAAAAAAATAATGTAAAATATCTCATTAGTAATTTTTATGTTTATTACATGTTGAAATAATAATATTCTTATATATTGGGTTAAATAAAACGTATGATTAAATTTGATTTCATTTGTTCTTTTTGCTTTTTATAAAGTGGCTATTTGAGAATTTAAAATTACAAGTGTGAATCATCCAACACTGTTGGTGGGAGCGTAAATTGGTGCAGCCGCTATGGAGACCAGTATGGAGGTTCCTTAAAAAAAATTAAAAACAGAGTTAACATATGATCCAGAAATCCTCCTCCTGGGAAAACTAATTTGAAAAGATACATGCACCCCTATGTTCATAGTAGCATTATTTACAATAGCCAAAATATGGAATCAACCTAAATGTCCAGGAACAGATAAAGATGTTCCATATACACACACACACACACACACACACACACACACACACATATACACACAATGGAATATTACTCAGCCATAAAAAAGAATGAAATAATGTCATTTGCAGCAACATGGCTGGACCCAGAGATTATCATACTAAATGAAGTAAGTCAGACAGAGAAAGACAAATACCATATGATAATACTTATATGTGGAATCTAAAAAAATGTACAAATGAACTTTTTTACAAAACAGAAACAGACTCACAGACATAGAAAACAAATTTATGGTTACCAAAGGGGAAAGGGGTGAGGGAGGGATAAATTAGGAATTTGGGATTAACAGATACACACTACTATACATAAACTAGATAAACAACAAGGACCTACTGTGTAGCACAGGGAATTATATTCAATATCTTCTAATAACCTATAATGGAAAAGAATCTGAAAAAGAATATATATATATATAGATATAAAGAATATATATATTCCTTTTCAGATTTTATATATATATATATATATATATATATATATATGTTCTGAATCACTTTGCTATACACCTGAAGCACTGTAAATCAACTATAATTCAATAAAAAAGATTAAAAAGAATTAAATTTACAAATATGTCTCACATTGTATTTCTGTTGGGCAGTGCTGGTGTAGTAGATCAAATTATCCACATATAGGCGGAGAAAAAGGCCAAAGTGATAGGTTTGATTTGGGCATCACATGATTCGGCATATAATTTTGCCCTATTTTGTATTATTATATATTTTTTATTGTTTCATCTTCCAGTTATACTGGGATCTTCTAGAAGACAAATAAAATGTTTTAAACATTTCTATGACCCATATTATAGCTAGCACAATACTGGGCACATGACAGGGATTCAACCAGTGCTTATTAGTGGAGTACAACTCAATGGCAGGGAAATTTCTAGATGGATAGATTTCTTTTGGGACTGGTCTAAGGGTCAGAATGTAGGTTTGGTGTAGCTACTACGTCTCCTCACTGAATATGTCTCACTGTCCTTGAGACCATTTCTGGCCAATGAGTTGTGAGTGAAAGTGACATTGTCACTTCTGAGTTGAGTAATTAAGTTCCAGAGTGATCCATCATACTGATTAATTGTCTTCCATGTAGAGACTGCTCCTGTTAGCTTGGGTCCCTAACAGACCTGCAATAGACACATAGCCTGAGCAACAAATGATCCTTTGTTGCTTTCAGCTACTGGGTTTCAGAATTCTTTGTCATGGCAGCAAGACATGCTGCTGACTTGCCCCTAACTTGCCATATGTGCTTGCTCCTGCTGACTAAAAGAGCATGGCTCTTTGACTATAGATTGGGTTTTGAGATGTGGCTCTAGCTTTGTAAACCTTATATTTTACTAATGTTTATTCTTGGTAACCAAAATACAAAAAAATAAAAAGAAGATCAGTATTACTTATCTCTTAAATCAATGGTGATCTTTGGTAGCAATGTCTGGAGTCAGAAGATCTGCTATTAATTGAATTGAATTAATGATAGTAATGATAATGAAAAGGAAAAGATGAATGAATTATTTTAATCTAAACTGGATGGAGCTGTAAGTTTCCTTCGGGATAACTGTTCAGTTGGCCAACAATTTAGTTGCTCCCCCTTCCCTGTCAGTGTCCTGTTTGTCTTAGGTTGGCTTCCTTAGAAGCAGAGTCCAAGACAAAAATTCAGCGACATATGATTTACTGAGAGAGTGCTCTGAAGAGAAAGAAAGTAAAGGAAGCAGGATGGGCAGCGGTAGGAGCTGAGCAGAGACATGAACAAGCTTTGATTCAGTTTTTCCATGGGGAGAACAGGGCCATCAATCATACCACAGAAATATTCCCACCCTGATGTAAGGAAGCTGATCTTTTGTATCCCTGTCAGTCAGTCATTAGCTGTGGGCTGCCCTAGGAAGGGCACGTAGTGTCCTAGGCAAGGTGGCTTCTTGTGGTTCATGGCAATTCTCTAGAGAAGGTGGAATGAGGGGGTAGAGGGTGAGCCATTATCAGCCAATGTTCAGTGCAGCTGGGAGGTGAGTGTGCCCACCCAGTAAAGGAGATCTGGTTAGGGCACTCACAGCAACCACCACCCTGTACCAGCTATTCCTCAGTTCATACTCAGATTTTTTCAGGCTCCTGTATCCAATACCTCTATGTCCCTTGCTTTCTAATTTCACAGTTCACTAATCTAAAAATCAAGCATCAACTGCCTTGCCTCTAAAATGAGAGGAGAGACTTGTTGTTTTCTAAAGCCTCTTCTAACTTTGTGAATCTATGTGTTCTTTTAATAGGTCAAGGGGTGGCAAAGGTTTATCATTTCCTGATAATAAATGACTTTTGTAGAGAGAATGTAAACCCAAATGAGTAATTCTCAAGGTTTCAGGGCATCTAAACAGGTCAGGAGAGAGTTAGGGTGTGGAACCTGGTCAGTGCTGCTCTTCGCACTGTGTGATTTGCCACCTAGGCTGATTTTCTAGAGGGCTGACCTTGTCAGGTACCTATGCACCATCTGCTCTCTTCTTGGTGCTGCTGTACTGAGTCCAGAACTTAAGGAAACCTGGTACTGTTAGGGATCAGGGGAGGGGATGTCAGAGGATGAAGCCAGTTCTGTTCTGCGGCCCTTGGCATGTGTAGTAGCAGGAACCGTATCAGTCTGCATCAGACCCCTCTGCTTATTTCTCTCTGCTTCCTTTTGATCAGTTACCCTTGTCTTTCCATTCTTCCCTTTACCTCCTTTCTCTTCTTCCAAAAAGAGGGGGAAAAAATGAACAAACATAACAAAACAGAAAGAGAGTTATAGATACAGACAACAAACAGGTGGTTGCTAGAAGGGAGGTGGGTGGGGGAGGAAAGAAATAGGTGAGGGAAATTAAGGGGTACAAACTTCCAGTTGCAAAATAAATGCGTTACTGGTATGAAATGTAATAATTTTTTAAAGAAGCCAAACTTGTGGAAATACAGTAGAATTGTCATTGCCCAAGGCTGGGGTGAGAGAAATGGGGGGAGGGGAAGCACTGCGATGATTGAAACCTACTGTGCCATCCCTTCTCTAAACAGTGACTTCCAAACGGTGGGGCACTGTCTAAGTTGCTCAGTACCTGCCAAATGCAGACATACTTGAAGTAAACTGCTGACTAACTGGCTTAGAAAGGACGTATCCAGCACACTACATCATCAGGATGAACTGTACTGTAGTGGCTGGGGGACTGGATTCTGGAATCAGACAGCTGGATTTAGATCTAGACCCTACCATTTATTATGATCTATGTGATCTTGAGCAAGTTACTTAACCTCTGTGTGTCTTTAGTTTCCTGAAAATTTCCCATGAGTTTTGAATCTTCAAATGTAATGGGTACATATTGTCCCAAACAAAAATGATATAATAATCAACAATAAGATAAATCATTGGGAAGTTATTAAAACACAAATATAAGGAAAGACTTTCATGGGTATCTAGACAGAAAAAGCAATCACTAATTGGGGAGATGTCAGATCATTTTAAAAAATCTACACAGAAAATGCTCAATGCCAGAAGATAGTAGAACAAAGTCCACAGGATTCTGAGAAAAAAATGTGAGCTGAGAATTATAGGAAGTTGTCCTTCAAGTATAAAGTCAACACAGGAACATTTTCAAATAGGCAATAATTCATATAATAGAACACCCAAGAGCCCTTCTTGAAAAAAGACCACCTATTGGATTATTTAATTCAGTCAATAAATCAAAGAATCAATATTTAAAAAATTAGAAATGGAGCAGCCACAATAAAAGATAGGTGGTGATGAGCACTGGTGCTATTTAAATATAAAATAAAACTAAACAACTATTGAAATTACTGTTGCAGAACAGACTATAAAACTCAAATATAAAAAAACAACGTACATAATAACATTAGGAATGCTAGCTTCCACATTTTTTCACAAAGGAGAATCAATAGATACTATCTAACATAATGTTTTTCACATTGTTTCTTTAGAGAAATAATTTAGGAACTGATCCATTTTGTAAAGAAACATTCTTTTCTGAAGTTAAATAGTTCCTTAGCTTTGTTTTTCTTCATTTTTTAATCAAGAAAAATTACAGTTAAAGCTTTTATTTCAAAATGCCATCATAACATGATCCCATTTTCCTATCTATTGATTGATTTACCAATCTGATGCCCTCCTTCCTCCCTGCCTTCCTTCTTCGGTCCCTCCCATTTCTCCATCCATCCATCCATCCATCCATCCATCCGTCCATCCATCCTTCAGCCTGTAGACATATGTAGGAAGATGCCTATGATGAAGATCTTCAAATGTTAGTAACCATTGTTTCTGGGTGAAATAATAAGTAATTTAAAAATTTCTTTGTTATTTTGTTTTTATTACTTGAATGAATTACTACAGATGTGTACCATTTTTACAAAAACAATAAAGATCACTTTCAAGGAGAATGATGAAGGATATATGTACTAATATTGTTAAGTAAAAATGAGCACAGCACAAACCCATTTGTGTAAAACAATGGATATAAATGTATATAGATGACTAGACATTTTCCAGAAGGATTCATAATTAACAGACAATGGTAGTTCATAAGAAGAGGTAGCAGGATATAATGAGAGGGAGACTTCTTTCTTTTCTTTTCCCCAAACTCTATAACAAACTTACATTGTAATAATGATGGAAAATAAATACTAAAAGAAAAAACAAGCAGCTAAAGGCCATCGTTGGACTGGCATCGGAAGACTACTGACAAGTCTATTAGTTCATTTCCTTGCATAATCCTCAAACCTTCATAATCAGTAGATTCTGCCAACCCTTACTCCAGAGATAACAAGAAAGTCAACGGCCAAGCAATAGCACTATTTCCAGGACATTCCCTTTCTTTGTTGGCC
The DNA here is from genome assembly GCF_965194825.1 of Balaenoptera physalus. Classification (NCBI taxonomy): domain Eukaryota; kingdom Metazoa; phylum Chordata; class Mammalia; order Artiodactyla; family Balaenopteridae; genus Balaenoptera; species Balaenoptera physalus. The sequence goes on from NC_138898.1 coordinate 35,682,421, forward strand.
TTATTAAATCTCTTTGGTCTCAAAATCAGGTTCTTGTTTGTATTATTGCCTCATAGAAGGCATGGCTTTGCTTCTCATTTCTTAAAATAGTTCAGGCCAGTCACATGTAGGAAATACGTAGACTAAAGAAAGTCTGGAAACAGGGACCTAGCAGAACAAATGCAATGATAAATAGCAATGGACACTTTGATACTAAGGAGCAGTGAGGACTGCAATGAACCGAGGCACATCCTGTCTAGAGGGGGCAAGCCCACTCAGCTGTGACCACTTTTCACTATGTTGGAATGTGGCACAGTGTGGCAAGATCCTCTGGGGAAGCTAGAAATGGAGATTTATAAATGGAACTTTCAAGTTTTAAAATGTTGTTAAATGAATCCAAATAAAAAAAGAAACAGATACTGTGAACACCACCCAACACAGGCTTGGACTGTGGGCTGCCATTTTTACTTCTGCTGTAGCAGATGTGTGTGCTTGATTGAAGCATTTGAGCTTGATTTGCACTTCTGTGGGAACTGTTGCTGGGTACCCTAGCTCATTGTATATAGATGTGCCCTGTGGCTGAGCAGGCATTAAATTATGTGGCCCTAGAAAAAGATGTTTCCACCCTTTCCTCCTCTTAGCACACTGGAAACCTTCAAGAAATGGAGGGCAAATTAGTGTCCACAGAGGAGGTGACATTGTCACCTGTGGGTCAGGATCACAGAATTTCTCAGGCTCCTTGGATGGAAGCAGGGCTGAACTTCGATTGCAGTAAACAACTCCCAACAGTGTCTAGTTTGGGAATCCAACCAAAAGAAACTCCGTCTATTCTTGCTTTCTGTGGATTTGACACAGCCCAAGGACAAATGTGGCTGGTCTGGACTGACTTTGGCTTTGAAATCTGAGCTTTTAGACTCAGACCAGAAAAGTAATGATGAGGTAGGGTAAGAAGTGGAGATGGAAAAGGCATGATCCCTTTGAGTTGCACAAAATAAAGAGGCCCACATCTGCTTGAGAACATGCAGATAAATCAGGCACTAATATAACCACAGCCATAGGTTGCAGTGAAATCAAAGGCAGCGATCAGAGTGCGGGGCAGCTACAACAACAAACTCATCTCCTGTATGTCCTTGGTTTCACAACATCATGGTTCTGTTCTCTCCCTGATGCCATGGCTCTCCCATGAATGGACATGAATGACGGCTACTGTTTCCTTTCTTTTCCAGATGCCCCCTTTGTTTCCTGCTAGGCCAGCTCTGTACTGCGGAATCAATTTTTCAGCCTCTCCTTTTTACTTCCTTCCAGATAGATAAGAACCTTAGCATTAAAATGTAGGTGCATAGCTTTTAATATTAGTTGGAATTTTAGCTTCTACTGGCCTACTTGTACTGCCAAAGATGTAGCTTCTGCAGCTACTCTGATTTATTGCATTTTCTTTCGTAAAAAATGTCTTGGACATAGCAAGCAAGGCATCAGCATACAAGGCAACATGCATCTTGCCAAGATCTTACAATCTTACAATCTTATTACAAGATAAAGCCCAGGACACCCCCTGCTTAAGGATGTTCTTTAAGATGGCCCAAAAGGCTAACAGCAACTTGATTAATAATCCCATCTGTTTCACTCCTTGAACTTGTTTCCAGGGAAAATGTGCCTTTGATCACTAGGTGCTGACGAGGGTATAACCTGGCCCGAGGTGTTTCCCTGGAGTGAAATATGCAGCACTTCTCAACTCCCAATTCCATTTAATTTATTGTTTGTTTTTGCTCAAGAAGAGGCTGTTTTTACAGCTGAACAGATTTGGAAGCTGGTTTGGGGTGTTTCATTTCCTTACATGAAAGGTTATAACACAGGGGATGGCAACCAGCTGTTTTCACCTTCACTAAAGAGTGAATGAGCCTCTACTGCAGCAAAAAGGATTTGGGTTAGTTGTAAGAAGGAACTTCCTTAGAGAGTTACCACCTAGGGCTGAGACTCTGGTCTGGAGGGCTCTTAAAGAGTATGCTGTTGTTTCTCTCAGGGATGGATTATGTGAGACCAAGATTAACAGGATTAGACTCAGCTGAACAACTTGCTTCTGTTCCTTCCACTACTGTATCTCTATAAATGATAACCATTAACCAGGCTGGGCCTTTGTGGATAGTTGAGTGACTGGGAGTAAGAAAATTTGAGGGTATTTTTTTGAGTCTTGGAAAAAGTGTTGTTCCTTTGCATCTGATTTTCAAGTAAATGCCACAGCAGTGATGGGCTGGAGTCAGCTATTGGCTCCCAAGACAGTCAGTTGTTGAATGTTTAGGATTTCTTTCTTTTCTTTTCTTTTTATTTTAGCAAGTCAATGTTAAACACAGCTGTTCTTAAAAATTAAATTAGGTAAATTTACAATTAAATAAGTTGTATTAAAAACAAAGTTACAAAATACATATAACTCACCACTTCATAATTATTTACTACATTTAAATTTTATACGTGTTCTTGAGGTTATTTCTATCTATTGTATCTGTATGGTAGAAATGATATACAATGGTGCAATACTGCACATCTCTCCCCAACTGCACATTTAGCAACATTGCATTGGCAGTTTGAAATCTGTCATGGTGGGAGTATTTACACTATGGAACTTGGCAGACTGTATAAATCAGGTTTTTCCCAGAGCCAAGTGTTTAATATTTATTAGCACACATACACAGAAGAAAGAAGAAGACAGAGGACAGAGAAGAAAGATAATTGGGGTGGAGGGAGAGGGGGAGCGAGAGGGAGAAAAGAAGATGAAGAAGAAGATGGAGAAGGAAGGAGAGGGGGAGAGAGACTATTATACTTTCTCAATATTTTATATTGCCTTAATATTGTCACAAGTCTTTTAAAAGTCAGTTTATTACCAAAGAAAAGCCATTTTTGAAAAAGAAATCGCTCAGAATTTCTTAGTCCAAAACTCCCTTTATTTTACCTTGAACTAAATTAGCACAAGTAAAATGACTCGGTGGTAACACTTATACATCAGACCCTCCTCCACTTCATCACTTACCATCTAATCCACTACTGCTTAACAGAAAGATAACATGGGCCACATATGCAATTTTAAATTTTCTAGTAATTAAATTCATAATAAAGTCAAAAGAAACAGGAGATATTAATTTTAGTCATACATTTTATTTCACTCGATTTTTCCAAAAATTATCATTTCAGCATAAAACATATAAAAATATTAGTGAGAAGTTTTACATTTTTTGGTAATATATCTTTGAAATTTGGTGTATAGTTTATACTTACAGCACATCTCAATCAGACTAGCCACATTTCAACTGTTCCATAGCACATGCGGCTCGTGGCTACCATGTTGGACAGTGCGGGTCTGTTCAGGGATGCAAAGGCTGGTCAGTGACTGTTGCTGATGTAGATGCTCATGCTCCCAGTGTGCACAGACTGTGTATATAGAGGTTTATCTTATGTTAGTACTAGATGGACCCTGAAGTTCAGCTCATCCCACTCTTAAACTGTAGATGCAGGATGAATGAATTTCACAGAGTTGTTAACTTGTCCTAGTTTACACATCAGTATGCTCAGTGTTTTTAACTAGACCTTAGACCTTGGTTTCTGAATCGTGCAGTGCTTATAGATTTCCGACTATTATATCCCTAAGGTTCCATCATCTACCAGCTAAGTGACTTTGGGCCAATTAGCCAACCTCTCTGTGCCTCAAGTTCCTCATATGTAAAATTAAAAAAAAATAGTATTTACCTCCTTGGGGTGTTCATATATATAGATGTTCATTTAAGATACATTATAGAATACTTAGAATAAAGTTTGGTGTCTAATAACTGTACAATAAATGTTTGCTCATATTGTCATACTATTATAAAATGAACATTTAATGGTTTGAGTAAAGAGAATACTAGTATAGGAAATAAAGGGACTGTTATTGGACAGTTCTTAATCTGGAAATGCTAAGTTGATTTATAATTACTTGTATAATCAGTTGTATAAGAATGTATATGTATCAGATTGTCATTTGTTGAATGTTTAGATAATAATTTTGCTTTTTGTTTAAAAGGGAAATGTATTTTCTGCTTCTGAGTGTCACTATTCTTACTAAGATTGTAAGTTTTTATGTATTTTTAAGAAGAGTTAATACTGATGTATAATGATGTCAATTTATTCAATTTTTTTTTTTTTTTTTTTTGCAGTTTGAAATTCCGAAAGATTTCAGAAGTAGGCTTCCACCTAGTCTCTCCATCCCACCTCCCAAATTCTCTTGAAACACAGCATAAAAAGAGAGAATTTTCACACTGAACACTTCACAGGGGAGTTTGAAAAAGAAATTGATAGGCAAATCAAAATGTGTGTGAGACTTGCTCAGGTCAAAGCATCCAAATCCCTAGACACTTTGTGAGCACCTGCTGTATGCCCAAGCTGGAGTCTCTACAGTCAGGCCTCAGGACAACCTACCTGTTTCCCTTCTGTGTCCTTTGCAGTGGCTTTGCTGGTCCTTCCATGCCCACAGCTGTGCTGGCTTAACAGAAACTAAGGCAGATGCCACAGAAGCAAAACTGAAGAACCAGCCACAGCCAGATAGGGCCAAGATGGTGACAGTCAACGACCCTGAACCAGTTCCAGCCTGACCAAGAGGGCAGCACCTGCACAGATGAGACCCAGTGTGTCTGAAAGTTACCTTTGCCTTGTTAGCATGCTGAGATCTCCACCCAGACAGGGGACTTGCACTTTGCTAGGCACAATTATTGCCATATGCAAAGGAACCCAAAGGACTACCCATGCTCTGGCTATTTCTGGAAATCGCTGCCCCTTTCCCCAATTCTGATGACATGGGCTCTCCCTTCCCATTCCTTGAACAACAAATAAATTTTCTGTTCTGCTTTTAAAAAAAGCCATATATGTAGCTTCATAACATTGTTCCCCTTCACTGAACATTTCTAATATTTGATAACTGACTTGTGTTTCTCAGTAGAATTTTCATGCTGCTTTGCCATGTCCATGTGGGCCATTATTTATTTGATCAACACAAGCTCTGGCATGATTTAAAGGAGGGTAGTTAATGCAGCTATGCTGGAATTGCTTAAGAAGTGGACATGACATTTCCATTACCCAGAAAGGTGCTATAATTAATGAGAATAAATGTCACTGGGATAAATTATGATGAGGTTAATACTTTTAGATATTGTCAGTATTTTAATCAATCAATCATTCAATCAATGCAATTTTTCACCTAGTGTATATTTCACACTTGGCCAGGGAATTATGGAAAATATTATTTAACTCAATTGAAAAAAATTTGAATTACCACAGTATATTCAGCACTGTTCATGGTGCAATCAGGGGATACTTTTAAAAATGTATATAATATAGTCTTTCTATTAAGTACCTTTAAATGTCATTGGGTAAGGTTAGACATGCAAGAGATGAATAAAAATATAAAGTAATGAGTGATTATGTTCTCAAATGAGTGTGTAGAAAATAAATTCTGTTGGAGCCTGAGGATGGGTAGGTTGGAGAATACAAAGATGGGTTATATCTATAAAGAGATTATACCTTGGAAGAAAAGTATATTCACCCCTCATGTTGGTAATAATTAATTATAGCCAATTTGGTGAAAAATAATGTTATTTGAGAATAGAGGCCTTGGAATTAAGGCCTTTCAAAGGTTGGTTTACTGATTCCAGCCCTATACAACCAAAGCAATATGGGTAGATCCATGATGAAATCCAACTTGGCTTCCCTATTTCTGCATGAAGTTTAGGGATCTTAAGATCTGACAATCACAATGAAGTTAAAGTAATCAATTTGTTTTTTCCTTTAGTAACTGAAACTTTAAATCAGTATCAGAGCTGGTTAATTAAAACATTTGAGGATTTTAGCTCTATAGGACAAACTAAAGATATTGGCAGGCAGGTGATCATTTTTTAGAGAGATAAGGAAAAAGTAGCTCTTACATCAAATTCATTAATCGAAAATAAAAATTTATAATTGACTTTTGTTCTTGTTGTATACGATAGGTATATCTAATCATCTCTCTGTATATCTTCAAAGATCTATTATGAAATGTCTACCACCACCAAGCAAAAAATTGTTGATGTTCTATATATTATAAAATGAAGAACCTTATAAACAATTTTTTGAGGAAAAAAATCAGTTGCCTTTTATTGCATTGACCTTAGCATACAATAAAGTTATATTCCTTTCTCTTATTTTCTCTTAATGAGATCTATATTTTTTGGAAAACATCACTGTTTTCTGAAAGTCTATATTCTTTAGGTAGCATCAATGTATCAATGTTTCTTTTCTTTTCTTTCTTTCCTTCTTTCTTTCCTTCCTTTCTCTTCCTTCCTTCCTCCCTCCCTCCCTTCCCCCTCCCCCTCCCTCCCTCCCTCTCTCTCTCTTTCTCTTTCTTTCTTTCTCTCTTTCTCTATCTCTTCCTCTCTTCCTCTCTTTCTCTCTCTCTCTTTCTTTCTTTCTTTCTTCCTTCCTTCCTTCCTTTCTTTCTTTTTTCTTCTTTCTTTCTTTCTTTCTTTCTTTCTTTCTTTCCTTCCTTCCTTCCTTCCTTCCTTCCTTCCTTCCTTCCTTCCTTCTTTCTTTCTTTCTTTCTTTCTTTCTTTCTTTCTTTCTTTCTTTCTTTCTTTCTTTCTTTCTTTCTTTCTTTCTTTCTTTCTTTCTTTCTTTCTTTCTTTTTCCCCTGAAGGACCTTTCAAACTTTTCATAATTACAAAAGAGTCTTTGCATTGTTGGTTTTCTGGGGTCACAGAGGGACCTTTATATGTCTTCATTATACCTGTGATGTGTATCCTTTCCATGTATAACAGATGCCTAAGGTACCTTCTATTTCCAAAAGATAAGAGTCTTTAGCTTTCTATTCTCCTAAGTATAGGAAAGAACAAACCTGGAGATCCAGGGGTCTCCATGTTTCTAGTTTAGTAGAATCCAGAAGCAAAGTTTGTAGCACAAATAATTTATCTGGAAATGATCCCTAGAAACACTGGTAGGAGAAAAAAAAGACAATAAAGGAAACATTATCAAACAAGTTATACTCTGGGCAACGAGATTAAAATCCTGGGGAATTCTGGAGATGTTGTAAAACATGCACTCAGAGTCTTCCCATGGGGGAAATGGAATACTTACCTGCCAACCCTCATTAATCATTCATACAGGGGTGCTTCTGGGGGCACTGATTACCCAGCAGTTCTAGCCTTCCCTGTACATGGGCAGAGCAGGTTTGGAGGCAAGAGAGAGCTTAAGGCAAAAAGTTGCATGTACTGACAGCTGGACGTTAGGTTGGTATGCCTGGTAATACTAAATTCCAAGGAGCTACAGCAGGTTGGGGGGGTGGGGCGGTTAACTAAAGAAACTTCTATACAGTGTAAGGGAAAAGACAATATCTACACAGATTCGCACATTAATACACATTCAATAAACACTTAGAGAGGACCCACAAAAACCTTGCCCTATACATTAAGGAAGCATCCAATCCTCATAGAGATGTCATTCTAGTTGACATGCATTTATTGAATGTTACATACAATATTCTCAGAAAACCTAGAGCTCTCAGGGGTCCCCCAAGGAGAAAAATCTCAAACATTTCTCACAGGCACATTTCTGTCTCCATATTAGCTTTCCTGTCCCCAGTTAGTTTTTGCTGCATAATAAATAACTTTAAATACAGTGCCTTCAAACTATTTTTTTAGCTGATTCTGCATGTCTTAAATTTGTGATGGGCTCAGCTGGTTGGTTTTATTGATCTGGATGAGGTCTGGCTGATCCTTCCTGGGATCATTTGTGCATTAACTTCCTTGTTGATTGTTGGCTAGGGTGCCTCAATTCTCCTCTAGGTAGCCACCTGTTCTCCAGTAGACTAGCTGAGTCTTGGTCCCATGGTGGCAGGGTTGCTGAGACAATCTAGACAGCGACCTTCAATGCATAAGTGTTTTTCAAGCCCTTACTTGCATCATGCTTGCCACTCTTCCATTGGCCAAAACAAGTCATGAGGCCATCCCAGTTTCAGGGCTGATGGAAGACTCCAACCATTGATAGCAGGAGCTACAAAAGTAACATTGCAAAAGATGTGGATATGGAGCAGGGAGGAATTTGTAGCTATTTTTTGCATCTACCACAAAGTGGAAGAAGATTTTGCAATCTACCACAAACACAACACACTCAGCCCTGATATGATAGAGGAAACATTGTATCATGAATCTGTTTAAACGGAGAGCGTGTGGTGCCCTGAGCACTTGTCCCAGAGAATTCACCCTTGCATTCAATATCATGGTGTGTGTGTCTGGCAACATTTCAAAGTTCTCCATTAGAAAATTGTGATACTTGGACTTCTGTGATTTATAAGTCCAAAGCACATATGGGAATCAAATATGCATCAGCTCTTTACTAACAAGGTTAAGCAATTTCCCGTGTCTTCCCAGAAGTCATCAGAACTATTACAGCAGCATGAGCCTGTAGGTGATAAATTATGTCTGTATTGCTTCACTGTTAGGGAAAGTGGTGTTAACTGATTAGCCCTATATTCATGGAATAGGGCTGGAAATAATGCCAACATATCTGTATTCTTCCATTGCTTCAATAACCACCACTCCCTCCTGTCACCTCCACAAACAGGAATTCCCCATTCACTGATTTCCTTGTTCTGGACATGTATGAGAAATTTATGTCTATGTACTAATTTACTGGTCCTGAAAATGTTTTCACCAAATAAAAATTTTTTTTCTAATGGAAAAAGATTTAATAGTCAATGTTTTCCTGGATTCTAAAGATCTGATTTAAATAACATAGATATGCAAAACTATTGTACAGATTTCAAAATTTTAAAAGTAGTTGAAAATTCTAAGTATCTATACTTCTAGTTTCTGACTACATCACCTAAAGCAAACTCTCCAAATTTCCTGCTAAGATATTACCAAGTCACCAAAAAGTCCAAAATCTTGACTTACCAAGAAATTTAAAAAAAATTAATGGACAACTCATCATCATAATCTAGATTGGCTTCAACTGGGCCAAAATGAGAGATGACTAATAGCAGCCTCAATCAGACCTACAGACACTGAATGTTCTCTCCTCCTGTCCCCCATCCCCCAAGACACATTGAAGTAACAGACGTTCACAAGCACCTTGGAAAAGAAAGTGCAGATCCCAGTGGCAAGATCACCTGGTGGTGAGGTGGCAAATGAAGGGTGGCATGGTTTCAGGCTCCTTTCTGAGATGCATCCCCCAGTCCATACTCTAAAATCACTAGGAGGGATACAAGCTAGGGCATGCCCTTCTCCCGTCCCCTAAGTACACACTGTTGATACTCCCCAGGGAAATGACCACAGAAGAGAGGAGATATATATATATATACATACACACACGCACATACATACATACATATATATAACTTATATTGAAATATATATACTTAAATATATGTGTATGTATATATGGAGATTATATGTATGGAAAAAAAACCCAGAAAAGCAAAACTCCTGAACAGCTTATAGCAAATGAAATAGAATTAATGTATTAGACAGAAAAAGAATCTAAAATAAGTAAAATGGAGGGGGGTGGAGAAAGGGGGAGCTGGATGCAGGCAGTCAAAAGGTAAAAACTTCCAGTTGTAAGGTAAATAAGTACTAGGGATATAATGTACAACATGATAAATATAATTAACACTGCTCTATGTTATATATGGAAGCTATTAAGACAGTAAATCTTGAGTTCCCATCATAAGGGAATTTTTTTCTATTCTTTAATTTTGTATCTATGTGACATTATTGATGTTCACTAAACTTATTGCAGAAACCATTTTATGATGCATGTAAGTCAAATCATTACACTGTACACTTTAAACGTATACAGTTCTGTATGTTAATTATATCTCAATAAAACTGGAAGAAATAAAATTAAAAAATAAGTAAAATTAATACATTCAAAGCAGTATGACAGGGTTTGAGAATATGGAAGAAAAACCAGCAGTTATAAGGAAAATGGAAATGTAAATGGGAAGTATGAAAGACAAAAGTGTTGTAGTAAAGCAATGGTTCCTAAAGTGTGATCTCAGAACAATAGCATCAGCATCACCTGGACATTTGTTAGAATTACAAATTCTTGTACCCACCCGATACTAGATCAGAAACTCCAGTTGTGGGACCCAAACATCTGTGTTTTCAGACATACCCCTAGGTGATTCTGAGGCAGTCAAGTGTGAGAAACACTGCTGTAGAGAATCAAATTGATCGATTGGATTGTGGGCCAAAATTGATTAATTAAGCCAGAAGATGAAGTAGAAAAATTCTGTTAGAAAGTATCAGGAATGAATAAGGATAAAGAAATACATATGTAAATGTTAACAGCCATGGTGGATAGAAATAGAAGGTTCAACATCCATATGGTAGGATATCAAAAACCTGCCAACCAAGAATTTTTCAGAATTAAGTAAAGACTAGTCTATTTCACATGAAAATCCAGATTTTCATCTTTTTTTTTTTTTTCTGATAAATTGGAAGGTCTGGCAACACGCCCAACTATTTATATAACAATTACCCAAGTTGACTAGCAGCTGCTCCTTTTCAATGAAGCTTTCCCAGAGGACTAGACTGTGAGTCCCAGTGGCAGACGGGCAGATCCATTCCAGCTCTACGGAGTACTAACTACATGACTTTAGACAACCTTCTTAGTCTCAACTGCCTCATCTAGACAGTGGGTTTAATAAGATACCCACCTCATAGCTATTTTGAAGATTAAATGAGTCAATACACGCAAAGACCCAGTATAGTGCTTGGAAATTCCTAAGTGGTTTAAAACTGCCAGCTGTTGATTTTTCTTGTTATAGCCCCACCCACCTCCGGATGCTCAGGTTCAGATTTTTCTTACACCAAACCTAGCTCACTTCTGTTTGTTACGTTACCTGTTTGCTGCCTTTTGGAACCTGTGATTCTTTCTCTACCCCTTCATGACCCTAACTTTGGTTGGTTTGTTTACACCTCTGGGCCTCAGTTTCCTCTTCAATAAAATGGGATAATGACCTGCCTCAATCTCACATGTATATACAAGTGGAGTAGTGTTTGTGGACATGACTTCCACAGAATGGGGCACTCAGTAAATGCTTGAATATTTCTTGATTTAGTCATTCATCTTCATATCCTGTACAATAATTAGCACAGGATGGTGTGCTACAGCCAGCCCATAGTGGCTCAAGAAAGCCAGTTGCTAAATTTTCAGGAATTTTGAGAATTGGTTGTTAAACACAGCCATTATTAAAAACTAAATCACATAAACCTACACTTAACTTATGTTAAAGACTAAGGCAATGAATTCTCAAAAACCTATCTCTTGTTAATTTTTTACTACATTTTACCATAATCTAAACTATTGAGATGAATTCAGTCTATTGTGTCTGTGTGATAGAGATACTATAGAACGCTGCTCTACTTCGCATTTCTTCCCAACTTCCAACTCCCAGCTCAGTGACATTACATGCGTGGGTTGAAATTGGCCATGATTGGAATATTTATCCCATGGAATTTGGCAAACACTTCAAACCAGGGCTTTATTTCCCCTTGAAGAGCCAGTTGTAAAATATTTACCAGAGCATCAGTAAGATCTTTAAAATCTGTTTGGAAAACAAAAAGAAACATAAAATTATGTTTATTACCAGGGACCTCAAAACATAGTGAAGTACTAACAGTGACCAAAAAAAGATGACTGTATTATATTTTAAATTCGTCAGGAAATTCACAAGCTAAGTATGGCATTAAACATTTAATATATTTATACTTAATACATATATATTTTAATATATATAAACTTTAAAGGTTAAAGTTGCATATGTTTTAGAACTCTATGAAACATGCTACTCAACCACATTTCTTTTCTTCCTCTTGTAATTTACCCATTGCAAACAGCATTCCATTTTTCATGCTCAAATAAAGGTTTGTTTTTATAGTAATAGTTATGAAGCAGAAATTGCACTAAGTTCTTTACATACATTGACAAGTCTCACAACAACCTTCTGAGGCAAACACTATTATTGTCCCTAGTTAACAGATGAGAAAACCACCTCAGAGAAAATAAAGTGTCTTGAACATAATCAAAAATCTTGAAAATACAATAGCAGAGCTGGGCATAAACTGAGGCCATCAGACCCCAAAGGCTGCACTACTCCAGTGCCCCTCCCACTACCTGCCTGGGCTCTGGCATTGATGTTGAAGGTCATGGCAAAAGATGATTTTCCCCAAAGAGAATAATAAAAACCAAGCAGATTTGGTTAATTTTCCTTTTTCTCTGTATTTTCTTCCCAGATCATTCAAGTAAAGCTTTCCAGATTTAAGGGAATAAAGGCTCCAATAATTTAAAAAATTCTGTGAAGTTTATTGAAAAAAATTTTTTTTTCTCTTGGGTCTGTAGCCTTTTTGTCAACAAGTATCCAAACAACTTTACCTATTTCTGCAAAATTATAAGGAAAACCACTGCTCCTCTGTCATCAACATGGTTTAATCTAACTTTCTAGAAAGAGAGGCTTTTTGTGTCACGGAAATTGGCCTATCCTAATTTTTTTTGGAAATACAATAAAGTTAGAAGAAAATGAAAAAAATAAAGATAGACACACACAAAAAAGCATGTGTGCACACCATACTACCATCCATATATCAATACTACCCTTATTACATTTAACTGAATTTTCCTCCAATTTTATTCATAAATGTGTGTTCTAAAAATGTTGTCTATGTACCTTAGGTAGTATTTGCTTCTAAGATCTTCGTCACTTACTATTATATCATTATAATTACTTCTTGTTGTTCCAAATTCTTAGGCATTGTTTCTTTCAACGACATGATGAAATATGAAAGTTTAATGAAGAAATGGGTATTAATTCTATAGGCCCAGATAAATGGAACAGTGAAACTTGAAGCTGTGAAAAATATGATCTACCTGTAAGTAGTTGACTAAAGATTTCACTTTCAACAGAACAGTTCATGTTTTCTAGAGGTAGCCTAGCATGTTTCCATGGGAGCTTATTTGCAAGATTCTTCATGGGTCCTATCCCAGACTTACTGAATCAGAATCTGCTTTTTGACAAGATCCCCAGGAGATTTGTATGCACATTAAAATCTGAGAGGCACGACTTTTGTTCATATTGCATTACATAATCATCATATAGACTTATCTTTTGTAGTCAGCATTCACAGTTATAAAGAACTATGGGTTTCAGGGGATGACACCCCTATGGGCTTAGGGGCATACACTCTTCTTCAGAGTTTCATGCTCATGCCTCAAAGCAAGATAAATGAAATCGCCTTCCTGAATTACATGGATTCACTTAACCAACATTACATAAGCCTTTTGACAGTCATAATTCAATGTTATAATCTACAGTGTTCTTATTCCTGTTCTTTTTCCAGGAATAGGAAAAAGTGACTTAATAACTAAATTAATATTTCAACTGAATATGTTAATACCTACTATCAAAAGGAACACCCCCGCCCCTTGCTAAGATAATGGGTACAATAAATTTTGTAAAAGAATTTTGTTTAGGCCTATGGTTCTCTTCTTTGTGACTTGGGACCCAGGTTGGCACAAGAAGTAAACCATTCTAAAATTTCCCTTACTTCCCATTTATTATTCTGTTTCTTGTACATTTTTACGTTTAAGGCACTCACTGCTTTATCATTTCTCTGGAAAAAGGAGCTTCAGAGAGATTATAAATCATGTAATAATGCAATGATTTAGAGAAGAACTGAGTTTGTGGGTAATCTTTTGCATTTTACATTTTGCGTTTTACAAAAGATGGTATAACAAGTCCCCAGTGTTAGGCTGAAATTGTTTTCACTGCAGTAGAAGTCCACCGTCCTTGAGCTCTTTACAGGTAGTGCAAGAAGGTAGGGAGGATTGCTCATTTGTTTATGAAGTCCAAAGAAAGATAACACGAGTTGAAATTGTGGCATTAAAAATTTGGGTTAAACTTGTCTGAACCTGTGTATGTGTGTGCACTTACATGTTCTGTGTGTGCTTGGTTTTGTACTGGAAGTTTGGATGAATGGCAATGGAGTGGAATAGGGTCTCCTTTCACAATTCTTTGAGTTACATGGAGAAATGATGGTATCTCCTTCTTTGGAATTCTCCCAAGGAGAGTCTGCTATCTATCTACGTGGTGTAGATTTTGAACTGCCTAATTGTAAAGAGGATGGTATACCCAGGGTCTTTCTAGTCCTCTGAATTCATAAACCAGGTCTATCTGGCCATCTTTCATTTTGCAACTTTCTGTAAAGTGAAGCAGAAACCTGAATGGCCTCTAAATTTGCATAACTTATCTTTCTTAGCAAGGTTTATCCTAAATTTACAAGCCATTTCTGTTTATCCATCAGGAATCTATCTCAAACATCAAAATGCTTTTTAAAAAGTTTATGTATCCATTGCACTGCCAAGGACAACATAAGGATTTCTATCATCTCAATGCCCACCAGAGGTGAAATAAGGGCACAGACAGGGAGGTGGCAGTGCACCATGGTGATTTCAACTCAACTGGCATTTTTGGCATGAACGAGTGCCTTCTGTGTGCAGATATGTTACTGGTTGCCTTTGCCCAGGGCTGTGGTTGACTCAGATTCCTTTCCAAGGAACATAGCTGGGCTCTTCTCAAATGCAGAGTCCCCAGAAATGTATATTCCAAAAAAGACATAATTTTGCTTCCATCTATAGGGCTGAAAATATGCACCAATCTAAAAGAACATGGCTGAGAGAAGCGAAAGACATTAACAAACATTTAAAAATCTGTAACTAAATGTTCTTAGTGATGTGACCTTAAAAAAAAAAAACCCTGTACATATATTAAAAAGTGATGGCACAGGTAAGTTCCCTATGAATACAGAAACATGAGGGATAATTACAAGGTTACTGTTATGGTTTGTAGCATAGCTACTCCCCTCCCACCCCATCCATTCATATGTTGAAACCTGACACCCAAGGTGATGGTTTTAGGAGATGGGGCATTTGGGAGATGATTAGGTCATGAGAGCAGAGTCCTCATGAGTGGAATTAGTGCCCTTATGAGAAAGAGCTCCCTTGCCCCCTTTGCCATTTGTGAATACAATGAGAAGACTGCAGCCCAGAAGATGGCCCTCACCTGACTATGCTGGCACTTTGATCTTGGACTTCCAGCTTCCAAACTGTGAGAAATAAATTTCTGTTGTTTATAAGCCACCCAGTCTGAGGTATTTTGTTATAGCAGCTCAAATGGACTAAGACAGTTACCTATTACTATGTGAAAAAAACACTCCCAAACCTAGTAGCTTAAAAAACAACATTTATTGTTTCTTGTAATTCTAGGCAGTGGCTGGGTTCATCTCTTTGTGTTTCTTTTGCTCCATATGGCATCACCTGGCATCACTCATGCAAATAAATTCAAGTTATGAGCTTGCCTGGGACTAGAACATCTGTGACTGAATGAAGCAAATTTAGTGGCTTCATTCAGCCTAGGTGGCTAGAACAACTGGGGGATGGCTGGAACTTTCTTTCTTCACAAGTTCTCTTCAAGCTTATTTACATGGCAGCTGTAACACAAAGCTGCCAAAGAGTGAAAAAGAAAGAGTCCAGGATTCTTAAGTCCCAGATGGCGAGTTCATTACATTCAATTGGTCAAAGCATATCACAAGGCCAGCCCTGATTCCACAGGAGGGGACATAGAGCCATTTCTTGATGAGAGAAGTGATAATTACATGCAAGGTATTGTTTGTGGCCATATTTGTAGACATCTACCACATTACCTACCATCCATTTTTCTCCTTAATAGCAGAACTCTGATTTTGCTTAGATTTCTACCCTATTTCTTGTGGTCAAGGTCTTCAGGTAAGGCTGGCTCCATCTCTAACCCTGGGAAGGTGGACCCTACTTGTTCTAAGTCACATACAGTGGTCTTATTTTTAATGCAAATTTAGGCATAGACAAATGATAAAATTCTGACCAGTGAAATTTGATAAGATGTATGCTGGGAAGTTCCGGGGAAAGGTTTTACAGCTCTTAAAAAGATATATAAGGAGAACTTAGTCTCTTCTGCCTCTGGATATTTCTGGGTCTGTTGATCATCAGCCTCTTTGTCTCCATCTTGCAACCATGAGGGTAAAGCCAACACAGAGGACAGGACAGAGCCAAAAGACATACAGGGATTGCCTGTGTTAGATAGGCTCCTAATTCTGGAGTTTTTAAATTTTAAAGTTAGGTTTTCTGTTACCCTCTCCTGATGCGTCCTTAATGATCAAGACCATATGAAAAGACAGAACAATAGAAATGCAAATCAGAACAGTGCTCATATCAGCTGTGTATGATGTATGCTTTCCATAAGAAATGAGAGGGAAGGCTGTCTGCTAAAAATACTCATTGGGTGACATTTTCTTTCTTAGTAGAAGTATCACAGCTTAGAGTCTAGCACTCATCTTTGCAAACTAAAGAACCTGAACTTGCTAATTCATTAAAAATAATTCCATGTCTCCGAACCAAACTTATTTTACCCAAGTTCATAAGATGGAGGTATAAAACTTTTATTCCACCTTATGAGTTATCTAAATTCATCAGAAGGCATAGAACTAAAAGGCCAATTGCAACTTACGATGAATCCTATAAATGTAGAGAAGTGAGAAACTTTGAGGTCATCATGACCTGCACATTCTGGAATCAGAGCAAGAGGAACTGGATGAATTAAATATTTAATGGTAGCTAAGATAGCCTGATTCATCCACTTTACAGTGAGAATGTTTTTGTCAACAGGATCAGAACATCCAAAGTCCAATGATTAACCACTTCCTACATCCATTTTCATCTTAAGAATGTTCTTGCTAGTGGAAGGGGA
Source organism: Balaenoptera physalus (assembly GCF_965194825.1). Taxonomy (NCBI): domain Eukaryota; kingdom Metazoa; phylum Chordata; class Mammalia; order Artiodactyla; family Balaenopteridae; genus Balaenoptera; species Balaenoptera physalus. The sequence goes on from NC_138898.1 coordinate 35,699,228, forward strand.
TACAGCCAATGATGACTGATTATGACCTTCTCTTCCTTAGATGTTGCTACTGTAGCCATAACTAATGATGGTTTCTTGCTTCTCTTTTAGCCCATGTTTTCATGACTGACTACATCATTTTGAAAAACCCATTCAGTCATCCTGGGGTGATGGTTTTTAAATGGTTCTTTGAACAGAAATTCCTCCATGATAAAGTTTTCAGTAGTCTCTGGAAAAATAAGAAAAATAAAGACACATATACAAAAACTCCAAAGTACATATCTCAGTTTGATTATTTATATATAGACATATTGTGCATCAGCTTCTTCCCTTCAAGAGTCACCTTTCTTGAGTGTCTGTCCTCAGATTTCCACCTGTCAGTTGCTCCTTAGTGCATTGCCCAGTTCCCATACCCATGTGGACCATGATGGGGTGGATCACAGGTAGTGCACTTCCTTGGGCTGCCTCTCTCTGGTCACAGAGCACAGTTCTCTCTCCTTCTTCGTCTGTTCCCTTATTCTCCATGCTATGAAAACACCAGGTTGTAGCTGCTAACCCATGTATTAGCCCTGGTGGGTCAGCTGCCAACAGCCCATCTCAAATCTCAGCAGCTTAACACAATAAAATTGTATTTCTCACTCATGGAAAGTCCTGGGAAGCTCTACTGATTGAGTCTTTTTCATGAGGTGCCTCAGGGGCTCAGGCTTCTTCCATCTTCAACTCTGAGGTTGCTACAGAAGGGGAAAATGAGGGAGGAACATAAATAGCAGATGTTTTATTAGCCTGTCCTGGAAAGAGCATACCTCACTTCACCCACATTCCATTGATCTGAGCTCAATCATACAGCCTTCACCTGACTGCAAGGGGGTCCTTACTATAAGGAGATTGTAATTTAGTTGTGTGCCAAAAGAGGAGAAAAATGAATATTGGTGAACTCCAATTGAGCCTTTATAAGGATTACAAATTTCTAAAAATAATAACAGTTAAAGAAAGCCCATAAAATTGCTCATTAAATATGATTATCTGTTGGACTCAAGGGAAAAGCTATTGGTAAACTAAATTCTTTATGTAGTCTCTTTGATGGACACGTGCATTACCTAATGTTACTCTCCTTATCTCAAGCTGAAGCTTTTCTTCAAAATACTACTTTTTCTAAATTCTATTTTTAATAGATTTTTCTCCATATGATCTCCACCAATAGAAGTGTACTTTCATATGTCTGATTTGTTCAGTTTAAAATACCACCCTGAGGTCAGGGCTATAGTAAAGTGTTGAAGGTGGTCTTTGACACTCTAAGTCCAGTCAAATGACTTAGAGATACATCCATTCATTCTTCCTGACTGACCAATCAGACTGGTTGCACACATACTCACATATGTCTTCAAAGATACATAACATCTTCCAAGATCAAATATTAATTATCAAAAACATGATAGTCTAAACCCGGGATCTGATAAACTATGGGCTTGGGGCCTAACCCAGATCACTGCCTGTTTTGTACATAAAATTTTATTGGAACACAGCTGTACCCATTTATTCACCTGTTGCTATGGTTGCTTTCATGCTACAATGGCAAAGTTGAGTATTTGCAACAGAGACCATATGGACACAGAATTTAATATATTTATTAGCTGATCCTTTACAGATGTAGTTTATCGGTCCCTCATGTAAACTAAGGGTAGAAGAGTCATATGCCTAAAACGCCAAAAAGACAATGTTGATGAGTAAATGAAACAGCTATAATATACAAAACAATATAATTGTTTTGGAGCTGAAAAATACATACGTGTCTGAAAGCATTCGATTTTTAAAGTAACATGTGGTCCAACAAAGTACATCTTCATACTAGGTTAGACCTATCATCAACCAGCTTAAAACATATGAAACTAAGTTCATAAGGACAAAGGAAAGAATTCCTTCACTGTCCCATAATGAGCAAGGTTACCTCTCTACAAACAAGCTTGGTCACTAGATCTTCCCTTTATTATGTGGAACAGGGTCATTTCCTTTACGTCACCAGCACCTCAGCCTCCTGCCCACACCCATCTTCAAATTGTGACTGCTTGGACTTCCTTCAATAAGAAACTGGCCATGCTCAGCTATATCCCCTTATCGCTCTTCCAGAAATACAAAGACTAGGCAAAACTCTGACATAACAGCTTGTTAGGAGTTAATTTAATACTTAGCATCAGCCATTTTACTCCCTGATTTCTGGAGAGAGGGATTTCATCCTCCATGATATTTTATTATTTGTAGTTCTAATGTCCTTCATTGGCAAATTTATGATGTGACAAACCCTGGATTTTATTTCATTTAAAGATTTTACTTGTCTATGAAATCCCAATGTGTGGGAACCACAGACCCAAGTGACATTATAGCATTATAAGATGACTTTGTTAATCTCTGCTTTGATCCATCATTAGGAAATTTATATAGTGTAAACTCTCAATGGCAAGCTTATTCCTCTTCTGTCCAAGTTTTTAGGGAATTCCTCACTGAAATCAGAACTCATAACTAAGAACAAATACCAAGGAGATAATGCCTGTTTCTGGCCCAGGCTAGGGAAATGCCAAATACAAGAGAAAGGTCTTCAGAACTATGTGTGCAGCAAGGACAAGAAGGCAGAAATTACAAATGTCCTGCCTGTAAGACAGGAGAGCAGAAACTTGCCTTGAGTGAAATTCTACTATTTGCATTTCCTTTAGCAAACCATGAAAAGTAGAGTCTACTATCTCTAATTCATAGATTAATAACTTGCACTTTACCATGATTAAGCCAGTATGCTCAAGATTAAGGAACAAGTAAGTGGTAAACTCAGTATGACTGAGGCAAAGACGTTTATTCCAGGCTTGAGCAATAGCTAACATTTCTACTCTTCTTTCTCCTCCTCCTCCTTCATTTTCTTGACAAAAATAATAACCTCTAAGGTATAAAGGGCTTAACAAACTATTCTAAGTTGAAGTCATGTTAGAGAAGAACCTAGGAAGAAATTATCCAATTTCTTTATACAAACTCAAATCTTCAAGTGAAATCCATTCAGGGGTATTAAGGCAACATGTGGTATGCAGAATCTCTCTCATCTGCCTTGGAGAAGCCATGGATGATGAAAGAAGTTTCTATATGAATAAGATTTCTTACAGGAAAGATCAAATATCTATACATTTTCAAGGAGAGAAGAAGATTGTTTAGAGCAATTAAAGGAATTCCTGGAAAAATTTATAGGTTCGATCGTTAAACAGAAAGTTGGTGAAAGCTTAGGAAAACAATGATCTTTCATGTACCAGTTAGTTTGTAGGCAACAGAAAGTTGGAGGTCCACCTTATACAAAAAAACAAAAAAACAAAAAAACAAAAAACAAAAGCCTGGTCTGTGCTCCACAGTTAAAAAGAGCAAACAACCATAACTTCATCCTGGTGTAAACTACTCAAAATTCAAAATTTCAGGAGAGAAGCTCTGATTGGCCAAACTTAGTCACATGCCTGTCCCTTTCCCCTGTAAAGGCAGATACAGAAATTATCTGCACCCCTAGGCAATCATGGTCTGAGGCAGGAAGCTAGGTTTGCCTGTCTGCCAAGGCTACAGACATAGAGGGTTATAGTTCATTCTCTAAAAGGAAATCAGTGTGCTTTTTGGAAAGAAAACAGGATTCCAAACTGCAAAAAAATTGGCAATTGTCCTCTATAATTGAAAAACAGATTGGATTCATGACTTGCTTGCCTCTTTCATTTTTTAAAAGTGTTTTTATTTTTATTGCTATTTTTATTTTTTTGACAATAATTTAATTTATTTTAAAAATATCTTTAGTGGAGTATAATTGCTTTACAATGTTGTGTTAGTTTCTGCTGTACAACAAAGTGAATCAGCTATATGTGTACATATATCCCCATATCCCCTCTCCTTGAGTCTCCCTCCCACCACTCTAGGTCATCACAAAGCATCGAGTTGATTTCCCTGTGTTATGCAGCAGCTTCCCACTAGCCATCAATTTTACATTTTGTAGTGTATATACATCAGTGTTACTCTCTCACTTCGTCCCACCTTCCCCTTCCCCACCGTGTCCTCAAGTCCATTCTCTACGTCTGCGTCTTTATTCCTGTCCTGTTTTTAGACAAGTAGATGTTATGTAGGTGATTTATTCATCAAGGTCCTTGTGAGAGTGTCATGGAATCCTTGAAACAAGATAGAAAAATGGAAGCTGGTGGATGTTGTGTTCAGAGCTGGTAGAATAATATGAAAACCAACATTGAATTGAACCTCAACAAAGACTGAGCTCTTGACAAAGAGTGTTGTACTCTTTTCTAGTTCAACATGATAATGAAGCACTTGAGTGGGGGAAAAAATAGTTAAGGCTCTTTTAGTTGCAAGTGACAGAAAGTCAACCAGAAAATTTCAGGAGTGGGGTTATAAGCACAGCTTGGATTATGAAACTTGACTGATGTGATAAAAATACTGTTTTTTTCTCACAATCTCTTGGGTCTGCTTCCTTTCGTTGACTTCATTTTATATAAACTTCTTGATGTTAAAGATGACTCACATGACTCCATTCTTACATCCTATCAGGTTAGCAACTTCAGAGAAGAGTAATTCCCAGCAGTAGCCCTGAGATGACTCGGCCTGACTTCATTATACATCTAATCTTGAATCAATAACAGTGGCCAGGATGGAGTATTCTGATGAGCCACATCAAAATCACATATCCACCTATGGAGCCAGGGCATTGGGTCAGCTCTTCTCAAACTACCTGGATAAAGAATACAGAAAAGTGGTTCGAAAAAAAAAGAAAAAAAAAAAAGAAAAGAAAGAGATTTTGTTATTAAAAAAAGGGAGAATTCTGAACAGACCAAATAATGAACATCTTTTAAAACACAAACATCTTTTAAAACACAAAATTGAAATAGAATAGATTGGAGATTCAAAAGATCTCAATAAGTTAGTGGAGTAGGCTTAAACTAACAAAATTTAATTTAATTAGAATAGATGTAAAATCCAATGTTGGCACCAAAATCTCAGTTACATAAGTAATGATTGGGTAATTTGCTTCACTGATAAACCACGCAAATTTTAGTTGTCTACACATTCAATTATTTCTTAGTTTAGTTACCTAAAAATCTAATGCAATTCTAGGTTGCTTTATAAAAGCTAAACTGCCCCAGTGATTTTGATCCCACTGTATCATGCACTGCTTTGCTCTTTTCTGGGTATCTATGTTCAGTTTTGGACATTGACAATGACAAACTACACAATCAGATGAAGATGTCCAGTGGGACAGATAATTTATTGCCAAAGAAATTACTCACATAATCAATTCCAAAGTCAAGTAGAAACAACATTTTCTCCATAATTCATATCCCATTTTTTATTACACATTACAATAAGTTGACCATGTCACATCTAGAGCATTATATACATTGTCCAATGATGTATCTAGTTTCTTCTCAGACATTTAGTATAAGAAAAAGCAAAGTATACCTTGGCTAAGTCTTTATTGCCCAGGGGCAAAGCAAGTCTTTAAATACATACTCTATTAAGCACACACATCAAGTAGAGACTCCTTTTGGCCTTGACGCAGAAGAAATGTCTTTTAAACACAGACTCACTTGTTATATGTATGTGAATGGGTGTGGTTATGAACACATATACAAATACATCAAATACAAACAGAAATACAAACAAATGCATACACTTGTGCATTTGTTTGGCAGAACTATTAGGAAAGTATTTCTGCATAAGCATAACTAGCACAAAAGCACTGGGACTGTTCTAAACCATGGGGAAGGACTGTGTTATCTTAGATGTTCTCTTTCTGAACCTTCCTTTAGTGACACATTAACCTCTGTACTGTCGACCACAGCACAAACCAGTTTCCCTCACTTCCTGTTATCTTGCTCCCACTTTAGAGTGAGGCTCAAAGGATGTCTGAGGGAAGGCTCTGTTTTGGTAGAAAGGCAACTGGCAAACAGGAAAAGCAACCAGCCTGCTGGTAACAGGTCAATAGGACAGCAGAGGAGTTCCTTAGACTGCCCATGGGCTGGTCAGCTTTTCTTGAGATCAGAAAGTCCTAGGGCAACTTAAATTTATTTTTAAAGACAACGAAAAGTGTTTCTGGTTTGCAACAAAACAAAAAGAGATCCTGGCTGGATCAGGTAATGGCTGTAGAAATGCTTATGGTCAACAGGGATCTTCTGGTTGTGGAGACCTGATGAGGCTGGTGTGTTAGAACACATTTTGGGAACCATAAAGCTCTACAGAAATAAACTGTGATTGTTACCCAAGCGAATTTCTAGCAATGTCCATATACTATGTCCTTTTTAAAATGCCTAAGCAGTTGAATTTTTATTTCAACTACTTTGCATGAAAACCAATCTAAAACATATTGCTTATTTTTTTGTCTTTTTAAATAAAATATACTGAGTGAAACAGAACCTTTCTTAAATAATCCAATGTGCTCATTATGAACATTAGGCTTTGAAAAATAGGCCAATATAAAATAATTACCATTTGTTGAAAGTTTATCGTTAAGCACTACACAAAACTAGAGGGTTCAGTCTGTAAAACACCATGCAAAGTCAGTGTTATGCCAATTTACCTATTTTATATATATTTAAACTGAGGTCTAGAAAGTTTAAGTGACTTGCATGAAGTTAACCACAGTAAATGCTATACATAGAACTAGAATCCAGGTGCACAAAAATGCAAAATCCATAATTAAAGACACCAGTGTGTAGCTCACAGCATTGCTCTCAAGACAGTGCTGGTAAGTTTTTAACAACCAGTTCTTCAGAAAAAAAAGTACACACACACATTTATTATAAATTTTACTGATATAAAGGATATGCAGCACAAAAGTTAAAATAATTAAAATATATAATAATCTTAATTACAAATTCCATATAGCCAATTGACCATCACAGAATACTTTTGCTCATTTTGGCCAGACTCTTATGTCTAAGCCAACTATAAACTTTTAGAGGAAAACATAGCAGAAAATCTTTGTGGCCTGGAACAAAGTGGGCAGTTAGGCAAAGAATCTGTAGACCTGAGACCAAAAGCACAATTCATGAAAGAAAAAAAATGAATTGGACTTTATAAAAAAATTATTTCAAGAGACACCATTACAAAAATGAAAAGATAAGCCATGGGCTGGGAAAATATATGCAAATCATATATTCCAGAATATAGAAAGAACTCTCAAAACTCAATAACAGTAAAACAAATACTGCATTAAAAATAGACAAAAAACTTAGACACTTCACCTACGAGGATATAGGGATGGCAAATAAGCACATGAAAAAAAATGTTCAACATGATTAGCCATTAGGGAAATGAAAATTAAAGCTATAATGAGATACCAGTACATACCCTACATACTTGTTAGAATGGCCAAAATTTAAAAAATACTGACAATACCAGGTGCTGACAAAGATGCAGAGCAACTGAAAATCTCATATTAATGCTTTGCTGGTGGGAATGCAAGATGGTATGGAAAAATCTAGAAAATAGTTTGGTATTTTCTTATATAATTAAACATACACTTATTACATGACTCAGCAATCTTATTCCTCAGTACTTACCCTAGACAGATGAAAACTTATATTCACATAAAAATCTGTGTGTGACTATTTATACTAGCTTTATTCATAATTGCCCCAAAATGTAATCAACTCAAATAGCCTTCAGCAAATGAATGGATAAATAAAGTGTGGCACATCCTTACGATAGAATACTACTCAGTAATAAAAAGGAACAAGCTAGTATATGTGTAATAACATGGAGGTATCTCAAAAGCATTCTGCTGAGTGAAAGAAACCGGTCTCAAAACATCACATATTGTTCTATTTTTATAAAACTATCAAAAAAGAGAAAACTTTGGAGTGGGAAGAATAAATCAGTGGCTGCCAGAAATTACGGGTAGATGGAGAGTATGACTACAAAGGGATGGCATGACAATTTTGGGGGGATGATGGAGCTTTTCTGAATCCTGGTTGTTGTAGTGGTTACATTAATCTATATATGTGTTACAATTCATAGAACTGTACACCTAAAGGAAAAAAAACCCATCTGTTTTATTGAATATTAAATTTTACAAATAATTTAAATTTTAGAAATTAAAATTAATTAAATTAAATTAAAAGTCAATTCATAATAATATTAAAATCTGACCTGCTGTGCCATACAGACCTACAACTGCCTAAGTGTTCTAAGCCTTGAAATTCCACCATGCCCTTACTCATAAAATAGAGAAGTAATAAAAGATTTATTTCAAAACAACAATTTGAGGCTCTCAGATATAGGAAGAAAAATCAGTAAAATGTGAAAATTTATCACAACTTGTTTTGATGCTCTCTGGTTTGGAGGACTGAAGGAGAAGAATTAGCCATGCAATTGATCTCAGGAAAATGTATGAACTTGGTTTTGTGGATCGGGGATCAAGAGCTGTAGTTACCTGTAGGACTCTGTTTGTCCTAATTATCTCTGTCCTGTGTAGCATCTTTATAGGGTTAGTGTATCAGTCAGGGTCTAACTAAGGATCAGAAACCACTTGAGTGTTTAAAACAGAAAGAATAAAATGCAAGAAATCAGTTAAGCAAGTGATGGACTCTGAAAATTGGAAATAACAACATTTGGAAACTTCTACCACCTCTAGGCTGGAAGGACAGAGGTAGTTTTACTGGCACCCAAAAACTGGGATCATATGGTGGAAGATAGGACTACAGCAGACTATGTAGAAAGAACTGGGCCCACTAGGGAAATGCAGCCTTTGGCAGGGGTGCTGCCCAAGACAGAGAAGGAGGGGGAGAAATCACCCGGTTTCTCTCTTTCTCTCTCCCTCTAACCTGCCAGTAATGGCTCTCATTGCCCAAACTCATCTAGAAGGCACCTGCTGGGGATACTGAAAAAATCAGCTTGATAGGATCAATCCCTTCCTTCCAAGATAAAGAGCCGATCAATGGGAAGGTAAAGAATGGATTTGTGGGGAAACAGGCCTAGGACCAGGCCAGTCAGCCTGAGACTGACCACAAATTAAAGAGGTTATTGGGCCTGATTTTTGGACTCTTCCTCCCTATAATGGAGGATTTGTAATCAGGTTGGGAAGCTCTCTGTCTGTCAATGGCAGCCGTGAAAGGGACATATACAGTTTGGGAGAGCTTCGTAACAGTGCCTTCAAGTTCTCAGCCCTTCCTTATGGGTGACTTCAAGGAAAAGGCCCTCTAAGCTGTCTGTAATCTTCCTGTATTCCACCACATAAGTCATTCTACTCTCACAACATTTGCCCAGTGTGTTCCAAGTCACAGTTTAGTTTATTCCTTTCCTGTACCACTTGCTTTTACACATCTTACAAAGGTGCATACTTTTGGTACCTAATGGTCCCCCACAGGTTTCTTTTATAGGGTATCTGTTCCTTTTCTCAGTATGGACAGAAGAATCTAGAGTCCCTTGGTCCTCTCACCAACTCTTCTATCATTTTCCCCAGTGATCTTTGAAGCCTCTCCTGTTACTGCATAACTTTCTTTAAAAATATGAAAACAGTTACTGTGGAATTCTAAACTTTCCTCCATGGCCCTCTTCCTCCAATAACTCCTGATGGAAATTCCTGTGGGAGGATAGTGTGCTAATCACACATACTATAGCAGAAGAAGGGCTTTCTGGTTGGATCAGTCGTGGTTTAGTCATGAGCACAGAGGCTATGCAATGTACTCCAGTAGAAGGAATTTAACATAGGGAACTAGTTGCAATGGTGTTGGAAGAATCGAAAAACCAAACCAAGGCCAGTGAGGCAACAGCTTGAAACTGTTACCACTAGTAGGACAAGAAGTTCCTTCTACTAGGTCTTCTACTAGGAAGAATTAGTATTATTGGAGCCCAAGAATCAGAGCCAGGAACAGAGACTTCATGGTAGGAACAGAGACTAAGGAGGAGACACAGCCACTCCCTGAGACCCTGGCTAAAGCTGAGAGAAGAGGGAAGAAACAACCTGGCTTTCACTTACCCCTGATCTTCAATCTCCCCAGTGCCTTTTATTGACTAAACCAAGCCAGAAGCCAATTGGCAAGAGAGTCCAGGAAATGAAGTTTACAGAGAAAGGACAGGGAGAGGATCTAAGAGCAAACAAGCAAATGACCCAGTTTACTAGTTATTATATTCATTCTTAAGCTTTCACTTTCTGCTGTCTGCCTGCAAACGTTTATTGCTTCTGAAGAGTTACCTCTTTCTGCTAGTGATTTAAAAGACATCCAGATGCAGAATGTCACAGGACTGGGTCTAGAGAATTGATCTGGTTTTTCATCCACGTTAAGTCACTATTTAACAATCTGTTGTAAACTTTACCTTCAAACCCTTACCCCTGGCCTGCCACTTCCAACCCAAATATAACTAGGTACTCTGGTCATAATATGTGGGAGGGTGCCTTGGTGCAACTGTTGACTGTTAACAGAGCATTCATACAGTTGATAGCAAAGATTGTGTAAGTTATTGGTATACCTTTCACTTTCAATCACTGACTGGTCCACTGGGTACTTCCATAGCTGTAGACCCCTCTTGCCTCCCACTTTTCTCCTCCAGGATCCCTTTATCTTTTCCATTATTCACCTTCATGTGGTCTTTTATAGTTCCCCATACTCTAAGCCATGTATGAAGAGAAGATACAGCTACGTAAGTGATTTATATTTACTGTGAAATCTTATTAAATGTTTATGAATTATTAACATCTTTGCGAGAGCCTTAATACATACTTGTCTGTATCTCTCACTTCCTTCAATATGGTGTAACTTTCCCAGATTGATTTTTTTCTTAACCAGAAGAGATTATTAAATCGTGCTTGTTTTACTTCTGTTTGTTGTCTTTTTAGTGTTCTGTTTCCTCTACTGGATTGTGAGTTTCTCTAAGGATTCTCACTTCCTCAGTACAGAACACTGCATTTGGTGAGCTGTAGACAAATGAGCTTTTTCGGAGATCATGACTTGATTGACAAATGAGAGGAGAGGGCAGGAGTGGCAGAAGTTAGTGCTGATAAGAAAGGTACCCCCCACTCCCTGGACCAGCAGGTGCTACCTAGCACCACCCCTACTTCCTACTTTGGCTAAGGAAGGAAACCTGAAAGTGCAGGGGGGACAGCTCTTACATTGCCTTCCTGGCCCATGACCTCTCTTTTAAGAAGCACCAGAACCATCAACATATTTCCATCTCTATTGCTTCCACTCTTGTCCAAGTCACTCAGACAGCTACAATGGCCTCCTCTTGGTGGTCACACTGTAGATTAGTTTTTCATTTTTACGTAAATGGAATCCTAAAGTACAAACAATGTTTGTCTCTGGAATCTTTTGCTTAACATTTTGCTTGTGGAATTCATGTAGTTATGTTCAGTCACAGTTCATTCATTCTCTTTGCTGAATATTACCCCATTGCTTTGGCTTGTTTGAATGGATTTCCATTTCTTGCAATCAAGCGAGCCATGACTAAGGAAGATAATGAAGCATGAAACTGTCCTTCCCAGAGAAACCACAGGCATGGAATTCGAAGTCCCTGAGGAGGCCTTCCGTGTCCTTCTCTTGTCAAGCTGGGACATTCCTTTCATATCCAGTGAACTTCAGAGCAACACTGAGTTTTGCTGAGTAGATTCAGAGCTCCATATGGCAACTGTCTCGGATCCTGGCACCAGGCCAAAGGATGACACTTGTTTTATCCTTTTATATTTCTTTACCCTATGATTGCTCATATCTGAAAATCTTATGCTTTGCAATCTTCTATCAGCCCAATGCCACGTGGTATTAATGCTTTGTATGCTGCAGTGTTGAGCTGCAAAATTATATTCTTTCAGTACTCTAAAGTACTGAAGCCATAAATTTGATAGAAAGACAATATTATTTTACCATGTATTTTCATGTAATAGCAACAAACCATTTATTGCATCTTTGCCAGTGTCTCCAGGTTTGTGGCCACTTTGTAGAATCAAGATGACTTTTCTGTTTTTTCCTAATTAGTTGCAAAATTTGAGCTGAGATAAGGGACCAGGTGAAGCCAGTATGATTTGGGCAAGATTCCTCCCATTAGGCATGGGCTTTCAGATGTATAATTTTGCTTGGTAAGAGTAGAATAGTGTGGGAGGTGCATACTTTTATTATGTAACTACATCCTGTTTTCCCCATTGGTAATAACATCTCAAAGAGCACAAGGGAATTCAGGAAGGGAACATTTCATAATTTCAATAAAAAAGACACTAAGTAAATTATTCTTCAGAATAAATCTGAGAGATGTGTCTACATTACCAAAGCCAGTAGAAACTGAGGCATGATAATGCTACTACATGTTTTTCTTAATACTCTATAGAGCTGTAGTTTTGAAGGTTTGCTTGTTAATTTGCCAGCTTAATCTCCTTTGTCCCATTGCAGCTCTTCTCATGGAATGCCTTGTAATCCTACTGACTCTTGCACAGCCACAAGGACAATTACTAACCTTAGTTAAAGGAGCATGTGAGGTTGTTCACCCTGAGAAAGTCAACCAAAGAAAATGCCTGCAGGAGAATATAGTGTATTATCCAGCCCTTGGGCCAAATAAAATGGATGTTATTCCATGTCTTCAAAAGTATCCAAACTGGCAAAATGAACTCACAGCCAGAATTCCCTGCCTTTCCCTCTTGGGAAAATCACATATAAAGAAAAGACAGGAAAAAGTTAATGGTCATTTGTCTTTTGGGGAGTAAGAAACCTACTCAGAGGTCAAGGCGCATTCAAACTGGTTGATCCCATCAAGATTGACTCTCTTCCCTGTGGAACTTTTTTCCTTTCCTTCTAACTGCCTTTGTCTGTTCCTCTTCCCCCTCCCTTTCTCCCCTCCCTCTTTATCTTTGCCCCTGCCTGGAATACACATACAGGTTTTGTGGAGCTGAAGCTTCTATAATGTTTTTATTCAGGGGCCAAGGGAGAGAAAGAAATGATCATAAAAATAGCTATAAAGTAGATATTTATTAAAACAAATACTAAAGCACCATAAATTACAAATTCTAGACAGCTGAAAATGTCTTGAACATCATACAATCACAAAAAGCAATGCAATGTTTTTTAATTAACTGCATTACACTTTTCTTCCCTCACATTTGGCTACATTCCCTTTATTGCCTCTTCATATGGCAATGGATTTGGTAATATTTTTTCATATAGAGATCAGAAGGATAATTTAGTCTTTAGGCTGGCATTGTTGATAAAAATTTCATCTTTATTATTGATGAAATGCATGTAACATGCCACTTCATGCCTAGGTACACCCATTCTTTCTAGTACTGCCACCAGGTTGTGTCCTACAAACACAGAGATTCTGATAAATTCTATTTCAGTTGTTTCCTATCAAAAAAGAAGAAAAAAATTATATAAGTGCATTTATCATTGTATATGCTGGAAAATTGGGTGTATTCTGATAGGAGTGAACTTGCATTTTGACAAGTTCTCAATGAGAATGGAATCCTCCACTTATAACTTCACCAGTCCACATAGGGCTCCCTATAAAGCCCTGTTTCTCTTCCATCGCCCATAAAGCTCCTGTGTCAGGTACCATATACCACAGGACTCATTTATACTATGACATGACCTGCACAGCCTGGGTCTTACATTTTCTGGTCATGACACTAGACCAGCTTATATAATGGGTTGTGAGAATGTTTCAGGAGGCCATTCCTACACTGCGGTGGAAAACAATAATGTATGTGCATCGTTAAAGTGATTGTGAACCACTTAACTATTTCCCACTAAATTAAAACTAAATAGAGCCTCAATTCAACTTTCCCTTAGGTAGATCCCCAAACCCCCCACACACTCAACATCACCCAGTATAAAGGAAGTGTGATGGAGAAAAAATCAGAACAAAAAGAGACAGAAGCCTTAATTGATTATGAGTAATATATTTTTTTGGAAAAATTTGCAAAATCAAAAGACCATATGAACTGTTCTCGAGATCTGTCCCAGGGTTTAGAAGGGTGTGAGGACCTTGACACATAAACTTCCTGGCAAATCTTCCAGTATTAATGATACTAGTGCTAGGTTATGTGTTTTGTCTGCTGCTCTTCCAATCCTAGCAGTGTGAGACTTCCAGTCACTAAGGAGGTCCCAGCTCTCGGGTAGGATTGTGCCATGTGTCCTGGAGCCCCGAGGCTGCCAGGGCAGCTAGGTCTGATCACACACACAGATGAGAATTGGTCCTGGGCTTTCCAGATAGCAGAAGTCTGACTGATGGCCACTGAGGTGGGGCTTTGGGAATTTGGTTTTTTCAGCCCATGGATGAAGCCTGAGACATAGGGCCCAGTGTTTGAAGATTAGAGATCCACTTAAACCGACTAATAAAAAGGCTTGTACTGTGCATTTAGCTCCTCAAAGTCTTTTCTTTTCTTTACTCATTTGATTGTCTTGCTAAAAAACAGAACTGAAAGCTTGGATCCTGGATTTTTGTTCTGAACTTCCTGTCATAGCTGTGTGTCCTTGAACAACTCCTTAGTACTTCTGAGCCTCAGTTTCATCACCTATAAAGTAAGTGAGTGAACTTGATAGTCTCTTGGTTCCCGTCCCTCAACTAACATCTGAATTTTCTAGGTCTTACTATTATGCCAATTTCACATGTGCTATTGCAATCTGTGAGGTTATGTTTTAACCACTATTTCCATTGAATTTTAATAAACAAAAGCTATTAAGCATGTATTATGAACCTGGTACTACACTGAGTGCTTGATACGTATAATTTCATAAATTCCCTAACAACCAATGTCTTTAGGAAAGTGTACTGATCATGTCTCAGTTACTGTGATAAGCTCTTCCTACAAAGCCAATATCATGCCATGGACCTAAAATGTCACATAACTGAACAAAGTATATAATTAAATCCTTACAACAATCTTAAGAGATGAGTGATATTATTGTCTTCCTTATTTTAGAGAAGAGGAAACTGAGATACAGGAAGTTTAAGTGATGATGTGTCAAAATCATACAGCTAGTAAGTGCCACCATCATTGCCTCAGATTATGTCCCAGATGAGAACAATTAAATGATTTACCTGAGATTATGCAGCTCCTAGATGGCAGAGGTAGAAACAGAATTCCATTGCCTCTAGATAATGGTGATGTAAGAAAACATCACCAACTTGAGGTCATTTCTGTTTGTCAAACAGCGTTGGCAATTATTATTCCAAGAGAAAACCTTTTTATCCTTGCTTTTGGATTTATATGTTGTTAAAGCAGGAGAACAAGATTATCAAGATTATGTAAAGAGCTAGGAAACAAAAACTTGATTTTTTGGAATAATCACGTAATTTTTTAATCTGGTTTTATTTGGCAATGTTTAACAGAACTCTTAAGCAAAAAATCTGGATAAAACTGCTCTCCTGGTATCAAACATGGAAGAAACGGTGAAGGCTGCTCCTTGCATGACAGGCATCTCCCGCTTGCTTAAGTAGGATTTATTGCAATGCTCCACCAGGTGGTGCTCTAGTGAAGACATGGGTTTCTAAAGCTCTCCAGTCCCAAGGCTTTAACTTGGAAGAATTTTGAGTAGGTTAATTGGTTACTCCTGAGAAAGAGCCTGCCCAGTCAAAGGGATATGGTTGCCCATCTTGCCAATAGGGCCCAGCCTGCAGGCAGAGGAAAGTGTGTGAATAGGAATCCTAAGACAAAGGACAGTGGTCTCAGAAAAAATAAACCCCAAAACCTCTTCTAAAGAAGTGTTAGGACAGTGGTCTTGGGTAAATCCTGAGGGACCAGATTCAGATTTGGTGCTTGTGTCTCTGCCACTAGATTGTGACTCCTTTAGAGAATCACATGTTTCTTTGGATTGCAGTGTCCTCATCTACAAAACGTGTGTGTGTTGGAGGAAGGGGGTAAGAGTACATCAGGGTTCTTCAATACGGGGTCATGGGCCCAGCTGATGGAGTCTGTGACCTAACCTCCTGAAGTCTTGTGAAAAATTGTACATGCAATTTTCTGTTTCTTTCAGCAGATTCTAATCAGAGGCAGTGAGTCCCCAAATGTAAGCAACATGTGGGTTAGGTAATTTCTAAGGTTTCTTTAGCTTCAATATTCCCTAGTTTTTCTGGAAAGGAACCTATGGTTGTCAAGTTAATTGGATTAAGCTCTTGGCCAAGTTCCAGCTGCATCCTTTCTTATGCACTGTCTAATGGTTTTGTTGGGGTAGTCACACCTAGATTCAAGGAGTCCTGCGACACCCTCTCTGGTAGATCATGTGGCACATTATGTGACTGACATGGTTCATTAGTATGCAGTGGCCAACACAGATCAGAGGAACTATGAAAGCAACACTCCAGATCCCACAGGAGTTTAGCAGTAGAGGCAGGTGCTAATTAACCATCCTTTGGAAGAACAGGATATGCATTTTTTGGGAGTGGGTAAGAATTTCTGGTTAGACAAGCTCCAAATTCTTTGGCCTACTTAGAAGCCAGTGCCAATTCCATCATCAAGGATGGGATTTTGTTTCCTGATGACGCCTGTTCAGTCACGAAGGAAGGCCCAGCAAGGAGGTGGGACTATTATTTTCAGAGACATTGTCATGCAAATAAGGGCTCCTTCCAAACCCAACTGCAACCAAGGGAGTGTCACCGTCCCACCTTTCTGGCTCAGAAAAAAGTATCTCCTAACTCTTTTTTATAGGAGTAGTTTTGGTAGCTGAGTAATGTAATTATATAGATTACCAACAGAAACTAAGATTTCAACCTGTCCTAGATATACACTATTTGTGAAGGGAAGGACTTGGAGAAGAAGGGCAGGAATATTGGTTGGGAATACAGCCAATGGAGAACCCCGTTATTGAACAGAGGACACTGCCCATGCATTGTATCCACAGGAGAGCTTAGAAGTATGGAGATGATGGAAGTCAAGATTAGTTCCTGAGGAGAGGACCTGGGAGGTAGAACAATTCCTACAAAATATCAGAGTGTTCTCCAGAATGTGAGTTGTGTATAGGAAAAGAGACCCTTCCTTGTGTTTTGGAAGATTGGGCTGGTTACCTTTCAGAATGGTCTGACCAGCCTAGGCCAATGGCTCTCAGCCCTGGCTGCACATTGAAATCAACTTTTGAAAAATTACTGTTGCTTTGGGCCCATCCAAGATCAATAAAT
Organism: Balaenoptera physalus; assembly: GCF_965194825.1. Lineage (NCBI taxonomy): Eukaryota > Metazoa > Chordata > Mammalia > Artiodactyla > Balaenopteridae > Balaenoptera > Balaenoptera physalus. Next base: position 35,716,310 of record NC_138898.1, read on the forward strand.
CAGAATCTCTGAAGGTGGGGCTTGGGCATTTCTATTTTTTAAAAAATCTCTTCTGGTGACAATATACTGCCAAGGTTGAGAACCACTGGCCTAGATCCATGGTGGCAATTATGGGGCATATATGCCAGTAACCTCCCCCCATGCTCACAGAATGTTTTTTTAGAATTCTTTGGACTTATAATATTAGGACTTGTGCACAATACTGGTACACAGCAGGTATTCAAAAAACATTTATTCAATCGAGTGATAGATGGGGGTGAGGTGGGCTGGTAACACCTGCCATCTCAATGTCAGTGTTTCAATTTATTCTTTTCTATGAGAAGGCTAATGAAAAACCATCCTTTCTACTTACCACTCTTCTGTTTGAATTTTTCTTCCTTTCTTTCTTGTTCTTTCTCTCTTTCCTTTCCTTGGTATGATATATGCTAGCTCCAGGAGGCTGGGGTGAAAGTAAGATGCATGGAAGGAAGGAGGAAAGAAAAGAACAAGAACAGTGTCCTAGTTTCCTTGACTATTTGTCCTAGGAAATAACTAAGAGGGCACAAATATTTCTCCTCTACTGTCATGCCCACCTCAAAGAGAAGGAGTTTGCTATGGATCTCAAGGAAACTAGGCTTAGCCAATGAGGCCATTTGGCCTGATGAGGTGATAACATTTTCAGAGTGATGAGTAAAGGAAATGAAAATAATGGTTGGGCCATTTTTCTAAATGGGGCGCTTTTTTGTTCCTCTACCATGTTGTCAGTTAGGGGACTTGATCATGAAAAGTCACGTTGGATTCAGGTAAAGGAAATAAAGCATGTGAAGAAAGATATCCTCACTCCAGTGTGGGAGAGGGGTATTCCTCATGCTGTGGGAATGTTCTATCTGGAAGGTCAAGACCAATGTTTAGAGGGAAGAGAGAGTTAACTTCTTAGCTTACTTCTAGATTAAGCCTTTAGTAAAGAGGACAAATGAAATCTCTAAGACTCAGACAAGGGCAAGTTCAACTCTGCAGGGACCCAGAGACCTTGTAGAAATAGAATGTATATTTGTCCTTTGTCCCATCGATCCTTCAAGAAAATTTTCCTTCACTCATTTATCACAGCTTATAAGCATGTATTTCTTTATTATCTACCTCTCCCATTACACTCTTGGTTTCCTGAAGATGGAACTCTGAATATTTGTTCACCACTGAATTCCCAATGCCTTGCATACTAGCAAGTATGGGAGGTACTCAAAATTATGTGTTGAATGAATAAAAAGGTGAATGAATGAGATGAATCTAGTATGGCAGTTAGCAGCTGATAGGGGATTCAGGGATTTTTTATTTCACTGTGTCTAAATGGGAGACATGATTAACTGACTATCTCCTTCTCTCTACCACGTCTTTTATTGTTCTATATCATTGTATAAACATTCTCACCGCATTTATTGTTTAAAGAGGCAGAGAGGGACTTGCCTGGTGGTCCAGTGGTTAAGACTCTGTGTTTTCACTGCAGGGGGCATGGTTTTGATCCCTGGTAGGAGAACTAAGATCCCACATGCCATGCGGCGTGGCCAAAAATAAAAATAAAGAGGAAGAGAATGAGTGGTAGTAGTTTATGGTTATCCTAGATAGATTGATTGATGTTTTCATTTTTCATATCAGTCTTTTGGCTTTTCTTCTTAAGGCGATTTTCCTAATTTGATGAAGAACGTTTGAACCCCTCTCTATGTGTGATGGGAGGACAGACAGGAAAGGCCTAGGTTAAGTCCTATGAACTCTCCAGGAGCTCATAGTCTAGAAGGAGAGATAATTTTTTTAAAATATTTATTTATTTATTTTTGGCTGCATTGAGTCTTAGTTGCGGCACACGGACTCTCTAGTTGTGTTGTGCTGGCTCAGTAATTGCGGCACGCAGGCTTAGTTGCCCCGTGGCATGTGGGATCTTAGTTCCCTGACCAGGGATCAAACCGGTATCACCTGCATTTGCAAGACCGATTCTTAACCACTGGACCACCAAGGAAGTCCCAGGGGAGGTCATCGATGGGGCAATTTTGAGAGCTTTGCTTAGGTTTCAGGGAACTCCAGGGACACACAGAAAGATATTTCACTTAAACAGAAGTGGATTCCAAGAGGACATTTGGGAGGAAAAGAAAGGCAAAGAATGCTGTGAAACAAGGGAAGGGTCAGCTCCAAAGGAGGAGAAATGCCTCCACCTTGAGAGAGGGTAGAGAGTGGATTGGAGAAGAAGCTGAAGACAGGGAGGCAAGTTAGGCAACCTCTGCTATAAAGCAATGGTAGAGATGGAGGCTTAAACAAGGCAGTGTGTGGCAGTAGTGATGAGGGCAGATAATGTTTGAAGGAAAGAGGATTGAGGGCAGACTGGTGAGGAGATGCACTTTAGGGATGATGGAGAAATAGGAGCCAATGGAGGAGAAACTGAAAAGGAACATCTGCAGTGGTGGGAAAACCAGGAAAAGGGGAACTGGGAAGCTAAAATAGTAGGCTGTAAACAGAGGGTGTGGTCGGTAGTGTCAGATGTTGGTGACTTTGGTAGAAACAACGGCAACAGTGAATGGGGACAGAAGGCAGATCATAGGTGACAGGGGAGTGAAGTGCAGATGACTTTTTCTAGATATTTCACTAAGAAAAAAAAGGAGAGAGGTAGCATGATAGACAGAGAGAGATGTAGGACGAAGGTATGACTTTTAAATGGAAGAGTAATTTTTGTTTGTTACAGACTGAGAGGAGTTATCCAGTGTAAAGAGAGAAACAGAAGACAGAGGAGACGGGGTATGTGTTTTACCCTTTTGCTACGGGTTCTATCTCTAGACACTTTCATTATCATCTTCAATGCCTCTTCTCTCTGAAGTACTTTTAGATTCTCCTGCTGAAACTAATCCTAAATTAGACTGCAAGCCTCAGATAACATCTAACCAAATCTGATCTGTCATTCCCACTTAACAGTTTCTGATTGGGTTCCTTTGTCCCTTCACTCAAGGATTCTTAGTCTGGTGTTCACAGATCCCCAAGGGGCCCATAGATAGAGTATACTTTAATATAATTAAATTTCTTTATGATCACATGTGTTTTGTTTTGTGATTTTGAAAGTGTTAATCTGAGAAGGGATATATTATTGGCTTCCCCAGTCTGCCAAAGAAATCCATGATACAGGGATGCTTTAAGTGATAGCCATGACCAGTATGGTATTTAGAAACTAACATCTTTCTTTTGCCTCGTTTTGATGACCCATTCACCTCCCCTGTTTCAGACTGACTGAAAAATTGATAGGTTGGAAATGTCTTATGCTAGCAGCTCTCCAACGATGTGTGAGAATCGCCTTGAGAAGGAGACAAAAAGCACATATTTTGAAATCCCACCCCTCATGAGCCTGATTTAGTACATTTAAGAAGATCAAGAATTTGCAATTTCATAACCAGCTCCTCAGTTACTTTTGTTGCAGATGGCCTTTGGACAACACGAGACAACATACTGCATACCTTTCCCTGGTTTTTCCTTTTTAATGTGTCTTAAATATGCTTTAATTCTATCAGACATTGTCATGACTTTGAGAAATGCCAAGTCCTCAAAATTAAACCTTTTCCTAATTTCCAAAAGAATGCTGCCATATCTAATATTTACACATGTGCACAAACCAACATCCATTGGTATCCGTGTGAGTGTTCTGAGAGGCTCATCATATCATAGGTACAGACAACATGCAAATCACTGCAAATGTGGGAGGGACCAGGACTATGGAGCCTTGCAGGCTGGAAGGAAAAAGGAATAGCATTCTTTGAGAGATGTAGAGTTCTAAACTTTTGAAACTAACAAGGTGTGTAAATACAGGAAATGGGTTTAAGAGAAGATAAAATATAATAAGTAATGATGCAGCTAGGAAAAAAACCTAAACAATACAGTTGACATGTTTTTCCTGTGAAAGAGCCACAAAATAGAGTAAGAATTTCCTGTAATACCAAACCACCAGGCAGATTTTCCAGAGGGTTGCTCAAAACTTCAGGTGATCCCAAGGAGCATGGTGTGTAAAATTGTCCCATGCTGAGGACAGCTCATGATTGCCGCACTCTGACAAGACTAGTTTGAGCTTCAACCAATGAATGAATTTGGCAGATCTGATTAATGGTTCCCGGGAACAGTGAAGTCACTAACCTTCTGGGTCTGGGAAAACCTTGAGTGGGGCCTTCGTGTTCCTGTCTTTCTGAGTTGAAGAAGGAACTCATCCTCCATCTCCAAGTCAATTGTATAGGCTGCTTATATTCCCAGGTATGTCAAATTCCTGCCAACAAAGCTGAAACAGAATTCTATTTCAGCACTTTGCCGTGAATTGAGGAATTTTTAAACCAGGTTTAGAAGTAGAGCTAACAGGACAGAGGAAGTAACAGACATAAGATCTGCTTCCAGCATCTGCACTTAAATAAAAACCCATACTCCAGTCATACAATAAACTGAGTCTCTGCATCTTTTGACTTCTCAATAATCTTGGGTTTCAGTACACTTGCACAGAGACGTCAGATGCCATACCTAACATGCAGCAGTCTCTGATCCTTCTGGTTCTCCAAACAATGTCTACTTAATGTGCTCACTGAGTGTTTTGGTTGATCTGGTAAGTACATGAAAGCAACGTTTACATTTATTGGGAATAAAAAAATTAATAAAACATGATATACTACTTCTCCAGATCCAACAAAACCATTTTGCTCTAATGACAATCACTAGTGCCCAGCAGCCAATCACAGCAGCCCAGCAGTTGAAAAACATCAGCCAATAGATGGCAAGATGAAACAGGATACATTTCTGTACATTTCTCTGATCTAATAGGAGTTCAAAATCATCTTCAAGATCATCATGTTGACAGGTTTTTTTTTTTTCTATCATACCCTGGATGTAATTATACAGGAAACATTTTTGGATTCACATGCTTACCTGCATCCATGGACCAGGGAAAGCTGTGTGCAGGACATGCTCTTCCTATGTTCTTAGAACACACGGGGCTCACATTTAATGACACATTTAAAAAAATACTAGCGAGTAAAGAATACAACCATAGGCCCCTCTGGCAGACTCTTGATTGCTGCCCGATAGCTTCTTGTTCACCCTTTCTTCTTGCTCACAGAGCCCTCCCCTTATTATAGACATGGAAAATGCCAGACACTTGTTTTTCCAGCCTTCCTTGCAGGTAGTCTAAGTCAGAGGTCCCCAACCTTTTTGGCACCAGGGACTGGTTTCCTGGAAGACAATTTTTCCACGGACGGGGGCGGGGGATGGTTCAGGCAGTAATGCGAGCAATGTGGAGCAATGGGGAGGGAGCAGCAGATGAAACTTCACTCCCTTGCCCGTTGCTCACCTTCTGCTGTGTGGCCCAGTTCCTAACAGGCTGCGACTGGTACCAGTACTGGTATGCAGCCCAGGCGGTTGGGGACCCCTGGTCTGAGGGCATGTGATCATATGCTGGTCATCGGGAACTGAAGAAGTCTGTTCAGAAGATTTCCAAGGAGCAATTTTCTTCTTTTTTTTTTAAATTAAGTTTTATTGGAGTATAGTTGATTTACAATGTTGTGTCACTTTCTGCTGTACAGCAAAGTGAATCAGTTATGCATATACATATATCCACTCTCTTTCAGTTCTTTCCCCATATAGGTCATTACAGAGTATTGAGTAGAGTTCCCTGTGTTATATAGTAGGTTCTTATTAGTTATCTATTTTATATATAGTAGCGTGTATATGTCAATCCCAACCTCCCAGTTTATCCCTCTCTCCTACCTTTCCTCCTGGGTAACCATAAGTTTGTTTTCTACATCTGTGACTCTATTTCTGTTTAGTAAGTAAGTTCATTTGTACCATTATTTTAGATTCCACATATAAGCAATATCATATGATATTTGTCTTTGTCTGACTTATTTCACTCAGTATGACAATCTCCAGATCCATCCATGTTGCTGCAAATAGTATTTTGTTTTTCTTTATGGCTGAATAATATTCCATTGTATATATGTACCACATCTTTATCCATTCTTCTGTTGATGAACATTTAAGTTGCTTCCACAATTTTCTTTAATAAGACTGATGTTTGAGAAGTGATCTCTTCTCTCTATATTTACTGGCTTTAAACTCAGTTATTTGAGGATGAGTGCTCATGATTGTGGCAGCCTTCTTGTGATGATGAGGGGAAAACCAAGAGCCTGACCATGAAGTAGACTCAGTGCCCTGACATGGTCGAGCTACCCAATTAACACACTCTGGAAACATCCACCTCTGGGCATCTTTTTTTTGATGTGGACCATTTTAAAGTCTTTATTGAATTTGTTACAATATTGCTTCTGTTTTATGTTTTGGTTTTTTGGCCACGAGGCATGTGGGATCTCAGCTCCCCAACCAGGTATCGAACCCACACCCCCTACATTACAAGGCAAAGTATTTACCACTGGACCACCAGGGAAGTCCCCACCTCTGGGCATCTTATTAAGTTCAGTTTAGTATTCTGTTACTTGCAGTCAAAATCTTCCTACCAATGCAATTATATTATCTAGTTATTAGGGCTAGTTTTCTTTCCTTCATTCATTCAATGAATGTTTGCTGAGTATCCACTAAAGGTTAGGCACGGGGCCATCACCATGAGTATGATAGACATTATTTCTGCACTTCTGGGGATTCCAGTCTAAGAGAGAGACAGATACTGATTAGAGGTTGTAATACATAATATTCAGCTTGCTTTTGTTGGGCATTTATGGTCAGAGAAGACCCCTCAAAGGAAGTGATGTCTGAGCTGCTCTCTGAAGAATGAGAGGGAACTCACCAGGTGAAGAAGTTTACTCATTGTGCTTTTGCAAATTAATTAATTTAAAAAGTGATCTCCTAAAAGCCAGTGAAATCAATCAATGGAATCAATGAAGAAAGAAAAGTCCCCCACAGTCGTCACATTGGGAAGCTACTGTCTCTGGAGTCAGAGTCAGATTCAGTCAGACAGACAGGGCTCCTGTGGACCCCTGGCCTAACCCTCCTGCAGGGGGCCTCCACAAACCTTATTGTGATCATTTTTGTAGATAGAAAACATCATAGTGTTTGTGGTAGTTGAGGTCAGAGATACCAGTTTTCATTTGTGTGTTGTGCTCATTATAAATTATCTAATAAATTATCCCTTTTGGCTAAGAATTTCCATAATTGGTTTCAGCCTGAGGGCACTTTTTTGTTTGTTTTTAAACATTCAGCCATTTTGATTTATGTGAATGTGAAAATATCTACATTTTTTTCTGCTTTTAATCCAATCTACAGAATATTATTTAGCACAAGGAAAACTCCAAAATAGCTGAATCTTTCCACTTATTTAGATTTCACCAAAGAGTCCCCAGGGTAGAATGAAAACATCTCTGAGCTGGGGTAATTTTACAAAAACTGCTTAGAGCTCAACAGCTATTTCTGTACTTTTGGAATTCTGTAAACATATGGGGGAAAATCCGTCCACAGTTATGCCGGAGCAGTGCCCGGGCCCTGAATTCTCCTATCGTTTCATTGTTGGGAAAAGCTAAAGCCAGAGATTCAGTGTCTGTGTTAGAAAGGTCCTTGGAGATTTTTCACGTTTCTGCTTCTGCCTGTGAGACAAGGTCTCCTGTCCTCACTTCCTTGAGAAATGACATTGCTTTCTTCCTTTTCCTCCTTCTTCCTTCCCTCCTTCCCTATCTCCCCCCTCCCTTCCTCCTTTCCTTCATTCCCTCCTTTCTTCCTTCCCTCTTCTTTCCTCTCTTCTTCTATTTTCCTTCTCTCCCTCCTTTCCTTCCTTATTTCATTTCCAGATATCTATTTCCACTAACCCTGGTATTACATTCTCCTCTGATTGGGCATCAACTTAATGTGTCATAGGCCAAGTATATTGTTTTTTTGGGTGGTAATAGAATACTTTCTATTTACATCAAAAAGGATTGTCATGATTAATGGCAGGAAGGATTTTGGTTTGTGGGTGAGGAGAGGGAATGCACAGAGGAAAGTTAGTCTTCATTCTCAAAGACAGGAGTATTTCTAAAGTAAAACACTTCTCATGTATGCCAGGGTCCCAGGTGATGACAACTCCAAAATATCAGCCACTTTTCCCTTTTTGACCAGGGCATGCATGTCACAGGGCCCTTCAGTGTGATCTCACATTTACACTTTCTGTGTTTAAATGAGTTTATAAATTAGTCTTTTGACATTTTCTCCAAATGAGGTTGTGCACACAAACATACTGTTATATAGAGGTCAAAGGTGAATCCAAAGATGTTCATGTTACAACTTTAAACTTGTGTACTTTTATCTGAACCATATAATCTCTAATGGACCATGAAGTAATAATTATTTGTGAATACATGTACTAATTTTACAACTATCACAGTCATATTGCATTGTATTTTTAAATTAAAAGTGTTACCATGTTCAAGGTAAATATCTAAAATATTTTGCAGTTTTTTAATCAAATGATAGCATTTTTAATTTCTTTAATTTTATAGGAACTTTAAAAAAAAGGAAGTACTTAAGCTTTTCTTGATCTCTGGGAAACCTTGATCTTTCCAGTTTAACCCAGGAAAGTATTCTTTTGGTATTGTGAACATAGACTTCCTAATTATCTGAAATCTAAAAATTTACATTTAGCAGGTAAGTGTAAAGCCTCATTAAGTCAGGCCTTTCCTAATTGATTTTAGAAAATTTTGGGCATGTTGAGTATAATATTTATTGAGACAAAGTAATTAATATTTCTTCCTCAATGCATTTCTTTCAATCTTATCTTTTTAAAAACCTTAATACATAGCATAATGCATAGCTTATAATAGACATTCAATAACAGTTATTAAAAGGAAAGTTTCAAGTAAGAGAAATGTTTCTAGAACTGGCAGTTTTCTTGACCCACTAGGGACTCAAGGGAAACAAAAGGAATCCCAACTATGTACCTCAAATTTCTGAGTCCCCGAGTTCATTTTTAGTGGCGATATTTTGGTTAAAATACATCTTTTTCTATGTAGGTCCACTGTGATTTTAAATGTCTTTGTATTGCTTAACAGAAACTACTTATATCTACTTTACAGTGTGCATTAGGCTTCACAGGAATAAAGCTAATTTTTAAAAATATAGCCTTTTAAGTCAGATACACTTATCAATATACTCCCAAATACTTTGTCTAGCAGGAAAAGAAAAAAAAAAAAAAGAAAGAAAAGAAAATGCATGAAGATATGTTGAAAAGATTACTTCTCAAAAGAAAAGGGATATTATTGGCATGAAATATAAAATTTGGCAGAGCTTGTCCATCCGTGATGTCTACAAGACCTTCAGCTTTAAAATCAGATCCAAGTTGCAGGATGCAAAATCAACATACAAAGATCAGTGGTGTTTCTATACACAAACAGCAAACTATCTGAAAAGGAAATTAGGAAAACAATCCCATTTACAATAGCAACAACAACAAAATCATACTTAGAAATACACTTAGCCAAAGAGGTAAAAGACTTGTACACTGAAAATTATAAAACATTGATGAAGGAAATAAAAGAAGACACAGATATATGGAAAAAGATTCCCTGTTCATGGATTGGAAGAATTAGTATTGTTAAAATGTCCATACAACCCAAAGTGAACTACAGATTCAATTCAACCCTATCAAAATCCCAATACCATTCTTTACAGCAATAGGAAAAAAAATCCTAAAATTCCTATGAACCACAAAAGACCTCAACTAGCCAAAACAATCTTGAGCAAGAAGAACAAAGTTGGAGGCATCACACTTCCTGATTTCAAATTATATTATCAATCTATAGTAATAAAAAAAATGATACTGACACAAAAAGAGACATATAGACCAATGGAACAGAATAAGGAGTTCAAAAATAAATCGACGCATATGGTCAACTGATCTTCAACAAGGCTACCAAGAACACACATGGGAAAGGATAGTCTCTTCAACAGACGGTGCTGGGAAAATTGATATCCACACACAGAAGAATAAAATTGGACTCATCTCACACTACATATAAAAATAAACTCAAAATGGATTAAAGACTTAAATATAAGACCTGAAACAGTAAAACTACTAGAAGAAAACATAGGGAAAGTGTCTTGATATTGGTCTGGGAAATGATTTTTTTGGGATAAGTCCCCAAAAACACAGGCAACAAAAGCAAAAAAGGACAAATGGGATTGCATCAAACTAAAAAGTTATGGATCAAAGGAAACAATCAACAAAGTGAAAAGGCAACCTATGGAATGGGAGAAAATATTTGCAAAGCATATATCAGATAAAGGGTTAATATCCAAAATATATGAGGAACTCAACTCAATAACAAAAAGAAAAATACCTGATTTGAAAAATAGGAAAGAACTGAATAGATGCTTTTCAAAGGAAGACATATAACAGGCCACCAGATGTATGAAAACGTCTTAACATCACTAATCTTTGAGGAAATACAAATCAATACCACAATGAGATAGCATCTCCCACCTGTTAGGATGTCTATTATCAAAATGACAAGTGATAACAAGTGTTGATGAGGGTATGGAGAAAATGAAACCTTTGTACACTGTTTGTGGGAATGCAAATTGGTAAAGCCGCTATGGAAAACAGTATGGGGATTCCTCAAAAAATTAAAAATAGAGCTACCATATGATCTAGCATTCCCTATTCTGATTATATATCCAAAGGAAATGAAATCAGTGCCTCAAACAAATATCTGCAACTTCATGTTCATTGCAGCATTATTCACAATAACCAAGATATAGGAACAACCCAAGGGTCAATCAATAAGTAAGGGACAAAGAAAATGTGGTATATACAATGGAATATTATTCAGCCTTAAAAAAGAAGGAAATACTGCTATTTGCAACAACATGAATGAACCTGTAGGACATTATGCTAAGTTAAGTAAGACAGTCACAGAAAGACAAATAATTCATGATCACACTTATATGTGGAATTTAAAATAGTTGAACTCATAGAAGCAACAGAGTAGAACTGCTGTTGCTAGGGGTTGGTGGGTGGGAGAAATAGGATGTTTGTCAAAGTGTCAAAGGGTACAAGATTTCAGTTATGCAAGGTGAATAAGTTTTGGAGATCTAATGTACAGCATGGTGACTCTAGTTAACAATATTGTATATATACTTTAAGTTTGCTAAGAGGGTAGATCTTAAATGTTCTTACCACATGCAAACACATACACAAAATTAACTATGTGAGGTGATGAATATGTTAATTAGCTTGATTGTGGTGATTATTTAACAATGTATAGGTACATCGAAACATCAAGTTGTACATCTTAAATACATATAATTTTTATTTGTCAATTATACCTCAATAGAGCTAACAGCAAACAGAAAAACAACAACAAAAACCTAGTCCCAAGGACACATTGACTTGTGACACAGCTCTTGTGTTGAATCCCAGAATATCAAAAACCAAATAAAAATTATTTCTTAAAATTACTATTTTGTCTTATTTATATATCTGTGTATCTCTCTATTTATAGGTGTATATCTGTCCGTCTCTTGCTTATTTATCTCTGTATTTATCCATCTATGTACATAGACAAATACTTGAAACCAAGAACAATGCCATATATGGAAATCTAAACCAAAAAATCATCTTATATATCAGAAAGAATATCAGAAAGAATACCATCTTCTTCATATCAGAAAGAATACCATATAGTACTGTTTAATTTTTTCATGGGTTTTGAATGCATTTATTCCAGAAGGACCGCCTATGCAGTAAGCCATGAGTTGTGAGCAATAAGAGTGATAAAAGCTACCGAGACAGGGGTGTCAGAATGGTGCACAGAGGAAGTCCATTTTGGATAAGGTATTTTATAGGAGTTTCCCCAAAAGGGAAAAACATTTAAGGTTGAGCAAAGTTGATGAAACCATGAAAGAGCACAAAATTTTCCAGGAACACTGAAAACTTTGTCACCTGAATGGAAGATTAAATGGAGAAGATGAGAAAAGATGCTGCCCAAATAAGTTCATATCAGATTTTGAAAGACCTGGGCTATGCTAAGGAATTTAGATTTCATTTTTTTGGACCATTCCTCTTATAAGCTCCCTACATGGCTGTCTTTTCGCTACTGAGTTCACAGTGACTATCATGGGGAATTGCATGCCATATTTTGCAATAAACAAAATGTTTGTTTGTTGACAGTATAAACAAATAAGTGTTTTTAGAAAGAGGAGTGACAGGATCAGATCTGTGTTTTATTTAGTTAGACAAGAAGAAAAAATTTCAGAGGGCATTTATGGAACAAGTGGGAGCAGCTCTCAAGCAATAGTGGTGGGAGTTGGGAGATGATACTCCAGCGTTCTCATACTCAGCAGCAGTAATAAGCCCCAGTTATTTAGAATTCTAACATAGTTACTCCAATACCGTGTATTGGTTTTCTTCTTTTTCTGTTTCACTTCCTTGCTTTCCCATGAGTGCTTCCTGGGATTACCTAGCAAACAGACTGCCCAAGCTTTCTTATCTCAAGTTCTGCTTTTGAGAACTCCAATTCAAGACAGAGCCAGATGGTCATTGTAATGGTCTACACAGAGATAGTTAGGGCCTCAACTAAAGCGGTGGCCACAGAAAATATGGAAGGCAGAATTCCCCCTTAATCCTTCCAAATCCACATGCCTTGGTATATACTCACCTTCTATAAGTTATTCAATGAAGCATTTTTATCTTAGTGCTACTGTGAAGGGATTTTGCAGATATAATTAAGGTCCCAAATTAGTTGACTTTAGGAAAGGGAGATTATCTCTATGCAGCCTGACCTAATCAGATGAGTAATAAGGACTGGGACCTTCCTAGTAAGAGGGATTCAAAGTGTCAGAGGAATTTGATATGAGGGGATTCTCCATGGCTAGCTTTGAAGATGATGCATGAAATGTGGGCTTCAAAGAGCTGAGCACAAGCCCCCAGCTGACCACCAGCATGGAAATGGGATCTCAGCTCTACAACCACAAAGAATTGGATTCTGTCAACAACATGATAGAATCTGGAAGCACATACCTCTCCAGAGCCTTCAGATGAGAACACAGCTGGTGAGACCCTGCTCAGGGGACTCAGCTAACCCATTTCCAGGCTTCTTACCAAGGAAATTGTGAGATAATAAACTGGGGTATCTTAAACTGCTAATTTTTTGGTAATTGTTTATGTGACTATAGAAAACTAGTACAAAATGAAAAGGTGTTAGGTTTAATATACAGATAGAAGTCAAGTGTTAAAATTGCTAGGATTTGGTGGCTGATTGTGTGAAGTGGTTGAAGGAAAAAGAGGAATGACTTTAAGGTTCTAGTCTGGGTTCATAATAATGTCATTAACAGATTAGAAAATGTGCAAAGAGGGATCTTGTTAGAGTATTAATTTTTTTTCTTGAGTTTGCTGTGTTTGAGATGAAGCTGTCTAATAAACAGTTGAAAATATAATTCAAAGTGCAGGAAAGATTTTTGATCTGAAGAATAAACATTCGGAAATCATTAACATATGCTGAATATCAAAGTCATGGGGATTCCAGGTGAGAGAGCTTAGGTATCTGGTATTAAGATTTTCTTCACTGGCAAGCCTCTCTGATTTTTGGTAAAGGAGGTTTCTCAAGTGAGGAAGGACACAGAGCTCTTCTGGCAATGGGAATATACTAGATAATGTGTTGTCTTCATCTTGGGTTTCATCTTATTTACAGTACAATAATTTTTAATATTCTGGCTTAGGAATTCAGGTGTGGATGGCAAATAGATGGTTCTAAAACAACTACTCCCCAAATCTGAGCCTATGACAGATATTACTAATCAGTCTGATCATTTTCTCCTCAGAACCAGTATCTTTATCAACCCAGTGGTCCTAACAGTAACTACTTCATTGTAGAACACACATTTGTCATTCGGGGTTAGTTTCAAAATGATACCCATTTAATAATATATGTTGAATTAAAAAGAGCTTGATTTTGTCTTAAGATCTGTTCATTTATATTTTTCTTACAAGTGTTTTCTTATCTATCTTTATAACACTGAATGATATTGGTTGGCCTCTGGAAGAACTTATTAAGATGGCTAAAAGTGGCTCTTGCAGCCTGTAGAATCTCTGTATAACAAATTTTGCAAAGCTAAATTTCAGTGTTAAGAAAAAAGTAAAAACAGGGATTTCACTCAGTCCTTCAGAAGCTGATTGGCACTGTGTTCACAAGTCATGAAGTTCAGATATTATAATTTCTAGTTCCTGTCCTGGGAGCTAAGGGCAGTTCTGGCAGTTCCAAGAATAAACAGTTGAGAGCTGACATAAATGCACAGGAATCACAAAAACAGATATATAGATCAATGGAAAAGGATAGAAAGCCCAGAAATAAACCCATGCACCTATGGTCAATTAATCTATGACAAAGGAGGCAAGAATATACAATAGAGAAAAGACAGTCTCTTCAATAATTGGTGCTGGGAAAACAGGACTGCTACATGTAAAGAATGAAATTAGACCATTCTCTAACACCATACACAAAGATAAACTCAGAATAGATTAACACCTAAAAGGAAGACCAGATACTATAAAACTCTTAGAGGAAAACATAGGCAGAACACTCTTTGACATAAATTGCAGCAACGTCTTTATGGATCCACCTCCTAGAGTAATGAAAATAAAAGTAAACAAATGGAACCTAATTAAACTTAAAACCTTTTGCACAACAAAGGAAACCATAAACAAAATGAAAAGACAAACAACAGAATGGGAGAAAATATTTGCAAATGATGCAATGAGTTATCACCTCACACCAGTCAGAATGGCCATCATAAAAAGTCTACAAACAATAAATGCTAGAGAGGATGTGGAAAAAAAGGGAACCTTACTACACTGTTTGTGGGAATGTAAACTGGTACAGCCACTGTGGAAAAAAGTATGGAGGTTCCTTAAAAAACTAAAAATAGGGTTATCATATGATCCAGCAATCCCACTCCTGGGCATATATCTGGAGAAAACCATAATTCAAAAAGATACATTCACCCCAATGTTCATTGAAGCACTATTTACAATAGCCAGGACATGGAAGCAACCAAAATGTCCATCAACAGATGAATGGATATGTGTGGTTCTTATATACAGTAGAATATTACTCAGCCATCAAAATGAATGAAATATGCAATTTGCAGCAACATGGATGGACCTAGAGGTTATCATACTGAGTGAGGCAAGTCAGACAGAGAAAGACAAATATCATATGATATCACTTATATGTGCAATCTAAAAAAATGATACAAATGAACTTATTTACAAAACAGAAACAGACTCACAGGCTTAGAAAACAAATTTATGGTTACCAAAGGGAAGAGGTGGGGGGAGGGATAAATTAAGAGTTTGGGGTTAACATATACACACTACTATATATAAAATAAGTAAACAACAAGTACCTACTATATAGCACAGGGAACAATATTCAATATCTGTAATAACCTAAATGAGAAAATAATCTGAAAAAGAACAGCTTTATGTATATGTATAACTGAATCACTTTGCTGTACACCTGAAACTAACAAAACATTGTAAATCAACTATACTCCAATATAAAATAAAAATTAAAAAAAGCAACGACCCACTAAAAAATTAAAAATAAATAAATGCACAGGAATTGATCTCTTTCCAACCAAAAAATGGTTAAGAATTGCACAAAGTCAAGCATATTAATCATCCATTTGTTGTCCCATTCTACCACATCATCTTGGAAGATACTGAAAACTCTACAACACTGCTTGAGACACAATTTATATGACCCAGCCTAAAAAAAGCTTAGGCAACCCCACTTCTGGATCACAGGGTGTTAACATATTAGTCAACCCATAAAAGCTCCCACTGATTTATATGGAGTTGTATCGTTGCATCACAGGCTGAAGGGCCTAAATTGTTTTTAGAGAAATATAGGACTCTGTCTTCAGGATCATGACCCATGAATCATACCCAGGATTCCCAAAGCTGAGGCCAGTGGGGACATGGAAGAACTTGGCTTAGACACAGGGATATGACTCATTAGAAAAGAAGAACTGGTTTTGAAAAATAACAAGAACCACCTTCTATTCTTTGCATACCTACCTTCTTTCTATAACTCCCTCCCCCTCAACACACACATATACAGAAGCAACCTAGAATATTTGGAAGTGTTTATGAGGTATATAAACTTATTCTTATCATTATTTACTTTTAGAGATCTTGGTCAATTTTCCTATAAGAAGTGATGGTCAGAGTTAATCTATGAATAACAGATTGACAAAATGACACTTGCTCTACTTAAAAAAAAAATCACTTGCCAAATTTATACACTAAGTTGAGAAAAGTTGTGACAAATTCATATGCTGTGATATCCAAGCCCGGCTTCTTAATCATTTAAGTGACTCTGATTAGTAATTTTTAAAACTCATTAACAAAAAGCTCAAAGTAATTGCTGACCTACTGCTCTAAATGCAGTGGTGGGTGACCCACAGGCAGAGCAACACCCTAAGTATGGGCAGTGGTGGCTGTCACATCTTATTTCCATGTGCATGCAAGGGAAAGCTTGCACTCTCTGACAAGGTAAGGCCTCTCTGTTTGGGCCAAAGGGAATAGCAGTATGATTTCAGGCCACCGGAACTCTTATTTTGTGATTTTCAAAAATTAAGTTGAAAATAATTTTAATATTATTTTTGAAATTTAATATTTTAATATTAATCAGTGTTTACGCTGAATTTCATTCTAATTGGATCTGAGAAACTGTAACTCCAAATATCAGAGACTTCCCATTTCTTTCTTCCATTTTTGGATTTAAGGACTAAAAACATCACAGCATGAAAAAAATGGGAAGCCTGGAAGAAGGATAAGAATGCACACAGACGTATCTGGCATTCTGGAAGCTAGCTCAATTCAAATCTTCTTTCCCCATAGCTAAGTTGGGTGGGGAGCTGGTCTCAAGAGCAGCCCACCCACAACCACCCAGTCTGCTGGCAGGAACCTGCCCTCTGCCCTGTTCCCACCCTGAGCCCTGCAACACCCACCATGCTTCCAGCTGCCATTTAGGGTGAGAGGGAGGCATTTTCTTCCTTTCCCATTCCTTGGCTTCCCAGGGAGAGGTTCTGATTTCCTTCTCTCCTTCTATAGCTTTTACGTGCATCTCCCATTTTTTTCTCTTTCCCTACCTGAAAGGTCCTAATTCATATGCCACTACCATCTTGCCTGAATGACTGCCCTAGTGAACTCCCTGCTCTCACCGTTTGCCATCACAGGCCTTGCTCTCAGGAGCCAGAAGCATAGTTTAAAAAGCAAATATGGTAGAGTCTTTCCTGTTTTACACTGTAAGTGACTTTACATTTCATTCAGCATAGCCTATAAGTCCTTAGATCAGGGGTCCCTAACCCCGGGCCACGGACAGGGCCTGTTAGGAACCGGACCGCACAGCAGAAGGTGAGAGGTGGCCAGCCAGCGAAGCTTCATCTGCTGCTCCCCATCGCTCCCATTACCGCCTGAACCATCCCCCACCCCCACCACCCCGTCCGTGGAAAAATTGTCTTCCACAAAACCAGTCCCTGGTGCCAAAAAGGTTGGGGACCAATGCCTTAGATGACCAACCTCTCCAGCCATACTGGCCTTCAGAATTTTCCTCAGAAGCCAGGTCTCACTACAGGGCCTTTGTACATACCTCTTCCTCTCTGAGCCTGAAAATGGGTCATGGGCTCTGCCGTCAGCAATCACAGAGCTTGCAGCACTTACCACAATGTGTATACAGTGTCATGTGTCTCCTTCACAGCTGGACTGGGAGCAGCTGTGAGCATAGAAAGAGCCTGTCTGTATTCTCAGGGTCTAGAACAGAGTAGGCCACAGAATAGGTGCTCAATAATTACTTGCCAAGTGTTTCCTAGAAATGTATCGATTGTTTCCTGATGGATAGATTTCCTTATTTGATCATTTCCAGCAAAGGTGTTGCTTATATATTTACTTAGCATTTCACTTGGTTCATAAATTATTTCTTTCCTACTTCACAGCCTTTGCGTGCTCTGTCTCCTCACCAGAACCAGCGCTGCTCTAGCTCTCTAGGCTAAGGAGTGAGGATGAGTTTCAGAAATTGTAAGTATTTCCCCAGGGCTTCTTTAGACCTTTGCATGTGCATAGGCAAGTGTCCTTTGGACCCTCAATAAATTATTCATTGGATGGATGGATGGATGGATGGATGGATGGATGGATGGATGGATGGATGGATAGGTCGATGGGTGGATGGGTGGATGGATGGTTGGGAGGATGGCAGACAAATACACTGATGGAAGGCGCTCAGCAGTGGCAGACAATTTCCTTAGGCTGTTTATGTCTAAACTGTTTCCCCTGTTTGTGAATGAATAGTTAATCCCTTATTCCTCAGGGAAACTGTCAGCCGAAGTATCTAGTAGAGGCTGCAAAATAACTGAAACATGAAGAACTATCAGCAGAAGCTGCTATCTTCAAGGCAGTTTTGAGGAGGATGAATTACTTTGTGTTTCTAAGTACTTACAGGGTCCTTAAGGAAGCACTGTATGAATAAAACCCAATTACAAGATCATCACACCAGACTCCTGGGTACTGCTGTGTACAATTCTTTAACTATAACTTCCCTTTAAATTGGTGTATTTTGAGCAAGATTAAAAAGAGATCTTTCTCCCTCTCTTCTAATTATAACTCATCTCCCCCAGCAGACACCCTTATCAGCAGAGAGGCACCGAGGGCCTCAGCCTGGTCTCCTGGGCTTCCCCTCTGCAATTCAGGAGAAAATCTGACTTGCGAGGGAGTCCCAGGCCTCCTACCTTCCTCTCCTCTGGTTTCCAAGGTGGCAGACCCTTGGCTCCCTTCAGCCCGGGCTCCCCCAGTTCAGTCCCACTTGGCATTTCCCGGTTTCTAAGTGAGGTTATGGATACACATTGAGCCCAGAACTCATTGCTTTTTTGGAAAGGGCAAAATAAAAGAGGGGATTTTCCATATTCACATTTTTCCACAGAAATGTGTTCATAAGCTTTAAACTCGCCCAAGCTATGTTAATGTATGTGGTTGGCTTCTGTGCCAATTTTCATTGTGAATAATATGCTAAATAAAAGGGTTCTTGTCTTTCCCCTCCAACCTCCCCTCCCATAATTTTAAGTTCATAAGCCCATTTCATAAGTGAATCAGGTCTTAAGACAGAATCAGAAACGATGTTGTTCTTTTAGCCACTCACAGTGTTTGCTTTAAACCCCTGATAGGAACACGGGGTTGTGACAGCAGCGGCTGAGGTAAACAGATGACTTTATATATAATGCTTTTTACAAGGTGGTTCAGTTCATTTCTAACCTTGGTCTTGGCGTCATGGAAGGAGCCAGGGAAATTCCACCCCTTAACCCTACCCTGCATCTCCTCCCTTCAAGGGCAAGAAAATATCCATATGCCTGTGGTTTCACAGCCCTTTCCCTGCAGTGGATCTTGCACCGTGCTGTCCCCCCAAATGCTGGAGAACCCCAATAATGTCAGCAGGTGGTGTTATTGGTAGTATTATTTTAATCAAGTGACTGAATGTTCACAATAAAAGTTGCAACTTTTATGAGCCATGAGCTGGCGTGTCCTGGCATGTCCTGGTTGTCAAGTTTCAGTGCGTTTTGGTTCGAATGTTCCCTGCCTGTGTTTATTCCTGGTCACACCACACCTCCTGGGACTGTCTTTGTGGCTTTGCTCAGCTGCTGACTCAAGTTTCAGAAGACATGGGGGAGAGTGGGGGACGTCTGCAAGATTCTGGCCTGAAGAAACGGCTCCAATGGCTCCGCACTTCTGAGACATTGAAACTTGCCCACCCTTCCCTGTCCTTGGAAGGTTCCAGAATACCAACTAGCCACGAATATGTAGGTCTAGAGGGGTGTTGACATAAGTGCACAGTGAGGACCAGAAGCCCTTGACAGAAAGGAGAGAACATGGACTTTCTGTCAAAGAAACCTGGATTCAAATTCCAGTCCTCCAAGGACAGAGCTAGCTCCCAACTGTGGGACTTTGGGTAAGTCCTTCAGCCCCTGACCACTACATCTACCAAACAGCAACAATAATGGCATCCATCTTAGAGAGTTGTATAAGGATTACATGAGAAAAAGAAAGTACAATGCATAGTCCATGGCTGGGTACATAGCAAGATACAATATTATTATTATCATTAGCTATTATAAATATTATTTGCAATTAATAATTAATTATAATTAATTCAGCAAAACAATATTAAGTAGTATTGATCTTAAAATTAGAATCCACATTAATAAGTATAATCTATAATTAATTACTAAGCAATATTAATACTTTTAATAATATAACATTATTTTATATTTATTTTAATAACAATATTTATGTTTACTATATTTACATTTATATTTTATATTTTAATAATATGTTTATATTTAATAATAATAATAGGTACTTGTATTATATAGCAATTGATCTTGCAGATCTTCTTTTTCTTCATCTGGAAAGTGAAGATATTAAAATTAAATTGGAAGAAACCCCTGCTTTGTAGGATTTTGTGAAGATGAATAAATGGCTTTGCACAGTGCTGGCCCATCAGCTCATAAAAGAGGATCACTGGTTTTAATGTGAGGGGTGTGCATCCTTCTCAAGCCCTGTATGAAGAAATACATTCTTCACTTGTCTGCAAGTATGACTATCTTATTCCAGCCTGTGCAAATGTGGTGCTTCCAATGCTACCCAAAAGGATGGCTGAATAAGTGACCTCAGAGGTTGGTTGCGGGGTTGGGGATATGCAGGGGTCAGCCCAGTCTCCAGGAGAAGATGGACACTTAGCCTCGAATGTCCCAATCCAGGCCTGGCACCATGGATTCTTCCTGGCTGACCAGTGGACGCAGGTACAAACTGCAGTCTGTCCCAGCAGGCACCCAGGAGGAGTGGCCCGGACGCTGAGTGCACCTGGGGGGCCTCGTCTCTCTGTCACCTTCCTTTGCTCCCTCCAAGGATAGGCAACCTGGATCTTCTAGAAGTCTTGTAAGGACCAGGTTGGCCTCTCCATCATTCACCTGTTCCTTTAGTCTGGGTGCACAGGTCTCTGACAGTCTGGTGAAGCCTGTGGACACCATCCTGAAGAACATTTTAAATCCATAACATACAACTTTGGGGATTACAAAGGAAACTAATTATATATCAAAACAATTTTTAAAATTGTGACATAGTAATAGATGTATTTCTGAAATAATCTGTTAAATAGCAATTTCTAGCAAGGGGCCTAAAAATTATCATAATTTTGAAGTATTGATGAATGAAAATGTCATCATAAGAAATCTCTGTGATATAGAAATATCTGTGATTTCTTTTAGGACAAAGCATGGGTCCTGTTAACACTACTTTGGTTTGTTGCTTACATTCAGAACTAAAGGAGGTGCTACATTCCATTCAGAGAGTAATACAAACAAGTTGGAATATTCTCCCTGTCCAGGTTCACAGACTCCATGACAAAAGCCCTGCTTAAGCCTACCTTACTCATCTGGTCTCCTAGTCTCTGTGCTATTGGAGGTCCTTGTCCCAAATTCTCATTGTCCTGCCATCTCATTTTCACCGTGGTCCTCAATGCAACATCCACTTGGTCACTGACCTTCCTGTAGTTCCCCTGGACCTGTCACTCTGGTCACATCAGATCTGTCTTTGCAATCCTGGGGTTTCATGGCAGAGCCCACCTTCCATTGTAGCCATTTAAAGAAGGCTGGGCTGGTTTCTAAAGCTGCGTGTGCACCAAGATCCTGTGAAGCACTCGTTGAGGTCCAGATTTCTATCTCGGTGTCCTCAATATGAGTTGCCAAGGGCAAGGAAGGGCCTTGGTTTCTATATTTTAAAGAACTCCCTAAATGCTTCTGAGGCAGTTGCTCCTTGAACAAAATGGTACTTCTGCTATGGAACAAGAATTTTTCAGTTTGAAAACTATTATTTTATTATTCTATATTCTGAGTGGAAGATGAAAGGGCAGCCAGTGCATAATGTGTTATATATATATGTATAATATACATATATACACACACACACACAAACAGGGATGCAAGCTGTGAAAGTGAGGAAGGAAGGAAGGAGGTGAGAGAGAAAGAAAGAAAGGAAGAAAGAAATAAGAAAGAAGAAAGAGAAAGAAAGAAAGAAAGAAAGAAAGAAAGAAAGAAAGAAAGAAAGAAAGAAAGAAAGAAGGAAAGAAAGAAGGAAAGAAAGAAAGAAAGAAAAAGAAAAAGGAAGGAAGGAAGGTGGAAGGTGGGGGGAGGGAGGGAGGAATGAAGGAAAGAAAGAAAAGAAGGAAGGAAGAGAAAAGATGTCTTAAGTGCAACTTAACTTACACGAAAAGAAAATTTTATCAGCACAATCCAGACATAAATATAAAATCAGCAAGAAGGATGGATTGATTTCAAAATTCAACAAATATTAATTATGTGCTAGCTATATTCCAGGGCAGGGGTTGCAAAACAACAGTACATGCAGGAACCAGGTGAGAAGGTGCTGGTATGAAAGATTCAGGGCCCTCTCTGTCTTATTTACCCCATTTGAAGCACACAGTTCTGCTGTGTAAGAAAAACAACAGGATGAATGTAACAAGTCATATCATTAAAACTCAGTTCACAGTGTCAGGGATGGTGACTGTGCAAGCTGCAGAGTACACGTCCAGTGAGTACGTATGTTTCCTGTGTACTAGCTGCTAGGTCTGCTACCTAGTTCATTGCTTTAGGAACACATTGTATCCATCTGCCATATCCTTCAATTTTTCAAGAAACTGAAATGTTATGGAAAGTCTCTCTATGCATATATGTTGGAAACTGTTCCTGTTACTATTTCTGCATTACAAATTAACTTAAAACTTATCTAGGGTGCCTTCAAGATGGCAGAGGGGCAAGATGTGGAGATCACCTTCCTCCCAACAAATACATCAAAACTACATCTACATATGAAACAACTTCTACAGAACACCTACTGAATGCTGGCAGAAAACCTCAGACTTCCCAAGGGCAAGAAACTCCCCATGTATGTGTCTGTGTGGCATACAGGGTCTGGGTGTTCTGGTCAGGTGTCAGGCCTGAGCCTTTGAGGTGGGAGAGCCAAGTTCAGGACAATTGGTCCACTAGAGACCTCCCAACCCCACATAATATCAAACAGCAAAAGCTCTCCCAGAGATCTCCATCTCAATGCTGAGACCCAGCTCCACTCAACAACCAGCAAGTTACAGTGCTGGACAACCTATGTCAAACAACTAGCAAGATAGGAACACAAACCCACCCTTTAGCAGAGAGGCTGCGTAAAATCATAGTAAGTTCACAGACACTCCTAAACACACCACTGGACATGGTCCTCCCCACCAGAAAGACAAGATCCAGCCTCATCCACCAGAACACAAGCACCAGTCCCCTCCAGCAAGAAGCCTACACAACCCACTGAACCAACCTTGACCACTGGGAGCAGACACCAAAAACAACAGGAACTACGAACCTGCAGCCTGTGAAATGTAGACGCCAAACACAGTAACTTAAGCAAAATGAGAAGACAGAGAAATACACAGCAGATGAAAGAGCAAGGTAAAAACCCACCAGACAAAACAAATGAAGAGGAAATAGGCCGTCTATTGGAAAACAAATTCAGAGTAATGATAGTAAAGATGATCTAAAATTTTGGAATTAGAATGGAGAAAATAGAAGAAATATATAACAAGGACCTAGAAGAACTAAAGAGCAAACAAATAATGATGAACAACACAAAAAATTAAATTAAAAATTCTCTAAAAGGGATTAATAGCAGAATAACTGAGGCAGAAGAACAGATAAGTGACCTGGAAGATAAAATAGTGGAAATAACTACCACAGAGCAGAATAAAGAAAAAAGATTGAAAAGAATTGAGGACAATCTCAGAGACCTCTGGGACAACATTAAACACACCAACATTCGAATTACAGGGGTCCCAGAAGAAGAAGAGAAAAAAAAAGGGACTGAGAAAATATTTGAAGAGATTATAGTTTAAAACTTCCATAATATGGGTAAGGAAATAGTCAATCAAGTGCAGGAAGCGCAGAGAGTCCCATACAGGATAAATTCAAGGAGAAACATACCAAGACACATATTAATCAAATTATCAAAAATTAAATATAAAGAAAAAATATTAAAAGCAGCAAGGGAAAAGCAACAATTAACGTACAAGGGAATCCCTATAAGGTTAACAACTGATCTTTTAGCAGAAACTCTGCAAGACAGAAGGGAGTGGCAGGACATATTTAAAGTGATGAAAGGGAAAAATCTACAACCAAGATTACTCTACTCAGCAAGGATATCATTCAGATTCAATGGAGAAATTAAAACCTTTACAGATAAGTAAAAGCTGAGAGAATTCAGCACCACCAAACCAGCTTTACAACAAATGCTGAAGGAACTTCTCTAGGCAGGAAACACAAGAGAAGGAAAAGGCTTACAATAACAAACACAAAACAATTAAAAAAAATGGTAATAGGAACATACATATCGATAATTACCTTAAATGTAAATGGATTAAATGCTCCAACCAAACGACATAGACTGGCTGAATGGATACAAAAACAAGACCCATACCTATGCTGTCTACAAGAGACCCACTTCAGACCTAGGGACACATACAGACTGAAAGTGAGGGGATGGAAAAAATATTCCATGCAAACAGAAATCAAAGGAAAGCTGGAGCAGCAATTCTCATATTAGACAAAATAGACTTTAAAATAAAGACTATTACAAGAGACAAAGAAGGACTCTACATATTGATCAAGGGATCAATCCAAGAAGTTATAACAGTTGTAAATATTTATGTATCCAACATAGGAGCACCTCAATACATAAGGCAAATGCTAACAGCCATAAAAGGGGAAATCAACAGCAACACAATCATAGTAGGGGACTATAACACTCAATTTTCACCAAGGGACAGATCATCCAAAATGAAAATAAATAAGGAAACACAAGCTTTAAATGATACATTAAACAAGATGGACTTAATTGATATTTATAGGACATTCCATCCAAAAACAGCAGATTACACTTTCTTCTCACGTGCTCATGGAACATTCCCCAGAATAGAGCATATCTTGGGTCACAAATCAAGCGGTGGTAAATTTAAGAAAATTGAAATCATATTAAGTATCCTTTCCAACCACAATGCTATGAGACTAGATATCAATTACAGGAAAAAAGTCTGTAAAAAATACAAACACATGGAGGCTACACAATACACTAGCAAATAACTAAGAGATCACTGAAGAACTCAAATGGGAAATCAAAAAATACCTAGAAACAAATGACAATGAAAACATTATGACCTGAAACCTATGGGATGCAGCAAAAGCAGTTCTAATAGGGAAGTTTATAGCAATACAATCTTACAATAGGGAAGTTTATAGCAATACAATCCTACCTTAAGAAACAAGAAACATCTAAAATAAACAAACTAACCTTACACCTAAGTCAATTAAAGAAAGAAGAACAAAAAACCCCCAAAGTTAGCAGAAGGAAAGAAATCAGAAAGATCGGATCAGAAATAAATGAAAAAGAAATGAAGGAAATGATAGCAAAGATGAATAAAACTAAAAGCTGGTTCTTTGAGAAGATAAACAAAACTGATAAACCATTAGCCAGACTCATCAAGAAAAAAAGGGAGAAGACTCAAATCAACAGAATTAAAAATGAAAAAGAAGTAACAACTGACACTACAGAAATACAAAGGATCATGAGACATTACTACAAGCAAATACATGCCAATAAAATGGACAACCTGGAAGAAACGGACAAATTCTTAGAAAAGCACAACCTTACAAGACTGAACCAGGAAGAAATAGAAAATATAAACAGACGAATCAAAAGCACTGAAATTGAAACTGTGATTTAAAATTTTCCAACAAACAAAAGCCCAGGACCAGATGGCTTCACAGGTGAATTCTATCAAACATTTAGAGAATAGCTAACACCTATCCTTCTCAAACTCTTCCAAAAAACTGCAGCAGGAGGAACACTCCCAAACTCATTCTACAAAGTCACCATCACCCTGATACAAAAACCAGACAAAGATGTCACAAAGAAAGAAAACTACAGGCCAATATCACTGATGAACATAGATGCAAAAATCCTCAGCAAAATACTAGCAAACAGAATCCAACAGCACATTAAAAGGATCATACACCATGATCAAGTGGGGTTTATCCCAGGAATGCAAGGGTTCTTCAATATACTCAAATCAATCTATGTGATAAACTGTAGTAACAAATTGAAGGAGAAAACCCATATGATCGTCTCAATAGATGCAGAAAAAGATTTTGACAAAATTCAAAACTGATTTATGATAAAAACTCTTGAAAAAGTAGGCATAGAGGGAACTTACCTCAACCTAATAAAGACCTTATATGACAAACCCACAGCCAACTTCATTCTCAATGTTGAAAAACTAAAACCATTTCCTCTAAGATCAGGAATGAGACAAGGGTGTCCATTCTCACCACTATTATTCAACATAGTTTTGGAAGTCCTAGCCATGGCAATCAGAGAAGAAAAAGAAATAAAAGGAATACAAATTAGAAAAGAAGAAGTAAAACTGTCATTGTTTGCAGATGACATGATACTATACATAGAGAATCCTAAAGATGCCACCAGAAAACTACTAGAGCTAATCAATGAATTTGGTAAAGTTGAAGGATATAAAATTAACACACAGAAATCTCTTGCATTCCTATATACTAATGATGAAAAATCTGAAAGAGAAATTAAGGAAACACTCCCATTTACCACTGCAACAAAAAGAACAAAATACCTAGGAATAAACCTACCAAGGGAGACAAAAGGCCTTTATGCAGAAAACTATAAGACACTGATGAAAGAAATTAAAGATGATACAAACAGATGGAGAGATATACCATGTTCTTGGATTAGAAGAATCAACATTGTGAAAATGACTATCTACCCAAAGCAATCTACAGAGTCAATGCAATCCCTATTAAACTACCAGTGACATTTTTCATAGAACTAGAACAAAAAATTTCACAATTTGTATGGAAACACAAAAGACCCTGAATAGCCAAAGCAATTTTGAGAAAGAAAAGCAGAGCTGGAGGAATCAGGCTCCCTAACTTCAGACTATACTACAAAGCTACAGTAATCAAGACAGAATGGTACTGGCACAAAAACAGAAATACAAATCAATGGAACAGGATAGAAAACCTAGAGATAAACTCATACATATATGGTCAGCTTATCTTTGATAAAGGAGGCAAGAATATACAATGGAGAAAAGACAGCTTCTTCAATAAGTTGTGCTGGGAAAACTGGACAGCTACATGTAAAAGAATGAAATTAGAACACTCCCTAACACCATACACAAAAATAAATTCAAAATGGATTAAAAACCTAAATGTAAGACCAGACACTATAAAACTCTTAGAGGAAAACATAGGCAGAACACTCCATGACATAAATCACAGCAAGATCATTTTTGATCCACCTCCTAGAGGAAATAAAAACAAAATTTAAAAATGGGACCTAATGAAACTTAAAAATCTTTTGAACAGCAGAGGAAACCATAAACAAGATGAAAAGACAACCTCAGAGTGGGAGAAAATATTTGCAAACGAAACAACTGACAAAGGATTAATCTCCAAAATATACAAGCAGCTTTTGGAAATATACAATCTCTAAAATATACAAGCAGATTTTCAATATCATAAAAACAAACAACCCAATCCAAAAATGGGCAGAAGATCTAAATAGACATTTCTCCAAAGAAGATATACAGATTTCCAACAAACACATGAAAGGATGCTCAACATCACTAATCATTAGAGAAATGCAAATCAAAACTACAATCAGGTATCACCTCATACCAGTCAGAATGGCCATCATCAAAAAATCTACAAACAATAAATGCTGGAGAGGGTGTGGAGAAAAGGGAACCCTTTGGCACTGTTGGTGGGAATGTAAATTGATACAGCCACTATGGAGAACAGTATGGAGGTTCCTTAAAAAACTAAAAATAGAACTACCATACGACCCAGCAATCCCACTACTGGGCATATACCCTGAGAAAACGATAATTCAAAAAGAGTCATTTACCACAATGTTCATTGCAGCTCTATTTACAATAGCCAGGACATGGAAGCAACCTAAGTGTCCATCAACAGATGAATGGATAAAGAAGATGTGGCACATATATACAATGGAATATTACTCAACCACAAAAAGAAATGAAACTGAGTTATGTGTAGTGAGGTGGATGGACCTAGAGACTGTCATACAGAGTGAAGTAAGTCAGAAAGAGAAAAACACATACTGTATGCTAACATATATATATGGAATCTAAAAAAAAAAAAAAAATGGTTCTGAAGAACCTAAGGGCAGGACAGGAACAAAGGCACAGATATAGAGAATGGACTTGAGGACTGGGGGAGGGGGAAGGGGAAGCTGGGACGAAGTGAGAGAGTGGCATTGACATATATACACTGCCAAATGTCAAATAGATAGCTAGTGGGAAGCAGCTGCATAGCTTAGGGAGATCAGCTCGGTGCTTTGTGTCCACCTAGAGGGGTGGGATAGGGAGGGTGGGAGGGAGACGCTAGAGGGTGGAGATACGGGGATATAAGTATATGTATAGCTGATTCACTTTGTTATACAGCAGAAACACATCATTGTAAAGCAATTATACTCCATTAAAGATGCTTAAAAAAAAAGCTTAAAACTTATCCACTTACAAATAACCATTTTATTATTCTCATGGTTTGTTTGGCTTGGAAATCACCAGCAAAGTGGGCATGTCTTGTGTCGGCTCCACCAGGTCTGAAGCCTCAGCTGGGAAGACTCAAAGGCTGGGGCCTGGAATCATCTAAAGACCCATTTACTTCCACGTCTAGTTCCTGGGCTGCGAAGGCTCAGTGAGCAGAGCTTCCACTTGGATCAACTACCTGTCGCTTCCCCATGTGGCCCCACTTCCTCACATCAGCAGCCTCCGAGTAGTGGGACTTCTTTCCCGGCAGAGCTTCAAGCGCCAGTATTCCTACAAACAAAGAGAGAGCTGTGTGGTCTTTTAGGACTCAGCCTTAGAAGTCATGTGGTATCACTCCAGCCAGAATATATTGGTCAAAGCAGTCAAAAGCCCACCAGATTCAAGGTTTTGCCTTTTGATGGGGAGTGACAAGGTTATGCTCTAGAAGTGCATGTGGCCAGGAACTAGTGTTGCAATCATCTTTGAAAAATATAGCCTGCTGCTGCAGTAGCTAATTCAAAACTTTATTTTAAAAATGAGTTAAACACTGTGTATACAACACTGTGTAAAACATGTCTGTACATAGCAGGGCCACTGGTTCTAGATCTCTGCATTAGGGTGTAAGAATTCAGAGATGATTAGGATTTGGCTGCTCTGTTTCAGGAATACAATCTAGTATTGTGGATTTTCAGAATTTCTATGAATTACATATTCACGTTTTTTGTACCCTTGTTAGAGTCAGAGCAGAGTTGGGGGGGGTGTGCCAAGACTAAACGGCACTGTGTGTCACAGCCCCCATTCCCAGCCCCAGGAGTTTTACTCTATATTCTGAGGAGGAGCATTTGCATTTTTTAAAATGCTTTTGAGATTCAGGACCATGATCTTCCTCTTGCCCCTCATTGAGAAGCACTATTCAAAACAGACTTTCATGTTACAATGGGTACTTATGAATTCAGAGATCATTCCTACAAAATGTCACCAAAATT
This sequence comes from Balaenoptera physalus, assembly GCF_965194825.1. NCBI lineage: Eukaryota > Metazoa > Chordata > Mammalia > Artiodactyla > Balaenopteridae > Balaenoptera > Balaenoptera physalus. The sequence goes on from NC_138898.1 coordinate 35,745,972, forward strand.
CATTTGCTTGTAAACATGTAGCTTTAGACCCAGAATAACCCATTCCTCACCTCCCTCTATTTCTCATTCTATATGTTTGGAAATTGACATGAGGATTCAAAAATAAACTTAAAAGGTATCCAGTAGCCCAAATAAGGACATGTGTTTTACAGTTTTATTATTGTTCTCTAGTTCCATTCATAGAAATAATAACTTTGGAAAAATTCTAGAGGACTTTCTTCTCATCTCTTTCTCCCAGCCTCCATGTATATGGAAGGATGGAGCTAAAAACATCTGTCTCTCTTCTTACTTAATAAGGGAACTTTTGCTCTGATGAATACTGCTTCCTGTTGCTATTTTATTTACAGCCTATTCACAGACTCATGTAATGTGTCTCTGTGAGGTCTGGTCATTCCGTATGGTGATTCAGAAGGTTATGCCTGAAATATACCAGGAATTCTGTGCCCTTCACCATGATCCTGTATTCCAGGGTGTGGTATGTTGGGGAGGTTCGGGTTTATTGTCCAAACGTTAATTGTGTAAATAAGGTGGCAATCCCAGCAGCCCAATCCTGGGCCCCTCAGCACTGGCGTGTGTCCAGGGAGGTGTGTGATCATAGCCTCTGTCTGAGCTCACCTTTGCAGGTAATGCGGCAGGTATGTGGCATTAAAGAGCAGAAAGGCCAGCGAGGGTTGGTAATTGTTTAACTCTTCCAGTGGCACACCTCTGAGTACATGAACCACACCTGCAGACCTGGCAGGACGTGCTGTGCATGACTGGACAGAGGTGCTGGGTACACTCGGAGCCAAGGAATGGCTTTAGGCGGGAGCCCAGGGCTGACAGGGAGCCCAGCCCCTGGCCTGCTTGAAATCTCACGACTCAAGATGCCCATGCTTGAGGGAGGCAGCTGCTCATTAGCTAGGCAAAATTAATCAGTTGTGTCACTTTTCAGCACCTCCATTCCCTCTTCTGTAGAGTCAGGGAATTGAGCATATGATCCATAAGATATCTTTCAGCTCTGACATGTTCTAGCACAGTGATTCTCAAACTAGAGGACCCATCAGAATCCCTTGGTAAGCTTGATAAAACACAAATTGCTGGAACCCACCCCCAGAGTTACTGATTCAGAAGGTCTGGGGTAGAGCCCAAGAGTTTGCATTTCTAACACATTTCCAGAGGTGGCTAAGCTGCTGCTTTGGGGACCACACTTGTAGAACCACTGTTTTTGTCTATGATATCTGCTGTGCTTTGGGGGTCTTCCTGGGCCACCTTACAAAGCTTCAGTGGGGTGTGATGAGGACTCCTTTGCTCAAGGAATGAATAAGGTTTTATTTCCCAAATTTCCCCAACCCTTTGCTGTTGCTTCTCCCACCAGATTAACCATCTTTGGAACAGCAGAGTTTGAAATGAGAAAATAAAATGAGACATAGATCATTTAGTCAGTCCAAGGAGCTGTATTTTACTGAGCTGTATGTATTATGGCTTGCCTAGTACTGTTTCTTAAGCACAAGAAGCACTTGAAAAGTATTTGTTGAATAACAAATAGGCTTAGTGGAAGGGAAGATATTAAAAATAGTGTTCAAAAGAGGTTTATCTGCAGATTACAATCATCAGTGTCAAGGGATCCCTGATACAAATCATGAAGGGACCGGAGTGGCAACGTAACAGTGTGAATCTGTTGTATGTAAGGCAACAGGGAATGGTGAGGTCTGTGGTGATGAGAAGAGGACAAGTGTCTTAAAGAACTTTAAAAGCTTTCAACATTTTATTGGCCAAATTGGAGCTCTTGAGTTACCAGTTTGCAGTCTCTAACTGTGTCTTTTCAATGTTCCCACACCATAGAGACAAGAAAGAGGAGGAAGAGTTATTGAACATTTACTGAGCTTATTATTCAACTTGTATTGCCTTAATTTATATTGCTTATAATCTAATTTGAAATCTTAAAGCATGAACAATGTGACATATTCTTGGGAGTTAATTTTTGACTATACTCTAGTAGCTTATGGTATGTTCTTTTTTAAATATCTCCTAATGATTCCCACCTTCTGGTATTCCTGCTTCATGTGAAACCCTACCTTTCAGTGTGGGCTGAACCAAGTGACTTGCTTCCAACAAGTGGAATATGGGAAAGTGATGGGAGTAACTTCTGTGATTAGATTATAAAACACTGTGACCTCCAGCTTGCTTTCACTCTCTCTCTTCCTGGCACTCTCTCTCTTTCACTGGCATTTTGTCCATGCTGGCTGTGCTGAGGAAGTGGGAGAGATCCACATGGCAAGGAACTGTGGGCAGCCTGTCTGTAACTGCTGGCAGGAATTGAGGCCTCACCCTCTAGATTGAGCTTGGAAGTGGATCCTTCCCCAGTCAAGCTTTCCAATGAGACCATGAATAAGACCAATACCTTGATCACAGTCTTTTAAGAGACCCTGAGACAAAGGAATATCAGCTGAGTGTTACCAAGATTCCTGAACCACAAAAACTGAGTTAATAAATGCATTTGGTTTTAAGTTGCTAACTTTTTGGGTAAATTTTTATGCAACATGAAATAATGAACACAAAGCTATTTGTTAACATTGGGTGTTTTTACGGTAGTCAGAATTTGGAAAACTCAAATCATAAGACCACACTAAGTGGTGTCCAGGTGCTGGCTTGAACCAGCTCATGAGAGTTGGTTGTATACATCCCTTTCTAACTCCATATTCAGGGGTGTCATGTTAATAACTTGAAATCAGTGTGGTGACAGTATTTATTCAATGGCGATCATCAAACACTCCCATTTTGAGTTCCAGTTTGCTAGCACACTGCTATACTTCAAAAGCCCTCCTATGAGCTCTTAAGCTCTCTTTGTTTTTGGTGAACATCAGAAGCCTGGTAAATTAGCATAATGGGTATCAGAAGTAGTGTCCCATTAGTGGGTTTGGGGTTGTTCAAGCCATGTGGGTTGTGGGGAGATGCTCTGCAGGAGTACCATCTTGCATGAAGGGGACAGATGAGTCTAAGAGTCTGCAAACATTTGTATAACATCTTCAGCTTAGGAATATGAAATGGTCCTCACTCAGCTCTCTATAGAAGGATTTTTTATCTGACTTGGCCTGAATTCTGCCACTGGAATATTTTTTCCTCTGTTTCAAGTGAACCTTCCACCCAAGGCTCTGTATAAATATCTAGCAGAACAAAGAACTAAGTCAAGAATTCCTAGCACTTGGTACTTGCTTGCAAATAGATATTTGTACTGGGGTCAAATTTCTCTCTAAGAATTGCTTTTATTGTTGTATAGTAACTGGTGGGGAGCTTTAGGGGGAGGTGGCCTTACTTATTTCTAATTACTGATAGCTACCTATATTAATAAAGAAGAAATTGGTAATTGTGAGAGATCGAATTGACTTAAGTCCGTTGGAAATATCAATCATCAGTGATGCTCTACGCTAGCCAAACCGACATCCTCATTTTCCATGTCTTTGATCTATCCAGGTTGTGCCTACGCTCCCAGCCCTGTTTCTGGCCAAGGTGCTTGGGTCACAGCAACACAGGCTGCTCCAAGGTCTCTGCTCCCCCAGCTGAAGTGACAGCTGACTCTGCAGAGTGCGTGCCTGTGATTTTGAGTCTGCTCTTTTAGACCCTTTTGAAGGATGTTAATAACTGAGGGTATCCTAAGCAACTTGTGGCAAGGGCTTCTGATGACATCTATGGTCAGATGAGCTTGAAACCTTCCCTGATGATTGAACTTCCACTTAAAGGCTGGCTTTCAAACTTCCACTTCCTCTTTTGAAAGACCATGGCAGACTAAGTAACCCCAACTGGATCCATTACATACTGTTCCTTGGCTCCTTTTATTCTTTCTCTTTTCTTTCACTCACTCTTTTCTTAAAACTATGAGTCAGCATAGAAAAATTCAAGCCCTGATTTGGTCTTGAACACTATTGTAAATAAAGTGACCAATTACATCTCCCTGGTTGAACTGAACATTTGGAAGTTTGGTTAGTGAGGGATGTTGAAAGACAGACAACACAGGGTGTCACCATATTATTGAACAGATTTTGAGCCCCATTCCCTATAGAGTATTGTATTCGGGAGATCTGCTTACTCAGGATTCTTTGTTGTGGTTTGTGCATATCTGGGGAAGATAAATCCCTCTTGCCTGTTGATTCAAAGTGGTTAGCTTGCACACTCTTTCCGAAGAGCTTCCAGCTTTGACCCCTTTCCTTGCATTGATCAATGAGTGGGCTGTGAAGCCTCTTGCAGCTCTCTGTCCCTCTGCCCCCAGTCACCCTTCTTGTTGACATTCCAAACTGTTAAGCTCACAAATGTACTGGGAAGACAGTAGCTTGAGGACACTTATTCCCTAAGAGAGAATCCTTGACTTTCACGGTATGTGACTTTGTTATTTTCCCATCCTTGTAAGGGCTTGACATTGTTTCAGAAAATAGTGTTGAATTGGGGAATGTCGATTCCAGTTGCTCTCTCACTGACCCATGCCATCCAATGTCTTCATTCTCCTCAAAACCTTTTTTGGAATGAGGCAGGGTATAAAAAATAAATAAAATTTCCTCCAGTGTAAAAGGAGGAGTAATTTGAGAATTTCTTCCCCCTCCAACACTTGAAGGAAGATAAAGACTGACAAGAGTAAAGTTGCTATATTCTAGATATAAACAAGACCACCGAATAAACAAGGACCATTGTGTAAGATATGGTAAATTATGAAGGGTCAGTATTTGATGACTTATGATTGGGTCAAGGCACAAATAAGTATTCCTCTCCCCCCACCACATTTTTTTTCCAATTGTGTGCAGCATAGAAATTCTAGAGCACTAAGTCTTTATTCCAACTGCCATTTGAGATTCTATAGCAGTTGGATGTATCACCAATGATCCAACCCATATGAACACAAGGGATGCTGAGATCTGCTAAGGAGAGCTAGGATCAAAGCAAGAATTATGTTGGTGTGAGTAAAAGGGCAGTGAAGTATGAAAGATAGTTTGGTTCAGAGAAGACATCTACTCCCCACAGAATTTTCTGGAAGGTGGCACTTTGTAACCAGTTGGGATCCAGGTTGTAAAACCTTTTGGTTACAAAGAACAGAACCATGTCTGTGTCAAGTAATGGAGGTTACGGTAAGTTACTATGGCAACAAGGCTGGTATAAGCTAGTGCCTCCTTTTGACTAGGACAGTAGTTTTCAATTGGGGGAGATTTTGCCTAGTGGGGGACCCTTGACAATGTTGTCTGGAGATATTTTTGATTGTCACAACTAAGGAGGTTGCTGCTGGTATCTTGTTTGTAGAGGCCAGGGAAGCTGCTAAACATCCTCCAATGCACAGGACATCTCCTAACAATGAGGAATTATCCAGCCCCAAATGTCAATACTGCTGAGGTTGAGAAACTCTGAACTAGGGAAAGAAGTGCCCTCTCCCTGCTATACCACCCAGTACTGGTGCTCTGGAGGACCCTGCATGTCAAAGATTAAAAAGCAAAGACAGTGAATGTTGTTTTGGGTTTTGTTTTTTCCACATTCATAAGAAAGTCCTTTACCTGATTGAACAAAAGGGGGTTAACAGACAAGGAAGCTAACAAGACAGCCAATAGTGCTGTTGACTATAACACCACTGTGTGGATTCAGAGGACAGACACTGGATTTTAATGGAATTTCACCTGGAAACATTCATGCAAAGGCAGCATTATTAAGCACTATAACTGACAGACAAGGACAAAACTCCCTCATCCCTAAAGATCTGAAGTCATGTATAGACCCACCTGCCTGGGACTGTTAGGGGACGCCCACCAGGGTGAGCAAGCAGGAAAGGAGGTCCTGGAGAGATGTCCTCCACTCTGCTGGTGATGTCAGTTCTTGATCCTGTTTCACAAGGTTTTAGAAATGACTCAGTAACACACTCTACAGAAAAATAGTGATGCACCATTTAAAAACTCCTCAAAAAACAATACTGCTCATGACATTATTGCTTACTATAGTATCGTGACCATAATTTTGTAATGCTTGTGTGTACCCTGTCCCTTGCAGATTCATCAGCCACTTTTTCTGCCCTGCTCTGCATCCCTGGGGACTGACCCTTACTAACAAAATGAAGGGAATTCCCTTTTTCTCTAGCTTCTACCTGGCTCAGCTAATGGAAGTGCTGGCAGGAGAACAGTGGTAAGAGGAGAAAGAAATCAGGATACGTATTCCCCTGGCCCCACCCAGCCTTGGCACCTCTTTCCTGGCAGTGGCTCTGAGCCTCCATGTTTATGGGTCCTTCATGGTTCCAGTTCTTCCTGGGCTTTGCCAACCCTGCTTTCCTTCTTTTGCCCTTCAGGTCAAGGAGTGGTAACGGCTTTTGGCTGTTGCTAGTCTGAGTTGCTCGACATCTTTTGTGGCTTCCATTAAAACTACCCACAACTCATAGAGCAATGGGAAACCTCATTGTTGGTGGGAATACAAAATAGTACTTTGAAAGACAGGCAGTTTCTCACAAAGGTCAACATAATCTTACTGTATAATTCACCAATCATGCTCCTAGATGCTTACTCAAATGAGTTGAAAACTAATGATCACACAAAAACATGCACATGAATGTTTATAGCAGTTTTATTCATAATTGCCAAAAAATGGAAGCACCCAAGATGTCCTTTATAAGTGAGTGCATAAACAAACTGTGGTACATCTAGACAATTAAGTATTATTCAGTGATAAAAAAAAAAAAAGCTATCAAGTCATAGAAAGAGATGGAGGAAACTTAACTACATATTAGCTAGGTGAAAGAAGCCAATCTGAAAAGGTTACATACTCTATGATTCTGATTATGTGACATTCTGGAAAAGGCAAAACTACACAGACAGGAAAAAAATCAGTGTTTGTTAGAGGTGCAGAGTAGAGAGGGAAGAATGAACCGTTCTGTAGGCTACTGCAATTGTAGATACATGTCATTATACAGTGGTGAAAATCCATAGAACGTTCAACACAAAGGTGAACCCTAATGTTAACTTTGGACTTTAGCTAATAATGATGCATCAATACTGGTTCATCAATTACAACAAATGGACCATACTAATGCAAGATGTTAATAATAGGGAAAACTGTGCCTGGTAGGGGAGGTATACGGGAATTCTCTATACTTTCAGTTCAATTTTTCTGTAAGCCTAAGACTGCTCTAAAAAGTGAAATCTATTAATTAAAAATATATTAATAAATATGTGTATATATGCATACACGTATGTATATATATAATAGAGTGAATATATATAAAGTGATATTTACAGAGATATGTGCATGTGTCTATACATGTAAATAAAGTTAAAAAAAAAACCTACTAATCTCTGTGCATAGCCCCATATTAATTTTTTTTCAGTTAAGTGCTTTCCAGAGAAATTCTGCTACCCAGTCCCTGACTATTGTAACTTGTATCAAAAAGGCATTGTGAAAATAAAGAAAACAGATAAAATTATGACATTATCAAAACATTTTTGTTCATAACATGCATGTTAGAAGCCAAAATATTGATGGCTCTTCATTTTGCCAATGAAGAAATTTTAACAGATATATAAAATTTTAACAGGTATATAACTCTGTTTCCTTGACAATGTCTGGGCTTTAGAAAACAAAGAATGACCTATTTTCCTGGTTGTAATTATTGACAGAACTCCATTTTGCTCTCCGAAGTGCCCTGGTTTGGACAATACATTGTATTATTGTTGCACCACTAAGCATTTCCTTGGGAGAGAAGAGAAGTTGCAAAGTACCATGAATGGAGTCAAGTCATACCTCAGTTTGTCTGTTTGGACAATGTCTGGGGCAGATAGACTAGACTGAGAACAAAGTTGTGTCTGCAAGGACCCAATGTTCCCCAAACAAATGGCTTTATCAGATGAAACTATAATCTAGATCTTCAAATGATTGAATGTAATTGTTGTGATAAAAAAAATAGCTTAAATAGAATAAGGATTTGCTAAAGTTGAACCTAAGGCCATGTGAGATCCTCAAGAACTTGGACCACAGAAGCATGAAGCAGGAGCTGTTGGAGGCCAGCTGTGTGCTGCCCTCCCTCTGCATGAGGCCCAGAGCACAGAGGCCTGCCTTCCATGCCTACATAGCTGCAAGGCGACCCCAGAAGCCCATTTTCTGACTTCCAGGACAGGGACCGTTCAATTACCTTTTATTTTTATTCACTCATTTAACAAATGCTCTAGCTAGACACTGTATTGAAAAAACAGTGGTGAATAAAGCAAGAAAATAATTCTATTCTAGTGAGAAGAGACAACCAATAAACAAGTCATCAGATCAGTGAAATATTCATATGATGATAAATGCTATGAAGGGTGTAGACAGAAAAGTTCCTGCACAGGAGAAAGGGAGGGTTTCTCTCAAGAGATGATGGACCAGCTAATTCTCAAGAAGACAGGGAGACAGGCACGTGAAAACTTGGAGGTTCAGCCCACAGCCGCACTTGAATGAGTGAAACTACTGAATAAACAGTGTCTCAAGAGGAAATATGATTGTTTGAATGATTTTTTTGATAAGGGAAAAGGAACTCAGCCTTCTATGTAGCATTTGTGGATACCTCAAGCTCTAGAAAAGAACTGCTGTCTTGTTAGCAGTTATTTGTTACTGACTGGTAATTGTCACCATCATAACGCATCTCGAAAATTAAGCTAAATCATGTTGCCTCATCTCCCCCTCTCAAAAGAGCACACTGGGCAACTTCAGGGAATGGAGAAATGAAAGAAACAGTGGGAAAACCCAAAATCCTCATGGGCGACCAGGCAGACAGGAAAGCCTAAAGACTCCTGTGTCTCTGCAATAGGTATTTAATTAAAATGAGTCATTGTCAAATAAGTTTGGAAAACTTTGGTTTAGAGAAAGTAAAATCATTTTCTATGTTTCCCATCTTCTTAGAAACTTTACCATGTGTATGTTCATTCTCTAAGAGGGAGACATCTTAGGACTTTTTCCCCATGTTTTTTTGCCCATGGAACTCTTTCTTCATGCAATCCTTGAGCAACTCATGGAACCATTTAGGAAATTCCATTTAGCCAATTTGTCCTAAGAGAGCTTATAGTAGACCCACAGAGTGGGACTTTTCATGGATTTATGAGGGGATGGAAAAATTCTTCTCTTCCAGTCTGAAGCTGTGAAAGGAATGTAATGTCTGCTTTTCAACTCTGGTTGGCAGAATGTTGTACCCTATGGCACCTGAATGAAATAGCTGAGTTAGGTGTGTTCAATAAACATGTTGTTTCTGGTATGCCAGAATTCAAAACCAGAGCCCATTAGCATGAGCGCTTCAAGGGGTTGCCACTGATGGAAGCTTTCAGGGGAAAGGCTGGTTCATCCACAAGTGACTCAGGATGTGATCGACGGTAGGAAGCCAAGCCGGTGAGTAAGGAACCTGCATACGCTGCTGACTGAGCTCAGCTTCACGCTGCTTCATTTGATCAAGTCAATTTCCTGAGCGTGGTAAGAGGACACAAAGGAGAATGTCCTCCAAGACCACAGAAACACACATAAGGACTGCAGGTTAGAAATCTAGACCGACCACAGGATGCCAAGATTCCATTTAGAGAAAAGGGAAATACATCTGTTGAAATAAATGAGAAACACAGATATTCCATGGGAGTTCAGAACCTGGAAATCAGTGAGACCAAGGAAAGATCTAGAGGGACATGACAGAGGGCAAATTTCAGAGGAACTCACAACGTGATATTTGAGTGGAAAGGTGCTTGCTTTGCTTTCAACAGCGGGAGGAAAATCTCCATTCCACACCTACAAAAAGAACATTTTCGCTCTTGGGATCCTGGTGAGGCCTCATCTTTGAATTTGGTGTCTTGCTGCCGTAGGGGAGTAGGTGGCCCTACTAAAATTTCAACAAGAGACAGAGGAATGCTTTTGGGCCTGGATACACTGATTAAAGAAATCAAATCCCTTGGCCTATTAGGCATCTTAACTTCCAATGATTGCCTTAGGACACGTTTAGAAGACTATGAAAACCCTGGAAGATTTCAAGGGAAACATTCCTGCCACAAGTATATGAAGATTGAAACATCCAGGGAAGGAAGGAGATTTGCTCTTGGAAGAGTGTGGAATTTCAGAGACCAGTGAAGACATTCCATCCTCAAGATACATTAAGCTTTGTCCGAGGCCTCTCCTGGACTGCTGGGACACATCCCACCTCTGGAAGCTTCACATTAGCTTCAGGACTAGAGTGTTTGCTGATCTTTCAAAAACCATGAATCCTTCCTGATGCTGGCAAGGAAGCTTGGAAAAAATGAGATACCATATGTTATTTAGTGGTGAATGATTGTTAAGTGGTGTTTTCCTTCTTTCAGTTGGATAAGAAAAAAATGTATTTAAAGAATGGACTGTATTAAACAAAAGTATTTACACTTAGGCAAAATTTTCCTATTTGGGCAAATCTTCACTGCAATTAGGATCTTAATGAGACCTGTAAAATTTCTAACATAAATTAGAAAACCTCCCCAAACAATGAAATAATAAGATGGCTCACTTTTGTCTTCTCTGGATTAGCTCTAAATGACTTATTTTCAACATCTTAGTTTCATATTGCTCAGTTATCTGTCTTCTAATTTCCTACACCCTACTTTCTTGCTTTTTTTCCCTCTTTCTCCTCCTCCTTATCCTCTTTTTCCTCCTTCTTCTTCTTTTCTTTATACAGTCATCCCTCAGTGTACTCAGGGATTGGTTCCAGGACCCTGTGCTATGGATGTTCCAGTGACACAGTCAGTCCTCCACATCCGTGGTTCCGTATACACGGTTTAGTACCTGCAGTTTCATATCCTCAGTACAGAGGGCCAACTGTACTTGTCACTCCCTTCTCTCTTCACCTTCTCCTCCCATTCTAGACTATCCTCTTTTTTATTCAGGCTTTTTTCCTTCTAGTTGTTTCCCTTTTTCTTGTCTCCTTGGTTATAAACTACCCTTTATACGCATGAAATTTCTTCTTCAAAGGGATTTTTTAGCAGTATCCTCCCATTCTGAATGGATCTTGTGTGTAAGACGAAATTACCTTCTGAGGTCAGGTATCTTCTCCATGAATTATTTGGTGTTCAGTCCAAAGTTTGAAGGAAAAAATTGAAGTCTATTAATTGATTTATTTAAAAATTACAGAATGCTATGTAGGTGCTAGGAAGAAACATAAAGATTTGTCTCCTTTTCTCTAAGAGCTTGTCAGCTGGCAGAGTTCATTAAACTCAAATGAGAACACAATGAGATGTCTTAAGGACAGATACAGATTACAGCTATGGTAGACCAGAAGTGAGAAAGATTTTTCCCTGTGAGATATCAAGAGATAGGATTTGAAGTATCTTTTAGACAAATGGGACCAGATTGGAAATTATTGGGCAGGAAGGGAAGGAGAGATGAATGATGTCGGAGAGGGTGACTGGGGCCAGTGGAGAGGACTTTAAGTGTAATAAGAGGTAAAGTACATAGAAATAACAGCACACACTTTGGAATCACATAGAACTGAATTTAATCCAGGCTTCTCCACTTACTGTCTAAGTTACTTGGTTCAGCTTCAGTTTCTGATCTTTAAAATGAGATTAATTAATATCCCCTACATTTCACTGTTGTGAGAACTAACATTTCCAAGTTGTAAAAATTAAATTAGGCGATGAATAAAAAATCCTTTGCATAGTGTCTGATATTTGGTAAAACTTCTAATACGTGATAGCCATTATTAACATTATCACTCACGAAGCTAACACATTCATTATTGAGAAGAAAGAGTGGGCTTTCAAATCATCTTTAGACAATGTATAGATGTCCTTGGAAGTAAACGAGGTGATACCAGTATACCTAAACATATATATGTACAGTTGACCCTTGAACAACATGGGAATTAGGGGCATTGACCCCCACGCAGTCAAAAACCAAATAATTGATTTTTGGCTAAAAGATAAAAAATCAGGTTGGGAAAGAAACCAGGTTGGGAGTTAGTTACTTGCTTTCTAATTAAGAATATAGTGGATTGAAGCATGGTTCTCAGCCCTCTGTACTAACTCTTTGCTTCCCACAAGTACATTAATCTGATGACAGCTCAGAGGTATCTTAGATTTTGTGAAGATTACATTCTGCTTTTGTCACTTGAACACCTAGAACCACACTGTGGCCAAGTCCAGCCACTGTTTGGATCCTATTGTATTTATTTTCTATCCTCTTGTCTTATATCTGTAGGTTACCTTAAATCCTTAGTTGCAAGATATGGAATGAATAACTATCTGATGAAGAATATAAGAAAGTCATTTATCTTCCCCACCTCTCAGTTTTCTCAATTATAAGATGAAAGGCTTGGGTTAAGTTAAACTGAGTTTATTTTTTTCTTGATGCTAATGCTTTAAGATTACATGAATGAAGGCGAGATTGTCCAGGAATTAAGGATAGATTAATTCAGTCCATACTTAAATGTAGTAGACATAGATACTTCATATGTAAGAGCATAAATAACTTGATTTAAAACCATGAGCAAAGTCCATATATTAGTGGGTCTCAATCGTAAACATTTCCTACAGACTAGAAATTCTCAAGGGAAGACATGTATTTGGTTCTAAGAATGACTGAGCATATAAATGCATAAATAAATAAATGCATACACAATTTAAAATGCCCTTATGTGGTGTGTGTGTGTGTGTGTGTGTGTGTGTATATATATATATATATATATATATATATATATATATATATATACACACACACACATATATATAGTACATCAAGTTTATCAAAAATATTTATTGTGGGACATCAAATTAATCAATAATACATTTCAATTGGAGAAGTTTTTTTCAAAAATAACTGGCAGTTTTAAGGTTTTATTGATCATATCTAGCATATACTCTTAGAGAAAAAAATAATGTGTCTTTATTCCTCACTTAAAAACAAACCAGGGAGATCAGCTCGGTGCTTTGTGACCACCTAGAGGGGTGGGATAGGGAGGGTGGGAGGGAGACGCAAGAGGGAGGAGATATGGGGATGTCTGTATATGTATAGCTGCTTCACTTTGTTATAAAGCAGAAACACACCATTGTAAAGCAATTATACACCAATAAAAATGTTTAAAAAAAGATTAATATTTATCCTATTAAAAATTTAATTAAACCTTTTTTAGCATTAAAACAAAACAAAACAAAACTGTAAAGGATGTTCCAGTCTTGTATCTTTATCTATTGTCATTTGAGAGCCAATAGGGGAAGTTTTGCAAAAGAAAGTGTCTGGTTTTTCTTGGTGGTGTTTTTTTGGTAGGGCAGGGTTGAGGAGGGATATGAGAGGTGAAGACTGTGGAGAGGAGAAACTTCACCTAATGATTTAGTAACAACCATAATGATGGCTATTACAAAGAAATTACTGGGGGCTGCAGGGCTACTAAGTTTCTGAGCTGTCCTCATAACAACTTCGCTGTACATTCTGGGTGAAGCACATTTCTGGCCCTTTAATTTCAATTACACTAAGCCTGATAATCTGAATATAAGACTAAATCGTTTTTTCTTTTAAATATTGGAGTTAAAATGCAGAATTGCTAAAATATAAGGAGGCATAAATTAAAGGTCATTGGAAGGGAGAGAAGCAAGTAGAGGTTTTACTCCGACATCAGATTCCAGCTTGATTTTACTTATAAATGATTTGGATAATCATGTTCTTAACACAAAATCAAGTTCACAACGACAACAGTCACATTTCTAAATCAACTAAGGAAGCGTACTTCTGAGCAAAGAGTATGGAATTTATTCCTCTAGGCATTAACTAACTTGGATTATTACAGATAAGAATGTCAAGTGCTACTCTGTTGATAAATATTTTATAACTCCAAATACATCACTTCCTTGAAACAAAAAGGTGATGAAATGTTTGAGACAGGAAAGACTCTATGATTACTTTGAGTAGAAGCCCTGACCTGAGGTTTTGTTAGGTCTGGAAAAAGAATCACCTTTCTGAATAAGAACATTATAGAGAAGAAACAAAGTTTTAACTGCATCAACATTCATGTTGAAAGGGGTTATGCTTTAGAAACTTTAGTAGATGTTTCCATAGCTTTGGTTCTTAGCAATAAAAGAAAACACTGTTAAGCTGTGTCAATGGGGAGGTGAGCAGTGAAGATATTCTATAACTTTAGTCCTCTTCGGTTTTGGAATTTATTGTAATTTTTTCAGTAAGATTGTCTTTTATTTAATCTAAAACTTAAATTTGTTTGCAAGCCTCAGTAAGCAGTGAATGGCAAGTTTCCAGAATTATCAAGGGACAAAGGACAGGCAGTTTGATATTGCTAAACAGTGTGTTCATAGGTTATAACTAATTAAATATGCTGATTTCAACTACTGAGTACCGGAAACATTCAAGACAGGAAGATATGTATGTGTTTTAAACCAAAATTATACTCAATCCTCATTTTATCTTCAGTGATACCACCATCCTAAGCAATGTTTAAGCAAGGAGTTATTTACTTCCTCTATATGGCCATAGGTCCATAATACAAAATCCAGGAAGTTAAGATTACATCACTATTTTGCAGTGACTCCCATCCCCTGGCAATCCCTCTGAAGCTGATTCTCCTGGACAGTTGAAGATCCTGCTAATACAAGTCATTTGAACCACCTGTGCGGTAAATACCTCCGTTTTCCAAACTAAAACTTGTTCCCAAGTTGTGCCTCTCATAGCTGTTTCCTGGGGACCATAATGTGGAGAGTTCATGTGAATGTCTCTTCTACTGAGAAATCAGTGAGGCAGCACGGGGGTCACGTATTCTGACACTCTTCTAGCTGGATGAAAACAAGCCAGAGCCTGGTCACAGTGGACCACACAGAACCACAGGGAAGGGCAGCTGCCTTACTTGAACAAAGCACCATTTCCCAGAGGCTGAAGGGGGGATTTCATCTAAAATTCCCTTGCTGGCCCCACAGCAAAGGCAATAAAAGTCACTAGTGATGGCTGGCTCCTTTTATTCAATCCCTTTGTTTACTTTTGATCAACATTTTACATTCTTTTATTTACTTTGGATTGATTTAAAAAAATAGAGCCATCAGCTCCAAGCCTGGAGTCTGACAGGGAAGCAGCAATGGATGTTTTTGATTGCATGCATCTTTGCTCAGGAACACAATCAATACATTCCTAGGAGGTTTTCAGAAGTGTCTGGTGTCATCCAATATAAAAATGGGTCTCCCTCTTTTGAGACTAAATGAATTGGAGGCTAGGTAGGTGTTATTCACATCTAGACTTTTTGATGTAAGAACGAGACCCTGGAATTTACCTTACAGGTCTCTTCAAGCTAGTGGACAGACATCTCTTTTCCTCTGCTGCTCTTTTCCAATCTCATACACCCCCACAGTCTGTATTTTTGGCTCTTCTACTTCTCTGCTTAACCTTTCCACATCCATTTCAATGGCTTCCCACTGCAAGTTAGAATAAAATCGCACCTGGCATTGCCCTCCCAAGATTCTATGTGAGTTGGCCCTCACCTATGTCTCCAAACTTATATTCAGTCCCTCCAACTCAATCTTGCCTAGAGACCTTGGGCTTGTAGTTTCTTCTTGGAATATTATTTCCCCAATCTTTTAAAACCACAGCTCCTGTGTCATCTCTTTGGAAACACATTCTCGTCCCCATCCCTCCTATCTAAACCATCCACAGCAGCATATCACCTGTTATATTTCCTTTCCAGCATCTATTGCCATCTGTCATTTTCTTATTTTCTATTTATGTACTCATTTACTTATTGTTGTCTGTCTCAACAAAGCAGACTATGAACTCCAAGATGGCAGGAACCTCTGCTATAAATGGCTGTATCCTCAGTGCTTGAAATACTTCCTGACATAAAGTCATCCCTCGGTAAAGATTTTGAATGAAGTAGTAGATGAATCATTACTGTCATAATATTAGCACATGGTAGACAGAATGCATGGCTTCAAATAGCCTCTTTTTACCTCTACTTCTATTAAATGCTCTCCTCTTTGCCTGTTGTGTTGTCCCCCTCCGCATGCTATGCCCACACATTTGTGTCCTTTTTCCAGCTTGCCTTTCAAAACTCCATTTACTGACCATCCCCATCATCCCTCTTGGCCACTTCAGAAAGGATCGAGGGCTTCCTTGTCTACAGGTTAGAGTCATACTGGGTAATCATGTCTCCTAGAAACAGAAGCAGTTCTATTTCATTTTGTGCGCAGGGTGTGCAGCACAAGGCTTACCTCCTTAAGAGGAGGTAATAGCCTTAATGCCTATTTATTGAATACATGAATGTGTAATTAGAATGTTTTCAAAAATATCAACTTTATTTATTACCATTCCATGTGGTACAGAAAACACCCATGATACCTATTTGTTGATCACATGACCACAAAATTACAATCAGAAAATGTTTTCTTACATGTCAATTTTATTACCTTTCCATGTTGTACATAAAACACCCTTGATGTTCCACAAGAAAGGTTTAATTCATCAGCCTGGTTCTTTTTTTTAATCTCCTTGTTTAACCTGGTAATTAATACTCTTAGAGTGCGTATGTTTTGGTAGACTCAGTTGAGGCCTTTGCTTGGCTAATCTCCTTCACAACTGCTCCAGAAAGTAGAAAGTTTTGGAACCATTACTGCACATTTGACAAAACTGAAGCTGAATTTCCCACCATCCCACAGTCAGTAAATGCTGGGGGGCAGGATTTGAACCCAGTCAGAGATGGCAGAGCCTTCACTGTTAACCCTACAGCAAGTTTGATGTAAATGTCACCAGCATTTTTTTCTGCCCCTGTAGACTCAATATGGTCACCAATATTTTATGTGAAAAGTGTGATTAGGTTACTCCCCTTTTTAAAAAGCTCTCTGACCCCATGAAGACCTAATGAATAAATGTCAGCTCCCTGTCATAGCCATCGAGCCCTTCTCCAAAGCACGTTTCCCATCATTCCTCTAAATGGGCACCATGCTCCAGCTATGCACAGGCTTTTTCTGGTCGTGAAACACACCTTGATTCTTTCTCTCTTTGCTTATTCACCTTCACTAGGTTCTACTCATCCCTCCAGCACAAGCTCACATATTCTTTATCATCTCCTCTAAGGAGCTGGTTGAGTCTTCCTTGATGCATACACTGCATTTGACCCTTATTAAATCTCTCACCATTGTGAATTCTATGAGTTGTTTTCTTTCGCTGTCACTCTTAACAGACAAATTTCTAAGATCAGAGTCCAGTTCTTTGTACCAGTCCCAGTGCTTAGGACATGCTTTGGAGCATGCTATATTCTCAGAAACAAACAAACAAAAAAACAGGCAAAAAACTTTCAGAGAATAAAAGAATGCACACACCAGAACAGCTAATGTGTAAAGATGAAAAACACTGAGTGTGCAAGCCCTTTGGAAGACTGCTTGGCTATATCTACTAAAGCTGAACATACGACATGACTCAGCCATTCTACTCCTGAGTATATACACTAAAGAAATGGGTGTTTATGATTATCAGAAATGCTTGCTCAAGAAAGCTGATCACAGCACTATTTGTAATAGCCAATGATTGGCAATAACTCAAATACCCTTTAATAGTAGAATGCATCAATAGTGGTACATATTTACAAAGGAATATTATATAGCAATGAGTATGAACAAACTAGAACTTGGATAACATGGATGAATATTACAAACATAACATTGAACTACAATGATGACAATCCAGACACAAAAGAGTACATCGGTAAGACTCCATTTATACAGAGTTTAAAAACCAACGAAATGAATCTATGGAGCTGGAATCCTGGAGAGTAGTGACTGGAAGGGGACCCAAGGGGGTTTCTTGGGTTCTGGTTGTCTTTTATTCTTAACCTGGGAGCTGGTTATACAACTATGTTCACTTTGTGAAAATTAATTAAGATGTCATACATTTCTGTGTCCATTTAGTAGTTCAGTAAAAAGTAGAGACAGAGAATATAAGAGCAAAGGAGGAGGGACGAATGAGGGAAGGAGAGAGCGAGAGGCAGAAATTTTAAGAATAAGTGAAGTTTATAAAAAAAATTGTTCTGCATTTTTACAAAGTCCCAAGTCCCATAATTTACTTCAACTGTTTATTCAGAACCAGAAGAACTGCATCAAAGTTGGCACAAAAAAAATTAACTAAGAAATTGTAACAAGTCTTATTATATTCAAGTGAATTCCCCACGTTTGTAAAGTCCAAGGTGGCACCTCTGAGGACAGATGTGTCCTTCTAAGCATCCATGCAGCCACCCGGGAGCAAATGAGCAGTTCTAACTCATTCAGCTTGAAATGTAGTTTTATTTAGCTTGCCAGGGGATTCCTGATTGTCAGTTGTGCTTGATGGAAGTGGGTGTGACGAGGGACAGACATTTCTCCCTTTGCAGATGGTGGCCCTGGTGGGGGCACACACACCTCCTGCTAATTTGCAGTGACTGGATTCTATTCACAAGCCCTTGGCTCCGTCTGGCAATGTTCGCATTGCAGTGGCCAAATTCAGACCGTTTCTTTAGTAAGTCACGAGGTAGTATTTCTTCCCTATGTCACACAAGCAGGATTTGATCTGTGTTTGTTGGCAAGGGTAGAAACGTGAAGATCAGACGCAAGCTTTGTCAAACAGACAGTAGTCTTCTGCTGAGAAAAATGACTTTTTTTTTCCTTTTCCTAAGGCAAGTAAGTGAGAATTTTAGGAGTTAAGCTAGTGTTGAATTTCAGATCAGGTAAACTGACAAAGAGCCCTGCTGTGAATAGGAGTGTTTCATTTTGTACATTTTGGCAGCTCCTTGAAAGCAGATTGTAAGCCTCAGACTGTCAGCCGCTGTCTTTGATATTCCTTGATGTTGATACTGGATATGAAAAAATATTGTGCATTTGGTCTAAAAGCAGTGGGTGTGTGTGTGTGCATGTGCACATGTGTGTAGTTAGCACATTAGAAATAACTTGAGGACAAAGAACCACTAAAAGAATCACAGGTCATAAGTTAGCAAGTAAAAATATCTGAATGACATCCCCCAGCTGCGAACCTTTTCTAGAAAGGCATACACCTTTACTTTTATAGACAGTTAAAAGCAGTTGTGTCTGACCTATATGTTTGTAAGATTTATAATTGTCTTTGGTGTGCGTATGAGACTATGTGTTCATATATAAATTCAATCGTCAGAGCCTCATCTAGGTGATGAAAAAGTATTAAGTGATGTTTTATTAGCAGAATACTCAACAATTGACCTGACTCTTTTCCCTTGCTTCTTTGATAAAATTTTCCCTAAGATATTCAGATTTATTTGAATTCCTTACAGATACAAAATCTCTCTCTTCTATCCTGTGCTTCCATGACACTTCAAGTCAAAATGTCCCTGGAATATTTGCTCTCTATTAAATATTAATGCACATACATTTCAGATCTTTCCTGTAGATTGGTTGAATAGCCAGGGAGAAATACTTAGAGGCTTCTGGGATGAGTGGATTACAAGGAGGAAGGGAGACGTAGACTGTCAAAGGAGAGGCAGGATGTGTTAGCAGAGCTCTGCATCATGAGAGAAGAGTCACAGTCTCCTTTTAGAATCTGAGAAAGACTACAGAGTCCTTCTTCATTAAAAAGTGTGTATGCATGTATATAAATATCAAATGTTGATGACCATCATAATTTGGATTCCCCCAGACCCAGAGCCAAGGCAAGGATTTGAGGACAAGTAGTTTATTTGGACAGAACAAGAAGCTACACTGAGGTTGACACAGAGAAGAACAGGCAGGAAATAAAAGACACTCTCCACAAAGGCGACTGAAGCTTAAGCCCACAGGGAACTCTGAAAAATTATGCAAAACACACATCTCAGTATTATCCCAGCCCAAAGGCCCCAGCACTCATCAGTCATTGGTCAGAGCTGCCCTTACTAGAAGGTGAATTCACAGGCACATCTATTGGCAGTGTGCAGGGCAAAGTTGGTTCTGGCAACCCAAGGGCAGACCCATGACAGACATGCAGGAGTTGGCTGTGGGAACTCAAACTGGCATGCATGGCAATGGTCAAAAGTCAAGAGAGTATGGGTAGGTAGAGTTTGCTACAGGTATATCTCAGGACCCCCTATCCATTTGCTCTCCTAAAGGCCATCCTGGACCAGTCTCTTAAAGAATTCTGATTGTGAGGAAAAGGACACCTACAAGTGAGATGGCCGATTTGGAGATGACTTCCCCTATTAACATCTTTGAGAAGGGTAAGTTATATGCCCAACAGTATTTTCAACTTGTAAAATTATTCCAGAAGGAAGGAATTCAGTGAATCAGTGGACACCTTCAGAAAGATTGTGAGGAGTCCTGAGGACTCTTTAAATTCCTCTGACTCACTGTGTCTCATAGGGCCACTCAGTTGACCTCTGTTTATGAGAGATTCTCCATCCAGGGGATGGTATAACAATGGCTTTTATCATCCTGGGGAAGAAGGGTGCCCAGGCCCAGGAAGCCATGAGACGAGTAGCTTCAAAGCCCCTGTGTGACACTCTTCCTATTTGTAATCTCCTTTACCCCAAGCTATGAGTTGAGTCAACAGGGCAATCCTATCTCAGACCTTAGGAAACTGAGTCTTGAATATCACGTTGATGTACCAGAATCACCCAGTGAGTCACTGTCACAGTAGGAATTAGGTGCTAGAACATCTAAATTCCAGGGCTTTCTTTAGCTGCCCAGGCCTCACCAGCTGCTCCTGGAAATGGGTGTTAATAATAGACCTGGTCCTCCCAAGAGCCAGAATGACTTATTCACAACCTGGGGACAGAGTCATGCAAAGATGTGTGTTAACTCTTTCAGGCCATCATTCCATGACAAAGGCCAGCCTAACAACCCTGGAAAATGGTAATAGTGCTTGCATTTTTCCTGTGTTCACTGGTCTGGGATCGTGAGTTGTCTGATCCATTTTATACTCATGTCATTGGCATGTTTCCTCTCATAATATTTTGGCATTAATGGACAGGGTCAGGAACCCTGCTGAGGTCTCTTGAAATGTTTCAATGAGTGAAGAGATGGCATATTTCAGTTTCTTATAACTTTTTATATATTTGTACAGTTAGCGTACAACCCAGAAATCCCACTTCTGGGTATTTATCCAAGAGAAATGAAAACCTAGGTTCACACACAAAAAACTATATGCTACTGTCTGTAGCAGCTTTACTTATAACTGCTAAAATCTAAAAACAATCAACTGGTGAATGAATTACTGGTATACCATGATATACTGTGGTGCATCCACTCTAAAGGATACTACTCAGAATAAAAAAATTAAAAAACACCCTGAACTACTGCCACGTGCAATAGCATGGGTGAATCTCCAACACATTATGTTATGTGAAAGAAGCCAGACACAAAAGACTATATACTGTATAATTCCATTTCTATGATATATTCTAGAAAGATCAAAAGTATAAAGTCAGAAAATTTAGATAGGTGGTTGCCATGGCCTGGGAATTAGGGGAAAAGTTGACTACAAAGGAACAACATAAGAGATTTTTTGGGTGAGGAAACTGTCCTATATCTTGATTCTAGTGATGGTCACGTGACTATATGCATTTGTCAACATTCCTAGAATTATATACTAAAAAGGGTCAATAAATTATACCTCAGTAAATCTGACACCTCCACCAAATAAGAAAGAAAAAATGGTAGGTCCATGCAAGGTCACAAAGATGGTAGTGACATAGGAGGGGATTGGAAAGAGAAGTGTCATGAGCCACGCAGAGCACAGACAATAATATAATAATATGTCCTGGTGTCTCTTTCAGAGACAAAACAGTGGACAAAACACTTGCTATTTCTGAGCCCAGGAGCCCAGAAACCTTGGGCTTGACCCATTCTGGCAACTATTATAACATTATTATATTTTCTTAAAAGCGAGTCTCTCTCTCACTCTGTCTCACACACACTCACACACACTCACACACAGAGAGAATAACAAGCTTCTTAAAGTGCAAGCATTTCCATTACTGCCAAAGGTCAGGCTGAGGATGAAGCTTGAAGCCTCGAATTTGTCCAGCTGTCATCTCCCAGGCTCAGTCAATACTGTGAATGTCCAGTTCTATCCCGAACATACCTACAAATACATCTACTTGGAAAACACTGGCACATAAATTTAGAGAGGTTTAAAGTGGGAATGAATACCTCAATCTACGGGGTGGAAAAAACCTGGGCCCTGCTCCTTGTGGGCAACCCAACCTGTTTGAACTGCTAAAAACACTCAGGGCAAAACAAGGAGAGCTGAAAAAAATAAGCTTTTAAGAAAACAGTTCTCTCAATATTCCTAAGTTTAAAGGCTCAATATTTAGCATGTGTTTCATAACTCCAGCTTTTTTTGGGTGGAGGTAGGTAGGGGAAATGGGAATATAGTAAAGGGTTTTCAAAACACTTGCTATTTCTAAGGCTTCTTTTTTTATGTACCATAACGCATGCAGCCTTCCCCGGCATGGGGTCAGGATGTTTCCTTGCCATGGAATTGAACACTAATGAGGAAAAGTGGGAAACTAGGTTAGACTACCATGGAAAATATGAAGAGCCCTGGCGAACGTCAGCCCAGGTTCTGACGACGGTTCCAGGGTTATTGGAAGAACTCCTTTTCTTTTCCCCTCTTTCCTTCAGGATTCCTGAGCTGTGATGTTTCAATGAATTACCAATAGGTCCTGCACCCAAGAAGCTGGGACAGATAGACAGACAGGCAGATCAATAGACAAGTAAACCAATGATCACAGCAAAGTGAGATGAGGGCCGCCTCCAAGGGGCAGAGAGGCCAGGAAGCCGACTATAGTGGGCCTAGACTGTCCCTGTTTGTCTTTGGCCCTTTTACTTGCTAGCTGTGTGCCTTTGGGCAAGCTACTCAATCTCTCTGAGCCTCAAGTTTTTTATCTGTCAAGTGGAGATAATAATAGCACCACCCAAAAACGTGTTTGAGAATTAAATGAGATATTTATGCAAAGAACTTTGAACAGTGCAGGCACGTAATAAGTGGTCATAAGTGATAGCCATGACCATGATTTCATGGAAAGGGAGGAGGCTGGGTGGAGGCTTCACAGAGGCAGGGATGTTTAAGCTGAGTCTTCAAGAAAAAGTAAGCACAAGCCACGTAGACACAGAGTACCTGCTTGTGTGGCTAGGATGATACTTTAAACAGGGAAAGAAGGATATGAAAAGGGTTGTGGGTGGGAAAGAACCTGTTATCTTCAGGTTAAGACCCAAGTAGGACCTTTGGGGGACCTAAGAAGTGATGGGACCAACGTTCGGAGTCCCTCCCAAATGCAATGTGATATCCATCAGTGTTAAACCATAAACTATGAGCTACATTTCTGATTGACCTTTAACAACCGGATTGGATGTTTTATTTTGAAATGTTAAACCTCAAATTTCTTCAGAAGATTGTTGCTTTTGTAGTTGTTGCTAAGAATGCTGAATCTCCCAGGGACCTCTGGACAGGGTGGTGGCATTTTGGAAGATGAAGATTGAAATGTGGGCAGAGGCAAAACTGGGAAGGGCTGGTCTTTGGAAACGTCCAAGGAGTGGGGCAGGAAAAATTTGGTGAAAAATTTCACGCTGGTTGAGTGACATGTGAAGGTAACTCTGGTGGCCCTAGGGAATGAATTTCAGTGGCAGTGCCAATTGGGAATGGGAAGTATTGGTAGATCAAACCACCTGAGAAGCCTTTTATAAATACGTAATCACCCTTGGCTCTTAGGAGGACGGGGCTGGGAATGGGTTGGACAATCCAATGAGGAGATAGAGTGAGAAGAATCCTGAGACAGAAATTGTTAGGAAGCTGTTAAAATATTACCTCGTTAACCTTCTTATTTCCCTCTACTCACATTTCTGTCCGGTTTCATTTCACACTGTGCCACCAATCAAATTAATAGCAGAATGTGTACAAATATTCTAAATGGCTCTTTTACACTTATGCCAACCCATAGGTAACTTCCCCAGTCTACAATCAGAGGCTAACCTCCTCTTTCTTCCCTTTGAAGCCCACAGCTGGGGCCTCATAGAGACTGAATGTCGAGGCAAGGCAGGGGCCTTCCCACCCTTCCCGTGCACACAATGGTATGAGGCCTTCCAGTAGCCTCTGCTCTCAGATGCACTTGCTAAGGGTGTTGCAATCTCATCTTAGTTTGGAGCCAAATCTCTGCTTGTTTTTGATATCTAATATTTCTGCTTCAGTTTTCACACCATGTTTGTTTACTAAGTCAGACACACACACACACTTATAAAACAAGGGTGAAATCAGATTCAAGGGAGTGTGGTCACCTAAAGCTTTCAGGACTAGTTGGAAGCTACCAGAAACCTACTGTGTGTGTGATTTGGTGTGATTGCTGTTACTATTCTTTTTTGCCATGAAACAATACACGGTACTATTGTGTCATGTTTAATGATTCTCTATTGAACAAACTTGGATTTTTAAATGGAATTATGATTTAATCAGTGAATATTTTTCAAGAGCCAGGAGCATTTTTTTGGTACCCCCAGAACTTGATCCAAAGCCTACTCCAGACACCAGACATCCTTTCCTATTCCATGACAACTCTTGTAAATTCATGGAGCTTTCATTGTCTGAACTTGCATTTGCTTTGTGTTAACTTTTTGTGAGTGTTAATAACTTCCCTTCTCATTCTAATCATCGCTGATAAATATTTATTTAGTACCCACTACATATAAAACACCATGTAAATATTCTATGCACTGTGCTCAATTTGGAAAACTTTAATTAAAAAAAAGAGAGAATAGTATAACGAACCCCCATATAGCAAGATTCCAGAATTAACAAAATTAACATTTTATCATATTTTCTCAAGATAAATAATGAATGTGTCAAAACAATGTTATAAATAAACATTGATGATAGAGCTAAATCTCTTTCTCTTCCTATGTTTTTGTAGGGGGTGGGTGATAGTTTAAGTTCTCAAGAGAAGGATTCCACACTTACATGACTTCTAAAAACATCTAAGTTCACGTGTAGCTCTGTGACATTTTAGGCAAGTTAATCTTTCTAGGCCTCAGTTTCTTCACGTGTAAAAGGGGAATAAAATCACAGCTACCTCATAGGGTTGTTGTGGGGTTTAACTGAGCTAACACGTGTGCTTGATGTCTAGTAAGTGCTAAGAAAGTATCAGCTACTGTTATTCTTTTTTGTTTTGCTTTGCTTTTAACCAAAACGCTTCCTTGCGGGTTCACAGTCCAGTGCAGAAACAAACAGAAATCTTTACAACATAATGATAAGTGCTGCAATAGAAGTTAGTACAAAGAAGTGGAGATAAGAAAGTGAACAGGGAGCCAAGGAAGGCTTCACAGAGGAGAGGTGAACTTTGATCCACTTCCTGGAGAAGGAATCTGGTTTCATCAAGGGAAGAAAGAAGTCACCGCAGGTAGAGGCCTGTGCAAAAGGCGACTGCACGGAGACAGTCTGATGGTGATGGGCCCACAGGATCTGCTGTGCAGTGGGTGGAGGGGAAGAGCTGTGGGTGAGAAAGCGTTGGGGGCACGTACAGTTTCGTGCAAAGGCTAGTAGACCAAAGAGTGTACATCTCCATGTGTTTGTGGATATCTGAGTCTGCTTCTTTCTGGGAACTTCATTACATTCCATATTTGAACATTATGACGTTACTTATGAAAAGATTTGTAAATAATGTCCCTCCCTCATCACATGCTCATTCCTGTAATGTAAGTAACCCACTGATATGTCTCCAGGGAAACACCCTCAAATGTGGTTAGGCTACTATAGTTGTGATGCCATTAGCATTGACAACCATGGCCACCTGGGCAGCGGCCATGAATTTAGGGCTCCCTAAGCTCCAATGGTCCTGTTATATAGTCTAGAACATGCAGTGTTGCTTTTTATGCATCTATCACCCAGCTGGACCCAGGGAGAAAGTTCAAAGTCTCTGGAGTCAAAGAGAGATGTGCTGTAATCCTGGCTCTGCTCTGCTGGTTTTTCTTCATTTGATCCCCAGAACAATCTTCTCTTCTTTTCTGCCCTGCTCTTGCATCAGAAGGCTGACCCCTATGGACTGCTCTTTCAGGCACGGTCACCTTCTGGCTTCGGTTGGGTTCAGGCAAAGGGAGAGTCTAGCAGGTTGTGGGAAGGCAGGAAGAGAGAGATATTTATTCCTCTCCCTTCTTCCCAGCTTCTCTCTGCCCCTTAGTGTCTACCCCTCACCTCTCCCCACTCAGGTGACCCTTTTTCTCTGCATCTGCCCTCACCAGGCTCCCGGGACATCCATTTTCTCCCCGTGCTCCCTTTAGGTCCCTGCCGTTGCCAGTTCCAGTGCCTGGCCATCTCCTGTTGGTTCCTTTAGCTCTGCCCACACTCCCATAAAGAGCCCCTTTACTAAATTATTCTCAGTTAGACCCTTTTGAACATGCTCTTTTCTGCTGGGACCTTAATCAAGTCAACTCTGTACTAGTTGTACATGACTTTGTCCAAGGACCTTAACCTCTTGGAGTCTCAGGTTCTCTACATGCAAAATCAGGATAATAATGTTCTCTACTTCTTAGGGTTGTTAGGAAGAATCATGAGATCATATGTTTTGGTTCAATATTTTTAAAGCCTCTAGCACGGTGCCCGACACACAGAAGGCCCTTAATAAATATTAGCTACTGTTGTCATTGCAGTTACGACTGAAAGTGCGATCATTATTAATATTCAACAGAGTTGTGGGATGTCAGATCTGGAAAGTACCTGGGACATTGCCAAGAACAGCCCCATCATTTTATACTTGAGGAAACTGAGGCCCAAAAACCTTGCCCAAATTTATACAGCTAATTAGCGGGAGAGCTAAGGATAGGACAGTTGAAAGAAAGCCAGCTGTGTTTACAACAATTCTATTTAACTTCTTTAATGAAGGTGTTGATTCCTTCAGTGACGTCGCCCACTTGTTTTAGAAATGAGTTTCATAAGCCTGACTCCCTCTACTAATACTTTATTTGCTCCCTCTGAGAAGAGCATCATGCTGTCCCAAAATAAGCAAGAATTCAAGAGAAAACCCCTGCTCCCCACTGCTGACTCATTTACTCCTGGGCTCTGAGCCCTCTCACATCCATCACCTGTCCTCCAGCCCTCAAAAGCTCAGGAGTGGCTGGAGCTCAGCAATGCTGCCCCCGGGCCCCCCTGCACCATCCGCAGGGAAGGCCACTTTTGGGATCTCCCCTCTGTACAGAGTGTGGTACCCAGCTAATGATCACATCCAGCTCCTGCTTGTCTGCTTTTGAGAATCCATGTCAGGCGATCCTAGTAGAGACAGACCCCAAGCAGATATGCCTTTTACCCACACACTTTTGAAACAACCAGATAAATAGTGAATATATGCTCTAGCATCCTATTACCGGCATTCAGACCTTTTGAAGTTTTAAACAGATACCCAAATAACCATGCATTTCAGTTCATCCCAGGGTAAGCGGTGCAGTCCCTTCCCAAGGTCAAGTCATAAATGCTTAATTACCTTTTTCTTTTCCCAAACAATAATCAACTTTAAGTTACCTTCTTCCCCTTACTCTCAAAATGTTCTTTGTGCCCAGTCTGCGTGTGTCTGCCAGTGCCAAGCTGACATTACCTGATCTTACTGCACAGAAAGCCTGTGTTTGCAAGATGCCCAAATAAGTGGTTGATTCAGGGAAAAAAAAATTAGTCAAACCATTTGTTTCACTGAACTAACGAATCAGTTTGGGTAAAGTAGGCCAGCAGATAGCCAGAGCAGGCAAAACTTCATGTCCTAGGATGATCCCTCTCCTTCGTTTCAGGGGGCTGGGCTCTCGGGGCGAGCCTGCAGGAATTGCTTTGGGCTCAAGGCAGCATTTTTCTCTCAGCAGCTTGTTCTGCACCATTTCCAGCCATCTGACCCACTTCTCAGGCCACCTTCAGCCCAGCCACAAGCAGGTTTTCACTTATCATACTTGGATGTCGGAAAGAAAAAGCTAAGACCTGAGCTCTCTCTTGTTTCTTATCTGTAATACGTGATCTTTTAAAACAAACCACCCCTTCCCCCCGCCCCCACCCGTTAAAAGGTAGGGGAATACTTGCTGTAGTGTGTACAGGACAGGGATGAAGAGAACCTTAAAAAGTAATAAAAGAATATCGAGAAAACCAGTGTTTCAAAAGAAAATTTCAGAAGTAGAGGAAGAAAACTACCACATGTAGCACCTACTATGCATCATTCATTTCTGCACGCTTAACTTACTCAGTCTTTACAGTAACCCTGCGAGGTCTGCGGTACAAGAGACCCATGTGCTGTGGTGCAGACTGTTCACTGCACAAAGGACACTGGGGGTGGGGGGAGCAAAGGTGTTGGAATGCAGCCTGTGTTTTGTTCAACACACTGGAGGAGAGGGCATCCTTCTCTAATTTGCACAAAAACATTATATTAGCTTGGCTTCCACCAAAGCAGGTCTTAGACAAGAATTTGGATGCAGGCAGTTTATTCGGAGGTAATTTCAGGAAGCACACAGGGAAGTGAGGTGAGAAGGGGAAGGGAAGAAGGCCAAGGAAGGGTGAGGTGATAAGTGGTTACACTTATGAACAACCAAGGTTTAATCCCACCATGCAACCTCTGAGAGGCTGTGCGTCATGCCTCAGAATTGTCCTAATGGGGGGCAAAGACCTGGGCTATTTCTTCACCAACACTCATCCCTTATGCGGTAAGGGTTGCTCCTGGGGCATTAATACCTTGAACCTGGGTCAAGCACAGTCGAAGGCTAGAGACCAGCCTCGGGTGGAGAGGCACACGGGAGGCCATCTGTATGCTTAGGAACTACCTACAGGTGACCTCAGGTGGGCCACAGGTTGACAGACTGGCTGGACAGCCAGAGTCCTCAGAGAAGCAGGTTCTCTGCATCCAGACGTGTTTTGGTCCACGGGGCATCTGTCTGTCAACTGATCCTCTTACAGTAAATAAAAGGATCATAAAAGTGTCAATTATCCTGCCTTTGAAAGGAAAGTAAATGGCAGAGGATTAATCCCAGAGGCTGGGTGTCCGACCGCATTCCAGGCACAGGGTCATCACTTTATATCATTTACATGAATTCTCAGTAATGAATAATTCCTTTTAAAATATGAATAGACTTAGCTTCTACTGCATCTAAAAGTCTTACCAGCATTTTTCATCTCCCTGAATTTGTTCAGCACATTTCAATTTGTGAAATGGCTTGGTTGCCTAGAGGTTAAATGAAGACAAGAATGTCTAGAGCTCCCGGCACTCCTCAGGTATGTCCATGCTGCCCTGTTTGTTCTGTCGTATTAACAAATCACAAGCGCACACATTGCTCATCCTAAAGTCCTAAATAGCCGGAATTGTGGTACAGATTTGGGGTGTAGAGATGGCTGTGTGTGGGTTTATGCATCTAGATCATTCCACCATTCACCCACCAGCCCTGTGTGAATTGCCAGCTCTACCGACACCGTGAAGCCCCTGTGCCCTGAAGTAAACATTAAGGTTCCGGCTGGGTGCCCCTGGCAGGATCTCCTAGTCATGCAGTAGCTGCGGCTGCTGCTCTGAGGAATCAGGGATTCTCTGTGCCTCACCAGTTCTGTTCCCCAGGCTGCCAAATTGTGATCTAGAAGCTTCCACAATGTGGTGTTGTTTTGTTGTTTCATGTTTTTGTGTCCTAAGCATTTTATATCCAGAGAGAAAAGAAGACAGGAGAGAAATCAACTCCAATTTCAGCAAGGCATTGGTATGCACAGCATCGTTTGGGAAAGGCTAAGGATTGTAAGTGTTTGAGTAGCAGTGACTTATGGTTAAGTCCAATGTCCCACTATAGAGATGACAAAACCGAGGCCCAGGTAACTGATGTGGCTTGTTCAAGGCCACACAGACTCTGATCTCTCTGTGCCCTGGGGTCTCTCTTCTGTTCAGGGATGTTGTATTCTCTCTCTGCCCTGCCAGCAGAAACTCCCTCTGCAAGCTCAGGAAAGTCACGTGATGTGCTGGTTATTCTCTGTGTCCCCTGAGATGCATCCTCTGCTCTTCCTTGCCCTGCTCTGTGTCCAGGAAGCTGGGACCACTTCCTTTGCCCCTAGTATCCAGCCTATGCCAGAGGAAGGTTGGGAGATTATCCTCCATTTGCCTTCAGGTCAGGTCATGGTTTTCCCAGTGGCTGTGCTCCTCAGGAATGGCTGTGACCTCGGTCAAGCAGCCTCGCTCCCATGGCTTCAGCCCTTACCAGATTCCTGCTACACTGCTCCCTTCTGTCTGCTCTGAGTCTGGGAGTAGCAATGTTTCCCCCCGTTGATGCCCCTGGAGGACCATGGCTCTGCTCCTTTATTCCATCCACACTTCTGTGCAAAGTCTTTTCAGTTAACCCATCGCAGAGGGCAGGGGCTTCCTGCCAGGCCAGAGGATATGCTTAGGGGATGTTTTTTTCTTTTGAGAAATGGGGATAAAACTGTCTACTTGGTTTTGGTAAGGGTCAAATAAGGTCATGTATGTAAACCTGCTATGTCTGGCCCAGATGCACACTTTTTTAAACCAGCCATCATGCCAGGGTTTTGGTCCACCCACAGCTTACACCTTAGCTAGTTTTCACATTGACATATGACAGTAGCACCCCAACCAGCCTCCTCCATCTCTCAGGTCAGCTAAACTGTTACCTCATGGCAGGGTCTTACAGTCTGCATTTTGAAGGCAGTGAAATTGCAATCTGATGCCTTGATTTGGATGCAAAACAGTGAGACATCCCACACTCCAGCTTTATACCTCTGGCAGCTGCTTGCATTGATCTGCGAAGGATGCCCAGTCTCTCCTGCCTCCACCTTTACTTGAAAGCCCAACCGGAGTGACTCACTGGTAGCCTCATGCAGCAGAGAAGGGAAACTAGTTCTCAACCAGTGGGGTGTCCCCAACCACTCTCCACTTAGAGTTCTGAGCACAGGAGCCAGGATCAGCCTTGGAGAAAAGACAAATGGAGAAAGTCTACTCCAGGGCCTGCTCCACAGCCCTCACCCTGCTCTGCCAACCTCCATCCAGCCACACGGGCCTCCAGAATCTTCCCTCTGACCAACCCCCTCCCCAGAATACCAACCCTCAGTCTTCTGGGGATTTCACCAAAGTTCATCCCATGCCCCTTTAATGCCAGTCAGTAGAATTCCACATGGATGTGTGGATGCCTACAACAGGCAGGTGTTATCTTAGCTACAGGAAAGACAAAGATGATCAAGACATTGTTTTTCACCTGTGCCAACAAATACTATTGTGAGTATCTGTGAAATTACCTGATTAAGATAAAACTTCCAAACAACCTACAAATCAGAGAGAGCCCTTCTACTTGGTTCTGACTATGCTTCATTAGTGATTAAAAGTGTGGATTTGGGAGCCCATCTGCCCTGTGTTAGAAATTCAGCTCTCCCACGTACTTGCTCTGTGACATTGAGGAGTAATTTAACCCCTCTGTCCAGGGTGTGCTGGAGGCCGCTTGAGAAATCTGACAGTGTGTAACTCTTTTCAACTCTGCATTCACCGATGTCAGGTTGGTACTTTAAGTGAAGATTTAGTCCACAGAAGCTGGAGCTTTTTTGCCTGGACAATCAGTTGTTAACACTTACCAGCAAACTACGTCCTCTTTCCCTATGTTTTGCCTCTGGAATAGAACTAAACAGTTCCTACTGTATTGGGTTGCTGTAAGGATTAAATGATATTGATGATGTATGAGTCACACAGTGTTGGCTAAACATATCTGATCTGTTATTGTGATTATTGAAATAGTCAGTGGAGTTTCTCCTGGGCAATCTTTTGGCTAATGATGCAGCAGCCAGGTATTCTAGAAACTGCAGACTGTGCTGGCCAATAGGGAAGATGTCCCTTCCAAATCCCTATCTAGACTCCTCTAAGACTCAGTTTCCTAAAATAAAGCAAAGCACAAAAGTAATTCTTTGCTCAGGGATGCTTCAGCTTCCTTTCAGGGAAGCACAGCTCTGCCCCACAGGAATCAACAGTGATTAGTGATAGAAGGAATGACCCCTTGACCCGACGTGATTATCCTTCCTGGAGAAGAAAGGCGGTTGGTGATAAGTGCTGACCCGCAAAAACCACCAGCACAGGTGTCCAACAGTTTCACTCTTGAAAAGCTGGAGTTGAGTTTCTGGGGTTGCTTGGGAGGGATCAGGACATACTGCAGGGTAATAGGAAGGACATGGGGTGACTAAAAGGTTCCTGCCAAGTTATTGAGAGACACATGATAGCTCAACTGGGAATGGAGAGTCAGGTTTAATATTGTTTCTGCTCCACACTTAATAATTGAGGTCCATGGTTTATCAAGTCGTCACTGAGGGCCACAGGGAGGCCAGGCTTCTAAGTGCAGAGAGGGAGCAGTGAAGTCCGAGGCTGCAGGAAATACAGTCAGAGTTCAGAGCACTCATCCTCATCTGCTGATGGGATTGGGAGACATTCAAAAGACCCTTAGATCGTGACTTTTCACGGTGTCAAAGTGCCCACTATGACGTTAGGTCTTGAAAACCCTTTGGAAATTTGTGCTTCACACCGAGATAAGGCAAAGTTGCCTAAAAGACAAATATCTGATTAGCACAGATACTCCCATCTGATCAGTTAGCATCTGTGGTCCCATATCTGAAAACAGCATCTAGAAAAGGCACACTGGATGGTCATACTCTCTTTAGATGAAATGCGCTTGTGATGTAAAGTGGAAAAACGAGGCTTGATTTTTTTTTTGAATTTTATTTTATTTTTTATACAGCAGGTTCTTATTAGTTATCTATTTTATACATATTAGTGTATATATGTCAATCCCAATCTCCCAATTCATCCCACCACCACCACCCCCCGCCACTTTCCCCCCTTGATGTCCATACGTTTGTTCGCTACATCTGTGTCTCTATTTCTGGAAAAAGCCTTAATTTAAGGGACGCTTTGGGTCCAGTGGGCCGCCCTATGAGGGACCCTGGGAAACCAGAGGGTGTGTGTTCTCTTGGGAACAGGGTGCTGGGTGCGGGAGAGCAAAAGGAGGCAGGAGCCTGGCTCATATGTGAGATGGGAGCTTAAGGTCGGGGGGAGTACGCAGGATGCACGAGGGACACAGCCGCTCGCTGGCCCTTTTTCCCATGATCGCTGATGGGTGAGAAAGCTCAACAGGAAAGAAACTTCTGATAGCCAAAGGGGTCAAAAATGGGAAGGGCACTCAGAGGGCAGCAACCACGACGGGCTCTGCAGACTGGTCGGCAGCAGGGAGAGTGTATTTTTGGCCTGTGGATCTCCTGAGCGGAGAGAAATCAGGAAAGGGAAGCCAAGCATTTAATCCTACATAGATCATGGGCTAATCACACCCTATTTAGTGCTTGGAAGTGAGAAGTTGTCAAGGCTTTTCGACAGCCTTGAAACAGCAGGCATTAGTAGATAGATGGCCTGAGCCCAGAGGGAGAACATCCTGTCACCTGGAGCTGCCTTGAACACTTACAGCTCTTTAAGACTCCAGAGCAGGAACCAGTTAAGCAGAGGGATTGGTCATCGAGCCTGGGACTTCTCAAGCTCTCCCTCTTCTCTCAGTCTCTCAATCTCTCTCTCTCCCCCTCATCTTGATGGGCATCTGCCATTAGGAGCAGAGGCTTTGAATCTTCCAGAAATCACCTTAGCATGCAGGAGAAAGGCAATCTTTCCTCCATCCAGTAAATGTATACTGAAGACACCGAATGCCAGGCACATGCCTTGTGCTGGGGGTGCAGTGGTGAAGGGTGAGACCTGGAGGGGGGCCTCTCCTCAGGATGACCTTCCGTCTGGCTCTCTCAGTAGACTTCAGAGCTGGTCATCACAACTCCCTGAACTCATCTCCTTCTGTCTTTCTCTTTTGAGCACTGGGAAGCAAAGTAAATTATAATCCAATTAGCCCACTAAAAGTTTCTTTTCTAAGGATTCAGACTTTATTTTTGATCTCTAAATTTGGCCTGCCACCCACTCCACTGTGAATCAACACCCAGGAAACATTATTTTCTCATCTGTAAACTGATCAAAGCTCGTGATTTATGCCCAGGGAGATCATGTGAGGAGTCAATGAAACAGGCATATAAAGTACTAACATAGTGCTTGGCACTTAGTAAACACCCACTAAACATTAACTATTACTATTGTGGTTGATATTATTTAAAACTGATCGAAATTGTATTGGGTATTGGCCCATGGACTATGTATTAACAGACTAAGTTGATATGCATCTTGTTGAATTTCTGAAGAAAGGTGAACTCTTTCTAGAAAGATTTGCTAATTCCTGATAGACAGGTCTATTCACACTTCAGACTAGATTTCAGACAAACTTAAATGAAGATTCAGTTTTCAGTTTTATCACAAATCTACCACACATGCCTATTTCAAAAAGAAAATGGTACAGTTATTTGCTTTGAGAGAAAGAAGGAATAAGTGAGAATGTACATGTGAATGAATGAATTTATTTCAGTGAGCAACACTTTCTCTGGGTCTTATAATGATATTCTCTTGCTCTTAAAATGTGTGGCAAGATTTGCATCACTTTGTTTTAGAATTTTCAGTTGTTTTTCCTTTTTAAAGTGCACCTTCTGAGGAAACAAATCTTCCTATTGACATCAAAAATGAGTCATAAAAGACATGTTGCTGCTTTCCTTTTGAGGGATTCTTTTAGTTTTTTTTTTTTTTCCATTAAGTTTTAGCAACAGGAAAATATGGACTTTAGTATCCATGGGTATATGATAAAATGGAAATATATGTCCCTTGTTTGTCCATTACTACAAACCATAAGGAAACTCACAAATCACTCCTAGACTTTCCAAAAAGGTTGACTGTCAAATAGCCTCCTGCTCCCTTTATTTTTCTAAACCCAAACAGGTATTAAGGTTTCAAAAAAGTGAGGTTGATAAAAAGCAGATGATGGAAGGTCCAAATTGCACAGGGTCCATTGTTTT
This sequence comes from Balaenoptera physalus, assembly GCF_965194825.1. Classification (NCBI taxonomy): domain Eukaryota; kingdom Metazoa; phylum Chordata; class Mammalia; order Artiodactyla; family Balaenopteridae; genus Balaenoptera; species Balaenoptera physalus. The sequence goes on from NC_138898.1 coordinate 35,780,778, forward strand.
TATTGCAGAAGCCCTAGAGGACTGGATGGGTAGGGGATGGTCCATGAACACAAAGGCTGCCTGAACCTGCCAAAGAGGTCAGTATGCCGGCCATTGATGGAAAATCCCTCCTCACCTTTTCTTCAACCACAGCCACATTTGTGCAAATGAAAATTAATGATTGGGCATAGACAATAATATTTGAGTTAAAGATTCTCAAACCTTTAGAAAATTTCTCAAACCTTTAGAAACTTAGGGATCTTGCCCAACATTGCTGAGAACACTACAGGGAAACCAACTTTTAGAATTGATCAGCTTTTTCTTCAGCTCTTTAGCGTAGACAGGGCATATCTAAACCTTTGGATGTATTTTGACAAAATCAAAAATTCCTTCCTATATCCTCAGCACCTATAGCATCACCTGATGTTGAGTAGGGAGGGACAAGATAAACACCTGTAGGCTAGAGGGGCTCCATCAGTAACACAGGTGCCCAATTATTTTTTTTAACAAACTTAATTAGGATGCTCAGCCGTCATGGCCAAGATGCCCACCTTCAGTTAAACTCCTGTACTTTTAGGAAGTGAAATAATTTGGCCTCCTTGGCCCTCCACTTCCTCCTCTGCAAACAAAGGGACTGGACTTTATCTGGTTATTTTCAGTTCAGGAAAGGAGAGAGGTCAGATTCACTGTATGTTGTCAAGGGATTCCTTTTCTTCTGTGCGAGATACCTAGTTTTTAGTTTTTAATTTCTTTTTAATTTTACATTTTTTCCTGTTCTTCCTGCTTCCTGCTTCCTCCTCCTGCTTTCCCATTGTTTTCTCCTTACAATCACCCACCTGAACATATGCAAAGGCAAGGGAAAATACATCTCATGCCCTAATTCTGTTCTTGAGTGTATCCCCAAAACTACTTCATCCTAGAAAAGATGCTGTGTTCCCTGTGGGTTTCTATTTTTATTGTTCTCTCTCTGACTTATATTTTTTTTGTTTATTGCAAATTTGGCTGTAATTTCTTTTATTAGCCCAGATAAGTTGAAAAATAATACTAATACATGTTATTTTAGTTGGACATTAACAAAAACCACCCAATTTTCCCTGAGACATATTGCTACACCTACCTTGCAGTGTGGCTATTTTAACTACCTCATGTGACACATGCCACTTCATGTGGCACATCAATCATGTGCCTAAAGGAAATATATAAACCTTGAGACAGAATTCAGCCTAGCAAATATCTATGCATCATCTCCCATGTGCCTAGCTCTGGAGCTAGGTGAGTAGAGGGTCCAAAGATGAGTACGTCAGAGCCTACAATGGAGAAGCCAGGAGGAACTGAGTGAGAACTTATTCATGTGCAAGTTTACTTCTGTGTCGTAAGAAAGCCCCAAAGTGCTTGGAGGATTAAAGCAAGGAAGAGATTACGTTTGTGTGTGGAGGTGATGTGTTTGGCAAAGTCTTTGGGGTTTGCCAGGGTGAAGTCTTTCCATACTCTTGAGTGCCCTTGGCAATGGGGTGTCGTGGAAGACTTTTATTCCAGGAAACCATGATCCCACCAGTGCTTTGGGAAGATGAATCTGGCAGGAGTGTTTGGGGTAGTCTGTGGATGGGGGATGGGTAGGGGGCTGCCTGGAAGGAGGTTTCTCTGTGTCCTGCTCCTGGTTGTAAGGCTTCTTTGCCAATCCCCACTCCATGTGGTTGGAGCAGCTCATAGCTATAAAAGTGTGTTGACCCAAGAGGTTTAATATTAACCAAAGTTATAGTCAAAGTCAATTTGGAGGATTCAAGAAAAAATCTGATGCTAATAGAGAAATAGAAGTCAATATTTGTAATGTGACTCACAGGCTCAAAATAGAAAAGTAAAACACATTGCTGCTACAGCTCCCAGAGGGCTGTGGGTTACACAGTGTAGCAGATCTGTGAACCAGGCTTGACCACCCATTAGGGCTATTTTAATATTTCCTCTGGCCCCTTCCTCTAATTCCTACATTCCAGAGCATGATACCCTAGTGGTGAAATATCCAGCCCTGGTGGAGTCATGGCTTGTTTTGAGTGGGTCAATGGAAAAAAGTTTTTTTTTCCCCAGGTGTATATAACCTTTCTCTCTAGTGACGCGACATGGAACTAAGTTATCATGATTTTATTTTGTAGTCCACACTTCATTCCACAGCGGCTATCACTGTTTACGGTCTAATCTCTTGCTTATTGCCTATTTTGGAGAAGGCAAAGAAGTGCACGAAACAGAAATATCCAGAATAATATATCCTTTTTGTTTTATCAATATTAATATAAAAAAGTGGGATTGTTGTCCATTGAGGGGCTCTGATAGGTTGGGGAGCTTCTGGAATTTTCCCTGATAAAATAGTCTTTGTGAGCATTGATGTGGCCTTGTTCTTGCTCTGATGTTGATCTCAGGCTGAGGCTCGAGTGTGTTGTACTGAGAAAGTTTGGAAAACTAGAGAATTAATGAGGATGAAGGAGAAAAGGGGTCAAACTATAGCGAACATCTCTATGAACAGAAGTTACTTTCTTAACCTTACCCAGTTTATGGTGTGGAAGGTGCAACTAGAAAGGCTAAAATTAGCTGCATTTCACCCAATGTATTGGAACGTTATGGGGTCAGAGAGCATCTTATCATTAGTGCCCACAGGAAGAGCAACTCACTCAAAAATGAATCCTCAAGGGCTACAGTGGGTTTGATTGTACCCTGATATTTACAACTCAGATGGTTGAATTAAATTGAATTCTCAATTCAATTCTTAAATTGAATCGTCAGGAAGACCTGAAAAAATGTATTTCACTCAGGTCTCCCCTGATTACTTTTTATTTGGTTTGCAGGAAGCTCAGCTTATAAAGTTCAGCTGGGATGCTATCTGCTTCCATGAGGTGCTTATATCACCTGGTGATGAGACTAAGGATGGTGATAGTGATCATCATCCTGGTGATGATGGTTGGGGCCAGGGCAGGGTTGACTGGCAACTGATGAGCAAAGCTGGGCAAGTAGCTTAAATGCTCTGTCTTGGAGCTGACCATTATTCCTCCTTCCTAATCCAGACCTGATCAAGATCAGCTAGTTTATTATAAGTCACTGATCCCTGACCCAACATCTGCTTCCTCATCTGCATGGTGGTCATAGCCATATCTCCCTCCCAGCGTCTTTGAAGAAGTAATTAATGCTTATGAGGTGTTTTGAGATCACTGATAAAATACAATCTACTTGCCCAGGGTGTTATTACATTATTTCATTTTCCTCTTCATAGTCAGGACCAAATCAGTGATAATTTAGAAATAAGACAAATTTGTAAAATGTGTAGTGTGAAGACCACCTAACGAATTGGATTTCTATTGTACTAGACATTGCACTTGAACTATATACATAAGAAGAGGTGTTGAGCTATGCTTGGGAAATCTCGATTGCCTTCAGATTCAACTCTCAGGTTACATTTCATGACTTTACTTAGACATTCTTAGAAATGGTAAATCTTTAAGAGCAGAGCACCTGCACACATTATCCATCAAAATAGACTTCATTCCTGGCTTCAGAAATACCCAAACTACACATGACCTTTGGCAGATTTGTTTCTGTTCCTCTAGAAGATTGTGTATCTCTTTGGACAATAGACAGGATGTATAGTAGCTGGTAATTTCAGCTTATTATGTTCATGTGAACATTGGAGAGTCACTAAAACCCTCCAGGAGAGGATCCTCCTCTTACAAAGCTCAGAACTATGATGCATGTGAGGCATAGATTAAGAAGGCTTTTTTTCCCCCTGCAAGGATGGGGTACTGGCCTGAAAGCTTGCATGGTTATTACAGGATACTTCCACCAGATCTTTTGAAAGAACGGCAGAGATGACCAAAGGGCAGGGGTCACCTATGTAATAAGATCCACATGAGACAATTAAAAAGGAATGCTGAAGGAGGATATGTGTGTTCTGACCACATAAGTCCCAATAAAATTATTCTAAGTTGATTTTCATCTTCTTTGAGATTTTCCAAAAGACCACATCCCATTCCATCTCCTTTCAAGAAGTTCACGGATGATAAAACTCGGGGGATTGGCAAATGTCTTGAAATGAATGCAAAATGTTACACACTTGTGCATTTTTTTCTGGAAGGATAATTTATCCTCCTTTCATTATATATTTTAACATGGTCTCTGACCCTTAGGAACCACTGTGTCATGTGAACTAGTGTAGAGGAATCATGTGTATTTGAGCAAACATCAAGTGAAATTTATATGCAGTATAGATTTGTCTCTACATACAGATTAGGCATTTATTTTCAGATAATATTTAATTGTGTTCTAGATGTCACATCTTGATTTTTTATTGTCCTGTAATCCTCATATAATCACAACTGCTCAACCGAAGTCTTAAATTGCATACAAAGTATGTGACCTTTTATCCACTCGTGTGAACAAAAAGCATCCTAAGGGGTGTGTTGATCACAGCCCTTCTCAATAGAGAGCAAAGATCATCTCTTGGAATTTGGCCTAAGGTTGAAGGGGAAGGGGGCAGGAGCAAAGGGTCAGTGTCAAGGTGGGGCTGAACCCATACATTCTAATCAGTTTCCATTTCTCATTTTCCACCCCACACATCATGCCACATAGATGTTTTAACCAAGAAACAGGCTTTAGGGAAAGGATAGGTAATACAGGCTAACACTGTAAATCCTGGAACTGGGCAGGGATACACAGAGCAGGTAAAAAGGAAACTTAAACTTGCAGTTGAGAGAGTTCGTTTAGGAAGGACCCAATTGTCCAGGCCCATGCAAATGTTGCAGGGTGACCCAGACTGCAGATCAGGGCTGGAGATAGGGAGGGAGAGTGGGGTTCACTCCCCAACACAGTTCTCTTAGGAAATGGTCTGGATGCCTTTGGAAGGCAGAAGCTCCAATTCCCCACCCACCACGGGAACAGGGACTGTGCCAGGAGCAAGTACACCCGGGGTCAGCCTCAGGCCACACCAAGAGTGGGCTAGGCTGGCGAAGGCATATTAGGTGCCCGGTCTGGGGAAGAGAGATACTGCTATTAGACAGGGCAAGAATTGAAGGGCCACCTTACATACCAGCCTGGCAACAGAAGGCAACTGTTGCCAGCAGTCCAAACCACAAGGGTCTTTGGTAGACTGTCTACAGAGGTGACATTCCACAGCTTCCCCCAAGTCTGCACGTTCATGCTGCCCCTCCCATTAAGAGGGGGAGCCAACTTCCTCACCCTTTGAATATGGGCCGACCTAGAGATTTGCTCTGACCACTTGAATGCCATAGAAGGGAACATTCTGGGACTTCCAGACTCAGGCCTTAAGAAACCTTATAACTTTTGCTTTAACTTTCAGAATTCTGCAACACCACCTTGAAAAGCCCAGGCTGTCCTGCTGGAGAGAGAGGCCCTGGAGGATGAGAGACCATATGGAGGTCTCTTGAGGAGAGGCCACAAGTAGGAGAACCAATGTGTTCTAGCAAACAGCCAGCACTGGGGCCACTTTGGATCCTCCAGCCCAGCCCAGCCCAGCTGACAGATGAGTATAGCTGCATGAAGGAGTCTGGCCAACCCCACAAGAAGCAGAGACACGCTGTACCATTCAGCCCTGCCTGAATTCCTGACACACAGAATCATGGGCAATAAAATGATGGCTGTTTGAAGCCACTGTGCACTGAGGTGATATGTGACCCACAGCTATAGATAACTGCACAGTATCTGAATGGCCCTAGGACACTCAGGCAGGGTTCAAGATTGTAACCTCTCAAATGTACTAAATGAGTTTTGGAAGTGGGAGGTTTAGGCAGAAAGTACCAGCATTGTAGTCTCTGTGATTTAGAATGAAACACCAGAGTTCCCAAAGCACAGCTCTTTGAGGAGAAGACTGGCAAAATGAAGAGTATGAAAGCAGAAGCCCTCAGTACAGACTGCCTTGTGCTTAAGGAGGCCAATCTATTCATATCCCTGTCTGCTGCTGTTGAGGCTTCTAAATAGGCCATCCGTCTTGGTTGGAACTGGTGTGGGTGGCTCTGTGGGCTGGATGCTGGAGTGGCTGGTGGCGTCACATCTCAACAAGCTGCTGCTGCTCATGCCACCAGCTCATGCACCCACTGCCCAGTGAAAGTAGAACAAGAGCCCATCCCTGTCAATAAGACCCTAAAGTCGGTTTTATACCAGACGTTTGGCTATCATCTTAAAAGAGACGAAAAGATAAATAAGACATAGTTCCTATTTGCAAAAAGTCCACCATCTTGGATTGTACTTCATTATTTGTCTTCCTTTCAAAGCTGCCCTTGGTATTAATTTTAATCAAATCTCTCCTAACCACAGCATGCCAGAGAGATGGAAATCTCCTGGGAGAGCCATTCCAAACTCTGCTGGTGTGTGGAACAAGAACTCAAGCCTGAGTGTAGACTCTATAGCTCTGTTCCCTAGCATAAAAGAACACAAAGCTGCATGGTTTTGTAGGTAATTCTGATACCCATACATTTTTTTTTTTTTTACAAGCAGAAGATTTATACCGAATGACTCAGTGAATAGGGAAATATTTAAATATTCAGCCAGAACTTATGAGTCTATTTTATGTATCCCAAGCTCAGCTGATTGTGGAAGAATAGAGAATGGAGTCATTTTGACTAGTTTGCCTGGGCACAGTATGATAATTTTTCATTTGCTGTTGCTGCTGTTTGTGCTATTTCTAATAGGTTTTGATATCTCCATTCTTTGTGTTGAATTTCTCAAAGTGTGGAGAAGTTGAGGCAAGAGTTAAAGTTTATATCATCAGTGCAGTCCCTAAAAAGCAGGATCTTGGTAAGAGAGGAGAGGAAAGGGGGGAAATAGATTACTTACAAGCCAATCCCTCCTGCTATTCTTAATTGAAACCATGAAGAATGGACCCAAGCTTAACACACTTTCATGTCCTGTATCATGTGTTTGTGTGCGTGACATTCTGGGGTCATAAAGGTGTTGGCATTGTGTGCACCATTGTTCCTTTTAGAACTCAGTGCAATTCCATTAGGTCTCAATTTAACCCACCAAACAGTGCCATAGATTGGGAACAATTCACCTTCCTGGTTTAACTGGGATGGCCTTTACTCAGATTAAAAAGGGTTAAAGTTCCAAGGGAATCACTAACTCTCTTTTGTTGGGAAAAGTCCTCCTAATCTGACATTTCCTCACATTCCAGCCGTAACTTTGCTGGAGGAAGTAGGAGATTTCTGGGTCCATGGTGTATGATTTAATGATTCGTGGAAGGCAAGAATGTTAACATAGTTGATTACTCAAAACTGACTGATAAGGTATCAAGCAGGTTAATCTGCTACTTTTCTAAACTCTCCCAGAGAACTTGAACTGAAGCCTCTTTCTCCATAGGTCGTCTTTATTGCACTCCACATGGAAGGCTAAGAATTTATGAAAGAAATGAGCATTTTGTTCCTTGTGCTTTCATTTGCTCTATCATTTCATTCCAAGAGTGATAAGCCTTTATTTGTGATAACTAATCCTTCCCTCAGCAACTAACGGTGATGTCACAATTGGAATATTTTTACCTCAGATGGAAAAAGAACACTGGCAGATAGGTCCTGTTTACACTGAGAAAGAAGGTTTAGCAATAAGGGTAAAGAGTAAGGCATTCTAGATTGAACTCAAACACCAATTGTTATCAAAGTGTTATCAGAGAGACACACATCCAGGGATCCTGTGATCTACAGAGTTGCTTTTTCCTCTGTCCCCATTTCTTCTAGCCATCTCCTCCATGGAATTCTAGAACCCCAGATGTAGAATAACCTCAAAAGAGCAGCTGCAGAGGTTTAGGAATGCTCTGCTTAGCATGGTCTGTGAAACCTGTTAAATTTTTAAACTTTTTTATTTTTCTACAATATTATATTAGTTTCAGGAGTACAACATAGTGATTCAATATTTTTACAGATTATACTCCCTTTAAAGTTATTACAAGACAATGGCTATAATTCCCCATGTTATACAATATATCCTTGTTTATTTCTATTTTATACATAGTAGTTTGTATCTCTTAACCCCGTACCCCTATTTTGCCCCTCCTCCTTCCACTAGTTTGTTTTCTATATCTGTGAGTCTGTTTCTATTTTTTATATGCATTCATTTGTTTTATTTTTTAGATTCCACATATATATGATAACATATAGTACCTGTCATTCTCTGTCTGACTTATTTCACTCAGTGTAATACCCTCTAAATCTGTCCATGTTGTTGCAAATGACAGAATTTCATTTTTTTCTATGGCTGAGTAATACTCCCTTGTGTATATACACCACATCTTCTTTATCCATTCATCTATTGATGGGCACTTGGGTTGTTTCCATGTCTTGGCTGTTGTCAGTAATGCTGCTATGCATTAATAGGATCATACACCATGATCAAGTGGGGTTTATCCCAGGAATGCAAGGATTCTTCAATATACACAAATCAATCAATGTGATAAACCCTATTACTAAACTGAAGGAGAAAAACCATATGATCATCTCAATAGATGCAGAAAAAGATTTTAACTAAATTCAACACCAATTTATGATAAAAACCCTCCAGAAAGTAGGCATAGAGGAAACTTACCTCAACATAATAAAGGCCATATATGACAAACCCACAGCCAACTTCATTCTCAATGGTGAAAAACTGAAACCGTTTCCTTTAATATCAGGAAGAAGACAAGATTGTCCACTCTCACCACAATTATTCAACATAGTTTTGGAAGTTTTAGCCACAGCAAGCAGAGAAGAAAAAGAAATAAAAGGAATCCAAATCAGAAAAGAAGAAGTAAAGCTGTCACTGTTTGCAGATGACATGATGCTATACATAGAGAATCCTAAAGATGCTACCAGAAAACTACTAGAGCTAATCAGTGAATTTGGTAAAGTAGCAGGATACAAAATTAATGCACAGAAATCTTTTGCATTCCTATACACTAATAATTAACAATCTGAAAGAGAAATTAAGGAAACACTCCCATTTACCACTGTAACAAAAAGAATAAAATACCTAAGAATAAACCTACCTAAGGAGACAAAAGACCTGTATGCAGAAAACTATAAGACACTGATGAAAGAAATTAAAGATGATACAAACAGATGGAGAGATATACCATGTTCTTGGATTGGAAGAATCAACATTGTGAAAATGACTATACTACCCAAAGCAATCTACAGAGTCAATGCAATCCCTATTAAACTACCAGTGATGTTTTTCACAGAACTAGAACAAAATATTTCACAATTTTTATGGAAACACAAAAGACTCCGAATAGCCAAAGCAATCTTGAGAAAGAAAAACGGAGCTGAAGGAATCAGGCTCCCTGACTTCAGAGTATACTACAAAGCTACAGTAATCAAGAGAGTATGGTACTGGCACAAAAAACAGAAATATAGATCAATGGAACAGGATAGAAAGCCCGGAGATAACCCCACACACATATGGTCACCTTATTTTTGATAAAGGAGGCAAGAATATACAATGGAGAAAAGACATCCTCTTCAATAAGTGGTGCTGGGAAAACTGGACAGCTACATGTAAAAGAATGAAGTTAGAACACTCCTTAACAAACACCACACATAAAAATAAACTCAAAATGGATTAAAGACCTAAATGTAAGGCCAAACACTATAAACTCTTAGAGGAAAACATAGGCAGAACACTCTATGACATAAATCACAGCAAGATCCTTTTTGACCCACCTCCTAGAGAAATGGAAATAAAAGCAAAAATAAACAAATGGGACCTAATGAAACTTAAAAGCTTTTGCAGAGCAAAGGAAACTATAAATAAGACCAAAAGACAACCCTTAGAATGGGAGAAAATATTTGCAAATGAAGCAACTGACAAAGGATTAATCTCCAAAATTTACAAGCAGCACATGAAGCTCAATATGAAAAAAACAAACAACCCAATCCAAAAATGGGCAGAAGATCTAAATAGACATTTCTCCAAAGAAGATATACAGATGGCCAACAAACACATGAAAGGATGTTCAACATCACTAATCATTAGAGAAATGTAAATCAAAACTACAATGAGGTAGCACCTCACACCAGTCTGAATGGCCATCACCAAAAAATCTACAAACAATACATGCTGGAGAGGGTGTGGAGAAAAGGGAACCCTTTTGCACTGTTGGTGGGAATGTAAATTGATACAGCCACTATGGAGAACAGTATGGAGGTTCCTCAAAAAACTAAAAATAGAGCTACCATACAACCCAGGAATGACACTACTGGGCATACACCCTGAGAAAACCATAATTCAAAACGAGTCATGTACCAAAATGTTCACTGCAGCTCTATTTACAATAGCCAGGACATGGAAGCAACCTAAATGTCCATCGACAGATGAATGGATGAAGAAGATGTGGCACATATATACAATGGAATATTACTCAGCCACAAAAGAAATGAAATTGAGTAATTTGTAGTGAGGTGGATGGACCTAGAGTCTGTCATACAGAGTGAAGTAAGTCAGAAAGAGAAAAACAAATACAGTATGCTAACAAACACATATATATGGAATCTAAAAAAAAAGAAAATGGTTCTGAAGAATTTAGGGGCAAGACAGGAATAAAGATGCAGACATAGAGAGTGGACTTGAGGACACGGGGAAGGGGAAATGTAAGCTAGGATGAAGTCAGGGAGTGGTATGGACATATATACACTACTAAATGTAAAATAGATAGCTAGTGGGAAGCCGCCACATAACAAAGGGAGATCAGCTTGGTGCTTTGTGATCACCTAGAGGGGTGGGATAGGGAGGGTGGGAGGGAGACGCAAGAGGGATGAGATATGGGGATATATGTATATGTATAGCTGATTCATTTTGTTATAAAGCAGAAACTAACACACCATTGTAAAGCAATTATACTCTAATAAAGATGTTAAAAATAATAATAATGCTGCTATGAACATTAGCACGTATGTATCTTTTCAAATTAGTGTTTTCATTTTCTTCAGATATAAGTGCAGGAGTGGATTTGCTGGATCATACGGACTGTTTATATATGTTCATGAGAAGGCGATATCTCTCTGAAATGAGCAAATAAAAAAGTTTTTGCTTTATACACTTTTATTTCTTTTCAGGAAATGAGAAGGTTAAAGGTTAAAGTCAAAAGCTTTAAACGTGAATCCTAAATTGCGATGGTCTCAATTGCACCCTAGAAGCAATTGGCATTTTGCCAAAGGATGTTTCTAAATGATAAAATAGCCCTTTATGAGGGCATATAATATTCCACAATATGATTCAATCTCATATTAGAGATTAAAAAACTCTACCAATAAGAAGATATAAATATATCATTTATACTAGTATATACAGAAGATATACATTCAAGAGTAATTTAACTTAGACCACCAATAAATGTTGAGGCAATTCAAAATCATCAACTCTTCATCTTCTCTGCTAAGGTTTTATTACTATTAATACACACATGTATGCGCATGCAAAAGCATGTTATTTATAGCTTTTTTTCAATTTAAATGGGTGAGATACTTGTGACAAACGAATGCAGGCTTCACATGTTGGATCAGTGGGAAATAAAATTCAGATTTAAGTACTATCACTTAAAGCATTATCTTATTAACATTTACAATAGGCACAAAAAAATGCCATAACATTGAAGACCAGGGAAAGCTCAATAAAGTTTGGAAATAGGAGTGACCCTAAAAGAGGACATGATAAATCTTTAGCACCAAGTCATGTGGACTTCAGTAAGAATTAGATTGTAATTCTGTGCTTAGTGCAAATATTATTCGTTTACTGACAATGAGAAAAATGAGAATCATTGTGTACTCACTTAAGTCTTTTAAGCCCAATTTCCTCCTAGTTCCAGAGTCTTGAAGCCATCTATATATAAGGCAGCCCCTGAAGATATATGGATAAAGTAAGCCATCCACCTGTCACCAGGTAAAGGAGACTTTCATTCCCATTTACCTAGACATGCACAAAGGACTTTCCAACAGGCTTACACAAGCAGGGTATCTAATCCCCTTGGCTTTCTAATCAGCCTTGGCCCTGGGTTTTCATTCACTCCCTGTTAAAAGTGAATATGCAGAATTTATTCTATACTAGGGTGTTGCTAGTGACAAAGGAAGAAGAGATATGGCAGATTAAATTTCAATATTCCTAACTATCCCAAACTGCATTATAGTGAAAACAACCCACAGAATGCCTCACTTCTGTAGCGTCCTAATTATCTAAGGCATATAGTGCTAAGTAGCACTTCATTACTTAATGATTATTAAGAAATGAATTTTCTCAACACTTGGGCTTCTTTGAAACAATCATTACGCCTCGTTGATTAGACAGCTATAAAACAGAAGGTCACCGTCTTCACAGTGTTCTGAGATGGATGGAGGCAAGGGCAAGTCAGGCCCAGGAGAAGCAATGCATGTGACAAAGGAGGGAGAGAGATCAGGGACTGGAAAGAGTAGCCAGGGCTTAGAAAGGAAGGAATGTGTGTTCCTCAGGGCATGAATCTCTCAGCCAGCCTGGCTAAGTTTCCTAAAGTAGCTCTGCAACCTCCTGGCTGTGTGACATTGGGTATGTTACTTAACCTCTCTGATTCTCACCTCATCGCCTCTAAAGTTATAATGTTATTGCCTTCAGAGTGTGGTCATAAAGACATAATTTTATAATGTATGTGAATCATTTAACAAAGTGCCTAAAACAAACTCAATAAACTGTTGGTGTAATGTCAAAATTATTATTATTAAAGTGAGCTTTAAAAGCTAGTCCTGTAGTAAAATACATATATGCCCCCAAAATTCTGTGAAATGAAGCCAGTTGTAACCAAGGTGACATGTATGCAAAGTGTTCACTTTATGAAGAATTCCTATTCATTAGTTCATTTGTTTAACTAGTATTTATTTCTCAACCGCATTACTCCAGGAACTGTTCTAGTCACTCAGAATACAAAAATGAATAAAGCAAGAGTACTTGCCCTCAAAGAGCATCTAACCTACAAGGGAGATAGCACATAAGTAATTATGATAAAATATGGGAAGTAAAATAAGTTTGCTATAGCAACCTTAAAGTGTGGACGGCAACCTGGAGGCAAGGCCACTAACTCGGATTGTGGGAGTCATGAAAGCCTGCTTGGAAGCAGCACCGAGTTTCAGTCTTGTAAGATGAGTAGAAGTTCTCCATACTACAAAACAGAGGAAGAATATTCCAGTTAAAGGGACAGCTTCAGCAAAATTACTAAGCCATGAAACAACACCGTATGTGAGAAGAGTGGAAATCACCAGAATTCCATCCACACAGGGAATTGTGGGAGATGAGGCTAGACAATTACATAAGATAATTACATATAATGAGTTGCAGGTATGGGTAAAGGGGTTGGGAGGGAGGCAGAGTCTGGAGATGAAGAAGCTGGTGGGGTCACTGATGTGAGCCTGGAAGAAATGGGATGAGACAGAAGTGATCAGTGCTGAGGTGGTTCGGTCTGGCCTTAGCAGAAGGAGAGACACCTCATCATCTGAGAATGCAGAGGAAGAAGGAAGTAAAGATGGGTGTGGGTAAAGATAAGCTTATAGATGGTGGAAGGTAGAAGGAGTTCACCTAGGAGAGCTTCTCTAATTTTAAAGTAAGAGAAAGAAGCCTATTCACTGCGATTAGGAGTGTGGGCATGAACTGAATTGGAGATTTGAGGAGGAGGTGAAAGTCCGGAAGAGTGGCTCAAGGAACTGAGCAACTATGAATGAATGAATTGTCGAGTTGTGCAAGATCCTGGTTGTGGTGGCACCAGTTGGCACAGTTGGGTAATTTTCTCTAGCCATGTTCAGTTTCCCAAGTTTAGGAAAAATAAGGGCAAATGACGGTATTGCTCCAGATGCAGCATGAAAAAAATGGGAACACAAGGAATTTGAGAGCTTGTGAGAGAAGAGTTGGGACGATCATATAGAAGACCCACGCTATGTACACAAGGACAAGAGGTCAGGAGACAGTGGAGACATCAAGGATGGAGTCATTGAAAGATCAAGGATCAATGTTGGGAGAGCAGAGGGACTTGGAAGAACAGGAGGTCCGAGAGTAGGATATCAGGGTTTAAGTTCTCTGATACACCATTCTGGGTAGCAGCTAAGTCTAGGGCATCGCTCTTGGAATGGGTAGCTGCAATGGAGTAGGAGTAAAGTTCGTTTACATTTTTAAAAAATAAGTAAGGAACTGAGAGGGCAGGTACTGGATGGACTAGCTATATGGACATCGTAGACTGACCACAAGAGGCAGATGGGAAATCATGATTATGCTTCAACTGCCAATCTTCACCAAATGATGGGATGTATCAGACTGCAAATGACAATGACAAGGGCAAGGAGGTGGTGATACAGTCATGTGGCTTGAACTTCAAAGAGGGATGAGCAAGGGTGAAAAAGTTTTGGAGCCATGAAAAGGCTACCCATCACAATGATGTAGAACAGGGGATCTGAGCCAACGGGACATAGGATTGTTAAGTTCTGATGGAGAGTGGAGAGAAGAGGAGCCCTGGCCAGAGAAGACAGTCTGGATGTCTGGATGTAGTGGGGAAGGAAACAGCTGGGGGGGGAGTGGGCTGGAGAGTTCTGGAACCAGGCTACTCTAAGTGTGATCTAAGACCAGCAGCATCAGCATCACCTGGGAACTTGTTAGCAATGCAAGATCTCAGGCCCGAGCCCCAAACTCCTGAATCAAAATCAGTATATTAACAAGATCCTCAGGTAATTTGTGTGCCAATTAAAATTCTAGAAGCACTCAAGAAATTAAACTTCTCCAAGGAATAATAAAATGATACTCTCAACTCAGGATATAAAAGCACCATAAGAATACCAGTTTTAATTCCTTGTAGGCTCAATGAATTGATCCCTGTCTTACAGTTATTTATGCTCATTGAAAGAGTGTCAGTTTCCAATAGGTTTCTTACCTTGACTTCAGAGAGAGGGAAAAGACAACAAAAAGACATGTCCTACGGGGTACATTGCTTTCAGACCTGGAGTTGGTTGGGGAGCCAGCAGCCAGGGCCAGGGTGCAGACTCCTCCACCACTCTGCCTTCTAAGCATCGAACCATACTTCCTCCTTAACCAGGCAGTCCCTCCTGGCCAAAGAGCAAGGAAGAAACCTTGCCAGGGAACCGGTAATTGTATAGCTTTCCAGTGTACTGCTCCAGATCATGTAACAGACATGTCAAAGCCTACTTTCCCCTCTGAACATTCAGCAGTGACCAAATGGGCTGGAGGAAGTGGGAGAAATACCATGAAAAATCCTGGGCTGCACCTCAGAGACTAATAAATAATTACTAATGGGAAAGAAAACAGAGGAAAGAGAAAAAACAAAGTAGCAGGAAAGACAGGCAGAATGGACTCTGGCCCACAAGAGAGGAACAAACTTGGGGTTAAGTGCAATCGAAAAAAATCTAACACACCAAAGAGCAGTGACCCAAAGACAGCAAAAAAGAAAGACAGAGAGTAAAGCTTGTTGGGGAAACTTTCTGTTCTCACATTTGATCCCTCTGCTCACAGCATTTCAATGACTTATTGAAGCTTAGAATTGGACTGTTAAATCATTCAACATATGAGATTTGTCCCAAGTTAAATGGATTGCTTCCCCTTGTAGGTTTTTCAATGCTGGCTTATTTTTAAGGAGAGAATTGGAGGGTTTCTGCTAAATTATTGATGGGTGGGAGACTTTAACCCAGGCAGCAGAAATGACCGAATGGAGAAGCATGGGCAGGTGCCACACTGTAATTTGTCCACCTCTTAAATTATGTAGCATATGTATCACCATATATTGAATTTAAAACCTGAAGTATGACATTTGGTAAATAATTCATACTGGCTCTTTCATTAAGTGCGAGCTGAGGCTTAGGATAATGATATCCAATTTTAGCTTGTGCCTCATTTAAATACAGATGTACAGAAGGGAATTTCTTTATCACTGCTATAGACAAGGCATGTATGCTGTGTAGGAAACTGGACCTGAATCTCACACACACACACACACACACACACACACACAATTTCCCCAGGATAAAAATAAATAATGCATTATTATTTTAAAATAGATTTCATTCACCCTTCTCCTGCTTAAGTTCTTTAAAATGTATAACTGATAGGTAATTATCTCATTAGGGGTACTATTTTCTTTTCACAGAAGATTCTGATCCCAAGAAACATGCCTGAGATTTTAGGGATGAGTGTTATTCATAGGGTGAAAACCCATAAAACACCTCCTTTAAGTCTTCCTTTTCCAGATCCTACAGGGAACTCACAGCCCAGATATAAATCTCTGATCTAGTTCTGGGACACTATGCACGCACATTCGAAAATTGGAATAACCATGCAAAAAAACACGCTTGCAACATTTCAAGCAATGTGCATTTTAGCTTCCAGTGACCAATGTTACCAAAATATGTTCTATGATTTTGTAGAAAGGAAGGAACTTGGAACTGATGCAGCTACAGGCATCTGAGCTGAAAAACTTGGGTGGAAGATAATGTCTTTCTTATTCCTTCTTACATCTGTTATCACATTGCCTTTTCTAACATCTTTTCTCCATTAGCTGAACAACCACCATGTTAACATCTTACTTTTAATTTTGTGGAACTTTTGGAGAATATGCTCAAAATATGTTTCCCTCCTCTCCCCCTTCCCTCCCATATCATGTCTGAGATAATAAAGGTATAAGCAATGTTAATTGATGCATCTGTCAATAAGATTGAGTTTGGAAAAGATGGACATTGGTCTGTAAAGCCCCAAGGTAAGCTGTTTTTAAGTTTGGTGTACCCAAAACCATGATTATTTTTACCTTTATCTTTTTTTTTTTTAATTGTGTCAATGATGTAATTTATTTATTTATTTATTTATTTATGGCTGTGTTGGGTCTTCGTTTCTGCGCGAGGGCTTTCTCTAGTTGCGGCAAGTGGGGGCCACTCTTCATCACGGTGCGCGGGCCTCTCATTACCATGGCCTCTATTGTTGCGGAGCACAGGCTCCAGATGCGCAGGCTCAGCAATTGTGGCTCACGGGCCCAGTTGCTCCGCGGCATGTGGTATCTTCCCAGACCAGGGCCCGAACCTGTGTCCCCCGCACCGGCAGGCAGATTCCCAACCACTGCGCCACCAGTGAAGTCCCTTTTACATTTATCTTAATGCATGTACTCATTTAATACATATTTATAGATAGAGAGAATACAACATATGCACAAAGTACTTCAGCCTGGTAATAAGAAATGAATCCCTCAGGTAAAATAGCCACTGTGCATGAGTCTATGCAAGGTCAGGTGTCAACTATATCCAAAGGTTGGGATTGATAGACAGGAAAGACCATTTCTGGTTGGAGCAATTAGGAAAGAGTAATGAAGGAAGACAATGTTGTATGCATCTTGAAATAAGGCAGGGTTTTACTAGTCAGACATTGAGAGAGGGAGGTGCCATGCACAAAGACACAAAACCATGGAAAGACAAGGAACAACTGGGAACAAGAAGTGAGAAGATGGGCTTTGCATGGAGCAATGGAAGGAGAAAAACATTACAAATGTAGGTGGAGATTGATTTGGGGGGACTTTGAAGCTAGACTGGGGAGGTGAAGGCATTGGGTGAGTAGTAGGTAGCCTTGGAAAAGGTGTGAAGTGGAGAAAGATATAGTCAAAATGCACATTCAAAAGATTACTCTGAGGAGGAATACAGAATTTGTTGGAGTAGGGAGGGGCAGTGATTAAGCAAGTCCTTTAGGAGACACTGCCATGCATTTCAGGTACAAGTACCTGAACTACCGTGGTGATAATGGGAGCTTGCCATCTCCACCTTCTTGCCTCTAGGTCAATTCTCAACCTACTGTCATCTGGCTTCCTCTACTCAACATAGCCCAAACTGAATTTGTCTTTCTCACAAATCTACTTCTTCCCATATTGTCCACATCTCACTTATGATACCACTTACAGTGCCAGCAGTTAGAAATTTCCAAGTTAAGCCAACTCCTTCCTCTGCTGAGCCTTCTTTTATCCAATCAACCTCAACTTCTCTTTATCTATCCACATAAATATTTCCTAAATCTAATCCTTGTGGCAATTCCACTATCCCTACCTAGCTCATCTAACATTTGCAATAGGCTTCTATTTGGTCTCTCCACATCTAGCCATAACAAATAGTATAGTGGTTCAACATTTGGACTTTGATATCAAACTGTCTGGGCTCTCACACTTCTTAGCTATATGGCCAGGAAAAAGTTTCTTCATTTCTTTCTGTCTCTCTTGCTTCATATGTAAAATTGTAAATCATAGTAGCCTATCTACTAAGGTTGTTAGGAGAATTAAATGAGCTAATGTTTATATAGCACTTAGAATGGCATCTGGCATGTAATAGGTGCTATCTAATGTTTTCTATTTTAGTTAAAAAATAATCCACCCTCCCTACTAGGAGGCATCTACCCATGGCTCTTTTCCCAAATTCTGTAGGCTAAATGCTAAGCTGCATACATCCATGGTGTACACACTTTCCCATGGTCTAGACCCTGCTTAATTTTCCCATTTCATCTCCTACCACCCCTAACTTCACAATTTAAGCCCAGATAATATTGAACCACACATAGGCTCCCCAGATACACCACACTCAATCGCGTCTTCCTGGTTCTCCTCAGAAGAGTTTGTCTGCTAGCTGTGTCCCATCCCCCTTTCCCTGATACTGCTTACTCATTCCTGAAATGCCAACTCAGGCATCATTTCCCCCAGGCATTCTTCTGAGAATGCCCAGGTAGGGCCATGTGCCTCTCCTCTCTACCAACAAGATAATTTTATCACAGCATGAATTGTGTAGTGCTGAAGTCATCTTTATGATCCTACTCCCAGATCAGACTGAAGACTTCTTGAGGTCAGGGGCTGTGTCTTACCCCATTGTAAATCTCACAAAAAGAAGGGCCATGCTAGATCTATAGTAGGTTTTTATAAACCTTTATTGAAATAAAGGAAAAAAATTCAACAGGCTTAGCAGTTAACTAAATATGGAATTAGTGAGAAAGAGAGAGGTTGGAAGCTGATTCCACGGTTTGAAGTCCAAGTTACCATAAGAATCTATGTCATATTTATAGAAATGGGAAAGTCAGAAGGAGGAAATTCTATGAGAGAAAAGAAAAAGAAAGAAAAACACTGATAAGTTAATTTTTAAACAAACTAGTTTTGAGATGCCAACAAAACATTCTGAAATATGGGTTGTGTGGTATTGGGAAGAAGCCATGGTAGATTTGAGATTGACTGTGTTTGTCATATTTCACTAGATTATGCTGCATAACAAACATCCCCCAAGTCTCAGTGACCTGTAACAACAGAAGCCTCTTGTTGCTCACCTAACATGTCACCTGTAAGTCAGCTGCAGCTCTGTGGTTCTGTTGCTCTGTTCCAGGCTACATGTGGATTTGGTACACACTATTCTCAAGGTGAAAGCTCAGAGTAAGTGGAGCACAGAGCCAACCACATAAGCACATTTAAAACCTATGCTCAGATGTGACATGTATAATGTCTACTCACATTCCATTGGCCAAAGCAAGTCATATGGCCAGGCCTGTAGTCAGTGGTGTGGGGAAGCATGGCAAGGACATGGCAGAGAATGAGATATTATAAACAAATAATGCAGTGCAGCACAGTGGGGCTAGCTGGGATTGTGTGGGTAGATCTGATCATGCACTTGATTTCTAATTGGAGGGGAAAGAGAAACCAATGAAGGAAGAAAGGAAGCATCTTAAAGGCAGTCCAAGAGATAAAGAAAAGAAACAGAATAATTGATTATAGTGCAAGTCAAAGGAGAAAACAGTCCAAGAAGAGGTGGCCACATGGTCCAATACTGCAGATGTCAATGAAAATGAGGATGCCATGTGACTGTGATGAGGAAAATGGGGACATTGGAGAGAAGAGGTTCATTACCTACGCTGAACCTATTTCTGCATGTATTCTGAGCAAGTTGGCTAATCTAGGCTTAGGATGACACTCACAGGAGGTGGCCTAGAATGGTTTTGGACACTAAGTTCCACAGCAGCTGAGTCACGTGGACCAGATGATAAGAAACTAAAAGCATATAACGTAGCACTCCTAATTCTCATCGAGTATTAAGAAGATTGTCACAAGGGGGTGGGGTGACACCTCCAGGTCCTGGGTCAGTCTAGAGAGCAAGATTCCTGACAGTTGCTGGATAACCTAGAGGCAGATTTTTGCTCAGTTAAGAAAACAATGTTCTACAGCCTGGAAAGTTCAACAATGGAATGGTAACATTCATGAAATGACCACCTCCCAACAACAACCACCACTGGAATTTTCAAGCAGAATTTAAATGACCACACAACAAATAAGCTGTGGAAAAGTGCATGATGCACTGGATAAAAAGTTAGGCCAATAGATTTTTACTGTCCCTTTAAAGTATAAACTTTATACTTTATGATTTATGATCATCATATGAAATATGTTGGCTCCCTTATATCCACCACTTACTTTTTTGTTTCTCTAACTCCTTGCAAATACATTCAGCTTTAATTTCCCAATTAAATAGGTGTTTTCAGGTATCTGAATGTTATGGTTTGAATTGTGTGTCTGTAAAAGGTCTGTTGAAATCCTAATCCTCAGTAGTTCAGATGTGAGCTTTTTGAAAATAGGGTCTTTGCAGTTGTAGTTAAGAAGAGGTCATACTCGAGTAACCTTGGCCCTTAATCCAATATGGCTTGCGTCCTTCAAAGAAGAGAAGAGACACACTCAGGGAGAAGGTCATGTGATGAGAGAGGCAGATATTAAAGCGGCAAGCCAAGTAATGCCAAGGATTGCTGGAAACTATCAGAAGCTGGGAAGAAACAAAAGATTCTCCCTTATGGGTTTCAGAGGGAGCATGGCCCTGCCAACAACTTGATTTTGGACTCCTAGCTCCAGAACTATGAGAGAATAAACTTCTATTGTTTTAAGCCACCCAGTTTGTAGTACCTCTTTAAGCAGCCCTAGGAAATGAATACACTGAAACAGATTTCTAAAAGCAGCAAAGTATCTTTTGAAATGCCTGCTGATGATTTTGTTGTAGTTAATTTTAATTAGAGTAGGATTCTTTTTCTTGAAGCTACAAACCTCCATGAGTATGAAAGACGGATAAAATTCTACCTCCTATGAAGATGCAGGAAAAAAAGTATTCAGTATTATAACATCTGCTTTCCTATGACTTGTCATGAATGAAGTAACATTGCTCTAAGAATGCTATTTGTGAAACTTACTTTGACTCTTATTTGTTTTAAAGATTTGAGCTCTAGCTTAGCGGGAAAACTCTCTTGAGATGTTTAGTAGTTGTAATTGTTTTAAGGAGAGAGGGAAAATAACAGATTCTCATTGATTAAATAAAATACTTTTGCTTGTTGTGTTAAATGCAGCTGCACTGGAAACTTTATATTCCATTATTTACATTTTCCTGGGAAGCACTTGGCTTCCGGAGGTACAAAACAAAGGACATTAGGCTTTCAATCTAATCAAAAGGGTGTGTCTTTCAGACAGGTGATTGGTACTGCAGAATGTGGACTTGGCAGCCATCGTGGAATGCTCATACAAGTACATATATGGGCACAGACATGGAGATCAAGATACAGAGATGTCTGGAAGCAGAGCAACCCTTGCAGCCACTAATGCTCAATAAAGCCACTTTAGCTTACAGGGAAGGTCCCGAGATGTGCTCAAGGGCAACCAGACAAAGCATGGACTGGTCTGAATTCTACTGAGCTCATTAAGTGCTCTGTAAGCACCCACTATGTGCATCTGTTGGCCACAGTCACCTGGAGGTTATACATGATATATCCATAGCATTGAAGTACATAGGAATTGTTCTCACCACTTTCTAGATGAGACAAGCAAGTCCAAGACAGGTACTGTTATCTTCCTAGTGTAATATAACCACTAAATGGCAGAAGGGGGCCTGGGACCCAAGTCTCCTCCTTCCTAGTGACTTACACTTACCCTACAATCAAAAAATATGAACACCATGGTTCATTTTCATATACATTTGTGTAGAAGACACATCACTTTGCACAACTTGTACCCCCTCACTCTCACAGGAGTAAGTCTCAACCCAGACTCCGGTCTGCTGAAGATGTTCTCCTAACAGCTTTGTTTTACGTTAAGCCAGGATTTCTCTTCTGCTTTAAAATGCCACCAACGAGTATATGACAAGAAGGAAAATCCATTCCAGTCCAACTGTTATCATAAAACCGTAATCATCTCGGCAAGTAGCCATTTTCAAACTGCCTATGTTCTGCATCAATACTTCCTTTAGAAACCTACCAAAGCCTGTGTATCCATAGAGAGTACAGAAGTTTGCAAACATTTTGAGAGTTTAGAGACAATCTCTGCTGAGTCATAATCAAGTTCCCTTCCTTGCCCTGATGCCAAGGATTCTGCCATTTGAAAAAAACAAAAACAAACAAACAAACAAACAAAAAACTCATGGCTGCTCTATCCTGGTACCATGGAAATCCACTAATTTCCCTTGAATCTTTTTCAGTTCTACTCAGGAACCCAGTTCAAGAGCCAAGAACCCACGTAGTTGGATTCATGGTTATGAGGGCACCCTAAAAGGAAGGTTTGGCCTGGAAAGAGACCAAGATTTGAACTAACTAGCTAAAGATGTAATCAACGATAATAAAAAAAATAGAGGTTACCACTGTGGGACATCCATTATATGCCGAGAACTGTCTATACATTATTGTTACCATACCCTACCTACCAGGGATGTTTCTCAACGTTTTCCAGAAATTGATGTTGTGAGCTTGGCAGAGCTGAGACTGGGAAATAGGACTGTCCAAACTGAAAATTCTGTGCTTTTCTTTTTCATACCATAAAAGCCAGCTTTCACACACTGAGTATTAGCAGAATCGGAAGCGCTCAGCGTTGTCCTTGCAGCAGTGTGCTCACAGCCTTCTATTCACGGGCAAACATCACCATTTTGTAAATGGAGATGAAACTGGAGAGATCCCTTTCATGGTAGTAAGTGAGGATGCTAGCAGGCAGAGCCAAGCCTCCAGGCCACAAACCCTGGCCTCCTTCCCGTCCAGCCAGGCTGTCTCTCAACGGAAAACGGAAAAGAAGCTCCGTGCACTAAAGACTGAAATTTCAGTCTCTAGGGTTCAGCAAGTGGCCAGAAACAATGATCTACTCTTACAAGACCCAGATCCCTCTCAACATACCTTCTTTCCACTCTGATTTCCCTACGCCCCAGAGGAATGGGGTGTTGACACCCGCACATTGACTGTGTCACCAGATTCCCTACAAGGCCATGAGACCAGTGCCCTGAGAAATCACCCACATCCCAGATGGTTCTTCTGAATATCCAATTAGTACATTTTAAAAGTGATAAAGAAGATGTGGCACATATATACAATGGAATATTACTCAGCCATAAAAAGAAACGAAATTGAGTTATTTGTAGTGAAGTGGATGGACCTAGAGACTGTCATACAGAGTGAAGTAAGTCAGAAAGAGAAAAACAAATATCGTATGCTAACACATATATATGGACTCTAAAAAAAAAAAAAAGGTTCTGAAGAACCTAGGGGCAGGACAAGAATAAAGATGAAGATGTAGAGAATGGACTTGAGGACACAGGGAGGGGGAAGGGT
This sequence comes from Balaenoptera physalus, assembly GCF_965194825.1. Lineage (NCBI taxonomy): Eukaryota > Metazoa > Chordata > Mammalia > Artiodactyla > Balaenopteridae > Balaenoptera > Balaenoptera physalus. The sequence goes on from NC_138898.1 coordinate 35,804,346, forward strand.
AAGCTGGGACGAAGTGAGAGAGTGGCATGGACTTATATATACTACCAAATGTAAAATAGACCGCTAGTGGGAAACAGCCACATAGCACAGGGAGATCAGCTCGGTGCTTTGTGACCACCTAGAGGGGTGGGATAGGGAGGATGGGAGGGAGACACAAGAGGGAGGAGATATGGGGATATATGTATATGTATAGCTGATTCACTTTGTTATAAAGCAGAAACTGACACACCATTGTAAAGCAATTATACTCCAAAAAAGACGTTAAAAAAAAAACTGATAAATTCTATGCCTGGCACATGGTTTCATTATAATTATACATCGTCTTATTCATAACAGCATTTCTCCATAGAATTGCCTACCACCCTCTCAATTCCATGTGTTTCTTTTCGTCCAACCTCTTATTTTAAAAATGATACCTGGTTAAGTGCTCAAAGTTAACAGTAGTAATAAGACATCATCATAACTTACTCAGACATGATGCACTGAGGAGGGCCCAACATCACTTTTTCAATATTCTTAACAAAAATTTGTAATGCCAATCTAATCATGAGAAAAAAATCAGACAAACCCAAATGGAGAGATATTATACAAAATAACTGGGCAGTACTGTTCAAAGTTGAAGATGTCATGAAAGACAAGGGAAGACTGAAGAACCATCACAGATGGAGGGAAAGCAAGGGGATGTAATAACTGAATGCAATGTGAGATCCTAGATTAGATCCTGGAACATAAAATGGACATTATTGGAAAAATGAGTGAAATCCAAAAACATCTGTAGTTGAGTTAATATTGCACCAATGCCAATTCCACTGTTTTGATCATTGTATGGTCAAAAAGATTTCTTATGTTTTACTTTGTAGGTAGAGAGAGGGCTCAAAGTCAGACCAAAGAGTTGAAACCAGGCTACTTGTGTTGGAATCCCAGCTCTACTACTTCCAAACTGTATGGCCTCAGACAAGTTCCCCAAACTTCTATAAACTTGGGATTCTCAATTGTCAAATGGGAATAATAACTACCTCATAGGTCTGTTACAAGCATAGTATAAGACAACGCATGTAAAATGTGTGGTACAGTGCTTGGCACATGGTAAGTACTCACAACTAGAAGCTATCGTCATTACCTTTAATCAGTATATATCTTTTCACCTCTTAGCTGGATGCCTAATAAACACATTCTCAGAAGGACATTAATGACTGATAATAGCTGATCATATTACCTTTACAGGAATAATTGCATTTTAGTGAAATTACATTACAGGTGCTCTGAGAGAATTCAGTGACAGATTGTATTTTCTAAAGATGACACCGACAGTGACTCCCCCCCCCAAAGGCATTTCTAAGACCTTGCCACCCTCCATCAAGAGGTAGAGTATATGTACCCACCCCTTGTGTCTGGGCAGCTTTTGTAAGTGCCTTAACCAATAGAATATGATGGAAGTGATGCTACATGATTTCCAAAGACAGGTCTGAAAAATGTCATGTACTGAAAAATTCCTGTTGTCTTAAAATGCTCACTCTTGGAATCTAACCACCATGCTGTGATGAAATCGAAGCAGTTCAAGGAAAGGCTTGTGTGGAGAGAAATAAAAGTCTGTGGCCCACATCCCCTGCTGAGCTTCCAGCTAACAGCCGGCACTGACTTGACAACCATGTGAGGGAATCATCTTGAGAGTACATCTTCCAGCCCTGGTCAAGTCACTCACCTGAAGCCTCATGGAAAAGAGATGGCCTGTCCCCATCATGCACTGTCCAAATTAAAATTTTGTAATCAAAAAATACTACTGTTGTTTTAAGCCATTAAGCTTTGGGGGGTTCATTGTACACCTATAGGGAAGATCTTTTGATGGCAGAAACTTACAAGAGTAGGGAACAGGAACAGAAATGAGAATTTTTAAAATGTGAGCAGAGTTGAGAACTGGAGCTGTAAAGGGGCTTGAGTAGCCTTGAAGAACATTCAGTGGACTTGTGTGTTCATCTTTTCCAAAATGCAAGACAACTCAAAAGATTTTTTTTTTTTTTGTCCAGCAGACTATAAAATGGAACAAAGTGGGAACACCTAAGACTGGACAGAGCCCTGCATAGATTCACAGGGAAGTTGGTGCTCACCGTCAGAGCCAATGTCAAAGTTAGTCCCCGGGCGGGTCTACTGTAGGAGATGAAGTTTGGTGTTTGAGGTGCCAATTCATCATGCCTCTTTCGCTTGTGGTTTAAATCAATGGAGAACAAATCCAAGTGACAAGATAAGAATTCAATCCAGTATCAGAGTTTTGACTTCCAGATGGAGGATTTCTGGTATTTTGTGTCTGAGGAAGACGTGGCTTGGGCTTGAAGGCAAAGGGGAACTGCCCACATGCTCCTTCATGCCTTCCTCTAGAATGTGCCTGCAGGAAGGCCTGGGTTTGTGGAGCTGGGCAGTTGCAGTGGTAGTCACTGCCTGCCTGGCTCACATCCCAGGGAGGAGCCCCCAGATTTCTAGGCCTTTCTCTAAAAGGCCAGCCCCACCTGACCTGCACCACATGCGCTTGCTCTAAGGAAGCAAAACAACTTCAACGGGCAGCTGTGAGCAGGGACCTGCCAGAGACAGTCAGGAGCCCAGTCCACACGGAGAGCTTCCTCTGTCCCAACTCACTATCAACTCAGTCATCCCCCACCTGCGATGGAGGGATTAGGGAGGAGCCAGGGGAGAAAGGCAGAAGTTTCCTCCTCATACTTTCTGAGAAGGCAGAGTATCCTAGTTAGAGTCTGAGACAAGACCTGGGGAGACAAGAGCTGTTTTCTAATTAAAAGCAGCCACGTGTCTGAGTAATACAGTGGCTCTTAAACTTGACAGAGTATCAGAATCACCTGGAGGGCTTGTTCAAACACAGATTCTTGGTCCCCACCACCTGAGTTTCCAATTCAGTAGGTCTGGGATGGGGCCAAGAAATTGCATTTCTAACAAATTCCGAGAAATCATGATGCTGCTGGTCCAGTATGAGAGCTCTGATACAGTGCATTTTACAGTTCAGAAGACACCAGCACACAGCTTATCTCAGTTAAGTCTCACATGATTCATCATTGACAGGTGAAGGAACTGAGGCTGGTGAGGACTGAGGGTCTCATGTAAGCTTACACAACACTGACCTAAGACTGGGGCTTCAAATCCAAGTCTTTTGACACCAACTCAAAAATTCTTTTCACTGAGCTATAGTTGTTTACTGGAATAGTAGCAAAACAAAGAGAGAAACCCAGACATCCTTTAGGTATTTAAAAATCAGAGATGAGTATTTTGTGTACTTATTATTTTGGGGGGGTAATTTCTTCAACTAATTTTACGATTCCTTTTGAAAGATTTCAAAGGGTCTTGCATATATTGAGAAAAAGAAGACAGGGAAAGGTTGTGTGTTTGTCTGTTTTATCTCCACCTAGACCAGCAGAGCTAGGAGAGTTGAGTGCCTCTAGAAACAACCATGGTTGTAGTAACAGCCACTATCTTGCCTGGAGACTAGGTAAAGTTTGGCACCATTGGAATAAGGAGTGGGAGTGTTGGCTAGTTATGACTGGTAATTCTTTTCATAAATGAGCCATTTTTTAAAACAGATAAAAAGTCTTAACCAAAATGAATTAATCTACAAGAGTGCTCTTTCAGACAACACCAGGGGAGATATTTTTAAAAATAAGATCTTTATGTCACCCTTCATATTGCTCCATTTGGATTGGAACCAGGACTACAGTCTCTCCATTAGTTCTCCTGACCTCCCCTTAATTAACTTTTTGAAAAACCAGGATGAAAAACCAACTGGTGTGAGGGATTAATGGAGATCATGTGCTGACGAGTTCAGTTTTCTATGCCTCCTTTCTCATGCTGCTAAAATGAGGACAAGAACCCTCCTGAGCATTTCCAAGGAGTCACACCAATTTTTATGATACATGATTATTTCGTTATCATAGGCATCTCCACTTACAAGTGGGTCTTGATGCGATATCTAGCACACCTCAATCTAGTGTCACAATTACTTTGGCCTTCTTGACAATGACTTGGACTGCTAGGCACCTGCTCCTGCCCCACGACCCCATTTTATGAACCACAGTTGGCAGCATGCCTTGCCAACAAGTTCTCAGTTCCTGTAATGTGTGCGAATTTGTGTGAATATGTGTGTGTGTGTAAATGAGGATGAAGGATTAAGAATATAAAATCTTTCCTAATTTTTGATAGTTTTTATTGAATGATTACAGAAAAAGGACACATTAAGTGCAGACATTGATAAATTTTCACAAACTGAACACACCTGAGTAACCAGATCAATAACCAGAACACTACCAGCCCCATGGAAGCTCCTGTCACTACCTCCACAAAGGCACCCACTATCGTAACTTCTAACACTATAGATGAGTTTTAGGAATGTATAAAAATGTATCCTATTGTTTGTACTCTTTTGCATCTGGCATCTTTTGCTCAACATAATGTTTATGAAATATCCATATATCCATATATATATATAATGTCCACTCTCATTGCTGGGTGGTAGTCTATGATGTAAATATACTTCAATTTATTTACCCATTCTACTGTTGATGGATACTTAGATAACTTTCTGTTTGGGGTTATTATAAATAGTGCTGATATGGGAATTCAAGTGTATGTCCCTTGGTGCAACATGTATGTGTTTCTACTGTGCATAAACCTCAGAATGGAATTGCCAGATCGCAGGTTTGCATGTGTTAAACTTCAGTGCATACTGCCAAACAGTGTTCATAAATGGCCGTATCAATTTACACCACTGTAAGCACAGCATGAGAGTTTTGTTTGCTGTACATCCTTGCCAGTACTAGGTACTGTCAGCATTTTTCATTTCAGCCGTTCTGGTGAACGTATGATGGTAATTCATTTTAGTTTTAATTTGCAGATGTTGGATATTTGGATATTGCCTTTGTGAAGTGCCAGTTTAAGTCTTTTGCCTATATTTCTATAACTGTCTTAACCTCTTTCATCTGTCTTCTCTACTCTCTTTTCTCTTTGTAAGACTGTATCCTATTTCTGTTTTAAAAAACCCAAATGTCCAACAGCAGGTAAATGGATAAATACGCTGTGGCATATTCATACACTGAAATACTACCCATCAATAAAAATAAATGATATCTGGATACCCATTACATCAATGAAACTCACAAACATTGTCTTAGGCAAAAGAAGCCAAATATGAAAGAAAACACACTGTATGATTCTATTTTCATGATATTCTAGAAGAGGCAAAACTAATTTATAGTGACAGAAAACAGATCAGTGGTTTTCTGGGGTTGGTAGACAGTACTGACTGAAAAGGGGCCTGAGGGAACATTTTAGGGTGATGGAAATGTTCTGTCTTGACTTCAGTAGTGGTTAGTTAGATGGATATATACATTTGTCAAAAACTCTTTGTACACTTAAAATGGGTAATTTAATTGTATTAAACTATATCAATACTTCAAGAAAATTTATTAAAAAGAAAACTTTTACTGAGCCCTACCATGTGTAACCCATAAAATATGGTCAAATTAGGGCTTTTCTTTAGCCATAGTGATCAGTCAAGATGCCCAAAGACCCACATGTACCCCAGTGGAGAGCCATATCTCCCTAGAAGGAAATGCAGAGTTGCCAACATCTTTTGAAATAACTATTTTGATCGAAGACATCACAAAAGCCTGGTTCTGGCTACTTTGGCCACCTCATGCCCCACAAATTGTTCAGTTTCCTCTCACTTACAGCTGCCTACCAGTCACCCAGACAGCCAGCCAGCCAGCCAGCACACTTAACAAGCTGGCCCATCACCACGTTTAAAATATACAAGGAGAACACAGGCATGTCCAACCCTGGGCTGAGTAGAGAAGCCTTACCCAGCTAGTTTTCCCAATACCTTACCTTGCAGGAGCCAAACTCTAGTCGTTTTTTTTTTTTTTTTTTCCCTTTTGACTCTCAAGGGAAACCTGCCAGGGACCATGTTTCAGAAAGCTCCCCTCCCAGTAGAAAACCAGATCTGTGATATTTTAATAGCCTTTCTCAGCCCCTCCCCTGGGAACATATTATTATGTGATCATTAGTGATGGCCAAACCTCACTGGGTTTCCAGGTTTGAGTCTGTGCCAGAAGTTGAGAGTTCCTCCTTGTTGATGACTCCAAATCACCCCCATTTTCTCCTACATTTTATGTATGTACGTATGTATGTATGTCTTCTTTACTTGGTTTCTTCTTATGGACCTGGGCCTGATCTCCAACCATTTACCTACTTTTCACCCCAGAAAGAAAAAAGGGAAGGAGATGAGGCTGGCAGCGTGAGTTCCCTGACTGTTTCTCACCTGGCAAGCATACCATCTCCCTCTGTTGATGTGTCTGCCCTGGGATGATCAGAATTGCAGTTAGGCCCGAATTATTGGTGTAGCCAGAAAAGAATGACTAGACACTCGTTGTGGGTCCACAGCCACATTTCTGGGGGTGTCCAGTGAATCTGTGAGTGAGTAAAGAATGAGGCTTTTCCTCAGACGGCTAAGAGATGTAACTGACAAAGGCCTGTCAACCTCATCCTAAAATAGTACCCTTAGGACTAAGTAGCAGAGACCATAGGAAAGCTGAAAAGGGAGCATTAAGAAGGTGCAAAAAATATGTGAACATTCTTCCTTGGAGGCAACAATTTCTGTTTCTGGAATATAAGAATAATGCATTAAATTCATTCTATCTAAACTCAAGCACTCCTATCAGTTATCCCTGTCTATATTTTTCTCCTTTAGAAAATAGGAGTGTTGATATTTATTCCATGAACTATTTTGTCAGGTAAGGAGGTAGTGGAGTACTGAATTTATAAATTCGGGATTATATTTAATTCAAATCCATAGAGGCTCGATCACAGGGCTGGAAGTCAAAGCCTACATTTAAAACTGGAACCACCAGCCAGGGACTCAGAGGGTCATGGGGACAGTGGAGATATGCAGTTTCAAGCCCTTTCCAGCTTCCATTAGAAGAATCCCAGAATACAGCATGTCCTGTGACCTTGTAGAAGGCTGGGAATGTCCAGGTCAGAGGCAGCAGCTGGCCTAGGAGGGCTGCCAGGATTTCCAGGACACTGATGCATTCAGAATAGAAGAAAAGGGAACATTGGAGGGGGTGCCTGGCAGAAGAAGGAGAGGGGAAGGAAAGCATAGGGAGCCCTGAGCTGATAAATTCAGATTTGTGTGTTTCACTCAGTCTGAAAACACCGATGAGTCACTTATGCTAATATGTATTTTCTCTTTAACACATTTTCCCCAATTGGTCTGAAACTATACTGTGTTTACTATGAGTAATCTCACAGAGTCACAACACAAAATTTGCTTTTCTGCCCAAGGAGTAGCCACTTGTTTTTGGACCAGATTCCCCCAGTGTGTAGCTAAATCAGGGAGAGCATTTCTGCCACTGTTAAGGCCTTTCCACTGCTTTCTGTGACGCTGCAGTGACTGTACCTGCTTCTTAAGGAATTTTTCTAACAGACCGAGGAGATCTGTACCCTATTTATTTTCTTAGTTCTCTTTAGTCAATAATTTTGATTCTCCCTGAGCCTTTGTTTATCATGTTGTATTACCATCTTTAGATAATTTCAGGTCAAAGAAAAGAAAAAAGAATAAAAGGAAATAACTATTCAAAGTATTATCTGTTTTCCAATCTGTCCTTTTACAATTGCACTGATTCTATTTTAGAAGTGGTTTGACAGACGGAAATTGACAAATGTACATAGAACAAACGACAATATCAGAAATGCAAAAAATATCTAGGTCAAGCGAGGTAACTAGTTATCATCTCAGGTGACAACTTCATTGATTGGTAGTGACTGTTGACAGTGTTGTACTAAGAAAGCCTGAGGCCACTTCCAGGCTTAGCAGGATTAGTAATGTCTGCCACAGTGGTACCTTTGTGATGAGTGGGGAAGGAGAGTGTCAGCACAGACATTATGAATTTGCCATTTCTGGTCTCAGCAAAATGTTCATTCAAGCAATTAACATATCAAATGTAGTTCTCTAGTAACTGATTAAATTGAATAAAGACCTGAGCATTTCATTTGGAGTACATAGTGGATCAAACTACAACTCAGGGAACTTCTAGCCCAATCATGCTTCATCTCCGTAGTCACATTTTTACCCTGACACAGAAGTAAGGGACTCGAAGACTATCTTCTAGTTTAAGTCATAAACCGTGGAAACATATTTATAATTTGTTTCTGAAATCGCAAGTCCCTTCCATGTAAACACATTCAATACCTCCCTACTCCTCTGCTCCCTTCAGCATTCTTTCTCCTTCCATGCTCCTTGTGTGTCCCAAACAGAAGTTGTGTGACTGATGCTCAGAGAAAAGTGTTTAAATGAGGAAATGATGGTGTCATCCTTTTTAAACTGTTGATTTGCTTCTCTTGTTTACCTAAGAACTAGACAGAGCATTGAGCAAAGAGATCTTTGGTCTTAGCCAGGACTGAGAAACCACACCTAATTGGTGAGTCAAGAGAAATGGTGGCCCCTCTTTTGCAGTGTATAACCCATGAGTGCATGATCCATATGAAAAGTCCTTAGATAAGTCTTAAATCTTTAAGCTTTAACAAATGTGGTGGTTGGGCTGAAAAAAAAAAATTTTTTTTAGTGTTAAACAGTAACTTTTCTTATATGTGATAAGAACATCAATTTTGCTAGCCATAGAGGATGTAGATTACCGTTTGGGCTAAAGCAGGCATTATTTACTACATTTGGGATCAGAAATAATAATATGTTGTATTAAATGTTCATAGTAGGTGCTAAAAAGGTGCAGATATATACAATTGTGCTAACTAGCAATGTATTTGCTTTTTGGCATTGTGTTAGTCACTTCTTGCCACCATAGAGCTGCATAACAAAATACTCCAAATCTCCTGTGCTTACAACAGCATTTATATTTCTCACTCATGGGTCTATAAGTCAGCGGGGACTGTTTGCTTTAGACTGGGGGTTGACTAGGTATGGCTTGGGCGTTAGGTTGGGTTCAAATCTATTCCATGTGTCACTTTGGGGGGACTCAGTTATATGAGGCTGTTGCTACCTGGGTAGTGCTTTTCTCATTGTGATCATAGGAGCAGAAGGAAATGAATGAAACCACCTTTTCTGTAAACTGCACACAGTCATTTCTACCCACATTTCACCGATTAAAGTTCATAGTGGCCAGCTCCATCATCAATGGATAGAGAAATTAATTCCACTTCTAGGAGACAAAATGCAAAGTTACATCGCAAAGGATGTGAATATATTGGGTTGGCCAAAAGTTCGTTCGGGTTTTTCATATGCTGTTACAGAAAAACCTGAACGAACTTTTTGGCCAGCCCAATATAATTCTAAAATAGGAAGGGTATGAGAATTAAGACAATGAACCAATTTACAAAAATACCAGAATGTTCCATTTAAAACATCAAGTAGGAAAGTATTATAGTGAGTTTAAAAAAATCAGGCTTTAAGTACCAGGAAGATCTAAGTTTGAATCTTAGCTCCATTCTTTTCTGACTATATGTCTTCAACAACAGGTAGGTCTTGGGAATGCTGGAATGGGTAAAGTGCCCATCAGCAGGGCTTTGTAGATATCTCTCCCTGTGCTCTGCCATGAATGGGACTTCATTTCTTTTTGCTTGTTTATTTTTTCACTTACCTGTCTGCTTTCCATATTTGGCATCAATTTGACTCAACTAAAAGTCACTGTGCCAGTTAAGGCATATATTTTTACAATGAGCCACATCTGGTGCCAGTGGCCAGTCTATGACTAGGGCAGGTGCATAGGCAGTCTCATACCCTTGGTTCAATCAGCCATGGCTGATGGGAAGTCACACATACTGAGTCATGCTTTTAGAGCAAAGCTGCTGTTAGGCTGAGACATCCATTCTTAGAGAGAAGGCACAACTCCCAGTCCCCCCTGAGTCGAGGCTGGGCCATGTGACTAAGATTCCCCAATGGAATATAAGCAGAAATTATGTGTATCACTTCCAAACAAAAGGGTTAAAATGCTGGTGCCTTTTCTACGGTCTAATTTCCTGTCAAAGACCCCAAAAATGGCAGTGCCACAAGATGGAAAGAACCTGGGTCACTGAGTGATAATGTGGAAGGATTCCTGTGAGTAAGAAATAAGCATTTAAGGATTAACACGTTGGGGTTGTTTTTATATCAGAAGACTGTCCATTCTGCAGGGCTGGAAGAGAACAGTTGTCCCTAAAAAGGGGCTGATGGTATGGTAGTCATTGAGATTAGGGTGTAGAATGGAGCAAAGCATAAAAGGCTAAACAACTGAGCAAAGACTTCAGCTGGAGAGGTCCAAATGTTCCAGGTAGGATTACCTGGGGTGGCTTCACTGATACACACTCAGCTGAGAAGGTTGAGTTCAATTAGGAGTCAACTGTATCTGTCAGGGAGCATGGCCTATATGAAGGATAAGCTCCAAATCCAAACAGTTGTCCACACATTAACTCCCACACATTAAGGAGGGCTTTCATTTAACACAGAGAAGTGAGGATTACGTTTGTGGGTCTGTTGCTCCCCTGGATATGGTTTCTGAAATACCTTTCTTAAGGACTAAGCATCTCTCTTTTTCTTTTAGGGGCTATGCTCACCCAAATCCACCAGCTTTAACAAAATTTGAAAATTCATCATCTCTTTGGGGAAGGCACACTTCCCTCTTAGCCTCCATTAGTAACGAGCATTGGTACAAACTATACTTTCTTAAGCTCACTGATGGTGAGAGGGAGAGGGAGCTGTTCCCTCATTTCTAACCATACCTTGACCCCAGCCTCAAGATTCAGACCGTTGAGGGGGATGATGGTTGCCTGAGTCAGATGACTCTGCAAAAGTCCATCTTGGACTGCAGGGTATTGCAAGGCCAAAGAGAAGTTAGGAAGAAGAAAGCTCAATCCCTTGCAGCTGTTTGTCTCTCTCTCTCTCTTTCTACTCTCACTCTTTTTCCTGACACAAGTCCAGTTATCCAGTGCTGCCCGCCCCTAGCTGGCACACCACCCATGGCAACTGAATTTACTCCCTGCTCTTAACATTTTCTCTGTGAGCTGCACTACAATTGCTTCTGCTTCTCTGGTTAATGCAGGTTCCGTCTCCCTCGCTGGACCTATGCTGCTCACCTCTCATTAATAGAATCCAACCTCAGTCTGTGCGTTGCCTCCACCCCACTCACCAGTTCCTCTCCTTTCCTCTGACAGATTCACCTTTATCCTGCAGGACTGACTTCCTTTTGGACCCCAAGAGCCTCCTAGCTCAGTAGCTTCCAGTCATGAGAACAAAAGCAGAGACCCCCTTTTAGATCTGCATGGCATCAACATAAACAAGAAACCTGCAACACCAGTAGTGGAATGGGGGCCATTCATCTTCAGAAGAAAGGCTTTTTTCTGAATCTTCCTTTCCCAACTGATAACCAGTCTGTCACCGCAAGAGGAAAGGGTGGGGTGGCAAGGCATTGAAGAAAGGGGAGGAGGGTGCAGAGCAGCAAGCTTATTAACCTTTCCAAGAGGCTTGTGATTCAAGCTTGTGGAGCTTAACATTTTTTTTCTCTCCCAATTATTTTAATGATGCTGCAGAAAGTCCTAACTTCTGTGCTGAGACTGTGTTGCTGCCACAGTCTAGGCTGATCACATGGTAACATTCCGACCCAGGCTGGGTCACCCCTTAAGAAAAATCAGCTTGGGAAAACCACTCCTCCTGCTGCGTGCATCTTACTCTCTCTCTTAAGGGCGGGGCGGTGGGGGGGGGAAGCCTCCTTTTTAAGAGCTTTGAAGCTTAAGTCTCAGATGTGAGCTTTTGCTTCAGAGTTTATTAGTTATTTTTTATCCCCATCTACCACCCCCCTCCAAAAAGTTTATGTTCACTCAGAATGGCAATTATTTGACTCTAATTCAAACCATTTTTGTGTCATTTAGATCCAGGCGCATTGCTTGATCTCAATAATAAGGGAACGTACCAAATATTTTTGTTGCTAGAGGAACTATAGTCATATAAGCCAGTCCATCAATCATGTGTTTTTTCCTTTCGCAGTCTTAATGTATTCCTCATTTCATTTTTGAGCAAGAAAATTAATCCTATAACATAAACTTAAAAGCCAACTACTGTAGTCTGTACTTTGAACCCAGATACAAAAGCAAACATTCCTTCCTATTAGGTTTAGATCAAGATGTATTGATTTAGGAGGTTAACTAATACTTAGCAGGAGGCTGATTAGGGGCTGGAAATGTGGGAGGCAGAAGGCAGGGGGAAGCAGAAAAAGAAGTGGCTTTTCTTCTTGTATATGCACATATACACTTATCTGCAGGCATTGCTAGATTTTCAATAATCCACCATGAACATCACCATGACTATGGGGACTGTAAAGATGGAGAACATCTTTCTGCAAGGCCAGGCTCCCTTCCCATTTAACAAGAGCAACTAAACATTGCTGGGGATTAGATGTTCCAGTCTGGATTGTCACCTGCCATATATTAATTTTTTAAACTTTTATTGACATATCATCCACATAGGAAGAATTGTGCTTATTGTAAGTGTACATTTTGATGAATTTTCACAACCTGAACACACCTGTGTAACAAGAGTCCAGATTATAAAATGAAACATCAATAGCACCTAGAAGCCACTCACACACAACCCCACCCAGTTACTATCTCACCAAGGGTATCCACTATCCTAAATTCTAATACCATAGTTTAATCTTTTTCTTTGAAGTTTCTATAAATGGAATAATATAGCATTTATTCTTTTATGTCTGGCTTATTTCACTCAATATTATGTTTGAGAAATTCATCCTTGTTATTGTGTGTAGTTGCAGACTGTCTACCCTCTTTGCTGTTGATATTCATTGTATGAGTACACCAAAAAAGTCTATATCCATTCTACTGCTGATGGTTATTAGGGCAATTTCCAGTTGGCTATTATGAATAGCGCTGCTATGAACGTTCTAATACATGTCTTTTGGTGAATATATGTCCACATCTTTGCTGGGCTTATTCCTAGGAGAGGACTTGCTGAATGTGGACTGTGCATGTGATTAATTTTAGTAGAGACTGCTAAACAGTTTCCACGCTGGCTGTAACTAATTGATTCTCGCACTAGCAATGTATGAGAGTTCCAGTTGCTCTATATCCTCACCAGTACTTGATATGTTCAGTGTTTATTTTAGTTATTTTGGAAGGCAGGTAGTGATATTGCATTGTAATTTGACTTTGCATGTTCCACACCCATTTTCATTTCTATGCTTCAGTTAATTTCCAATCATCCTTTAACCTAGCAAAGGCCAAACTGACCAACCAGTCTTCCCTCTGCAAAGACTATCTTTCCTATAATGATATCCCCACATCACCTTCTCCACCCACCAACATGGACTTTTCCTTTTGTCTAGCTCTTATTGAATTTATGCACGCAACCACCCCATTTACTCTTGATTAGCCACTGGGTAGTGTTATGCTCTAAATGTTTCTCCTGTGTTATTCTGTCTTTCCAACTGGTGGCAGAGTCCCTTGAGGACAGAGTCCAACTCAGCAGGCCATGTATACCCACACAAATCCACCGGGCTGAGTTCACATGAATACAGGCTATGCCCGGATTGGACTGAACTTTGCACTTTTTGCCCAATCATTATGATGCCCAAGAGCTTTAGCCTAGATGTCTGATATTGATTTCAAAAACCACTCAAGACCTAAGACATTAAATAGGGCAGGAAGTTGAATAATATGGTTTAAAAATTGGTTCTTGGAGTTAGAGTTGGATTGAATCTCACACAGACCAATTTGGTTCTTTGTAATCTTAAGAAGTTATTTTGTGATTCTGAACCTCAGTTTCCACACATATAGAAAGAACAGAGTTGTAGTGAGGATTTAACAAGAATAGATAGCTAAGTGTCTGGCATGTTGTAGGTGCTGCAAAAGTCCATTCTTTTTTCCATACTCTCCTTCTTTGAAGAGGTCCCAATTTCTCAGTCTTGTAAGAGGATAAAACTCAAACAGTTTGTAGATCTTTGATTGGCCAAGCCTTCTTTGTCAGCCTCTCTGAAATCAAGCAGTATCCTGAAGTAGGTGGTGAATTTTGAAATAAATTTAATAACATTTTCCAACAAATAACTTTTTTGAACTAAAATTAAAAAGAATGTATTTTCTGAAATCTATCTAGGCCCCTTAACAGCAAAATCTTCTTTGAGGCAAGACTAGTTAATGGCTTTCTATGTAATCTCCATCTTTCTATCTGCTCAGCCCACTAGATAGAGGTACCTTAAGTGCAGACAATGCAATTTTCACCCACCTCTGCTCTTAAGTACATGATTAAAGTTCCAACATGTCTACTTCCAGAAGGGCTCTTAGGAAAGTGAATAAGGAAAGGATTTGTCTTAGGGCTTTCTTGCTCTTCCCTGGAGGTTTTTGGCAGCCTTTCTCAATGGACAGGCAAGTTCTGGAGTCATGTACTGACTTTGGCCCTTAAAAGTGACTCAGGGCTTGGAATGGTGGCCTGTATTTTTCTTCTTCTTGAACCTTACTGTGCTGTGCCAGGGTGGGTTGGTGTGTCCAAAACTAATTTGGTAGGTCATTCATTTGTTTCCTCTGATAATGCTACACTGGAGGCAGGTTTACAAAATACATTCCAGCTGGCTGGACTTCTGATATGAGTATCTCGAAAAGGTTCCACAGCCTTTAGTTAGATTTCGTGGTCAAGATTCTGGTAGAATCCCCTTTCTCTTTCCTTTTTAATTTCCAGCCAATTTCAATAGAACCACATTATAATACAGCTCAATGTATTATATATATTTTTAATGCCACAGGTCAAACCACGAAGTAGGAATCTTTGATGTTAATCCTGTAACCTGATTTGCTTATAAAGAGGTTCCCATATAGATGCTTGCTTTCTGCCCCCAGTAGGAGAGGGATGAATGGGAGTGTTAGAGGGAGAGACATAGAATACGCATTTGATAACTTTTCCAAGGCTCTGTCACTTAATCATGTGACTACCAAGAGGAAGAGGTATTATTATGTCCATTTTACAGAGATGAGACAACAAAAGCTCAAAGTGGTTTACTATCTTGTTCAAGGTCACAAATTGGAATCAGAATCTTGGGCTTGTCTTTTTCCAAAGTCTGAACTCTTTCTTCTCTCCTACCTAGAATCCATGTAACCTTGACATAAATCTTTCAATATTAGACTTAGACATGACCTAAGAGGTCAACTCATGTCCTATCAAGTACAGGAATTGCCTCTGTGAGGTCCACGACAGCTCCCTGTGCTTCAGGTGACCTACAATAATGACTACCTCATTCCTTCACAGGGCAGCTGATAGCCATTTTGGATGGCTCTTCCTCTTATTTAGAAAAAATCTGCTTCCTTGAGACTTCTACCCAACGGCGCACTAGAGCGGGTCCGTGCTTATTCACACCAACTCAAGAGCTGACTGTGCACATCTATTCCTAACTCCACACTTGGTGACCTCAAGTTGGCACCTTGAAATCAACTATGGTGGGTGTGTTTACGCTACAGAAGTTGCCAAAAGCCACAAATCAGGGCTTCTTTCCCCACCCCCTCCCACAGTGAGAGACCATTATTAAACATTTATCACCACACCACTGCTTCTACCCTTTGGGGGTGATTCTGCCTTTTGTCCTCACAGAAAAAAAGTCCAAGTCTTCTACAGCAGCTTCTCAGAGATTTCAGGACAGCTGTCCACTCTGTCTTTCTATGATAGCTTCAGAGAAACTGAAGTTTGAGTCTCAGGTCCATTCTTTAGTTGTTGTGGAACCATAAACAAATTATTTAATTTTTCTAAGTTTCAATTTTCATATATGAAAAATAGGGATGATAAAAAATCTTTACCTCTGGGGTGAATGAGACTTAAATGGGACAATGCATATAAAATACACTGCTTGACCTACAGAAACCTCTCAATTAACTTTGCTATCAGAATTATTATTACTATTAACCAGAGTACCACAAACATTTAAAGAGTTGCTCAGGACTTCTAGGAAAAGAAATTATATTTTTCAGGGTCTGAGCAGGAGCAGGTAGACCATACAAAGAGTCTGGTTACAGAGAGTTTAATGCCTAGACCATGTGCGAAAGAGTGAAGATAGTTGGAGAGTTAAGGGGAACTAATAAGGGATATTGAGATACCCAGAATCCACCAACAGGAAGGAATTTTTACCATCCTAATTCTGAAGGCACAAGAAAAGCTACACAGGAGTTGTAGCACAGCATAAGATCATATCCACTCTCAGAAATGAGGCCCAGAAGGAAGAGATTCTGAGAACAAATACTGTGATTTCTCCATCTCTCTCTTGCCCTCCAACCTCCTGTCAGTACCTCCCAGAAGCCAAGCCCAAGGACACAGGGGTGGGATGATTCCATCCATAGATGTCACTTCATGGGGCATAAAGCAGGATAGAACAAAGAGGAATGTGGATTGGGGGTGGGGTGGCATGGGGTGGGTGTGGGAACAAACAGAATAACCAACCAGCGTTTGAATTTTCAATCTTATATTCAATCTATTGAATCCACCTCTGGCCTCTTTTTCCTGTAGAAGATCCAGACTAAGAAATTGTACAAAAATATAATTGTCAAGAGTGGGGCAAGTTCTGAGTGTGAGGAAGTGTGTTTTGTTCTTGGGCTTAATTATGCTTTAAATTCAATATGATGCACTGAAAAAAAATCTACACCTGGGATTGGCAGAATGCCTATTATTATAATGTGACTTTAGAGTTCCCTCAACACCCCACCAAGGGAAAAAAGTCCCATGTTACCTTATTGATTTATATGATCCCATTTAGATTTTGGTCTTATCCAGTGCTTGCCTTTATTTTCTTTCTCTTCAAAAATGTATCTTTTGGTAAATGCCTTTGCTGTTGTCTATGCATGTGTGTGTTTCATATTTTAAGGGTCTTCAACTGTTCCATTCTAATAGCATTCCCCTCCCCTTTGAACTACCTGTGTAGTCTATTACAAAAAATCTGCAGGACCTGAAATGTATTAAAGTCCTCAGATTTCCCCAGTACAATGTTTCCATCTGTTTTTAAAAAAGAGACATTTTATAGCTTTGGGAGAGTCACTTAAGAATTTCATGTACTGAGGCAGCACGTGCCCCTGTGTGCTGAGAAGTCTTGACTGACAAGAACAGCTTCCCTCTCACCTGGGTCTCCCTAATCCTGTCAGGTACAAAGAGGTCAATGACTCTTTCCTCAACTCACTCCTTATATACAAAATTCTGTGGTTATTCACACAATTCACTAAGGATAGTATCATTTACCCTTTAAAAGCTATTTCCAGAAATTATTTTTTACAAAAATGAAAGTGGAGGCTTGATGGTTCAAATAAATCCTAATGATCTGAGTAGATAAATTCTTGAGCCCAGCCATCTCATACATTTTTATGTCTAGATCCATATGCTGTCTACAGAACAAAGATGGAAGTGATAACACTCTCCACAAGTGATCATGTATGTACCACAGATCGACCACTGTCAAACTCACTGTCATTTGCACGCTTCTAGTATAAATAAGTATAATTCAGGCTCTCAAACTCAAATGCCTACAACAGCCATGAGTGAAGTAAAACAGGTATAAGAAAACATTCCTTGGCATTCATAAAGGCTCTCGGTCTCTCTTTTTCTTACAGTTGATAGAAATGTTCATACAAAACGTATTTTACTTTTATCTTATTCTATATTTAAAAGGAACAATATGTGAGTGTGTTGATAAATGGCCACAGAGACCAAGGACAATAGGGAGTAATAGGGTCTGTGGAAAATTGGGGAACATGTATCCCCAGAGAGACACCCCACTGTGCTGGCCCAGCATGCTGGAGTTATATGGGAATGAAGACTTGGTGTTTTCAAATCTCTCTCTTTCAAAAAGCAGGAATTCTAAGTTTTTACGGAAATTTTTCCAAATTTTAGATATTGGCAACAAATTTGCAAAAGTTATTATGTTCTTCATAGGCCAAATCTAACACTTCTTAAGCTAGATAGCACCTACTGCTACCAGTTAGCAGCTACTAGACTCAATGAGTCCATGAATGAAAAGCCACTGGGCAGAGTTTTACATGCAGTAAGAAGAGGGCTGGCTGCTCCAATTTCCTTCTACAATGATAAAAGTACAGAAACTGTAGAATGTTCTAGAAGCCACTAAGAAGTTACTCAACTGCTTTTTGGAGCAATCCTGACTCCTGATCACCTTCTTCCTATGCCTCAGGGTCCCTTCTTCCCCAACATCCTCATGCACAAATACTCCACTCTTACATACATACATACACACACACACACACACACACACACACACACACACACACACACACACAGCATGGTTATCTAAGGATACCATCCTTGACATCCAGTCTTTGTCTACACGATGTAACTCCCTTCTTGTGCGTTTTGCCATTACTATGTGAAAATATCTCTAGAATTATATTCCCATTTTGCCAAACTCTAATTTATCCTTGATTCAAAGTCGTCTAGGCACAGTCATTGAAAACCTCTGGCTCACGTGATCTGTAAGCATTTCCCAGGTGCCTCCTTACTAGCAGTATAAGTCGACGGCTGATTTATAAGCATTTGCCTGGATCTCATTGACAGCAGCATAATGTGTGCTAAACACAAAGGAGAATCTTGGGATTTCACAATCCATTGATCTGGTAAGATAATCCGTCTAAATGATTGTTTATCATTGTACAGATAAAGGCTCCTCAAATGAGGGATAAGTATAGGGGACTGTGTATGTCAGAAGACATTCTTCAGTACTTTAAGGCTTTCCACAGCAAGCCTGTGGCTCCTGCTCCTAGGAGGGACATGTCACAACCCTACAGTATCTGAGTGCCATAAGGAAACAGGATAACTCTGAAAGTAGCCCATGAGACAGTCTCTTGCCTCTATTTCCCCTCCCTCTGTCTCTAGACTGTCTGATTGGGGTTGTTACGGTTCTGGCATTGGCCTGCTGGCTGGACTCACATCCTCTGGCTTTCTGAAGTGGTCTGCGTCATGTTTGCTGCATTTGCTTTCCTCAGGTTCTGTTGTCAGTTTTTCCAACCAAAGTGCATTAACTTTGAACCCTTGACTTCTTTGCTAAGAGGATGCTGTCCTTGACAGCATGAGGCCAATTTCTCACCCCCTCCAAGAGCATCTACCTCATGGAAGGATACACAAATTTTTTCCCCTGACAACAACCCCTCTTGCCAGACTCCATGCCTTGGAAACCCTGCCTGAACATTGCCCATTATTTGCACTGAGTTACATTGGCTGACTACTTGTGCACAGGGACATACCAGAGTCACAGCATTGGAAATATTATTTTATGTCTTTCCCTTTGGTTTTAAAAAGAGATTTAAAAACAAACTGGTTCCATAATGAACAGAAAGCATGACGTTATTGACCTGAAAATAAAAAAGGCAAATGCTTATTAAGGCATGTTGGTCACTATGTGTTAGAGGACAGGAATTCCCAGTGATGCAATCTGCCTCATCCAAAAACTGAGCACAGAAAACCTTTTCATATGTGCTAAGTCTGCAGCTGCAATAAAGCCTCCATGCAAACAGTCAGCTCTGACTGCAGATCGTAGCCTCTCTACTGAGGTTCAGATCCCTGGGGGTGCAGTGGCATTTCCTGATGGAATCCAGCATGCACGTTCTATATGCAGGCCCCCAGATTGATACCTTGCAAGAAAATAAAATGGTTTATGGGGAAGTATTGCTACCAGGTCTTAGTGGTCCTGAGGTCAATAAAAAATGTTATTTGAGGAAAAGAATCATCAGTGTTAAAGATTAATTATCTGTTAAATCATGGTAGTGAGAGTAGCTTTTTCTAATGGGTGATGAGTTTTTACGCATTACATGCCATGCATGAGTTTGACGTACTGCACACTTGACAAAACAGAGAATGTACAGTGAGGACCCCATAGAAAGGTAAATTAAAGAGAATTTGATTGCATCTGAGTATATAATTCATTCTCTTGAGCAACTCAACTTTCATGTCCTCTAAATGAGCAACTAGAATTATATGTCCATGTGTATGAAAAACAGCTCATTTAGCTCAGGAGAAAATAAAAATTAACATAAGTGTCATAACATCCTTAATTTAGGCAAATGGTACAGTCTGTCTATAAAAATGCCAGGCCAATAAAACAACACTATTCCTGCAAGCTTTATATCAGAAACAATTAAAAAAAACAAACTGCTTATGGGTATCTGTGAGAATTCAGTCAGGAAAACTGGAATCATTTTAGGTGTTTCAGACAGAAGGGATTTAATAGAGGGACTCAATGACAGAGATGAGGAGGAGGTAAGAAGCCCTACAGGGGATAGTGAGGCAATCCAAAGATTAATAGCGAGAAGCAGATACGATCTCTAAGGTTAACAGAAGGAAAAGTGATTCCCAGGACCAGCATCTGGGTTCATCTATTGGAAGCTAGAATTCATGGTGAGGGTTTCCCTGTGAAAGCTGAAATCACAGAGATGATGTAGTCTGAAGCAGTGGGAGTAGGGGAGAAATATCCTGGCTTCTCGCATCTTCCATCCCCCAGTCTTCCATCAAAGCCTCCCTTTGGCTGAACCTACCAGGAAGCCAGGGTGCAAGAGAGCCTGGGAAATGTAGTTTCCAGAGCAGAGTGTGGGAAACATTGATGACTGGCAAATGACTAGTACATTTGGCATCTCTGAAGACATGTATATTTGTATATTTGCATTAGCTAATTGATCTATATCTTAAGTGGGCTTTGATGAGCAAATTTTAGCTCCCCTTTCATTCATTTTCATTCTGAAAAATGAATGAAGGAAAACCACACACGATCAGGCTGTGATGTGTTTGCCAGTAATTTACCCTGCGAGATATCTAGTGAGGTCTCTCTGTACCCATATATCTTCATTTCTCCTTAAATGTTCCTTGCTGTCTCCCCAGTTACTTTTTTTATTTTAGCTTTGGGATTATCCAGTAAACAAGAATGATGATTTCATTCGTTTTTATAACCTAATCCCTCACAGGGAGAGGCAAGCTGCGGAGTGGGGGAGTACATGCTGGTAACTATATTAGACTTGTAAATTTTATAAGTTCAAATATCTTACTCAGTGCTAGAACATGAGTAGGGAAATGCCTGGTTCAATGATGTAAACACAGCAAACATCAGTCTAGAATGTAAGAAGGGAAATACAAGCTAAAGAGTTTTTCAGAAGCATCCCTGCTTTTCAGACACTAGCATTTTCTTTGGCCTCAATTGCTCAAGTTCATTAGAGCTTTGAACAACCTTTTTACTTGCTACCATGGGGATCCATTCTCTGAAATCCAAAATGCAGAACGGTTTGCTTTTGAACTGTATTGAGTACAATCTGCTTCTAAACCTATAAGGCACATTCAAAAGGACGTGTGTGTTTTATTTAACAAATGCTACCATTTTTGTCTATTATTTGCCAGCACTATTCTAAGCTATTAAGACATTTGACCCTTTAAACAATTGCATAAGGTACAGGTAAGAAGACAGGTGTTTGACCCTAGACTATTATTTCTCCTCATTTTATGAATGAGGAAACTGAGACACAGAGAGATTAAGTAATAATCCTGAGGTTAAACAGCCAGGAAGAGCCAGGATTTTCAGAGTTACTGCTTGGCAATTCTGGGCTCCAGGAATGAGTGTTTCAGTGAACAAGGTGGAAGCTACCTGGTCTTTTAGGATTTGGCAACAGAAGTCACCTAGTGTAACTTCTTCTGTATCTTGTTTGGAGCAGTGACAAGTCCAATCAGATCCAGCAGTGCAGGAGGGGTATCCAAGTGTCAAAGTATTTGCAACCATGCTTTGAAGCCATCACAGTGAGCAAAGTACCAGCAGCAATGACCACAATATATGATACCCAGATGGTGGGTTGGTTTTTATTTGCTGAAATGACCTTATGGTTTCCTATATTTGGTCCTCATTTATCTACAACAGGAAATGGAAGGAAATAGAGTCTTTCCTTAAGGCAGTTTTCTGTTCCAATTGGTATTCTTCTAACGCCTCCCTCTGCTCTGACAACTTTCTAAATGGCATCGGACAAGACTTCCACTGACTCAAGTTTCATTGATGTAGTTGTACCCAAATAGAAAATGTTCTGTTGCCTATATTCAAAACACATTGCTAAGCCAATTTTCTTTAAATTCTCCTGAATTTCCTCCCCTGAGAGGATCAAACAACTGCCAAGTTTGAGTTTTAAACTTTCAGATACTTTTGAGTAATACTCAGTGGAGAGAAAAAAAAAGCATTTCGGTAAGGTGATGTTGGTGTGTGTGCGAGTGTGCTGTACTCAGAGAAAAACTCAGGTTTTCTATTTTAACTTAACTGTAAAATGCTGAACTAATTTAGCTCAAATCTTTTGAAAATACGTTCGATTTATGGGGCCAGTGACTATCAAAATTTCTAAGCTGAAAAATATTGGAAAAACCACTCAACTCACCAGAATTCTGTTTTTGATTAAAATCTGAGTTTGTGACCAAGTGTTGCTTTTTAAAAAATAGCTCTGGTGAATGCCTCAATTAGAGTATTCAATGACGTTTCTTTATGATGTGTCCCGAGGGAACAATTTGATTGGTATACAGAGAAAATTTTCAGAAGAGGAACATTTCCTTCTGTGCCATGGTCTAAGACAGGAATTGCACATGCAAAGAGGCAAACGTTGGAGTGATCTGGCTGGGTCATCTGTTGTGCCTTCACGGCCAATGTTAATTCTAATTACATGGCTGGCTGCCAAATCTGTCCTTTTCTCCCTCACCAAGGCATAAGTAGACAAAAGATGGCTCACTGCAACCTAACAGTTCACTGTTACATTTTCTTTGTCAACCTCTAAATGTGCAGACAAAAAGGAGCTATCAATAAAATTGTTTTTATTGATTAAGGATGAACCAATATGAAGTCGAATCATCCAAACAATTCAATAAGAACTTTGTAAACCCAGTCACCAGGAGTATTGTACATGGAGTATCTAAATGAATGGACGGAGTTGACTTAATTAGAAAGCTAACACAGTCTTCTTAGGACAACCAAACTTTTTTTAGGGTCACATGTGCAATACAGAAAGCCTCATGTGACTTGGCAGTATAAAGTAAGGGTTAAAATCACCACTTCTGGGACTGGACCCCCAAGATTTGAGTACTA
Source organism: Balaenoptera physalus (assembly GCF_965194825.1). NCBI lineage: Eukaryota > Metazoa > Chordata > Mammalia > Artiodactyla > Balaenopteridae > Balaenoptera > Balaenoptera physalus. Next base: position 35,827,454 of record NC_138898.1, read on the forward strand.
TTTCTACTACTTGGAGCTGGGTAGCTTTGGAAAAATTACTTTACCATCCTGTACCTTTTATTTTCCCTCTATAAAAAAAGGATAACTAAAGTACATATTTTATGGTGCTACTGTGAGGAGCAAATGAGTTCATTCATGCTCAGTGCCCAGTCGGGTATCTGGCACATTGTACATGCTCAATAAATATGGCTATCATTTATGCTATTGTCTGCTTCTGATATTCTTACCAATTTATCGACATGCTTTCTCTAGCCACCAAAACTGAAAAAGTAGGATAAGTCCTACCTTCAACATAATCATCTGGTGGCCATGGGGAAGTTATTTATTGTCAATGAACTTCGTGGGATTTTAAGGCTATTCTTACACAGTGGCATCTGCTTTTAAATCAAGCAAATTAAAACACATGACATAGCACATGGTAAATAAATAGTTGATATGCAGAATCTAAAGTAAAATGGCAGAGTGAAACAGAAAAATAATAAGTTAAAAAAAAGGAAAAGAATTAGAAAAAAAAAAGAAGGAAAGAAATATACCAATAGGGATCAATAAAAGGAAAAGGCACACTACCTAAAGGAACACCTTTGAAATGTAACAGTCAGAATCAGAAAGAAACGAGAAACTCTGGCATCCCCCCACCTCCCAAATGGACACTTAACTTCTACCCAAGCTCAAACAGATGGAAGAAAGACTGAGAGTGGACATCTATCTCAAATTTGTAGTGATGTGCACTCAGAGGGTGTGAAGGCAGTCCATGGAAAATGTGAAGAAAACTTCTCATAAAGAAGTCATGGGTTGAGGGTCTTGAGCATCACCTTCTGGGGAACCCAAAGATCCAGGAGGAGTCAAGCTGTGACTAGACTTCTGATAGACTCATCACAGAAGCTGAACCCAACCTGGATCCTGTCTTCTCAGATGCCCAGTGAAGAAGATTCCTGGGAAGGTTCCTCACAACATATCTCAGGAGTATTAATAAAGAACCTTAGTAACTTTACTCTCAAAAAAAAAAAAAAAATTCCAATTACAAACTCCCAAGAGATAAACAGGGGGAGCTCCATGTATCAAAGCCCATAGCCTAGTCACTTTTCAGAAGAATGTCTGTGAACTTCAGTTCATTTTAAACAAAAGGCTGAAAGCAAGCAAACCATATGCAACTCAAGAAACTAGAAGAAATGAAGATGAACAGCACTTGATCAATAAAAACAAAAAATGGCTGTTAAAAAGGGATGTTTGCTCAAAGAAAAGATACCAATAGGCCAGGGTTTTGAATCTCGCCACTACAACCATTTGGGGCCAAGTGATTCTTTGCTGTGCCCTGTCCTGTGCACGTAAGATGTTTAGCAGCATCCCTGACCCTTTCCACTAGATGCCAGTAGCACCTTCCTCCCCAGTTCTGAGAGTCAAAAATGTCTTCAGATATTACCAAATGTCCTGGGGGAAGGGGGATAAAATTGTACCTGGTTGAGAACCATTTTAATAGACATTGGAAAGGAGAAAGGGGACAACAAATAGACAAACTCAATCATGATTATTAAGTAGGACTTTACCCCAATCAATTTAGAAGACTCAATAAAATGGTGATCATCCAGGAAGATATAAAATTACAGTCTGAATCATGAAAGAAAACGGAGCAATAACAATTTAGAAAAACTGCTATGTCAGAGACGTACCCCAAGGTAAATTGTTTATTGTTCAAATATGCACTGTCCTTCCCAGAAGAATTATGCTGCATGGTCCCTTCACTGCAGGCTTGGACGTGTGACTGGCTCTGCCCAATGGAAGAGGAGCAAAACTGATGAGTCACTGTTAGGCAAATGCTTTTAAGAACCAGTGCCTTGGGAATTCCCTGGTGGTCCAATGGTTAGGACTCCTGTTCGATCCCTGGTACAGGAACTAAGATCCTGTAAGCCACTCGGTGTGGCCAAAACAAAACAAAAACAAACAACAACAAAAAAAAGCCAGTGTCTGGTTGGCTACACTGGCTTCTCTTGCCCAAGATGACCTGTAACGTTCCAGATCAGGGGTTGTTTGGTTTTTTGTTTTTTTTTTTTTAAGTATACTTGATGTACAATATTATATATTTCAGGTGTACAACATAGTGATTCACACTTTTTAAAGGTTATATTCCACTTATAGTTATTATAAAATATTGGCTTTATTCCCTGTGAAGAGCAGGGGCTCTTTTTTTTAAAATAAATTTACTTTATTTATTAAAAAAAAAAAAAAGTCATGGGGATGTAATGTACAGCAAGGTGACCATAGTTATAGTACTGTATTACAAATTTGAAAGTTACCAAGACAGTAGATCTTAAAAGTCCTCATCATAAGGAAAAAAAAATTGTAACTGTGTAAGTAACAGATGTTAACTAGACTTATTGTGGTGATCATTTTGCGATATATACAAATATTGAATCATTATGTGGTATACCTGAAACTAACCTCAATTATACCTCAATTATACTTTAATTTAAAAAGTTTAAATTTTTTTTTAAATAAAGAACCTGACAAGTAATCCTAACAGATGGAAGAGAGAAGGGGATTAAGACATACACAGGAGAAAATGTCACCTAAATGAAAATGATTTAAATTAACAAATTTATTAAAGGGGTTATGTAGTGTGTTCTAAGATAAACTAATAAATAATGACAAACACAGGCACGTCAGCTAAAATTTGAACGTCAAGGATCAAGATGATTTTCTTCAGGAATACAGATAGAAAAAGCAAGTAAAGTATAAGGGTAAAAGTCAGCTGGCTTCAGACTTCTTTACAGCAATATCTGTTGTCTTCAAGTTATTTGGGTTGGAGGAGTTGATACAAAAATCCTAAACCAAGCCAAGAGGGTATATAAATTTAAGGTCAATTAAATTATATGCAAAAGTTCAAGAACAATACCTTTTTGTGATTAAGTTACTTAATATCTACAAAGCACATAGAACACTGCCAGGCAGATAGAAAGTACTATGTAAGCGTTAGTTAATTCATTAAACAAGAATAAAATAAATCTCATGAAACCCATGAGCTCTTTTTAATAAAATCTACCTTAGGAGAAGCCCTGATCAGACTACAGGTGGGTGCACTGAACCTATTTACACATAGAACAAAAATTAAATCAACGTGGGAAATATGATTTCAGAAAGTCCATATTCTAAATATTGAAATTTAAAAAATAATAATAGAGCAACAGGAAATCCGGAGATGAAAGGCAAAGCTAAGGAGATGTGTCTGTGTACTAATCTCCCATTTTTATATGGACAATCAAAAGATTATATCTAAAGTTGATGAATGAAGAAATAGAGCTTTTTATTATTCATGTGTTAAACTAGTATTTTTGAAAACCTACTATGTGTCAGCAACTGTTCTAAGTGGTATGGATTTAACTGCAAACAAGGCATATAAGATCCCTGCTCCTTCACAATTTAGTAGGAAAAGACTAAGCCATGCAATTAGATAAGAAAAAAAGAAGAGGGTGAACAGATCAATGAAAGATTCTTAAATATAAATGAGAAATTACATGATAAAGATGTCATTTCAAACCAGTAACAATAGATGGATAACAATAAATGTTATGGGAAACTGAGAAGTCAAAAAAAATTCCAGATGAGTCAAAGATTTAAAGATAAATATTGAAATCCATTAAAATATTATAAGAAAGCATTGGTGAATCTATGATCTTGCAGTATGAAAAGTCCTTTTGAAGTAAGACATACAACACAAAAGTCACAAAATTAAAGTTTAATTCATTTAATTACAAAAATATTTGAACTTTCTCTACATAAAAAAAAATGCATCATAAAATCATAAGCCATCAACAGATGGAATAAATATTTATAACACATTTCTGACAAAAGACTAATTTCTTTAATATGTAAAGAACATGTAAAAATTAATTTAAAAATTTAAGTGTGATAATAGTATTATAATATTTTTCTGTTTGCTTGTTTACGTCAATGAGAAAGAGACAAGCAACCTAGAAAAATAGGTAAAGAATGTGACCAAACATTGAAATATAATAGCCAGTAGCATAAGGTAAGACTTTCAACCATGCATAATAAGAAATACAAATTGTAATATAGTGTTTGTACCTAATCATTTTACCAACAGTTGATGACACACAAGATTGACGAGGATTCTGTTGATGGTAGAATAAATCAGTATATACTTTTTTGAAGGACAGTTCAGCTACACTCTTTCAATTTTTTTTTTAATAAACATATTCTGACCCAGAAAATTTATTGTTAGAAATGTACCCTCTGAATATACTTGCCAACTTTTACATGAATGTCTTATTAAACCATTCTTATAAGAGCAAACAAAACAAAACAAAACCTGAAAATATCTAAAATATCAGGAGGGGGAGATTAAAGAAATCATGGCAATAATACTACCTTTATAGTAAGACAGATCTGTGTGGTCTGTCTTATATATATACATATATCTCCATGATATATGTATTTTAAAAATCAAAAGATGTGGATATCAGTGTGTAGGATATCAGTCCTTTGTGCAAAATATTTTCACACAAATACACATACATGCATACATGCAAATGTGTATGTATATGTGTAATGTCTTGATTTCCATAAGATTACATATGCATCCATTAACCCTTGTTACCTTTAGGAAAAGTCATTTTGGAGTAGAAAAGGAGGAGGGAGACCTTTATTTTCAGTTTATGCATTTTGGTAATGTTTAATATTTTTATATACATGTGGATCATTTTTTAAGTTAACAGCAGTTATCTGGGTAACAGAATCATGAGTCATCATAAATTTTTTTCTCTGCTTTTCTCTATTAAAAATGCTTTAAAATATTATTTAAAATAAAATGTGGCATCATCATTATTCAATTTTTAATAGTTTATAAACTTCTCTTATGTTAAAAAGAAAGTGAATTCTGTAAAGTATTCAGGTATTTTGTAAACCGGGAGCAATGCTTTCAGTTTATAGTGCGAGGAGTGATCTGGGGGTTAAACAAGGCTATCATTGGCCCTTGGTATTCTCTTTCTCCCCTGGTGGTAACCTGGTCCATATGGCAAGACAATGGCTTCTTCCCCTAGTTCTCCTTCTCCAAAGTGAAATCTTTAAACTCCATTAAAAACAGATATCCCTGGAGGCTTTCCTAGTATGTGGACTTGGAGGAGAGACCACAGAGCTCTGAAAACAGTATGAAGCAGAAAAGGAAAAGCAAGTTAGAATACACTTCTGAAAGTGTTCATTAAAGCAGGATTTCATGAAAGAATTAATTAGTCATTCATTTTTAAGATCCGCTCACCTTACTCAAGTTATTTCAAAAAGAGAAAGATAACTGAGGAGCTGGTACCATTCAATTTCCATTGTGACTTAACTGAAGGTAGAAGCCAAATTGACAAAATGGGAAAAGCATCCAGTTTTGATTTTTAATTACTGACATAGGACATGAAGCAAGAGTCAGCTGATCTGAAAGTTTCTTCCTATCTAAAAGTGCTTCATTTGTTGAGTGTTGAAAATGAAGGAGGACATATGGGGATGTAATTCAGACATCTCTTGGTAGTGCCATAATGAAAATCACTCAGTATACATAAATGAAATAAATTATAGTAAATACACTTATACTGAAAATGGCCAAATAGTTCTGGTTCTGTCTGATTCTATGTTTGGCACTTCGGGACACTGTATTAACTCTTTAGCTAAAGTCAAGCAAACTTAAATTTACCCTGAATTCAAATAACAAGAACACTCAAACAACCAGAGATCTTTATTCCTTTATACTACTTTCATGACAAATGAACGAATAGCAGGTAGAACTAATTTCTTACCCCCTCCCTCCCTCCTTCCTTCCCTCCCTCCCTTCCTTCCTTTCTTCCTACCTCCCATTTATTCTTCTTTCTTTGAAACACCCACTCCATAGTGTCTCAAATGATTAAGACAAATATGATGTAATTTCTATATATTATTTTTAGATTAACAGCTGGTACAAGGATAATACTTGGTCATTATCAAATATTATGGTACTGAGGTTTTCATTATAGAAAACTAAGCAAACTTAAAATTTTCAAAAATAGATTAAATTGTGCTCAGAGACATTTTCTTATAATTATATGTAATGTATAAATAAGTAAAATGTAAAATTGCATTTTGATTTCACTTTTGAAACATTACATATGATAGGTCCATTCATCTGCATATTAAAATAACTAAGTCACCTAAGTCCCCATCTTTTCTGTATGCATTTTCTGTTTACTTGCCTAATAAGATGTTTAAACAGTAATTTGCTGAGTTAGCAAAAATTAATTGTTAGAAAAGGAGGAGGACTACTGTTAACATTAATTTTCAAGGCATGGAATGTAATGATGGCTGATTTCCTTAATTGTCTTACAACTTTTCTACCCTGGATTAGACCAAATATTGCCCATCTTTTAGCTACTTCATGAATGCCAATTGGTCTTTTATTAATTGTTCACACACAAAATGGCACACTAGTAACTTAAATTTACAAGTTTCAGACTGTAAGTAGACTTAGTTTACTGCTGGATATATACTTACTGGAATGAATGACCTTGAGGGAATAATCTTAAGAACACAATCACTGATAGTTGAATCTTAAGGACACAATCATTGATAGTTTAAAATTGAAATTTTGGATTCTGGACGCCACATGAGTTTTTTCAAGAATTTTCTCAATCTCTATATATTTGTAAGTTGAGCCCTTCCTACACTTTCTACATCTCCTTTTTCATTCCTCGTGGGCAGTTAAGTGCCATCAGATCTTATCTTTTCAATCTCCTATAACCTTCTCATTCACCCCATGCATCTGCTGAGTTCAAGGACGCCCCTTCTCTTGCTTAAATAATTATAGCAGCCTTTTAATTTGTTCAGAAGAAAAAATAGCACCTTCAGTCTGGCGCTACTCCAAGGCATCATGCTCCCTTCTACCAAAAAGCTTTTTCTCAAAGTAGATTCTATGGGGAAAAGTACAAATTCCTTTGCCCAGCAAAGTGTTGGCACCCCTCTCTCCTCTTCTGTCCAGCCACAGTAAATTGTCAACCATTTCTTTAATGCATCTTGATGTTTTATGCTTTCCTGCCTTTACCCCTACTGTTCCTCCTGTCTGGAATTCCCTTCCCCCTTTCCTATCTGCTCAACACCTGCTCAGTTTTCATGATTCAACTCAAGTATTATGTCCTCCCAGCAAACCTCTGACCTACAAGGGTAGGTGGTAACTCTATTATTAGTTAACATTCTGGACCTTGTGTAAGCTTCTATTTGATCAATTTGCATAATTCACTGTATTCATCTTTGTAGCCAGAGAAACTTAGCAGTCTGGAAAAGTAAAAGTCACTGAATGAGTAAAAGTAAAAGTCATTGAACAAAATGCAGGAGGTAGGTTGCTAAAGCTAACCATTTTATTTCATTCTTGGAATAGTGCAATCTGAATTTGAGGTGCTATCTTAGGTCAGTAGAATACCCAGGGTTTATTTGAAGTTCCTCTAGAAGCTGACACTAAGACAAGGGTTTTAGTACAGGTAGGTTACAGCGAGGTGGAGAAAACACAATTAGGGAAATGGGGAAGTGAGGAGGGAAAGGGAAGGCCAGTAAAGGATGCATTATCAAGCCACTTACACTGGGGGTGACAGGGGCTGTGGGAGTTCAGATCACCATGCACCCCAGAGTTATCCCTCCCAGAGATGTGAGGGAGGTGAGGTACTCACTCACTAAGTCCCATTGGTCATTGATTGAGGGCTGTTCCTGGGAGGTATTAACTCCCTGGCACATCTGGCCAGCAGCACATGTGGGCAAAGCAAACTCCACCAAATGGGGGAAATTGGCAATCAGGTGTGTACTGGTGTGGTCAGGGCATTGACATATGGGCTGCATCTGGTCTTTGGTGACACTGAGTGGTCATTGTAAATATGAGAGGAGGAAATATGATATGATTTCTCAAAATCTCTTAGCCGCATACACCCCACATTATTTGCTCAGCAAACAAGTTCTACAGTAGTTAGGGCAGGAAGCAAAATCTTTTGTGTCTAATTAAGACAATTTGTGAAATATGCCCAGGATGAGAATATCCCTTAAGAGTCACCAGTCAGAGTGATTCTCTTGGATTGCTACTATTCATAGCAAAATGAATTTTATCATAATTCTAAAGTCACAGCCCTCAAACCCCTTTTGCCTTTGCAAAATTCTCTTACTGAACTCCTAGGTAACCAAGATGAAAAGGATTTGCGGTCGAGCCCATGAGAACACTGTGGAGAGATGAACATGACTGACAGTTCAGTGATAACTGTGCCAGGCTTCTCAGGCTTCCTGCACTCCCAGAAACTGTGAAAGGTGCAGAAATACGCAAATAAAGTTTTAAGTAGACGAAGAAGCTCTAGGTATTAATTACAATGTTAAAATATACTATTACGCTAGGAGATTCCTTCTTATAAAAAACAAATGACCACACAAAACTTCTCCAACAAAGCCAATTATACAAACTTGTTATTGATTTTGGTAAGGCTCCCAGAGAACTTCTACTATTTCATGAACTATTTGGAGATACTTTTCACATACTGATAATTCCTTCTCTTTCACTCATTTACTCAACCTCCTCAGTACTCCTACCTCAGTTCCATGCAGCCCCCTCCCCACTTCACTCTTCTTTTATATCTGTCATCTAGAAACATCGCCAAGGAGCTCTTGTTAATTCTGTCTCTCAGTTGTCCCCCAGACCTCACAAGCATTAGGACTGTGGACATGATTCCTCTTCTGAAAGCGCCTCTCTGATGAATTCTAAGACAAATTACCATTGTCTGTTTTTCACTTCTCTGAAACTTTTCCTTCAACATCTATGCCCTTCCTTGGCAATCTTTTCCTCTCCAAATGGTTAAGCCTTAGCTCAGAAATCTGCAATGCACCTAATCCTTTTCCTGAACTACAGGCCCACCTGCTCTAGACTTCCACGAGGATATTTGACCAGAGCCTCATAGGTAATTCCAAAAAGAACCACCCCTGCATCTCCCATCTGGCTTCTGCACACACTCCGCTCTGTTAAGGGCACCACTAGGTTTTTGTCACCTGGGCTCCAAACCCTATAGATATTGTTGATTCTTCCCCTACCCAACGACATTGTCTTGTTCTTCACGTGGACTTCAGGCCCCCATTACCGCCTGAGTGTATAATTACAGAAGCTACTATCCAGTTCCTTCATCTCCAGTCTCTGTACTCTCTACTCCTACCACTATACTCCACAAAATATGACATTGGTTTTCCTAACATGCATCTCCAACCAGAGCACTCCTCTGGTAAAATCACTTCACAGTGATCCATTTACATGGGATAGAGTTCAAACTCCTTAGACTAGCACTCAAGAGTCTTGAGGTCCTGAAGTTTGCTTATGTTTCAAAATATACTAAATATCTGTACCCAGATCCACTCTTCACCTTGTTCTATGCCTGAGAGGCTGATCTCTATGGCTGCATGGACTGACATTCCCAGCCTCTACAGGATCCCCTCCCCTTGAGTATGATCTGGATCTACAGATATAATGGAGGGATATTACTCCCCTTATTAGGTTATGTTATATGGCAATGAGTGATGGGATTTTTGCAGACGTAATTAAGGTCCCTAATCAATTTAATTTGAGCTAATCAATGGGGAGATTATGCTGGGTAGGCCTAGTATAATCAGGTAAGTCTTTTATTTATTTTTTTTTAACTTTTTATTTTATATTGGAGTACAGCCGATTAACAATGTTGTAATAGTTTCAGGTGCACAGCAAAGGGACTCAGCCATACATATACATGTATCCATTCTCCTCCAAACTCCCCTTCCATCCAGGCTGCCACATAACATTGAGCAGAGTTCCCTGTTCTATACAGTAGGTCCTTGTTGGTTATCCATTTTAAATATAGCAGTGTGTACACACTGATCCCTTTTAGAAGACAGTCTAGTAGTCAGAGATTTCTCCTGCTGGCATTGATGATCATGAGTGAGTTCTGCTGCTGCAAGGTCATGAATTCTGCCAACAACCCTATAAGCTTAAATGAGTACTCTGAGCCTTAAATGAGGCTGCATTCCTGGCCACCATCTTAACTGTAGCCTTGTGAGATCCTTGGTAGAGAACCAGCTAAGTTGCTCCTGGATTGCTGACCCACATGAGATAAGAAATGGGCATGAAGCCACTAAGTCTGTGGTAACCTGTTACACAGCAATAGCTAACTAATACACTTGTCCTTCTGGGCAAATTAGGTCAATGGAATATATCAAGATTGTTCAGAGAGTAGGAGGAAATAGATCTTGAGATACTTATTCTCCCTGACAGCTCCTTGTCAGCTGACACCCTACCAGAGCTCCCCACTGCCCCCAACTTCTGCCAATGGCTTCTCTTTAGCTGCAGCCATCTCAGGGAGCTAGTAACTGTCCCTCCTGTGCCCCTGTAGACTTAAGGTTGGTAAAGCCTCTGGTTTGGATTCCTAATATAGGGCCAGAGTACTTCATTATCCCTGGTTATTTTTCCTCAACTCTTCCCACACCTTGGGTAAATGTCCCTTTGCTAAACTTTGTTAAATTCTTTTTTAAAGAATGTTATTACTATTACTTTCCTGCTGGGATCTTACCTAAAGAATAAACTTACCTCCTAGTATCCTATCCAAACCCACCTCCAAATCTGAACTACCAGCCATGCTCCACAGAACACAATCCGACATTTTCCCACCTGATGTCTTGCCTTTGGGTTGCTTCTACTGTCTAGAATCTAGAGACTGTTGGCATGATGGGGGAAGAAAATCCAAACAAACAAAAACATGAGTTCTAGAACAAACTACTGACTGTTCTCCTTGCTACCTGTGTGACCTTGGGAAACTGTCTTAACCTCTCTAGGCAGTTTCTTCATCTGTAAGATGGGCGTAATAATACCCACTGAGCAAGGGTCTTGTGATGATTAAATGAAAAAAATAAGTGGAAAGCATCTAGTACATGAAACTCAGTAACTAAAGGTGTTGGTGGAAATTCTGCTGCTGCTAATGCTTTCATTCATAAAGACACCTACTGATCCTACTGAAATTTTACACACCCTGAATTTTTCTCTAAAGTTCTCTCACATCTATGAATTTAGTGAGTCCACATTTCAGAAATGAGATTGCTCTCCATTAAAACTATAGAAATTGTTTCTCACTTCTCTTAAAGTTCTTACTTCATATGTCTTATATTCATTTACCTGCAAACATGTCCCACTGTTAGGGGAAACACTGACTGAAACTGCCTACCCTGGCCAGGCACCACAGTAACCATTTTCATGAGATATTTTACAATAGGAGGTCCTGGTAAGGAATAGGGAACTAATAAGCCACCACAAACTGGAAGAATTCAGGAAAGGTCAAAAGGAGATGCAAGTCCATATGTCTTACCAACCTCCTGTGTTAATTATATTATGAAGAGTCAAAGATAATATTTCTCATTATCATCCTCGCTGGAATCCATGTTGGCTGGGCCATGCGTGCGCCACCAGGAAGGACCCTGAGTCAGAACAACTGACAAGAGACAACTCAGAAACTAATCTCATCACCATAAAACCTGAGACTGCAAACCACATGGCAGAGCAGTCCTCCTGGTTTCACTTCCCCTGCTGCTCTCTGCCCCCCAGGTGCCCCTTCCCAATAAAGTCTCTTGCTTTGTCAGCATGAGTGTCTCCTCAGACAATTCATTTCTGAGTGTTAGACAAGATCCCACTCTCGGGCCCTGGAAGGGGTCCCCCTTCCTGCAACACCATCTCTTCTGCTGAATTCTAAATGCATTATGGGCAGAGATTTTATATCTTTGTATTTCCTGGGCCCGAAGTGGACAGTGCCATGGCCATAATAGCTGCTCAAGAATATTTTCAGACTGGATATGTAAAGAGAAATATTATCATTGACTCTTCACAATATAATTAACACAGATTTTAATATCATTGACAAGATATGCAAATATATTGATATGACTATAATAAAATAATATTTAATGGATATCTAAAACAACATATTAGGAAGCTTATAATTATTTTTCAGAAGCGTGTGCTCATTTAACATTGATTTTTGCTGTCTACCAAGTACAAAAGAAAATAACATGAAACAAAATGAATCGTCCAAGAACCACTGACGTTAATTTGCATGTGTGTAGTAATTCAAATTGGGCAAATTTTGTTGTCTTGACACATGTCTTCTCACTTATTTTTCACTACAGCTCTGTGAGGAGATAAGCAGTTAATCTCTACATATTATTCATGAGGGAGCTGAGACTATCAGAATTTGTTATTGGCTTAATCAACCTCAGTGGTAAACTTTCTGATGAAATACCCACTGCTAGGCAACATGATAAAAGCTGTTAGAAAAGAAAAAGAAGAAAAGCATACGAAGTCTATCTCAAAATCAGGCCATAATATTTCAGGCAGAAGGCCAAGAAATACATTTAAAGATACATAGAGTAAATAGCAATCAAAACCTTGTGTTTGTATGGCATTTTTTACTTCTCCAAGTCCACACATGCTAAGCATTTGACCTTTATCATTCCATCTGAGGCAGGTAGAACATATCTATTTACCTCGATTAACAGATGAGGCCAAGAGATGGCCATTTTAAATTCAGCCATCCATAGCCAAACCAGAATTAGAATGTAAGTCAGCCAACTATGTCTTGGGCCGTAAGCAACGTGTGTATAGAGCACCTACTATGTGTATCCTACAATACAATACAATCTAGTTAAATGCATAAAATTTATTGTCTCTTAATTTTTAAGGAGTAGTCAGTATTTGCCTGAAAGGAATAACCCAGACTCAGAATACTAGGCCTACTAGTTGGCAAATAAGTCGCTTTACCCCACCCATCCTTCCACCACATCTAATTATACATCACATAGGTAAAAGTTTGATTTACCAGATGCTGCTCTTTGCTGTGGCTCCTGGTTCCTGTGAAAGAACCTCATCCAGGTGAAGTGGAATTGCTGTTAAGTGTCACACTAGTTACAAGGTGACAGGTATGCTACCAAGCCTAGAGGTTTCCCTGAGGAGTTGATGCAGGTTTCAGTGGAATAACAATTACAAGGTAAATGCATCATTTCGTGCCTTCTGTGACCTTTACAATATGTGAGAGTCATTATTTTAATGTTAATTTGCATAATGGTAGGTCTGAAAGAACAATGGTGAATGCTAATAGCTGCAGGATGCAATAAAATTAAACATCATCTGGGCTGAACTGCTAAAGGAAAAGTTGCCAAAGTATGACTGTTCAAGCACTTAATTTCATCCCAGGTCATGTCCACATTCAATCAAATGCGATTTCTGGTATCTCTTGAAAAACTGGCAATAAGTGACTGGAAGGGAATAGCAGCAACCTCCTTTATGTAGAATCCTAACCTGGTAGGCTTTGCTTTTTTACATAACTTGTGTGTCCCCTCTGAGGAAGTTGAATTTGCAACTACCATCACCTTCCCCAAATGACACCTGACCCCAACTCTCACCACTCCCCACATCTAGCACATACACTAAATTTGATACACCCAGAAAGAAAGACTCTTACCTTATGGGCTGAAAAACTTGCAATAAACCTTTGAAGAAGGTAGCATGGACCATGGCTAGCAGCAAGTGATATTTTCAAGGGAAATAGACACTGTCACCTCAAAGTAATAACCCTGCATTCTGAGCTGCAGGTGGGAAGGTGGCTGTGCACAAAGAGAATAAAAAGAGGTCATCTCCATTTAGATTTATTGTTTCAAACTATTCCTAATGCCTAGAAAATGGGTAGGTTCGATCATCCTGTACTTCGCACCCCAAATCAGTCTTTGGAGATTATTTATTTACTTACATATTTACTTCTTTATTTATTGACTTCTTTCTCCCAAGCGTTCAAACTCATTTCGACCACAAGAGGGCAGCCATCTCTAAAAAACAGCCAGAGAGCCTGGATCTTAAGAGAAATAGGGCCAACATTTAGGAAGTTGTGCGTGGGCAGGGCATTCAGCAGACCCTGGGTAGTCACATATCACACACAAGAGGTTCTGTGATGGGCAACACTGAAATGGGATAGAGTGCCCAGAAGTGCCAATTTTCCCTCCGATTCTTGATGATCAAAGATTATTTCACAGACTGACAAGGCTCCCAAGTTATGAAGGCCTGCAGCTGTGAGACATCCTTGATGTCAACACCAAAGATTTATTTTTCATCCTTACTTGAGGCACATTCAATAGCTGTCAGCTTTCTCCTCCTCTTTAAAAGCTACACACTGATTTAGGTTTCATATAAGTTTTGTTTTGTTTTTTAAATCTCACTGATGACAGAAACTATTGTTAACTCCTCAATTAAACTTGATAGGGAAGGAAATTGTTTCAGAAGCACAATAAACACTTTCTGACTTAAAGTGTCTGTGAAGAGAATATCTTCTCTTGCCAACTTGTTTGGTCTCCAATGATTCAGAGTGGCAAACAGCTTCCATAGTGCATTTTCAGGGAAAAATAGTACCATGTTCCTGAATATTTTGTCCCTCCTCCTCCCCATTTATTTTCCTAGTAGGCAGGCTTCCTCATAAATACCTTATTTGACCTTTATACTTGCAGAAACAGCGAGTGCCTAATTCCCCTCTGTGAGTTGCTAATCCGATTTACGTGAGCGGAACCTAGAATTATTTTAGCTTTCCAACTGAAAAAATAATACACATGGATAATAGATTGTTATGAGTTCCTGCTTCAGGCTTTTCTCTTTCTGCTCTGCAGGCTGAAGGTTCTGTGCAAGCGAATTTGATTTTGCCCATCTGGCCTTTTCCAAAAATTTTCTCCCCTTGGGTAAACTTGTTGAGCTGTGCATGGGGGATCCTGGAATCCTGGAAAGGATTGAAAGCCTTAGCCTTGAAATTTGTGGTGCAGCAAATTTGGGGACTCTCTCAGCTGAGGAAGACAAGTCACTTGACCACATGTCACAGATCAGCTGCTGGGGCCTGGTGTAAGTGGGTGGGGCAGAAGGTTCTAAGGTCTCAGACCAGAATTGTCCTGTCTGCTTGGCTCACACTGTGCGTTATTTTACCTTCCTCTGAGTTGCCTCTGAGCTGGGCAAGATAAATATCACAAGGCATGAAGTGATTGCTACCATAAGAAGAAATAAAATCCCTCTCATCCTCTCTTCTCTCTCTCACACACACACACAGTCCATTATGCGCATGTCACATATAGCAGGACATCCATTTCACAGACATATATTTACAGAAATGTGCGCTTTCGTTAGCACATATTTACATATATGGATATATTTAGAGACATACACGTGTATATTTGTGTATTACATATATACTTATTGGAGTAATAGTGCACATTTATATAAATACATTTACATATGTAAATAAATATATCTCTCTGTGTTAAAGTTTAAGTAACACCCAATATCCAATCTCTAGTTTTCTTTTAATTCTCCTCCCACCCCGGGGAAACACAGAAGTGTGTACCCCAAGCCTATGCCAAGATGCCTTGTAACTTGGTTGAGTTCTTCTTTTAATCGACTATTATTGAACATCTTCAAACTGAAAGTTGAATAACGGGCCGGGAGGGGCAATAAGGCCCGACCCAGCATTCGTCCGGGATTTCGCTCCCGGAGTCCTAGCCAGGGGCCGCCGCTCCGACGGATCTCCCCTCCGAGGGTAGGGGCTGGAGGCGCGAGCGCCCCCTCTGCGGCCGCGAGTCCCCGCCCTCGGCCCCACCCCGCCGCGGCTGCCCCGGCGCGCCGTCCACACCCCTGCGCGCTGCTCCCGCCCGCTCGGGGATCCCCGGCGAGCCGCGCCACCGAGGGGGAGGTGTTCGGCCTGGGCCGGGAGGGAGACGGCAGGCGGCGTCCCCTTTAAAAGCCGCGAGCGCCGCGCCACGGCGCCGCCGCCGCCGCCGTCGCCGCCGGAGTCCTCGCCCCGCCGCGCCGCGCTGCGCCCGGCTCGCGCTGCGCCCGCCGCTCCGCTTCCCACACCCGGCCGGGGATTGGCAGCCGCCGCCGGACATCGGCTGCCACAGGCTCCGCCGCCCACCCGAACGACCTCGGGGCGAGCGCTTCGCGGATTACTGCGGGCTCCGAGGCACCCGCGCCCGCAGACCCTGCGCGGGTTGGAGCACCCGGCCGTGCGCGCCGCTGCGCCGTGGCCTCGGCTGCCCGGGCCGCGCCGGAGCCGAAGACCGGCGTGCAGAGCACCGGGGAGCCGGGAGCCGAGCCCGAGCGCCGCGATGCCGATCACCTCCCGCCGGAGCTCGGGGGCCTGGGACATGCCGGCCGAGGTGTGATCGGACCCCAGGCTGGCCACAAAGGGCACAGCGGCTTGGCCCGGGGACGAGGAGAGCGAGGGGAGAGCGCGGCCACCCGCTTCGGCGGCCCGAGACTCGGCTCGACTCGCTGGAGAATGCGCCCGAGGACGCCGGAGCGCCGGAGCCGCGGTGGTTTCAACTGGCTAGCGCTAATGGGGGTGCGCTGGAGGAAGGCAGAGTGATGCGGGGGGGCAACTCGCCCGGCACCGAGATCGCCGCTGTGCCCTTCCCCGGACCCGGCGTCTCCCAGGATGTCTGGCCCGAGCCATGGGCCCCGGCGGAGCTAGCGCCGAGCGCCCGACCCCCGCCCCCAGAGTCCCGGAGCCAGCCCCCCGCGGGGCCACGCGTCCCGCGGGCTCTGGTTCCTAAGGACGACGACAGCACCAGCTTTTACTTTCTCCCTTCCCTTCCCTGCTCCGCACTCCTCCCCCTGCTCGCTGTTGTTGTGTGTCAGCACTTGGCTGGAGACTTCTTGAACTTGCAGGGAGAGTAACTTGCGCTCCCCACTTCGCGCCGGTGCCTCTGCCCCAGCGGACCCAGCCTCGCCGCCTGCGAACCCCGCCGCCCCTCCACTCCACCGCTGGGCCCGACCCGAGACGCCGTTCCCTGCGTTCGGAGAGAGACTGCCCGGCCGGCACCCGGGAGGAGAAGGAGGAGGCGAAGGAAGGGAACCCGGTCCCTGCGCCAGGTCCTTCAGCCAGAGCTTTTTCCATGTGGAGGCTCTTTCAATGGACGTGTCCCCGCGTGCTTCTTAGACGGTCTGCGGTCTCCTAAAGGTAGACACCGTGGCCCGGGGCCGAGGCCGGGGCTGTGGGTGGGCGCGGGGCCCCGGCGGATGAGCCCCTCCCGGGGCCAGGTTGGGCCGGACGTAAACAGAGCAGGTCCACGTGCAGCCGAGCTCCTGCGGGGATGCCCCCATCCTACCGCCGCCGGGCGACCGTCGGCTTTGCACTCCCGGCTCGCACTCTTCCGCCCCTCCTCCCTCCCTTCTTTTCGGCATTTTATTAGGGCTGTTAACACTTAGATGATTTTTTTTTTTTTTTAAGTCAAAGAAATCCCTTGGAGAGGGTGGCCCCTGGATTTCACCCGTTAGCTGCCAACCTATACGCCTTGCCGTGGCGATCCCTTCTGACTTTTTCAAGTTTCTCCGGGAGACCTGCTCTCTGTACTCAGAGCAGCGTCCCATTTGGGAAAATATTAGAAGTTGGGATTCTCCCTGTTTGTTTCCAGGAATGCGAGGGGGCAGTTCTTTCGTGCCACCTTGTGCTGACACGGGAATTAATAGATATTAGCCATCTACGTAATCCTATGAAGATACCTGCGTATTTTGACTGCATTGGGGGGAGGGGGTTCGGGGATGGAGTGGCCTGCCCTGACACCTCTAAGGTTAGAGACGTGGGCCACAGGTTGCAAGTGACTTCGGAAGTTGTGCCCTTGAGTTTACTGGCTCTGGAAGTTATAGACCGTGTGTGTGTATCAGGAAGTTCTATACAGTGCCTCTAAGGAAGTCACATGCACCATTTGCGAGTGTTTATATGCAAGCGAGCGCTGTGTGATTGGGTTAGTTTAGGGGACGGAGGGGTGTGAGACCAAACGGTGGTTTCCCCAGGTTCCCTGCACAGGCTGTCAGCGTGTCACAGAAAGAAAAGGTGACAGTCACTGACGCGGGGTGGGGTGGGGGCAAATCTTGTCAGACGGATTGAGAATGGAATGGGAGGGGGAAATCCATCTGGCTCAGGAACTAAGGGTCTTCCGTTCTCCCAAACGTTTGAGCTTCAGCTCCTCTGAAGTGTCTCCGCGAGTGTTGTCAGCCGGGTGGGCACCCTGGAGGAGGAAGCAAGGGGACCGAGCGGGAGCCGGGACCGCGGGGGCGGAAGGGGGGAGGGCTGGGCGGAGAACTCCGTGACTCACGTCGGCCCTGTCCTCAGGTCGACCATGGTGGCCGGGACCCGCTGTCTTCTAGCGTTGCTGCTTCCCCAGGTCCTCCTGGGCGTTGCGGCCGGCCTCATTCCCGAGCTGGGCCGGAGGAAGTTCGCGGTGTCTGCTGGCCGGTCTTCGTCCCAGCCCTCGGACGACGTCCTGAGTGAGTTCGAGTTGCGGCTGCTTAGCATGTTCGGCCTGAAGCAGAGACCCACCCCCAGCAGGGGTGCCGTGGTGCCCCCCTACATGCTGGACCTGTACCGCCGGCACTCGGGCCAGCCTGGCGCGCCCGCCCCGGACCACCGGCTGGAGAGGGCAGCCAGCCTCGCCAACACCGTGCGCAGCTTCCACCACGAAGGTGAGGCTTGGAGCCGGGGCGCGGGGGCGGAGACGGGGGCGGGGAGTCGTCCAGCCAAGCGCCCCACAGTGGGCAGACAGCAGGCGTCCCTGGAAGGGCAGCTTGGCCGGGGCGCTGCAGACGTTTCCATGTTTGCCTCTGTAAGAACCTTTACGAACCTGGCATTCACTCACTGCCTGTGTGGCGGGAGAGCCAGGGATTCCCCTTTGGTAAATCTGCACCCTTTTCCTGGCTTGCAGCCAGAAGAGCGACTCCTCCTCCAGGAACTGGAGAGAAATCAAGTGATGGGGAAGATGAGGGCAAAAGACTTGCCCCTAGTCAGCTAAACGTGCAAGAATTCCATAGGAGAAGAATGAGAAGGAGGGGGGCAGATTGGGATCTCTTTAGGTCTGTTTGGAAGCCTTTGCTCTATAAATCTGCTTCTCTTGCTTAAGCCAGGGTTTCAAGCATGACAGAGCCAAGGGCAGAATTTTCAGAGATAGTATTGAAAAATCAAAGCCCAGGGCTCCAATGTCTTTCTAATTTACAGTAGATCTGGACCTGGTTTGGAATATTTCAAATCCCTATCTAATCCTCGTGGGAGATCAATTCCACAATCAATCTTATTGTTTCCACAATGACTTTCTTGTCTTGTGCTTAAATCTGAGATGAACTCCGGAGTAGAGACAAGGCTAGCCTTCAGATAAAAGCTTTTGCAGCAACTGCCTGTTTTCCTTCATGTGCATTGAAATGTGGGTTTTTTTTTTCTTTAATGATACTGGATGTGGTTTTTCTAAGGTAGGATATTTATGCTTGTTTCATCAGAAAGGCATTTAGTGGATTTGAAATGTCTTAGAGCAGCTAGTGAGATCTGTTGTACCCAAGTTCTTAGGGCAATTGGTCAAAAATATTTTCCACTTCAATTCTTTTTCTACGCTTTTAAATGTTCCTTTGGCTTAACACTTTCTAAACGAGCCCAAGTTCGTTCAAGTTCTAGAGAATGGTCCAAAGTTGTATATCACAGAGCAGCCACTTGTAGGATATCAGGGAACTGGGATATTGTTCCAGTTTTCTTGCCTTGCCTTGCTGAGGTGGTCAATTTCAAGTGGAAATCTACCCTTTGATATAAACAAATCAGTAGTGTCACAGCCAGGCATTTTCTGCCAGTGTGAAAGAGAACTTATACTTGTGAGAACAGCAGTCGATAGTGGGAAGGGGTCCTAAAGGCCGGTCACATAACAAAAGGGACTTCATCAAGGCAGCTATACATAATGAAGGGGACATGAATTGAAAAATCAATTCATTTTTCAGCACATTTCTAAGTGAGGTGCTCTCTGCTAGCAGAAATCATATTTGAAAGGAAATAAGATCCCATTTTACTCCTTCAGGATTCATCCACTGAAAGCAGAAGTTGTCTGTTGTCATGCAGAAATGTTCTTGTTCCTGTACATTCTGTCATCACCACCTTGGGGAGATTATAGATCCAGCTCATCATTCCCAGCTGCTGCTGATTAGAATTGTTTTTCTGGATAGAAAAGTAATAAGAATTGCTATTTCAGCCACCTCTCCTGGAGATATAGCATGGAAACCATTCTGAACTTTATTTTTAAGTCCAAGAAGGCACTGCGTATGTCTCTTAGAACTTTAAAGGAAGATAGATCATTTAAGGCATTTGACACCTAAAAACGTTCAGTTGCATGAGGGTTCCATCAGTGAAGTCTGCATATTTCTCCTTCCTCTGGAAGTGGCTCGACCAAAACTAAACAGGCTAGAACTTATTGGAGTGTATGATTTTAACTTAAATAGCATGCTTGAGTTTATAAGTCAGAATTTATGTCTTTAAACGTGTAAATGTTATGCACCAAATAGTGCAGAAGTTACCAACTTGCTTAAAATCAACTTGCAATAACTTCAGATCTTTATGCAGTTAGATAATAAAAAAAAGCTATGTAATGTTTGCCCCAAGTTTCAACAAACCCATTTCTTTTCTTCTTAAGACTAGCATATAATCATTAAGCTACAAATTACCCTTTTTTGAAGACCATTGCATTTTTACGTAAACCAGAATTTGGTTTTTGTAAACATTCTTGTTTATAAAACATCCATGCATGACACTAAAAAACCTTTTAATAAACCATGTGATTAAGGCTGCAGGTTTAAGAGCAGAATTTGGTTCCTAGAGCCTTTGTGGACGTTTATTTGGTAAAGGACCAAAGGACCTGATTACGAGAATTACCTGTTGGTTTTATTTGCGGGTGGGATCTGGGTAATTTGGCGTAATACAAGACAAGAAGTATCATGATGGCATTCTTTCAACCGATGTGTGAAGATAATGGGTCCACATCATAGGTGATCTGACACAGAAATTATCAGATGTCATTTCTCCTATTAAGCTTTGTCTAGTCCTTTCTCCAGTGGCTTTTATTCGGGAGAGCCCAAGCGCTGGAAAAATTTTCTTTTTTCAGAGTTGTTAAAAAGTGCTTCGGAACGGCCACTGAGGATAGAAAAATCACTTCTTCAACTGGAAACAGTGTTTTGTGTTTTGCTTGTAGTTAAAAACACATTGAAATTGGTTGACTTTATTGGCCTTGCAAAAAATCTTCATTCTTTCCTGTCAGATTGGAATATGGAAGGACCACGTGCTCGCTCTCCAGACTCTGAAGGACACAGTTCTCTTTTTGCCCAAAATAACTGAATTATTTGCCTCTATGACTGAAGCTTTGAAATAGAGATTAACCCTGTTCCCACAAATGTAATTTTCTTGAAAATATCCATTTAAAAAGAAAGTTCAAGAAACAACCACTGCTCTGTGATGGAGCACTGGTATCACAAATTCCCAGTGCAACCAAAGGATTTGGACACATACACCCTCCCAAACCAGTGCTCACTTGGGGTGCTTCCCCAGTGTCCCCAGGTATTTCATTGTGATTGTGAAAGGCCCCCTTTAGGTAGAACAGGCGTTCTATTTGGAAATGCTCATAGAGATTGAGGCTTTGGTGCCCAGAGATAGTTCTTGCACTTATGTTTTCCATTCTGCCTCTTTTTTACTGGTTCCTCTCTGTTCCCCCTTGATCCCTCCTCATGGAGCTATTTTGTCTTTTTTTAAGATTTGCCCCTTTGTGTATTTCACCAAATAAGCAACAATAAGAGGGCCCTGGATCATTCCAAAGGTGATGGAGCTAAGAGAGTGGGTAGAGGCCAAATCAGGGTTGGTGACCACGACCATGCTCTTTCTTTTAGCTGCCATCTCCTTTGTTGTCTTTGTTTTTTTAACTGATTCATTTTAACCTTTTGTATTTTATCGGTTTTTTTTCTCCTTGATACATCAATTCTCTAACCATTATTTTATATTTTGGAAAATTTTATTTATTATTCTCCACTACTTTCATTTTATTTCAGGGCAGTGATTTCCAACCTTACTGATTTGCTAGAACTTTCCCAGGTTTTTATTGTTGTTTTCTTAATGGACATTTTTTTGTCTAAAGAGTGTTGCAGAATTCTCAAAATGTAATGACAACTCACTTTTTGCTAAAACTCAGCAAAACTTGTCCTCGTCATACTGTAGGACAAACAGGCAGTCACAAAATATCAGTGGTTCCACACAAGATCTGTATGTCCCAGTGGCCCCTGCCACTTTACTTTTCTGCTTTACTTTTCTGTTCTGTCTGCTTCTTCCACCATTTCTATCCCTTTAACTGGGACAGAACTTGCCCTATGGTTATCATTGTGTTAAATATAAATCTGCCTCTAATGGTTTTGACTTTTGCTTGTGTTTTTGACTCCTCCCCTATGTTAGATGGTGCCGTCTAGTGGCCAGAAACTTGGGAGCTGCAGTAGACTCAAGTTCATAGCTATGTTCTTAGTTTACTAGCTCTGTGACCTTAGGAAAGTCACATAACCTCTCTGAGCTCCAACTATTTCATTTACAAGATGGAGCTAGTAACAGTTCCTCTCTAACTGATTTGTCATAAGGTAATTCATATAAAGTTCTTAGTGCCAGACCTGGCACAAACAACCATTCAGCACACTTGCTGTCATTATCGTGATGACTTGTTTCTTTATGTCCTATTCTCTGCTGGTCTAGGGAAGAGGAGGCCAAAGTGGACCTAGGCTAGCTGAGGGAATTCAATCTCATCTTTTCGAATGTAGATGAATAATTGACAGCGTAGATGATTAAGTTAGAACTTCACTTTTTGGAGGAGAGGTCAAATGTCATTGTTGCCTTATTTTTCTTTACTTTCCCACATTTTTGCAGCCATAGCTCCATCTATTTGGATAAGAACTTAGAGGTTCAAGAACCCATGTCTAAGATAGGCTGGAATCCTCAGATCCCTTGGCAAGTGCAGCTTATTCAATAAGGGTTATTTATTTACAGAGAATTAATAATTGTATATACCTCTAGAAAAGCATACATTACCTACTTAGGTAAATGCTCCATATTTTCAGAATCCCTAGGCTTGATGTGGTGATTTGCAGATTCTTTACTTCATTTCAAAAGGTTCAGATTTTTTTCTACCTTCTAGAAAAAATTCATGTTCCCTTGAAGATCAAAGGAGAGGGTAGTAGGTGCCCTAACCTTGGTCAGTTGTTTTCCTGGGTTTGGGGGTTCCTGTGACCTTCTGACTTATCTCTGTGACCAGAGTCTGCAGTCAGGGGTCTTGTCATGGAGGCCTTTGTATTAAGGAGGGATAGTGGTCCTTCAGGGATTAGGCTGACTGAGATGAAACTGCGAAGTTGGAGAGGGATCTTCACATTACTTGTTAATGTTTAATAGTGTAATTTTTTCCTTTGCTAAGTGATTATCCTTTTGGCCACTTACCTCCAATGAGATTTTGAAGCACATGAAACTGCTTTTTTATAGGTTAAATCCAGTTGAATGATGGCAGTTTTATATAATTCAGTCTCATATTAGTCTTTTGGAGGGTTATTGTTCTATTTAATGCCCCTTTTATAACCATCCTCTTTACTTGTCTCTCGTGCTTACCTGGGAGATTGTTCCTTCATCCTCCTCCTGGGTGTGTGTGTGTGTGTGTGTGTGTGTGTGTGTGTGTGTGTGTGTGTATGATTTCTCTGGGCACCTTTGTTAATACAGCTGTTCCCCAAAGGCCCTGGATAATGTGCCGTTCCTTCCTCTCCTTAAAAGAAGAGAGAGCGCTTTTAGGTGTGCTGGGATCAGCGAAGTCAGTTGCCCGGGTCCAGGCCTTGGCTTTGTGTCATTGTGTCTGAAGGATGTGCTGATTTCTAGGTCACTCTTCTTTTCTCTGGTAGCTGGTGGCTTCTCTGCTGAAAGAATGCCTTCAGGGGAAACATCAGAGGGCTCCTGAATTGCAGGGAGGAAAGGAAAGAAGGGGCTAAACACAACCCTTGATACTTGTCGGAGCCACAGAGGAGAGTTCTGGTTGATTGGTGGGAGGGTTATTTTAAAAATAGTGCCTGGCCCGAAGTACCATTAGCCAGCAGTGGGGTTTAGAGCGGCTCTCCAAAGGTATCCGTACGGGTGCGGGTTAGCAGGCTTGAGGGGACCGTGGGGAACTCCCTTCTTGGCCTGATGGTCTCCCTGTCCAAGGAGAGGAGCTTTAGATCTTTCTGTTCTGAGTCTGGCTGCTCACCCCTGGCCTCAAGTCTTACTCCTTGGCCAACGCTAATGGTTCGTCTATTCATTTCTATATTATTTAACAAAAAGGCACTTTAAAATATGTTCCTGGCAATTTATACTTGCATGTGAAAAACATTCTTTAAAACCTTTAGCCTCGAAGGGCAGTTCACCAGCTTCCAGCATTACCTCACCTGGGAGCTGCTAGAAATGCTACATCTCAGGCCCTACCCCAGACTCACCCACTGAATCAGAATCTGCATTTGAAGAGTTAAGGTGTCCTATAGGTGTTTTGCACACAGGTTGAAGTTTGAGAAACGTCTCATTAAAGCATTCCTCCATAATTTGGTATAAACCACCCCTGTTGACCTTAGCTTGCAGTGATGACTGTTGCTTTGATGATGAAGGTTTACACAGGTAGAACCTTTGAGTGAGCGATCTGAAGTGATTATCCTTTGCTAAGGTGTCTAAATTTTGTGAACAATGAATAGCTGTTTGGTTCAGGAGAAATACAACCAGAAAATTAATGAAAACATGGTTTCCTCTTATGGTGATGACATGGCCAAATAGATTTTGTTAGCACTCAGGTTGGATCCTGAATGAAGCAGGTAAAATTTGTTGACAGTGAAATAACAGGATGTGGTAAAGCTAGAAGAAAGTAAACCCAAATATCCCAAATTCTAGTGCTGTTTACTGTCAATTTAATAATAATGTGTACCTTTGATGATTTGCAGACTATACATTCAAGGTGCTATGTTATATTTTATTGTTTGCTCGAAAAGCAGTACTCCTTAAAATTGAAATTCTGGAATTTTAAATAAGGAAAAACTTTTATGAATAGCCCACTTAAATGGCTATTTTAAAATAATGATAATAGATATAAAATGATTATTCTGTGATTAGATTATCCCTTACATCATGAATGTCATAATGGCATTTCTGTAGATTTTTATAAAGTGGGGGGAGGGTTATCTGTATCCTGTAGCCTATTATTGGGTAGGTGTATATTTTTAATATGGTTTATTTTTTTTTTTGAGATAAAGGAATTATAAACAGAAGAGAATTATTTTTTTCCCAAAAGCATCTGAAATGAGATTTTGATTTTTGAGGTCATAAAGAGGTGAGAGAACAGACAAAGTTGGGAAGTTATTTCTCTTGAAATCATCCAGCCTTAATTACTACAGTGTCCTAGTACCACCCTTACGTTTCCAAAGAAGTAGATCCCTGTAAATGCCTTTGTCTCTGGACTTTTGAGTAAAATAGTAGGGTGTACTTTGCAAAATGTCATCGTTGATGTTGAGTTTCAGAGTCTTTAATTAGGAAACTGAAATCTGTATATCGAGATTTGTAAGTCATCTAAATTGCAGAGTAATGTTTTAGAATACTGCTTAAGGGATTGACATTAAAGCCTTTTTCTTTTTAAGAAATGCAATAATTTCCTCAAATCCTTACTCATTAGACCTCTACTAACTATAGTGCTGACTTTTTTTTGCCCTAAAGTCTGTGAATTCCAAAGAAATGCTTCACCATTTCCCCCATTATTATAGCCACCTGGAAGCAGTATTCACGTATTAGATTAAACACGTAACAGTGAATTGTGAAATTTTGTTTCATGGTGTGCATATTGACATAAATGTATAGAAAAGGGAGGATCATTTCTTTATCTAAAGGGGAAATTTTAACTTTCTGGCTGCAGATTTTTACATATGTTAAATCAAACCCTGAAGTGATGTATATAAATCCTTATATACAATCAAATTGTCTTACTTGCCTTACTGAATGATTTTTCTTTTTTTCCACTTTTTTATATTAAATTAGAATCTTTGGAAGAATTGCCAGAAATGAGTGGAAAAACAACCCGTAGATTCTTCTTTAATTTAACTTCTATCCCCACTGAGGAGTTTATCACCTCAGCAGAACTTCAGGTCTTTCGGGAACAGATGCAGGAAACTTTGGAAAACAATAGCAGTTTCCATCACCGAATTAATATTTATGAAATTATAAAACCTGCCACAGCCAACTCCGAGTTCCCCGTGACCAGACTTCTGGACACCAGGTTGGTGACTCAGAATGCCAGCAGGTGGGAGAGCTTTGATGTCACCCCTGCCGTGATGAGGTGGACAGCGCAGGGGCTCGCCAACCACGGGTTTGTGGTGGAGGTGGCCCACCCAGAGGACAGCCACGGGGTCTCCAAGAGGCACGTGCGGATTAGCAGGTCTTTGCACCAAGATGAGCACAGCTGGTCACAGAGAAGGCCCTTGCTGGTCACTTTTGGCCACGATGGGAAAGGACACCCTCTCCACAAAAGAGAAAAGCGTCAGGCGAAACACAAACAGCGGAAACGCCTCAAGTCCAGTTGTAAGAGACACCCTTTGTACGTGGACTTCAGTGACGTGGGGTGGAATGACTGGATCGTCGCCCCCCCGGGGTATCATGCCTTTTACTGCCACGGGGAGTGCCCTTTCCCCCTGGCCGATCACCTGAACTCCACGAACCATGCCATCGTCCAGACGCTGGTCAACTCAGTTAACTCTAAGATTCCCAAGGCGTGCTGTGTCCCAACGGAACTCAGTGCCATCTCCATGTTGTACCTTGACGAGAATGAAAAGGTGGTATTAAAGAACTATCAGGACATGGTTGTCGAGGGTTGTGGGTGTCGTTAGCACAGCAAAATAAAATAAAATAAATATATATATATATTTTAGAAAAAAGCAAAAAAAAAAAAAATCAAGTTGACACTTTAATATTTCCCAATGAAGACTTTATTTATGGAATGGAATGGAGAAAAAAAAACACAGCTATTTTGAAAATATATTTATATCTACGAAAAGAAGTTGGGAAAACAAATATTTTAATCAGAGAATTATTCCTTAAAGATTTTAAAATGTATTTAGTTGTACATTTTATATGGGTTCAACCCCAGCACATGAAGTATAATGGTCAGATTTATTTTGTATTTATTTACTATTATAACCACTTTTTAGGAAAAATAGCTAATTTGTATTTATATGTAATCAAAAGAAGTATTGGGTTTGTACATAATTTTCCAAAAATTGTAGTTGTTTTCAGTCGTGTGTATTTAAGATGAAAAGTCTACATGGAAGGTTACTCTGGCAAAGTGCTTAGCACATTTGCTTTTTTTTTGCAGTGCTACTGTTAAGGTCACAAGTTCATGTCCAGAAAAAAAAAAAAAAAAGTGGATAATCCACTCTGCTGACTTTCAAGATTATTATATTATTCAATTCTCAGGAATGTTGCAGAGTGGTTGTCCAGTCCATGAGAACTTACGTCCTTATTAGGTGGAATATTTGGATGAGAACCAGACATTGCTGATCTAATATAGAAACCCCCCACCCCTTAGTTTGCAGAAAGAATAAAGCAGGACCAATAGAAATAATTAAGAAAACGATGAACCTGCAGGAAAGTGAATGATGGTTTGTTGTTCTTCTTTCCTAAACTAGTGATCCCTTCAAAGGGGCTGGTCTGGCCAAAGTATTAAATAAAACATAAGATTTCTTCATTATTGATATTGTGGTCATGTATATTTAAAATTGATATCTAGTGGCCCTCATGAAGAGTTGAAAATTGATTTGTATTTTACTTTTACCTCACCTGAGAGCTCTTTACGCTCAAAGGACTCAATTTTCTAACTTTGCCCCTCCACAGCAAAATTGTTTTCTGCCTACCCCTGTTCTCCGTTCCATCAGCTTGCTTTTCTTTCCAAGGTTATGTGTTTGAACACATTTCTCCAAATGTTAAACCTATTTCAGATAATAAATATCAAAGCTCTGGCATTTCATTCTATAAAGGCCAACCTGTAAGAGAAAATGGTGCATTTGTACAGCGTTCACAAAGATTACCTTGTGTTTGCATTTTTGCTTCTGAGGCTACTCATTTTGGAGGGAGGTAGGGAGAAGGCAAGGAATGGTTGGAAATTTGCAGGCAAGTCATTGGCTAATTCCTAGGAATTAATCAATGATTTAGTATTTCACATGAACCTCTTTGGGGCAGGAAAATTTAAGAGAAAACCAAAGCAACAAAAATCAAGCAAAACCTGGGGAACCCAAGATAAAGTTTCAGAGATGATATCCCATGCAATAGAGGCAATGGTGCCAAAAAATTAGAAAGGGAAAGTGTCTGAGATCAAGCTTCTACAAGGACATCTGCCAGTTGGACTGAAGCCCAAGCAGAATGAAGTCAAATTAGGCCGCTCAGAATGAACACATACCAGTGGCAGGGCTTCTGTGCTCTGGGTTGAAATCAGACCCAAGGAAGGGTTTGGTAGGTATGCTTGTATGGCCAGGGGACCCACAACCCCACAATTTTACTGGAAGTATTTTAAGGTCAATTTCTAGGACTTTGTGTCACCTCTGATCGTGCTGTGATTGGTGAGGCCTAGTTCTAATTTCCTTTCCTAGCCCTGCCTTGATTTGGCCGAAAAAAAGTGTGTTAGTAAAGGAACAGACTGTTATCATCAGATTCTTCCCAGGAATTAACTTGCAATGACCCTGTTACATTTTGGGTTATATTTTGGGTGTGATAGGTTTAACCCTAGTTTTGAGATTACATAGATCATATTTTTCTAAAAAATTAGTACAAGTTATCTTTTATTCCTTCCACTGTTAAAATCTTTTAGTCTCTTTTTATCCCTATTCTATTGCTCTTATGTATCATTGGTGTTAGACACCCCTGTGGAGGGCGGGATCGTCTTTGTCCCTTGGCATTCTTCACCCTCTCTTGCCATGGATGTGAGGGGCAGGCTGCACAGTCGTAACATCTTAAAAAATAATAATCCATGTTTTCTCATCTCCAAATACTCCAGATAAGAGTGTAAAAGTACAGCACAAGAATTTCCATACGTTTGGCAGTTCCGTCCCTTTTTATTTCTCTGCTTCATTGGGTCTGGTTTTCTTGGTTAAAATGGTTCTCAAATGTTCTTTTCTCAAATGGTTCTCAAATGGTTCTTGCATAATATATATGTGTAAATATATAGACATATATATGTGTAATATATATATAAATATATACACAAATATATGTGTAAATCTACATACAAATATATGTGTAAATACATATAAATATATGTGTAAATATATATAGACATATGTAATATGTATAAATATACATATGAAGATATATGTGATTAGTATTACATATATATAGATGATGGCATTTTCAGTTTAGTTTCAGAGATTTTTTAATAGTTGAGGACTCTGACCCTCTTGGCAGCTCCTTTGAGAAACATAATATTCTTACATATATTCTACATTCCTACAGACATTTTGTCTCACATTCCTCATTCTGAGAAAAAAAGTGTCATAACTAACCCCATGACACTGAATGTCTTCAGTTTTCAGTCACTATTCTATAGGAAACTTTGAATCTTTTTAGAGTTGGCTTTTCAAAAAATGTAGTAAGTTTCTGAATTTGGGGAGATCACCTTTCAAAATTGATTAAGTTGTGTCATCTCGTTTTGTGCTTGTCTGGGCTGTGTGCACCTCCCTGGCACGGTTTTAACCTGTATGGCAGGTCCAGATTGCTCTGTTCATTTTTTGCCTTCAAAATTGGGGAAGAAGAAGATGATTCGTTTACATATTTCTCTGTGCTTCCATTTTTTCATAATTTCTACTCCATTTGCTGCTTTAAATTGTACCTCAAGAGGACAAGAGTGGAGAGATGATCTATCAGTCTGGTCTAGGTAGCAGGCTACATCATTACTGGATAATCTAAGTGTTCCATATTTTTTTCCTCGGTTTTTTATTGGAGGTGGAAAAATCATTTGTGCAATTCACAGCACTTTTTAAAATAGTGTATTTCTATTCTAGAGTCATATTAATGTTAAGATATTGATTCACGGAGTGTTAGATGCCACAGCCGCCCAATCTGTTATAAGGCAAAAAGAACCCAGCCTGCAGTAAAGAACAATTTAA
The DNA here is from genome assembly GCF_965194825.1 of Balaenoptera physalus. Lineage (NCBI taxonomy): Eukaryota > Metazoa > Chordata > Mammalia > Artiodactyla > Balaenopteridae > Balaenoptera > Balaenoptera physalus. Next base: position 35,857,494 of record NC_138898.1, read on the forward strand.
GTGTAGAAATAAGTGTGACATGGATGGGCAATCACAAAGAAGTAGGACTGCCCTGGCACTATTCTATTCCGTTTCTGCTTTATTTTTTGCAGGGGGCAGGTAGGGTGAGATGGGATTAATGCAGGTCTGCTTCGCTCAGGTAAATTGCTTTTCCTCTTGCCTCCACCCCACTGACATAAATTACAGCCTTATGGTATTCTCCAGGGCAGAGTTTTCTCACTGTTTCCCTGCCCTGCAAACTTCAAAGTGAACTTCTACCTAACTTGGGGGACCAATGCTCTAAATAAAACTTTTTAGATTTTATTGTGCATGCGAATCACCAATACTAGCTCCAGGAGAATGCAGCCTTGATGTGTATACAGACCCCTTGGGATCACGTTATAATATAGGTTCTGTTGCCATGAGTCTGGGGTGGGGCCTGAGATTCTGCATTTCCAACACATTCCCAGGTGTAGCTGCCTTTACCCACCGGCTTAAGGTCTTACACATTGAGTAGCAAGGCTCTAAGAATTCTCAATCACAACAGCAGAAAGCGGGACTAAGTTTAGGCCCCTTGCTAAGAAGTAGCACTAAAAGGAAAAACAAAACAAAACAACAAAACCTGTGTACAGGATGGCATTTGGATAGATTTTATCTGAAATGATGCCCTACATATTTTTTTCAAAGGCATTCTTTTCCCCCACAAGATGACTGGCAATTTTGTGTTCTAGCCACCCTCAGACATGAAAACACTTGGTTGCTTATCTTGTAAAATCTGCTCAGCTTGCTTGCTTGGGCATGTATGTAGTCAGTTTAGTCAAATACGTGTCAGTACATCTATGTGGATGGGGGAGCAGGTGCAAGCCCTTAACGTACTTTTAAAAAGTTTTAACACTTAAGTCAGTCCACTGAGTTGATCCCGTGTGATCTTAGTGCCAAGCGTCTGAGTTAAAAGTTTTCCCTTTGAAGGCAGCAAATAGATGTCATACATTTGAAGCATTTGTTTATACTAAAAATGATGCTTTATTTTTTTTTCAAGTTCTAAGACAGTTCACTCTACAGCACCATTGAGCCTAGAGGGTGATATAAAGCTTCCCAAGCTAGTATTTGACATTTGATTTAATGGATATTGGAATTTGTGATGCCACGGTTGGCTTCGAAGAAGGTGCTGAAGTGAATGGGCTCTGACTAGAAAAAGTTAAAGGAATTGATTTCCATCTGCAAAGGGGGTCAGCAAAGAAAGAATTTTGTCTTGGCCCCTCTTTTGTAGCAAAATGTCTTAGGACGGTCATCTGTTTAGTAGCCTCATTTTACTTTCTAAGGGAGCACTTTGAAGGTTTCTTACAAGCAACTCAGATTTGAATATTTGTTGAAGAAATGCTGAAATGAATGAATCCTAATCTCAAATACACTCTTTATATACATATATAATGTATACATATATCGATATAGATATACACACACACACAGATATATATATATACCTATGTTTTCTCTTGCAGATATGTGTACCCCAGGGGAAAAAAATCTTGGTTTGTTCCTGTCTGGGGTCCAAATGCTGAGTGTAGGGTGCCTAATTTTGTATCCATTGGATCTATCATTTCGTTTAGGTCTCCACACTTTGGACTGAGTCCCTCTGAGGTGCGTAAGCAGTGTGCCAGATATTGACTTGAACGCCACTTCCAGCCCGTGTTTGCCCTGCCTTCTGGGCCACACTCCGAGCAGTGCCAGGACTGCATTCTCGCTGCAGTGCGTGCCGGTGAGCAGCTCTCTCTGCAAGCCGCCCATTGCTGAAAGCTCCCCTCGTGAGGGGCAGGCTCTCATCTGGTCTGCATTTACACTGGAACTGCTTGGCCACAACACGATGAGAGAATAATTATTGAACTATTTTACTGTACAACTATTTCCAAATTGTTGATTCTTTATTGATTTCAGGAGGCAAGCTAATTGCCCCATGGCAACTTGATGTGAACATTTAATGAAGATCAGGAAACAGAGTTTATGAAAAGCTTTGTATAGTCACTGCAAAGTTTCAAGAACTGTTTTATACTTCCTGACAGTGCTGGGCCGAGCTTAATGGTTTGTTTTTATTACTTAAGAGTGTAAACCTTGCTTTAGCCCGGTGTGTGGAAACTATACCCTCATCCCACATTACGCATTTTCGAGTTGCTTTTTCCTCACTCCCAACTTCCTTTCCTGCCATCTACAATCAGGACTTTTTCTGTCTTAATTGTCTGAAAGCAAGTTTCTATCTTTGCACCCTGAGAACCTTAATACACACACACTCCTAAATAAGTGTCTGCATTGTTTCACTTTGTTTTGGGTGGAGTTTCTTTTCGGCACTTGGTTGCTAGACAACCAACCAGACAAAAGTTAAAGATTGAAAAGGCATTTTTAAAGATGTCGAATCTCGGCTGTTTTATCTTTGTCTTTATATGGAAGGCTTAGTTCTCTTACCAGGTTACCCTGGTCTTTTGTTGCCGAGATGGCTGGTAGAAGATTTGTTGAAGTTGAGCTCTTAAAGCATTAGCTGTTTGAGAACTTTCTTAAGTGTTGTTCCCATTTGCTGGAACATGCTTCCCACCTGGATGGACAAAAAAAGAGCCAGCTTAGTTTCCAAGGGTGTGTTTTAAATCACTAATAAAGTGAGTTCCAGCCCCCAGCTGCTTCAATTGTTGCAAGGCAAAGAGGTAGAGAAAAGATTGCTTTTTGAGGCAACATTCAGAAACACAAGACGTCAGTTTATGGAGAATCCTATCTCCATGAAGCTGCATTTGGTTTTTGGTAGATAACATTGGAAATGTTTTCAAAAATTCTTAAAAGTCTAATTCTAAATCAAAGTCACTTAAATCATCATCATTTCAGTAAGATGTTTCAGGTGCACATTATAAATACCCAATCTTTAAACATCTGCCAAGTTGGACGTGTGTTCACAAGTTCATCTTGCATGTGTACACAATTTGTAGCTGACGTGCTTGTGCTTTGCTCACTTCAGGTCTACCCTTTTCCCTCCTCCATCCTCTGAGATGCTGTCTCTCTGCCTCTCCTCTTCACAGGGTTCCCTGTGCTGTAATTCAGTCAAATCCATGGAAAACTTTACTAGCTTTACTGAATCATTTACAGGCAGGATTTCCTGGCATGGGAATCAAACAGGGATCCCCGAAGTTTGTTCGTCGTAGACTGTCTTGGAAATTAGGACCTTCTGAAGCCCGTCTGGCCTGTACATACCGATTTGATAAAATGTTCTCCTCTAAAGAAATCTTACTACTGACTTACTTAAACATTGCTCAGTCACTTGGCTTCACCAGTAAACCTACTGTCCTCACTAGCACATTTGTCTTGTCAATATTAGGAGGCACGACAATAATGATGCTTCAACGTCAAGGCCCTGAAATGAATCAGACTGCAAACCTCATGACAATCAAAGGGTGAGCTAAGCAAAAAGAAGAAAATAGGCCCAGGAGAAAATTCCAATATTTTCTAATCTCAAAGGATTTGCTCTGTGTTTAACTACCTGAAGATCACTTGGCTGAATAAAAGAAAATGGGGAGAACTGGAGAAGTTAAGCGTTGTTTGTGGTGAAAAGAAATACATATGTGAGTGAGATCAATGCAGCTTTTATGAGCAGAGGGGTGATTTTTAAATACCACCATCGCACAATAACTCCTTCCTTGGTGATGCTACAGAGTATTTTACCTGTGTAGAGAAGGCACAGAGGTGACTTTTGATACCTCCCTTTTTATTGAACTGTGGAGAAACTGAAAAAGAGTTTCAGTTTTGTTACCTGAAAAAGAGCTGAAGACTAAGAATTCTAGAATCCTCTTACCAACAATAGCAACCCAAAGGAAAATATATTTCTGCCTTGTTGGGGAATAACATCTAAGTGAACTCTAGATCCTCTTTCTCTTTTGTGAGCACCTTTTATACCTGAATATCACTTTCACTGACTGGGTCAGGTTGAGGCCAGGATGGTCCTTTGTACCTTGGTGTACTCATGAGTTCGCTAAGATACTGTTAAGGATGTGGCATGAAGGAGCAGAGAGGGAGTTGCCAGATACTCCCAAAATACAGGTGCATTCTCATAACATGGGGGGTACAGTGTCTCAAGGATCCCCCCTTCCTAGAACCACATATTATGTACCATTTCTAGGAAGTTCAGGGAGATGGTGGTGTTTCAGCCCCAGTGGTGTAAAAATAGGAGCCTCCCTCCATAGCAGCTGTTGCCAAAACACAACTCTCTCAAAGCTCCTGCCAAGTGGATCTGTGGGGGTTTGACTTCTGGGTCCCGAAGGACATCACAGGCTGTCCAGTGATGAGGTAAGTCAAGCGGTGGTCCTTGTTTAGCAGGAGTGGAAATTGATATATTTATTTTGTCCCCATCACTTACCTAATCTTCAAAAAACCAATTAGAATTTTCCTATACTTCTATTTTACATTCAGCTCTCCCTCTGTCTCTCTTTCTCTCTCTCTCTCTCTTTCTCCCTTCCTCTGGGTACCAGGACAGTCTGGGAGATGAGGAAATGCATTTGGGAAAGAGGAGCTAGAAAAGCTAACCTGATCTGATACAAAAGGAGAAGGAATTGGTCCTATGTTGTCACCAATCTGGGAGTTTGCTGAACCGAAGTGTAACTCTGCTGAAGGTCTCTTCTGAGACGCCAGCTTGGACAGGGAACACAATCCTATCGTGATTTCCTTTTTTTCCAGGGTTGTAGGACTGAGTTTGGGGAAAGGAGTAACGCCACAGCCTTTCCTCGTGGAAAATGCTCATGGTGGGGGAGGAATTGCTCTGCTCCTCTCCATAACCCAGCCTATGGGATGCTAGGGGGAAGGGCCGCCAGTCAGGCAGGTGGGGGTGGGGTGAGGTGGGAGGGAGCTGGCAGCCAATTGCCCGTCAGCAGAGTATAAGCACAGACCAAAGTGCTTCTGCTTTGCAGGGAGAAGCCATGATTCATTTGATTTTAATTTTGACATTAGCATTTTTCTCATGACTCACTGATAATTTCATGTGAAATTTCAAAGGCTGAAACAGTTATTTACTTTTTAGGAACTTAAAACATTCACCAGGTGGAATACACTTTGCCCCCTCTGAAACGGAAGATGGACTAATGCTTCAATTAAAAAAACAAAGGCAAGGGGGCATTTTGCAGACCCTTCTCCTCCTGGGTCCCGCTGGCTCCTCTTCCCCAGCACATCTTCTCTCTAACATTGACCAACTGTCAGGCAGCTTGTCTCATCTTCATGTTTCTTTTATCTTGAATTCTTTTCACCACTATATGGAATGTTACTGTAGGTATTTTTTAAAAGATGTTTCTTTATCAAGTTGAAGAAACCCTTCTCTATTCCTGTGTTTTGAGAGTTTTTAACATGCAGAAGAGATGCATTTTATGCTTCAATTGCTGAGATCACATGATTTTTCTCCTTTCCTCTGTTAATGTGGTAGATTACACTGATTGATTTTCAAAATTTCAACCAGCCTCGCCTCGTTGGAATAATCCCTACTTGGTAATGGTATAATACTTTTTATACATTGCTGAATTCTGTCTGCTAATATATTATTAAGGATGTGTACATCCATATTCATGAGAAATATTGGTCTGCCTTTTTCTCTTTTTGGTACTATTTTTTTGTCTGGTTTTGTTATAAGGTAATACTGGCTTCATAGAATGAATTAGGAAGTGTTCTCTCTTCTTGAATTTTCTGGAAGAGATTGTATAAAATCGGCATTAATTCTCCTTTGACCATTTGGTAAAATTCTTCAGTGAAACCATCTGGGTTGAAGATTTCTTTTTTGGAGAAGTTTTAAATTATGAATTCAATTTCAATTTTTAAAATAATTATAGGGCTACTCAAATTATCTATTGCATATTGAGTGATTTATGTTAGTTTGTACTTCTCAAGGAATTGGTCCATTTAAATTGTCAACTTTATGTGTAGAGTTGCTTGTAATATTCCTTTATTATCCTTTTGAAGTCTGCAGGGTTTGCCATGATATCTTCTGTTTCATTCCAGATATTTTTAATTGTGTCTTCTCTCTTTTATTTTCTGTCAGACTTACTTTGTAGAGTTTATTGATCTTTTCAAAGAACCAAATTTTTTGTTCATTGATTCTCTATTTTTTTCCTGTTTTCAATTTTTACTAATTTCTGTTCTTTGTTATTTCCTTCCTTCTTCCTATTTGGGTTTATTTTTGCTCTTTGTTGTCTATGCTCTTGAGGTGAGAGCTTAGTTTATTGATTTGAGACTTTTCTTCGTTCTTCATGTAAGCATCTGGTGCTACAAATTTCCCTCTCAACATTTCTTTATCTGTGTCTCACAAATTTTGATATGTTTTATTTTAATTTTCATTCTACTGTTTTCAATGAGACTTCCTCGTTGACCTGTGGATTATTTAGAAGTATGTTTTTTAGTTTCCAAGTGTTTGAATATTTTCACTTTGCCTTTCTGCTATTGATTTCTAGTTTGATTGCATTATGGTCATAGAACATACTGTATTTGATTTCAAATATTTTAAATTTGTTAGCATTTGTTCTATTGCCAAAATTTGGTCTATCTTGGTATATGCTATGTGAGTACTTGAAAATGTGAATTCTGCTGTCATTGTGTGGAGTGTTCTGTGAATGTCTTTAGATCTTAAACCTTGTTGGTTGATGGTGGTGTTGAATTCTTCTCTGTCTTTGACTTTCTGTCTAGTTATTCTATCAAGTGTTGAGAGACGGGAGTTGAGATATTCAACTATAGTTGTGGATTTGTTGATTTTTCCTTTCAGGTCTATCAATTTTTGCTTCACATGTATATCATAGGCATAAAATATACTGCATCATATATCTTTTTCCATTCCTAACTAAGGTGAAGAAATCTTACCTCCCTGAATGTCACTTTACTCATCCCCATTTGTAATACAGATGTTTCAAATATTTCCTCTACAGTCATTGACAATCACATTAGACAATGTTACAATTGCTACTTTAAATATTGAACATTATTCAGAAAAATCAAGGAGAAGGAAAGTCTTGTGCTTAACCCATATATTTCCTCTTTCTGTGGACTTTCTTCCTTACTGATGTTCAAGAGTCCTTTTATCATTTCCCTTCTGTTTACAGTGCTGGCTGGGGAGGGGTCTGGATGAACCCTCACCCTGGAGCTGCTGCTGCCCATGGGGAAGGAGGAGGGGAGCTCCCTGTTGGCCTTGGCAATGGCTGCAAGTCCACCACAGAGCAGGGCAGCCAGGCCAGCACTAGTCCCACACCGCGTGAGCAGCCAGGACTCTTCTTTAGCTATTCTTTCAAAGTAGATCTGCTGGCAATAAATTCTTAGTTTTTCTTCATCTAAGAATGTCTAAAGTTTCCCCTTCATTCTTAAAGGATATTTTCACTGGGTATAAGATTCAGAGTTGGCAGTTCTTTTTCCTTCAGCACTTAAAAAAATCTTCTGCCCCTTCCTTCTGGCTTCCATAGCTTCTGGTGAGAAATATACTGCCATTTGAATTGTTTTTCTCCTCTAAGGGATACCTCATTTCTCTCCAGCTACTTTCAAGATTTTGTCTTTAGTTGTCAGAAGTTTGACTATGATGTGTCTTGGAATGGGTTTCTTTGGCTTTTTTTCTGTTTGAGTTTCACTCAGCTTCTTGAATCTACTGGATCCCACCAACCTCCCTTTTTTTGCCAGATTTAGGAAATTTTTTTGCCATTATTTGTTTGGGTACGTTTTTCAGCCTCATCTTCTTTCTCCTTTTCTTCTAGGACTTCGATGACAGGGTCTTTTGTTATAGTTCCACATACCCCTGAGACTGTTCATTTCTTCCAGTCTATTTCCTCTCTGTTTGGATTGGATAATTTCTATTGTTCTATTCAAGTTCATTGATTCTTTCCTCTGCCTTGTTTCTTCTTATGTTGAGCCCATCCACTGAGCTTTTTAATATCAGTTATTTTCGTTTTTTAGTTCTAAATTTTCCACTTGGTTTTCTCTCATGTCTTCTATTTCTTTGCTGAAATTTTCTATTAATCATTTATTTCAGGTATGTTTATAAATGTTCATTGGGGCAGCTTTATGATGGCTGTTTTAAAATCCTTGTCAGAGAATTCTAGCATCTGTATCATCTTGGGGCAGCATCTGATGACTGTATTTTCTCATTCAGTTTGAGCTCCTCCTGGTTCTTGGTATAAAAAGTGAGTTTTTAAAAATTGAAACCCAGACAGTTTCGGTGTGTTATAAGATTCTAGATCTTATTCAAATCTCGTGTTGTAGCAGCCCTCCTCTGACAGTGCTCTGGTGGGTGAAGGTGGGGGGTGCCACCACCTTACTGCTGGGTGAGGTGGGAGTCCAGGTTGTCCCCTCTGCCTCCACTGACACCCAGGGGGTGAGGGGCTCTTTGTTGTTGTTGGCTGGGGTGGGATTTCAGGGTCCCCGTATGGCTTCCACTAATGCTGTGGGTTGGGGTGTTCTTGTTACCACTTAATGTTGGTGAAAATCCTGCCTCTCCATTAGGCCTCCTCTGACAAACCCTGGGGGAGAGAGGATTGGAGGCCCTGATTTCAACCTGCCAAGGGTGGATGTCTAGGCTTTCCACTTGGCCTTCGCTGGTGGAGGTAGGGGTTGGGCTGCAGTTTTTTTCTGTGTTGCTTGGCTGGAGTAGACTGGTTGTTATCTAAAAGTCTTTTACCTTTCTAGACTACCCCATTCCTTATCCTTTGGCCAGAGAGAGCAGGCTTTCCTTTGGGTTTTTTTTTTTTTTTTTTTTTCATCTATGGTGTTGGTAGGGTGCCACTTCTCCAATATTCAGGCTGGAATACATGAAGTGCCGAGAAACCTCAGGGAACTTACCACCTACGGTCTTCAGGTCCCAAGGCCTCTAGATGGCCTGTCTTCTTCTTATCACCTTTAGGATCTTCTTTTTTTTTTTTTTAAACATCTTTATTGGAGTATAATTGCTTTACAATGGTGTGTTAGTTTCTGCTTTATAACAAAGTGAATCAGTTATACATATACATATGTTCCCATATCTCTTCCCTCTTGCATCTCCCGCCCTCCCACCCTCCCTATCCCACCCCTCTAGGTGGTCACAAAGCACAGAGCTGATCTCCCTGTGCTATGTGGTTGCTTCCCATTAGCTATCTATTTTACATTTGGTAGTGTATATATGTCCATGCCACTCTCTCACTTTGTCACATCTTACCCTTCCCCCTCCCCATATCCTCAAGTCCATTCTCTAGTAGGTCTGTGTCTTTATTCCCGTCTTGCCACTAGGTTCTTCATGACCTTTTTTTGTTTCCCCTTAGATTCTGTATATATGTGTTAGCATCCTGTATTTGTTTTTCTCTTTCTGACTTACTTCACTCTGTATGACAGACTCTAACTCCATCCACCTCACTACAAGTAACTCCATTTCGTTTCTTTTTATGGCTGAGTAATATTCCATTGTATATATGTGCCACATCTTCTTTATCCAGTCATCTGATAATGGACATTTAGGTTGCTTCCATGTCCTGGATATTGTAAATAGAGCTGCAATGAACATTGTGGTACATGACTCTTTTTGAGTTACGGTTTTTTCAGGGTATATGCCCAGTAGTGGGATTGCTGGGTCGTATGCTAGTCCTATTTTTAGTTTTTGAAGGAACCTCCATACTGTTCTCCATAGTGGTTGTATCAATTTACATTCCCACCAACAGTGCAAGAGTGTTCCCTTTTCTCCACACCCTCCCCAACATTTATTGTTTGTAGATTTTTTGATGATGGCCATTCTGACCGGTGTGAGATGATATCTCATTGTAGTTTTGATTTGCATTTCTCTAATGATTAATGATGTTGAGCATTCTTTCATGTGTTTGTTGGCAATCTGTATATCTTCTTTGGAGAAATGTCTATTTAGGTCTTCTGCCCATTTTTGGATTGGGTTGTTTGTTTTTTTGTTATTGAGCTGCATGAGCTGCTTGTAAATCCTGGAGATTAATCCTTTGTCAGTTGCTTCATTTGCAAATATTTTCTCCCATTCTGAGGATTGTATTTTGGTCTTGTTTATGGTTTCCTTTGCTGTGCAAAAGCTTTTAAGTTTCATTAGGTCCCATTTGTTTATTTTTGCTTTTATTTCCATTTCTCTAGGAAGTGGGTCAAAAAGGATCTTGCTGTGATGTATGTCATAGAGTGTTCTGCCTATGTTTTCCTCTAAGAGTTTGATAGTGTCTGACCTTACATTTAGGTCTTTAATCCATTTTGAGTTTATTTTTCTGTATGGTGTTAGGGAGTGTTCTAATTTTCATACTTTTACATGTACCAGTTTCTCCAGCACCACTTATTGAAGAGGCTGTCTTTTCTCCACTGTATATGCTTGCCTCCTTTATCAAAGATAAGGTGACCATATGAGCGTGGGTTTATCTCTGGGCTTTCTATCCTGTTCCATTGATCTATGTTTCTGTTTTTGTGCCAGTACCATATTGTCTTGATTACTGTAGCTTTGTAGTATAGTCTGAAGTCCGGGAGCCTGATTCCTCCAGCTCCATTTTTCGTTCTCAAGATTGCTTTGGCTATTTGGGGTCTTTTGTGTTTCCATACAAATTGTGAAATTTTTTGTTCTAGTTCTGTGAAAAATGCAAGTGGTAGTTTGACAGGGATTGCATTGACTCTGTAGATTGCTTTGGGTAGTAGAGTCATTTTTCACAATGTTGATTCTTCCAATCCAAGAACATGGTATATCTCTCCATCTATTTGTATCATCTTGAATTTCTTTCATCAGTGTCTTATAATTTTCTGCATACAGGTCTTTTGTCTCCTTAGGTAGGGTTTATTCCTAGATATCTTATTCTTTTTGTTGCAATGGTAAATGTGAGTGTTTTCTTAATTTCACTTTCAGATTTTTCATCATTAGTGTATAGGAATGCAAGAGATTTCTGTGCATTAATTTTGTATCCTGCTACTTTTCCAAATTCATTGATTAGCTCTAGTAGTTTTCTGGTAGCATCTTTAGGATTCTCTATGTATAGTATCATGTCATCTGCAAACAGTGACAGCTTTACTTCTTCTTTTCCGATTTGGATTCCTTTTATTTCTTTTTCTTCTCTGATTGCTGTGGCTAACATTTCCAAAACTATGTTGAATAATAGTGGTGAGAGTGGGCAACCTTGTCTTGCTCCTGATCTTAGTGGAAATAGTTTCAGTTTTTCACCATTGAGAATGATGTTGGCTGTGGGTTTGTCATATATGGCCTTTATTATGTTGAGGAAAGTTCCCTCTATGCCTACTTTCTGCAGGGCTTTTATCATAAATGGGTGTTGAATTTTGCTGAAAGCTTTCTTTGCATCTATTGAGATGATCACATAGTTTTTCTCCTTCAGTTTGTTAATATGGTGTATCACATTGATTGATTTGCGTATATTGAAGAATCCTTGCATTCCTGGAATAAACCCCACTTGATCATGGTGTATGATCCTTTTAATGTGCTGTTGGATTCTGTTTGCTAGCATTTTGTTGAGGATTTTTGCATCTATGTTTATCACTGATATTGGCCTGTAGTTTTCTTTCTTTGTGACATCCTTGTCTGGTTTTGGTATCAGGGTGATGGTGGCCTCGTAGAATGAGTTGGGGAGTGTTCCTCCCTCTGCAATATTTTGGAAGAGTTTGAGAAGTATAGGTGTTAGCTCTTCTCTAAATGCTTGATAGAATTCGCCTGTGAAGCCATCTGGTCCTGGGCTTTTGTTTGTTGTAAGATTTTTAATCACAGTTTCAATTTCAGTGCTTGTGATTGGTCTGTTCATATTTTCTATTTCTTCCTGGTTCAGTCTCAGCAGGTTGTGCATTTCTAAGAATTTGTCCATTCCTTCCAGGTTGTCCATTTTATTGGCATAGAGTTGCTTGTAGTAATCTCTCATGAACGTTTGTATTTCTGCAGTGTCAGTTGTTACTTCTCCTTTTTCATTTCTAATTCTATTGATTTGAGTCTTCTCCCTTTTTTTCTTGATGAGTCTGGCTAATGGTTTATCAATTTTGTTTACCTTCTCAAAGAACCAGCTTTTAGTTTTATTGATCTTTGCTACTGTTTCCTTCATTTCTTTTTCATTTATTTCTGATCTAATCTTTATGATTTCTTTCCTTCTGCTAACTTTGGGGTTTTTTTCTTCTTTCTCTAATTGCTTTAGGTGCAAGGTTAGGTTGTTTATTTGAGATATTTCCTGTTTCTTGAGGTAGGCTTGTATTGCTATAAACTTCCCTCTTAGAACTGCTTTTGCTGCATCCCATAGGTTTTGGGTCGTTGTGTTTCCATTGTCATTTGTTTCTAGGTATTTTTTGATTTCCCCTTTGATTTCTTGAGTGATCACTTCATTATTAAGTAGTGTATTGTGTAGCCTCCATGTGTTTGTATTTTTTACAGATCTTTTCCTGTAATTGATATCTAGTCTCATAGCATTGTGGTCGGAAAAGATACTTGACACGATTTCAATTTTCTTAAATTTACCAAGGCTTGATTTGTGACCCAAGATATGATCTATCCTGGACAATGTTCCATGAGCACTTGAGAAAAATGTGTATTCTGTTGTTTTTGGATGGAATGTCCTATAAATATCAATTAAGTCCATCTTGTTTAATGTATCATTTAAAGCTTGTGTTTCCTTATTTATTTTCATTTTGGATGATCTGTCCATTGGTGAAAGTGGGATGTTAAAGTCCCCTACTATGATTGTGTTACTGTCAATTTCCCCTTTTATGGCTGTTAGTATTTGCCTTATGTATTGAGGTGCGCCTATGTTGGGTGCATACATATTTACAGTTGTTATATCTTATTCTTTGATCGATCCCTTGATCATTATATAGTGTCCTTCTTTGTGTCTTGTAATATTCTTTATTTTAAAGTCCATTTTGTCTGATATGAGAATTGCTACTCCAGCTTTCTTTTGATTTCCATTTGCATGGAATATGTTTTTCCATCCCCTCACTTTCAGTCTGTACGTGTCCCTAGGTCTGAAGTGGGTCTCTTGTAGACAGCATATATATGGGTCTTGTTTGTGTATCCATTCAGGCAGTCTGTGTCTTTTGGTGGGAGCATTTAATCCATTTACATTTAAGGTAATTATCAATATGTATATTCCTATTCCCATTTTCTTAAATGTTTTGGGTTTGTTATTGTAGGTGTTTTCCTTCTCTTGTGTTTCTTGCCTAGAGAAGTTCCTTTAGCATTTGTTGTAAAGCTGGTTTGGTGGTGCTGAACTCTCTCAGCTTTTGCTTGTCTGTAAAGGTTTTAATTTCTCCATCACATCTGAATGAGATCCTTGCTGGGTAGAGTAATCTTGGTTGTAGGTTTTTCCCTTTCATCACTTTAAATATGTCCTGCCACTCTCTTCTGGCTTGCAGAGTTTCTGCTGAAAGATCAACTGTTAACCTTATGGGGATTCCCTTGTGTGGTATTTGTTTTTTTTCCCTTGCTGCTTTTAATATGTTTTCTTTGTATTTAATTTTTGATAGTTTGATTAATATGTGTCTTGGCATGTTTCTCCTTGGATTTATCCTGTATGGGACTCTGTGCTTCCAGGACTTGATTAACTATTTCCTTTCCCATATTAAGGAAATTTTCAACTATAATCTCTTCAAATATTTTCTCAGTCCCTTTCTTTTTCTCTTCTTCTTCTGGGACCACTATAATTCGAATGTTGGTGTGTTTAATGTTGTCCCAGAGGTCTCTGAGACTGTCCTCAGTTCTTTTCATTCTTTTTTCTTTATTCTGCTCTGCAGTAGTTATTTCCACTATTTTACCTTCCAGGTCACTTATCTGTTCTTCTGCCTCAGTTATTCTGCTATTGATCCCCTCTAGAGAATTTTTAATTTCATTTATTGTGTTTTTCATCATTCCTTGGTTCCTCTTTAGTTCTTCTAGGTCCTTGTTAAATGTTTCTTGCATTTTGTCTATTCTATTTCCAAGATTTTGGATCATCTTTACTATCATTATTCTGAATTCTTTTTCAGGTAGGCTGCTTATTTCCTCTTCATTTTTTAGGTCTGGTGTGTTTTTACCTTGCTCCTTCATCTGCTGTGTGTTTTTCTGTCTTCTTATTTTGCTTATCTTACTGTGTTTGGGGTCTCCTTTTCCCAGGCTGCAGGTTTGTAATTCCTGTTGTTTTTGGAATCTGTCCCCAGTGGCTAAGGTTGGTTCAGTGGGTTGTGTAGGCTTCCTGGTGGAAGGGACTAGTGCCTGTGTTCTGGTGGATGAGGCTGGATCTTGTCTTTCTGGTGGGCAGGTCCACATCTGGTGGTGTGTTTTGGGGTGTCTGTGGCCTTATTATGATTTTAAGCAACCTCTCTGCTAATGGATGTGGCTGTGTTCCTGTCTTGCTAGTTGTTTGGCATAAAGTGTCCAGCGCTATAGCTTGCTGGTCATTGAGTGAAGCTGGGTCTTGGTGTTGAGATGGAGATCTCTGGGAGTTTTTTGCCATTTGGTATTACGTGGAGCTGGGAGGTCTCTTGTGGATCAGTGTTCTGAAGTTGGCTCTCCCACCTCAGAGGCACAGCCCTGATGCCTGGCTGGAGCACCAAGAGTCTTTCATCCACATGGCTCAGAATAAAAGGGAGAAAAAATAGAAAGAAAAAAGAAAGAGGATAAAATAAAATAAAGTAAGATAAAATAAAATAAGGTTATTAAAATAAAAAATAATTTTTAAGAAAAAAGAGAAAAAAATATTTTTAAGTAAAAAAAAAAGCAAACAAAAACGGATGGACAGAACCCTAGGACAAATGGTGAAAGCAAAGCTATACAGACAAACTCTCACACAGAAGCATACCCATACACACTCACAAAAAGAGTAAAATGGGGAAAAATAATATATCTTGCTCCCAAAGTCCACCTCCTCAATTTGGGATGATTCGTTGTCTATTCAGGTATTCCACAGATGCAGGTACATCAAGTTGTTTGTGGAGCTTTAATCTACTGCTTCTGAGGCTGCTGGGAGAGATTTCCTTTTCTCTTCTTTTTTCATACAGCTCCTGGGTTTCAGCTTTGGATTTGGACCCGCCTCTGCGTGTAGGTCGCCTGAGGGCGTCTGTTCTTGCTCACACAGGACGGGTTTAAAGGAGCAGCTGCTTCGGGGGCTCTGGCTCACTCAGGCCGGGGGCGAGGGAGGGGTATGGATGCGGGGCGAGCCTGCAGCGTCAGAGGCCGGCGTGACGTTGCAGCAGCCTGAGGCATGCCATGCGTTCTCCAGGGGAAGTTGTCCCTGGATCACGGGAGCCTGACCGTGGCGGGCTGCACTGGCTCCTGGGAGGGGCAGTGTGGATAGTGACCTGTGCTCGCACACAGGCTTTTTGGTGGCAGCAGCAGCAGCCTTAGCGTCTCATGCCCGTCTCTGAGGTCCGCGCTGATAGCCGCGGCTCACGCCCGTCTCTGGAGCTCCTTTAGGCGGTGCTCTGAATCCCCTCTCCTTGCGCACCAGGAAACAAAGAGGCACGAAAAAGTCTCTTGCCTCTTCGGCAGCTCCAGACCTTTTCCCGGACTCCCTCCGGGCTAGCTGTAGTGCGCTAACTCCTTCAGGCTGTGTTCACGCCGCCAACCCCGGTCCTCTCCCTGGGATCTGACCTCTGAAGCCCGAGCCTCCCAGCCCCCGCCCGCCCCGGCAGGTGAGCAGACAAGCCTCTTGGGCTGGTGAGTGCTGGTCGGCACCGATCCTCTATGTGGGAAACTCTCTGCTTTGCCCTCCGCACCCCTGTTGCTGCGCTCTCCTCCGTGGCTCCGAAGCTTCACCCCTCTGCCACCCGCAGTCTCCGCCCGCGAAAGGGCTTCCTAGTGTGTGGAAATCTTTCCTCCTTCACAGCTCCCTCCCACTGGTGCAGGTCCCATCCCTATTCTTTTGTGTCTGTTGTTTCTTTTTTCTTTTCCCCTACCCAGGTACGTGTGGAGTTTCTTGCCTTTTGGGAGGTCTGACGTCTTTTGCCAGCGTTCAGTGGGTGTTCTATAGGAGCAGTTCCACGTGTAGATGTATTTCTGATGTATCTGTGGGGAGGAAGGTGATCTCTGCGTCCTACTCTTCCTCCATCTTCTCCTAAATCTAGGATCTTCATATATTTGTTTTTAGTTTAGTTGTTTTTAGTTGAACTTAGCAGAAGGACTAAGTAGAAGGATGGCTACTCCATCTTCCTGGAAACAGAAATCCCAGCAGGTAGGTTTCATTCAATCTCTAAATGCCCTTACAAATTTTCAGATCAAAGGTGATACATTATTTCAGTTTTCTAGAGGGAAAAATTGAGACACTTAGAGGTAATTTACCTGATCAAAGTTTGTTAGAAACGTGGCCTTGGCTTGAAGTAAAACCTTGGAATTTTAAACAGTTATTTTTTTGCGTTTCCTTTTTCTTTTTTTGTTTGTTAGAAAGAAAAACACTGGGAATAGGTGTGGTGGGGGTGAGGTAGGAAGGAATAGTTACCAAAGAGAAGACTAAAGGATTACTTTTTGGCTTGGAAGCAGCAACTGTTTAGAATTACAAAGGTAGGACTTTTCAGGGGGATTCAACTGAACTTTAAAATGTTGTTAATTTCCACAGATTGATTATATGATCTTCATAGTTACTCATTTATGTCTCATCTTGTAAATGAGTGACTTTGATTATTCACACTGTATCCTGACGCTTAAGAGACATTTAGTAATCACTACTACTTCCTTGATTAAAGATTTGCATAGAAATGGGAAGGATGGGGAAAATCACCACTTTGCAGTGATGAAAGTTGGTAATACTTTCGTCTGAACACTTTTGGTCCTGTAAGTTCTCTAGATTGCTTAGTATTTCAAAAACGATTTTGGACTACTCTCTTAAAACCCATTATCTAGAGTTCTTGAAAGGTTTCCAACACAGCAAAGGCAATGATGAGCTCAGAGAATTACCTTTCCTAAGCAAAATTCCCTAATTCTAATATATTTCCTATTAGAGCTTTCAGAAGCCCTCTTTCCCTATTTTAGTTTTGATTGCTACCACCATTCTTCAAAACTTCCTGAGTCTAAAGTCAAGAGGGGATAAGAGATGGGAAGGACCTTTTAAGAACAGTGAAGTGGACTATCTCCTTGATCATTTTGTGGCCATTTTGGTTCATCCAGTTCTTATGGGTTCAGATTGGCATACATTGCAGGAAGAGCAAAAATGCATAAGTAATTTTATTTTATTTTATTTTATTTGGCTGTGCCACGCGGCATGCAGGATCTTAGTTCCCTGACCAGGGATTGAACTCCTGCCTCCTGCAGTAGAAGCACGGACTCTTAACCACTGGACCGCCAGGGAAGTCCGAAAATGCATAAGTTCTTAAAAAGAATATAGGGGCACAGCAGAGGGTGGTTGGCAGGGAAGAATATGTATAGTCATTCCTATGGAAAATTCTCTTTGCTTCCAAGAATAGTCAAGAGTTATAACGGTTCTGGTTTCACCCAGAGATTTGGGGTTCTACCTGGGGTACTTACTATTTGTGTCTGTCTTCAATTCTGTCCCCTGGTCTTCCCACAGAACTTGATGGGAAAAATATCTCTCTGAAGGCAGCAATTTCTAGGCTTTTGTAGACATTTTAGCTACCGAGATTTTTTTTTTCCTAAGTTGTTCATGGTGTGTTCCAGCCCCTCAGCTATAGAACTGGCTTCATTGATGCTTTCAAAGTTGTTTCAGGTGGTGCATGATGCTCTTTTTTTCCCTTTCATTGCCAGGGAAAGCAACAGGTCTTGTTCCCTATGCTTCCTTTGTGTGAAGCACAGACCATTTTCTGCTTGAGGAAGGGAAAAATGGATGATAACATTTATCCCCTGCTTTCTCTTTTCTTATTCCTATATATCCTTCCTTCATGAAAAAATAAAACAGTCATTCATAAGCTTCCTGGCCAGAGAGAAACCTTATATCCTATGAACTTGTCAGGAGGCAGGCTTGGAGTTTAGGGGCAACTGAGAAGTCTCAGTTACAAGTTTGCATTTGTTTCCATGAGGCTAATTGTCACCTCCACAAATCAGTCCCCAGAAGGAATAAATGCATTTCCCCCTGATAAGAGAAGGGGTATAAGAAAATGGGGGTTGGGTATTAGCCCTTTCACAGGAACTGACTGGGCCTCTGACAGTCATCTGAGATCTACTACCAAGCAGGTGGGGGTACACAAAGACTTTACATTGGCATTGACTGCTGTGAGGATGGCTGTTATTCCCTCTAACTTCAGAAAAGTTGCTTCATTAGGGTATTAGAGTTGGGAAGTACCGAGGGTCACAAGTCTGAGTGGGTTTTGTTTGTGTGGTTGGTTGGTTGGTTGGTTGGTTGTTTTTATGTTTTACAGTCTTCCATTTGAAGTTTTTCATTTGGAGATAATGTTTTCTCTCAAGAGCCATCAATCTGGGTGAATGCATGGAATTCAGGAAGGCATCTATCCAAGTGGCTTCACTCCTTCTACAGAATGCAGAGCTACTGCTGAGAGCTGCAATCAGAAAGAAACACTTAGAAAGATGTAAAAATATTTCAGAATAACTTCTTAGAAAGTATTAGAAGTCCTTTCAAATCTAAATCACTTGCTCTTATATTTTCTAATGAATCAGAGTATATTGTGTTAACAAAAGAATATCTCATTTCAACATTCATTTCTGTATTTCAATATGAATTTGGATAGTTTGTGTCATTTTTACATGCCACTTACCCTTGTCCTGTACGAGAAGGCATGTTAAAAATTTGCAAAGGGATAGTCAAGAGGGCAGAGTGGAAAGACCCTGAGCTCACCTCCTCTCATGAGCCCACCAAAATCACAACTATCTGCAGATGACCATCGATGAAAAAGACCAGAACATACCAGAATCTACAACTAAAGACATAAAGATGGAACCACAACGAGATGGGTAGGAGGGGCGGACTCATGATAGAATCAAATCCCATACCCACAGGTGGGCAACATACAAACTGGAGACTAATTACAGAGGTTCTCCCACAGGAGAGAGAGTTCAGAGCCCCACGTTGGGCTCCCCAGCCCAGGGGTTCTGCACTGGGAAGACAAGCCCCCATTTGGCTTTGAAGACCTGTGGGGTTTAATTTTGGGAGTCCCAAAGGACTGGGGGAAATAAAGACTTCACTCTTAAAGTGTGCACACAGAATCTCATGCCCACTGGGACCCAGTACAAAAACAGTAATTTGATAGGAGCCTGGGCCGGACCTACCTGCTGGTCTTGGAGAGTCTCCCAGAGGGACGGAGTTGGGGGAGGTGGCTGAGACTCACCCTGGTGACGTAGACATTGGTGTCAACCATATTTGGGAGGTTTCTACTGTGTGAACACTGGTGCAGTTATGCACCATCGTGGGATCCACCCTCTAGTTCATTAGCACCAAGACCTGGCCCTACTCAACAGCCTATAGGCACCAGTGTTGGGATGCCTCAGGCCATACAACTAATTGGGTAGGGACACAGCCCAACCCATCAGCAGACAGGTTGCCTAAAGACTTCCTAAGCCCACAACCACGTCTAGACATGCCCCTACCCACCAGAGGGCCAAGACCCAGCCCCATCCACCAGGGGACAGGCACTGACCCTGCCCTCCAGAAAGCCTGCACTAGCCTCTAGACCAACCTCATCCACCAGGGGGCAGACACCAGATGCAAGAAAACCACAATCCCACAGCCTACGGATCCAGCACACCCACAGCAGGCCAGAGCTTACCCTGGGACCAACTGGGCCCCAGCCCTTCCCACTAGCCAGCCAACACAAGCTTTGGGACACCTAAGACCCCATACCCAACTGTGTCAAGAGCTGGGCTCTGTCCTCCCCACCCTCCCACCCCCATTGATCTGACACCAGCTCTAAGAACCCTGGGCCTTGCAGCCAGACTCCAAGACCCAGTTCTACCTTCTAGTAGTCTGCCACTAACCCCAGGACCTGCCTCCACCCACCAGTGGGAGGGCAACAGCCCTGGAGTCTTCTGGACCCTGACTCAACCCACCAGTGAGCCAGCACTAGCCCTGGAGTCCCCTGGGGTTCTGCAATCAGCCATTCATGACCAGGCCTTGCTAACCAACAGCCAGCAGCATCAACATAAGGCACGGCCTGGCAACCAACCAGACTATGGTCCAAATAAGCCTACCAGATCATGCCCGTAGTCAGCTTGCTACAATAGAAGGACCCATACAGCCCTCTTAGGGGAACCCCTAGAGCATATAGCTTGGATGACAAGAGGGGAGTGCACTGCTAGGACACATAGGACATCTCCTATAGCAGGCCACTTCTACTCTCCTTCTCAAACTATTACAAAAAAATTACAGAGGAATATTTCCAAACTCATTATACGAGGCCAGAATCACCCTGATACCAAAAGCAGACAAAGATATCATAAAAAAAAATTACAGGCCAATATCACTGATCAATATAGATGCAAAAAGTTCTCAACAAAATATTATCAAACCAAATCCAACAATACAGTGAAAGGATCATACACCATGATCAAGTGGGATTTATCCCAGGGATATAAGGATTTTTCAATATCCGCAAATCAATCAACACGATACACCACGTTAACAAATTGAAGAATAAAAACCATATGATCATCTCAATAGATGCAGAAGATTTTGACAAAATTCAACATCCATTTACGATAAAAACTCTCCAGAAAAGTGGGCATAGAAGGAAAATACCTCAACATAATAAAGGCAATGTATGACAAACCCACAGCTAACATCATACTCAATGGTGAAAAGCTGAAATCATGTCCTCTAAGATCAGGAACAAGACAAGAATACCCACTCTCGCCACTTATATTCAACATAGTTTTGGAAGTCCTAGCCATAGCAATTAGAGAAGAAAAAGAAATAAAAGGAATCCAAATTAGAAAGAAGTAAAACTGTCAATGTTTGCAGATGACATGATACTATACATAGACAATCCTAAAGACACCGGCAGAAAACTACTAGAGCTCATCAATGAATTCTGTAAAGTTACAGGATATAACATTAATATACAGAAATGTGTTGCATTTCTATACACTAACAACAAACTATTAGAAGGAGAAATTGAGGAAACAACCCCATTTGTCATCACATCAAAAAGAATACAATACCTAGGAATAAACCTACCTAAGGAGATAAAAGACCTGTACTCAGAAAACTACAAGATCCTGATGAAAGAAATTGAAGATGACACAAACAGACGGAAAGATATACCATGTTCTTAGAATGGAAGAATTAATATTGTTAAACTCACCATACTACCCAAAGCAATCCCTATCAAAATACCAATGGCATTTTTCACAGAACTAGAACAAATAATTTTAAAATTTGTATGGAAACACAAAAGACACCAAATAGCCAAAACAATCTTGAGAAAGAAGAACAGAGCTGGACGAATCATGCTCCCTGACTTCAGACTATGCTACAAAGCTACAGTAATCAAGAAAATATGGTACTGGCACGAAAACAGACACATAGATCAATGGAACAGAATAGAAAGCCCAGAAATAAACTGACACACTTATGATCAATTAATCTATGACAAAGGAGGCAAGAATATAAAGTGGAGAAAAGACAGCCTCTTCAATAAGTGGTGCTGGGAAAACTGGACAGCTACATGTAAAAGAATGAAATTAGAACACTCTTTAACACCATGCACAAAAATAAACTCAAAATGGATTAAAGACCAAAAGATAAGACTGGATACTATAAAACTCTTAGAGGAAAACATAGGCAGAACACTCCACGACATAAATCACAGCAAGATCCCTTTTGACCCACCTCCTAGAGGAAATAAAAACAAAAATAAACAAATGGGACCTAATTAAACTTAAAAGCTTTTGCACAGCAAAGGAAACCATCAACCTACTGAATGGGAGAAAATATTTGCAAATGACATGATCAATAAGGGGTTAATATCTAACATATATAAACAATTCATTCAACTCAACATCAAAAAGACAAACAACCTGATTTAAAAATGGGCAAAATAACTGAATAGACATTTTTCCAAAGAAGAAATGTAGATGGCCAACAGGCACATGAAAAGATGCTCAACATCACTAATCATTAGGGAAATGCAAATCAAAACCACAATGAGATATCCCCTCATACCTGTCAGAATGGCTTTCATCAAAAAGAACACAAATAACAAATATTGGCAAGGATGTGGAAAAAAGGGAACCCTTGCACACTGTTGGTGGGAAGGTAAATTGGTGCAGTCACTGTGGAACAGTATGGAGGTTTTCCAAAAACTAAAAATAGAACTACCGTATGACCCAGCAATTCCATTCCTGGATATATAGCCAAAAAAACCCAAAAACACTAATTTGAAAAGATACGTGCACTCCAATGTTCATAATAGCGTTATCTATGACTGCCAGGATATGGAAGAAACCTAAGTGTCTACCAACAGATGAATGAATAAAGAAGATTTGGTATGTATATACAATGGAATACTACTCAGCCATAAAAAGGAATGAAATTTTACCATTTGCAACAACCTGAATGGACTTGGAGGGCATTATGCTAAGTAAAATAAGTCCGACAGAGAAAGACAAATATTGTGTGATATCAGTTGTATGTGGAATCTAAAAAATACAACAAACTAGTGAATATAACACAAAAGAAGCAGACTCACAGATATGGAGAACAAACTAGTGGTTACCAGTGGGGAGAAGGAAAGGGGGAGGGGCAATATAGGGGTAGGGGATTAAGAGGTGCAAACTATTAGGTATAAAGTAAGCCATAAGGATATATTGTACAATATAGCCAATATTTTATAATAACTATAAATGGAGTATAACCTTTAAAACCTGTGGATCATGTGTTACAGGTGTATGTGTATACCTGTAACTCATATAATATTGTACAATAACTATACTTCAATTTTTAAAAAGTTTGCAAAAAATAAAGCAATTTTCTTGGAGGCTCAAACATTCAATAATCTTTGTATATAATACTTCTAATTGTAAAATTTTGTGCACCTGGAAAATAGATCCCTCTGTCTAAATATTGATGTCTCAATGGGGTTATTGAGCTGTTCTTACCAAAGTTCTCAAGGAAAGGAGACTTTTGTAACTTTCCAATTTCAAAGTGCAAGTGGTGTATCACTTATTCATTCTGGGCTTTCAGAATATATTGGGTGTTTTAAATAATATTGGAAAAGCTCAAAGGTTGACAGTTGTGCTTGGAGAGGGTTAATGGATTAGGAAGATCTGTTACCTGCCTAGCCATCAATTTCCCAGTTTTTTGGAAGATAATTCTTCAAAACTCAACAAATATTTATAGGATACCTATTATGTACTTGGTAGTGTTATAGGCCCTGGGAATTCAATGGTGAATAAAAGCAAAGTTGCCATCTTCAGGAAGCTTACAGCCCTTCTATATCTAGTCCACATAGCCACTATTCCTCTGTACTCAGAATGTAGGCCTTCAGTGTTTCCTGGGATGCTAGAAATGCAGAATCTCAGATTCCACTCCAAATCTCTTGATTCAGAATCTGCATTTTACCAAGATCCGCACAGGGTTCATGTGGACATGTAACTTTGAGAAGTTTGCCAAGGGTCAGTTTAAAAACCCAGGTTATAGCCAATCAGCATATGGCATTCCTCTGACCAAAGGAATTGGCTCAGAAATGGGTATGTTTTCAAGGAAATGTGGTAATGGGAGTTTTTTCATTAGTGAGAGAGCCAGAGGAAGTAATAGTCCTTTTCTCCCTCTCACTGAGATGCTGTGCAGGTATGATTCTTGAAACTGCTGCAGCCTGATGATGAAGGTAAGGATGGGCAGAGGCAAGAACCTCATAGGAGGCCTGATTGAACCACATCTGATCCTCACCCTGACTTTGTCAGTTATAAGAGCCAATATATCCCTTAACATCATGATTCACTTGGAGAGGCTATTTCCTAGAGCCTTGGTAGAAAGGCACACATATCAACAAACAGTGTACACCAGAGTGGGTAAACTTGGCCAGCAACACGTCAGCCTGGGGAGCACCCTTAGTGCCACCTGCCAAAGTGGATAAATGAGACACAGTTTTGGGAAATCTCTGGGCTTAGGACCAACTTGGGAGGCAAGGTGGAGGAGTGAAACTGCATATTTTGCTGATAGAGAAGAGAGAACAGTGAGTCATAGAGATATATAGATGCTTGGGGTTATTGTGAAAGAGAGAAGGGAGAAGCCCTTGGGTTCCTGAAATGAGATCCATGATGTGGCCTTAGGCAGAATCAGTCTTCTGTGCTCCCTGCCTGCTTCTTGTCACCCTCACGGGTTCTCACCTTGTTTTTTCTACCACTAGAAGCAAATCAGAAGCCTTCTGTGACCTTCTGTTCAATGGTCCCTTCTTTGTCATCTTTCCTATTTCCCACCTCATCCCATTGCACCTTCTCAATTCCACATTAAAGGTTTGTGAGGCTTATAGCAGGTACTGATATTTATTTTACGGAGGGCTTTCCTAGCATGACCTATCCCAACAGCAATCTAGGAAAGGGGAGAGAGATCTGGTGTGGATTCCCACCTTTATGCACACAGCCACTTCCACTGCCAGTTCAGTACTACTCCTGGAGATATGAAATAATTATACCTACTACCGTTTATGGAGAATTTATGTGCCACACTCTGTGCTGTGAACTTGAAATGCCATATCTGTTTTAATCCTCTTAGCTGTCAAAGTGATACATGATTTTCTACTCATTTTTCAGATGAAAAACTTGAGGCCTAGAATGGTTAAGGATTCTCACCCACAGTTACTAAGCAGGGAGCAGAGATTTGAAGTTTTTTCTTTAGGTGAACAAACAGCATGTTATACTTGTCATCTGGGGTGCTTAGGCCTTGGTTATCTAATTATTACTTATATTATCGAGCAGGATATTGTATGTTTTGATTATATGAGCATGTCAAAGTTCTAGTGACACATTCACATTCTCTGAGTGTGTGCTGAGCCAAGTCCATGTTCACCAGTGGGCTTTACCAAGGAAGTGGCTCTGGGTATTTTATTTAGTGCAGCAGATTTTCATTGTTTACTTTCATTGTTACTGTGGTCTTTTAAGCATCTTTCAGCCATTTTTTGCTGTTTTCATTTGAAGTGCAAATATTAGACCTAGAAAGACTCTTATGGGGACTTTTGTTTGACAGCTGAGAAATATGAGGCTCAGCTGGATGAAGCAGTACACTAGGATTGGCAGCTCATGAACAGCAGCATCAGAACCAGAGCCCAGTTATCTTAATTCCCAGATGAAAATATTTTTTGACTATTCCGTTTTGATGCTATTCAGTCAAAATGTCCAAACTCCAGGTTGTTGATTTTTATTTTATTTTGTAATGAAGTGATATTTTCTAGATTTCTTCCCATCAGTAATCTCTTTGCTGGGATTCCAAAGACACACAATTTTATTCTAGAGTTCAGGGATTCCAGACAGAAGAAGTAAGAAGCAAGGCAAATCCCCTTCCCAGAAAGCAATGATAAAATAGGGCAAAATTGTGAAAACAACTATTTAGAACCCTTGAAATAAATCTACCAAAGATATAAAAACAAATTTAGAACTTTGGGGTAGAACAGTGAAAATTGATGGCATTTCAGCCTGGGGATGCTTCCATTTCAGTTAATACAGAAGTTCTGTTGTGGCATGGTAAGATAAAAAGACCAGCAGCTTCACTGCTGGAAGGAATGACTTGATTTGGAACAGAGTGCAAAAAAAATCACATCCCTAAGTGTTATTGAAAATAGTGTGATCTCAGTGGCAAACAAAGAAGGCCAATAATTCAACTAGCCTGAAGCTGTGATCTTGCTTGGGGGAAATTTTTACAGGGAGAGCCAGGGAATAATATAGGCTTGATGGACCTTGATAAGCTCCAAGATATTTCTGGTCATCTGGAAAGCTGTCTGCATGGTTTGGCTATACACATACTCAGGAGAGGTTGGAAAGATCCCTAGCTATATATTTTGGCTGATTGTGAGGTTTTGAACACACAGACAGTAAGTCAGGGCAGTTTTTTAAACCACCTGAACTTTAAATACATTTCCCAGTCTACACATAGCTCTATTGTCAAGTGGTAGAATGGCTCAAGGTGTTTGAGTACAACCCCTGACCAATCATTGGCTGACCATTAAGCCACGCTTACACAAGAGCAAATCAAAGGAAGCCAAACTCAACAAATTAAAGCAAGAATGAAGAAAAATCTGAGCAAAGACATTAGTGGTCAAATGCTATGGGGGAGGCAGACTCCACAGAATTAGTTCAAGCAAATTACTAAACAAATAAAGAAACAAACAAAACAGCAGCAACAATAATAGCTCCCAGGAAAGAAAAATAGGAAACCTTGAGTTGTTGTATCATGTTACATAAAATGTCCAGTTTTCAACAAAGTGTTCAGTTTTTGACAAAAAAAAAAAAAAAAAATTGTAAAGCATACAAAGAAATAGGAAACTATGACCCATGCTCAGGAAAAAAAGTGAATACCTATTATCTCTGAGGAGTCCAGTTGTTGGGCTAAACAAAGACTTAAAAACAGCTATTATATATACATTCAAGAAACTAAAAGTAACTTTCAAGGAATTAAAGGACACTATGATAACAATGATTAATCAAATTGAGACTCAATAAAGTCTTGATTAATAAAATCTCAATAAATACAAAATAATTAAGTGGAGATTCTTCATTTGAAAAGTAAAATAACTGAAGTGAAGAATCACCATAGGGGCTCTATAACAGATTTGAGATTGTAGGAGAAAGAGTCAGCAAATTTGAAGATGAATGAGTAGAAATTATTTAAGCTGGAGAAGAAAGAAAAAAAATCAAGAAAAATGAGGATAACCTCAGAGACCTATGGGATGCTATCAATCATACTAGTATATGTATATTGGGAGTCTCAGAAAAAGAGGAGAGAGAAAAGGTCAGAAAAATTTTTTTGAAGAAATAATTACCATTTTCCAAATTTTATTAAAAACTAGTCCACAGATCCAACAAACTCAATGAGTTCCAAGGAAGATAAACACAAAGAGAGTCACACATGGAGGCGTCATAGTCAAATGGTGGTTATAAACCAATGACAAAGAAAATCTTGAAAAGAATAAGAGAAAAATGACTCATCACATACAGGGGAACAACACTATGATTAACAGCAGACTTATTGAAAACAAAGGAAACAAGAAGACAATGGGATGATGTTTTCAAAATGCTGAAAGAGTATGACTGTTAACTAAGAATTCTAAATCCATTACAATTATACTTCAAAACTGACATTCCAAAATTAAAGACATTACCAGATAAATAAAGAATGAATGAATTTGTTGCTATCAGACTTATCTTACAACAAATACTAAAGGAATTACTTCAGGCTGAAAGGAAATTATACTAGATATATTATACTAGATGGTAGCCAGAACCCATGTGAAGAAATAAATAACACTGCAAAATTAAATATACAGGAAAATACATGAAATTGTATAAATATAATTTCTTCTCTTTTCTCCTCTTAACTGGTTGAAAATATATAATATTGCATAAAACAATACTCATAAAACTGCATTACTAATCTTATAACATAAAGATATAATATATATGAAAATAATAGCAAAAAGGAGGGAGGAAGAAATGGAGCTATATTGGACTAAGTGTATATATTTTATAAAACGTAAGTTAGTATTAATTTGAAATAGGTTGAAATAAGCTAAGATCTGTAGTGCAAGTCTTAAACCAACCACTTAAAAAACCCCAAACTATTTAAGAAAGAAAATAACAAAGGAATTAAAATGATGCACTAGAAATATCTACTTACCACAAAAGAACGTAGTAATGCAGGAACAGAGGAACAAAAGAGACATGAAACAGAAAATAAAAAGTATAATGGAAGATATATATCAAACCATATCAATAACTACATTAGGGGCTTCCCTGGTGGCACAGTGGTTGAGAATCTGCCTGCCAATGCAGGGGACACGGGTTCGAGCCCTGGTCTGGGAAGATCCCACATGCCACGGAGCAACTAGGCCTGTGAGCCACAACTACTGAGCCTGCGCGTCTGGAGCCTGTGCTCCGCAACAAGAGAGGCCGCAATAGTGAGAGGCCCACACACCACGATGAAGAGTGGCCCCTGCTTGCCGCAACTAGAGAAAAGCCCTCGCACAGAAACAAAGACCCAATACAGCCCAAAATAAATAAATAAACAAATAAATAAAAAATAAAAATAAAAATAACTACATTAAATGTGAATGGATTAAAAACTAATCAAATACAAAGATTATTAGACTGGATAAAACTTCAAGCTCCAACTGTCTATAAAAGAAACACTTTTGATCCAAATAGGTTAAAATTAAAAGCATGACAATGATATTTTATGCAAACAATAACCTTAAGAGAGTTTGAATGGCTCTATTAATATCAGAAAAAAATAGACTTTAAAAATGTTGCTAGAGACAAAATTTCACTCTTTATAATGTAAAAGGGCCAATTAATTAGGAAGATGTAATGCATATCAACCAACTTCAACTAACAATCTGTAGAATACTCCACCCAACAACAGAGCACATGGAATATTTTCCAAGAAAGACCATATGTTATGCCATAAAACAAGACTCACTAAATTTATAAGAATTGAAATCATACAAATTATTTTCTATGACCATAACATAATTAAATTAGAAATCAACAACAGAAACAAATTTAGAAAACCCCCAATTTGGAAATTAACACATTTCCAAATAATATATGGGTCAAGGAAGAAATCACATGGAAATTAGAAAATACTTTAAATAGAATGAAAACCAAAACTTTGTGGGATGCGACCACAGAAGTGCTTAGAGGGAAATTTAAAACTATATTAGAAGTGAAGAAAGATCTCAGATCAATAACTGAGGCTTCTACCTTAAGAAACTATGAAAAGAAGAGCAAACTAAACACAAGGCAAGCAGAATAATGGAAGCAATAAAGACTGAAGTAGAAATCAGTAAAACATAAAACAGAAGAGCAATAGAGAATATTAATGAAGCCAAAGGTTGAAAAATCAACAAAATTAACAATTATTTAGCTAGGCTGACTGAGAGAAAAAGAGACAAGACGCACTACTTATCGAAATCAGGAATGAAAGAGAAGATATTAGTACTAACCCTGAAGAAATAAAAAAGGCTTATAAGGGGAAATATTAGGAAGAATTTTACATAACACATTGGACAACTTAGATGAAATGAAAAATCCTAGAAAGACAGAAATTACCAAAACTGACTCAAGAAGCAATAGAAAATCAGACTAGCACTCTGACAAGTAGAGAAATTGAATTGGTTATTAAAACTCTCCTATGTAGAAAAGTCCAGGCTCACATGTCTTCTATGGTGAATGCTATCAAATGTTTAAAGAGCCAACATTACCAACCCTTCACAAACTCTTCAAGAAAATAGGGGAAGGAACGCTTTTCACCTCATTCTATGAGGCCATTATTACCCTGATAATAAAGCCAGACAAGGCATTACAAGAAATCTATAGACCAATATCCCTTGAGAATACAGATGAAAAGTTCTAAAATATTAGAAAACCAAATCCAGCAACATATATAAATGATTATACACCATGACCAACTGGCATTTTTTCTAAGAAAGCAAAGTTGGTTTAATACCTGGAAATAGATTAATGTACCACACCATCTAAATGTAAAAAGCTATAAAAATTCCAGAAGAAAACATTCAAGAAAATCTTTTTGATGTTAGGATAGGCAAAGAGTTCTTAGATATGTCACCAAAATCAAGATCCATAAAGAAAAAATTTCATAAATCTCAATGAAAAGCTTTTACACTTCAAAGACACAGTTAAGAAAATGAAAAGACAAATCACAACTGGATAAAAATATTTGCAAACTATATATCTGATAAAGGATTTGCATCCATAACACTGAAAGCATTCTTACAGTTCAATACTAGGAACAACAAGCAAATTTAAAATTGAACAAATTATTGGATTAGGTATTTTACCAAGAAGATATACAAATAGCTGATAACACATGAAAAGATGTTCACCATCATTAGTCATTTAGCAAATTCAAATCAAAGCCACAATACGACAGTCCTGGAAAGTCTATAATAAAAAAAAAAAATCAGACTATAGCAAATATTGTTAAGGATGTAGAAAAACTGGAACCCTCATACATTGCTGATGAAAATGTAAATTGGTACAGCCACTTTGGAAAACATTTTGACAGTTTCTTAAAAAGTTAAACATAAGTTTGTCATACAACCCAGTAATTCTATTCCTAAGTATTTACTCAAAAGAAATTAAAACTTGTGTTCTCCCAAAGACTTTTATGTGAATGTTTATAGTAGCTTTATGCATAATAGCCCCAAGTGGAAACCACCCAAGTGCCATCAACTATTGAATGGATAACAAAATGCAGTATATTCATACAATGGAATACTTTTCAGCAATAAAACTACTGATACATGCTACAGCATGGATCAATTTAAAAAATATTGTGCTAAATGAAAGAAGCCAGAGCCAAAAGACAATATTTATAGTATGATTCCCTTTATATGAAATGCCCAGTAAAGGAAAATCGATAGTGACAGAAAGCAGTTCATTGGTTGTCTGGGGTACACACTGACTGCAAATGGACCTGAAGGATCTTTTCGGGGTGATGGAATTATGCTGACACTGGATTGTGGTGATGGTAGCACAACTCTATAAATTTACTGAAATTCATTGAATTACTTAAAATGGGCAGTTTATGGTATGTAAGTTATACTTCAATAAAACTGTTAAAAAAGATATTCTACGTAAAACCAATCAACCATCAAGCAAGCAAACCAGATACAAAAAATAGATATTATACCTCCAATTTTTTAATACCAACTTGGCCTTGAGCCTCTTGGTCAATTTTGAAATAGTGTCCCAGAAACAAGGCTAATTTTGCTGCTTAAAAGTAACACAAGTGCCCTTTGAATATATTAGGTGCATCATATACTGTGTATTCCTAAACAGTTGTAAACTTCTTTAGGTACTTTCTTCTATTTATTTGCTATCACCTTCCTATGGCCCCCTCAGTAATCCACAAACAGAACTCAGTCAAAGTTGACTGGTGCCCTCTCAGTTGGAGCAGAACTTCACGTAATCTTTTCTCAACCTAAGTTTTTACGGGAGGAGAGGGAGGGCACAGAGCCACGTAGCCGATCAGGACTGAGCTTCACATATGGGTCGGCAGAGACAATTCTGGTCTGTAACTACAATTGTCACACATTCTTACTTCAGAAGGGGTTTTCAGAGGTCACCTGGCTGTGCTCACTGCTTCCCAGCTGGTGACCACCTGTCTTAGTGACTTTAACACTCTGGATTCAAAGTTGTAGAAATATGTGCTCTTAATTCTCTGGCTCAAGGCAGATTTCAAAGATTTAAAGGGCTCTGGGGTCTTTGGGTAAGGATTTCTCTCTGTAAATATAAAGGATTCTTATCATTACCAAAACATTCTGAAAACAATACTGTTCCTGGCTTTTGACCCAATTTCATATCTGTACACAAAATAACTATGCACTGAAGCCTTGCTATCTTATGTTTTCAAGGTTCCAGAAAGCACGAAAGTGGTAAATAAAGGGGATATTACAAATGGAATTTCTCTACAGCCTCACAATTAGGCTTCTGAGAACACTGTAAGTGAAAATGCTAAGTAAAAGAAGCCTATCAAATCTGCACTGTCTCCACTTTTCTCCTCCCTGTTTCCTCACAGTCCTCAGGCTTAGAGACCCCAGGGAACTGGCAGGTGCAGATTTCCATGGAAACCAACCCCCCTAAAAGAATGAAAACCCAAAGAGAGATTGTGTGAAGTACCCTGGCTCCTGTGTAATTTCCTTGCCAACGGTTTTTGAGGTCAACTTGGCTTATTTCATGAAATTAGAGGCCCTGCTGTCAGGATTTCCCCAGGCAAGGAGGGTTTGCTCAGCTCCATTGGTTAGAGGTCCACAGATTATGGCTATTTCTCTGCTTCTAGAGGAACGGCCCTTACTACTTGGCCTGATTTTCAAACACCTTTTATTCTGGTCTCATTCTAGTTAATCAGAACCATGCTTTTTTCACATTTAGAATGCATGTGCTTATTTACTTTAAAATAATTGTTAAAAAATAAAGAGGAATAGTTTTTAAAAACCACATGACAAGATTTATATATATGCATATATATACATATATATGCACATATGTATGTATATGAATGGTTAAAAAAATTCTAACAGTATAGAAAGTCAAAATGGAAAAAGGAAAATCTTTAAGAGCTCCCCTCCCCAGAGGCGAAATGGGTACAAGTCTGAGGAGTGAGACTAGTTCCTCCATCCCTGGCCAGAGCAATACCATCATTAATGTCTCCAGAGTGGAGAAATGGGCTTCAATTTTGGAAAATCTCTGGGCTTGAAATCAGTTTGGGAACACTTCTGCACCTTGCTTTGTAATTTAATACAAATATAGCATAGAAGACTTTCGTCGTCAGCTCACAGACCCAACTCATGTAGTAGATCAGTGGTTCTCAAACCTGAGAGCGTATTGGAATCACCCGGAGGCTTGGCACACCCAATGCACCACCCCCCAGAGTTCCTGATTTAGGAGGTCTGGGCTGGGGTCCATGAATTTGCATTTCTAACTAGCTCTCAGGTACTGCTGATGTTGCTAATTGGTGTACCATCGATAGAGTGCTCTGGACACACCACTGTATGAACTTCCCATATGATTTTCAACCAACCCCACAGCATTGAATATTGTGAAGTTCTTTCTATTATCTCACAGTAATCCTCACAGCAACCTTATAATGCAATAATATGAACAACCACTATTCTTAAGTACTCACTATGGGCCAAACACTGTAAAATTAATTTATCCTCACAGCAATCCTTTCCTCTTTCATTTTGCAGATGAGAAAACTGAGTTTCAGGGAAATTAATTAATGTGGTTAAGTTCATGCAACTAAAAACTGGTGGAGGCTGGAAATGTAAAGGCAGATTTGTCTGATTCCAGAGTCTGTGTTCTTTTCAGAGTCCCTGCCCACAAGGAATGTCCAGACCAGAGGGAGAATTAAGGATGAGACTCAAAGGACTAAGAATAATAGAAAGTGATAGGTGCTACAAGAAATGCAGAGGAGAGGTGTTCATTTAATCAAAGAAAGGGTCTGGGTGTGCAACTTATGTAGTCACACAGGGCCCTGTGCTCAGAAGGGCTTGCACTTGGTTTAATGCTCTACTGACACCATCTTGAAGTTCTTAATATTTTTTTTCTTTAATTTTTAAATGTTTTATTTATTTTTTATTGACGTATAGTTGACTTACAATGTATTAGTTTCAGATTACAGCAAAGTGATTCAGTTATACATATATATATATAGTTTTCCAGATTCTTTTCAATTATAGGTTATTACAAGATATTGAATATAGTTCCCTGTGCCATAGGTCTTTGTTGTTTATCTGTTTGAAGTTCTTAATAATATTTGTAACATGGGCCTCATATTTTTATTTTGCACTGGGTCCCACAAATGATACAGCCACTCCTGGAAAGGTTAATTTACTCTTCAAAAGCTTCTGCAATTCCTTAATAACCACTAAACTGCTGTGTCTACACAGTTCACTCTTCACTGTTCACTCACAGTTTACTGAAACTTCAGGGGCATTTTATAAATGATTTGTGCACCTTTTTAACCTATACTGCTTTGTTTTTAATCTCCAAGTGGACACACTCCTGGGATACTTCTTAACCTTGAGTACATTTGGAGAGGCATTCATTTATCAAGAATAAACATCATTAGGAAGATAAAGCTAAAGGAAAATAATGCCTTACACAGCTTTCCAAAATTGGCCAAAATTTTTTTCTTTTTTTTTTGGTGGGAGGTAGGAATTATTTGTTATTCCCCATCTCCTGCCCCACATTAGTTTATTAATACATGGTTATCTTAACTATAGTTTGTAGCCTCAGACGTGTATCCTTCCTATGTAAAGCAGAGATTCTGAAATTTTGCTACATTAGCTAATTTTCATATTAGTTTTCCAGGGAGAAAGAATTATTTACACTCTTATCCTCTGAAGGTGGGAAAATTCCATTGTGAACACAGTGCACATCAACTGTGCCCCAGGGGAGTGCTACCTTGTGTATTTCATATTTCACACCATAACAATGTTATCTGATTTTATAATTAACATTAAACTTTTATAGGAAAAAGTACCTTGTTATACTAGTTGTTAACCTTTCGATGTATTTAAAGCTCATTTCATAAGGAGCCATATGCTTCTTCATCACCACCCTAAACGGGCTCTGTTGCTAAGTGTTATGGGATCTGGTAATGAAAGATACATACACAGTGCATTTGCCCAACACCAGGGGCAGAATTAAGGGAGCAGTGGGAACCTTAACTCTTGAATTTCCTGACTTCTGTAGGTTTCATTTGCAATCTCAACATTCCATTGATATTTCCTTTCTCACACCCATTCTTTTTTATTCTTTCTTCCTCAACATCCTCACCTCCTCTCCAACCCAGTTAAGACCTATTTAAACATTCATACTCATTTTCCTTCCATACTTGAGTCGTCTGTTTAGTTTATAATGCATTAGTGTCATCTCTCATGGAGCTTAATTATTGCTTCCATGTTTCCAAACTATTATCAGTGACACACTCAACCTAGGACAAGACATGTAATAAGAAAGCACTGGTAAACCTATAGGTATTTGTATAATTCTCCAAAAATGTAAGTAGATAACAGCTTACATAGAATTAGGTTCTCAAGTTTGTATTTAAAGTAAAAATAGAGAATGGTAAAAATGGCCATTGAAAATCTCTTACATCATTCCTCAAGAATATGTGTATGTGTGTGTTTAATACACAATAATCTTTACTACAGCTAAACTTAAAGGACAACTAAGACCAAAAGAAGAGGTTAAAGAAGAATCTTCACACAGACAATCTTGCAGCCAAACCATCTGTGTTTTAACACATCACTAGCGGTGAAAGTGGAATGGTGGATGAGGCTAATGTGCTCTTCTTGTCTGCTGGTTTACTTCTTTCTATTTTAATATTAAGCATCTTCTATGTTAATTGATTGCTTGCTCATGAGGATTCAGAGAAATAAATGGGAGTCTCATCTTACAGAGAGTGAGGTTTTAAAGTCAACACCTGAGTTAAATTTGCATAAGGTATAAACTTATACTTCTGGCACTAACTTGCATTTTTGTAACATCCATACTTGGAGAGGTGATAGATTCTCACTGCATTATCACCCAGCTTCTAGGAGAATGTGGTGATTCAATTAGGTGTTGGTGCATCCTGAAGGAGTACTTCTCAAACTTCACTGAGTCTATGAATCCCCTGGGGGATCCTGTAGATTTAGTAGGTTTGAGGTGGGGGGCCTGAGATTCTGTATTTCCAAGTTCCCAAGTCATGCTGCTGCCGTTGGTCTGCAGATATACATTGAGAAGCCAGAGTGTAATGCAATCAGTATTGGGAACCAAAAAAGGAGTGGTCATGACATGGAATTTCCCCTCTGCCTTTTTGTGCTAATAGCTGAAAATACCTTTATTCCAGTTTCTTCACGAAAATAAAGTGTCAGGGGGTGGTGGGAAACTTCATGTTAATAAGTTTCTTCAATAAATAGGTTTAAGCTAGTTGGAACAGATGCACAGAATACTTTTATGGTGAAAATACTTATGTTGCTCTTTATAATGTATACATGTATATTTTCTGGTTTGACATTAAAAAAAACCCACAGTGCTGAAACTATTCATATCAAGGTTTGAGATCTGAGTTGCAGATCTAGAATACTAAACAAACACAGGTGAAAGCATCTCTAGTGAGGAAATCACCTCCTGCTTGGGCATTTTTTATGACTGATGGCTGGTGCCTTGACTTTAAAAGAGGTCCCCCAACCTGAAATTATATAACTTTATTTAACATAGCCTGTTCAGTATTTAATTGCTCTTTTGATTAAAAACCAATTCTTTGGGACTTCCCTGCTGGCGCAGTGGTTGGGAATCCACCTGCCAATGCAGGGGACACAGGTTTGATCCCTGGTCTGGGAAGATCCCACATGCCGTGGAGCAGCTAAGCCCATGCACCACAACTACTGAGCCTGCGCTCTAGAGCCTGAGAGCCACAACTACTGAGCCCACATGCCTAGAGCCCATGCTCTGCAAAAAGAGAGGCCACTGCAATGAGAAGCCCACGTACCACAACAAAGAGTAGCCCCTGCTCGCCGCAACTAGAGAAAGCCCACACACAGCAACGAAGACCCAATGCAGCCAAAACATAAATAAATAAATGAATAAACATTTTTTTAAAAAGCCAACCAAAATATTTTTTAAAAAACAACAATTCTTTTTGTCTACTCTGCAACTTAAAAGATTTTTTCCCTAGATTCAATTGAGTTTGATAATATATAAATCCACTATCCATTGAAAGAAGTCACAGTAGGATATGATTTATTTCCCATAAGCCATGTCATTTCCTTTCAATATATCAAGGCATTTTTGGATTAAAGATGGATTTTTTTTAATGATGCAAACTCTGTATCAAAAATATTATGGC
Source organism: Balaenoptera physalus (assembly GCF_965194825.1). Lineage (NCBI taxonomy): Eukaryota > Metazoa > Chordata > Mammalia > Artiodactyla > Balaenopteridae > Balaenoptera > Balaenoptera physalus. The sequence continues at coordinate 35,893,901 of NC_138898.1, forward strand.
CTATAATCCTAAGCACTGTCATTTTCCTATAGAATCGGGCATTTTCTTGGACCTCATCTAATAATTAGAGCTTCATCCTCCTCCTTTATTCGGTAAAACAATGACTAATACTTTGTAATAACAATGTCCTTTGACTGGACTGTCCAAAAGCACAGCATCAAACTTTGATAATTCAAAGATTTACATTTTAAAATATTTACACTCATTTTTTAAAATTCTAGATTAAATTTTCCACCTACTGAGATAACATAGAATAGTACAAATGGTAGGGAAGTTTAAAATTTCAATTAACCAATGTCATAAAAATAAACAGTTCTATCTTTCATGGACAAAATAGACTCAGAAACTCAGGATGTTTCTCTAGAAGGAGATGCTTTTGAATATTTGGCTCCTCTAGTCTCCTCTTACCAGAAAGATTGGAGACGAGGTCGTTGGTGAGGGTGGGGTGAGAACTAAGGGTGTTGGGAGTGGTGACAGTTCAGGGTGAGACCGCTGACCAGGGTGCTGAGAGGGTAAATTTTTTTAAAGTGCAACTGCCTGCCCATTCTACTGAACAATGGAGATGAACAAAGCTTTGCACTGACCCCAGTAACAGGGGCAGTTGCTTTTATAGATGAAGCAGCAGTAATTTAGAGGAGAATTGGAATTTATTGTAATCAATGTATAACTTTTCTGTAGGGACTATGAGTTGATATTTTATATTTGTCCAGCTAAATTAAAAAGATGCCTTCTTTCATGCTTTTTCATAATCATGTATTACCTCTCATGGGACTATATGGAAGCTCAGTGAAATATTTCCTTTGGTTCAATTCCTTTGCTATATATACTTAAAGAATCTCCATTGCCAACCATGATATTTTTAAGATGCATCATTTGGAAATTGTAGTTTTCATATACTTTTATTTTAAAATCTGTAGGGACTCAAATCATAGGGAATTAAACTAGATAAGAGTTTTTTTTTTTTTTTTTTATCTTTCATATAACATGTAATTTGGAAGGAAGCAGTGCAGGGGTGAAGTGGAAATTCCATAGCCCTACCAAGGTCGTAAGCGTATTCTTTCTGTTTTGTCATTTTTTAGAATTGAAATATGGCTGCTGCATCACCAGCAATGGAATTGACTCTCTAGGCAGGAAGAAGGAAGAGGAAAAAGACTCCTACCAGTTCAGCCGCCTTTGGGTAACTCTCCCAGATGTCCTACACAACGGCGGCAACAGCAACTTCCTCTTCCATCTCATTATCCACACTGATCTTTTAGGGAAGCTGGGAAATTCAGTTTGTAGCTGCCTCCAAGAATAGTAAAAAGTAGTAAGAAGGAAGGATGTAACTGGTAGACTCTTGCCACAATGTTTGGCATTTTGGTGAAACATGATGCTATTTCATGATGACACGAGATGTATAGTCTCAGAAAAGACCATTCAAGATGGTGTTATCCATGGGCTGGAAAATGTCCATGTCTAGGTTTTCCCTCACATGACCAGAGAAGCTGGACAAACTCCTTACAGCTATTTTAAAAAAGAAAGAAAAAGAAGAAAGAAAGTAACTACTACAATGTGGCAGAGTGAAAGGTGAACAAACACTTAGGTGTCTCAGTTGCTATGGTAGATGGGATTGTTCACTCCTTCAGTGCCCCCTTGTGCCCAATATACTGTAACAGGAAAATAAAATTAAACACTGTAGAGAGAGACTAGTTGAAAAGCTTCCTTCAATACAGTTACAGTGTAGCAATATGTGGTTTTGGCTATTAGAAAATCAAAAAGAAAAAATATATATGTTCATGACATTGGAACAAAAAGTCGCAATCTTCAGACTTATTTTATTTTGATAAGAGGTTTTCTTGTCAAAATAATATGTTTTAATTACATTTAGTTTAAATTTATGCCCAGTCTTATTATTTTTTTTTAATATCTGTTAAATCACCTTCAACTTACCAAACTATGAACTTGGGTTATAATTTACAAGCAAATTTGATCATTTGGAATTTGAGAGGGTTTTGTGGAAATAAAATACTTATTTAGTTTGTGTGGATATCAAACTAATCTTTATTAAAGAGAGTATAGATCAGAGTCCCTCTGATGGACTTACAGGAATTGAGTAAATTTTTGTTTTTTGCACTGAACCAAACCATGAAAAACTATGAACATCATTTTATTACTGTTTATCTTATAATTTACCTTATAGTTTATCTTATAAATAAAGATACTTTTTTTTGAGACAAAATGGATCCAAGTCAGACAATTACATCAAGATGGTAACTTTTCATTCTTGATGTGCTGCTACCAGGCATTTACACTTGGCTGCAGAGAAAAACAACACACCTCTGGCATGGTCTGCCAGAGATAAAGCATCAGCATAAATTCTGAACAATCTTTGACCTCTACCTTTATGAAAGCTCAGTTTAAGCTAGATGCAAGAGTGTTTTGTTTGTTTGTTTTTAATTTTCTTTAACTGTTGGAAAAACATTGGAACACATAGTGCAAATTTTACTAGGCGCACTGTCATCAAATAATTGATAAAAGAAGTTGGCAAAATTAAAGCTCCCCATGCCTTTGTTATGGTGGGCACCCATTGAGCATTAAGTTGGTCTTGCTGATCTAGTTTCTCTAGTTGCCCCCAGGTAGATTCTCATAGAAGCAACATTTAGAGCTGTAATCACCAGTAGACAACGACTAATACAATTCCGTCTTTGCACAGAAGAAGAAGCTGAAGTTACAGAGAAACAAATCCTCTCAAAGTTTCATGGGCCGAAGTAGGAGCTAGAACCAAGGTCTTATCCATAATTCATGTTAACTCCAAACTGCTGCCACCATTTACAGAGACTTACAAGGGTAGCAGCTTCCTACCCATATGTGTGTGACTACTCTGAGGTAGGGCTGAGACAAGATCTTAGAATTTCTGACTCTTTTTTAGTCTCTTTCTTGTCTACTGCTCTGTCACTCTATCTCCCTTCTCTAACATGAAGACTTGACCTATTCCAAATCTCCTTTGGAAGAAAACAGGTCAACACATAAGAATGCCACTGGGCTAACATTGTCAACAGGGAAATTACAATTTGTCTTCTGCTTGAAATAAACTGTTGTCAGTTTAAAGTACAGTAGAAAAGTAATTCACCATAGGCGAGGAGGAAGGAGAACCTTTGGAATTTATTTTTAATAAAAGATCCTGCAAGTAGAAGAAAACCCCTGAAACTCTGGTTTTATTGACACCCATTAACACGTGAACTTGAAGCAAGAGTATGAAAGCTCTTAAAATCTGCCCTTTCAAGAACTTTGAACAGTTATGTAGGGAGTTACAAGTACATAAGATGAAAATGAACACCTTTCCTCGGTAAGTGGATTTCAGGAGCGCTGAGAAACAATAAAGAGAAAGTTGAGGGTAATAGGACCTCATCTAGTAATTTTCTAGGGTGAGAAGATGGGGCTAAATGGCCCAGGACTAAAAGGAAAGAGAGAAAGAAGGGCAACTCATTGTTAAATTATGTAGAAAAAATTCTGCCCTGAAATTCTCCTTTTGGGTAAGAATTTTTACCTTCTCTGACAATCTGATCAGATTGAACAGTTCGATAAAATGTTTAAATGACTGATTTTTGTGTTTCTGGTCAATGAAAACCTAAATACAAATACAAGTGAAATATCTTTGCTTATTCTATATCAGTATAAATAGGTGGAGAGTGGAAAATCAGTGTCTCACTTTACATTCAATCCAATCTTGCTTTCAGCTGGATTGTAGAGGAGATTCTTGGCATTTCTGCATGTGACTCTATTCAGTTACCCAGTTATGGGCCTTTTCTCTACCTTAAATCCATCCATAAGTGGCCATTATATCCTGGTCCCAAAGATAGTGAATGGGTGGGGGAGAACAGAACCCTTAACAGCTACTTCTTCGGTTCACCATGTGTTTGCTCCTCCAAGCGTGATCTGCAAGCCGCTCACATCAGCATCATCTGGGAGCTTGTTTGAAATGTAAATTTCGAGCCCTCACCCCAAACAGAACCAACATTTAAAAAAGATACTTGGGTGCAGTGTACGCACATTAACATTTGAGAAGCTTATAATACTTCTTCAGATGGAAATGTTTATTATGAAGCTGATAAAGCTTAAAATATACATCACATGACTTAAGTGCCTACTCTGGGAAATATTTGGAAATATCCAGGAAATAAAATGAATAAGATTATCTGCGTATATTTCTATTCTCTGCTTGATGTTTCTTTTTCTTCTATTTTATGCCAACAACTATTCTACTGAATCAGCTTGGCTTTTGATTGGTTAATTGACTTATTCATTGCATAAATCTATATTAAACACTCTGTGTACCAAACATAATAAAAAGATAATGAAGACATGTCCTTCTCCTTGAGAAATTCAGACTCTGACTAGGGGAGCAAAATTAGTGTTTCAAGTAGCCCTAACTCAGATATTCTTAACTTCAAGTGGGTCACCGTCCCCATTGATAGCATGATGGAAGTTAAGAAAAATTCCTCAGGAAAAGGTCCACAATTTTGGATGTTAAAGTAACCAGATTAGGATGGAGATGGAGTTGCTCATGCTAAAGCTTGGGTCAGCAAACCAAAACTTCCCTACGTTTCTATACCCTACTCCCCAGAAAAGAAAGTCCCAGGTCAACCAGCCAGCACTTGCCTGCTTAGCACAAGTCTCCTGACCTGGTTCCAACACTTCCCTTTACTCCGTATGAGAAAAGTAGCCCTGCTTTGGCCAGCTAGCAAATGCCCAGTGTAACTTCCTTTATCCTGCTCACTTTCTATAAAAATCTCTTACCTTGTACAGCTCTTTGGAGCGCCTTACTATCTCTAGATTGGATGCTGCCCGACTCATGAATTGTTGGAAAAAAGCTTACTAGATCACTAAATATTCTATGAAAATTTTTCTTTTAAGGTGGGGAATTCATGGTACCCCTGGAGCCCAGCTGCAGATCTCCTCAGATAGTTTTCTTAACCTGGTTCTCTTTGGCTGCAGTGTCTGGGATTCATGAATCTTAGAGACATCCCAAAACTCCAAAATCATATATAAAATTCTTCATCTATGTGCATTTTTCTGGGAAGAGAGACCATAATATTAATTTGCATACCAAAGAACGCCATTTCCCAGAAAGGAGATAATAATTTTGAAGATTTATAGATATTTTTACTACTTAGCAAATTCTTCACATGTGTTCTTCTTAGCATCTCAAAACAATGGGTAAACTGGAGATTCAGAGATGAGGTCTGAAGAAAATGTGAGGGATTTAGCTTAGCTTCACACTCCATCATGATTCCTTGCTTTTTGAGCCCGTAAAATCTTGAGGGGCCTTCTCGTCCAAACACCACATCCTCCATGTACATGAGTGTTCCTGGAGTGTTTCTGGCTCCCAAATCTTTTTTTTGTTTTGTTTTGTTTTTTTTGTTTTTTCATAAACTTAATTTTTTAGAGTAGTTTTAGATTTACAGAAAATTTTCAAATGATAGTACAGAGAATTCCCATTAACCCCAGTCTCAGTTTGCCTTATTATTAACATTGCACATTAATATGGTACATTTGTTACAATTAATGAACCGGTATTGATAGATTCTTATTAACTAAAGTCCACACTTATTCAGATTTTCTTACTTTTTCCCTAATGTCCTTCTTCTGTTCTAGGATCTCATCCAGCACACCACATTACATTCAGTCATCCTGTCTCCTCAGGCCCCTCTTGGCTGAGACAGTTTCTCAGACTGTCCTTGGTTTGTTTTGTTTATTTTTTTTTTTCACTTTCTAATCATACCATTTAATACAGGAAAGTGACTGTCTTCTTAATGACAATCTCCGGCTGGCTCCCAAATCTTAGTCCCTGCTGGGCAGCACCAATCACCCCAATATCCCAGGAGGCCAATTGTTTCCTTAAACAAGTTTCCCCGGTTTCCTGCAGTGGGCAGGCAGACCTTCGTGACCATGAAGAAAAGGAGAGAGGGAAAGAAGGAAGTTAGCTCAGAAGGAAGGGGTGAAGGAAGGACATGCAATGCCATGATAGTCTCTTGCTTGGAGAATACCAAGGCAATAATATTAAAAAAAATGTTTGCTTAAAATGCAGCTGAGACATGGGCAAGCTTTCTCTTTGGGCAGGGTGAATTAAAAATGATTTGAAGTTGAATTTAATAAAGCTCTTTAAAAAAAGAGCCTCAGCTTGCCTGAAGTTACCCAGTTAGGAGAGCTCCAGCTCTATTTCATAGTCTTGGTGTTTAAAAATATAGCTCCTTGTATTCTCTTTTTCTTGAATGATCTTGGATGTTGTCACAAATACGAACAGCTATAATACATTTTCTTTGTAAGATTTTGTGCTTTAAAATATTTATTTTCCTTTTGTCTATAAGGATAAGATACATAAGGTAGGCAATGGGCTAAAATATGTTCATTTTCTTCTTTAATGATAAAATTTTGAACTGTAATCTTAATCATATATACAGACCTAGATTTGACAACCAAGAACATTCTAGATTAGGAAGAGTAGGCACGTTACTTCTTTGGAACTGAATTTCTTTTTAGACCATTAAAATTTTGGAAAAACTGTCTTTTGAGTAAAATATTTCGTGGATTGTTTTAGAATGTAGGCAGTGGTTCTTCTTATTTTTTAAAGCTGGAATTCATGTATGAATTATAGTGCCTAGAACAGTCTCATTATTTCATTTCCATTTGCCTAATAGTAACAATTTACTCTAATTGAATCTTTTAACTGAGAAATACCAGAGTACTTTATAAGCATTAATTAATGCTCCCTACTCTACAGTGCGGGGAGTTAAGTGTTAGCCTTGTTTTATAAATGGAGAACTAAAAGAATAGAGTTAAGTGACTTGCCCAGGGCCACCCAGGAAGCCAAGAGGTGGAAGGCCCAGAGTTTTTGGCTCTGGGCCAATGCTCATCCCCTTGGTTCTCAAGCTGGAGACAGGCCTGTGTTTTGGTTTATGTGGTACAAGAGAGCAAGGATAAAGCATGGAAATCCTCGAATCTTCACTCCTTTGTTTCATAGATGAGGAAACTAAGTCACAGAGCAGTAGTGAGACTTCACTACCCAAGATGCATTTGTCCATTCATTCATTCACTCATTTATTCATTTAACAAGGATTCATGGAGCACCTCTCACATGATAAGCATGCTTGAATTCTGGAAACACACTGAACAAGACAAAGTCCCGGTTCTTGAGGAGCTTATATGACAGTGGGAAGAAGAAAGTCAATAAGCAAGTAGACAAATTTTATACTGTATCAGGTTGTAATAAGCATAAAAATGCCACACAAGGGAGAGGAAGTGTGTGTGTGTTGGAGGGAAGCTGTTGCTGTTTTATATATGGCATGCAATGAAGTTCTCATTGATATTAAGATATTTGAGCAGAGATATGGATTGTGGGAGCAAGACATGCAGGTAGCTGGAGGAACAGCTTTCCAAGCAGAGGGAACAGCATATGCAAAAGCCCTGAGGTAGAAGAGTGCTTGGCTTATTTAAGGAACAGTGAAGAGGCAAATTTACCCAAGAGAAGCCAGCAAAGGGAAGAGTCTTAGGCAATGAGGTTAGAATGCAAAAGGGGCAGCATTTCAGAGGACCTGGTCAGACACTGTAAAGACTTACCCTGGCTGACATATGAAGCCAGGAAACGATTTGGGCAGAAGGATGAGGCACTCTGACTTACATTTGAGAAGGATCACTCTGGCTGTTATGTGGAGAAGAGTCAGGAGTATGTGACGGAAGTGTGCAAATAAGGAGGTCAGCTAAGTGGTCAAGGGTTATGCTAAAATTGAATACTGACCAAGACAAATGGCAGGGAATAGGAAAATCTACCACAAACTAAACAGCTATGGCACTAAATCTCAACTTCAGGGCACAAGCCTTTCTCCTTGTCATGATGGGTATTTAATAAGCTTTAGAAGGTTTAAAATATTCCTCTGGGTGAGTAACAGCAACTGTATCTAAACTTTCTTCAATGTGTGCTTTTTAAGATATAGGTGACAAAAGATGACTGGAGGGGAAGATGCACCTCAGGTATGGAAGTACGGTTCGCTCAGATGAGACACATTCTAAGACACTGACTCTGTAGATCAAAAGAGAAGTGAAGGAAGGGAGCTAATGATGGGCTGAACATTGCTGCTGGAGGCTGGAGGGTGGTACTGGAGTTAAACTTGTGTATACAAGGTCAGTGAACCTGGGTTCAAATTCCAGCTCTGTCTTGCAAGCTGGATGACTTTGGGCAAATTTACCTCCCAGAGCCTCAGTTTCCTCATCTGTGAAATGGGGTTAATAATACTGGCTCTTTCATTAGGTCAGATCATTTACAATCTCAGATCATTGAGGTGAAACACTTACTACTATTTTTCAGTAGTAGTCAGACTCATTAAAAATTCATTTTCATAATTCTTAAGTTCATTAAAGAAAGCTTTTCCATGGAAATGCTTATAAAACAAGTTATTTTTATAATTCAGCCTTCATTTGTTACCGCTTAAGATCTTCAAGAAAGTTTAGCAAGAAAATTATAGGCCTCAGTCTTTCTGCTGATTCTTTGTCATCAGGTATTTTGTCATCAAAATACCGCACTTTGTCATCAGTGTACTCTATGTTATAGAGTCTAAGATTTTTAATGTGTGAGCCATCTCACTTAACAGGAAAGTTCTTTGTGAATAAATTTATCAATTAGGAATGCTTTCCTCTGTGTGTATCAGAAAGACACAACCAGCAGGGTCTTAGTGATAAGGATATGTAATTATTTTACATGCCAGGGAGTCTAGAGATTTGTAGACCAGGAATGGTGTAGTGGTTCAAAGATCAGAGTCCTGGGCAATTTGTATCTTCCTATTTTATGATTCTTGGGTGTTGGGTTTTCCTTATTTTGCTGCTTATGTCATAGTCACAAGATGGTTGCTTATCTCATAGCTCTGGACTTACATCCTCATGGTAATCACATTCAGAAAAGTAGTGGAGAAAATGATGTTGTCTTCACCAAGGGAAAGGAAGCCCCCAGTAGACATCCCCTCACTTCTCATTATTCAGTTTAGGACCACATGACATTTCTAGACCCTTTTGCTTCATCATTGAAAGAAATGGTTACCATGCCTGCTACAGAGCAGCCATGTGTCATCCCTGTAGATGAGAAGAGCCCACGTTCCCTGAGACCAAGATCTCTTTGTTTGCTCTTAAACATAAAATCAGGATTCTTTTAGCAGGTAAGAAGTACACTTGTGTTCGTGTGTGGGGCTGGGGCAGGGATGACAGTTGGGCAGGGGAGTATCTGAATGAGTACTTCAGATAGGGTAGTGTTGGCTGGCTTTTCTAGAAATGACATTTAAGCTGTGATTTGAATCCTTCCAACCTGGTATGTTGGAGGAACAGGAACATATCCATGGTGTCTGGGTGTGTTGGTCATTGAGGCTGACATGTAGGCAGGGCCAGGTTAAGAGTTTAAATCTCACTCTAAATAAAATGGGAAGCCATTGGAGGGTTTGGAGTACATAAATAACAAGATCTGATTTATTTTTTCAAAAAGATAGTTCTAGCTTCTGAGTGGTTAATGAATGGAGATGGCAGGAAGAGAAGCAGGGAGATAGATTAAGAAGCTATTCCAGGTGACTAGGTAGTCGAGGGTAGAGGCGTGGGCTAGGATGATATGGTAGCCAGTCTCCACATTTGCCCCCAATGATTCTCTCCTCTTCGTACAGGTATATCTCATTTTACTGCAGTCACTTTATTGCCCTTTGCAGAGATTGCGTTTTTACAGACTCGAAGTTTGTGGCAACTCTGTGTCAGGCAAGTCTATCGGCACCATTTTTCCAACAGCTTTTGCTCATTTTGTGTCTCTGTGTTACATTTTGGTAATTCTTGCAATATTTCAAACTTTTCATTATTATTACATTTGTTATGGTGATCTGTGATCAGTGGTCTTTGATATTACTATTGTCATTGTTTTGGGGTAACATGAACTGCACCCGTATAAGACAGCAAACTAATTGAGTGTGTTTTGACTGCTCCACCAGCCAACTGTTCCCCAAATCTATCCCTGTCCTTGGGCCTCTCTATTCCCTGAGACACAACAGTATTGAGATTAGGTCAATTAATAACTCTACAATGGCCTCTAGTGTTCAAGTGAAAGGAACAGTAGTACATTTCTCACTTTAAATCAAAATCTAGCAATGATTAAGCTTAGTGAGGAAGGCATGAAAGCCAGGATAGGCCAAAAGCTAGGCCTCTTGTCCCAAACAGTTAGCCAAGTTGTGAAAGCAAAAGAAAAGTTCTTGAAGGAAAGTAGCAGTGCTACTCCAGTGAACACACAAATGATAAGAAAGCAAAACAGCCTTATTGCTCATATGGAAAAAGTTTTAGAGGTCTGGATAGAAGATCAAATCAGCCACAACATTCCCTTAAACCAAAGTCTAATCCAGAGCAAGGCTCTAAATCTCTTCAATTCTATGAAGGCTCAGAGAGGTGAGGAAGCTGCAGAAGAAAAGTCCAAAGCTAGCAGTGTTTGGTTCATTAGGTTTAAGGAAAGAAGCCATCTCCATAACATAAAAGTGCAAGGTGAAGCAGCAAGGGCTGATGTTAAAGCTGCAGCAAGTTATCCAGAACATCTAGCTGAGATAATTAATAAAGACAAAACAGCCTTCTATTGGAAGAAGATGCCATGTAGGACTCATAGTTAGAGAGGAGAAGTCAATGCCTGGCTTCAAAGCTTCAAAGGACGGGGTGACTCTCTTGTTTGGGGCTAATGCAGCTGGTGACTTTAAGTTGAAGTCAACACTCATTTAACATTCCGAAAACCCTAAGCCCTTTAAGGCTAAATTGACTCCGCCTGTGCTCTACAAGTGGAACAACAAAGCCTGGATGACAGCACATCTGTTTACAACATGGTTTACTGAATACTTCAAGCCCAGAGTTGAGACCTATTGCTCAGAAAAAAGGATTTCTTTCAAAATAGTACTTCTCATTGGCAATGAACCTGGTCACCCAAGAGCTCTGATGAAGCTGTACAATGAGATTCGTGTTGTTTTCATGTCTGCTAACACAATATCCATTCCACAGCCAGTGGATCAAGGAGTTATTTCAACTTTCAAATCTTATTATTTAAGAAATATATTTTGTAAGGCTATAGCTGCCATAAATAGTGGTTTCTCTGATGGACCTGGGCAAAGTCAATTGAAAAACCTTCTGGAAAGGATTCACCATTCTAGATACCATGAAGAACATTTGTGATTCATGGGAAGAGGTCAAAATATCAACATTAACAGGAGTTTGGAAGAAGTTGATTCCAACTCTCATGGATGACTTTGTGGGCTTCAAGACTTCAGTGAAAGAAGTCACTGCAGATGTGGTAGAAATGGCAAGAGAACTAGAATTAGAAGTGGAGCCTGAAGATGTGACTGAATTCCTGCAATATCATGATAAAGCTTGGACATATAAGGAGTTGCTTCTTATGGATTAACAAAGAAAATGATTTCTTGAGATGTAATCTACTCCTGGTGAAGATGCTGTGAAGATTGTTGAAATGACAACAAAGGATTTAGAATATGATATAATGTAGTTGATAAAGCAGCAACAGGGTTTGAGAGGACTGACTCCAATTTTGAAAGAAGTTCTACTGTGGGTAAATGGCTATCAAAAAGCATTGCTTGCTACAGAGAAATCATTGGTGAAAGGAAAAGTCAATCCATGTGGCAAACTTCATTGTCTTATTTTAAGAAATTGCCTTAGCTACCCCAGCCTTCAGTAACCACCTCCCCCATCAGTTAGCAGTCAACATTGAGACAAGACCTTCCACCAATAAAAAATTACAACTCACTGAAGGCTCAGATGATGGTTAGCATTTTTCAGCAGTAGAGTATTTTTAAGTTAAGGTATTTGTATTTTTTTTTTAGACCTAATGCTATTGCACACTTAATAGACTACAGGATAGTGTAAACATAACTTTTACATGCACTGGGAAACCAACAATTTTGTGTGACTTGCTTTATTGTGATATTTGCTCTATTGCAGTGGTCTGGAATGGAACCCACAAAATCTTCCAGGTATGCCTGTACTTACATCCTTTTGTGGTCACCTCCTACATTTTACCAGGATTAGTCAATGTGACCAACAGAATACAGCATAAGTGATATTCTGTTGCTTCTGAGATTAGGTTATAAAAGACTATGGCTTCCATCTTTGTCTCTCTTCCTTGGATCTCTCTCTGAGAGAAATAAGCTCCCATGTGTTTCTAAGGATAAACCCATGTAGCCAGGGACTGAAACCTCCAGCCAGTAGCCAGCAAAGACCTGAGGCAGGACAACAACTACCTGAGTGATCTCAGACACGGATCCTTCCCCAGCTGACAGTTTGCAACCTCATGAGGAACCTGAAGCCAGAACGACCCAGCAAAGCCCTTCCCAGATTTCTGACCCTCAGAAACCCTGTGAGATAATAAATGCTTGTTGTTTTATGATACCCTGCTCTGGAATCATTCATTATGTCAAATAGATGACTAATATAGGTGGGATCAGTGGAGACGGAGAGAATTAGAATTTTAGAGAATTTGATGCCTAGGGATTTAGCAAGAATTCCTATAGAAGCAGTGAGAGTCAAGAGTCTGATCAAAGTTAGCTCCCAGAACTTTTACGTGAGCATCTAGGGAGATTTTAATGCCATTTACTGAGAAGAGGAAATTTAAAGAAAAGAGAAGGTTTGGAGTAACATAATTAAGAGTTTTGCTTGGGGCATGTTAGGTTGGAGGTGCTGGTTACTTCTCAGATGGCCGATTGGCTATGAATCTGGAGTTCTGGGGAGAAATCAGGAATGGGGAAAGAGATGTAAGGCTCTCTAGAATATAGGTGGAATTTAAAGGCTGTGGAACTGGACAAGGTAACTTGGAGTGTATACAGAAGAGAAGGGTGCCGGCATAGCCTTGGGCCCCTCATCATTGCTGTCCTTACTGTGAACTTGACCAGGGAATGAAAAATAAATATCTATATTAAAACACAACTCACATTACAAATTAAAACCCAAAACACATATAACTGTTAAGTTGTCCATGCTGGGCCTATTCAATATTGGGCATTCCTACTGAAGAAAGCTTTTAAATCTCTTTATGATGTGGCATTTGTGCACTGTGGGTGTGTGCTAAGATTGCAAAGGGATCTTAACTCTGGAACTTCCTGATACTTGGCATACTTTCATTTGAAACCTTCTTATTGTATGACCATAAATTTGTAGGTTACACATGTATAGCTATGCACAGTAGCTTCCAATGTGTCTGAATTTCCAAGGAAACATGTACCATGGCATTGGCTATTTATGAGTGTGGAGAAACCTAAAGAAAGGTATTTCCATTTCATATTCCTTCGCAAATTATAGCTCAGTATGGGTCTTTAAAAACTAGATTTGCTTTACTTCAAACAGCTTGCTTATCCTGAGTTCTCTGGGTGTGTTGGTGCATATATATACTTCTGAGGGCTCTTTTATAAATGATGTAGTGTGCCAGAACCTTATCACGCTTAGGCTCCTTGGAAACAGAGAAGTTATCCTTTGCCTTGAGAGCAAAGATGCCTAAAAGCCATCTTTCATTTGAGGTCAAGTTCCATTACCTTGAAAACTTTTAGTCTTCAAAATACAAAATTAATATAGCAAGATACAAATTATATCTCCAGTGATCAGAAGGAGGCATGTCCCACGTACCCTACAGAGAGAAGGATAATGGCGAGCAACTGAGTCTCTTATATTGGTGACAAAATAGTACGGACACATAGCAGAACTTCTTGAAAGTTGAGTGTGAATAGGATTTTTTCCCTCTGCTTTCAGGACTGTTCTTTTCCTATCTCAAGGAAGACTGAGTCTCCAGGGTACGTGGACTCTTGATTTGGCCTTAAGCTTACAGTTTGTACTTCCCATATGAACACCCACACCCTGTACTTCAATCATGATATGTCACCAGCAGGTGGCAACAGCGAGTGCAATAGAACAAAAAAAACGTGAGGTCAAGATCTCTGCAGATAAGTAGGAGAGTGGCAGGCCATTGTATGCAAAAGGGAAAAGACTTCCACTTATTTAAAAAGAAATGTATTTTACCATTCTACTTCACCTCTCCAAAAGCCCATTTTCTTTCTGCCATCAACATTGATTTGCACCACAGTTCAGTATTCTATTAATCAGAGGAAGTTCTTTTAACAGCCTGCAGATCTTTTCCTTTACATCAAGGGAAGGGTGGTTTCCCAGCGTTTGTTAAAGAGTTATTTTCTGACTTGCCTGCCCCTGTGAGACTCTTAAAACAACTCTGAAAGCAAGTGGCAAGGAATACTTTATTACTTAGAAGACTTAGCAAGCGCTAACTAATTTGACCTGTTAAGTAGAGAACTGGAAAGCTGGGAAGGGATGACTGGATTATTTGCCAACATGCAAGAACAACAGAATCCATGGTGTTGAAAGCTGACAGCAGCTGTGGTCAGAGTGGTTCACTGGCCCTGACTCCCAGCTGGTTGATAAGGAATCCCATTTCTTGATGGATACCATCTCAAAGATAGGGAATTGTAACCCTGCAGTGGCTTCTGTGATTTCAGAGCTAGAGTTGTGAGAGACAATATGACAGAGTGTACATGCTTGGATTTGTCACACACACAGTGAGGCTCTCAAGCTCTCTTTCAGGTTCAAGGAGGAAGTTTATTTGAGAAAAGTTCAACTGGGAGCACATGTTCTTGAGGGAACATCTGCTCCATAAGGATGCAGACCCTTGGAAGGGCATCCTTTGCAGGCTGTGGATGGGACAAGGCATAGTGAGTAAGGATGAGTTTGCCCTGTGCTTGGGTCTACTCTGAGCTCCAAATTCTGTTATAGACTTAATAAGTTAGTGAGACATCAACCATCACACTGCATCAAGGGAGATAAATATAATACAAAAGCGTGAGGTCACGATTGTAGGCACAGCCTTAGCAGGGCACCTCTAAAACATGATCCCTTCATGCTCGTCTGAAAGCAGGAGTGTGAGAATTTTGTAGAACCTCTTGCCTCCATCCCACTTAAAATCCAAACTGTTAGTATCTTCCTGAGATGCAATTCCAGTCACCCAGGAGGGCCCTTCCCACTTCACTTGCTCTCGAAGACCAACGCTTGTCATATTTTTAAGAGGGTGGAAGCTGTCTTTACGTCGGCACCTAAAAAAGCTCACTGTAAGAGGTCGAGCTATGGCTTTGGCTTTGCCTGTGACTGACATTTAAACTTCTTGTAAGTCACAAAATTTTTGCATTTCCATTTAGTCATCTGTTAAATAGGGTAATGATTCTGCCTAGGAGACACTACAGAATACATAGTAGTAACTAATTGTGGCTATTACTTCTTTATGTGCTAATTGCTAGACCTCAAAACATCCCTGAGCTTGATCACTGCTTCTGCTATTCTAGGGAGGGCAATTCTGAAGTATAGATTGACCAAGAACCCATCCAAATAGTGTGCAAATCTAGCCAAGAATCAAGCACAAATCTTTGGACACACATGAACAGCTGTGAGGGAAGGCAAATTGAGTGTGTGTATCTACACCAGGGGACTGCACTACTGTAAATAATGATGACTTGAATTCTTAGTTGTGATGCCTTATCTTTTTCAAATAGATCAGAAGCAAGGGGACACAGAGGAAGTTTGCTAACCTTGGTCATGTCTTAGATCCTCATTTGACCTCCAGATTCTGGATTGCTTTGAGGACTAGTGAAACACATAGCAATGATTAGCAAAATCATATATATATATATATTTTCTCAGACCCAGATAACAGAATTATCTGAAGGAGATGAAATAGAATAAAACAGGGTAAAAAGAATTATGAAGGAAAATTATCTCTGACTTAAAACTGATTATGGTGACATTTAACATTAAAGAGGATTGTTGCAGAGTGTAGAATTGTTTAGTCGTTACAATCATCATTTTCAAAGCCACATATTCTGCTTTATCTCTGTAGTAGTTTTGTCTACTAGCAAAGGAAGAGAGGGCCCCTGGGCTTTTGGAAACATTCAAACTATTCTATAGAATTACTCGTGGGGGTGGGGCAAGAGGGAATGGGCTCGTAAACAAATGGTTATTCACAACTGTCATTGAATTCTTATTAAAAGTATCTGAGGGCTTCCCTGGTGGCGCAGTGGTTGAGAATCTGCCTGCCAATGCAGGGGACACGGGTTCGACCCCTGGTCTGGGAAGATCCCACATGCTGCGGAGCAACTGAGCCACAATTACTGAGCCTGCGCGTCTGGAGTCTGTGCTCCGCAACAAGAGAGGTCGCGATAATGAGAGGTCCGCGCACCACGATGAAGAGTGGCCCCCTGGCTATGGTAAATATAGCTGCAATGAACATTTTGGTACATGACTCTTTTTGAATTATGGTTTTCTCAGGGTATATGCCCAGTAGTGGGATTGCTGGGTCGTATGGTAGTTCTGTTTTTAGTTTTTTAAGGACCCTCCATACTGTTCTCCATAGTGGCTGTATCAATTTACATTCCCACCAACAGTGCAAGAGTGTTCCCTTTTCTCCACACCCTCTCCAGCATTTATTGTTTGTAGATTTTTTAATGATGGCCATTCTGACCGGTGTGAGATGATACCTCATTGTAGTTTTGATTTGCATTTCTCTAATGATTAATGATGTTGAGCATTCTTTCATGTGTCTGTTGGCAATCTGTATATCTTCTTTGGAGAAATGTCTATTTAGGTCTTCTGCCCATGTTCATTGCAGCTCTATTTACAATAGCCAGGACATGGAAGCAACCTAAGTGTCCATCATCGGATGAATGGATAAAGAAGATGTGGCACATATATACAATGGAATATTACTCAGCCATAAAAAGAAATGAAATGGAGGTATTTGTAGTGAGGTGGATGGAGTTAGAGTCTGTCACACAGAGTGAAGTAAGTCAGAAAGAGAAAAACAAATACAGGATGCTAACACATATATATGGAATCTAAGGGATAAAAAAGGTCATGAAGAACCTAATGGCAAGACGGGAATAAAGACACAGACCTACTAGAGAATGGACTTGAGGATATGCAGAGGGGGAGGGGTAAGATGTGACAGGGTGAGAGAGTGGCATAGACATATATACACTACCAAATATAAGATAGATAGCTAGTGGGAAGCAGCCGCATAGCACAGAGAGATCAGCTCGGTGCTTTGTGACCACCTAGAGGGGTGGGATAGGGAGGGTGGGAGGGAGGGAGATACAAGAGGGACGAGATATGGGAACACATGTATATGTGTAACTGATTCACTTTGTTATAAAGCAGAAACTAACACACCATTGTAAAGCAATTATACTCCAATAAAGATGTTTAAAAAAAAAAAAGGAGTGGCCCCCACTTGCTGCAACTAGAGAAAGCCCTCGCACAGAAACGAAGACCCAACACAGCCAGAAATGAAATAAATAAATGAATAAATAAAACCCAAAAGTTAAAAAAAAAAAAAAGTATCTGAACATTTGGATTTGTTTGATGAGTTCAAACTTTTGCTTCTTGCCACTTATGAACGTATTTCCAGAATTTGGGGAATAAATGAGTTCAGTTTCAAAGTTGATGAAATGGTTTGTGAACTTTAGAGGGAAAATCAATGTGGAAGAATATGGTTACAACAAAGTGATTTATTGTGAATATTTAATCAGAGTAAACAAAATTTGTGCCCTTGGGTAAATGTTTAATTAGTGAGGTCTTAATTGAAGGCTTAATTGTAGATGAAGAGTAGCTGAATTTATATTCAAATTGTATATGAAATATATAGCAGCCTATACTATTATGCAAAATAGAGTATTATGCATATTCACCAAGTTTTTCTGTGTTTGCCTATTTGAGGTTCCAGGAACTGGTAAACATTAAAGTTATGAAATGTACCACATTATTACAAAGACTGTAACTTTTTTGTTTGTGTTTTCCATTTCTTAATGGCCTCTGATGATTTGACCAAAGGCACTTGTTAAATAGAAGATGAAAGACATATGACATCTTTGCTGGGCAGTTCCTCATCTCCCTGTACCATACAATTTGAAAACAATATTTATGATTTTTTTCCACTTTCAAATAATACATGCCCTATTATGGAAAACAGGTAAATTTATAAAAAGTATAAAAAAGAGAAACACTGATCGTATTTCTCAAAAATTAACACTATTAATATTTTAATATTTTTTCTTCTATTTCTACATTTTACATATTATATATCATTTTGTGGTTGATTTTTTACTTCATATTTTTACTTTACATATCATGAGATTCACATTTTGTTTTGCACATTATGAGTTCTTCCTAAGTATATCTTGCTGTAATATTCAGTCTGAATGGATAATTAATAGCATAAATTACCAAATGTTTTTATATTTAAAAAATATTGTTTAGGAAAAACATACTAATGATGAAAAAAACATGAAACCTAAAAGTAAACTTCATTTTTTATTGATCACTACTACGAACATATTTAGTGCTCATGAAATGCCTCTTTGCTTCTTGATTCTCTAGCACTCTTGGGACAGTTCTTTAAAACTATCATTTAGATATTGGGAGTAAAGTTTTGAAAATTGTTTTTCAGACCAGGAGGCCTACTGGAAAATAAAATCCCTAAGAAGTCACAGAAATTCATGGACCTCCCGGAGAAAAGTTATGTATTTTAGGTTCTCCTAAATTAATGTTAGGCCTGAAGGTAGGCTGAGAATGATAAACTTCTAAGGACTATTTTTTGTAGTATGATGTTAAGTGAAATAGAAAATATCCCCAATATCTGGAACACACACATACATTGCAGTTTATGAGTTAGAAATATTTAGAAAAGAAAGGTGCTATTTTCTGAATTTTTCTATGTTTATCTCTATGATAATCATTTGCATTCTGATTTAATTTTCTTTGTGGGGGTCAGGTGGGAGAACTATTAGTACAATTTTCCAGTCTGTTGAAACTTTTAAATTAGGCTGAAAATCTTTGAGCACACCAGTACCCTCACCTTTCAAGATATTACATAACCCTTGCTTTTTAATAGGGAAAACAAAACAAAACAAAAATATAAAACCCTCTAATGAAACACGGCACAACAATCTTAGACGGAATGTTTCTCTTTGCTATTTCTGAATAAGTCAAAGTAACACATGGTTAGTAAAGTGTTTTAGCTGCTGAGGTAGCAATTTTTTGCATCCTGGAATTTGAGACTTGGATATGCAGACTTTACCCCGGCCACTCTGTCCCCTAGGTTGATATCCTAAAGCCTCAAATTTGCTTTGAGACAATTAAAAAGGTTTTGACACATTGAGAGTTGCATTAATTCCTCTTATTCAGAGTTATGAAAAAAGACACAGGTCATGAGTTCCTGCTTGGAATCTGTAGGGTTCCTGATGTAAACATTCGACCTGGAAGACACTTGAGCCAATTCTGTCTTGTCCAAACCAATCTTTATTTTCCAAAGAGTAAAGTCTCAGTTTGCTTAGGACCATGTTTCAGTTTGCCTAAGTCAGTCCCAATGTATGCCTGTTGTTTCTGTGAAATTATAACAGCATCTCTTCTCACCCTCAAGGGTTTCTGGTTTAAAGGATAAATTATAGAGCTACCTTACTAATGAGGGAACAGAACCTCAAGCTTTGAAAGAGCTGCACGGGGGGCTTTAAGTAGATCAAACTAAGTTTATGGCAGAGTTTAGAGATGAACACTTCTAACTTCCAAGCCAGGGTTAAATTTATTATACTGAAGCTATTCATGATTTCAGAGGAGTGAAACAAACACAAAAACCGCTAGATTTTTGACCAAGCAGTGCATGCTTCGTGATGTTAGTGATGCTCTCACTTTGAGAACCTCTGACACTCAAAGTTTTAAAGTGACATTTTCATACTGGAAGACAGAGATGGGAGAGTGCACCTTCCTCAGCAGCAGCCATTCACCTTTTCTTCTTAATATATAATTTATTTTATTTATGCCAGAGTTTTATCATAGTAAAAGAGGGGTGGAGTAGAAAATTTGTTTGAAATACAAAATTCACAGAAGAAGGTAGTGTGATGTGGGGTTGGGTTGGCCATTTTTCCCATCAGGGGGCACAAGATCACTCTGACAGCAAAACTGGAAGGTTATCCAGTTGGAAGGGAGAAATTGCCTCTGCATTTATGCTGAGAACCTTGCTGCTCAAAGTGTGCCCGTGAACCTTGAGTGTAGTCTGGAGATCGTTGGAAATGCAGAGTTAGGAGATGCAAGGGCGCCTGTGAGAGCCTCCTACCTCGATCCTGGTCAATTTGCTACAGTGAGTGATTGCAGAAGAAACCGAGTCACTGAAGTGGAGGCAGCACTAAAGTTTACTTTGATATGGAGGAGGCATCAAAAAAGTCTTTCCTATTGAGATATTAGCTTCAGAGAGTCTCTGCTTTCAAGCCATTATGAAGGAAGATTAAAGTGTACCATAAATTGATCTGAACTGTGTTCAGTTCTGTGTTCTAAGCACACAATAAAATCCTGAACCAGAAATCTTCGGCGGGGTGGGGGGATGACCTGTACCCTCTCTTGCACTTGGAGAAATACATAACTGGAAATAGATGGGAAACCAACAACAGGGTGAGAAAATAGAGGAAGGTTAATGAGATTAAAATCATAAGGAATACATCATGTCAGTCAGGAAAGTTTGTCTCAACAATTGCTTAAGCCAAGGTTAGAGGAATCTAGTTGGTAAGAATGAAGTTATGTATTGATAAACATCATTGAAATTAGATTCACCAGGACCTTCTGAAGGCGGAGTTAGTAAGAACTTCCGGTAGTGTTCTTTCAATTACTTTGAGTTTTCCAGGAATAATTAGATCCAAATAAGACAGTGGATTCTCATTCCCTGCTTTTCTTCAACAACAAAGTGGGAAAATACATATTAAAAACAGAATTTTGTGTGAGTCAAGTAGAATCACCTGCAGCAATGATGAGTCACCATTTTAAATTACTTGTCAACTCTCAGAACCCTGCGGTCACTATGAATGAAACTGCCCTTCCTGGAGCGTGCCCCAAAGATAGCCCCAAAGGGCAGCGTTTTCTGTCTACCTTTTAAGACACCGAACTTTCTCTCTGCCTTTTAAGAGGCCAAGCATTCAAAATGCACTTTTCCTTTGTGCACCTGCAGTTCTGAGTCAACAAAAATCACCAGCCCAGGGTGATAAGCTCCATATAAATAATTAATGACATGGAACTAATTACTCCTGCATTAGGCCACCTGCACCCTCAAAGCTTGAGAGCCCCAGGTGTGAAAATTGCAGGGGCAACTAATTGTGAGCTGCATTTCATCACGTAAACCCTGCAGAGGAGGCCCTGGCTGTTTCCTGCTCACGTTTTTTCAGGGTTCAGCAGGTCGAGCATGGGTGGGACCGGCAGCATTTGTAACTATCTCAGAAGGCAAACCAGACAACACAGTGGCTCTTGAAAACCGAGCCCTTAGAGACCACCAGGAGGTAATAGCGATTAAGTTTAATTAGAGGAAAATGTGCCTTGAAGGATATGGTTGGAAATTGTCCCTTGAGGTATGTGAAACCTCCTGCCGCAGCTCTAGGTGAGAACGCTACACTTAGGGGCCATGATTATTCAAGTAGATTCAGCTAAAAGAGTTCAGGATTTCACTCTCCAAACATGTGAATTAAATTACTACATATCTATACATCTGACGTTTTATTTTGGTGGGGATTTTGTTTTAGTGCATTGGTGGTCCGCGCACGCGCGCTTGTGTGTGTGTGACGTAGACTCCCACAACAAGATCTTAAAATCTTATTTAAAAGAAATCAAAAGCAAAGAACTCTACGCTGACTTAAACACCAGTAGAAGTTCTGAGGTTGTCTTGTACTCACTTGTTATTTTGTGTTGACTTTGGAATGAGGAAGAAAAAGAAAAAAAAAAAAACCATGACTAAAGTTTCTACCACTACCAACTTCAAATTCACATTTGATTTTGTTTGATGCAAAGCACAGTCTAAAGATCCAGCTCCTCATTTAATGATAGTTTCTTACCAATTATTATTTCTATTTCATGGGTTGAAGGTGAGTTGAAGAAAGGAACATTTATGAAGTGATAGAAGTAAGGATTCTAAAGGCATTTGGAAAAAAATTTCAACTGGGTTTGTCCAACTATATATTTTCCCTTCTATACACACACACACATCCACCCACAATTTTACAAGAATTAGATCATAGAATAGAGTACCTATTGTCTTCCTCTTGTAAGTTTAAAATTTTTAAAAAAAACAATTTTTTGGCTTGACTCCCTTATCCACTTCTCTTCTGCCCCTCCAACCTGCAACTGAGGCTGACAACCTATGGTTTTCTCTATGCTCATTATTATATTTAAATTTATATTTAAATAAATAGTGGTCTCTAATCATTTTTTAATTAATAAACTTTTTTGAGTAAATATTGAGTGGAAAGTACAGAGAGATTCCATATACCCTTCAACTCCTTTCCCGTATTGGTAATATCTTGTATTAGTGTAGTACATTTGTTACAATTGATGGGTCAATGTTGATATATTATTATACATTATTATTAACTAAAATCCATAGTTAGGGTTCTCTCTTGTGTTGTACATTCTATGGGGTTTGACAAATATGAAATGGCATGTATCCACCATAATGGCATCAAACAGAAGAGTCTCAGTGACTTAAAATTTCTAATCATGTTTTTACAAAAATTGGATATATGTTGCATCTTGCTTTTCTCTCAGTAGCTTCAAGTCAGCTGGCTGGGTGGAGCCACTTCATTCCTTTCAGTAGCTGTGTTGTGTTCCACAGTATGACTATGCCACAGTTTATTCAACATTTCCCCTTGTGGAGTAGAATTCACATTATAACCTTGTGCATAATATGCTTTTACATTTACAGGATTAAGTCTTAAGAGTAGGACTGCAAGATCAAAGGCTATGTGCACTATTAATTTTAATAAGTATTGTCATGTGGCTTTTAAAGATAGCTACATCAAGTGACATGTCCATGAGCCATATGTGAGTACTTTTTTTGGTCCTGATCCCCACCAGGACCAGGTTTTTTTTTTTTTTTTTACGTTGGTATTTTTAAACACTTGGTAATTTTTGTTTGAGAAGGACACATAACATACTAGTTACTTACATCGGCTCTGAATCCTGATTGGGGGAGAGTTCTAGCCCTACACTTTCTGCTCAGTGACTCAGGCAGTTCACTTTTGCCTCCCAGGGTCTCAGTTTCCTCATCTGTAAAATATGGATGCTAATGATTCTATTTCATTATAGGGTTGATTGAGTGATTAGACAAATGCTGCACATAATAGGCTTAACTTCTGCCTGCCTTAGACAAAGCATTCAATGAATGATAGTTTTTATTATCAGAATGTTACAGATTCATTATCAGACTTTTGGAGCAATAACCAGGAATATCGATTCATTATGTATATTCCTGGATGGATTGTAGAATTCTACCAAATTTGATGGTAATTAGGTGAGATATAAAGCAGGTGCAAACATTCCCTTAATGCCAAACCACAGAATGTAGTGCCCCCAAACAGAAGGCTCTTCTGATCACTGTCTCTCTGTAAATGTGCAAGAAAAAAAGAAATGAAATAAAATCCAGGTTATCATAGAACCTTGTTCTCTACAAGCACAAACCTTTTGAGTGGAAGTTACCATCTTGGCATGTTAAATTTATTCAAGTGTTATTTCCTCCTTTTCCGTATTTAAAAATAAAATAGAAGCTGTTACTATTAAATATTCAAGTAGCACATTTATCTTCAGAGTTGACTTTAAATCCTTTGTTTAGGCAGTCTGTAGACTGTACCTCAAGTACATTATATGCTCCCTGTGATGATGGTTTCTCTGACTCTCATCCTATCCCATGCTGTTTTTGCTATCCATTTGCCAAAAATTATTCCTTAAGGGAAGCTGGGAGCATCTTTGGGGAGAGAGGGAGTAAGGGGGACGGGAAGGGAGTAGGCAGAGGGATGGGTGTTTGATCTCTATCTTTGAAATGGAAGCATTCTCCTCCAGGACTCTCTAGGCCAGTGGCAGCCAGGTGATAGCTCAATTGTTCTACTCTAGTCCCAGCTGAAATGGGACTCAGATGAAAATTCTTACGATAGGTTAATAAATTGCGAATGCCCTGATAATACAGCTCCTGGTCTCATGCTGGGCAGTGTCTAGTTATGTAGAATGCTGGTTATATTAGATAAAGCCCTGGAAAATCATGAGGAGTTTTGCTTGTTTGTCTGGGAACTTTTGTTCTATTCTGAAGCAGGACATATGGTTTATGATCTGGATGACCACCTGTTAAACATGCCCTGCTACATCGGCCCTTATTCCTGAACCAAAAGTCAGGGCATGTATTCTGACAAGGGAGTTTTTATTAGCTGCTGTGACTAATGCCAAATATTGAAATTTCCAATATCTTTTCACTATTTCATGAGATTTGTGGAAGAGAGTATTTTAATCAAAATTGGTATTGACTTGAAAAATCAATAAAGTGCACTTTCTGAAAAATAAAATTGAAAATTAGTTGTGTTTTTTAAAAAATTCTAGCTATTTCATATATGATACCGTACCAGAAAGCAATTTATTATATTTTAAATTATTAATTCTTTAATACCTACTGAAAGTTCACGGTATGTGAAAAATGGGCAAAAAACGTCTAAGATCTAACTGATCTAACTTCCCTCTAAGCTTACCATCCAGAATGGGAAATACAATATTTGATAATATTTCAGTAGATAGAAAGCTCTGAGCAAGTGCAACTAACCCTAAGTGAGTGTGAGAAGAAGAAGGATTAACTTTTGCTTGGAAGATCTGCAGCAAGCTCACGTGGGCAGAGAAAGGGGCCAGGATTTGAATGGTGGGTATGATTCCAACATCTTCAGTGAGAGGAAGACTTCTAAGAAGCAATGATGAGTGTGAAGCCTGAGTGTGAGAAATGTTCTAGAGAGAGTGAATAGACTGGTTTGGACCCCAGACATGTGGGGCCAGTCTAATTTCAAATATTCCCTTTCGTTGTCTTTTCATCCAAATAAATTTGTGAATCAGTAAAAAGAAAAACCCCTTGTTACGCCATGTGTCTCCACCCTGGACCGACAAAATTTGTTCACCCAATCCAAGAAAAATGATGGGCAGTAACTCTCAAATTGTGGCAAGACTGTAGCGTTGAGCATCTTGAGTAACAGTTAAAAAAAAAAAAAAAAAAAAAAAAGGATTTCCATTCTGGAGTCCACAGGGAATTATTAAAATGTTTTGAGTGGCCATGGTGGTGGAAGTCAAAGATGAGACAGTCCCCAAGAAATTCAGAGGAAAAACAAGACTTTCCAATCATTTATGTGGAAGAGACAATGAAAAGGAAGAAAAAAGGGAAGAATTGAGGTTTTAAACTGTTGTGGGTTGATTGAAAGGTAATATAATGATTAGATGCTGATCTGTAGAATGAATACATATAGTTTGAATCTCATTTTCCTCACTTCCTAGGATTGCAACTTTGGGAAAGTTTCCTTATTTTTCAAATAGAAATCCTAATAGAATCCATATTATAGAGTTGTCAAAACAAATCTGTGCTCCCAAAATTTTGCATTATTAGGAAAATATCTCAGGCAAGAAAGCCTAGATAGTCTCACTAAACTGTCCAAGTCTCTTCCATTTGCTGGAGTCAATATATCAGAGGCAGAAATCAAAATTAGCATGAAATAGTGGGTAGGATTTTGCCTTGCTTTCCCATTTGTAAATTACCTATAGAATTCCATGGATGGTTTATAGAAGTTCCAGTAGTGAAGGAAAGAGAGTAAAAAGAAAGGCCAGGAATGCTAGGTGGGATATTCTGAGCCAAGGCAGAGAATTATTACCAGGAAAATGATGTGTGATGGGCGGATGGGAAGCCAGCAGGAGGACACCTGGACCGTGTGTGTACTCGTTACACTGCTTATTTTGGAAAAGATGTGGAAAATTGAATGCAGAGTTCAAACATGACTTTTGCAGCTATGATTCACTGAAGAAGTCACTCTCAGCATCATCGACCCCGGCATTTTTTCAGAGGTCATGTTTACACACAATTTATAAAGTTATAACATGCAGTTGAAAGTTTCTCTGGCATTATTTAGAAATGTCAGGGAGGGCAGTTCCTACCATTTCACTCTGCCTGCCTTTGATTTCTGCTTATGTTTTAATTCAGTGAGTATTTATTGTGCTTAGAGCAAAGAAGGGCTTTAGTTTTGTGTGCTAGGGAACCGCAAACCTGAAGCCTTCTGGAGATTTAGTTCCTGTTGTGTCTGCCAACTGGTTCTCACCTGGTCAGTTTTTAAAAAATGAAGAAACGTCTATGCTATGGACTCTGAGAACATTGTTCATCTGGCACCTCACACTGGTCCTCTTCATTTTCTGGGTCATAACTGGGGAGAAGCATTTGGTTTTTCAAATGCTTTGAAGGAAAGTCCTTAGGTTGAGTATATTATGAATCCCCGCCTGGCTGCTTCTTATCCCTTGTAATTTGATTCCATGAAAGGGAGGTCACTGCTCCAAAAGGAAAGATTCATTCCTAGGCAGTTTCAGTTGTTAACATGCTGTTTCTTAAAATCTGCGTCTATCTAACATTTACTTGTTCCTCCTGGAGCTAATTAGAATAAATCTCTTCCCTTTTCTCTATTAAGAGACATTTAAAAAATTTATTTTATTGAAGTGTAGTTGATTTACAATGTTGTGTTAATTTCTGCTGTACAGCAAAGTGATTCAGTTATGTGTATGTTTATATATTCTTTTCATATTCTTTTCCATTATGGTTTATTACAGGATATTGACTATAGTTCCCTGGGTTATACAGTAGGACCTTGTTGTTTATCCATTCTATATATACTAGTTCGCATCTGCTAATCCTAAACTCCCAATCCATCCCTCCCCTACCCCCACATCCCCCTTGGCAACCACAGTTCTGTTCTCTATGTCTGTGAGCCTATTTCTGTTTCATAGATAAGTTCTTTTGTGTCATATTTTAGATTCTACATATAAGTGATATCATATGGTATTTGTCTTTCTCATTCTGACTTACTTCACTTAGTATGATAATCCCTAGGTCCATCCATGTTGCTACAAATGACATTTTTTCATTCTTTTTTATGGTTGAGTAGTATTCCATTATATATAATGGATTACTACTTCTTTATCCATTCATCTGTTGATGGACACTTAGGATGTTTTCATGTTTTGGCTATTGTAAATAGTGATGCTATGAACACAGGTGGTGCATGTATCTTTTCAAATTACAGTTTTGTCCAGATACATGCTCAGGAGTGGGATTGCTGGATCAAATGGCAACTCTATTTTTAGTATTTTGAGGAGCCTCCAGACTGTTTTCCATAGTGGCTACACCAATTTACATTCCCACCAACAGTGTAGGAGGCTTCCCTTTTCTCCACACCCTCTCCAGCATTATTGTTTGTGAAGAGAGATTAATTTGGAGGCTATCATGTTTCCATATCTTTCCTTTTTTTTTCCCCCTTTTACAAGCTAAACCTACCCCAGTCTCTTCAATAAATTCTCATGTGACATGGTCAAGACTATTATATATTTCCTCTTTCCAGTACTTGAAGTCTGTCCTATCAGTAATTAACAGTATAGTATTATGTCTTCAGGATAACTTATCTTGTTAAGTATGCTAGGGTTTCACATAGATGAGCAACTAATATTTAAAATTAGTTTCCTCCTGAAAGTTAACATGTTGACTTGTGGAGCTGATAATTTCAATTTATTGGACCAATTTCCTAAGGAAAACGTCTTTGGCATAATTTTGGGAGTTTGCCACTCTGTTTTCCAAAGAGGTTTCTAGTGACCAAGTCAGATTTAAACATACATCAAATTTTATAAAAAGGAGTTTCTAGCTTTGGGGGCAAAATTGTTTTGTATTAACATTAAAGCAAGCTCCTTCATTCAACTGTTCATTAAACATTCCCTGAGTGCCTGATATATACTGGGTGAGAAGTGATGAAAGATGAATCATGTTCCTGTCTGTCACCAAAAGCTCTCTGGGTCTCAGTTGCCTTTGCTCTGCTATTGATACAGCTCATTATTCCATTCAGAGGGCTTCCACGTGCACTATGGCATTTGAACCTCGGACTCTAGAATCTTGAGGAGCAGAGATGATGGGGGTCTCACTTTCAGTTGATAGCTGAGGTACCTGAAACCCAGGTAAAATCATTTGACCTTATCCCACTCTGTTCACCAGGCTCTGCTAACAACTTGGTGACTTTGAAACCAAAAGTGATGTGAGAAGGTTTAAAAATGACAAATGAGTTATTATTCATATTTTTGAGTGGAATATGTTACTTTCGGTACATCTTAGAGACTATTTCTGGTGTTAACTAGAGAGAGACACCTCTCAAGGAAATGTTTTGAGGCCATTATTAAACTTCCTGATACCTCGGAGATAAGAGTACATATTTATTATAATTTAGCAACAAATATATCTGTAGGATATTTTTCTAGCCACCTCAGCTTTGGGAACAAAGACAAAGACCTAGAGGGAATCATAAAAATTCTTTGAGCAGCCCAACAGATGTTACAAGTTCTATAATTGAGTTTTAACAAGAGGATTTTGCAAAATCTAGACATAGCTAAACGTTTATATGTTATCCTTAAGATGGCAGAGAATAATTTAATCAACTTAGAAAGATGGCTAACCGATATACCTTTTAATAATACTAAAAGATGGAAGTCTTCAGTTATGTGGGAAAATGACTAATGTAGAATGATATTGGATACATGAGCTATTACTATGAGTTGTTTAGTACAAAAAATGTTGGATTTGAAATTGAAAACAATTTTGGAAAGAGATTAATACAGGCTCAGGAGGGTTTTTTTTTAAAGTAATATTGTTAAGTAAAAAGATGTTTGCACGTAAGCCTTGAGAATGGTCCCCAACCCTTTGAAGCTGTGATTTCGGCTTGCGTCTGTGTGATGCATGCCTTTTACCTCCATTTCATTACCATCTCTGGACCCCATCATTAAGCACATTATTTAGCACTATAGGTCAAATTCTTTTCAAACAAATGCCACTAAAATGCAAAAATATTCCCAAATGTCACTAATTTTACATGGAATTGCATACAATAAAATTTTAGAGCTATAAAGTAACTTGGTTAAACCTGAGATTTTATTGTATAAGAGAATTTGGACTGTGCCCAAGTGATCTGAAGTGTAATATTGTTATCCACCTGGGTTGAGCCTAACTTCCCATGAGCTTTGGCACTGAGGTAGGGGGGCTTGAGCTAATTAGTCACTTCTTGCCAGAGGCCAGGGATTAAATCATGTTTCCTGGAAACTGTATAATTCTATAGATTTGTTTTCAAAGTCTTGTAACTCTCAACAGTGTCACCCATCTGCAAAGTTACATGGTATTTTCCCCCTAGTATTTGACTGCCTGGGTGTAAAAAGAGAGAAATTTATGGTTGATCTAGGGTTGGAGGCGCAGTAAAATCACAAGGCAAAAAGGAGTTAATAGGTAAAGTGGAAGCTGAAAGGACAACCCAGGATGGCTAGGCTGCTTGGCAAAGGAAGCCAGAAGGAGGAGGCTCTTGGAATGGAGGGAAAGGGGAGCAGCTAGGACAGAGGAAAGATGGAGGAAGATGGAAGAATGTGTTCAGAAGGAAGGGTATGTGGAACTAAAATTTCAGAAGTGAAACAATCCTGAAATTCAGGGTATCGTCATGGAAGTAGATTAGCAAAGGCAGTAGAAATTTAAGTCATGGGGTTCAAGCAGACAGAGCATCATGGGTATCTGATAGCGGCCGTGTCATTTACTTGCATGTTGCTAATTGATTTAAGAAGACTGTGATCCAGGCACCAAAGTCTTCAGTGGATGGAGGGAGTATTCTAGGAGCCAGTAGGTGTCAACCATGAGGAGGGACAGGAAGTGATGGAGTTAGGTGTCATAGGCTTGATGGAGGGGGAGTTTTGTAGGAGGTCGGTTGGTGGTGAGGAGCACAGAGGCTGCTGATGTTGAACTCACCCATGAGTGGCTGGAGATCGAACAGTCTTGCCTTAGGAAAGTGACAAAGGGTTTGAAAGGAGTGAACTTGTAAAAGGACAGCTTTTGCTTAGCAGGGGGACACATGTTTGATCTCGTTTCCGTAATTCTTAAGACTCTTAGGATCTGTTTTCCACATTTAATTTTCTTGCCATCATGTATGGTGGAGTGGCCGATGCTTCAACCTGCAAAGGAAGAGATTCGGTGGCTTGGTTTTAACACCTTCTTTGAAAATCAGCAGCCTGAATCGGCAAGCCTCATCCTTCCCCAGTAATGTCCCCCAGCTGTGAATTCTCCAGTAATTACATGTTGGGTAATGAGGTTTGCTTTTATCTGTACTAAATTTCAGTTTTAAGCTTTATTAATGGGCTTTCATTTTGGCTCTTGTGGGAAAAGGGCAGTGAAGAGACCTATTAAATTTTCTCTTGGTTTTTATATATCTTCCTTCCTTCCAAATAGAATAATAAAAATGTGCTTCTTTTCTTCTCCTATAACATGCTCTTCATCCATTTTAACCCAGACGCCCCCTCCACCATTTCTGAACACCAGGTGCGCCACTGATTAGTTCTTGACCTTCTCTGAGCCTGTTTCCTCATTTGTAAATTCATGATAGTGTTATCTACTTCAGAGGGTTGTTATGAGGTATAAGTGAGGTGACGTTTGCAAAGCAGTAAGAATAGTGTTTGGCAATAATAAGCCTGATGAAAAGTGTTTGTTAAATAAAAATACTGTGTGGGGATGGGGCGCTTTTTGGGAGTAATTTTTTAGTAGTAAAACTTGCTGGGAACAGCAGCATAAAGCATAAAGCTATTGACTAGTGTTGTCCTCTTTCAAAGATGCAATTCTTTGTCTCAGAGCTCCCCATTGTGGTTCTGCAGACTGGTATATCTCCAGTAGAATCTTGTGAAGAGATCCATCCCTCCGTATCAGCTTCATAACTTCCTCTACCTCGGCCACCATGGGCCACTATCTCTTTGCTGTCTCACACTTGTTCCAGCCAAAGATTAGGGATTTCAATCAAAACATTAATAGTGGATTAGGAAGCCGCCTTCCGCTTTGGTGCACTATACCAAAGCCTCCCAAGACTAGTGGTTGGGCCATTAAAGGGCCTGAGTTGAAGTTAATTGTCAACCCACTTCCTAACCAAACCTCTAACTCAATTAGCACTTATTTGACTATCTAAATCTTTGGAGCACCCTGCCAGTTTGGGTGGGAGCTTTTGGTATGAAAGGCACCCTTTACCTGGGAACTCAGCCCAGACAAACCAATTCATTTCACACTTTTTTTCCAACTTACTACAACTGGGAAGCAAATCTTCATTACACTTCATCTATTGGGATTGCAGCCAGCAAGCTGATAGATCCCATCAACCCATCTCTTCAGTTACCAGGTCTTTTCATGCTTATAGTGGCTTTTGAGTAACCATTTCATGGAGAGGCTTCCTGGGCTCTCTGGCAATTCCTTTGGAGAGAGCAACATTTTTGAAGATGATATTTGTTTCCCTCTTAATGTCATTTTATAACTTCAGCGTTAAAGATTGTTAAGCAAACAAGTGCAGCCTACAGTTTTGTACTAACATTTTATGACTGGTGAATTCAGTGACCTTCTACTTAGGCTTTGATCTTAATTATTTTAAATATCATAGGGTCTGATTCACAAGGCAGTAACTGCAGGTCATTATTTCTGGCATGATTAGTCTAGGTTAGAAATTAGCTTTGAGGCCCCCGGCACTATGCTCTAACACTTTCTGAAATGGAACACCTGTGTAATGGCTGCACAGATCATTTGGTTAAATCAGTCTCTAATTTAATGAGCTCTGACTTCACATTTGTGTTGTGATCTTTAAGAGTTAAATACGTATGCATAGTTTTGAATTTGCCATGTTGTACAATTATCTGCACACTCAACTCATGTAACTTATTGCTACTAATTTGTGCAAAAAACCTTTGTATAGATAAGCATCTGTAAATTAAAAATCAGCCTTGACTTTTAAAGGAGCAAACTAGAAATCCACAGCAATCTATCTACACATCAACCTACTTACCAAAATGTAAAGAGCAGCAACACAATGTCCTCATGATTTATCTTCAGAAACTTTAGATGAAGTCACAAGTGAACATGAGATTTTTAGCATCTACCAGAGGTTCAAGATTGTATGTGGCAATTGCCATTTAGTAAGTTCCTCTTTTATTTTGTGGTTTCTGGACCATCACATCACCTGGGAACGTAGAAATGTAGAGTCTCAGGCCCCACCCCAGGTCTACTCAATTAGAATCTACATTTTAACAAGACCCTCAGATGATCTGTAGATACAGTGAACTTTGAGAAACACTAATTAGTTCATTCTCCTTAAGCTGATATTAAATTCCGCTCCTATTGTTGATATTTTGGGGCAAAATTTCTAAAGAGATCAAATCAAACGATACTAACAAAAGCCAATATAATGTGGATGTCCAGCAACATCAAAAAAATCCTGAATCTGACCACATCTCACCAGGACCACCCTACCATCTTTTCCCAAGCCCCTATCACCTCTTGCCTAGATTATTGCAAGAACATTTTAAGTGCTCTTCCTGTTTCTGCCTTATTCCTGCTGCTCCCTCTAACTTCACCACTTGATCACAATTGATTCTCCACTCTGCAGAATAATTCTTTTAAAACCTGAGTTACACCTATTCCTCTCTGCCTAACAACTTCTCTTGGCTCCTCATGCCACTCTGAGTAGAGAGGATCTGCTCAAACATATCACACTAATGAGCACTCTTAGAATCATGTGAATTCTTCCTGGAATGGGTGGATATTGGGCATCACATGGTGTCCACTTCCCAAGTCATATTTTAATACAGAGGTACTTTTTACTCCTCAAATCTTTGAAACCACTAGGGTTTGTGTCACTGAGTTTCCTTCACTGAACAAGGGAAGGGATTGCTACTGGCTGCCCAGTTCTCCTTGCTCAAAATTCTAGGAAATCAGCCTTGTGGGACAGAAGGTGGCATGCTTAAAGAGTATGTGTTGGCTGTGTGGAGCCTGGATTTCGGTAGTTGTTCAAAAAACTAGCTGGGGCGCATAGCACAGGGAGATCAGCTCAGTGCTTTGTGACCACCTAGAGGGGTGGGATAGGGAGGGTGGGAGGGAGACACAAGAGGGAGGGGATATGGGGATATATGTATACGTATAGCTGATTCACTTTGTTATACAGCAGAAACTAACACACCATTGTAAAGCAATTATACTCCAATAAAGATGTTAAAAAAAAAAAAAAAAAAGAACCAGATCATGCTGGCACCCTAATCTTGGACTTCCAGCCTCCAGAACTGTGAAAAGTAAATGTCTGTTTAAAAAAAAAAAAAAAAACTAGCTGGGGAAACCTGTGTGATGCTGATAAAATTGCACTTCCTGCCCTTCCCTTTTGCTGCCTTTGTCTCCTTCCCTCTTGCTATATAATTTTTCTTCCTTCTCATTTTCCTTCGTTCTCTTTTTCTTTTTTTAAACTGAAGTATAGTTAATTTACAATGTTGTGCCAATCTCTGCTGTACAGCAAAGTGACTCAGTTTTACACATATAGACATTTGACATTTTCCTTCTTCCCTTCCTTGCTTCCTTTGTTCCTTCATTCCTTCATTCCTTCCTCCCTCCCTCCCTCTCTCTCCCTTTCTTTTTCTTTCTTTTTCTTTCTTTCTTTCTTTCTTTCTTTCTTTCTTTCTTTCTTTCTTTCTTTTTCTTTCTTTCTTTTTCTTTCTTTCTTTCTTTTTTCTTCTCTATTTTCCTTCTTTTTCTTTCTTTCTTTCTTTCTTTTTTCTTCTTTCTTTCTTTCTTCCTTCCTTCCTTTCTTTCTTTCTTTTCTTTTTTCTTCTCTATTTTCCTTCACACCTTCCTAAGTTTCCTTTGAGAATTGAAGCATATCATGAATTGCTGACTATATTCAAATGTCTTCATATTCCTTTTCTCATGTTAATGATAAATTGAGTTACTGCTCATATTTCTTTACATATATTCCCTAGCACTCAAAGAGCAAGAAGTTTTCTGTAGCAATTTAATGGATCTCAAAAGAGGAAAACCCACATCTCTGCTCTGAATCTTCAACCGCATTTGAGCAATGCTACTCATTTAGTTCACCTGGAAATACCTGACTGCTATCATGGGCCAAACCGTTTGCAATCAGGTTTCATAAAAATCATTTGATATTTGTACAGATTGTATTTTTCATAGATGACAGCACTGATATTTCCCTTCCCACATGTTCTGGAATCTTGAAAATCTGTCATCAAGAAGTGAAGTCTACATCCCCACCCCTTGAACCTGGATGGGGCTTTGTAATTAATTGTCTCAGGGAATAAATAAAATGAAAGCATGCACTATGTGACTTCTGAGGCTAGGTCATAAAAATGTGTACTTCAGAGCATCTGGGATGTTCACACTGTAAGGAAGCCCAAGCAGCCATTGGGAGGCCACGTTGAGGTGAACCATGGCCCCCAGGTCCCAGCCCCAATAGCCTCCCAGCCCAAACTGAGCCAGCCATGGGAGTCAGCATCCCCAAAATGCCTCTTTCATACCCCAGTTGAGTCTCACTGAGCAGAGATAAGCAGTCCCCAACAAACCCCATCTCAAGTTGTGTATTCATGAACAAAATAAATAATTGTTATTGTCTTAAGCTGCTAAATTTTAGGGTGACTTATCAGGAATGGGTTACATATTCATAGATATAGATATATATGATACATATTAGAAATTCATCTTTGGATTTAGCCAAAGAGTTCAAAAAACACTTGATCAAATAGTGCAACCCACTTATTTTAAAAATGGGACCCCACAAAGAATAGTCATTTTTTTCACCTTTTCTGAAGCATTTACTTTATCCCAGGGCCATAATTTGAATGCAAAAATCTCTGGAACTCTGCCCAGGATTAGTTTAATTTTCTAACAACTTATCACATTGGGAAATGATGCACTACTGTGCTCAGGCCTGTTTCAGCCTCTTAGAAGCAATGATGGATGACCCCTGAGAGGCTTCACATCAGAAATGAAAGTAGCAAGTGTGAATTCCAAGCTCAATCACAACTATCACCTGGGAAGCTTTAATTTTGTCAAGAGGGAGGAAGTTCCTTAAATAAGACATGATGTAAAAAGGGAATGAGTCTTCAGCAAGGGGTAAGATTGAGGCTAGCAGGACTGAGCTGCTCTCCAGGGCTGGCCCACAAAGAATTGGGAGAGCAATTAAGTCTAGAGAAGAGTGGTATATTAACCATCTTGACAGTCCTCAGTAGCCCGGGGATCCAATGTGCTAGGAGAGGGTGTAGTTTTAAGGACCTCTGGGCAGAGGCAGTGCTCAATGGCAGGCAACCATAAGCAAAGTCTATCCATGTAGAGGTAAAGCCCTCCCAGTGACTGCAATCCAGCCTTTTGTGGGCAGAGATAAGTCAGGATCAGGAGCCTGTCTGAGCTGTGGTTCAGAACAGCACTCTCCATCTGAAGTGGATCACCAGCCAGTGAGGAAGCCAGCTAGAACTCCCTTCCCCCAAGGGGGGTAATTTGTGTTATTATTGTAGGTCTATTTGTTGCATAATATTCTCTTCAGGATATTTCTCAGGTTCTGAAAAGCAAAACAGAAAATATATTTGTCCCAGCACTGTTAGCTACTTCCCAAGATGTTTGCATTGACTGTCATTTTTTTCTTAATGTTCCTCTGACGACAACATAAGCTCTCAATCACTCGTCTATTTGTCCTTGAAAATTGCATGGGCCCACCTTAATTACAGAGCCACAAAAACTTGAGAGAGGCCATCTCTTGGGTAAATGGGTCCTTCTGCCAGTTTGCAGAGGTGGTGGAGGGGAGGAAGCAGGCTAGATGCAGGTGAGCTGTGAAGAGGATTACCTGGTGATTCTAGGCAGCAAGAGACACAGAAGGGGGGCCCGAGAACGCCAGGTTAATGCTGAAACAGCCCTATGAGCAATTTGGCACAGTTTGGTATCCTGTAGAAGAAAATGAAAAATGAAGAAAAAGTTCACATATGTGTCTATTTTCTTTACTGTTGCATCTCCAGAAATTAGGCCAATGCCTGGCAGGTAGTAAATATTCAAAACTATTTACTGGAAGAAAGGAACACATACAAACCCTATAGCGCCCCCAGTACATCTCTGTTTTCAGTCCCTGCAACCATCTTCTAAAGTCTCTTTTTCTTCTTTCTTTAAAATTATTAGTGATGATAGAAGAGCATAAGTCCTCTTCATCAGAAATTCTTGTGACTATCAGGGAGGAATAAATTCTTTGGGCCAGCCTCTAATTGATTAATTATCAATTGATTAATCAATTGATAATTTGAGCAGTGGGCTCAAAACTATATATTCTAAGGCATAAAAATCAAACAAAATGTTCCCAGTCCCCTGACTCTCCCATAAAGCCTCTTTTACTTCCTGCTCAAAGTAATACTGGTTATAATCAGGTGCTATTAGTTTGGTGGGATCCTTACCCTCTGCTGGAGAGGCTTCTTCCTCTTGTTTCAAATGTCCAGACTAGAGACCTGCCCCACCCCTCACCCCCTTAAATAAAGAAAAACAGAAGTTAATTCACTGGGGAGATCTGTGGACACGGCCAGGTTACAGCTTCCCGGGGGCAGAGGAAACCGGACTCTCTGTTTAATAAGCAGATGGTTGACCTTGGTGACTTCTACTTACCACTTTTCCTTTCTCATTTGAGGCCCTGGGAGGTGGGTTTCCTCTTTTGTCTAGCAGATATATTATGAAATTCCAAGGACACAATTTCAGGACGGAGAGCAAGGTATTAAAATGAAGAAGAGCATTCCAGGCTTCGGGTTCTTTCACATGTAATATTCATAGATCATCTTCTTGAATGAAATGGCCCTGGCCTTGTAGTTCCATATTCCAGGAATAAGAGCATCCACTTTTCAAGTTCATTTTATACCGGGTCCAGGAAGATTCTAATGTGTAGGGATTAGTTTTGTGTCACACATTCCCTCGGAAGACCTTGGATTTCAGCCACAGCCTGTTCTATGCAATTCATTAGCAGGTCCCCACAAGATGGAACCCCATTGCCCACAGTGTAAACAAATTAATTCACCTGGTAAGTGGCTTCCCTCATTCCTTATTTCATTTTCCTGGGATCATTCTTATTTTCCTATTTTCTCAAATAAATAACTGCACCCAAATCTTTATCTCAGGCTATACTTTTGGAAGAACCCAAACTAAGCAAACCATCACATGTTTGGGCACGGATAGTATTACAACTTTTATATGAACCACACAGGCAGTAGTGTGTTGGTTATCAGCTCTTCCAAGGAAAACTCCTGATTTGTAGCACTTGCCAATTTCTGTGGTGTAAATATTTCTACTGTAGCCAATTTCAACCTACCAACATGATACAACTAAACTTAGAGTGGCATGAGATAGGCACCATCAGCTCTCTGGAGGCAAGCTGGCTCCAGCACATTTCTGCCAGAGCCCACATCAATACAATTCACATAACTGACCACCATCAAGAAATATCAATTAAGAGTTTGGATACTATTAATGTTTTGTTTTCTGTTAGATGCCCTAACACAAGGGTCCCCAACACCCAGTACTGGTCTGTGGCCTGTTAGGAACCAGGCTGCACAGCAGGCAGGTGAGCGAGCGAAGCTTCATCTATATTTACAGCCGCTCCCCATCGCTCACATTACTGCCTGAGCTCTGCCTCCTGTTAGATCATTGGCGGCATTAAATTCTCATAGGAGCACGAACACTACTGTGAACTGTGAATGCAAGTGATTTAGGTTGCGTGCTCCTTATGAGAATCGAATGCCTGATGATCTGAGGTGGAGCTGAGGCAGTGATGCTAGCACTGGGGAGTGGCTGCAAATACAGATTATCATTAGCAGAGAGGTTTGACTGCACAGAAACCATAATAAATCAATTGCTTGCAGACTCATATCAAAATCCTATCAGTGAGTGGTGGTGAAAACAAGCTCAGGGCTCCCACTGATTCTGCATTATGGTGAGTTGTATAATTATTTCATTATATATTACAATGTAATAATAATAGAAATAAAGTGCACTATAAAAGTAATGTACTTGAATCATCCTGAAACCATTCTCCCCACCGGTCAGTGGAAAAATTGTCTTCCACGAAACCAGTCCCTGGTGCCGAAAAGGTTGGGGACTGCTGCCCTAACACACTGTAATCCATATTGTTTTATTTATTTTAAGCATTAAAAATGCATATTTTACCCAGATACCTATATTCAGAATGTAAGTCACTATTTTGAACTGCCTTTGTGTAATCATCTTGCATAAAAAGCAGTTTCTATTTCCCCAGAGTGAAACAGGTGACACACTCACATTGGGATAATTTGAAGAGAGTATAGTGAAAGAACTATTTACAAAGGAGTAGACAGGGTATAAAGAGAGTAGGATTTGTGTAATACTCTTGGGTCTATGTTATTAATCCTTGGCCTGAAGGGGCAACGGGAAGATACAGCTATCAGAATGGAGGACAGAGACGGCTGTGCAGAAAGGGTCAGTGGACAGGAGTTGAAAGTTTGCAGAAAACATAGCTAGCCCACAATAACTCACCAGAAGGCTGTAGGGATAATTACTTTGGCAGCTCTCTCCTCCTTTCCAATCTCCTACTCACGCAATCCGTTGGCAAAGCCATCTGTTCCCTTGAGACGCTTCCAGTCTGGTTCTAGTAGGGTCTGAATACTCATTTGAGCCTCAAAAGATTCACTGTGTTGGCATTAGAGCACATTTTCACAAAATGAAGAACCAACTGAGGCCATAAAGAACTAGGTTGCAATAAAGTTAGGTGGCAATATGAAATACTAATAACACTTGGGCTGTTTGGAATGATCAGGGAACGTGGAATCAAATGCAACGCTGATCTGTTTGCTGGGAAAGCTGTACTTTAACTAATGAAAGTACCACAATCGAAGTTGGAAGAGTGGAAATTTATGAGGCAAGTATGCCAGGGAACATTCTGAAGGAAATCCAAGGGAAAGGTGTCTAGACAATATTAAGGAGTGGCTGGACAATGCCGTCAGTTGGTGACACAAATAACTATCTGTAAAGTTAGCGGCTCAAAATGGTTGCCATAGATACTTCTGGAATGGAACAATAGGGTTTCTAGCAATGCTTTCTTTCCAACATATTAAAATTTTGAAGGAAATATTCTTGATTTTATTTTTTTAATTCTTGACTACTGACCCGTGGAAAGCCCCATGTTTTAGAATATGGGACTGGGAGCAGTGTTCTACCCTGACCTAGATTTTGACCTCATTTTACTTTTTGATCTTTGGTCAGCAGGTTTCAGAGAAATTATAAAGACCAAGAATTGGATTTTAATCTTTAGTATTGTTTTCCAATAGTGAGAATTTGGGGGTAGGGTGAGGTGGAGGAAGCGTTGCTTTCAGTAAGAATTTTTTGAAAGAAAGAGAAATGAACTAGTGCCAGCGATCTTTTACTTGAAGGCCATTGGACTCCTGGCAGCTGAAATTTCTATTTTGAGTTTCAATCAGTGTTGCTTATAGAACATACAACATCCTGCACCTTTAATGGTGCATGCCTGGCTATCACACAGCACAGCCCCTCCTTCCTGAGACCACAACTTTAGTGTAACTTTTTTCTAGGTGGAGCTTGGAATGTGATTTAAGCTCATCTTTATAAAAAAGAAGGAAGGGGGAGGATGATATGCTGAACAAAAGAGCCAGAGAGTTTATCAGGATGCTTTTCATTACAATTAAGAGAGAAGAACCACCCCGAACTGGCCTTAACAATATGGTATTGGTTTTCACATCTGGAAAGTTTATAAGCTTCAAGCCTGGTTTGTTCAGTGTTCAAGCTCTTCTTAGTGATTCTCAGTCTTCTTCTATGTGTTGTTTTTGTATTCATGGTACCAAAAGAGCTACCATGGCACCACATTCACATCCTGCATCATCACCCAGAGCATAAGAGGAACTATCCCAGAATTCTCAGAGAATTCCCAGAAGTCACTATGATTTGATTGACACCCCCACCCCCCAGATCAGTCATGTTGTCAGAGCAATAGAGAGGGTGTATCTTCTCTACCCTCAGTCTGTGCCTCTGGAACCACATTCACATGAAAGGAGGCATGAAATAGGTGGTAGAGAGGTTACCATGGCACCCTTGTGAAGAGTGAACGTGTAAGAGAAAGAAGAAGGAGAGGCCCAAAGGAGAGTTTGACAATAACAAGGTTAATTTTATTCTGCAACAGGTTCAGGCAATACCAAAACTATTTGAATCAGAGGCAGTATCACTGAAATACGTTAAAGTGGTTGTATCAAACAATAAGAAAAATTTTAGTCCCATCACTTATAAATTATGAGGTTTTGGTTGGTAGGTTTATTTTTCTGAGTCTCAGTTTTTTCAACTGTTAAGATAGGGTAATAATTACTATTGTGCAGGGTTGTGTTGATAATTAACTAAGATAGTGTTTCTAAAGTCCTTACTATGGGATTTTGTGTAAAATAGGCACAAAATATATGTTAGAATTAATGGCCAAAATGATAACAATAATTTATTGCTACTATATTTAGTTCATTTTATGCACTCCCACAGTGGTAGTTACTATATTTTAGAGTTGTTCTGATAATTTTAAAAGATAGTGTCTTTAAAGGATTTGGAGTAAGTGGGGAGATAATTAATATTAGAATAATAATATATTTTATTTAATATTAAATAACATATAATTAATACTAATTTTATATTTTATATAATTCCAAGGTGCTAATTGGAAAGACAGCACTCCCTTGCATATTTATATTGAATAATGGTAGCTTGTAAGATGTGTCTTATTACTCTATGGCTCCATAGCATAGTCACTGTGAAAGGCCAATAAATAAACAATGCTACAGTGATGGTTTTGATTCACTAATTTGTAGTAGTTGTTACTAAAAGGTTAACTCAATATGTATTCATTTGTTTACAATGCTGTAATTTTCAGAAAACAAGGTAGAGATGGCCATGACTGGATTCAGTGGGTGAGGTCCACTGATGGCCAAGCCTTACTGGGTTGTACTTTCAATTACATGCTCAATGGCTTGTCTTCAGCAATTTTGTTCTCATAAGCTACTTTTATAAGCTCAGGGGTCTTTCTTTATAGGCAGTAGGTCAGATGAAAGCTGTACATCATGGCGGTATTTAGTGTATGTATTTATGTTTTGAATTGTCTTGATTATTCATCCCTGGTACTTTTATTATTTAATTCCTATGGCAGTCTTGTTTTTAGCTTCAAGTGTTGTCTTCCTTCAAAAGTTTTTGTCCTAATCGCTGGTTAATTTCAGTTTTTATGATCCATATGATTTTTCCCTCTCATCTTTCCGAAGCATGTCTTCCATTACTTCTCTGGGTTCTTTTCCAACTTTTAACCATTTTAATACATACGAAAACATTTAAAACTTTGCTAAAGTCTCAGAAACACATATAATTATTTGATCAAGTAAATAAATGATTAGAAACTCATAGGATTCTTAAAAAGATTTTATGTGCTACATAAAATTTCAAATGAGAGACACAAGTTTGCTATTAGACAACATTAGAAATTCTAACTTACTTATTTTTTCCATCTTTATTAGAGTATAATTGCTTTACAATGTTGTGTTAGTTTCTGTTGTACAACAAAGTGAATCAGCTATATGTATACATTTATCCCCATATCCCCTCCCTCTTGAGCCTCCCTCCCACCCTCCCTATCCCACCCTTCTAGGTCATCACAAAGCATTGAGTTGATCTCCCTGTGCTATGCAGCAGCTTCCCACTAGCCATCTTTTTTACATTTGGTTGTATATATATGTCAATGCTACTCTCTAACTTACCTTTAAAGATTGAGTAAATCCATGTTTAGAAATGCATGCAATTCTTTTTTTTTTTCTATTTTTTTTTTAAAGAGCTCTTGACTTATTTATTTATTTATTTATTTAATTTTTTTGGCTGTGTTGGGTCTTCATTTCTATGCAAGGGCTTTCTCCAGTTGTGGCAAGCGGGGGCCACTCTTCATTGCGGTGCGTGGGCCTTTCACTGTCGCAGCCTCTCCTGTTGCGGGGCACAGGCTCCAGACGCGC
The DNA here is from genome assembly GCF_965194825.1 of Balaenoptera physalus. Classification (NCBI taxonomy): domain Eukaryota; kingdom Metazoa; phylum Chordata; class Mammalia; order Artiodactyla; family Balaenopteridae; genus Balaenoptera; species Balaenoptera physalus. The sequence continues at coordinate 35,935,910 of NC_138898.1, forward strand.
AGGCTCAGTAGTTGTGGCTCACGGGCCCAGTTGCTCTGCAGCATGTGGGATCCTCCCAGACCAGGGCTCGAACCCGTGTCCCCTGCACTGGCAGGCAGATTCTCAACCACTGCACCACCAGGGAAGCCCTGCATGCAATTCTTATTAAATGCCATTACCTGTCACTGTTAAGCATTGACATTTATCAATTAACAGACTTGTTTCATCAAGCAATCACTGTATGCTTGGACATCCTTTTGCTGGCATCTTCATGTGAGAATCATTCCTACTGAATATTAAAGATATATACATACATGTACCCATAATCCCCTTCTAGGTTATAGATGAGATGAGAAATTATTTGTATTTAGATATGCATAATCAAGTGCATTTACTTTTCTTAGAATTTGATCACCAATTAAATGAAACTTTGAGGGGGTTTGATACTAGGAAGTAATAAAATTTGTTATCAAAGGATGATAAGTTCTTTGCAAAGAATACATTTTAGAATGAGGTATGCCTTCATCAGTTTAGATGCATCTTAGAATATTTACACTTAGAGCATGTAAGTACCATATTTATGATTATTGGCATTTGGCCTTTGACCTCAGACCCCTTACTACATTAGTGTTTCATAGGAAAATAAATTATGCCTTACAAGCTTGCCCTGCCGAGTACCATTTTAAGGAATGTAATGTGCTTTGTAGTTACTCATTCACATCCTCTGCTATCAAATGTGTGTAGATCAATTTATAAATACTGAGAAGTTTTGTCTCTTGGAGGTTCACATAAACTATATAAATGACAAGTTTGTGGAAATCTTATGTTGTTTCTTCCATTTGCCAGTGAGTTGAGTAGAGAGACTACTGAAAGGTCCTGAGTTTTTTGCTGTGTGACTGTGGGCAAATTCTTTGCCTACCTGAATCTCAGTCACTTCATCTGTAAAAACGAGAGGGTTGGAGCACATATTCTTTAAAATGTTCTTCTATTTCAAATTTTAATCTCACAGGGTGAATCAGGAAAGTAGAAGTTACTCATTAGTACCACATTAATATGGGACCAATAGGTCTTTTTGGAGCCTTCTCCAAGTGAATGAGAGTTCCTGGGTATCCCTGTGAGCGGATAACAAAAAAGGCAGGAAACCCAGTTAACTTTGAACCCCTCTTCCTCAGACAACCTTCACTCTCAGCCCAAGATTCACCACTTTAGCTATTTGATTGAAATTTTACAAATGCTTTTAGATTTTCAGAGCTTTTCTTTAATGTTAACCTCAGCCAATATATATATATATATATATATATATATATATATATATATATATATATATATATATATAATTTCTGACAATTTTTTATATATAAATTACTGGAACTCCTACTCAATTTTTATTCTTCCCAGAACATTTCTGAGGATTTCCCCACCTATTTTTCTCTGTCCCAATCATGACTTTTTCCTTTATAATGCTTGCATTTATTTTATTTAGGTGTGTTCACTCATTTTTCAGTTTTCCGCATTAGAAAAGAATTTCCATGATGATAGAACCTTAGCCGTTTTGTTATTTTTATATACCCAGGCCTGACACTTAAAGAAACATAATATATGTTGAATAAATAAACGAAATAAAGTTTATTGTGTGCAATGTTCCAGGAAAACACTGTTTAAGGATTATCTAATATCCTCCCATAATTTTGAGGTAGGTTATATTATGCTCTCCTTTTTGACAAATGAAGGAACTAAAGGTCCAGAATAAATGCAAGTAGGTTAAACTCTCCTATATAAAATTATTAGCTTGACTATTCAAAATTAGTATATAACAACAATAAAACCCAGCCAAGTTAGTAATACATCTTATCTCTATAAGATAGACAAAATGAAATGAGGAAACAGGTAGAAAAACTAAGAGACAAAAAAACATCCACCGGAGACTACAAGGAGAAAATGGACAAACCCATAATCATAAAAGGATATTTTTACACACTTCTTTCAGAAACTGACAAATCAAGCCAACAAAAGATGATTATAGATACAAAATGTTCAACAATTAAGAGGCTTGATATTAACTTTACCCTCCGACTTGGCTGCTGTTTCTCCTCTGTTATTCTTTTCCTTTAAATAGACTCTATTGAAGGATACTTTACTTAGAGTAAAATGCATAAATATTAACGGTACTGTTTGATGCACGTTGACAAATGTAGGCACCCATCCCATGTAACAGATTAGAGCATTTCCATTACCAGAAGTTTCTCTTGTGACTTCTTCCAGTCAGCTCCCAAACCCCACCCTCCAAGGCAACCCCAATCAGATTTCTAGCACTAGAAATTAGTTTTTTCTGTTCTTGAACTTCATATAAATGAACTCATAGTATATATATTTTTTATCAGTTTGGCTTCTTTCACTAAGTATAGTGTTTTCGAGATTCACTGATGTTGAATGTATCAGTAGTTCATTCTTTTTCATGGCTAAGTGGACTAGTATGGATTTACCATAGTTCTTCTGTTCTCTCACTTGCTAATCAACATTTGGATTGTTTCTAGTTCTTGGTTATTATGAATAAAGTCTCTATGAACACGTACATACAAGTTTTTTTGTAGACAGAGGCTTTTATTTCTTCTGGAGCTGCTAGATCATAGGACAAGTGTAAGTTTAACATTGTAAGGAACTGCCAAACTGTGTTTCAAAGTGATTTTATTATTTTACATTTTGACCAGCAATATATGAGGATTCTATTGTTCTACCTTCTCACCAGGCTTGTATTAATCATTATAGTGGATGTGAAGTGGCACGTAGAGTAGTATCTCAGTGTAGCTTCACTTTGCATTTCTCTAATCGTCAATGATTCTGATGATGCTTCCATGTGCTTATTTCAAAGGACTTGAGCCTTTTGCCCTTTTAAATAGCCTGGGTTGTTGTTTTATTAAGTAGCATGTGATTTTTATATATTCTGGATATAAGTCTATGGTAGGCAGAATGCCCCACCCCCAGGATGTCCATGCTCTAAATCCCTGGATTCTATGCATATGTTACATGATACGGCAAAAGAGATTTTGCAGATAGAATTAAGGTTAGGGACCTGAAAATAGGGAGATTACTTTAGATTATTTGGGTGGGCCAATCTCATCACAGGACACCTTAAAAGCAGAGAACTTTCCCTGGCTGGAGGCAGAAGAGATGAAGCAGAAGGAAAAGTCAGAGAGATTTGAAGCATGAGAAGGATTTGGCACATCCTTGCTGGTTTACAGGTAAAGGGGACGATGTGACAGAGAATAGAGGCAGTCTGATGGAGCTGAAAGAGGATCCCGGCTGACAGCCAGCCAGGAAATGAGGACTTCAGTTTAATAGTCTCAAGGAACTGAGAGTTGCCAGTGACCTGAATGAGTTTGGAAGTGGATTCTCCCTGAGAGCTCCCAGTAAGAGCCCCGGATGGCTGTCACCTCGATCTGGGGTTTGTGAGACCCAGAGCAGAGGAACTAGTCCAGCCCACCTGGACATCCAACCCACAGAGCTGTGAGATAATACATTCATGTTGTTTTAACAAACTAAATTTGTGGTAATTTGTTAAAGCGTCAATAGAAAACTAATGCAAGTCTCAAGTCCTTTGTCAAATAAATCCACTATGAATATGTTCTCGCAATCCTTGGTTTGGCTTTTACTTTCTTAATGGTGTCTTTTGATGAGCAGCAGTTTTAAATTCAGATGAAGTCCAATTTATCATTTTTAAATTTCATCTTTAGTGCTCCTTATTTTGTTCTTGGGAACTTATCTCTTATTGATACATTAGATTCCCTCTTCCAGGGGATTTTGGACTTTTCCATAATTGTTAAGATTTGTCCTGCAGCTCCCAGTATTTCCCAAAAACAATTAAAATGTATCAACTCACTGTTTAACCAGGGATCCTAAATATCTTACCCATATTTATGGACCAAGGCTTCCCTATACACAGAATCATTCATCCTTATTTTATTAAACTGATTTTGATCCATTTTCCCTTAACAATTACCTTCCTGTATAGTTTTATAATGGGATGTTTAATTCTAATTGAAAGTAAAGTATCTTCAATACATATTTTCGTTAGCTCCAATTTACTGAGCCTTGTAATGTACTCTCCGGGGAACATAATATAGCTCTAATTTTCCAAAGTTAGGTATTTTTTTTTAACATCTTTATTGGAGTATAATTGCTTTACAGTGCTGTGTTAGTTTCTGCTGTATAACAAAGTGAATCAGCTATATGCATACAAATATCCCCATATCCCCTCCCTCTTGCATCTCCCTCCCACCCTCCTTATCCTAACCTTCTAGGTGGTTGGAAAGCACCGAGCTGCTCTTCCTTTGCTATGTGGCTGCTTCCCGTTAGCTATCTATTTTACATTTGGTAGTATATATATGTCCATGCCACTCCCTGACTTCGTCCGAGCTTACCCTTCCCCCTCTCCATGTCCTCAAGTCCATTCTCTACATCTGCATCATTATTCCTGTCCTGCCCCTAGGTCCATCAGAACCTTTTTTTTTTTTTTTTTTAGATTCCATATATATGTGTTAGCATATGGTATCTGTTTTCCTTTTTCTGACTTACTTTACTCGGTATGACAGACTCTAGGTCCATCCACCTCACTACAAATAACGCAATTTTGTTTCATTTTATGGCTGAGTAATATTCCATTATATATATGTGCCACATATTCTTTATCCATTCATCTGTCAGTGGATGCTTAGGTTGCTTCCATGTCCTGGCTATTGTAAATAGTGCTGCAATGAACACTGTGGTACATGACTCTTTCTGAATTATGGTTTTCACAGGGTATATGCCCAGTAGTGGCATTGCTGGGTCATATGGTGGTTCTATTTTTAGTTTTTTCGGGGACCTCCATACTGTTCTCCATAGTGGCTGTATCAATTTACATTCCCAACAACAGTGCGAGAGGGTTCTCTTTTCTCCACACCCTCTCCACCATTTATTATCTGTAGATTTTTTGATGATGGCCATTCTGACCCATGTGAGGTGATAGATACCTCATTGTAGTTTCGATTTGCATTTCTCTAATGATTAGTGATGTTGAGTATGTTTTCATATGTTTGTTGGCAATCTGTATACCTTCTTTGGAGAAATGTCTATTTGGGTCTTCTGCCCATTTTTGGACTAGGTTGTTCGTGTTTTTGATATTGAGCTGCATGTGCTGCTTGTATATTTTGGAGATTAATCCTTTGTCAATTGTTTGGTTTGCAAATATTTTCTCCCATTCTGAGGGTTGTCTTTTTGTCTTGTTTATGGTTTCCTTTGCTGTGCAAAAGCTTTTAAGTTTCATTAGGTCCCATTTGTTTATTTTAGTGTTTATTTCCATTTCTCTAGGAGGTGGGTCAAAAAGGATCTTGCTGTGATTTATGTCATAGAGTGTTCTGCCTATGTTTTCCTCTAAGAGTTTTATAGTGTCTGGCCTTACATTTAGGTCTTTAATCCATTTTGAGTTTATTTTTCTATATGATGCTAGGAAGTGTTCTAATTTCATTCTTTTACATGTAGCTGTCCAGTTTTCCCAGCACCATTATTGAAGAGGCTGTCTTTTCTCCATTGTATACTCTTGCCTCCTTTATCAAAGATAAGGTGACCATAGGTGCGTGGCTTTATCTCTGGGCTTTCTATCCTGTTCCATTGATCTATATTTCTGTTTTGGTGCCAGTACCATACTGTGTTGATTACTGTAGCTTTGTAGTATAGTCTGAAGTCAGGGAGCCTGATTCCTCCAGCTCCATTTTTCTTTCTCAGTGGTGTTTTGGCTATTGGGGTCTTCGTGTCTCCATTGTCATTTGTTTCTAGGTATTTTTTGATTTCCCCTTTGATTTCTTCAGTGATCACTTCGTTATTAAGTAGTGTATTGTGTAGCCTCCATGTGTTTGTATTTTTACAGATCTTTTCCTGTAATTGATATCTAGTCTCATAGCGTTGTGGTCGGAAAAGATACTTGATACGATTTCAATTTTCTTAAATTTACCAAGGCTTGATTTGTGACCCAGGATATGATCTATCCTGGAGAATGTTCCATGAGCACTTGAGAAAAATGTGTATTCTGTTGTTTTTGGGTGGAATGTCCTATAAATATCAATTAAGTCCATCTTGTTTAATGTATCATTTAAAGCTTGTGTTTCCTTATATATTTTCATTTTGGATGATCTGTCCATTGGTGAAAGTGGGGTGTTAAAGTCCCCTACTATGATTGTGTTGCTGTCGATTTCCCCTTTTATGGCTGTTAGTATTTGCCTTAGGTATTGAGGTGCTCCTATGTTGGGTGCATACATATTTACAATTGTTATACCTTCCTCTTGGATCGATCCCTTGATCATTATATAGTGTCCTTCTTTGTCTCTTGTAATAGTCTTTATTTTAAAGTCTATTTTGTCTGATATGAGAATTGCTACTCCAGCTTTCTTTTGATTTCCATTTGCATGGAATATCTTTTTCCATCCCCTCACTTTCAGTCTGTATGTGTCCCTAGGTCTGAAGTGGGTCTCTTGTAGACAGCATATATATGGGTCTTGTTTTTGTATCCATTCAGGCAGTCTGTGTCTTTTGGTGGGAGCATTTAATCCATTTACATTTAAGGTAATTATCGATATGTATGTTCCTATTCCCATTTTCTTAAATGTTTTGGGTTTGTTATTGTAGGTGTTTTCCTTCTCTTGTGTTTCTTGCCTAGAGAAGTTCCTTTAGCATTTGTTGTAAAGCTGGTTTAGTGGTGCTGAATTCTCTTAACTTTTGCTTATCTGTAAAGGTTTTAATTTATCCATAGAATCTGAATGAGATCCTTGCTGGGTAGAGTAATCTTGGTTGTAGGTTTTTCCCTTTCATCACTTTAAATATGTCCTGCCACTCCCTTCTGGCTTGCAGAGCTCCTGCTGAAATATCAGCTGTTAACCTCATGGGGATTCCCTTGTATGTCATTTGTTTCTTTTCCCTTGCTGCTTTTAATATTTTTTCTTCGTATTTAATTTTTGATAGTTTGATTAATATGTGTCTCGGCATGTTTCTCTTTGGGTTTATCGTGTATTGTACTCTTTATGCTTCCTGGAGTTGACTGACTATTTCCTTTCCCATGTTAGGGAAGTTTTCAACTATAATCTCTTCAAATATTTTCTCAGACCCTTTCTTTTTCTCTTCTTCTGGGACCCCTATAATTCGAATGTTGGTGCATTTAATGTTGTTCCAGAGGTCTCTGAGACTGTCCTCAATTCTTTTCATTCTTTTTTCTTTGTTCTGCTCTGCGGTAGTTATTTCTACTATTTTATCTTCTAGGTCACTTATCCGTCCTTCTGCCTCAATTATTCTGTTACTGATTCCTTCTAGAGTATTTTTAATTTCAGTAATTGTGTTGTTCATCACTGTTTGTTTGCTCTTTAGTTCTTCTAGATCCTTGTTTAATGTTTCTTGTATTTTTTCTATTCTGTTTCTGAGATTTTGGATCATCTTTACTACCATTACTCTGAATTCTTTTTCAGGGAGGTTGCCTATTTCATCTTCATTTATTTGGTCTTGTAGGTTTTTACCTTGCTCCTTCATCTGTAACATATTTTTTGGTTGTTTCCTTTTTTTTTTTTTTTTTTTGATGGTTGGTGCTGTATTCCTGTCTTACTGGTTGTTTGGTCTGTGCACTGGAGTTTTCAGGCAGTTAGATAGAGCTGGGTCTTGGTGCTGAGAAGAGGACCTCTGGGAGACCTCACTCTGATTGATATTCCCTGGGGTCTGAGGTTCTCTGTTAGTCCAGTGGTTTGGATTTGGAGCTCCCACCACAGGAGCTCGGGCCCGACCTCTGTCCTGGGAACAAAGATCACGCAAGCTTCATGGCACAGTAAAAAAAAGAAGGAAGAAAGAAATAAAAAAAGGAGCAGTACAATATCAAAGAATAAAAACCAAAATAAAATTAGAAAGATAAAAAATACATTAGGAAAAATAAAAGTGTAATTGAAACAACTGCAACGAGGTAAAATAAAACCACAGCAGAAAAAAGAAAAAAAGAAAAAAAAGTGGGGGGGGGGGGCAACAAGTCAAAAGGAGAGATCACTAACAAACTATAAGGAATAAAATAAAATTAGAAAAATAAAGATTTATTAGGAAAAATAAAAATATAAAGAGTCAACAACAATGAATCAACAAGGTAAAACAGAACCCCAATCTAAAAGAGGAAAAAAGAAAAGATAAATAAAAAAGGAAAAATACCTCGGCTATGGGAGCAGAGTTTAGGCAGGAGTTGGAACTTAGACAGGGGTGGGGTTTAGGGTGGGGCAGGACCTAGGCGGGTGTGGGGTGACATTGGAGCGTGCGATGGTGCCTAGGCGGGATGACGTTCAAGCGTGGGATGGGGCCTCTGCTTAGGACCTGCGTGGAAGGGGAGAGGCAGCACGTGGAAGGGAGGGCCTCTGAAGTGTGGAGTTCGGGAGTTTGGAGGTAGGGCCCTGAGTGAGGGTGTGTAGGTGGGGTTTAGGCCCAGTGCATTGGAGGGGGTCTCCGAGTGTAGAGGTAGGGCCCTGGGTGGAGGTGTAGGGGTGGGGCTTGGATTCGGTGGGGCAGGAGGGCGGCTCTGAGGGCAGAGGATTAGTCCTGGGAGCCCAGCAGGCTCTCCAGTGCCTAAGTGGACAGGGAAAGCACTGGTCCTGTTCCCTTCCATTCCTTAATGTCCCTCCCCCACCATCTCCCTCATCCACGCTGGACCCCTAACGCCCTAACCGTGGATGGGTCCCGCTGGGTGTAGGAACTCCTTCCCTCCCCCAGCCACCCCTCAGGGGTGCCAGTCCTGGATGTCCAGCCTTTACTTTTGCTCCCCCTTCCCTCCCTCCCGCTCCCTTGGGACCCACATGGCTGGACGGGGCCTCGGTGGGCAGAGGATCAGGCCCGAGATCTCAACAGGTTCCTGGGGGTCCAAGTGGGCAGGGGAAAACTTGCCACTCTCCCTTTTGATCCTCTGCCCTACCAGTGGTTCCCTAATTTCCCCCTTTGTGCGTGGGATCCCTTCCCCTCCCCCAGCCGCCCCTCAGGGGGCCAGTCACGTCCTACCTCCACTTCTCCTCCCCCTTCACTCCCCCCACACCCCACGTCCTACCGGGTCACTGAGGGTTCCTCCCGGCCCCTTATGTGTCCATGTCCTGGCCCCCCACTGGGGCCTGGTAGGTGCCTTAGTTGTGAGGAAACGCGAATCTGCGTCCTACTAGTAAGGCATCTTGACTCCGCCCCCAAAAGTTAGGTATTGTTGACACCACTTTTAAAAATAATATTGTAGCTTAGTGTTTAAAGGAAAACACAAAACATACTGAAAATCTACTGCTTTGGGTTTTGCCACTTTTAAACTCTGATTCCCATTAGGATATTAATCTATGTCCACACATTTCTTTTCAGAGTAGAACCTTACCAGTTTTTATACTTTAAACAATTCTGGTAAAAAATTTCTTTTGGATTCCAAGATCTTTCTATTTAAATATTTTAGCCTAAAAGCTATTGGGAAAAGTTAATGAGGAGGAGAAGGATAATAATGTAGTCTTAAAGTGTCTTTTCTTTAGGTAAAGAGAAAAATATTAAGTACAGAGTGGAGAACTCAGTTATCACCTTGGTGAAGGGATCAAAATTAATATCGTAAATGTAGGCAGATGGGCATTGTATGTCTTCCAGGTGTGATATCCTGAAAAAGACATACATCGTCTGCAATATTCCAGCTGGGGCTGCATAAACTGAATCTAAATGTGAAGGAAAACAGAGAAGCCCCAAAGGAGGAACAGTAAATTTTTTTTTTCAAAAAGGACTATATTCTTTAAAAATGTCAGTCCTAAAAGATAAAGACTGAGGAACCGTTTCAGATTAAAACAAACTAACAGGGCTTTCAGTCAGCTGGTGCTCGTCTGAAAGAGCCAACCTTGCACAACTCTTTCCACCTGTACGTTCAGTGATACCATTTTCATAACTTGAAATAGGTTACGGTGAGAGTGTGCACATCACAGAAGTGACAATTGTTACAAATGGAGGAATTTATCAACCAGAGCACTGGTTGTTAAACATTTACCAGCACAACACTGAAGGCTTGACAACTAAGCACAATATGGGATCTGAGACTGAATCCTGAACTGGAGGGAAAAATATGCTACAAAGGCCATGACTAGGTCAGTTGACAAAAACTGGAATAGAGACGGTGGAAGAGGAAAAGTACGGTATCGATGTTAAATTCACTGAAGTTGGTAATTGACTGTGCTTATGTCAGAGAATATTTTTATTCTTAGGAAATACACATTGAAGTAGTATTTAGGAGTAAAGGGCCAGGATGTATGCAACTTACTGATGCAAGAAAGAAGAGGAGGACTAAAAACCATGTCTATAAAAGAGCAAATGATAAAGCAAGTGAGACAAAATAGTAACAATACATAAACTGGATAAAGATTATATGGGTTTTTAAAAACTCTTCCTGCAACTTTTCCATGGGCTTACACTTATTTTTAAATAAAAGTTTTAAAATATCCTAAAATATATTTTTTAAAAAGGCATGACTGTGAGACTAAGTTTAAAAATCAGAAGACCTGAATATGCATTTGGTTTCATAACATCTTTTTTTAAAGTCAAGGAATTATTCTCCTAAGCCACACATGGAAAAGAGAGGGAATTTTATCACCTGGAAATTTTACCTCCCTTGGTAAATTCCTTATTTTGGCAGGTTTAGGAACTAATGAGATATGTGGCCTAGCTGTTGTGGTTTTTGTGTTCTATGCCACTTGGATCAAAGATGGCTCAGAATTTCACCTGCATTGGGCAAACACTGCTACATGAAACTCGATCCACTGTAATTCATTCTCTTGAAATTTTATAAAGAAGTTGCAAGGGAAATGCATGGATAATTACTGTTTATGCTCAAGAACCAAATTTACCCCTTTTATTGGGTTTGAAGGAGCTGGTAATGAGCTTCTTTTGTGGCCCTGCCATTCACCAGAAGACAGCTCTTTCAAGCTGAAGGCTGACTTACTTCTTTCTCACTGAATAGCATTTCAGCAAGGTTGCCAGGGGAATTTTATTTTTGTTATTTTTTTCAGTACAAATACTACATACAAACGTTAAAAACATCAAGCTGTACAGAAAGGTACAAGATGAAAAATAACAATCGTACCCACTCCTTTTGCCCCTAATCCCATAGTCATCACGAACCATTTCTTGTATACTTCTGGGGGAAGGGAATATACACGCACACACCTATGCATGCTCTTTAAAAGAATACAAATGATTTTTTATATATAGTACTTTACATTTTTCTCTATAATAATATATCTATTCCCCCATCCAATAATACATCTGGGACATCTTTTCTATTAGATTGAACTATATGAAATTGCTGTTTTGGTGGTTTGACCTAATATCTCAGGATGTAAATGTAGCTCATTTTTCGGACCAGTGCTGCAATGGCCTTAATGCAACAGATACACAGAAATGTTATCTAGTCAGTCCCAGTTACTGGACATTCGATTTGGCTACATTTTTTTGCTATTATATACAATGCTAAAATGAACATATATATTGATAGGTATGTATATATGGATGCTTTTGTGACTTTATCTGTTTGATAAGTTCTTAGTAAGAGAATTTCTAGGTTGAAAAAAAATGCACATTTAGAGGGAATTTGTTAAATTTCCCCCAAAAATGTTGTACACCTTACATGGACCCCAGCAGTGTAGGACAGGAATTTTAATTTTTGCTAATCCTATAGTAAAAATCTTAGCTTTTAGTTCATTGTCTTCATTGACTTTTTAAAAAATAAGTGATTTTGAGCATCTTCTTACAGCTTTATTTGCTCTTTGTATTTCTTTTTCTACAAAAGTTGCCTTTTTCGTATCTTTTAAAGATCATTGTTTGACTCATTCCTATTGATTTGTGGGGGAATGAAGTTCAAGAAATTAGCTATTTGTCACATGTTTTGCAATACTGAATGAAACTGAGGAGTGTGAATAAAATGTTAACATGGTGACAGTAATTTTGAGACTATGTCACAGCTTACATATAAGATTTTTTTCTTTTTGCCATTTGATTTTAATTTTTTAATTTAATGAAAATTTTATTAATTCTGTAAACAATTTTTAATTGTTTAAGATTTAACATTTTTTTTCCTTTATGGCTTCTGTATTCTTTGTCAGAGTGACTTTCCTGTTCCAAAATTATTAAAAGTTCATCCCTGTTTTCTTCTAAGAGCCCTAGGATTTCCTTGTTTACATATGTCTCTTTCCCAGGAAAGTTCTGATTATAAATATTCCATCTTAGTTTCAGACTATTCCACCAGAATTAAATTTAGAAAAAAGCATAACTATTGCCAATAATTCTAGTTACTACAACATAGCTGTGTCATGGTCTGAATTAATTAAGCATCCCTCAAAACTGTTTCTACTCTTTCTACTGTTTTTCCTCCCACTACTTCCTGATTCATGCTTCCATATCAACTTTCCAATCACTATTTCAGTGTTTTGGAAGGTGACTCTCTGAAGTAGGAATGCAGCTTGAATCCCACCTATGAATGATGAATTTGTATTCTGATGCAGCACAGTGGTTCCTGAAAGCCAGGCTTCCCCTTGGCACTCCAGACTTGAAGAGATGAGACCTAGCTTACTCTGGAAACTGGAGGTAAGAGCGACTTGGAATTACAGGTTAAGGAAGGGGTTTGAGCCGTTCCTAATTTAGGTTCCCATCTGAAAGATCGCTCAGATACTTGTTCCATATAAGCCAAAAAAAAAGTGTCCAGGTAACAAGACCTTCTCTGGGGCAAGGAAAAGTTCAGGAGATAAAGTCGGGGGGTGGGGGTGGTTGTTTCTGTGCATTTTGTTTGCTTGCTGGCTGTGTTTCCCCAGGAGCTTATTGGATGTAGGCAGCCCAGCTTTCATTTAAGGAAAGGTTCGTGGGCGTTTGTGGGCTTCAATCCATATGCCTCTGCACTACATCTATGACTTGCAAAAACAACCTTGTGGGATACTAATTCAGTCTTGGGTTTCTTTTTCATATCAAATACTGCCAACTTGGCCTTAAATGTGTGCCAGATGCACTATGGTATGGTTTTGTGATGTGATACCATTAGGAAGTCTGGGTTAAGTATGGATGCAAGCTGTCTTCTGCTCCTGGAGTGGTTTCTGTCACTTATGACTGCGACATAAGCTTGGGAGCTGCAGAGCTTGCTGGGGACCTTGGCCAGAAGTGCCTGGCAACAAAGGGTCATTGAATCCCTGGTGACAACTGCAGGTTCTCTGGTTTGCCCCTCCTCTCTGATGGCTGGATTTCTGAATCCTATGAGAACTTGAAGAGTGCTTGCCTGGGGTAGGGAGGAGAAATTTTCACCAGAGCGCAGCATGCTCTGTAGAAGGCTTGTCACAAGCATCCCAGGGTAATCTTCTGATATGCACGCCTAGGGTGCTGTTTCCTTTCAAATTTCAAGATGTTGTCATTGCTGATGGGCCCAGAAACTAGAACATATTTAACTTTTCATTAAGAATTGAAAACAAAATGAGAGAGAGAGAGAGAGAGATACCCAGTGGGGGAAAAATGAATAACTGGGAAGTTTAAGGAAAGAAAGAGATGATTTAAACTGAAATGGACTCTTTTGGGGACAAAAATACATGGACAATTTTCCCATATATAGATTTTACAAGAAACATATTCTAAACATATGATGCATGCATATCATTATTTACATCTTTTTTCTTTTCCTTCCATTGTTTGTAATTAAGTGAAACAATGGTTACAATTTGTGCTTTGTTTCTGACTGATTTTGACCAAACCTGATGTCTCTCATGCATAACTGTGGTCAAAGATATACTACACAGTGATTTTAAAATTTTGTACACTTTAGAAAACTAAACAATGTTATGAATCAATGAAATTCTAACATTTTTAAATCTTGAAAATCCAGGTTCTGTTGGTCACTGAGCAGGCTTGAATATTTTATTTCTGAAACCTGTTTGCTTCCTTTGCAAGTATTCAGGGTGAACTAGTTAGCACCATAATATTCAGTGGTGCTGATAATAATAATTACAGGTGGAAGAAAAGCATAGAGGAAGGCAGCATGTATCTTGGCCATTATTTTCCTAATAAGGTATTTACAAAAATGCAGAGCAATGAAAGGGATTTTTACATTGAATAGAAATGAGGTGCTAAAACTCAGTTTGCTTTCAGGATATGGCCAGCAGGACTCCCGTTTCCTGTAATAAGCTCATAACCTCTTGCTAACAGCTTACCTTCTGCCACACCTTGTGGCTCCAAAAAGATTTACAACCTTTGCTGTCTAGGATAGTATTTGGTAAAGAGAGCATATACTTGTAAACTTGGGATAGAGGTAAAGAAGATAATCCATTCCCTTCATTTCCATTTCCATTTTTTCAGACATTCGTCCTAGGGCAGAGCTATTTGCCATGATGGAATTGTTCTAAATCTGCCCTAATATGGTAGCCAGTGGCCACGTGTGGCTATTGAGCACTTGAAATGTGGCTAGTGTGATTAAAAAACTGCCTTTTAAATTTTATGAAATGTTAACTTACATTTAGATAGGTACATGTGGCTAGTGGATGCTGCTTTGGCCAGTGCAGCCCTAGGCTAGAGCTTAAATAATTTTCCCAGTGAGGATTGACTTGGGGAAAACATCACTAACCAGAGCTTCCTAAATAACATCACAGGTGAAAAAAAAATTCAAGTAAATGTTTACATTTTCCAGAATTTAACTTAAGTAAGATTTCATAGGACCCTAGTGGCTTTAGGGAAAGTCCTTGATTACAGACAGAAAGAAGCTCTAATACCACTTTTTGAAATGTTCAAACAAAAATGCACAATTTGATAAATAAATCTATCACTTTGATCTTTAGGATTTTCTTCCTTTTTGAAACACATTTAAGTTATTCTGATATGACCTTATATCAGGTCAGATGTTAATTTGGAAGCCTCCTGTATTTCTTCCAAACTATCTCAATAGAAAGCTTATGTGAGAAGGTTTATGGCGGAGGCATCTTTATTTTATGTTTTGGTGCTTTGCACTGGTCTTTTAAATCATGGAGAGATGGGGTAAGTGCATGAAATTGTTCTCAGAAAAATTTTTGCAGTTGTCTTTGCTCCACAGCTCTGTAAAGAGCTAAGCTTTTGTTTGTGTGTGATCATCAAAAGTAAGCCTTCTGTTTCTAAATGAGGGATTTTTAAACATGTAAACTAGCAGTCACCAAGGAGCATGATCTGTGTCATGATTTTTCTGTAAGGGATAAAGGTAATACTGAGACATAGAGATTAAGAGATATCAAATGACTCTGAGCAAATTGGCATGCAATAAATTAAGTTTAACTTCTTGGGAACTGATTTTATTCATGAACCTACTTTGTCATATGGACATGCTCTTCTTTTGGGGGAAATCATTGTTCAAACACCATTTCCAAGATGTGTATGTATGTATCAAAAACACTGGGCTTTGTATGTGACTTCTTAGTTGTGTGACAAGTTTCTTCATTCTTCAGTTCTCCAGGCATGTATTTAAATAATGTGAGTATCTATCTATCTTTAATATTTTAAATTTACTAAACAAATTTAATGCCTTCTTAAATATTCTTTTAGGAATAATAATGCAGCAGGAATACATGAAAAAAATCATTGATCACATAATTTTAAATGTTAGGTACTGGTTGGGGTTTGGGTGAAAGCAGTTTATTTGGGAGGTGCAGGAATCAGTGGGAGGGAAGTGGGGAAGCCACAAGGGAAAGAAAGTGAATACCAGGCAAGGTGATGAGCAGGTCCCCACTGCAGGCAACTGGAACTCCTTCCTGCTGGGCCATCTGGGAAACTGTGTAGAATATGCCTCAAAGTTGTCCCATCTGAGGAGTGAGGAAGCCAATATATTTATCAGCCAACTCTTGCTCATCAATGCTGAGCACTTCTTCCCAGTCTGTTAATTTCCAAGCACCACAATTAAGGGCAAATAATGAGCAGAGTGGTCTTCCATGGCTTTGGAAAATGCCTGTAAGCAAAGAGATGCACATACTGCAGTTAGAAATAAGAAGGTGCACAATGAATTGATAAAGCTGAAGAATATAGGTGGAGCAATGGCATCATTTGCTACATGGGAAGAGAAGTGTCCAAAAGTGCAAAGAGTCTTGTCGGGTTTCCTGTTAATGGTCCCTGGTCATACTTGAGATCAGTGCTGCCATTCACTTCTGGGGCACCTTGGACTTACAGCTTCATATTCCTGGGCCTCAGATTCCTCTTCTGTAAGATTCAGTGATTGACTTAAAAAGCTATAAAGATGTTTCTTTTTATGCTAACGCTGTTTGATCACTGTCATTGTCTTCTAGGACCTTGCTGTTTAAAGTGTGGTCCACAGACTAGCAACCTCAGCATTACCTGGGAGCTTGTTAGAAATATAGGATCTTAGACCCCAGTCCAGGACTAATGAGTTAGAATCTTCATTTTAGTGAGATCCCAAGGAGATTCATACGCACAGGGAACTTTGAGGAGCAGTGGGCTAAGGTGTTGTTTCCCATGCTCCTTTCCTTCGGAGTAGGCCGGGGGTGGGAATTCTTAGATGATTGGCTATACTGCTGGAGCCAAGCAGGTGGTCTGCCACTCACAGCCTTCATCCCAGCAGCCCCAGAGAGAGCAGACTGTCTTGTCACTCAGCTGGCTCATCCATCTGGAGACAAGAGAGTGTGTTCTCTCCCAAGACTTTGTTCAGCTTGATGATTCTACAATTCTAAGAGCAGACAATGAAGGGAGCAACTGAACACGCAGAAGATATGGCAGCTTGGGACCAGCACTTTTCATTGGAAACTTGACTTTCTCCACAACTTGTTGGCAAAAACTGTGGAGTTTGAAAATGCTAAATGGCAGGATGCAAAAATAAATCTACATTATGAATTCAGTAATAAAAGAATCACTTCTATGAGTAGACATAAAATTTAATTCAATTTCTGGGATTAGTAAAACTATGGGTGAACATTTTCAGCTAGCATCTGTTATTACATATGCATTTATTTGATTCATTGCGATATTGTTCATTCTTTCAAAAAAATCTTTTTGAACAACAACCCCACATAAGCATAGTCCCAAGATTTGAAGCAATAGGGTAAATATGCAGTAGTCTGGTAAGAGAGACAGATGAAAAAGGGTGGTATCTATAATATAAGGTGATAAGTATCACTAGTGAATTATGTCAATTACCCTTTGGAAAATGATTATGATATCTGGAAATCTCAATGAAAATCTTAGGAAGTTAAACTTTTCTAGATAGTATATGACTTAATAGGAAAAGATTCTACCAAATTCTAGATAGTACTTGATGCTCTGAAGCAAGGTTTGGTAACTATGGCAAACTATGGCCATGTTGAACCCACACTTTGTTTTTATAAATAAAGTTTAATTGAAACACAGACATGTTCATTTGTTAATGTGTTGTCTGTGGCTAAGTTGAGTAACTGTGACTAAGACCATATGGCCTGAAAAGCCTAAAATAGTTACTATTTGATTCTTCACAGAAAAATTTTGTCGATCCCTGTTCTATAAATGTAACCATACTAGAAGGTCACCATAACAAACCCTTGTTAGAGACCAACTCCCCAGGAGTCATCAAGAAGAGCCCAAGAAGGAGGAAACTTTGACCACAGTTGAGTGTTTTGAAGAAACTGGTCCTTCTCAATCTCCTGCCTCTTTCTTGGCATGATCTAGGTTCCTGCTCATTGTTGCCGTGTAACGGATATCACAGAACCTCACAGGAAGAACTCTCTTCTTGTGTCTATTCAGAAGCAGTGCAGGTACTCATTTATATATTAAGGAAAACACTTAGCAGGACTCCAGTCCTCTTCCCACTTGGAACCTTAGTGGTGTCAGGCCTGATTGGTGCCTCTGTGCAGCTTCAGGAAGACTCCGTCCACTTGCCTTTGGAATGGGGCCCCTGGTTCTAGGGGTGGCAGAGTGGAGGGATGAACTAGGGCGTGAAGGTGCCTCCTTTTCTAGACAACAGCATCTTCCTGACACCAGTGGCCCTATCGCTTTGTACCCATTTACAAGGCAAACACTTGATATGGCTTTTCAGCCCCATTACTGACACGAAAAGCTTCCTCCAGCCTTTTCTCTAGCGACAAAAATAACAAAAATGCATTTGTTTGATTTCAGGGAATACTAATTAGCAGCTCTCTCAAATATATCAAATATTTTCCCCATTCTATGTTTCATTTGTTACAGTTTGACCTCTTCCCCTCTGAACAATTTCTGCCACCATTTATGCTGCCTCTTTTTCTTTGCTTCAGCAAAATGCAGAGGTTATACCCATTGGATTTTTAAGGCAATAAGCATTGGCCTTCAGGTTCTGGAAACTGTCTTATATTTTTCACTTGATGATATTCAACAGAACTTTAGCCTGGCACAGTCTGTCAAACCATAGAGCTAGCTTTCTAGTTTGGAAGGACTCCCCTTCACAGCGGGAAAGACTTACAGCATCCTTAACTCCACTCATTGCTGAATTTGAGCTTCTCTGAAGCTGGAGACAGACGTGACCACCAGGGATGCCTATAAGTTAAAAGTCTGGACATCAATGTGAACCACAGAGAGAATGGAAAGATACATAAGAGGCTACAACTTATGGTTGTGGGTCCTTAAATGATCAAATCAGATATTTTATTTTCCCTCCTTCTTAGTTTTTTACTCTAGTATAATAGCAGCCTTGCTGTGTTTCCTTCCATACATTATGCTGTTTCATCTCTCACTGGCCTTGATCAGGCTGTTTCAATCCATCCATCCATTCAGCTAGTAACCCCAATGTGCTACATACTCTAAAGAGAGCTTGTTGGTTTTGATTACTTACCATGTCCAAGGCACTGTGCTAAGCACTTTACCTGTATTGGCTCATTTCTTTTGGAGAACTATCATGTGAGATACATAGTCTAAGTGTCTGCATTTTTCAGGTAAGGAAACCAAGGCTCAGGGGTTAAGGAACCTGCTCAGAGTCATTCAGCTGGTGGGTGCAGGACCCACTAGTTTCAGGTCACACTACTAATTATGCCCCTCATCTTCCTTCCCGATATAACATACCATTCATTCTAGGCCCTAAAAACATGAAGTATTCTAATAGAAAACATAGTTCATGAGAAGAATAAACATACATATGATCAAAAATGTTAAATATGACAACAAAGACATGCACAGAAATGAGAGGAAGAGAGTGGGGGGGGGTAGGTGGCACAGGAGGAGGTGAAAACAGGGAACACAGATCAGAGAGACCCTGGAGAAAGAAATGTCTCTATTGAGTTTCTCAGGATGGTTAAGAACTGACCAAACGGAAATGGGGTGGGAGGAAGGCATTTAAGACAGAGGAAACCTCAAGAGCATAGAATAAAGATAAAAAATACCTTGCAAGGAATAAGTTCAGTACTGCCAGAATGTAGAGAGCACTGCAGGGAGAGGTGGGAAACAGAACTTCAAGATCAGTGAGGGTAATTTCTGGAGGGTGTTGTGGGCCTTGCTAAGATGCTCACAGTTAATGGGAAGCCATGAAGTGCTTTAAGCAAAGGAGCTGAATGTCTGATTTGGATTTCAGGTAAATCACACTAAAAGCTGGGTTGATGATGAATGTGAGGAAGGGGGCTGCTGTGGTCAGGCAGAAGTGTGAGAAGCAATGAAGAGCGGGGTTGAAGAAGCTGCAGTTGTGATGGGAAGGAAGAGGGGAAGCTGGGAGATTTTCATGAGTCAAAGTTAGCAGGACTTGTGGACTGACTGGATGTGAGGGCAATGGGAGGAAAAACGGAGATAAAAATGGGATTCTGTGTTCTAATTTGGGTGACTGGGCAGATACTGGTGCTAATGACTGATCTGTGAACTGTGGGGCATAAACCAGATTGAAGGAAAGATAATGGGCTTGAAGCACTCTTGAAATATATCCTCAGGAAACTATCCAGAAGGCTGTGAGACACGCAAGTCGAGGTTAGAGAAGATGTCCTTGTAGAAAGGAGAGATTTAAGAATAATCAAAGTTCTGGCAAGTCACCCATGTATGGGCAGTAATGGGCTAGAATCATCAACTTACAAAAGAAGTCAAATAAAAAGGAGCCTGTGAAGGACATAGAGAAAGAATAGGGTTTGGGGGGAAGGAGGATCAACAAGAGTATCATATCATGGAAAGGAAAGAGGTAGTTTTTAGGTCAACACAGTAAACATAGAAGGTAGTAGAGACTGAGGCTGTCCTGTAGATATATACACATGATAAGCATCTAACCCCTCCGTTCACTGTTCCTCTGTCTCTTTGACTCCTCACCATGCTGTACGACTGTATATTCTCCTGTGCATTCTTCAAATCTCAATTTAGAGGCATTGCCCCCTTAGACAGGCAAACTTTCTACCCATCTAAGCTACAGGAGGTGCTTCTCCATTTGACCTCTCTCATTGAACACACAATACCTACATGCTTACTTCCTCTCTAGACTGCAAGCTCGTCAACGTTATTGTGGTAGACTGATTTGCTCTAAGGACCCCACTTTTTCATGCTTCTCTGTATTCGTTCCCTTTGGTAGTGGCCTCCCACACTTGGACTTGACTGTGTGTCTCCATTGCATTTTATTCGGGCCAATGGGATAGTAGTAAACTTGATGTAAGCAGAGGCTTAAAAAGTTCTTGTGCATTTTCACTTTCTCTTTTAGATTCCTGCTACTACAGGGTGACAAGTCCAGGTTAACCTGCTGGAGGAAAAAAGATTGCTTGGAGCAGAACCAAGTTGTCCTAACTAAAGCCATCCTCTACCATCCGGCCCCTAGCTGGCCCAATAGCTGACTTCCCAAACACTGTTTTGGGGTGATTTGTTACACAGCAATACCTGATATTAAAAATTAAGTCCTATGCAACTTTTTACTCTAGCACATTAACAAACTACTTAACATATAGTGAGTGGTCTGTAAATATATGTTGAACTGAAAAGTGTAGAAGAAATGGAAGGAAAATTCTAATCTATTGCAAAGTGTTTTTTCTTTCCTCTCTTTCTACCAAACATCATGACTGCCCCAACTTTCTCACTTACTTTTCCCTCTGAGATCTCAGGAGCTAAGACTGTAGGGGCAGCTGTGGGAATTCCAGCAGGCACACTGTGGTTTGAAATCCACAGACAAGGGAGCATGGCTTCCTTCCTTGGCCTGCTGCCCCACGCACGGCAAGCAGAGCAGCCAAGCCCAAGTGGCAGCCGCAGTGTGGGAGCCCAGCTCTGCTGCCATAAATTACCCAGGGGCAGGAAGGAGCAGTGAGAGTCAGCGGTTTCAACTACCTAGTAGTTCATTTTTGTTCTTGTTTTTCAGTTCGCAATCTGTAAAATTTATTGCAAAATTAAGCTCCCTGCTCCAGAGTCAATAATATTCCTGGTGCCAGCTGGTGTAATAACTCACAAAAAGGGCAGGAGATGGAGGGAGTGAGACTGATTTAGGAAGTAGACTTCCAAGCCCTATTTGCTGCTGCCTACTCCCTGCTGCTAAAGGTCAGGTAAGTAGAGGGCTAAGATTACAGCCTCATAACATCCTTGGAGGGCTAGAATTTCTATTGGGTTCGAAATTTAAAACAAAAACTGTTTCTTTTGCATGATGGATTCCTTTTATCCTTCCCATCTCTGTTTCCATGTTGGCATAAAAGTAGAAACATTCAATTTCATATTTTGTTTCTGGCATCGCAAGGAAGAGGTACCGTACAAAGCTTGACCTTGTGCAAACTTCCTATGGTGCTTTCTAATAGCCTAACATCAGTCTGGAGGGGCTGTTGGAGATTGCTCTTACTGCAATGTCTTCATTTACAGATGCAAACACCAAGTCTTGGTGTAATTAATGATTGTTCATGTCCTGCTCAGCTACCTACCTGGGATTAGAACCGAGATCTGATGCCCAGGTCATAGTCGAGTGCTGCTTCACTCGACATTCTGCTACTGAAAGGACTTCAATTTATAACTTCAGTCTTTCTCGAATGTACATAGTTTCTTTAAAAATTGTCTCTTCATCTCCTTTTTTTGTGTGTGTGCAAAGAGCACCACAATAAGTCTATTTATTATTATCGTTATTATAATAAGTTATTATTAAGTCATACTATTTCTTAAAGAGTCTAAATTATGTATCTGATTATCCAAAAGGCCCATACAGCCACATTTTCATTCCAGCTGCAAGGCACCAGATGTTATCATTAATTTGCTTGTACTTAATTATCTTTACAAAATAACACTCTGAAAGACAATGATTGAAAGGTTATATTTGGTTATTCCTCATGGTCTCTTCTTTGAAATGCCTACAATATCATCTTTGCCATCTGGGGTGTAAGCTTAGTATTTCTTGGGGGACATTTAGCAGTTGGGAATTAAACTCTGCAAGTTAAGTGTCTATTTATTTCTTGATCAATATCCCATTTGCTCTTTTAGAAAATTTAGATGGAATTTCTTTCTTTCAAATCCTTGGTTCTTCTTTATTGGTTGTTGGAGCTTTAGCTACTGCTCAGGGCTGACTATAAGGCTTAGATTAGAAGGAATTGCTTTGATGTTTTTCAAAGTCAAGAAAGAATTTTACACCTCTCTGAGTATCCCTTGACTGCAGGTAAAGAATGTACCTCTCTAGAGAGGTACCAATTAAAGTTAATTGTATATGACCTGATTGATCCATAGAGAACTTAGAGTTTCTAACTGAATTTACTATTGTCTTCATAAAATGAAGATTTGGTTTAGTTACAAATTGTGGATTGGAGGACCTGGCTGCATTCTCTATCTGAACACAATGGTACTGTCAATAGAATGAACAGTATTCGTTCATTTAGAAGAATGACAGCTGTACAAATCCACCCTTGTCACAGAATTCCTGCTCTATTCCCCTTGTAAATCAAGGGTGGTTTAGGAGAACTGTTTCCCTGCTTCTGGGAGGGAATGCCAGTTCTACCACTCAGGAGCTGATATTTTCCCCCAGTTCTTACGTGGGGGGTAGGGGTGAGAGGGGTATGTGAAACTTTTGTAATTTGACCTGGGACTGGGCAAGAGGAGCCTGGCTTTAAACTTCACCAAGACCTTGAAACTCAGCCCAAGCTGATTAAAACTCCTGAGTATGTGAGTCTTTTCAAGTGCACTAATTGTGTTATGTTGTGGATGGAAACCATGAAAAATGGGTATTTTGAAAGTCTCCAGCTTGGGGTGCATTTTACTTCTAAGATGATTAAACATCTGTTTCATTCTGAGATTTAGGTAAAAACTCAAGTGAATGAACAGTTGTAAAACAAATTAAATAGGCAGAGTTAAGTAGTCAATAAAATGGATATACACTCTGGTGATGTTTATTCTGATCTAGTTAAACTCAAATGCCTAAAGTAGGTATAATCTTTTCAGTTCTGTCTACCAGTATGTTAAAAAAAATAACGGTTTCACTTTGCTGTACACCTGAAACTAACACAATATTGTAAATCAACTATACTTCAATTAAAAAAAAAACTTTTTTTTTAAAAATTGAGTATGATTTCAACATAAGAATTTATATGAAAAGATACTTTCTTAAGTTTACTCTCTCTTTATATATGTATATATTGAACATTCCATGATCTCTATGGGAAGCAAAATGAAATGTAAGGCTATCATTCCCCTCACAAGATAGTGTACCATTTCATACTCACTTGCTTTCCTTACCTCCTACACACCAACACTATTCATTCGCCCACCTACCAAGCACCCTAGACATTAAGTTTCAGAGTCAGCCTTTCAGAATCCATGTTATACAACGAAGAGCAAAAAGAGAAAAAAGGAAGCATTTCCTCAATTCATCATTTGCCCCTCAATTTGCGTAACAACAAATTATCTGCAGCCTGTACGTTGAGCAGATGTACAGGCTGTAGATAATGTTGTGGTGAAAGTATGGGCTTACTTTGAAACTCGACTGCCCGAGTTCAGATTCCTGCTCTGCCACTTATTAGCTATATGACCTAGGGCCAGTTATTTAAACTGCTTGAGCCCCAGTTGGCTCATCTACAAAGTGGGATAATAATTTCACCCATCTCAAGGGATGTGGATGAAAGAAATCAGTCTACATAAAGCCCTTAAGGTAGTGCCTGTGTGCTTTTACACTTATGTATACAATATACACATGCTTCTCTTAAAATACCCTAAGTGTCCTTAGGAATCTCCTATTTGTGAATTCAAGCAGTCATGAAATAAATTGTTTTTTGGTTATGCAAGATTTACCTAATTAAAGGCCTCCAATTTGAGGTCATTTGGTACCCATATGCCACCCTCCCCTTGAAACCAGGATATTTTGCTTGTAGCTTAGAGCCCTCCTGCTTGTAAAGCACACATTGTGAAGACCCAGAGTTCCACTTTGGAGATTTTAAAATAGTTTTTCTCCTGCTTTTTCTCAGGCTTATATTAATTTTATTATTGTTATCACGAAGGAGAAGAAAGGCTGATGTACTTGATGGAATAGTTTTAGTTACGGAATGAATGGAAGTCAGCTGGCTTTAGCTGACTTGCCTATCCGGCATCTGCTCAGCCTTCGAACAACCCCTTAAAATAGCACAATTCTATTTTTCTAGAGGAGCTCTTCTCATTAGGAAAAGTTTTTAAAGATCCTTTTGGAAACTCATTTGAAAGCTTACGGTACTCAGGATGATGAGGTTTTCCTGGGTGGGGATTTGTTTCAGAGTGAGCCATAAATCAACAAGTGTGCTGCTTTCTCTGGTCCCTTTTATGATCCTGATGGAGATGAGCCGTTCCTTAACTTAAAGCTTAAAAAAGGTAGAAAAAAAAGAAAAGGAAAGGAAAGTAAAAAAAAAAAGAAAAGAAAAAAACTAAACCCTCAGATTTTAAAGAAACACATCTCCCCAGGCTCTACTTTCTCTCTCTAAGACAGATGAACTTTGATTAAGGTGCCTCTCTGTCAGGAAACAGGGTGAATAAATTCACAGATTTCCATGTCATGGAACTTTAAAAGTTTTACATAATACAAAGTGGATGAATGATCTCCTAGCCCTTTTTTAATGTGTGAACTTTTAAATTTTGATCTAAAACATTGGGTTTTTTTCTTTATGGATCATGGCTCCATTTGTTGCCTCCATTTTGAAATTTGTCCTCTGTAAATCCAGTATTATTGTTTCTATCTTATTTCAATAGCCTTTGGTAATTTCATCAGTTTATTGGAATACTTGAGGTATACGATGATAAAATTCAGAATAAGAGCCTTTTATTCCTGGTTTGCTTTCCCTTCTACAGCATAAAACTAGAAACTTGTAATCAAGAAGGTGTCAAAACATCACTAGGCACAAGATAACCAGTTACAGTAATGATACTTCAGGAAGAGACCATTTACATGCATAAGAAAAGAGAAAAATATAGTGTAAGATGAAAGTATTTTAAGAGTTTATAATGTCTTCCCCCAACAGATGTCCTCTCCAAAATGTCTGTCTTTCCATCTGACTCTCCCCTGAGGGCCATTCTTTCTTAGAAGGCAGAGAGAAATTCCTAATGGCTGCTGACTTTTGGGACAATGTGCCTTTCCACTGCCTGAATCTTGACTTCCTGAAGCCTGCCCCAACCTAAGGATCCAAAATAATCTATGTGTGGAACACATTTACAAAAAATCCTCTGGCTTTGTGCCTCAACACTGGGTGGGCTATTAGTAGAGTGACTCTGTAATTTATCACTGAAACCAGGGCATTTTTGAGAGTGAAAGGAAATGCTACTGATAATTATCCAGGACAGCATAAACTGAGATTATCTCACACAAATTTGTCTGAATTATTAAGTAACTGGACAGTAAATTAAAAAACTCACTCAAAAGAAAGGAGGAAAATCATAGAACTATTTTCTTTCTATAATGTTTAGAAACTATACTATATATTTTGTATCTATTAACTCATCATAGTAACTGTCTTAGATAGCTGTCATTATTTCCATTTTATGGATGAGAAAACTGAGGCTCCAGGAAATATAGTCATTTGCTTAAGGCCACAACATATTATATGTTGGGGGTAGTACTGACTTTAGAGAGGTTAGAAATTATGAAAGGAACTGACCAAATGAATGAATGAATGAATGAATTATTAAACAGAATGATAAAAGGCCCAGCACATTTCACTCATGAGATGAAGAGAATCCTGTGTATATTACCATCTGGGTTTTCAGAACTCTGATAATTTGAAAAATATTCTTAGCTAATTTACACTTCCTGCACCTATTTTACTTTTATGACATCATAAAGATAACAATTTCCAACAAGTAAGAAAGCTCAGGAGCACTGCTGTGGATAACTTCTCCAAGTGGGAAAATATATGTAGCTTCCCAGTCATATATTTGACTGGCTGAAAAGAGTTCTTACATTTTTATTTAGTAATTTCACTTTCAATAATTTATTTTATGGAAATAAAGCTGGGCCTTGTACCCTTTGCGCGGACCAGTCATTGGATGCAGGCCGCCCTGGGGAGGGGTTGAGACCTTTGGCTGGAGGTTTTACAGCCAACAGCAATCCCCAGTCAAGGGCTCAGGTAGCTGTATGACCTTGAGCAAGTTATTTTATCCTCTTTGGTTCTCTGCTTTCTTATGTTAAAATGGGGATTAGTAATAAACCTTGTTTAATATGCATGGTTATTGGGGAAATCAATGAAATGCCACTGTATCTCAAAGCACCTCAAAACACCAAACATGAAATATGAGAGGAGTCATGGCCGTTCCTACAACCTTGAGTGGATTTTGCCTTCCAGCTGGCAGTCAGTGAGGACCTGATCTTTTTAAAGGAGGTCCTTCAGTGGCACACTTTGGCTCTGGAAATGTTCATAACGACAGGTCATGTTGAACACATTTCTTCTCTTTATGTTCTGTGAGACATTATCTTTAGAAGAATAAATATGATGGTTGATTCCTAGCCATCATACACTGGGTGTGGTGAACAGATTCTAAAATGGCCTGCAATTATCTCCACCTCCTGGTCTTTATGGGATATGTAATTTCCTCTCCTTGAGTATAGGCAGGAACTGTG
Organism: Balaenoptera physalus; assembly: GCF_965194825.1. Lineage (NCBI taxonomy): Eukaryota > Metazoa > Chordata > Mammalia > Artiodactyla > Balaenopteridae > Balaenoptera > Balaenoptera physalus. The sequence goes on from NC_138898.1 coordinate 35,962,854, forward strand.
ATTTGCTCCTAACCAATAGAATATGGCAAAGAAGGTTGTTTGCCACTTAAATGATTGTGTTACATTAGATTGTAACTTCCATCTTGTTTGCAGACTTTCTCCATTGATTCTCTTCCTTTCTGGCATCATGAAGTCAGCTGCCCTGTTGGAAAAGGCCACATAGCAAGGAACCAAGGACAGCCACTGTCTAATAGCCAGCAAGAAACTGAGGCCCTCAGTTTGATAGCCCACAAGAAACAGAAGGTTGTTCTGTCAACAACCATGTGAATTTAGAAGCAGTTCCTTCCCCAGTTGAACCTTGATGAGAATGCAGCCCTAGCTGCCACTTTGACTGCAGCCTTGCAGAGGACCCGGTCAGGCCATGGATTTCTGACCACCAGGAACTGAGATAATAAATATGTGTTGTTCTAAGTTGTTGTGTTTGTGATAACATGGTTATGTGGCAATAGATGACTAGGTTACAGTAATATACAAGGTAATACAAATAATATACTTTCAAAGACATATATTCCTGACTTATTTCTCAGAAATGGGCATTTTATAAACTAAGCCAATTATTTATCCATTCTTAAATTGTGAGCACATCACTGACCACCAACCAGTACAAAAGAGTTCACTCCAAGAGTTTTGGGAAAAGGTGCAATGAACTCAAACCTGGGAGTGGATTCCATGTCCAATACTTACTAGCTGTGTAACTCTGAGAAAGTCACATAACTATTTTGGGCTACAGCTCCTTTATGTTTACAGTGAGATAATATTTCCCTTACAGGATTTTGTGAGAATTAAATGTGATGATGAATGGAATTTAATTGAACTGACACAAACTCAATAGACAATGCAGAGGAACAGCATTTATTCATGAAAGTGAGAGAAACTAACTTCAGCAGAGGTTGATATTGTCCTTATTTTACTGTGATTAGATTAACCAAGTTAGCTAGATTGGTTTTGTCTTTTAAAATCAGATCTTGCTAATAAAACTGATAAAATGGGTTTGGACTGGAAATTCTGGGGGCCACTCAGGCTTCTGAAAGGTCTAAAGGGATAACATGTTAGTGACTCTAGTATGCATATTGTCTAAATAAAATATGTTTTTTATTCATTTAACAAATATTTATTGAGTACCCATTAAATACCAGGCACTCTCTGTGATGTTAAAGTTTTAACTTTATTTGATTATCTAAATAGATAATTCTTCATTGAAGGTCAACAGATTTAAATTTTCAGGGACAGGTTTTCATTAGCTCTGATTTCATGAGATGATTTTTTTAAAAGTCGGGATTATTGAGATATCTATATAGAATGGTATACTACTCAGCAATAAAAAGGACAAACCAGTGATACATGAAACAACCTGGATGAATCACAACATCATTGTGCTGAGTGAAATAAGCCACACAAAAACATATGATTCCATTCATATAAAATTCTGTAAAGTGTGAGCAAACTGAGAGTGGTTACCTGGGAACAAGGGTGGAGAGATGGATTGAAATGGGTTTGAAGAAATTCTGGGAAGCAGTAGAAATATTTGGTATCTTGATTGACTGTGGTAATGGCTTCACAGATGTAGAGATATGTCAAAATTCATCAGATTGTACACTTTACGGGCATACCTTGATTTATTGTGCTTTATTACGTTTCACAGATATTGTGTTTTTTACAATATATGGGTTTATGGCAGCTCTGCATCAAGCAAGTCTCTTGGCGCTCTTTTCCAACAGCACTTGCTCACTTTGTGTCTCTGTGTCACATTTTGGTAATTCTTGCAATATTTCAAACTTTTTCATGATTATTATATTTGTAATGGTGATCTGTGATCAGTGATCTTTGATGTTATTATTGTAATTATTTGGGGGCACCAGGAGCCATACCATAAAAGACAGCAAATTTAATCGATAAATGTTGTGTGTGTTCTGACTGCTCCACCAGCTGGCTGTTTCCTGTCTCTCTCCCTCTCCTCATGCCTCCTTACTCCCTGAGACAAAACAATATTGAAATTAGACCAATTAATAACCCTACAATAGCCTCTAAGTGTTCAAGTGAAAGGAAGAGTTCCACGTCTCTCACTTTAAATCAAAAGCTACAAATAATTAAGCTTAGTGAGGAAGACAGGTCAAAAGCCAAGACAGACTGAAAGCTAGGCCTCTTGCACCAATTTGCTTGTGAAAGCAAAGGAGAAGTTGTTGAAGGAACTTAACAGTGCTACTCCAGTGAACATAACAAATGATAAGAAAGCAAAACAACCTTATTGCTTATACGCAGAAAGTTTTAGTGGTCTGGATGGAAGAGCAAATCAGCTACAACATTCCCTTAAGCCAAAGCTTAATCCAGAGCAAGGCCCTTCAATTCTATGAAGGCTAAGAGAGGTGAGGAAGTTGCAGAAGAAAAGTCCAAAGCTAGCAGAGTTTGGTTCATGAAGTTTAAGGAAAGAAGCCACCTCCATAACATAAAAGTGCAAGGTGAAGCAGCAAGTGCTGATGTAGAAGCTGCAGCAAGTTATCCAGCTAAGGTAATTAGTGAAGGTGGCTATACTGAACAACAGATTTTCAATTTAAATGAAACAGCCTTCTATTGGAAGAAGATGCCACGTAGGGCTTTCATAGCTAGAGAGGAGAAGCCAATGCCTGGCTTTAAAGCTTCAAAAGAGAGGCCAACTCTCTTGTTAGGGGTTAATGCAGCTGGTGACTTTAAGTTGAAGCCAATGCTCATTTAACGTTCTGAAAACCCTAAGCCCTTTAAGAATTATGCTAAATTGACCCTGTCTGTGCTCTACAAATGGAACAGCAAAGCCTGGATGACAGCACATCTGTTTACAACATGGTTTACTGAATACTTCAAGCCCACAGTTGAGACCTATTGCTCAGAAAAAAGGATTCCTTTCAAAATAGCACTTCTCATTGGCAATGCACCTGGTCACCCAAGAGCTCTGATGGAGCTGTACAATGAGATTCATGTTGTTTTCATGTCTGCTAACACAACATCCATTCCACAGCCAGTGAACCAAGGAGTCATTTCAACTTTCAAGTCTTATTAAAGAGATACTTTTTGTAAGGCTATAGCTGTCATAGGAGTTTGGAAGAAGTTGATTCCAATGCTCATGGATGACTTTGTGGGCTTCAAGACTTCAGTGAAGAAAGTCACTGCAGATGTGGTAGAAATGGCAAGAGAACTAGAATTAGAAGTGGAGCCTGAAGATGTGACTGAATTGCTGCAATCTCATGACAAAGCTTGAATGAATGAGGAGTTGCTTCCTGTGGATGAGCAAAGAAAGTGATTTCTTGAGATGGAATCTACTCCTGATGAAGATGCTGTGAAGATTGTTGAAATGACAACAGAGGATTTAGAATATTACATAAATGTAGTTAACAAAGCAGTGGCAGGGTTTGGCAGGATTGACTCCAATTTTGAAAGAAGTTCTAATGTGGGTAAAGGGCTATCAAATAGTGTTAGACTTTTTTAGACCTAATGGTATTGCACATTAATAGACTACAGTATAGTATAAACATAACTTTTATATGCATTGGGAAACAAAAAATGTGTGTGACTTGCTTTATTGCAATATACACTTTATTTTAGTGGTCTGGAATGGAACTCACTCAGAGTTATGCCTGTAAATATGTAGTTTATTATTATCAATAACACCTCAATAAATTTAAAAAACTTTTCTAGATCATTTTAGGGATATGTGAAATAAAGTTCATTAAGTTAGCTGATATATAATCTATATATAATTTAGTCTAATACCACTTTTATAGTGGAATTTCAGCACAATCTGGGACAGGGAAGGAAAATACAAATATCTGTTTTTGACTGCAAATCACATAAACTACTAAGGGATTTGTTATGAACACAGTGTGCAAAGCCACCAAAAGACATGAAGTCTTGCTACTGGGAAGAGACATTTCTCATAGACGTTTAAAATATTTCTCTTGATTTTAGGAAATGAAATGTCCTACCATTGGACTTTGGCTGGTTACTGAATGGAATCTGTAGTAATTATAAACCAACTTTAAATCTATCCTACCATGATTCTTCTGGGAAATTTGTGGGAAATAAATGCAAAAAAGAACACCTTTTTAATGTCCAATTCAGGAAATTTCTTTGTCTAAACGTAATTTGAGTTTACAGTTGGGATTAAGTAGATTTGTGGACATCTGGGTGGACTAATAACCTAATAAAGGCAAAGAGTAGGCACTAAAAATTTAAATACTCTTCACCCAAATGTTTGGTATATATTTATATTTCTACTTTTGATTACTTTTTTTTTTTTACTTTGGATGTGTAATATTTTATAGAAATATTTTTTCCGGTAGGGAAATCACCCATCTGATGTGACTACTTGAGTTCAGAGAAGAAAGCATCTAAATACCTTAGAAATGGTCATTGTTCATTATTTATGCCATTCACAATGACATTTTTTTCCCCTTCTATTTTTCTTTCGTGATTTCCATTTCTTTATCCTTCCTTTAATGTTATGGGAGAATGTCTCAGGATTATCTTTTAATTCGGTCCGTTGATTTTCTATGAAATCCAACCTGCTCTTCACTGTTTCCAGTGACTTTTTCTGATCCTGAAGAACCCTCTACTGTCTTCAGAGTGATATCTTTTCATGACTAGTGATTCTTGTCTAATGAGTATATTACTCTTAGAGATACAATTAGGTTACAAGTTCAAGACCTCTAAGATTTTCTCCCTTTCTTGCATTACATTTTATAAAGTGATCATTATTCTACTTTCTGAGGTTCAACATTTTCCTTCTGGTCTGATTTATTTATTATCCTTCTGTTCTATGAATGCATCACAATATATTTCTCCATTTTACTATTGGTGTACCTTTAAGTTTCTTCTAGTTTGGGGCTGTTTTGGCTATTCTTTTAGTGTTTATTCTGGTTCACACAAGCTACCTTATTTTGGTTACATAAAAAGGAGTAGAATTGTGGGGTCATGTGTATGCACATCTTGAAGTAGACTAGATAATACCCAACTGTTTTCCAAAGCAGTTGTACCAATTTACATTCACACCAGTCAATATATGTCTTCAATTGTCAGACTCTGTAGCAGATGTTGTTGGTGCCCCACCCATATACTCTGGCACTCACTGCTTTCTTGCATGGCCAAAACCAGGGCTTTCAATTGCAAACACCTGCAACTCTTTTCCTGAAGGCTTTTTTTTTTTTTTTTTTTTTCCTTCCAGAGCCCACCTAGGTCCCCAGTGGAGCAGCCTAGAAATACCCAAGAGTTAAGCTTCTCCTCACCTACCCCTGGAAGCTGCCCTCAAGAAATCCTCACCAATGCTCCCTCTTCCCACTGAGAAGAAATAGCTCAGAGATGGATTTACTACCTCTGATGTTTTTCAAAGGATAAAGCTCTATTTGTTCACAGTGATAGATTGCTCAATAACAATACTTTTTTGACTTTCTTCTCTTTCTTATCTCACTTTCTAAATTAATGTTTCCTAGGATCATCTCCCATATAAACTACAGGCACTCTAACCCTTTACTGACACTTTTTGACATTTATGGCATACTCGACCCTTCCTCCTGTCTTCCTACACAGTCCTGCGGCCTTGCTCCAAACACTTCTCACACTGCCTTGTCTTTTGTGAGGAATGTAATCTCAATGAGGGAAGGGACTTGATGTGTTTCCTTCCCAGCTCTGTCCCTAGTATCTAGCAAAGTGTCTGGTACAAAGAAAGTGCTCAGTATTTCCTAGAGGAGGGACTGTCTCTGGCAGAATCAGGAGGTTAAAGGTGCCATGACAAAAAATAAAGCAGGGACAGGAGATGGTGAATACACAGAGGTAGGGATATTGGAATGTCTCAGACAATATCTCTAAGGAAGAACATAGGACCACGATGAAGTACAGGAGTGAGCTATGCAGATATCTGGAAGGAGAGCATTCCAGAAGCTAAGAGGAGTATATGCAAAGGCTCTGAAATGGAAACATGCTTGAAATATTCGAAGATAAGCTTACAGGCTCGTGTGGCTAGAGGAGAACAAGGAGAGAATGACAGGAAATGGGGCAGCAGAAGCAGACAGTTATAAATACAAAGTGATGAATGCAGGAATCATGAATACATAAATGCATGGGATAAATATCTGAATGCATATGTGTGTGAGAAGCAGCAAGGTACAGTGAAAAAATCACATATTTGAGTTAGACAGGTTTAGATCTTCTTGTGAAAAAATTTCCTGATTTGTAATTTGGGAATATTAATGCTTAACGTAGAGGGGTTGAGGATTAAAGGAAAAGCACTGCGCAAACTGCCTCGTCAGAATCGGCTCCCAATGAGAACATTTTAGTAGTAGTAGTGGTAGCAATAGTCAAAGTAGTAGTAGTCATTCTAGCACGGAGGTAGTATTAAAGTGCTCTCCTAATTGTGGCAGGAATAATTAATATTTCTCCTGAGCAAAGGGAGGGTCAAGGGCAACTACTGAGAGCAACTAATATTTGAGTTCAGTTAGAATGAATGCAAAGAAATTATGAAAATATATCAGCCAAAAAAGAGGAGTGGCATTCTAGAGATTAAATTTTCCCCTTTGTAAATAACTAAAGTCGTTTCTGTTTTCCTAACTTGATACAAAGTGACTGAATCACCTGGATTCCATGAGCAAGTCTGGGATGTGTCAAATATATTTCCTCAAGTTGGAATCTTTCTTTCAACACAATGACTTAGTTAATGCATAAAGTTTACAACAGAAAGTCAAGAATGGAAACTGGTAAATGAATTACAACATAATAGGCCCTAAGGAAAAAACTGTCAGGAAATATAAAAAATATTTGATAACATCCAGCCCAAATATTTTATATAAATGGCTCAGAAAATTAGGAATCTCTCTCTTTCCTACTCACTTTTCTCCTGTCTGCCTCCTATTATATCCACTCCAGCTATTGGATTTTATAAATATCTCACTCAAAGAATTACCTTTGCACTGCACACATTTTATTGACATTGTTAACGTGAGCTGGGTGTTACCTGCTGGTTCTGAATGCTTACCTGCAGTCTGTGCTGACAGACAAGTACATTGACAAAGAATGTCAAATCAAAATCACTTGCGTTTCAAGCAGGAGAAAGACAGGATAATGAATTGTGTATAAGTTAATACTTAAGGAGTCCATATATCATAAAATCTATGACATTTGGAAGACATCATTATTCTAGAAGTTTAAAAAATCCTGCACCATCATTATCTATTGCTTATAATCCAGATTAACATATCAGTGAAAAAACAAGTCACACAGATCATGGAAGAGCCAAGAAGCTAAACATTGGATATTGAAATAACCCAGATAATAGCAACAGCAGGAATCCATTATCATCCCAAAGACTGGAAGAACAAAGAGTAGTATCAGAACCCAGGGACCAGGTTCACCCAGTAGAAGCTAGAACTATAGTGCGCTTGCCTTATAGGGGCTGAGGTCATAGTGGAGATATAGCCACTGCCAGAGATGTCACCTGGGGCAGGAGGAGTGCGCATGAGAAGGGAGAGATACCCTGGTTTCTCCACACTCCCCCTCCATTTTTCCACCAGTGCCTCCTGTTGTCTGAACCCAGAAGGCAAAGTGCTGATATGGAATGCTAGGATACAGATTCCAAGGCAGTCAGCCTCACCATGATGCAGAGCAAAGAAAGAACATAAGTATAAGGAGTGGATCTGAAGACAAGCCCAGGACTAGTATACCAAGGACTAGTTGAACAACCAAAGTTCAAGGACCTTAGAGAGAGGGAACTTCTTTTGAGGACCCTGCTCTGAATAAATGTCCACCCCAAACTCTAAGTCACTGAGCCTCATCAGTCAGTCTGATTCTCAAGAGAGAGAATCGCATTTGTTTCCAGCCTTCATTCTGATTCAATCACCCATAGTCATACAAATGTGTCATCCTGGCACTTCACCCTGGTGGATTCAATTTCTAAGAAAGGGGTGGCTCAAGGCTGGGCATACATCCCACACTTTGCCTGTCTGTAGATTTCAGTCAGCCAATACATTTTTTAGGGTTTTTGAATCTGTATTATTCTTAAGTGAGATTGGCCTATTTGGGGCCATATTTGTCTGATTTGGATATCAGTATTATGCTAACAATATGCTATTAATTGGCTAGCTTTGCATATTTTTGGATTAGAGGATAAGTGTAGGAATTATCTTTTCCTGTAATCGTTTAGTGGAACTCCACAGTAAAATAACTAATCAGAACCCCATGTTAGAAGCAAATCTTTAATAACTCCTCAATTTTACTCTTCATTTTTGGTGCTTCACTTGCCAACATTTTTATCTTCCCCCACATTATTTGTCATATAAATATTTTCAAATTTTACATATGGCCATGTGATTTCTCTTTTAAATTTAAAAATATTCTGTCTCAGTTATAGCTATGTGTTCATTTCTTCAAGGTTTAACATTTATTAAGAGTTCTTAGAATTAAAAAGAAATCAATTCTGCAATTTTTTTCTACTTTCTAGCTCACTAAAATTCATGCCCTGAATTTTTCCTCCTGTCTAGGCATTTGTTTGACTTGTTTGCCAGCGTATGTCTGTGTATCGGTCTCTTTTCACTAAACTTGGTGAATTGTTTCAATTTACTTGCTTAGTTTTCCCCCAAATCTACACATTTTTAAAATGCTTTTTGTGATTGCTTATGTTACAATTTTATCAATTTTTCTCTTGAGAATACACTTAAGTCATTGGTTGGATCATCATTCCTTTATTTTTCCTTTCCTTTTCTTCTTGCCCTCCACACTGAGGTAAACTGCAAATTTGTCTTCCATTTGGGTGACTAGTTGTCCCAATTAGCCCTGGATTGACAGGTTCCTGAGACATGGAACTTTCAGTGCTGAAACTGGGAAAATCCAGGGGAATCTGAGGCAATCTGGATACCCTAACTGAATATTACTAACTCATTCTCTCACAGCATCAAGTCAGTACTTTACTCTTTCCAGCCTTCCAATGTGAGTTTTACTTATTCAGTTTTTTAGAAATGTTTTCCTCCTATTGTTCCTTACCTCCATGCCCTCCCTTTTTATCCTATCGTAGAGTCTTTGAATTCAGTCTGTCAAATTCTTCTTGTCTTCTGCTCATTTTTTAACAGTGTTTTCTTTAATCTAGTAGAGATGCCACCAGTTTTGTTTAAATGTTATTTTAGTTTTTATAGTAAGTAATTCTCAGGGAGAGTATCTTTTGAAATTCCAGTCTGATGTTTCTTTTCTATTAGTATGAATCTTACAAAATGATCATTTTTAAGACCAAAAAATAGTCAAATATCCACATTTCCATTAGATTCAACATGAATATTTATTATCACATAGTCATTTTCATAGACTATGTTTATTCCTTTTATTCATTCTTGATAGGCATAATTAATGTTTGCTTTTACCAAAGACAAGGAATGTGGCTTTCCTTTGATTTTACCTATTGTCTATTTGGGTACTGTCCATTCTCAGACACAAAGGTAGAGGCTTATCCGTACATGGTCTAGGCCAAGGTATTCTGTTTCCTCTTCCCAGGGTCTAGGCTCTGCTGTACTGCTCTCTTTTATGACTACAGAAGAAATTTATAACCCCAGCATGTAGTCCTTCCAGTGCCTCTAATAACTTACTTCTGTGAATTATCTTTCTGCCTTCCTTCCCCTTTTATCCATTCCTTTATACCAACTTCTATTTTGTTTGCTGGGAACCAGAAATAAATGCAGAAATATAAGAGTTGTACTAAACTTAGTCTAGCTTCCTTAAGTACCAGCAACAATGTAATAACAACAATAATAACAACAGCAACATTCACTGAGCACTTGCTATGTGTTAGACATTGTGATAAATGCTTTACATGGGTGATCATTTTATCTACTGAGTGGCCCAAATTTCTTATCAGTAAAGAAATCTTAGGTATCTCTAAACTAGGTGCAAATGGTAAAGCAGGGTAGGATTTATTTCTACCTTTTGTTCAGGTAAGCAGATCACTTATTCCTTTCATCTAACCAACTTCATCAACATTTCAGTTAGTGACAATTTCTTTTTACATTCTACATTCTAAATTGCCCATCAATTTTCATTATCGATGTTTTTGAGAGGAGTAATATCTTCAACTGTCTTTATAAATATTTTGAAGAGAAATTTAAAAAATTATTCTGTAGTATTTGTAATTATATAACTGTTTTATTTATAAACTGGGATCCTAGGAACTTTTAACACATAGAAATACTGTGTTTTTTTTTATTGCAAGTAGTAGAAGATATAATTCATGAATAATAAAAGGGTTTATTAGTTCGTTATTGAAAGGTCAAAGTTAGGATGGGCTTCAGGTGAAGTTTCACCATGGTTTCATTTCTGTGTGATTCTCTTGCTTTCCCCTCACTTATGTTTATTTCTTGTTTTCAGACTTGCTTCTGTAATATTGGAAAATTTGTGTATTAAATTCTGAATATTAAGTCATGCAGAAAGAAAGGGTTGTTCTGTCAAATCCTTGAAAAAATGTCCTAAGCTGTGTTCTACTTCTGCAACTCCTGAATTACTCTTTGTTTCTGGGATGGATCACCCAGGTTTACCCTGGGATTGTAACTGTGGTCAATCGTTCTCAAACCTCTTGGCTGTTACCTACACAAGGCAGGGGGAGGAGACTGTCCCTAGGAAGACAAGTTCATGGTTAAAGATTTATCCACATTCTCTCAAAGTAGGAAATATACCATATCTCTTCCTTCTGAAACAAATATCCAATAGGTGGTTTGCACTTAAAAACTTTTATCAAAATGATACTGGGGTGAGAATATATTGTTCTTTGACTTGGAAAACTCTTCCTTCTTTGACTTTGGGTGTTCAGTTCTTCCTTATCTGGGGAGTCCCACCACGTCGAGGACTCTTTCTTGGTCTTACCAAATCCTATGATGAAATAAACCATATTGCTCTTATTTTCTATGTTTCTTAGTTTTAGTTCTAGGATATTTACTATATGTCTCTTTGTACTGTTATTAGAACAAGACGTGATCTCGCACAATGTTTTCAAAAGCTTTACGTGACTACTCAGTATGTTATCCTCATCCTTCCTGTTAAATTAAAAGCGTGTAGTACGTAAGGAGTGACTCTGATAGATTCTTGCTCTCGTCCCTCAGCACCTATTGTTTTGTGCACACAGCATAAGCTAAATAAAAACCCATTAAATAAAAGAAATAAAAATATTTCCCTGGAATGGAAAAATTTGCTCCAACACAATCACTACCTACATAAGAGTCTCCTATCTACTCTCATCTCCATCCAAATTACATACTCAGCCTTATCTCTTCCCTCTAATTACACCCCCTCTTGACCTGTAAATGATGGGAATACCTCGCTGACCTTTGCTGAACTGGTTTTAAGTTTCTCTCCTGTTTGCAAATCTAATTCATTGAGAGTTTTTTTCTCTCTAAGCTCTTGGAGGGCTGTGTCAAAGTCTATACCCTTTGAGTTATAATATACCTTAGAATGATTTTAAGCCCAATTTTCTTCATAAAAATTGGTTAATGATTATATGGTTATTTATTATTTATATAGTGTGATTATATAGTGTGGCTCTGAATAAAGTCACATAAAGAGGAAGTACATAATATCAAAGAATGCACCTAAAAAACCTGCATTAATTTGAACCTTATGTAAAAGAACAGAAATACAGAGAGTACTAAAATACATTTAACATGCACTTCAATATTTTGAAAGGAAAAACAGATTCTTCCTTTTTATAAACTGTATATGTATACATCCAGATCATTATTGAATAAAAACAAAAATTTAATTCAAACATGAATATTTTTGCATGCTTAGAAAAAGCTGCCTCTTAAATCTCATTCCTGAAACTAGTCTTCTCATTTCAAATTGGAAAGATCTGTGTGTTTTTATTAAAGTTTTTAAATGCTTCGAAATAATAAATAGCAGTTTTGGAGATTGATTTAATCTTTTAGCTTTTACCCCCGTAGCAACAAGACTGTTGATTTGCAGTAGTCATCAGTTATTCCCCCCTCTCCCAACAGACCAACAAACTAAATTATTCTGGTGTATTTTAGAAAAACGAGCTATAATAGGAAGTGTGCTGACTGTCTTCTCTTCCATTTCCCTTCAGGGCAAAATGCAGTGAAACAAAATATAATTAAATTCCATAAAGGAGTTAAACTACAACCATGTAAAAACTTTTTATATTTGTCGGAATATTGAAATGAATGAGATACTTCAGTGATTTAAGCTGTCCAGAGGAAATACTAGTGTTTTGAATTTAAGAGAATTGAAGTCTTTTAAATCCTGAAGTGCTAACAATTAAATGTTAACCCAAACAAGGGGAAATTATTTATTTATTTATTTATTAAAAAAAATTTATTGGCATATAGTTGCTTTGCAATGTTGTGTTAGTTTCTGCTGTACAGCAAAGTGAATCAGCTCTACGTATACAGTATCCCCTCTTTTTTGGATTTCCTTCCCGTTTAGGTCACCGCAGAGCACTGAGTAGAGTTCCCTGTGCTATACAGTAGGTTCTCATTAGTTATCTATTTTATACATAGTATCAGTATTGTATATATGTCAGTTCCCATCTCCTAATTCATCCCCCCACCCTTGGTATCCACATGTTTATTCTCTACATCTGTGTCTCTATGTCTGCTTTGCAAATAAGATCATCTATACCATTTTTTTTTAGTTTACACATATATGCGTCAATATATGATATTTGTTTTTCTCTTTCTGACTTACTTCACTCTGTATGACTGTCTCTAGTTCCATCCACGTCTCTACAAATGATCCAATTTTGTTCCTTTTTATGGCTGAATAATATTCCATTGTATATATGTACCAAATCTTCTTTAGACATTCCTCTGCTGACAGACATTTAGGTTGCTTCCATGTCCTGGCTATTGTAAATAGCACTGCAACGAACATTGGGGTGCATGTGTCTTTGAATTATGCAAAGCAGAGGAAACTATTTAAATAGAAGCTGGATAATTCTCAAACCTTGTTCTATCTCTAAATGTTGGGTGAGAATTAATTGATGATATATTTTTTTCCTTCAGGTTCTATCAATATGGGTTTTTAAAAAATTAACTAATTTTTATAAAAACTGCACTGAAAGCTAATCTGGACTGATTACCTAGTAGAACATGGTAGAGATAGCACACATTCTCAAATGAAACTGACAAGCTATCCAGTTACAAACAGCGTTACCACTCTGAACACAGAAAGTTGATGCTTAGCCTCAAGGAATGAAGTAAGTGATCACAAAAAGGCTATTTATGGCAGATCTGCTCTTCTGTCACTAAACTAATACTGAGCTCAAGTTCATTCCTTATACCCTCTGAAATGACATTAATTAGACAATGTACAGGGCATAGTCCATTTACAATATGGCAGTTAATTTCACTTTATTTACAAACCAAAAAATGAATCCCCAAACTTGGTCTTTGCAAATGTTAATCTGAAACAATAAAGTGTGCAAATCTACCACTATTGTTTTTTTCTTGAAGTTTAAAGTCTATGATATGGATCAATAGGGTTCATTCAGATTTAACAGTTTAAGTAATTTTTTAATGTGATTTTTTATCAGTCGGCTGATTCCCTGGGCTGGTAGTGGGATGATATATGTGGGAAACACAGAATAGGTACCATTGTCTAAAGAATGCTCCTTATCAATTCGGGACATCACTTTCTCAATTGAATGAGTTGTAGTGGGAGAAAAATAAGCAGTTTTGAGGGAAGAAAGGAAGTCTGTTAACAATAAACAACATTTATCCAGCATTTACTTGCTTTAAATACTGTGCTTTATGTGGCTTCATTCTTACACCCCTGTGGCTGAGGAACAGTAGATGCCCCATTTTGTGGAGGAGGGAACGGTCATAGATTATGCACATCTACAGAACTAGTGCATGGCAGAGAAGGGATTCAGACCCAGGCTGTCTGACTCCAGAGCCTTTTCCTTACATACTGGTGTTTCAGGAAAGGCTACCTTATTTCCAAAGAATGGAATGTACACTAATTTACACAAGGACAGAAAGCCCAGCTGGGGTTAACTGAAAACTAAAATAGAGAGCTGGAAAGCTGTTAGGGGCCAAAATCTCTTTCATTATAACAAGTATCTCTCTCCAGCTCTTTCTTCATTCTTACGTCCTTCAATTAGTTTTCTCTGCTTTCAAATTTCCACAAGGTCCAGCATTAGCTCACAACAGTCTATGTGTTTCTTAATTAAAATTCTCAAGAGCCATAACCCAAGTTGATTCAGCTCATCACTCCTAAGTTGCTAGATAGACAATGACTTGTTAAGATGTCCAATGTCAATCCATAAATGAGAGAAGGAAAGAGACACTTAAACTAGATTAGAGCAGCCATGGACCAGGAAGAGGATAGCGATCCTGCAGACGTACAGCCATCTTCTTCCTCTCAGACCCTCAGTCAGCTCCTAATGCCTTGGTTCTCTGCAGCTTGGAGGTTGCCCTTATCAACTGTATAAAGACCAAAGCCAAGGAAGGAGCTACCTAAGTCCCCAGTTCATGCCTTTGTGTATTATGGGGGCTCATTAAATGTTATATTGCCTGGAACTACAGTCACTTTTATTTAGTTAGTCTTGGCAAGAGAGAAGTCATGTTCCCATTATTGTTTTTTTATATTTGGGTGAAAGAGCTGGCCCTAGAAGGTGAGTGGGAAATGGAAAGAATAGCTCTTAAACCTCTCAGTGAAAGAAGAAATTTCTTGTTGGGTACATACATGGGGATTCTAAAGGATTCAAGTATTGCAATGAGATCTCTTCCCCTCTTATTCTATCCCCTGCCCCTTTTCAGGGGGCTCTACTCACCTTCATTCTAAGGCAATACCCTTCATGGAGGCCCCTCAAGGGGGTTCACACTTCTTCTTTTGTCTCTGTTCTTCTTCAGCAAAATGTTTGCCAGTTGCTAAGAGTTCTCTATTATTCTAGAACCACCATTGCCTCAAAGATGCGAACTTAAAAGCTACTGTTCACTTTTGCTGGCATCATAAGGAAACCATTCCTATATAGTTTAGATTCCTCCTAGTATAACATTATTGTGTTATGGTTCTGAAAATCAACCTCTATGTCTTCATTCTGGCATATGGCCTGGCTGGCAGAAAAATACTGGTAATATTATAGAGCCTCAGCATTCTTTATACATAATTGAGGAAATATTGTAATCACTCCTTTGTCACCTTCGGTTAGCTTTTTTCAGTTGGCTTTAGAATTTGTTGGCTTGGCCCCTGAAGAATGAAGGAGTTGAGAAAGTTTGACCTTGCCTACAGTGAACTTTCTCAAGACATGAAGTTTAAAGCCAGACCCCAGCTTCTCACCACAGTCCCCTTAGCCTGCTCACAGTCCAGTGGAAGCACCAGTGTTGGCAAGGAGAAACCAATTCTTGACATAGCAAGGTCAGAGCTAGGATCCTAGGAAGCAAGTTTGGCTATACACGGTCTCTAATTTTAAAGCAAAGCAATGAAAGGAGACAGCTTGGTAGTTGTTTTATTTTCTCTAGAGTGGACTTATGTTGTCAATGGCAGAAAGCCATGAACCACGAAGATAAAATAATGCTAACCAGAGTGCTAAGTAAAGAAAACAAAGATGGCTCCACAATTAGTAGCATTATATATGTTAGCGCTAAGTAACAACAGATGTGTCTACAGGGAGTGAAGCATTCCTTGCAATCCATCAGAAACCAAAGCCCTCTGATACCACAAGCCATTATGGTTTATCTTGGGCTTGGAGGAATGATGGCTGAGTTCACTGGTTTGGCAAAGTGGGGATGTTGTCGAGGGTGTTCCAATCTACCTGTGTCACCCTTACCATGCTGCACACTTGTGCTGAGTTAACAGGGAGACGTGTGCTGTAAAATCCGGTTCTGTAAAGACATGCACTTGCCATGAGTCATTAGCAAGCATGCGGAGCTAATTGGCAAAATACTCATAAAAGATTTTGAAGGTGGGTTAATTACAATTCATTACACCGTAAACTGTCCCCAGGCTATTGTTAAAAAGTGCAGGAGTTTCAGGGCTCATTATTTTATGATTCATTTTGCCATGTTGTGAAAAACAGACTCTAAATCAAACTACATTTATTATAGGTCAGACCACAAAATCTTTATTGGTTTTTCCAACATTCCACCCTCGTTATATGAATTCATATGGACTGCACATTTCTGTCAATTGGCAAGAAAGCATGAAATAAAATTTATGATATTTTCTTACCTTATCCTCAGTACAGCATTAAAAATCACAAGATCTAATTGCTTCCCCTATTTCCCGAAGTTCAGGAGAAAAATAAGTATTTTGAAATCAACCCCAAAGTTGTGATGATTGAAAGCAACTAAAGGATAATGAAGTCTGTCTTCTAAAGGAAGCATTTTAAAGAAAAACCTAAGAAGCATCATTCAGATGAAATATATTAAAACTGTTATTTGTGCCACCTAGAAAAATTACTAGAATGCACTTTTCAGTTGGAAGATAATTTGAAGTTCATTGGCTTCCTAAGTGTTAATCTTATTCTCCTTGTCCCCACCTTCAAAAGTATCTGAAAGGAAAAAGACACTGTTTATTTCTCAAAAACCTGTGATACAGTTGCTTGCCTCCTGTTCTTACCACAGACAGACTTGCTCAGAATCATGTAAGGGCTCACACTTAGTCATTCTGTACGATTATATGTAATTGTTCGTTGATTAATGCTTTCAATTACGTCCATTTTCACTGTGTGACCCAAACCACCTTGACAGCGACAGCCTGCTATACTCATTACTGAGGATGAGTGAAAAATAAAATGCTAGGTTCACTTCCAGGCCCCGAGAGTTCAGCAGCTTATTTGAACCTTATCTGAACTATCAAAAGTTTTGACTCTGCAAAAACCCATGTTTGAGGAAGGGGAGGGAATGTGTGGTGCAGAAAGCTTTGGGTGGAAGGGAAAGGGGGTTTTTGGAAATTGTACGAGAATGAGTTTCCTTGGGAGTGATCCAGTACTTCCTGATTCTGGCTGGGCCAGAAATACCGCACAAGTCTTTCTTGAAACTTCCAAGATCTTGGGAAGGCCTTCCTCCAAGAAGTTTGCCACTTCTGTATGCCTGGGTTTTGGCCAGGCCCAGAGACAGAAATATGTGCAAGAGGAAACAGTTTAATAGAAAGTTACCTGGATACATGAGAATTGTCAAAAGAGGTTTACCTCTAATGAAATTGAACCTGAACAGTTTGGCCAGGGTCAATGATCATAACCCCTTCCATCCCTTATAGAAAGAGGGACCTGGAAGGTGACCTTAGAAACTCCTAGGGCAAGCCACTTATTTTATAGAGGAATTCAGGATATCAAGAGGAGCCACATGACTGAACCGATACAGATGTGGACCAGAGTGAAGTCTAGAAAGCCAGTAGAAGAGGCGGAGGAAAGATGGAGTCAGACAAGCAGATTTCCCAAGGCTTGAGTTCTGGCTTCACTCTGCCGCTAACGAGTGGTATCATCTTGGGCAAGTCATTTCACTTCTCTCACCCTCTGTGGATGATTTCAAACACAAAGCACTAAATTAACCATTTCTGTGGGTTGAGAGAGCTAAAAAGGGATGATTTAGAAGCGGGACCCAGCTGGATGGCAAGAGTGTCACATAAGGAAGAGAAAGCATGCCACCCAGGAAGGACTGGTGAATAAAGAGAAGACTTTGAATGAAAACATAAAGAACCTCATAAGGAGTGTTCATTTTGCACTGGGTAACAGGCAGATAGTTACTTTTTAAAAAGCTTGGGAAGGAAGTAAAATTATTGGATGTAGTTTTTCTTCTAAAAGTCATAATAAAGTTTTGCAAAATAAACAAAACAATCTAAAGCGGGGTGCATAAGAGGAAGAACTGCTCCAAAGAGGGAGACACTGGGACACATTAGTTTCTCAAATTGTGCTTCATGGGACATAAGGCAAAATGTATGGACTTCCTCAACCAGGGCGATCCCTGGTTTATCTCTTGAGAGTAACTTTTTGTTTAAAGAAGGTTTTCTGATGCTAAAAAGAAGCTTGCTAGTTGCTGAGCTTGCAAGAAATCAAGAAAATTAGTGGTACTTTTATGAGTCCATATACTATGACTCTTTACAAGATACAATTCTAGGGCCTCCAGTGGGTGAAGTTCTTAAGTGGCTGTCCCGTATGAAATACAGTTGAAATTTGTAACATGGCCATTCTGACTGGCAGGTACCTTTGGCACTAGACATCTCCGAGCTGGCCTCTCCAAAGGAAGAGGGGCCAGCTTTCTTCCAGGGATTGACACTTCAATTTGGGTCATGGTCTCTCTTTTTTTTTTTTTTTTTTTTTTTTCCTTAAAGATAAATTTCTGTATCTTTTTTTAGTATAGTTGTTTTACAGTGTTGTGTGGGTGATGGTCCCTTGACCAAAGGTGTTCACTGTGTGAGGGCGAAAGTCAAAGACGAGGATCCACTGCCCTCCCGCCTGCCCTGCAGTTACAATGACCTCCAGAGGAATCTGATTATGGTGGAGGAGTTGGGGAAAGGCAACCGTAATCAGTAACTCAAGAGTATAAACATTGAGAAGGAAGAATAAGCAAGAAAACAGAAACAACTAACAAGCATAGTGTCATGATAGAGAATCATGCATAGTGACCAAGGCAAAACTGGTGGGCTGGCAGGGGGCAATATTGACACTGGAATCTGTTGGACAATCCTTCCCATGTTGATCTTGTAACTGCATGATGGGGGCAAGAGAGAAGGGAAAGTTGTGCAGAGCACCACTAATATTAAGATCCTTCTCTTTGCCAGGCATGGAGATCATTTTTTTAAAGCATTAAGAGACAAGATCATCTTCTTTTCTGACCAAAGGCCTTCCTATTTCCAGTTTGTAATTGTGTCCTCAGTAAGCTCTTACTCTGAGGCATGAAGGTTTTAGCCACTACCTCAACCGGCTCCCTGCTGGGGATGCCTCGGCTGAGTACAGCGGAGACCTGCGGTTTTCAGAGCCAAGTGCAGACAGCAGCTGGCTCCCAACTTGTTGTCCAAGGGAGCCAAGCAGAGCAGAGCTGACAATTGCCTTGGCGATGGGAGTGAGAGCCAGGCACCTGTCAAATGCTGCACTGCCCACTTTCCTGCTCCCCCGTTTCCAGTACTCCTGCTAAGAGAATGATGGCTCACACTACCATGTTCTCCCTCCGCAGAGCCAGCTGCCAGCATCCCCCTAAATTCCTTCTCCAGCAAATATTTTGATCCCTAAGCAAGTTTATTTCTCTCTCTCTCTCTGGCAGAAAAAAAAAAAAAAAATGCCCAGAAGCAGAAGTGATGATTTCTTTAGTTTCTTCTTAAGGGAGGCTGTTAAACACCACATGCCCACTCTTTTGCTTTGGGAAAGAGGCCCGTGGTGTGGACTGTGTGCGTGAGGTGTGGTGAGGAAAGGGATTGGAATGTGTGTATTTATCTGTCATCTGGGTCTTGAGAAACTTGAAATCTGCATGCAGAAGCGCTGGCCCTCTTCTCTCCTCAGTACTGAGTTAAAACGTTACTATGTTGATTCTTTCATTTCTGGGTGTGTTGGGTCCAGGCTGACCCCAGCGAAAGGGTACTGGAAAATGGACCCCGAAGCTCTGGGAATGAGTTGAAATGGGCGATTCACAGGACCCGGATGAAAAGGTTTATCAGCAATCTGGCCTCCCTGCCTCCTGCACTGCTGCCTGCTGGATTGGCCCTTTGGCTGGAGACATAGGCACTGGCTTGGGAATCAAAAGAACTAAGTTCAAGATCGACTCTGTTGCTAACTCATTTGGGCCTCCAGCACGATTTTTCCTTTGCCGAGTTTCAGTGCCCTCATTTGTAAAATGAGAGGGCTAGACATCACCTCCAAAATGCTATGATTTCCCTGAATTTGGCCATACTTACATCGTGGAGCCAGTAGCTCTAACCTGAAGCCTAGGACCCAAGGAAACCTATCTCAAGTTTGTTTCTTTCTTCACACAGGAAACAAAAAGCACACAGTGTTGCAAAGAGCCCAGGGAATAGGTCTTGTTTTTAGAGAAGAGCCTGGAGATGACAGCGGCTTGCATGCCAGGCACATTCCTTCACCAGAACCACAAAGAGCCTGCACAGATTTGTTGTTGTTTTTAATTGCAAACTTTTCTAACAATCTGCCCTTTAGAAATGATTGCCCCTCTCTGAGGATCAGATCACAGCCTAGCCAGTTCTCAGAGAAAATTAAATGAAGAATGCTGAGCATGGAATCTATGATTAGGATACCTGGCTAAGTAAAGATGATCACCTACTTTCCCAGACCGGTCAGCTGTGGCCTGGGGGATCCACAACAGGGCAGCAAGTGATTCATGCTGGCTTGATAGCCTCTCTAATGCTGGATTTACAGCTGGGTTTAGGGTTGAATGTTGGAGGTAAATCTGAAGGAGCAGAAAGAGGCTAGAGGGAATGGGTAGTCAAGGGAATTTCCATCCAAGATTTTCAGAAGCAGGAATCCATTACACCTTTGTCGATGACTGTGGTTTGCTAGGATCAAGATCAAAGGACTCCCTGTGGGCAGAGCCATGACAAATTCGAGGCTCAGTCTGGTGAAACCTAGCATTAGCCCCTCTTAGTCTGCCGTCTAGACTGGAAGTGGGTGCTCGTGCCAGACCAGGCTGTGTGGATGAAGGTGCCCCTTCATGACAGGGCAGAGGAGGGGTACAAGCTCTTTACGATCCCCACAGGGAAGTCGGCAGCCAGGGCCAGCTTAGCGAGGCACAACATGGCTAGAGCGCCAATCAGAAGGGGAGATTTTGTGGGAAAATGGGGGACAGGGCGTAGGCATGGAGCTAAGTGGTTGACAGAGATGCAGAACCGTTTGTTAGCAAAATCCAACTTCCTTGAGTTGGGCATCTTCCCCTCCCCTCCCTGATGGCTTTGGAAGGCTGCTTCAAAACTCTGCTAAAAAGTGGTTGATTTGCAGGCCCAAGACCACTGCAGGCATTTGAACCGACATTCACCAAGAAGAACAACTATTGGGTTTTTTGTTTTTTGTTTATTTGATGGTTCCCATAGTTTCTCAGAGCTTCAGCTAATGTTCTAAATAGCTGATGAGGGGATATTCTGGACTCTGAATGAGCAATGGCACTTTCCACATTGTCTGCTACATAGCACATCAGCACTAGCCACTGTTTAAATCTTTATTTGCCTCTTGAGAGCACCAGCATAGGAAAACCACCACCACCACCAAAAAAATAGATAGCAATGACACTTTTCCAGTTTTAGTGCATGCATTATCTCACGAGGCATTTAGATCAACCTGGCGAGGTGGGCAGCGTGTTCCTACTGCACTTTTTAAGAGTGGAGCTGTAACCGACCAGGGTTCTTGGCCTCCTTAATCAATGGAAATTGATCAGAGGCCAGACAAGAAATTCAGGCAAGGCTTTATTGGGACCCCTGCTGCAGCAGGGGGGAGAGAGAACAAACAACAGATTCCCTTGCTTGCTCTACTCCCTGAGGTGGGGTGAGCTGGTTCCTTATATGGGGTGAGGGTAGGGGTGTGTCCAGGGGTTGGGCCAGAAGGGTGGCTTAGGTTGTTTGCCCATCCCTTTGGTAGTGTTGTGAACAGGGGGCATGCGCAGTACCTTGCTTTTACTCCAGACTCTTCAGAAGTGGCAGTGTGTTTTTTTGGTCGTTCTGTATCTTGCTGTCCATAATTTGCCCCAACTGCACATGCATGAAGTATTTTCAGTCCCTTATAGCTTCTTTGTATTTTGTTGCTGGAGGAGACATTTGTCCAGGTGCAAGCACTTCAGCTAAGGGTCCCAAGTCCCAGGTCCCAGCCTGTCTCAGAGCTAAGAGAACTAGCAGAGGAATCAAGGTTTCAATTTTGCTTCTGGCAATAATTCAAGTGTCATTCAAGGCAAATATCACTTTTCTTGTCAATGAACTTGTCTGTAGATTGGGTGTGCTGGGAGTAGGATGGGGTAGTAGTATTCTAACCTCTAAAATGGTTATGCCCATCGTGGTGTAGTCATCAGACAGAAGAATTTCTGGGGTCTTGAAAAATGATGGTTATGGAT
This sequence comes from Balaenoptera physalus, assembly GCF_965194825.1. NCBI lineage: Eukaryota > Metazoa > Chordata > Mammalia > Artiodactyla > Balaenopteridae > Balaenoptera > Balaenoptera physalus. The sequence goes on from NC_138898.1 coordinate 35,984,837, forward strand.
ATAATGCAAAAATCATCATGATATAGTGCTAAATAAAATGTCAAACACAAGATTCTTTGCATACTGAGTTTACAGCTTTGTAAAACAATGTATGGGGAAAGAGGGAAAAGGAAACAATGCAAATTTTAGCTAAAGTTACAATAGGATAACATTTTATGTATTTTCATATTTTCTATATTGTGATTAGCTATATCATTTCTTGCAGATCTAAATGGAAATGAATCTGTGAATTGAAAAAGAGAGACCACCCTCCCCAACAATACCCAGCCCTACAAATGGATTTGCCACTTTAACTAAAGTCTTGAGCAAGTTATCAACTCTGAGCTTCAATTTCCTTAAATGTAAAAAGACTATTAAGATCTTACTTATAAGTATTAAGTCCTTACTTTGTGTCAGATAATTATGCTGAGCATTTTCACTTGTACTAACACATTTAATCCTTATTATAACCCAAGAAGTAGGTTTTATTATCATCCATGCTTTACAGATCAGGAAACTGAGGCATAAGAGGTTAAATCAGGTCACTGAGCCATGGGTGGACGTTCTCAGAGCAAAACAGGACAGAATAATTCCAAAGCCCATAACATGCCCACCGAGCCAGGCTACTTCAAGGGATGATTTCAAAATTGTATCTTATTTCTTGGAAACGCCTCTATTGCAGAGCTCTCACATCACAGGCACTAAAAAGATCTAGTTCTTTCCTAGATTCATTCATTTCTAAGGCTCACACCTATATCTATTAAGTTACAAAGCTGAAGACTGAACAACTGGGTGCTCAGAATATCAGTGTAGATTCATCATTTGGTCGCCAACTCCATTGGGCTTAGCCAACCCGGGTTAATGATCACAAATACGTACTTTGGGAATCACGTGGTTACATTTAGAAATGTGTGTTTTTGTCTAAAGTGAAGTCATCATGAACATGTTTTCATATTATCTAATATTCCTAATTTTTTTCATAAACATCTAGGGCTCAAAGAAAACCCGAGCCTGCAATGCCCAGAAAGTCTTTCAATCTTTTTCTCCTTCAATGATCTTTCAGGACAGGGTTTGATAGGGAACAGGGAGGTAGCACTATACATAGAAAACTGAATCCCCATAGTTCTGATTCCTTTTCTTGCAGAACATTGTTTTGTGTGAGCTACTTGTGGCCCATGGTATCTTTTTTTTAATTATTGAAGTATAATTGACATAACATTTTATTAATTTCAGGTGTTACAACATGATATGACATTTGCGTGCATTGCAAAATGATCACGACAATAAGTCTAGTTACCAACTGTCAAATTTTTTTTTTTTTTAATTTGTTGTATTTATTTATTTATTTGTGGCTGAGTTGGGTGTTCATTGCTGCGTGCAGACTTTCTCAGTTTCGGCGAGCAGGGCTTCTCTTGTTGCAGAGCACAGGCTCTAGGTGCACGGGCTCAGTAGTTGTGGATCCCGGGCTTAGTTGCTCCACAGCATATGGGATCTTCCCGGACCAGGGCTCGAACCCGTGTCCCCTGCCTTGGCAGGCGGATTCTTAACCACTACACCACCAGGGAAGCCCCAAAATTTTTTTTCTTGTGATGAGAAATTTTTTAATTTATTTTCTTAGCAACTTTCAAATTTACAGTAAGTACAATATTATTGACTACAGTCACCATCCTGTACATTAAATCCCCATGACTTATTTTATAACTGAAAGTTTGCACTTCTTCATCCCCTTTATCCATTTTGCCCAGCTCCCAAACACACCTCCACTCTGGCAACCACCAGTCTGTTCTCTGTATCTATGAGTTTCATTTTGTTTTGTTTTGTTTGTTCTTTTGTTTTGTTTTTTAAATTCCACATATAGGTGAAATCATAAGGTATTTGTCTTTCTCTGATTTATTTCACTTAGAATAATACCCTCAAGGACCATCCATGTTATTGCAAATGACAAGATTTTATTCTTTTTTATGACTGAGTAGTATTCCATCATATATATCTATATATAAAACATCACATCTTCTTTATCCATTCATCCATTGATGAACACTTAGGTTGCTTCTATATCATAATTTTACAATGAACTTAGGGGTGCATTTTTAAAAATTATTTTGTTTGTTTTTCATCAGATAAATTCCCAGAATGGGAATTCTTGGATCATATGGTAGTTCTAGTTTTCATTGTTTGAGGAACCTCTATACTGTTTTCCATAGTGGCTGCACCAAGTTACATCCCCACCAACAGAGCACAAGGGTTCCCTTTTCTCCACATCCTCTCCAACACTTGTTATTTCTTGTCCTTTTTATAATAACCATTCTGACAGGGGTGATTAGTGATGTTGAGCATATTTTCATGTGCTTGTTGGCCAACTGTATGTCTTCTTCGGAAAAAATGTCTATTCAGATCCTCTACCCATTTTTTAATTGATTGTTTTTGTTATTAAATTGTATGAGTTCTTTATATATTTTTTATTAACCCCTTATTGGATATATAACTTGTAAATATCTTCTCCAATTCAGTAGGTTGTCTTTGTATCTCACTGATGATTTTCTTCACTGTGTAGTATTTTTAAATTTGATATAGTCCTGTTTGTTTATTTTTGCTTTTGCCTTTGGAATCAGATCCAAAAATATATCACCAAGAGTGATGTTGAGGACCTATGTTTTCTTCTAGGAGTTTTATGGTTTCTGGTCTTACATTCAAATCTTTAATCCATTTTGAGTTAATTTTTGAGTATGGTGTAAGATAGTGGTCCAGTTTCATTATTTTGCATGTGGCTGTTGAGTTTTCCTAACACCATTTATTGAAAAGACTGTCCTTTCCCCATTGCATATTTTTGCATCCTTTGTTGTAAATTAATTGACCACATATGCATGAGTTTATTTCTGGACTCTCTATTCTGTTCCATTGATCTATGTATTTGTTTTCATGAAAATACAATACTGTTTTGATTACTGTAGCTGTGTAATATAGCTTGAAATCAGGGAGCATGATACCCCAGCATCTTTTTCTTCAAGATTGCTTTGGCTATTTGGGATGTTTTGTGGTTCTGTACAAGTTTTAGGATTGTTTGTTTTATTTCTATGAACAATGCCTTTGGAATTTTGATAAGGATTGTATTGAATCTGTATTATTTTGGGTAATAGGGACATTTTAACAATAATACTTCTTCCAATCCATGAGAATGGAATATCTTTCTATTTATTTGTGTTTTCTTCAATTTCTTTCATCAATGTCTTATAGTTTTTAAGTGTACAGGTCTTTCGACTCCTTGGTTAAATTTATTCCTAGGTATTTTATTCTTTTTGGTGCAATTGTAAATGGGATTGTTTTCTTAATTTGTCTTCATTGTTAGTGTATAAAAACACAAAAGATTTTTGTGTACTGATTTTGTATTCTGCAACTTCACTGAATTTGTTTATTAGTTCTAACAGTTTTTTGGTGGAATCTTTAGGATTTTCTATATATACAGTCATGTCATCTGCAAATAGTGATAGTTTAACTTCTTCCATTTCAATTTAGATTCCTTTTATTTGTTTTTCCTGCTTAATTGCTCTGTCTAGGACTTTCAATACTGTGTTGAATAAAAGTGGCAAGAGTGTGCATCCTTGTCTTGCTCCTAATCGTAAGGGAAAAGCTTTCAGCTTTTTGCCGCTGAGTATGATGTTACCTGTGGGCTTGTCATATATTCCATCTACACCCACTTTGTTGAGAGTTTTTATTATAAAAGGATGTTGAATTTTGTCAAATAATTTTTCTGCATTATTGGATGATCATATGATTTTTATTCTTCATTTTGTTAATGTGGTGTATCACACTGATTGAATTGCAGTTGCTGAACCATCTTTGCATACCTGGAATAAATCCCACTTGGGAAGGGTGTATGATCCTTTCAATGTATTGTCAAATTAATTTGGTAATTTTTTGAGGATTTTTACATCTATGTTCATCAGAGATATTGGCCTGTAATTTTCCTTTTTTTGTGGTGTCTTTGTCTGGTTTCTGTAATGCCCATAGAATCTTGAGAGCCCTTTTATATGAGCTTTATAACCCCACTCAGTGACTTAGATACTTGGTGTTTAGAAGCTGCATCTTGCCAAGCTAACTTTTGACACCAAGAGGTTTAAGTTCAAGTGAAATCTCCAAACCCAACTAGAAACGAGTTTTAGCTACTTATGTTTTCTCACATGGATGGCTCATATAGCAGTTGACAAGCACCACCTCCCACTGAATTAGGCATTTTGATATTTAAGTTTTGTGTGGGGACCACTTCCAACTGACCATGTGAATCTGGGCAGGTTTTTACCTTCTGTGGACCTCTTATCCCTCTGGAAATGGAGTGGATTATATTGATTAAACACTAAACTTTCTCCCTTAGAAAATTTTAAGATTAGGTTAAATTATTTTCATTCAAGTAGAAAGATAATTACTACTACCCGTTCAAAAATAACTACTATGCTGTCCACCTGAAACTAATACAGCATTGTTAATCAACTATAAAATAAAAATTAAAGAAAATAACTACTGTGTTGTACATCTCTCATTTAAAAGGAAGCCAGAAACTCAGCAGCAAAGTGGGAGGTCCGGTGGTTTTTCGCCAGGATGTCTCCTATGGTACAGTCCATGATCTCATAACTCCTGCTTCTGGTGCTACCCTCCACTCTCTTTGACAGGTTTTTAACTAGAGAATGAGAATTTAGGTGCTCAACTACATAATCAACATGTGTTGGAATTCTGTAGAGGTGGAGTCCCAGCTTCTTGGCGGGAAGCGGGAAATCTTCATGAAGGGTAAGAAGTGGAAACCTTACCCTGTACAAGTCTTGTTTACTAGACATTGCTCTATTAGGTTCTCTTAATTATTTGAAAAGTCCTCTTCCTCCTTACTCCAGCTTTCCTCCCTTTAGGTTGAACCTCCCATGAGTTTTATGACTCATCCATTTCATTTTCTATCTAAATGATTAAAGCAAGTGTTGACACCCTCTCAGGACTAGCCTGTGAAGTGTTCATTTATTCACTGTAATTTGAGGCTTCCTCTGCCAGGAGTAATAACCCCCCTCCTCCCTCAGGCCACTCTGGCTGCAGAACCTCAATGCCAGCCTGGGGCAAGGGAAGAAAGAAAGGAAAAGTAGAGGTGAGTATAATTGATCATAGATTTGTTAATATTTTGCCGTGGAAGGTTCTGACACTGGGAAAACGTGCACTGATCTTCAGGCCACTGTTTAGGGAAGGTAATCCTGGAAAAATAAAAGAGGGTTTGTGGTTTTGAAGCATCTCAGCCTTAAGAAATAGAAAAAGGGTTAAAAGAAAAAAAAATGAAAATGAGGAGCAGCTTGAAGAACAGACCTAGACAAAAGAGTGTATCAGGAAAGAGGATGAGGGGCTGTTCTTTCTTTCTATCCTCCTTCTTTCCCTCCTTTTTTATTATCAATCTTCATTGGGTACATGCATATGTGGGTGAAGAACCAGTGAATAAGTCAATTTTTGAATGAATAAATGAATGAATGAATCATAGGTCAATGTTTCCTAAATCTGGTTCATCTTCAGAATCAATTGGAAGCCCTTTCTTATAATACAATTTCCTGGGCTGTCCCCCGGGTGATTCTGATCCATTAGGTCACAAATGGATCCCGGAGATTTGTAGATTTCAACCGCTTCCCGAGATTCCGATGGTCAGCCATATTTGGAAATCTGAGGCCTAGAGCACAGCTGTAATGTAGATTCTATTCCTCCTCATTTCTACAATAAATGAGGGCCCCACTCTGAATGGGGACCCACACTGATTGGCCCCACATTGAATTTAGTTGCAAATGAATTAATCAGTTGCTATTCCCTTCTTGATAAACTAGCTGATTCCCCTGCCTGCCATCCTTGTATGTTGCCAGTGAAACTTGATGATATTTTGCAAAAATTTTTCTTAGAAAGTTTTAAATTAAAATAATGAGAAGATTTCCTATCCCATTCTATTTCAACTCTTCTGGAATTGTCCATCCACAAACAAACCAAGAGTCCCCTTTCTTGGTTTTCTTGTTCATTTTTGGTTAGAAACAAGGATGCTTCTGAAATCCATGGCTTTAGAAATGCCTGAACTCATTTCCCTCTCCCTGCTTCATCATTTTTATTATTCAGTAAAAAGGTATTGAACACCTCTAGATTGCTAGGAACACTGGGAATACAGAGTTGAAAAATATCATCCCTTTTTTATGGAATTTACAGACTAGTACATAAGTTGAATAAGAAAATGGTTGTTCTACAATCCAGGCATGGTAAAAGTATGCATAGGTTAGGAAAGTTGGGGTATATGTTGGGTCGGGGGATGATAAGTACTGATGAAGAAAGGGAAAATCAAGGTTTAGATGATGAAGGAGGACTAAAGCATTGCGTCTATAGCTGTAGAGGTGATGATGTTAAAACCTTGGAGAACTCAAATCAGAGCTGTGTGTGTTGGCAGGGGTGATGGGAGATGATATTGGAAATGTAGAGACCATATTATGACATACCTTGAAGGTCTTCCTAAAATTTTGGATTTTAGACTGAAGCACCAGGAATCCCATAAGGGACTTGAGCATGGGATGGACACAAACAGATATATATGTTTGAACAAATGCTCTCATCATTGTACAGGCTTTGCCTGACCTGAAATTTGCCAGACTGGTGACTTCAAGGGAACTAAAGAGAGGGGGCAGAAGAAAATATTGAAGTAGTAGAAATCATTGCTAAACTTTGGTGATGCATGGGTGTGTTTGCATGTGGCAGGGGGAGCAGTGACAAAATAGGGGAACTGTAGAATGATTCTCAGGTTTTTAAACCTTGACCACCTAGAGAATAGTGGCACCATTCATGGAAGCAATCGTTTGACTGATTTTTATTCATTTTCTTGTGGTATCTGAAGAAAATACAGACAGCATCATAATGTGAATACCCAAATCCAAGCACTTGAGCGAGTAACTTTTTTTTCTTCGAGTTCTTATCAAGGCTGAAAAATCTTCTAAGCACTCATGAAAGAAACAGCAGGGCCAAGACGACTTTGAACTCACTGCACATGATTCCTTTTATATAAGACATGCTTGACAAACATTAATTAAATCTCCCAGCACCTCTTTGAAGTAATGTAGGAAATATGTACAGGTGGGTAAACTGAGGCCCCGGGAACTAGAAGGAGAGCCTGAGGACATACTAGGGCAGGTGCAGCATTTGAAGAGACCCTCGTAAGAGGCCCCTGTCTCTCTGATGAGGCCAGATATAGGTGCTTGTTTGCAAGCAGAGGTCTTCCAGCAAGCTCTGTAAACTAGGCAGGATGAGGCAGGTTGGTTATTGACTCCAAGGGCCACATTCTCTGACTTTAGACCTGGCAGCCTTGGGCCTAAGAGCATATCCTGTCTACTCATAACCCAGACCCACCATCTCCCTTCTGAAATCTACAGCTGTGTCATATCCCTTCCAGTGCTTCCTTTGTCCTTGTAACTGACTGGTAGTCATGAGTGTCAGAAGGTGAAGGTGCTTGACTTCATGGCCAAAAGAAGGAACCTGAGTCATTTTTGTCCCTGAGTTTCTGCTTGTCAACTTTTCTGTGTTTTTGCAGATTGGACTCTTTGGTTTAGTGTGCAGGATGCTTATTGCAGAGGAAGAGTCCAGCTGTGATACAGGCCCGTCAGCAGCTTTGGTCAAGCTTACAGGGGGCTCTGGAGTTAAATGGCCCTTCAAAGCCATCCCAAGTTGGTTATGATGCCTGGCCTTTGTACTTTCACGCTGATCAGTCACTGGATGTGGCTACCCTGGGTAGGGCTGCAGCTAAGCCGACACTTGAAGAGGCTGATGGCTGAAGGCTGTGCACAGTACAGATTAAGAACCTCATTTTCTGCTTGCGAAACTAGATGCATCCAAAAACATGGTCCTTGACCAGTTATAGCTACTGCCCGACTCTTGATTCATTCTACTCAGTTAGTTATTCTACCTATCTATCTATCTATCTATTTGTTTATTTTACCTATAGCACCTATGGTGCTAGATGGAATTAGGTGCATTTATAATGACAAAAGATAGTCAAAGTCCCTGTGCTCAGGAAGCTCAGTCTAGTGAGGGAGACACAAAATTAATAGATGAACATAAAAACAAAATCAGCTCAGAAATAGCTAAATGCTTCAGGAAATAAGGGAATCAGACAGAGAGGAAATACCAAAAAATAAACATATGCACATATGTTGTTGACGAGAAAAAGATGGGAAACACTTGCACCGTTATCCAGTGAGATAAAAGGTATTCTTTCTGATAATTTAACAAGGTATGCAGATCACCAGCAATTTAGGAGTTTACAAAATTTAGGAGTTTACTATTTCTTACAGTAAATAATTGAAAACTTGGTTTTATAGTGCAGTTGGCCTTCTTCTGGGCAAAGGGAGTGAATTAAAAATAATTACTCAGAGAAAACAACATGTTTTTTTAAAAGGCAGATTTGGAATTGGATTGTAAACAATACGTTTTCTGCATAACACATTGGTAACATCAAGTAACTATTTTTGCCCTTTTCACTAACTCTCTCTTTTTATTTTTGACATGTTCTTCTGAATCCATTGTCCTTTATTTTCTTATTAGAAGTTAAAAATTTTTTTTTCCAGAAGCATTTCTCAAAGAAATCTTTGACTATGAACATATTCAATTGCTTTACTGAATGAAATGGCCCCTTGAAAATCCTGTTCTAGCTAAAATTTCTAAGGAATCCATTCAGAGATGAGAGACATCTAGGCATTTTGTTCATTAGCTTGGTTAACCATTGGTTTTCCATTTTATTTACTATATTTTCCTTATTCTCTATGATTTAAGTCTCTAAAACATTTGGGCGGTTTGCATGAAAGGGGCTGTATCATAAATGCTTTTAAGGTCTATATGATTTATACATACAGCACTCATGATTCATGTCTCAAATGGCCGTGTTGGTAGATTTTTTTATTAAATTCTTGATTTATGTGAAATAGATAAATATACGGATCATTCAGAACAAGGGTGTCTGTGTCTGGGGGTGGGGAGGGGAAGGACGAGAGGGATTTGGATGCATGAATAACTCCCTATTGGTTCTAATGGGATTTGCACAAGGAAGACTCCTGTATTCCAAGATACAATCTTTCTTCATTCTAACATGTGGTTAGGTATATGTTATTGATATCATAACTTTAATTTCCAAGCCATGTTAAATCGATACATGTTTTAGATGTTCTTCTTAAGGAATGAAACATAAAAGAACATGCCTTTCTTCTTCTCCCTCTCCCCATGTTGTGTTTGGCAAAACACCTTGACATTCTAAAATGTCTTATCTACCTCTGATTTTAAATCATTTGAGGGCTGCACAATCCCCCATGTTTAATCAGTATTCACCATCATAATAGCAGAAAATGAAACGAAGGGTGCTTCTTAACAATGAGAGCATTTCATAAAAGACGATACTTAAATTGGATTTCCTGTAATAGTAATAAAACATTTTCAAGCTCACTCCCAGCTGAAGGAAAGAAATTTTACCCTGCTCAAATCTGGAGTTGTGTGAGAATGTGCGTGTTTCAAATAACCAAACCAATAAGTCCTATTTCTCTGCTTATTATAATCAAGGGAACAACCCTTCTAATAAAATTGTGTTCAACAGTTCCTAAATTCCCTCCCTCATCCTAGCTCCACTTGGTATAATATAAAAGGCAATATACTTTGGAGGTATTTTTAAAAAAAACTGTTTCAGATGACTGTGTGGCAACACAAATTCATTTATGATTTCCTATTAGTTCACCTTTATAGAGGTTTTAGTCTGTCCTATCTCGTGGGGTAAAAAGTCACCTTTTTTTTTTCACGATCAACATTTGTATTTCTATTGATTTAATCTCTCCATTTCTTACTGTTTCACATATAAGAACAAGGTTGGGGCAGAGGGAAAATTAGCTTGCTCATACCCCTGTGATATTAAGATTGACATTTTGTATGAATCTTACTATGCCCTGATATTTTTTATTATGAGTCCCTATATTAACTCTGGTGTTTATAAAGGTGGAGACAAAGTATAGACAGGAGCTAACTCATGATTTGTTCATATTAAAATAACTGCACGATTATTCTGTGTTATTCATGCAAAATGACTTCTTACGTAGGTAAGCTGTTTCATGGATCATAACAGTGTTCTTCATTCAAGATGACGTATTATGTAGATAAGATGCTTCTGGGATGGTGAGAATTTGGAATGACTTCATGGCGAGATAGACTTGTGGGAAACATGACATAAGCATGAGAGAAGGAATAGCCAAGTTAAGAAGCAACTGGATGAAACCCAACTGCAATCATTTTATGTTTCACCCTTTCTATTCTTTAAGGGCATGACATAGTCCAAGAGAGGGGAAAATGAGTTATTCAGGGAAGCTTATTGCTTTTTAGATTTTCCACTAATTCTTCCACCTTTAGCCTCAACCTCAACCCAGAGTTAGTGGGGCTGGATTTGCATGGAGGTACCACTGGATCTGTTTGAGTCACGACTATGCTTCAATTCTCCTCTTAATATTCTGCTTCTTGGGCTTGTGGACTATTGGAGGCACTAGATACCTGCACAAGACAGGCTATGGAGTTTGCAGGGTTCAGCGAAAAATGCAAGAGCAGAGCCTTTTTTTTTTTTTAATTTATTTATTTATTTATTTTTGGCTATGTTGGGTCTTTGTTTCTGTGCCAGGGCTTTCTCTAGTTGCGGCAAGCGGGGGCCACTCTTCATCGCGATGCGCGGGCCTCTCACTATCGTGGCCTCTCTTGTTGCGGAGCACAGGCTCCAGCCGCTCAGGCTCAGTAGTTGTGGCTCACGGGCCTAGTTGCTCCGCGGCATGTGGGATCTTCCCAGACCAGGGCTCGAACCCGTGTCCCCTGCATTAGCAGGCAGATTCTCAACCACTGTGCCACCAGGGAAGCCCAAGAGCAGAGTCTTTTGTTAAAAAATTATTAAGGATTTAAAGATGGTGACAATAAAGCATTAAACCACACATGGGGACCTTCTAAGTGTGGGGCCCTGTGTCTTTGTACAGGTTGTACACCCATGAAATCGGCCCTGCCTTCAGATACTTCTAGATGTGAGAGTGAAAGTAAGGGTAGAAAAAGGAATTTTGGCTAAATGTGTGTGGAAGGAGAAGTTGGACACCAAATTTCCATGTCTATCAGTACAACTGAGCTGCTGCTCATTTCCCTCCCAAGCAGAAGGCTCAAGTTGAGCATTCAGGATCATGGCCTTTGATATCCTACTCGTTTGCTGCATGTGATGAATTGGTAAATTTTTTTCTCAAAGCTCCAGATTTCTCATTTCTGAAATAATAGTTTAAAACAAATTTCCAAGATACCTAAAAACTAAGTTTAATATTTATAAAGCTATTCCAAAGCAAGGAAAAAAAAAATTAAAGCAATCATTTTAGGGTTTGAGGTAGCTTCTTAGAAAATTTTGGGCAAGAAGAAGTTCTTGGAATATCTTATCATTAACATTTTTCTCTAATGATGGTTTTGATTTCTCTCAAAAAGTAGCAGTGTATGGTAAAGCATGGCAGTTTGGAACACTCTGAGGTGCCACAGATCTGAAATGAATGCAGGCTCTGTCTCCTATTAGCTGTGTGATCTTGGGCAAGCAACTTACTTCACTAAACCTCCTGTAAATTGTGGTCAGTAATAGTACTTACATCAGAGGGTTATTGATGTGTTCAATAAGATAATACACAGATGGTACTTCTTGGGGTGTCTGGCACATAGTAAACATTCAGTAAATGTAATTTGAGGTGGAGGAAGAAGAAGGAGGAGGAGGAGGGGAAAGTGGTGGTGGTAATTTTGGAAGCCAGAGTTGATAAAGAGATGAGAGCTGAATTGAAACCATTCTGTGCTGGAATCTTCTTCCCCCACTACCTGTGAGAACTTGGGCAAGTAACTTAACCTCTTAGTGCCTGTATCAGTTAGTTATCACTGAGTAACAAACCCACCCAATACTCAGTGACTTAAAATAACAATCATTTATTTTTGCTTGTGTGACTACACAGGACTCAGCAGATCTAGGCTGGGCAGCTGTGCTTCAAGTTGAAGATCTAGCTGACATGGGTTACATGTTGACAGTGGGACTCAGGTCTGCTTTCCATGTCTGTTATACCACTTGGATTAGTAGTCTGACTGGAGCATAATATTTTCATGGCAACGGTGGCAGCATGAGAAAAAAAGCTCCCTGTGCAAATCCATTTCAAGACTTTGCTCACTACGGCTGTGAATATCCCATTGACCAAAGCAAGTCACATGGCTGAGCCTACAGACAAATGTCAAGGAAAACACACTCCACCTCTAGTGGGGAGAACTCATATGGCCAAGGGTATGGAGAGAGAGAAGGAAAAGTCCTAGGGCCAATAGTTTTCTTACATGTAATATGTAGTTAATAAAATGACCTCCCTCATAGACTTGTTTTGAGGAATAAATGAGATAATCCATGTAAAGTATTTAGCACAATGCAGACATATAGTTAGCACTTAATAAATGTCAGCTATGTTGGTAATGATGACTCTGAAGATTCTCTGACCCAAATACAATGAAAGATTTTAGATGAGAGAGGCAGGTGTAGGTGTGGGTAGTTGGGAAAGAGTTAGTGACAGAGTTTTCAGCTAGATCTTAGAAGACAGCAAACTTTGCAAGGAAAAAAAGGGAGGAGGGTGTTCCTGGATGGGGCAGAACAAAAGCAAATAGCCTAAGGGCAAAATAATGTGGATTTACAATGTTGATTTTATTTAGTTTTAGGTGAATTACCCACCCTTTCCTTCCAACACTAAAATCCTGGAGATGACTTGTCAGTCCCAATTTCACTGTTTGTTCGGAAAGAGAACAGAGCGTACGTATATAATAAACCAACTGTAAACCTGTGTTCTCTGCTTGGAACTTCCTCAAGCATTTCCCTTCCCTGGGCAGGTGCTGCTTCCCATGGGTCTGCTTCCATCCTGAGTGGAAGGCTTATCCACAGGAATCCAGGATGCCAGAAACTGTGAAATACTCCTTGTGGGCTCAATCCTGCCTTGGAGCCTTTGAGAACGGCTATTGCTTATGCGTAAGGTTCCGGGGAGGGCCTTGAGTCTCTGTGAACTCTGTTCTTCATGACAGTGGGGATTTGAGACACAAGACCCTATGAGCAATTAATACTGTGAGCTCTTCGATTCAAGCTTCCTGCATATGCCATCCCTGGCCCTCCAGCCCCACCAGCCTGCTGCCTTGATTGCACCATGGGGTCCTGAGGAACTAGCAGGGACAGAGAGCCTGCTGCTAACACAGCCAAATTGTCCAGGCCTGTTAGCGTCCTCCTCAGTAGCCACAGCCTGAAGAAAAATGAAAGCCTTTCCTCCCCTCCTGGGTAACATATGTGCACTTGGAGGGCGTTCTTTGGAAGACAAATCTTTAGAAAAATCATACATAAAATCAAGCATGGAACTGGAGCTTGGAACTCTTCATCAATGAGAAGAACACCTCTCCTCTGATCTCTCCCCACCCTACCCTAAGAAGGATGGTTTGAGAACCTCTCTTCAAGTGCCGATGGCTTTTACCTCTAGCCTTGCAAATCAATTTTGAGAAATCACTACCCAAAAAACCATTTTATCTGGTTATCCCAGTTGATATTGGTGCTTCCCAGAGTTATCCTGCCCTCACACTCCTTAAGAGATGCAAATTAAAGGAGGCGATGGGGGCAGCCAGCAGCTAGTTAATGCTCACGGCAGTGGATAGTGTGGTGTCCTGCCTAGACGCCCCTTCCAGGACCCAGGCATTCATCCCCCAGCTGCCGAACGTGTTGGCAGCTAACTTCCCTCAGCTGCGTACCTCTCTGGTCTTTTTGCCTGCAGATGGAGAGCGGCCTCACACCCAAGGTTATGCCCCCTTCCTTGGGGCAGCCCATATCCATGACTGGTGGATGTCAGCGTAAGATGGACAGCACCTCCAAGTGGGACAACTCAAAAGGACTGTTTCAGCTTCAGAAGCTGCCCTCAGGCCTGGCTAAGGCTTTTGCCGCATCTTATCTCCCTGCGCAGTCCTGTGCCCCCTCCCCCACATGTGTTAATACTGAGAATACTCTGCAATGACTCAACACAGATATCTTTCGAGAGTGGATTTCCTCAGAAGTCTGACCAATGACCTCTGCCCAGTGCCATGTGACTCTTGGCATGTATTCACACCTTGGCTCATTTAATTTCCACAACACCATCCTGAGCCATTGAGGAAACTGAGGTCGGACAGTAACTTGCCCAAGATTCCTCTCTCGGTAATTGATAAAAATGTCTACCTTTCTCCAAATTCTGTAATCTGTGTGCTCCCTGACAGTTAAGAAGAGCACAGGCAGCTTAAAGTACAAAAAAATGTGGATCACTTATCGAATGAATGACTAGATAAATGAAATGTCAAAGTAGACAGAAAGGAGGTTGGTCAAAATCTCTTTGTAGGAGGACCAGGGGTGAGTAGCAGTGATCTGCCGTGGACTCAGACGTATCTGGGTGTGTCTGATGCATGGATACACACTTGTATCCCTGGAGGAGAAAGCGAAGGCACACTCACATGGGGGGTATTTGAGGAAAGTTTAGGGAAGGGGCTACTTACAAAAGTGTGGGCAGATTATAAGAGACCAAAAAGGGATGGCAAGTTCCTTAGGTCTAAGCAGGGCAGAGAGCCCCTGCCACTTGCAGGACTGAAGAGGTCGGGAAGAGGGGCCCAAGTGCTGGGAGGGTGCTGCCTGCCAGGAGCCGTTAGTGGAGGACTGTTCAAACCACAAACTGATGGTGAGCGAGCCGGGAAAGGAATACTCCCGTTTCTCCTCTCTCCTGCCCTTCCATAACCCGCTGACCAAGGAGTACCAGCTGGAGGGTATGGGAGCCAATTTTTCAGTCCACACACACACTGGTGTCTTGGGACACAAAGCAGGGTGGGCTGTGGAGGAGTCCGGTGGGGCAGGTAGAAGTTTCTGGCACAGCACTGAAATGAAGATGCTGATTTCTAGAGACACTGAGATGAGGGCACTAAGCAACACTCACTTGATGGTCAGATGCCAAAACATGGCCCAAAGATGGGGACGCTGCCTCCTCTCCATCTCAGTAAGAATGTGGATGAAAGAGACAGAGGCCTCGCCACAGCCCCTGAGGGCTGGCAAGTTAGGGAGTGCTGGGAAGCATCACCCTTGCCATGAATATCAGCTCCGGCAGAAGCTAAATGTCACGGTCCTCAGTGGCTTCTCCAGCTGTGTTTATCAACAAGAGGGGCCAGGGAGGAAGACAGGTTCAGGCTATTTCTGAGTTTAAGTGAAACAAATGTGGGGACTCAGAAATGACCGAGGAAAACTTGAGATGGAGTCTGCAATACACTGGGTTGCACAGAGGCATGAAAATGTGCCAGTAGAAGGAGACATTACAATTAATGTAATGCTTTTACACCCACAAGCTGGAGAAATCTGGGAAACAGTTTAAACATAAAATCATGGAAATTTAGAGAAAGAGGAATCTGAAATCCAGGCCAGAAGCTCATTCATTCAGCACATACAAAGAGAGGCAGCTCATTCAGCAAATACATTTGGACACCTTTTCTTAGCCAGGTACACGTTGCTAGTGCTTCCTAACCTGGGGTCCACTGAACCACACGGGGTCTATGGATACAAGTCTTTCTTTGTGTCATGGACTGAGAAGGAAACATTGCACATTTATTTTTACTAACCTCTACCTGAACATTGTTTCCTTCAATTATAAATGTAGGCAATAAAACACATTAGGAGTCATATGAAGATATATTCTTATATCACATTATGATTATTTATTAATATTATTGTGTATATTCATCATTACATACCTGAAAACACAGTAGTTTGTTTAATGTATTAATAAAGAAGCATATATATTGCTATACCACACTTTTCGGAAAATATTTTAATAATTATATTTTGATATAATTTGTTTCCTTTGTAATCCCATGCATTTTAGTTTATGCATTTAAAACATTATTTGGAGATGGGGTTCAAGGCTTCACCAGACTGCCAAAGGGATTCATGGCACTCAGACACTAAGAACCCCTGTGCAAGGTGCTACTTCAAGGGCTCTCTGCAATGTGGCGGATGCAGTCAGAATTACACACGTGACACACTGGGGGCATGAAACATGACAGGGTTAACCTACATGAGGGGTGGAGAAAAATTTGATGGGGGACGTGATATCTAAACTAGTTTCAGAGGACAAGAACATGTCCACCAAGTGGACAAAGCGCTGGGGTAAGGGAAGGAGAGGGCCAGGGAGGGACAAGCAAAGAAAGGGAGGATTCTTGGCAGAGAAAGCAAGGTGCTGAGGAATAAAAAAGCACCGTGTGGAAGTGGTGGTGGGGGGGGGTGGGGGTGGCAGGAGGTACAGAGAGAGCTGGGCAGGAGCCCGGCGAGAGAGTTTGAAGCATTTCTCTGAGTCCTTGGAGAGATGTTAAAGACTCCGTGCTGGGCAGGACATGATCACATCCACATGTTGTGTTCAGAATCATCCCCAGCTGCTGTGTGGAAGTTGAAGAGGAATAGCAAGGATGCCAGAATCTAGGCTTGACATCATGAGAGCCCTAGGTAAGGGTGTAGAGACCAGCATGATGGACTCACTCGGAAGGCAGCGAATAAAGTTCCAGATCACACCAAAGCCTTCCTGCGACTCTCTTCTAAAGACTTTCTCTGACAGAAAGAGGATGTTTGGCCAGCGTGCAGAGTCTGAAGGTGCTGAGAGAGATAATGTCAGAGGAATAAGCCTCAGTGAGGGATGGGAGTTGGTGGAAAGATACTCCTGCACCTTCACCTCCAGGTGGGATTTTCTGAGATATATTCAGCACAGCCTATCAGAGGGTACTGATGGATGTGAGCTCCAGCTGCCCACAGCGGTACCTTGCTTCCTCCTTCCCCATACCCTCACTGTTCTTCCTGGGGTCACCTCTCAGATAAACTACTTGTCCCTAAACCTGGTTTCAAGGCAGCTTTAAGGGAACCCCAAACTAACAGAGGCTTTCTCTCCAGACCCCAAACTAACAGTAGGTCTGGAGAGAAAGAACTGTGAAAGGAGGCGGTATTACAGAAACTGATCATTTATCAAATGTGAAAATGAAAGAGTAGGCGGTATCAAGGATGATGTCAATTTTCCTTTCTGCCTTGTGTGACAAACAGAAAGACCTGCGATTCTCTGAGATTGGGATGGGCAGGAGGAAGAACAAATTGGGGGGGGAAGGGCATCATTAATTCAGTGTGGACATGATGACTTTGAATACTCTTGGAGCACTGGACATAAATGTAGAATAGGCGGTTGGAAACGCAGAGGCAGAGTTTATAGAAAGAGTTGGGTTTGTGGTGATGGCTTACTTGGAGTCATCAAGGATTTGGAGGAGATTTTGCTGAGAAAGTTTAGGAAACTAGAACCTCAATCTTTTGAACAGGGAATTTGTGGAAGCTGCTATCTTCCAGGCTGGCCTTCTCCGTCTTCTAATTCTGCTTCTGCCACCTGTGTCTAAGCACTGGCTGCTCTGACTTAGTGGAAAGCAGTTTCCTGCCAAAAATTCCTTCCAGTAATAGAAAGTCAAATTTTTAAAAAGTTTTTTTCTGGGAGATGATCAACTGTAGGTATGTTGACAAGACTGTATACCTCCCTGTTCCCTGTTTCAGTTTCTACAAAAGCAAATATTATTTGTACGGTGATCATATTATTTATCATCTAAATCAAGACACTTTTGAGAGTAAAGGGAAGCACTGTTTATAACTGTACATTAGCAATAGGTATAAATTGAGATGGTCTCAGACAAATGAAGACATATGGGTGCACTGATTATCTCATTAAGACCACATATCTTTCTAGAAGTATGTAGAAGTATCTAGAATGAGAGATAAAGAGGCAAGGACAGAAAGGGACAGATAGAAGGAGAGGAAAAAAGAGGGAGAGAGGGAAGGACAGAGAGAGAATGAGGATCAGTCATACATCTGTTTTGAGAGTCTTTTGTGACACAACTATCTGGAACATTCTTCCGTTTCTCTGCCTTTTTCTTTTGTATACATGTAGGGTTTATATTTTATCTTATTCAGCTTTTTATCTCCAGCCTATAGTCCAGCATCCAGTATACACCAGACAGTCAATAAATGATTTTTAAACACATGAATTAGCAAATATCTCTTTTGAAAAATACTCCTAAAAATTCCATTTCACAACCAGTCTGGCCCACATGGAAGTTTTCTTTCACAGTCATTTCTAGTTTTATCACTCAATTGAGTAGTTGAATCAATGTTCTGTTGATCAGTTTAGGTATGGAAATTTGATCTCTGTTATTCTATTATACTGACCCTATTAAAATGTCTTAATATTGGTATTTTTTTTGTAAAATGGGATAATTACAGTGCTCACCTCATATGATTATTGTGACGATTAAATGAGCTAATAAGTACAAAGAACCTGGCCCATAGTAAGGGCTCATTTCATGTTTATTATTGTTGTTGCTGTTTTTATTATCTCTTCTAAAACAGGGATGGGGCCTTTACACTTATTACTATTTGGGCAAAATATAGGGACTCCATTTTTTAATGACTTACAAACATGTTAACCCACATTCAATAAAATGGTTTCACCGAAGTAACTCAATTCTTCATATCTGGTACGCTCATAAATAGCATTCAGTGAGCAGCGATATCAGATTTAAAAACTATTTTTTTCCTGAAACACTCTAATTTCAATATTTGAAGCTATGTTTCTGGAGTATTCAGTTACCTCTTCCCCTTAATATGAGAGAACATTGGCTGTAACAAGATGGGTGGGAAAAAAAATGCCTGGAATTTAAATCAAAAAAACTTCATCCAAACATATCGTCCATGAGTTTTTGAGAGTGAGGAAAACTCCTTTCACCATCATTATTAATGTTCTTTTCTGGGTTTCATAGCATAAGGTTTAAAGTTAAAATGTGTCCTTCAATAGGTTGTATTGGCAGAATTTCTAACTTATCTAGAAATATGAAGCTTAATTTAGGCAAGCGTGTCAAAAGGACACCTATAGTGGGGGTTATCTCCCTTCTTGAAGGAACTCTCTCCCGCTCATGTCAGAGCTTGAACTTAAAGACCTTGCATTCCTTGCTCTCTAGTTGAAAGTCCCTCAGACTAACTTTCTGCCCTTTCCCCTTTGAAGAGATTCTGAAACACATTCATCACCCGCCCCAGTCCTCTCATCTATAATGGAGGCAAATGCTGCATCCTGTTTTTTTTCTGACCCTTGCCATCCTTTCTTCTCCATCCTGACTTCCTGGAATGGGGGAAATATTTTAATACCTGGGACGTTGCTTCACTTTTGGTTCACTTAATCATGTCTTCTCATGGACATAGGATTCTCTTAGACTAGTGCTATCAGACAGAACTATTGTACAAAGATGGAAATGTTCTATGTCTACAGTGTCCAAAATGGTAGCCACTAGGCACATGTGCTGCTGAGCATGTGAAATGTGGTTAGTGAAACTGAAAAGTTGAATTCTTAACCTGATTTTATTTTAATTTAATTAATTGAAATAACCATAGGGAGCTAGTGACTACCATATTGGACTGTGAACTTAGGATATCTTTTCCTTCAGAGATTTCATCCAAATTATAGTTCCTGGGGAAAACAAAAACAAAACCAAAAGTGAACAGAAATGTTATTTATTTATAGTCACAAGCACTGTTTAAATCATGTGTCTAGATAACCACAAAGAGACGTTTACTGGAATTGTGAGGTATGCTGGGATTTTGGCTTAATTCAAAGTTTTCCCTTGACTTTGGTGATGCTGTTAATCTCTTGCCTTTCCTTCCGCTTCTGTCATCTCTCCTTAGATAAATATTGCTAAGTTTTTTAATGTTGGAAGTCCTCAGGAGTGAGTCAGACTCTCTCCTTTTTTAGCTCCATATTCTGTTTCTAGGTTATCTTACTATGCGTATAACTTCAGTAATCTCTACATCAGTGACTCCTAAATTTATATCTCCAATGCACACTTCTCTTTGGGGCTTTCTCAGATAGAGCATGTTCAAAACTGAATATGTGACTTCATCATTGAATGACACCAATCTAGCCGGGCAACCCAGAAATCCCCAAACCGTCCTTGACACCTTCATCTCCTTGTATGAATTCCCACATCTAATCCAGCTCCAAGCCTAATTGATTTAACTTGGAAAACAGCTTTCAAATTCATTCACCTCCCTTCATCAACACTGTTGCCATCATGATCCAAGTCCTGGATCTTTTGCTAGAGGTTTCCACACGACCATAGTTACATAGACTTTCTTTTGCGTTTTATAAGTGCATCACGCTCCTTTCAGTCATGGCGCCATTACAGTGTCTCTAGAATTAATACTGTCTGGAGTGCTCCCCAACTTCACCCCCAGCCACCCTGTCCTGCTCAATACCTGGTTGATCTCCCTGACATTTTATTCAGGCCTTAGTTCAAATGTCACTTTTTAAGGGTAATTTTTCTGATACCCTTGGTTATATCTGGACCGCATTATACACTTTCATATCACCAGGTACTTCCCCTTCTGAACATTTACCACAATTGTAATTAATTGTCTTTAATGTTGTCTCTGCTGCTAAAAAAAAAAGTAACTTCCATGAGGTCAGGAACCTGTTGGTCTTATTCATCACTCTATTCTTGGTGCTTGACTCAGTAGGTACACATAATAGGTGCTCAATCAATATATGTTGATTTCTTAATTACACAACTGGAAGGTAAATATACACTCTTGTTGCCTGGGGTTAGTAAGCTGAAACATCACTCAGTATCTGGATCAGGAAATTGATGGGGAAATGAGTTTGGGAACTTGTCATTTGTATGTGATGTGAATTCTCAAAACAGTGAGTTTCTCTGTGAATAAAACAATAAGAAACTGGAATCTCGGAGTTTTCAAAACAAACTCTTGATGTAAACCTTTACACTTGTGTTATCGCAGCTGCAAACTTTCCAGCTGTTCTGTAATATTTTAAATGTGTTTTGAATTATTCATTTACTTCTTTGAGTAGTTCTTCTTGAGTACATTTTTGCTTTTTAAAAATTTTCAGTTAACTTACTAACATGACTCTAATTGTTATTATTCTGTAGAACAATGTTCTTTCAAGAGTTCTTGCCAGAGACTCTCAACAAAGCCATTAACTGACCATGGTTACTGATTTCCAAAGAGTCATCCATCCTTCAGGAATAATCTTTGGAATCAATTGTCTTTATTTATCTAGCATGACACCAATCTACTAACTCTATTATTCAAAAGTGGCACCTTTTCTATTTCCTTTGTTATTGTTCCCAAGCATGAATTTGACAGTTTTCATGCAGGAAAGGAAAATGAACGTTTTTGGGCTTTTATGAGACTTTTTGTCTTGCTTATTAATTGCTCCACTGACCTTGTAACTAGCTTCCTCTCTTTGATCTGATACTTTCTTATTTCGCACTGGCAGATGTTTTAAAATGTTCCAATATTTTTCCCCCTGGGTAAACTGGATGCTTTGTGGTAGTGGCTGACATAGTTTGCTTGGCCACCAAGGCTTAATTTGATAACTTCTCCTAACAAGTAGGACATTTAAACGAGGATGAGAAGGATTACCAGGCTACTGTAATCTAAATTTGAGATAGTCTTCATTGGATTGCCTAGCTAGTGAGTTACATCTTTTTTTGGAAGAAAGGGATTGCTGTGTATAGCCTGCCAAACTCCTGATTTTACAAGTTCACAGTAAGTATTTGTACAAATTAAAGTCAATTTAAAATATAAATTACTGAAAGGAAACATAGGCTTTTAAAGAGCCAGATAATTGATTTTAAAAACTGAAATGTCTGCTTTCTTCAGAATATTTGAAACAAGTCATAAGAAAGTTTGAAAAGTTAACCATGGAGTAAGCATCCAAGAAATTATTGAAGTATATTAATTTTATTGAACTTAATAATTATAATTATGAAAAGGTCATAAAATATTTACACTCCTCAGTAATCAATAACTATTTTGAATAGTCATTTTCTAAGGCCATGGAAAACTATGGTTCTCTTTAGTTAACTAATTAAACTAAATAGTGTTTAACTTTTGTTTTTAGAAACACATCTTGTTTTTTTCATTTCTTAAAGCAAATTGTAATTTACTGTACTTTTATCAAGGGTCAGACTTTAATTATCACCGTTAAGGAACGACTGAGAAATTCAATAAAATGATTTTTTGAATTGAGGAGCAACTATTTATAGATGATAATAATACCAATAATAAGTAGTCACACATGCCTTCTGTAGGCAGAAGAAAAAATGTGAAATAAGACCAAATTATATCTAAAGCAAAGGTATAGGTTTTATATGCGCATGCTAAATAAAGAACTTCCCAGATACTAACCCAAATGGGCACCAAGGTCATAATCACAGGAATATTACAGTGTGAAGGTGGGAGGATTCGGGGCACCACATGGTGCAGCCACTCCAGAGCCTTCTCTGGAGGTGAGTGTTAGGTATCAAAGCTGTACACCCCAAAAGAGTAATTATTAAATTTGGGAACTTGATAGAAGGGACCATTCGAATTCTATGCCATAGTAACTTGAGCTGTTGTAAATTTTTGTGTTGTTTTTTGAGATGAATTTTATTTTTATTTCATATTGGACTATAGTTGATTTACAATGTTGTGTTAGTTTCAGGTGTACAGAAAAGTGTTTTAATTATACATATACATATATTTATTCTTTTGCAAATTCTTTTCCCATTTAGGTTATTATAGAATATTGAGCAGAGTTCCCCGTGCTATACAATAGGTCCTTGTTGTAAATTCTGAATGGCTATAGAAAGTCGGTTATGATTTCTTTTCTCTATAAAATGTACCTGATCATGTCTCTGGGCACACCTTATCCCCATTCAAGCAGATCTGTTGTACTACACACCATCCGGAAGACTGCTATCCTACACGGGGATGGAGAACTCAGCTTTGCCTCTGGTGAAATCTCAGCTTGTCCTTTATGACCTTGGGCAGGTCACCTGACCTCTCTGAAGTTTAACTTCCACATCTGTAAACCATAAGGATAATTACACCCAATTCTTCACGTTCCTGTGTGGATTAAATGAGATACTGCATGACAGTGCCCTGTGAGTGCTGGATAAATGTTAACTGCTGTTACCTCCAGTATTCCCTCCGTGGACTTTGAGTGAGCCTTCTCAGTCAGGCCTTGCAGCCTTTACATCTTTTATTGCAATATTGTCACTAGAAAGGGGTGGAGCGTTAGTTTCAATAAGTCTGCATTTGATGCTGTGAGGGTCCTGTGTGCACAGCACCTGGATTTCTCAGAAGAAAAGCCATTAGAACCAGATTTGCTGCTTCTGCCAGCAGAAGCAAAGCACTTTAACTTCATTAGCACAGCCCTGTCAAGAGCTTTTCAAGTGGTCAGGACAGTAAAAGTTCTATTCAGCTTGGGGCTATTTTGCATTATCTTTAAGGGACACTTTCTCCCTAGAGAGGCCACCTGCCTCTTAAAAGTTGAGAGGGTCTCCAGCTCAATACTGAGCTTCCACACAGCTGCTGAAGGCAGACACACATTCCTAGCATTTGGCATCACAAAGGGGGCTCAAAGGCTGGGCAAGAAACTTGCTGTCATTTTGTCAACCTCTTGCCTATTTTTCCCCAGGCTTCCCCCAAATTTTCATTAGGGCTCAAGCTGGAACAAGGAAACACAATACTATCAGAATATGCAGTAGTATTTTTTTTATTAAGCCTTTTATTTGAGATGACTGCAGATTCACATGCAGTCATCAGAAATAATAGAAATCCTGTGTACTGCCTAACTTGCAACTTTGACTCAGTTTCCTCCAAAGGTAACATCTTGAAAAGCTAAAGTACAATATCTAGAATATTGACATTGAAAAAATCAAGATACAGAAAAATTCCATCACCACATCCCTGTCCCACTTCACCCCTCCTCCATCCCTGACCTCTGGCAACCTCTACTCTGTTTTCTATTTCTATAATTTTGTCATTTCAAGAATATTACAAAGGTGGACTCATACAGTGTATAACCTTTTGGTATTGTCTTTTTCCATTCAGCATAATGCCCTGGAGATTCATCCACTAGATTGTATATCTGTACTTTGTTCCTTTTCCCTGCTGAGTAGTATTCCCTGGTATGAATATATCATGGTTTGTTTAATCATTCACCCACTGAAGTACATCTGGGTTGTTTCCAATTTTAAGCTAATATGAATAAATCTTCCATGAATAGCCATATACTGTTTTTACATGACCCTTAATTTTAATTTCCCTGCAATAAATGTCCAATTGCAGGCTTGTATTGTGGCTGCATGTTTAGTTTTATAAGAAACTGCCTACCTGTTTTCCACAGTGACTCTACCATGGTATATTCTACGAACAGTGTAGAATGGATCTAGTATAATCTGCCTCCTCTCCAGTATTTGGTATTGTTACTGTTATTTAGTTTGGCTATTCTGACAGGTGTGGAGTGATATCTCACTGTGGTTTTAATTTGCATTTCCTCAATGGCTAATGACGTTGAATATTATTTTGCAATAGTCTTTTGCAGATGGTATAATTTAAGAGGTGGAAAGAATTGGACAAATCCATTTCAGTGATTGAGCCCCAAATTAATGTATTTGGATGAGAGTCAGGTCCCAGTGAGAGAGAGAGAGAGAGGCACTTTGCTATGAACTCAGGTCTCCTAAATCCCAGCCCAGTGATGTTTACACCAGATCCTATCTCTAGGACACATCAGGGATGATTTGCTTGCTCTGATTGGGTGGTAAGGCTGATTAAGAATGTATATAAGTAAAAAAAAAAAAAAAAAAATGTATACAAGTAATCCAGCAATTGCAACTGTGTAGTATTTAGCACATATCTGCCATCTACTAAGAACTCAATAAATAAGTGAATTTATGTCTATATCTATGTCTATATCTCACCTTATTGTTGGCGCTAACATTTTTCCTTTCTTTAAAGTAGGCATGTTATTTCCTGCCTTACACTTTCAGAGCAGGAAATAAAGAAAATAGGATTTTAAAAAACAAAACAAAACAAAAACATTTCAAATATTGTCAAAAATAGAGAAAGAAAAAGAACAAACATGTCTGTTCAATCTATCCTGTAGGTCTCATTGTGGGTTACTAGGGTTAGTAATGAGGAGAGGGGGGGATCTTGTGGACCCAGGAGTTCATCCTCCTGATTTGCAGATGAGGACACAGGAGCTCACAGAAATGAAGTCCCCTCTCAGGCGCTGCTCAGGAGGGGCTCAGAGGACCTGGGACTGAAGATGTTTCCCAGCAGGAAGCCCAGTGCCCCTGACTGAGCCCCTGCCATGTTTTCATATAGGACAGGGACACTGGAGACCCAGGGCTCTGTTTACCATGAAGGCCTTTTGGGCGTGGGAGGGGAGGTGAAGAGAGCTGGGAAATTGTAGTCACTCCCAGGGGTCAAAATTTGCCCGTGTAGCTTGACTCCTTCTAGCCCAAGGAATGTCATCACTTGTTCAGCTTTGCTGAGAGAACAACTCTTTTCATTTGGATATAAAAATGCTCAGCACTCTGATGACCGCATCTAAAGCCAGTTGCCACCCAGGCCCCAGGCTGTGCCGATCCAAATGGCAGATGGAGTAAAAGGAATTCAAAAATGTGCTTAAGACATAAAGAAAGGGGTAAACAAGGCATGTATGTAATTCAGAAAGAAGGTGCTTCGAAGTTAGGAGGTGATCACCACAGGGAAAGAAGCAAGCTTTCCCCCTGGGAGGGGGTTTCCAGCCTCTGAAGCTTTGTGAAATACGTCACAGAAGCAGCAACAACCCAAGGAAATGAGGGATGGCCAGAGGCCGAGGGAAATGTCCTTGTCTGGGGATCTCTGAAAGATGTGGTTTTGAGCATCTGTATCTGACTATGAGCCAGTGCGGACTTTCTCTGGGTGCTGCTGGAGGAGATGGTATGAGTCCTGGAGAATCACCTGCCATCACTATCTTCTGGAGAAAGCAGCACCGCAAAGCTCTTATCCCACATAATTCATTCCTTGATAACAATTGTGTTTGTCCCTTCATGTCCTGAAGCAAAAGTAGCAGATGTAATAGCTGTTGAAAAAAAATTAACTGGTACGATGACTGATTTATAGCTTCGTCATAATATAAATTATAACAGGAGATGGAGTGAAAGGCTTTTTGGAAGCACTGCTTTTCTGCAGAAGTGCAAAGCCCTTGCTTCTTTTCCAGTTATTGTTAATTTACTAAAAATAAGGTCTGTGAAATATGTAAACATCACCCTCCCCCCCATATGGAAACCGTGAATTATTCAGATAGTGGCTCTAGGTAGGCAGGAAAGAGTTGGATGTTGGCCTAAGGCCTTACGTTCCTGTCCCTGACAGGCTCTGAGCTTGTCAAAACTGTGCTTCAATCACCTGGCTAATAGTACAGTGTATTTCAGTGACTGAACTGGTCACATGATTAGAAGCATTCTCCTCCAGCTGGAAATAAGTCTCCTGGTACATTCTTCTAAATGAAAGAAACCAGACTAGTTATGCCAGGTTATATAATTTAATGGAGAAACTGTAGAAGGAGCCCTTGAAAAAGTGTGATGGTGCATTCATTTTTGGTACAATATTAAGCACTCGAGCAGAAAGTTTCTCTTTTAACTCCCAGCCAAGGCTCATCACTGTTGTGTAAATGAACTCAGTGCAGCCAAAAGCCCCAGCTGGTTGACAGGACGGAGCCAGTGGCGACCTGAATGCGTGGGGTCTATTTGCACTTGTTCGTCACATCTTGGGCAAACCAGCGTTGACGTCCAATGCGGGAGGCGAACATTTCTGCTCTCATCATTGTCATAAGCCCAGTTTTTTTTAAAACCTGGTCTTTATTTGCTCTTTAAACAACAACAACAAAAATCTGATGGTAGATCCCTCTGACCTCATTGAATCCAAAACGGCATCTCCCTCCCTTGTTCTCTCTCCCTGGCTGCTCCTTTATTTTTCCTCTTCTCTTTTTCTCTCTCATCTGGCTTCTCCACCCAAAAAGCCAAGGGAAGTGAGGTAACAATAACTTTGTTGCATTTCACCTGGCCCACCCAGAGAAAAGCTATTTCTAGGCAAGTGCGGAAAACCCAAACCTTGTGGAACTCACCCGGCCCTCTAATCTAACATCCTCTGTGTGCTGCAGAGTCTAATGTTTAATTTGAAAAACAATCCAAAAATAGCATGAAAGGAAACGTGGAATTTGCATAGCTATATATATGTTTAAGATAGTCTTTTTCAAAAACACTGTGTTTGAGAGCTGGCCCTCAAACTTGAAGTTGTCCGAATTTCATAGACTCTTCTGAGATAAGGAGTGTAATTTTCACTTGAGTGATGGTTGATTTTCTGCACAGTCCTCTTCATCCTCTTCATACTAGGGAGACTGATCTCAAACCCTGTCCTGCTGGAAAGCTAAAAGCTGACATTCAGAACTGTGTGCTGACTAATGCTAAGTAACAATGACAATGAAGACAGGGCGATTTCTAATGTTGGATTGTCATATTTTAAGAGTCTTATTAAAATCTCCTTGTTTTTCTTTCCTTTTATTTCTGCCTTTCTCTCTCTCTCTCTTTCTCTTTGCTATTTTCTTGACCTTTTTCTTTTCCCTGTTTTTGAAAAAAATTTTTCTGCATCTTCTTTATTTTCAAAGTGTAAATTTCACCAACACCTCATTTTTGTAGGCAAAGCCTTGGTTTGGTTTAATCCAGTTACCTGCAGATGGACTTTTTTCACTGTCAAGCCCTCTGGAGGCTGACTTCTATTTCCAAAACTCTAAGTTTAATAGCTGGAGAAGAATAACAAAAATCTGCCATTTCAGGTTTCCTAGAGATTCAGTCATAATCAAGGTGCCTTTTAAAACAATCTTACTGACAGGTGCTAGAAATCCAGGTGTGAAGCATAAGCTCCTCACTTAGAAAGGGTTGCTCTGCAGGTCAAGGTGCAGGGCAGAGAGGGTGCAGAACTCATGCGGTGAAAACATTTAAGGGAGAGTAATAACCAATGTGTAGATCTTTACAAAAGGGGTTCTTATCTTGGGATCCATCAGCAGATCCATGGGTAGCAGTTAGAGTGTCCGTGAACTTAGGAAAAAAATTACTTCTTTCTGTTTCCTACGCTTTAGTGAAAATATAACTTTTCCATCAATTATAAATATGGACAGATCCCCATGGTACAATAACATCAGCCCTCCGTCACACATCACATTACAGCTAGTTGTCACAGGTATCTCAAACTGTTCTTTTTTTTTTTAATTTTATTTATTTATTTATTTATTTATGGCTGTGTTGGGTCTTCGTTTCTGTGCGAGGGCTTTCTCTAATTGCGGCAAGTGGGGGTCACTCTTCATCGTGGTGCACGGGCCTCTCACTATCGCGGCCTCTCTTGTTGAGGAGCACAGGCTCCAGATGCGCAGGCTCAGTAGTTGTGGCTCACGGGCCTAGTTGCTCCACAGCATGTGGAATCTTCCCAGACCAAGGCTCGAACCCGTGTCTCCTGCATTGGCAGGCAGATTCTCAACCACTGCGCCACCAGGGAAGCCCCTCAAACTGTTCTTTATGCTCGTATCACTAGTTTGAAATTGTGGTAAAGATTAGACCCACTACTAGATCTTTCTATTTAACAATTACTTTAACAGAATTACAAGTATTATTATAACTATTTCAATATAATTGTTTTCCTTAATAATCTTATGCATTTTACTCAATGCATTCAAAATCATTGTTCTGAGAAGCAGTCAGTGGATTGTCAAATGACACCCTGGCACAGTAAAGGTTAAGAATCTTGGTTTGGAGATTAAATGATTCTTCCAACTAGATATTTTGTGGTTCTAGATTTTGGGCAAGTGGGGGGCTATAGAAAGTAGGAGAGAGGGGACCTTGGAATTTGTCTCGGACCTAGCAGAGCTGCTGCTTGCCTCTGTTGGGCCGGTGTCCAGAGCTAAACATCCAAATAACCCTCCTAAAATGTAGAGAAACAGAAAACAGCCCGTGCTAGGCAGCAGATGTGGGGAAAATAACAAAACAAAGCAAAACACAACTAAAAACCCCACTGAAGGATTAACAGATACACACTACTACATATAAAATAGATGAATAACAGAGGCCTACTGTATAGCACAGAGAACTATATTCAGTACCTTTTTTTTTTTTAATGTATGTATGTATGTATGTATGTATGTATGGCTGTGTTGGGTCTTCGTTTCTGTGCGAGGGCTTTCTCTAGTTGCGGCAAGCGGGGGCCACTCTTCATCGCGGTGCGCGGGTCTCTCACTATCGCGGCCTCTCTTGTTGGGGAGCACAGGCTCCAGAGGCGCAGGCTCAGTAATTGTGGCTCACGGGCCTAGTTGCTCCGCGGCATGTGGGATCTTCCCAGACCAGGGCCCGAACCCGTGTCCCCTGCATTGGCAGGCAGATTCCCAACCACTGCGCCACCAGGGAAGCCCCTTCAGTATCTTGTAATAACCTATAATGGAAAAGAATCTGAAAAAGAATATATATATTTGTATATATATATATATAATACATATATATGTATTATATAATAATGTATATAATATATATATAAATGAATCACTTTGTTGTACACCTGAAACTAATACATCATGAATCAACTATACTTCAACAAAAAAAGAGTGAGAAAACCCACTGAAAGTCTTATAGCACAAAGGGTTTCTTATCATTTCTTCCCTTTTTTGCACATATTTTTCCTGGTGCTAATCCCCAAACTCCCCTTTTTTGAGCAGTTTTAGATACATTCTAGAAGATACCCATCCCCTTTGATGTTACTTTGCATAAGCATTTGTAGGTAAAGCAGCTTTTACAGAGCTCTCACTCACTCACAAGTTGTCCTGCCTGACTCTTTACTAATATTGCAACAGTGACAAAAGGCCAGCTTGCTACAACAGTTAGTATTATCTACAGGTATGAGGTTGGTTTATTTGCAAGACCTACCTCAGCAGGGGCCAGGGATGTAAGTTGATAGCCATTGTGTGTGTTAAATTAACTCAGGGAGTTACTGATTGACATAAAGTGAGTTTAATGAGACTTAAAGTTTCCCCAGAGTTTCTGTTAAAAAATTGTCATCAGAATAAAATTGAGAAGAGGAGGTCTTGTCAGGAAAAGCTATTTTTTTTTTTTTGCTTCTATTATACCTTCTGATTCTGGAAAGTGGTGGAAAGGAGAGGAAGGAAGGAAGAACGTGGGCAGCAAAGGTGGGCAGTGAAGTTTATGGGGGCCAAGGGACAGGAACAAACTTTGCAGTCACAGAATAGGTTCAAATCCCAGCTCTGCAACTTTCCTGGCTGTGTGATCTTGGGCTTGTTGCTTATCTTCTCTGAGCTTCAGTTCTCCATCTATAAAATAGACAAAATTATAGCCCCAGCTTACAGGGTTATTGTGAGAATTCGATGACATAGAATGTGCAAGATGTTTGGCGCCGTGCCTGGCATCATGTAATGAGAACTTAATAGCGGATAGCTCCCGCAGGGGTGATGCTGAGATGGGGTGAGTATGTCAGCAGGAAGGAGAGACAAGTGTATGAGCAGCTGCTATCTTGGCCCACCTGCTGGGTTTGTCTGTAATCAACCAGTCAGTCCTGTTCCACTGGGAAGGGGTGTTCTCTACGCTGGACTGCCAGCAGCCTGGCCTCCTTCCTTTACTATTAATAATCTTGGTTGCCTTATTGAATGACTGGCTTGTCTCAGTTTTTCTAACTTAAAAATCAGGGTCTTAATGCTAGTTAATATCCACCTATCTCACAAGCTGGATGAACTAGTATACATGTGAAGTCATGGTATTTTTCAAAGTCAAGATAGTGACTCCACTACTCCCATAATGAGGGTGTGAGCAGTGAGGTAAATGTATATATAGATGCCTATCTGTACCTGGTTTTTTTCTATGTAGACTACCTAGTTAATGTTTTAAATGGGATAATCATTTAACTGATAAATAAGTCATGTGAAAGTCTTTGTAAACAGCAAGAATTATTTAAGCCAGCACTTTATAATTGTTATTAGTGTTGTTCAAAATAAAACTAATTTGGTCATTGGGAATCCTTTGGCCCTCTGTCAGGGAAGAACTTAAGTCTGTCAAAGGGTATGAGATCTCTAAGTTCTCATCCTGGATGATAACTAAGGAACCAGGGATGTTCCTGAATGATTTAGAATCTCGTCTTCCTCTTCTGTGGGATAAGAATATCCTGGCCTTGACCTATGATCAGCATTCTTAATAACCATTCTTGGAATATGGTGTTAAAAAGTGGTTGATGGAGGGTATAGCAGATAAAATTTTGAGTAGTCCTGCAAATACTCCTTGCTTCTTCCAATACCCAGTGATATAAACCTCATTCGTTAAAAAAAAAAAAACCCAAAAAAACCCACCTCTCTTAAATCTATTTATGTCTTAGTTAGGACTTTTTAAGAAGTTCAGAGAGTGGTTAGAAACACTCTTAATGGTAGGACTTTTTAAGAAGTTCAGAGAGTGGTTAGAAACACTCTTAATGGTCTCTCACCTCCTGCACTGGTGCGTTTGGACCTGGAAAAACTTGGAAATGAAGGCTGCCTTGTCTCTAAACCTGTGTGCTTATTTAAGCCAATAAATATTTTACACGTTATCATTTAGAGCCTAGAATTACGCTGTTATTTATTTATTAAAAGAGTTCATCAACAAAAAGCGTAGCTCATATACTCTGGGACTGAATCATTCATCTGGTTTGATTTTGGGGAGAGAAACGTCATAGGGAGATTCAATTTGCCATATTACTGTGTGCAAAACTGGCTAAGGTACTGGAAGGAAAACAAAAGGAATTAATATATGATTCTGTCTTTAGGTAGAAAATGATCAACTGTTGTCTAAAAGGCTGTCAGTACCTCCTCCAACCAGTGAGAAGAAACCAACTGGCTGCTGATGCTGTGATCTTCACTTGCCTGCATCCGTGCTGGCCTCTGGAGCAGCAGTGTGGCATAGGTATCCAGGCCCGTGGGATGATTCACCCAGTACTAATTTCATGATGGTTATTATTAATAGTACTAGGCTAGTTTGCATTGATGATTCTTGATTCAAAGTGATATTGTGCCTGTTTTAAAAATAGAGTGATAACTTATTGGCAGAGTAACTCTTGAGAAGTCATGAAGGCAGAGCTCTTTACAAAATTGGTGGCCAATATCCAGACTTGGTTTGGAAACCATGCTTTGAGGGAGGCTCATTTCTTGTGCTTGGCCAGAACAGCTCAGAGATGCTGAATTATAATTTGCTGCTTTTCAATCCAAGATTTGGCTATACATTTAGATTAGTTTATGCAAAATTGGCAGAGGTTGAATTCTAGCTTTTTTTAGTGTCTTAAGTCTGATCATTTCCCTCTGGTTAGTGTGGAGAGAACTAAAGCCTTCTGTTCTGACCAAACAACCACAACCTAAATAGGCCAAGACACTAGGAAAATACCAGGGCAAGTGAAATGAGGAGTGCCATTTAGAGCAGCCAAGCTGAGGCATGGAGCTCAAACCGATGGTGGGGCAGCCTGAGCAATGTCTCCAGAGGCCTGACACACTTTGCATATAAGCTCTAAAGTAGGGATGGTTTACATAAAGTCAGGAAAAAATCAAGTACTAAATAGTTCTGTTTCTTATGATCTACTGTTATTTTTGCTTCTGTGTACCACTTTAGGAACTGTGTTATTTTTCCCTGGGGACCCATTCCTTCCTCCCTTACATTCCCTGAAGTTTGGATGGGACTGACTCACTTTCCACCTCCACCAGCCCATACCTGGGCTGGGATGGTTACATAACCCATACCTGACCCATTAGACCAATAATCAGATTGATCATGATCTACCATCCAATTAGGGAGATTTAGACCTAGGTGTTTTGCTAGAGATTTTAGAAAAGAGGTCCTGTCCTTCTTCTAGATATGTAGATATCTAGAAGTAGAAATACCGGTACCAATGTGGATATACTGGTAGAAGGAAAACCTAGCACTCCTGGAGACCATCTTTGTTACCACATGGAGGGAGCTTGTCTGAGAATGGAGCCAAACCAGAGGAAAGCAGAGTTGAGAGACAGTAAAGGTATACCATTTGAATATCATTACCTGAGGATCTAAGTCAAGCTTTACCTAAAGTGGCAGGTGTAATTAACTGATTTATTTTTACACAGGACAATTTGAATTAGGTTTCTGTTATTTGCAATGGAAAGTGCTCTGATTAGTATACTGTCTTGTATATCCTGTGTATCAGTCAGCTATTGCCACAATAATGCTGCATAACAAAATACCTAAAAAACTAAGAGACATCCAACAATAGTCATTTCTTTTTCTTTTTTTTTTTAGTCATTTCTTTCTTATGTATTTGTTAGTTAGCTGGGATTGGGTTAGTCTAAACTGGGTTGGATTGGGCTTTGTTCCAAGCTTCAGGTTGGATCAAGTCTACCCCATGAATCTCTCATTCTCTTTGGATAGGTGGCTATTTAGGGTATATTGCTCTTCTCATGGTGACTGACAGAAATGCCAGATAGCAGTCCCAACTACAGAAGCACAGTTTGAGCCTCTGGTTATGTCCTGTTCACTAACATTGCACTGGCCAAAACAAGTAATTTGATCAAATCCAACGTCAAAGTGGGGAAAGGCAATTCCATTGGAGATGCAAAGGAGAGAGTGAATATTTAGTGAACAATAATCTAATCTACTACAGTCTGAATTTATACCAAAGGCAATAAGGACTGCCTATTATCAAATCATGTGATTTTAAAACTACAAGGCTATAAATATAGTGATAAATGAACGATGTACAATATTTTAAATAAGTTAATGTAACAAATGGTGATTGGTTTCTTTAGCACTGAGCACTGTGTATTCCTGAAAGATTCAATCTTCTGATTTGTTTCTAATATAGATGATGTTGAAATTAGTTTTGAAATGAGTAGAACATCATACAGGTGCCTCTTTCTGACCAAGGTATTATTTCAGTCATATATGATACATGTAGCTATCGAATGACTTAGGAATTTAATAAGAATTTAGTTTAATTTTGAAACTTTACATCACACAGTGTGCAAATATTGTGAACCCCAAGAGTCTACAATTAAAGGACAATATCTGAATGCATAATAATAATGGCTGTCATTCTTTTAAGTATCTCCTAGTTTCAAGTACTTTGCTAAATGAGGCTCACTGATGTTAAGTAATGTGGCCAAATTCTGATAAGGGCCAGAGAAAAGACATCTACCTGGGTCTCTGTTGCATTAGGACTCGAGCCTTTATTTTACTACATTATAGGAAGTCTAGGTTAGACAATGGAGATGAGTTGGTGGCAATTCTAGAAAATGCCACTGCACTGATAAATGAAACCATTGCTCCACTCCTGCTTCGAGGCAGGAGGTCGGATTAGGCAAAGAGAGGTTTGGTTAGAGAAGATGACTGAGGGCAGCAGCTTGGTATGATGGTGAATAGCATAAGATCTTAGGAGGCTCACCTGGGGTAGTTTTCTGCTTTGTACCAGGCAGAAGACAGTTGTCCTGACCTACAAATTCATTGTGGGGAGTTAATGTCATACTGCATGAAAAGATCTTTATATAACCTGTGGCCGAGGGAGCACAGTTGTAAAATCCAGTCAAAAAACAAAAACAGACTAGCTCTCCATCCTGGTGATTCTATAACTTTCTTGGGTAAAACAGAGTTTGAACCAGGTAATCTCTTGAAGTCACGTTTGATCCTTGTGGTGGTATTTAGATTTGGGGACTTTTCTAACCACCTGAAAAAAATTTAAAAGGTGACAACGTCCTTGGTTTTGTGTGAGTAACAACAGTTGGTATCCAGGCTGCCTAAATGATCACATTTGGGCAGAAGAAGTTCCTGAGAAAGCAGAAACTTTGTCAAATTCCACTTCACTATCTTGATGCAAAGTTTTATAGTTAAAATCTTTGGATGGAAAATAGGATTTTTTTAAATCTTTACTCTGAGTCGAGACGACATTGGACTGAGGGTGGAGTGTGAAGTAGTTGGAGTCGGTAATAGAGTCTCCTTCCGCTCATGAAAATGAAGAGGAAAAAATATCTCCTCAGAATTCGTCATGTCTGTTCTACTATATAACAGTTTATGGGTGATAAAGTGGATGATGGCCGTGATAACATCTAGAATGCAGTTAATACAGAACTATGATTCTGTTTATAAGGCATTTTTCAAACTAGGTAAGCCCAACTTGAAAATAATTGCATAGGAGGGGTGGTTCCAGACACGTGGAGGCACGATTCTCTATTCTCATTTGAGTGTGGAGACAACTAGGTCTAGGGCATGTGCCCACTTCTCTCGGGCTGTGAAGGGGGAGGAAATCTTGATGTATTTTTGTAAGTCTTCTTCTCCTCTTTTATTTTTAGGGTGGGAGGGTGGCTTCCCTGCTGGATAAAGATCTGAGCAAACATACAAGATTGGGAAAGGCCCAGAAAACGGAGTCAGGCACCTCCCTCCGGCAAAATCCTGAATGAATAGATGGGGGCCTGAGTGGCAGCAAGCAGGTGACCTGTCAGAACACGAAATGAGAGGACTTCCAAAGTCCTGGCCTTGCCCAGAGAATATCTTGCCTCCCATTTCTAAACGTAGTTCTGAGGACCCAGAAAGGGAGCGGTGCATTACTCCCGAGAGATCTGCTTACAAAGGGAGCAAGGAGGTCCAGCCCTCAACTATTTTGAGTTTCACAGGCACCGCGACATGACCGCACCATGCTATTATTTTTGTGACTCCAGGAACTCATTTGACCTAGCTTTCTCTCAGGTTTTTTTTTTCATTTGAAGAAATATAGGTGATGGGTTAAATCAGTAGCTTTAAAATTGTGAGCCTCAGAGCTCTGGCAGT
This sequence comes from Balaenoptera physalus, assembly GCF_965194825.1. Taxonomy (NCBI): domain Eukaryota; kingdom Metazoa; phylum Chordata; class Mammalia; order Artiodactyla; family Balaenopteridae; genus Balaenoptera; species Balaenoptera physalus. Next base: position 36,020,636 of record NC_138898.1, read on the forward strand.
CCTTAGAAACCTCAGAAGATCTCAACAGCCCCCTCAGATTTGGCAGACAAGTAGGGAAAGTGAGAAGGACTCCACTCCCTACACCGCCCCCTTCACTTAGAATTCTTTCTCATTTGGGGTTTTGTGGATGACTATGAACAACTGCTGTCCTTAACCATTTAGAAGCCACTGTACTAACTGGTCCTGAAACTCCACTCTAGCTCTGTGGTCCTTCGTGACCCTGAGCATCGGAGTCAGGTTCAGAGTTTATTCGTTCTCAGGAGAATGTTCTCAGGAGTTCTCATACTCCAGTGTTATGAGTATCACAAGTGGCCCTGGGATAAAAGAAACAAAAAGATAAGATACCTGCCCTCAAGGATTTTACTGTCTAATGAAGAGAAACACAGGCAAATCCATCATTGATTAAATGGAGTCTTAAGCCAAGAAGAGAGAGAACAGAGAGTGGATTGCTCAAGCCTAGCTGAGAGGGCCAGAGGAAGCTTCAAAGAGAAGAAGGCCTGAGCTGGACTTGACAGGTAGAGAGGCATTGTACAGGAAGATGTGTATGATCTGACAGTGTAATTCAGATCTGTCCATTCTCTCCTCGAAATATTATTAGTGATTCCCAATGTACCTAGAATACAAGCCAAACCCTTTCGTAGGGCTACCAGGCCATTACGATGTGCCCCCTGACTTCCTCAGACTCTGCTCCTGGTCTCCTCCAGGCTCATCATCCTCTCATCTCCACTCTTCAACACTCCATGCTCATTCCCACCAGTGGCTTTCACCTTTGCTGTTCCCTCTGGCTGAAATGCTTTTCCCTCAGAGTCTTCAGTAATGATTCCTCCTCATACTCTGGTGTCAGAATAAAGGCAGCAGCCCCTTGTCAACATTTCCAGTTTTCCTTCTGTGATTCTTTCTGGGATTGATCATAATTTACTAGCCCCTTGAGGTTAGAGAATGCTGGATGATGTGCTTTGGTGAATGCAGTGGAAGTGGAAGTAACACTTGCAACTTCCAGGCAGAATCATTTTCTTTCCAGTTTGAAGCTTTACAATGTTTTATTCTTCTGTGATTGGGACACTGAGAGACTCTCCTAGACCCATGGGAGACTCTGCCTAAGTGAGAAATTCTAAGTGTTTATTGATTTTAGCCATTGACATTTTAGGGATTGCTATCCTGACTGATATAGATCCTTCCTAACTGCCACTCTTAAAGTTGCCCCTCCCCCTTGACTACAAATTACTTTCTATCTATATTTACTTTTTTCATTGCACTTATCTGAAATTATGCTGCTTGCACATTTATTTGTTATTGATCTCTCTCCATGAAAATATAAAATTCATGAGAAGAGTGTCTTACGTGTCTTGTTCTATATCCTCAGTCATTGGACAAGTCCCTGGTACAAAGTCCCTCAAGAACAAATGAACACAAAGTGTTTCTGTGACACAAGGGGACGGTGTGATTAACCTCCAGAGAAAGGAAACATATTTAGAAAGGCATGTATGAGAAAGCTTAAATCAATGGACCCTCTCCCCAAATTAAGAAAACATGTATAAGGAATATAGTTATTTATATGGTCTTTGTCAATCTCAATTTTCTAAATCTTAGACTCCAAAACATTAACAATTATGAAAGAATGTGAGATTTAACCTAAAATCTTATTATTTATTGGTAAAGAAGTTAGATGTAAATTTTCTGCTGGGTTACAATGCAGAATTCCAGTAGAGTGAACACCAGAACTTTTTATTATTTGTTTTGAAAGTAAGCTTTATTAAAGTTTACTATTCTAAGTAGTGCAGCAGAAAAACTATGATGGTAACAGGTATTATACGATTTTTCTTTAAGATCTGAGAATTGAAAACTAAATCTTGTTTTTTTTCAGAGAACTGAAACCTAAATCTTAGTTTGTTTCACTTGCATTGGCATTATCTCCAATATATTCCTTGAAAAATGAATTACGTATAAGAGCACATAAATAGGAGAGCTGAGAAGTTCAGCTGGGTAAAATATAGGTTATAAGAATTTCAAAACTCATTGAGTAACCTATAGATGTAGGAGATATTTTATTTTAAGAAGTGTTAAATTGTCTGTATGACAAGAAAATTATTTTGAAATGGAGTATTTTGCTCAGATGGTATTGAATTACTAACTTTTCTGAAACTATAAGGACATTTTGAAGCCTACGAAGTCTGTTAAGATGATTAGAACTTCTAATGCAGCACAAAATTGTTTCTAGCTGATTTCTCAACAGTAAGTTTTGGATGAAGATCTTAAAGATGACCCTTTCCTCTTAGGAAGATGTACTGGAGCTGTTAACTTCGGATTTATCTGACCTTACAAGCTGAGTTCCCTTCACATCATTGTCTTCCATTGGGGGCCTTACAACATAAGGGACAACCCATTTTCACTTGTATTAAGAAATTTTGAGATGATTAAAACCCTGTGGAGTCAATGAAATTAAATAATTTGCACCATTGCCCAGGGAAAGCTCAATATTATCGAGATGATTGTCTCAAGAGGAAGTCTTAAACCCAGGGTCAAGAAGGATGTCATTGTACTTTTCATAACTGCAAGCACTCCCAAGGGAGCTCCTTTGTTCCAGTACAAACTTTGGGCATCTTTGGCATGTCTTTCTCTCATATCATCATTCTCATTTGTCAACAAAAAGCTGTATAACATGGCACTGGTGTCAGTTTCTGTTGATAGTCAGGCCTGCTGATGTTTTAACCCATAACAGAGGTAAACTGTGGAAACTATCTCCTCTTTGCTTATCTGAGCCTCCTTCTGCACTAGTGAAATTTCCAGTCTTTTTTTCCATCAAACATGTAAACCATTGCTGAAAAGAGTGAAATTAACTTCGGGCACTTTAAAATATCCAAGGGCATAGGGAAGGTCCATGTGCATATTGCATAGGAATGGATTCAGGGCTTGGCTCAAAGACAGTGGTCAAACTTATTATTTTCTTTTATAGGATTCTTTATGTGAAGGTGTTGTTTTTCTTTAAGATGATCTTTGCCGCAAATGGTAGAGAAGAGAAATCCTGCCCAAGGGAACTTAGATTCTGAGAGCTTCACAAGAGAGTGTGTAGCCATGCATGTGAGTAATTACACAGGCTTTGCAGAGCGTAGGCAGATCATTTCATGAGAATATTGCCTAGTTTGTGAAGGCAGGTATGGATATTCTCTGTGGTAACTTGGCAACTAAAGAGATAAAGAGGGGGTAAAACATGAGCTAGTTATGGCGGCTGAGGGTGTTGTATTCTTAGACACATTCGGAAGTTTTCCCAGGGTTTTTCACCTTCGTTGGTGGTGCCCCAAAGCCACTGCTGAAGTGATAGGCCTATGTGCACATGTTCTTATCAAATGACCTTGCTCCAGTGGCTAACATTCATTGGACCAAAAAGGACCTATGATCCAAGCTGAGCCAATCATATTTTCCTCAAATCTGAACTAAGATACACAGAAACTAAAAGCAGTGAATATCAGATGCTGTCATGTGCTATCCAAAGCCCTGGGACCTTACCATGGCAGAGCACTATGGCTACCTGTCCCAAAGTTTGAAGGTTTTTCTGGTAACCAAAGGCAGCTTTGTCCATGGTCACAGCAGGCCAGAAGCATCAGACAATTGATGCCCTGAGGAAGTGCTCTTGCCCAATGACTTATAGGAGTTGATGTATAAACATCTCAGCGTTTTTGCCCTTTGGCTGGAGCAGCTCTGATGTGCATGTTTTACACTGATTTCCAGAGTTTCCCAGCAAGACTAAGTTCTAGTCACCCACAATAGTGACTGGCTTGATACACATGCCATTGGTTGTCTTCTCTTTCCCGTCTCACTTCCCCACATCCTCATCAATATTTTTGGGGATCACCTCTCAAATAAAATACTGTTTCAGAGTTCACCTCTGAGGAAACCTAAATTAAGAAAGAAGCAATAAGTTCAGGTAGATTGAGCTCAGTGTTGGGTTATAGCAACCCCAAGTCACATATGTTCAAGTTGAAGTTCTGGGGGAAATAAAATTTTAAAAAAATTCCCAAACTAGTTTGCATAGCCGAGAGATAAGTAGAGGTTGAGATGAGAGACCATACAATAAAAAGGAGAGAGGCTGCCAGTCAGCCAGCAGACTGCCTGATAACCTCCTAACATTTGAGTTCTGTGAGGTTCTAAATACCTTCTTTTCTTGAGATAGCTTGAGGCATATCTGTTTCTTGCTGTCTAAATATCTCTGAGTGGGACAAAAGTCAACAATCAACTATGGGGGAAGATGCTGAGTCAAGAAAATGTGTTTGTGAGGAAATGCTGGTATGCCGTCCATGTACTGAATGCAAGTAGTATACAAAACACTAGTGCTGAGAGCTTAATGGGGAAGGACCCAGATCTGAAGGAACTGGTACAGGAGGTGAGAAAATTAAGCTGTGATAGGAAAAATAATGATTTATTATAAACTTGGAATATAATAGTGGAGAAAAAAAAGCTAACCATGCTTTAAAAAGAGGCATTAGTTAGTATTCTTAGAGTCTAAGTCGAAAGTGGACTAGAGATGCAATTGAGAACCCTGGTGTCCCCTGGAGTCTCATGTTGGGGTCTTTTAATCCCTGCTTTTCAGTTTCTACAAGGGGTGGGATTGTGCAGGGTTCTGAGTTTTGTACTTTTTTTATTTTTGCTTTTTAAACAGATGCTCACACTCTCAGCCTAATGAGAGGGGGACATTAAGAAGACGGAGTTAGAGGACAGGCTTGAGAAGGACCTTGTTCAGCCATTGTGAGGCCAGAACAATTCTAGTGCTAAATGGAAGTTATCAATTCAGTGAGTATCAAGGATGATTGGGAAGAAATGATTGGAGTCTCTGGGTGATCAGCAATAGGGGGAAAATTAGGGGCAAGCCTGTCACCACAAGGGGGTTCCCCTGAAGATAAACAATACTTGAATTAAATAAGTAAAAATTGAAGGACATCTGGGGAAAGAAAAGGAAAAGTGCAAGAATGTGAGAATGGCAGAGAAAAATCAAATATGGAGAATGTCCTTGGTTAAGTTCTTTAACAGAACTTTCCAAAAACCGGTTGGTCATTACAGATTTTTCCCTTTGTCAATTCTTCCTTTGCCTTTGCCCATCCCATGCCTCCTCCCCAACATGTCCATTTAGAATTTAAAATTTTTTCAAAAATTTTCCAAAGACAGCATTTTATAGAATTTTTCCTTTAGAATACACAAATAGATTTAAAAACCCTTCAAAGGGAACTAAATTAAGGGGTCCTGATGAGTAGTCCTATTGGTCTGTTTCCAGAGGAGAGTAAGAGGAAAAGGAGAGAGAGTGACAAAGGCTACTTTTGGTATCTGATGCCAGTTAGCCCAATGCCATAGCCAACCTTACAATGTCTTAAGAAGAAGAGGAGGGAACAATACTTTCCTTTTTTAGTTTCTAATTTTCATTTTGAAATGAGTATATATTCACAGGAAGTTGCAAGGAAATGTACAGGAGGGGTCCTCTGCACCCTTTACTCAACCTCTCCCAATGTTAACATCTTATATAACTATAGTAAATATCAAAACCAGGAAATTGACATTTCACCAGTTGTACAGGCATTCGTGGTGTGTGTGTGTGTGTGTGTGTGTGTAGTTCTATGCAGTTTTAACACATGTGTAGCTTCTTGTAATCACCACCAGAATCAAGATACACAGGTCTTTCTTCCTTGTGCTTCCCCTTTATAACCATCTCTGCCACCCCCATTCCAAACCCCTGGCAACCACTAATCTGTTCTTCATTTCTATAAGTTTTTTATTTCAAGAATGTTATATAAATGGAATCTTATAGTAACTAACCTTTATATGATTGACTGTTCTCTTTCAGTATAATTTCCTGAGGTGGATCCAAGTTGTTGGTTGTGTTAGCAGTATGTGTTTCTTTTTTTTGCTGAAGAATATTCCATAGTATGGGTGTATCACACTTTGTTTAACCAGTAACCCATTAAAAGATATCTATTTATTTTATGAATCAAGTTGCTATGAACTTTCATATACAAATTTCTGCAAGAACATAATTTTTCATTTATCTGGGATAAACACAAGATTGCAATTGCTAGGGTGTATGGTAAGACCATCTTTAGTTTCTAATAGGTGTTTATTGATATCTCATTCTAGTTTTAATTTGCATTTATCTAATGGCTAATGATGTTGAATTTTCTTTTCATGTGCATATTTGTTATCTATATATCCTTTTATATAAAAAGTCTGTTCATGTCTCTTTCCCATTTTCTAATTGGATTATTTGGTTTTGAATATTTTACTTTAAAATGATTTTTTTATGACTTCACTATTGTTTGTGTCCATTTCCCCCCTTTATTCTAAGTTCAACCACTCTGTGAAATGAGTAACAATGTCTTTCCTCATTTTAGAGATAGATTAAGCCCCAGTAAGTCTTCTTTATGTATCTAAAAACTGTGATGTAATGAGTTAAAAGGGAGCCCTGTTGTATATTGAATTCATTCAAACTCTAATGTTTGACTAAGCAGGGAATGTCTAGAATTAACTGGATGTACCAGATTGAAAAGTAAATGACTAAGAACAACAATAAAGCTGTGGAAAACTAGCAATGCCTTTTGGAGTATCTCTTGTAAAAAACTTATATTTGAAATGTGAAAAAATACATTCTGAGATATCTGCCATTTTACAAGGAAGTTTCATATATGGTGACCACTGCTATATTTTGATTAACTTCTACTAACTAATGTTAAGTTTTCTCTTTATCTTGAATATTTTTTGTTATTCCTTGATTTCTATCAGGATTACTGAGATTTCTTCATTTCTATAACTGACTTCTTCATTTATTTCCTCTTCCTTTAGTTTGGATGTTATTCATTTTTTTTTCATTTTGCTGTGGTTACCCTTCTATTTTGCACATGTTTTATTCATGTGATAAGTCTAGAGTTACCAATATCTCAATTGCCATCCAGAACAACACAAGGAACTAAGAACAATACTGATCAACTCACTCCCATCTTCCCTGTCTTTGTTGTTTAGTCTCTCCTTGAGTTCAAGTGCCTTTAAGTTAGAAAGTGTATAGTTATTGTTTTTTGCATTGTTGTATGTTTACCAATTTGTATCTTGCATCCTGCTTTTTATCTGAGTTCATTGCCCTTTTCTGTTTCTAGAGTTTCCATTTAGTGCTTCTTAAAGTATATGTCTCTTTTTTCAATATACTTATTTGCTGTTTCTACTTCTGGCTCTTTAAACATTTTAAACACACTTATTCTGTAGACTTTTAGATTGTTTTATAATTTTTCATTTTTAGGGTGCTAATTATCTTGTTTGTTAATTCCAGTGACTCTCCCAAATAATGCTTAATTTCCTCTTATGATTTATAATTTGTAATAGTGAACCCATCTTTCAGAGATACCATGAGTTGTAGATGTTTCCTTATGTCAGCCAGGGGCCCAGCAGCTTCATGGTTTGGGCCAGTACCCTGGACTGGATTCTACCAATTTGCCTGGGATATAAATTGAAATCTTACACTTGCACATGTCCTAGATTTGTGGTTTTAATATCACCTTGAGCCTTGATATCCACTAAGAGACTAAGATAGACAAAAAAATTTTATTACCATTTTTCTAGGCTAGCAGATGGAATTTTCTAGTATTCTGTTCATTTAAAAAGTGATAAATGAATATCAACTTATCATGGTGTACTTAAGAAGGCAGATATGAAAATAAGCAGTAGACCATTTGATTAATATCTTGTATTTATATAACATTTATTTATGCTCCCTGAGTTCAGAGACAAAATCTTATTTTCTTTCTGTATAAATAAGTATCACCAACTGAGGACCTATTTTGTTTCAGATATTATTCTGGGTACATTACATATATTGATGTTCACCTTTATATCATATACTCAAAATGGTTGTACTTTTCCCCATTTAGTAGATTAAAAAATTGAAATTCTGAAGGACATATATCATGCCTATATGCACTTACTTTGCTCACTTCTCACAGAAAATGTACTGAGCAATGGAAACAACATATAGCATTTTAAGTAAAAATTTGTCATACATTATATTACTTTGGTATTATCCAACTGAAGTTCTACATACAGAACAGGGATTTTGTAAGATGCTGTATAAGAATAAAAATGATTCCCTGTTCAAAAAAATGCGGAAAGGCTAAAACTACCATTATTTGTTTGATTTTCTGAATTATTATGCATCTTTTGTAGATTTCTGATGTGCACATTAAGTGCAGCAACTCCAAATTTCCTAATTTTTAAAAATGTAACACTTATAAAATTTCCTGAATGTAGCACATTAAAGAACTCATTATGCTACGTTTTCCCCATTCTTTCTAGTCTCAAAACTACCCTGTTATACTGAAAGCACAAGCTGATATTTGGTAGACAAATTATAAAAATGAAGGTAAAAGATACAAGATTAGACAATGATAGTCCTTGAATGAAAATCTAGGACTCCAGACAGCTAATGTAGTGCTAATTATGCTGTCGAATGCTTATCAATAGTATCTATGAATATATGACATAAAAATGTCAGCTTTTTAAAATGTTCCACTGAGTTTTCCTTATATATTATGAGGATTTAGGTTAGTCGTGAGGAATTACAGATTAAAGTTTGAAGAGATTGTGGTTGACTATATTTCCAAATTTGGCCACCATATTATGCTGCTTTATAATGTGGCTTTGAGCAGTGGGATCTATGTTTCTTCCCCTTGAATCTATGAGCATTTGACTAAGGTGAAAGTGATGATCTGTGACTTCTAAGGCTTGATCATAAAGGTGATAGAACTTTTTCCTGGTTCCACTAGGATGCTTGCTCTTGGATTCCAGCTGCCATTGCAACAGCATGAGAAACCCTCACCAGGCACTTCCTACTGAGAACAGTCAACCCTCAGAACTGTGAGAGGATAACAAAATGATTTTTGTTGTTTTCTGCTACTAGGTTTGGGATAGTTTGTCACACATTAACGGGTAACTAATACAAAAAATCAAAATCATCAATGCAGATGGTTGCATAGATCAACTGAGAAGCTACTCTAATAAGATCCTCATACCACTTAGGACCTTGGGAAATAGGGAGCATATAAGTAGATTGTAGAATTAAATAAGAGACATTTTGAAACTTTTCCCCTTGATTCTAAAAATGGTACACATGTTTAGTGTAGAAGACATGAAAAATTCAGGAATGTACATGAAGAAAAATTTTTTTTAATTTAAACGTGGACAATATTATAGATATCAGTTTATATGGTGATTTCCTCACTTACTATTTCTCTGATCTTCAATAATCTCCTACAGTATCATGTGTAATGGCTATTCATGGTTATGTAGGTCCTAAAATGACAATATCATGTTTAATACTCTTATAGATTTCTTCTTTCAACAAACATCTTTGAGCTCTTTCTATGGGGCAGGTGATAGTATGGATACCAGGTACAATTTAGTGGATATGGTCCTCGCCATCACGGAGGAATTGGGCAATAAACACTCAAACAAAAACATAAATAAGCAACTACAATGGGCAAAATTATTGTGAAGTGACTGCACTGAATGTTGGGTTGTATAATTAATGGGGAAAGCATACGGTGACGTAAAGCTGAGTTTGATGGATGAGAAGGAAGAGCTATTTGAAGTTATGGGGCAAAGAGTTTGAGGAGGAGGTACTTGGAAATGTGAAGGTTCTAACGTGGCCCGTGAAGTGGATGAAGTTAGTGGGCAGGGTGGCTACTGTGGGGGAGGAGGAGTGGGCAGGGCCTTATAGCATAGTTCAGTTATGTTGGGCATCCAACAATAGTCACTATTTTAACAATGCTGCAGGAAACATTATTATACATAAATTATGTATCTGTTTCCTGCATATTCCTATTTCTATAGCATAAGTTACTGGAAGTGAAACTGATGAGCCAAAGAGCTTGCCTTTTTTATGGCTTTGATGCATGGGGTCCTCCAGAGCTTTTATCCAAATTTAACTTTAGCTTCCTTCCCTCCCTCTCTCCCTCTTTCCTTTTCTTCATTGCTTCCTTTCTATCTCTTTTTTCCTCTTCTTCTTCCTCTTCATCATCTTTATCTTTTAGTCTTCATTTAAAGAAATTTTAATAAGATTAACTTTACAGTTCATTTAAAAGGAGGAAAGGGGTTTGATTTTCAGTCACAGCAATATTGACATCTTTTAACTTTCCTTCTTTAAAATACCAGCCCTGTATTTAACATATATGAAACTTATCTACTGATGTCCTTGGCCCTTTCTCCTACCTTTCTTTGGTCTTTGTCTTCATTTTTGTTTCTCCTGGTTTATTTCCTGTTGACAATGAATTGTGGGTGCCTTTGAATAGAAATGTCTTGGGGACCTTGGGGGCTGTGGGTTCTCAATGCCACACACATGGACTTGGGTTGTGCTTTTTCAACTGATCCCTAGAGGTTACAGTTTTATAGGCCATGCACATATTTTTGGAGATGCCCTGGACAATCCTGCTTGTGCAAAAGATATATAAATGTGTCTTAGAGACCCCACAAGAATATGTGCTAAAATTCCAGAAAGGAACATCTCAAGGAGATAGGAAAGAAGAACAGGAGGCTTTCGAGTCACAGTTGATCTGTCGGCATGTTTGCAAAATTGTCTGCTATCTAGCTAAGCTTCCTCTCAAACAAATTATTGCATCTCCACAATGAATGGGATAAACATTTCACATTGGAAATGTTTGCAGGTGAAGCAAACAATACTTGGAAGGGAGTAGACAAACTTAGGGACTGTTTGCTGAAATGTTTGGAAAGCATTTGCCATTGTAGGCAAATTCAGTGTCTGACCTGTATTGTTGATCCTTGTGAGCAGATAGGGGAGGAGCAGAGGCTTCTAAATGCGAAGTCAAAGAAACAAAAAGGGGAGGTGTGTATTCTGTTGAGCATTGCACACATGTAATGGATTCCTTCAAAATTAATTGTTTAATTCTGAGGTGAAGGTTTTGTTTCATTTTTGTTTTTTTTTTAAAATAAATGCAGGAGTTGTATGTCAGTGTGAAAACCCCTGATGTTTCCTATGATTATATACTGGGATTTATTAATAAATAGTGTTTTCACTTGACAGAAAAATATTCTTTGCTGAAAATTCAGGCCAGTGAAAAATTAATGGGTCAGCATTGACTTAGGTCAAATTCATGAATTAGAAATCAGGGCCCTTTCCTCAAGACACTTTACTGCCATCTGCCGGAAAATCAATAAAGTAAAAATACAAACCAATGATGACTCTGTCATGGATGGAGCCCTCTATGGTTGTGCAAAGCATAACTTGCACGGTCATACACAGTAGCCCTGTAGGGGATATTCCAGACTTAATTAAATCATCTGGTAGAAGTTGATGTTCAACAAATAGTGACAGGAATACTGTCTATTGATATGAACTTTGAATTAAGAGGGTTGGATTTCCCTGCAGATCCAGACTGTAGGTAACATCATTCCATTTTTGTGGGGTGCTAATGATTTGAAATGAATTGCTCATAATTTTTCCATATTAAAATATTGACTGCTATGAAAACTACTGTGAGAAAGAGTAAAGGATTACTGGGGGTCCGGCAGGGGTTGTCTCTGTCAACACCCCTGCAGAAGCTTTGGGTTGTGCTGGCCAATGTCTGTGCTAAGAATATATAAACTGTAGTGTCGGCAACAGGATGGGAAGTCTCCAGGCAGACAGCCTCAGCTAACCATTTTTTTTTCCTTTACCAAATGCTGGGCTCCAGGTAGATCTGAAAATGGGGCCTGGTTTAATTAGGCAGAACTTTCAGGAAGCCAAGTAACAAATGACAACTTAATTAAATATAATTAAGACATTTTAGACCTTCTTGAGGCCTCTTTCAGCAGGGCGATGATTGCAGCCCCGGGAGGCCGCAAGGAAAAGAGAGGCAAGGTGCTTTCATTTTCTTTTTTCTTACTTTTAGGTCTCAGCTCTTTTTTTTCTCTTCACTATTGGAAATGCAGCTGGATCCCATTTATAATCCATTTTCGCATTTGTTTGAATTAAAATCCCAGATTGTTGTGCTTTCAAGGTTGAATGTGTGCGGCAGCCAACGTTTCTCCAGCCATTTCAGGAGTTACTGGATAACTGGGCTCCAGGAAGGGAAACTACGCCACGCGTTTGAGTCACAGGGAGGAAAGAGAGAAAATAGACCCAAACCAAAAACTTCTGACATCGCTGTTGTTTGGAGAGATTGTTCTGCTCAGAACATGTGCTGCCTACTTAGGACTCTAATTATTCTAAATTACTTAAATTGGCTCTTATACCTATGTTTTATTATTTGATATTAAAGAGCAAGCCATTTTAAAAAGAAATTCATAATGCAATCAAAATATTGGCAACAAACTCTATGCGTAGAAAGCCTTGGGCTTGGAAATACCAATGCTTTCTACTCTTCCACCTGAATTCTAATCTGAGTGCTGTCGTGTGCTCTCCCCAGGTCTTTTCCAGTATCCTGTTTATGTCTAAATCCAATAGTCCAGCCATGCCAGCTTGTTACCACATGGAAAACTCCATTGCTCAGAGAAAGTTATGAATCCCTATATTCTTTATGCTTTAAGATCCACCATGACATCGCAAAGTAATTGCCAGGTAAACCCACCAGATGGTTTTGGGGGAACAAGCAATAGACTTATAATTTCCATTAGCATAATATTGTTATTATAAAGATTTAGTGACCTCACCAATGCGGTGTCCTGTCTTCGTGGAAAGTTTATGAGCCAGAAATAAAATAATACTTATGGGGACCCATGAGGACATTTGAAAAAGTACTAGCGAGGTTAATGAGATCTCAGGTCTCTTCAGCTCCTAACAGAAATGTTCTTACTTCAGCTGAGCTCAGTGGTCTGGGATGGCACATGGCAGATGCAAAGCAGACTTAAGAGGGAGAAAGAAATGTTCATTTCCAGTGCCAGCTCTGCTGCTACACTTCAAATTAGGATCGAGGCTCTGATCTGGTTTCAGATTGCCTGAGTTTTGGTTCTGGTTCCATTCTTTACTCGCTGGAGGACCTTGGGCATGTTACTTAAGCTCTCTGTGCTCCAGTTTTTTCATCTGCAAAATGGATATAATAACAGTACCTCAATCAATGGTTGTCATGAAGGATGAGGTAGTTCTCACAAAAGTGCTTAGATTAGTGCCAGATGTAGTAAACACACAGTGAATATTAACAATTATTATTTCTATTTTTAGGATTATAGGATGTTAAGCAAGTCATCTGACTGTGCTAGACCTCAGTTTCCTTGACAGTCAAATGAGAGAGGTTGGCTTAACTCTGGAATTCTGTGATTTTATGAACTATAATCTTGATAAAGTTAAAAACCACTCTGTTTTGAAATATGAATGTGAGTTTTGCTCTTTGAGACCTATCATCAGACTTTGGAAATCAGATGTATTGTACAATGGGTATTAACTATTTGAGCAAGAGTTCAGAGGAAAGGTTATTGAGAAGAAGAGGCTTCTATGTAGGGGACAGAAGAGGTGGTGGGTCTCTTTGCCTGGTACTAACATGCTTGGGAGGTTGTTTGTTAGGTCTTGCTTGTCTGTGGGTCATAGAGAGGAGAAGAGGTGATTAGTTTTTAAAGGGGCTTAAAATTGATTGTTCAAATTGGTCATCTTTAGTCATGAGAGGCAAGAACACATCCTTCTCCTTCGACATGGAAGTAGCATCTTTCATTTTGATCTTTTGTCTGCAGAAAAGGGGAGGACCTCTTGGAAATACCGGGAAATAAATCAGGTGGTTGCTACTCCTGGGCTGGATAAATCTTTTGAGCCCTGCCAGTTGCCTGTGTCTTGTAGTGCAAGTAACATATGCCCCTTGTTTGCACAAGGATTATTTTAGTTTCTAGTTGTCTGACCATAATCAATCAAAGTAGTTGATTATGCTCTGGGGATGCAATTGAACAATCCATTAGGCATTGACTCCTCTGTCTTCTACCCACAGAGCAATTGTTCTTTTCTCCTTTAAGGAAGAGAAAGTGCCCTTTTGCCTCTCATGTCACTTCGATACACAAGTCCTCTGTCCTGTTATTTGTAGTTACCCTGGTGAAGAACACAAACGGTCTTGCCCTTTGCATTAGAGCAGCCATCTTGAGGAAGACTTTGAGCTTCAAATCTTTACACTGTTGGGATGGATGGAGCCAAACCCCCTTGCAAAAAAGTCTCTTGGTATGGAGTAAAAACACAATTGATATCCTTGTTCTCTGTCAAAATTGCCCTTCTCCTCTTGTCCAGTGACCTGACTCTGCAGGAACATGGCATGTCACAGCCAACACAGAAAGAACTTTCCTCCAAAACCCCAATTCCCAGGAAAGAAACCCATTTATATATGAGGTAAAAGTCTTTAAAGTTTCTTTTAAGCACACTGCCTGGTTTCTTTAAGGGCAATGTCGATCACTTCTTATTTTATTTATAGGCCATATGTAATTCATGTGGTTAACTTACATAACTTTAAACCAGCTAATTTGGTATAAATTGTATTTCTGTCTTTAGCTACAAGTGCAATACTCAAGAATCTCCTATTTTGAGTCACCATCAGCTTTTCAGGATTTGCAGTATTTGCAGTTAGTCCATGTGGTTCCACTCAGGTTAAACACTCAGCCCCATGAAATTCAAGCAGTTCATTTCCTATTCAAACAAGCTAAATACAAGAGACAAAATGAAGATAAATTCCTCAATGGACCAAGATAAGCTGGTTGGGTAAGGGGAAAGATAATTAGTCAGTCTTAAGCCAACTCTGACTCTTCCAGGTTTTATCTTTTCAGCTCTTGGTGATGGACCTCTGTCTCTGAAGTTTAGTGATATCTATCTTTCTCCCACACCTGGGGCATTTCAGTAACAAGGTGATGGTGGCTGTAAATGCCCACCTAATAGTCTTTTCATTGTGTGCACATCCCTGGCTACGATGGGAGGCAGGCCAAATGTGTGGAAAAATTGGCCTTAGGGAGAAGCAAGATGGGGGTTCTCCTTGTGAGAAAACACTAACAACATGAAAGTTTCTAACTGAAATGCTTGGTGGGAAGCAGACTTAAAACCAATGCCCTCCAATGTTTCACATGAGGGTATTGCTACATAGGTTTTGGAGGATGATAGTAAATCAGTTCTTCTTTTAAAATGTACAAAATATATAAATTTCAGTTTCATGGCTCCCTGCCTTTTTTATGCTGCACAATGAAATCTTCAAGTGGAAGGGGCCTCTTGATTGACTTGTAAGAATGGTCCAAATGATTGAAGAAATAGAAACTGCATCCACAGTGTGTAGTCTCCTCAAAGAATGACTCAAAACCAGGAGATTTTAAATGTTTTTTTTTTTCCAGAAGGACTGTTGATATGTGCAGGTGGACATGGTAAAAACATGGCTGAAATTTGAAATACTTAGGGCTAGATAATTGAGTATATTCCAGAATCTGAGGCCTAAGGCTTCCAGCTGCATCCTTCATATATTTTGCAAAATATAAATCTTGTGATGAGGCACAAAGTCCCATGTTTCCAGATGTGGGAAGGTAAGCAAGTTATATACATATATAATTACATTTCAGAACATTTGCATCCTTCATAGAACCTAAGAAGACATGCTTTCCATGAAGCTGGCATATAGCCTGATAATTAAAAACAACTGTTACAAGGAAAGGGAGGTATGATAAGGTAGAATTACAAGTCAAAACAAAGCAGATCAGAAGTAATAGTCAAAGGGATGTATATTGAGGATGAGAGTTTCCAGAACAATAGAAATCATCATTTTCCTTCTCATGAATAACTATCATGTTCTGGGAAAAATCAGTGCAAAGGGACCCACACTAGTTTCACCCTGTCAAATGTGAGAGGACTTTAAAGAATTCTTCAAGCACCCAGATATGGAAAAGATATAAAAGGACAACTTTAAAATTATAAAATTCAAGACTGTGTCAGTCATCTGATTGTTATGCTAAATGCCAGAAGATAATTGTGAGCAATGGATAGCTTATACAAGAAGAAAGTAAAATTATGAAAATAGCTCTATTATTACTTTACAATAATCAAATAACTTAAAATTAAGGTAAGTTAGCTGTAGTATGGCCATCTGAAATCTATTTTATGGCATGGGAGAAAGAAAAGCAGTGCTGAGATTTTTAAAAGCTTGTTGCAGCATAAAAGCCATTTATGTAAAAATTGAAAACATAAAATAATGCAATATATGGTTTTGAATTCATATACATGAGATAAAAATAGAAAAACATACATCAAATACATACTAATTTACAACAATACTTCCACCAGAGAAAGGGGGAAGAGGAGGAGAGGATTGAGGAGGGGGGTAAAAAGGACTTCACTTTTGACTGTAATGTTTTATTTTTAAAAATAGCTAAAGCATATATGACCCAATTGTGTTCATTTTGGGATGGCAGATAAACAAAATTTGTTACAAATTTTGTAATCGTTTGTAATTTTTTATATTTGTTCTTAATTTTAAAAAGAAAAACACTTAAAACAAAATTGAGATATCACTTACCACACTACAAGCTAATAGTATATGTGTGTGTGTGTAAACATGTATATGTGTGTACTATACACACACACACGAAGATGACATAACATTCAATATTAATGAGGGTTAGGTTAAGGAAGCTATGGTGTCCAACACTTTCAGAGGTCTATCTTGGCAGAGGAGATCTCGGAAGTCTTAATCCCTAGGACTTTAGGCCTTTATCTTAAGGAAATATTAAATGTTTAGCAGAAACAAAATTTTTCGTTGTATTTTAATTAATGCTTCTTTTGCCCATACAGCAGATATTAATTGAGCATCTACTATGTTCATGGAACTATTTCAACATGCAAAGTCAGTCACAGCTCTCAGAAAGTTAATGCCATGTTTATAACAAGGAAAAATTTGAATTAGAAACCAAGAAATTTCTGAACAATAATTGGTTGGCTTATTACGGTGTGACTCTATATATTGGAAAATAACTTTGCCATTTAAAATAATTTTACAAATATAAAAATTTAAAGATATTTATAATGACTTTGCTAGTGAATTCTATGAAATAGTTTATATTCTGGGACCATTCTGGTCAATTTAGCATATCTACTAATACATTTACTTGTATGTTTACTAAGTATGTGTAGAAAACATGCTATTGGTGGTTATTTGGTAGGATGTTGTGAAATTTCTGGGTTTTTTTTTACATCTATGTTTTCTAATTTCTTTGCTAATAAGCATAAATGTTATAATAATAAATACCTTTTCAAAATTAAATACAGAATTATTATAGCACATGATTTTTAAGCAGGAAAATACCTGTAATTAATAATAGCCATACTTCATCTTTAAATAATAAATTTAAACCTATGGAATCAATTTCCAGAAAAATGCTCAATTTAATATCTGCCATACAAATTGTATATTTAATCATTTTATCTTATTTGAGGGCAATAAATATAAAAGTTTTGAATTATACACATCCTTTGACCCAGCTATTACATCTTTAAGGATTTATCCAACAGATACACTTGCATGTGCATGTAAATGGTTTTCATTTCAGCACTGTTTCTTATCAAGTTAAGCATTGTTTTTATTGACATAAATTACATGAAATTAAACAGCAGTTTCTAAGTATATTTTTTTACTGCAAAAAATGTAACTTTATAATTTAACTTTCTTTCATAAAATGCTATATATTTAAGGTGTATGACATGATTTTATATAGCTCTATATATACATATATAGTGAAATAATTACTATGGTCAAGCTAATTAACATATAATCTCCCCATATTGTTACTATTTGTGTGTGTCTGTGTGTGTGTGTGTGTGTGTGTGTGTGTGTGTGTGTGATGAGAGTACCTGAAATTTACTATCTTAGCAAATCTTCAGGATTCAGTAATTATTAACTACAGTCATCATGCTGTACATGCGATTTATAGACTTAGGCATCCTACATAACTACAACTTTGTACCATTTGACCAACATCTCCCCATTTCCCCCACCTCCCTGCCACCCATCCTTGGTAACCACTGTTATACTCTCTGCTTCTATGTATTTGACTTTTTTAGATTCCACATATAAGTTTGATCATGCAGTTTTTTACTTTCTGTATGGCTTGTTTCACTTAGTATAATGACTTCCAGGTTCATCCATGTTGTGTTCTTCTATTTTTAACATTTCATTAGACATACATATATGCACACATATATACATACCATTATATACACATACATATATAATGTCTTTATCCATTCATCTGTCAATGGACACTTAGATTGTTTCCGTAATATCTTGGCCATTGTGATTAACATTTCAGCATTATTTGAAATAGCAAAAGCTAAAAATAATATAAATATCCATTGATTAAGTGATTAATTAAATACAATCCACATAATGGAATGTTTTGCGTCAATACAGTGAATGAGGCAGTTCCGTAACAACTGATATGGAAGTGAAAAAAAGCAAGATACAGAACAATATATTCATGATGATATAGTGTATTAACTTACTTGTCTTACATATGTATGCATGAAGGATTCATAAGAATCTGTTTTTGGTGAGAATGAGGTAAAGAGATTTTATACTTTATATTTTGTACCATATGGTATTGTTAAATTCAGTTTTTGTTTTCATGGTTTACAATGAAAATCTTTTAAAATATATTTGAAAAATAATCTGAAATAAAAAATACAATCAGTCTCTCTCTTTCCATGTATTGATGGCTTAAGACACATATACATTTCATTTTAAATTATAAATAGTACTTAAACTCCATTCAAAGCTATTTTGCAATTAACCACTTTCACTTTGTGTAATAAACACTCTGAGACAGCAATCGGACAACATTCATAAGGATATTTAATACCTTTTCCTCTGGAAATTTGAGAACAGGAACTATTTACACATTTGAATTCTAACCTGTGACATTTTTGTTCCCTTGGTTCATCTTTGAGATGAGTGCATGAACCTTTTGAAAAACTGATTTATTCAACAATTTGGGGTGAAATTCAACAGAAAATTCTGTTTACATCACTCCTCAGCGGCTTCTTGTGCACAGCTGAGTGTGCAAACTAGAAATCTTTGGGCCATATATAGCTTACATATGGCTCTACTTTTTGGCTCAGCACAGCACTTAACATAAAACTGAAAGAAATTGCAATTCATTGCAAATGAGCTAACATTTTAAAATTGGAAGTTTTCTCATAAAAATCTGTTGTTTTCTCTCATCCTGAAAAATTAAATCTTATAATACTGGACCTATATTCCCACGGGGAAGCAGTTGGCTGGAGGTGAAGAGCAGCTGTTTCCTTTAGCTTGGACATGCAGAAAACTCTCCTATTTTCCATAGTCTCCACGACTCCCTATTACTTAAACCCGGTCAGTATCATTCATTTGTGTTTTTTTCTTGGCCTTTATGTAGCCCAAGTTTACAGCCCATGGATTAAAAGAAGAATCTGGACACAAGGGGAAAGTAGCCCTGACAGGAGTTAAAAAAATACTTGTAAAACTTAGAAAATTAAAATAGTGTGGTACCGAAGCATGAATAGACAAATTACCCAATGGAAAAGAATAGTAAACATGGAACAGACCCAGGTACATATGGAAATTTAATGCCTTATTGCTACTTAGGAAAAATATATATGTATACTAACCCATATATACAAAAACATGTGTATCTATTTCTGTATCTACCCATCTGTATATGTTTATGTAAAACCATGAACTTATACTGATACCTCTGATTTCACACACCACCACAGTGTTCATTCTGGCAACTTTTAAAAAACCTAACAAAATAAAAAGTTGAAAACCACTCTTAAATTAATCAGCCTCTTGAAAGTTGGTTTTTTAAACTACGTTTAAAAAATTCAGGAAAGGAATTATTGATGGGAAATGATAGTAATATAAAATCAGAAAGAATACATTGCTGGTATTTTTTTAAAAATGGGTAAATTGAAATTATCTTTCAAATCACAAGGGAAAATAACTTAATTATTTAAATAAAAACAGGTGGAGGAAAGGTGAGCAAAAGAAAAGACTAGAACACTAAGAAGTTCTCAAGTTGAAACGGATAAAAAATAGGTGTAAATGTGACTGATATGAAGGATTTATTTTGAACAATAAAGTTCAGCTGGGCTGAAGAAATTGGTTTCTATATTTTCCAAAAAGCTGTCTTGTCATCTCTCTTATTGAAGTGGACATAAAGCTAAATAAAAATAAAGATCAGTGTTTGTTTGATAAAATTCCGAAACGGCGGCTGGATCCCAGAACCACATGATATTTTAAAGATGTCAGAGTTTGGCCTTCGTGCGTGGCAGTTGGCTGTGAATGTTCACCTTTTACTCTGGGGCTGTAATTAGATCACAAAGTTCATTTTTATTGTTTAAATTTCTTTCATTCCTCTGTTGCTGCTCAATTGTGTAAGTAAAGCAGGTTTTATCACACTTTGCAAGTTCATCACTTTTAATTCTATTCCTACCACGCTAGATTAAATTTAAGGGTCACTGAAGTCAGGAGCCACTGACCTTTGCCCTCTTAATGGTTCTCACCATTAATACTTGACCCTAAAAGCTATGTATACAATAAACTATATTTATAGGTGTGGAGGGAAGGGAAAAGCAGAAACAAAAGTGGGTCGAATGATTATTTATTTTGCCATGCTCTTCAGAGATTAGGAATGTTCACACAGTCTATACTTCAGCTGGTGAACTTGGACTGGCTGCCTTTTATGGTGTCTGAATAGAAAGTTGGGATGAATGCATATGGGGGTAACACTCAAAATGACACCCTTGCTTATCTCAATCACTCTGGGATTGCTGACCCTTTACCTTCATTAGGTACTAACTTGAGATCTCTCTTTCTGGTTTTCTTTGCATATGACAGAAGGAAAATAAAAGACATATATTTAAGATGATCCTTCTCAGAAAGAAAAAATATTCAAACAGTTTATTTTGGAAGATTAGAATTGTGAAAACTCTGAGAAAATTAGGAATTTTGTGAAATGTCTGTCATTATTCCATCTGATGGAAGAGAACGCAAAGAAAAAGCCTTTATGATGGAAATCTCCAGCATTCTGTTCCCATTAACTTTGGATATTTTTCTCCATTCAGAAACGTTTAGAGTTGGTTTTCTTTTCCTTAAAATTTGGAGAAATTGAATGATTTTTTTTTTTGCTTCTTTTGCTTTCTTTCCTTTACTTTTTAACATATCTAGTTTCCAGGACATTTTGTTATTTGCATGATCAATTAAAAGCTGTTCTTTTTTTTTTTGGCGAGCATAGCATCTGGGCTGAGCAAGGGAATTCCTGAAAACAGAACTTTCAGGGCATCCATGCTGCCTTTCAGTTCTCAGATTTACAGAAAACTTGGCTTTCAATGGCCCATGTGTGTGTGCGCATGTGTGTGCACATAAATACACATAAAATAGTGCAGTATTAAGAGTTACTTAAAAATACACATACAAATATTATGAAAGAGGACAAAGTTCACTATTAATTTACGAACAGGAGCATTCTACTACCCAACCATTAAATCTTTTGGGGGAGTGACCATTCAAAATCTTTTCTTAAGCTTGGGATAATTATTTTGGCAACATAACAAGCTATCCGATAGGAATGTATGGTGATTAAGGCAAAGAATTTTCCTTGGTCACAGATTGACGGAGAGTCCTGGGCTTATAAAATACTCTATTTCCTCCATTAATTGGGCCCGTGTGGAGTTGTAACCAAGTAGCTGAAACAAATAAAACATAAGGAATATTGTTTCCTTTTAAAGTATTTCACTTAATTTGTGGAAGAGGTTTGAGCTCCTTAAACATGCACAATGCCCCCGCTCCACGCCCCGAGTTCCTTTGCCCGGTGCCCAGCCCCTTCCTCCTCTGAAACATTCTTGCAATGCCCACAGCAATGCTATCCCCTCTTCCCAGTGAGGGAGGCTCCTCTAGCTACCCTCTAATTTGGAGCTGTAGGTAGAAAGGAAAGCAGAGAATGCAAATCTAGTCTGAGGCCCTGTACACCTCTCCTCTTTTACCTGGAAGTAAAGTTGATTCCTTCTTATTGTGGTCTCTGTGATCACTGTCACCTTTACATGCCTCTGAATACTTCGGTGAGAATTCCTCATGCTTTGATGAGGATTCTTTGCATGAAAGAAAGGTTTTATGAGAGGGTATATGTTCCCTGCACACTAAAGCAGGCAATCAATGGATTAGTACAGAAAAGCTGCAGAGCAAGCAGAAGGAGGAAAAACGGCAAAAGAGAGTGAGTGTGTGGGCACGTGTGTGAGTGGAAGGTTTGGACATTGCCTTGTGCTGGTTTATTGTCTCTGTCCATTCGCCAGGGTATTGAAGTCTGCTCTGAAGCAAATCCCCTTAAATCACATACACAGGGAGCAAAGTTTTCTACCCACTTCCTTTTTTTTTCTTTCCCATTTTGTGAAAGAAGCCACAGAAAAGGATATTTACTGTTCTCCTTATTGTGGACACAAAAAATATGCTAGGAGGTGAAACAGGTCACAGATCAGTTTTAGTACATTATTTTCTCCCATCATTATCTATATTGTACGGCCACATTGAGTCAAAAGACATGCAATTATTTAGGGCCTTTGGGCAGTGTTACAAAGCAAGCTAAAAACCTTGACCAGTGGAATTACCTCTGGGTCTTATAAATTCTGGTTGGAAATTATTTAAGACTATTTCTTAAGTAACACTGCATATTTTCAGCTCCTCCAAATATCAACATAGTGATGGATTCACTCATCTTTTCCTTTCATTACATGCTGGGTGTGTGAGATCATTTCCCATCTATTCTTCTCTTCTAGGGAATCAACATATCAAGGATTTGCCTCCAAACACCTTCTGTAAGAGTCAGGGTTTTGAGTTTAATAAGTCAGGCTTTTCCTGTTAAGTTGAGTCAAACTTTATTTCTGTCACCATAGAGTCCTTTGGGTTTAGCTCTTCAAATTTAAGGATGCATGGAAAATAAGGCTATTTACTTTCAATGTGATTCGTTTCTAAGTTTTTCTCAATATCTCTCTCTCCTTCTCTCTCTCTCTCCAGTGTGCTGTGAAGGAAGAACCTAGTTATAACTGTGTTATGCCCAGTGCATACTGAATGCATCTATTTTTAGGGTATAATATTTCCTTTTCATGGTAACATTATAATCTTAATGTACAGAGAACAAGCAAGGAGACTGTATGAGGTAGATCAAGACTTCTTTATTCAGTAAAGAGCTGAACTTCTCACCTAGAAATATGGTGGCCATTTATATGGCCAGAATTTTTAAAAATAATAAGCTTATGAATTAGAGGATATAATTTTGATTATTTAAAAGAAATCTTTGAACAAATATTCACCATTAATTCTTTATTTTTATTGTGATACAATATAAAATTGGTAAAATAAAATTTACCATTTTAAGCATTTTTAAGTATACGATCAGTGGTATTAAAGTACATTCACAATGCTGTGCAACTATCACTGTTATCCATTTCCAGAACTTTTTCATCATTTCTAAAAAGAAACTTTGTACCCATTAAATGGTAACCCCTTACATCCCCATGCCCTTGGAAATAGGCAACCACCCTTCTACTTTTTCCCTCTGAATTTGCCCATTCTAGGTACCTCGTATAAGTGGAATTTACAGTACAGTAAGTCCCCTACATATGAATGAGTTCCATTCCTAGAGAGTGTTTGAAGTCCAACAAAGTTAGCCTAGGTACCCAACTAACACAACAGGCTATATGGTACTGTACTGTAATAGGTTTATAATACTTTTCACAGAAATAGTACATAAAAAACAAACACAAAAAAATAAAGAAAACATTTTTTATCTTACAGTACAGTACCTTGAAATGTACAGTAGTACAGTACAACAGCTGGCATACAGGGGCTGGCACCGAGTGAACAGGCAAGAAGAGTTACTGACTGGAGGAGGGAGAGGAGGTGGCAGATGGTAGAGCTGAAGGATCATTAGCAATAGGAAATGGAGGGCAAGCTGCAGTTTCACTCATGCCTGACATTGATGGAACGCACGTTCGCATCTTTGAAGGTTTGCAACTTGAAGGTTCGTATGTAGGGGACTTACTGTATTTATTTTCTGACTTATTTCACATATAATATTTTCACAGTTCATCCATGTTGTATCATGTATCAGAACTTCTTTTCTTTTATGGCTAAATAATATTCCATTGTATGCATATACCTCACTGTGTGCATATACATCCATTCTGTTGATGGATATTTGGGTTGTTTTACCTTTCGGTTATTGTAAATAATTCTGATATGAACATTGGTATACAAGTACTTGAGTCCCTACTTTCACTTCTTTTGGGCATACAGTATACCCAAAAGTGGAAATGATGTATCATATGATATTTCTATGTTTAATTTTTTTGAGAAAACACCAAACTGTTTTACACAGCAACTGTACCATTTTTACATTCCCACCAGCAGTGCACAAGTGTTCATCTTTGTCACTACTTATTGTTTTCTGTTTTTGTTTTTATAGTAGCTATCCTAATGGGTATGAAATGGTGTCTCATCAAGATTTTGATTTTGATTTCTCTAATCACTAGAGATGTCGAGCATCTTTTCATGTGTTTATTGACCATTTGTATATCATCTTTGGAAAAAGGTCTGTTCAGGTCCTTTGCCCATTTTTGAATTGGGTTGTTTGTTTCTTTATTTTTTGAGTTGTAGGTGTTCTTTATGTATTCTGACCTTTGATTCTTCCTAGTCATAAGTTTCCTTGCTACGTCTAAATGCATTTTTTAAAGAAGTTATTTTACTATGTCTTTAGGTTATTTTATATATGTGTATTTATAGGTAAATTTTGTATATATATGCACATATATGTATCTATACATAAAATACACAAATATACACACATACATATAAATTCAAAAGATTTAGTGAGTTTCAAGATTAAATAATTGCAAATTTAACCAAAAACATCATTTAGACATTTAATTATTTAAATTTCATTTATACTTGTTTATTTCATGAATTTCAGAAAATTTAATTTTTCATTTCATTTTACCATCCTCAATTAGGGTACATAAAGCAAAAATACATAAACAAGAAGCAAATTTCTCCTTTCTTGGGTTAACTCTTGGCCATTTCCAATATGTTCCAAAGTGAAAAAGTGCAGTAATTTGTATTAACCTTAATCCAGATGGAACTCAGTAGTTAGTCTCTTGGTCTCTGGAAGCAGCCTGCTTGTGTTGGAATGACCCTGCCATTTACTATGTTTGATTTTGGCTTGTTTAACCTCTCTAAACCTCACTTTCCTCATCGGAAGTAGGAATAATAATAGGCTGTTGTTGGGATCAAAAAGTGATCTGCACAGTTCTTAGTCCTTAAAAAGAGCCCAGTTGGTGTTGGAGAGTGCTTTGATTCTCAAAAAGAGTTCACAACCCCCAGAGATGATTTCCTAGACTTGAAGATGGAAGGCATAGCTTGGATTTTACTGGGTTATTGCTAGTTGATCATCAGAACCCCCTAGAGGTCAAGAAGTGGGTAAGCAATTTCCATGGTTTGAGACCCCTATACATTTGAAAATGAAGCAATGCCAATTCAGGGTCACAGAAATTATGGGATGTTTAAATGTTTTTGTTTAAGAAATTAACACAACACACATACACATGGGCACACACAAACACAATGGCTATACATGACTTCACTTGATGATAATTTCAAAAGTCTAAATTTATAGGCATTAATAAATGGGAGTCATAGGACAAGGGCCCTCCTTGAAAGCTCCTTTTGCCTGCTACCACCATCCCCTGATGTTCCCTGGTAAACATATAAAAATAAAAGATCTTGAGAGTTTAAAGCCCAAAGAAATATGACTATTACTTAGGTTAGTGGATTCTACACTCTGATATTCATCTGTTTTCATCAATTTGAAAACAGATGAAAGTGGAACTTCCATGGTTGAGGTAGGAGGGGGGCCTTGAGACTGCCTTGCCCACCAGCCTCTCTCTCGGAGGCTTTGGAGACCCAAGAATAATGCATGGCTTCATAGAACAAGCTTGGAAAACATTTCTTTAGTCTGATTTTATTTTATAGATGTCCTCCTCTGTCCCACATGGTAAAAACTGGGTATTGAGAAGGAGTGGTGCAAAAAGGGAGAAACTGTGAATTAATGACAATATACAATGTGTGGCCCTAGAGAATAAACTGAAATTAAATTGAAACACTAAGCACAGAGAGTGACCAGTTCTAGTGCTTTATGTAAATTAATTGTAAAACACATCTAAAGTCAAACATGTCTGAAAGAATGAACATGTGCCCACCAACATGGACAGGTCTGTAGTACACAATTATTTTAAATAGTTTTAAGTTGTTCTTTTCCATTTCTTTCTCCTTCTCTTTCTCCTCCTCCTTCCCCTCTCTTCTTTTCCTTTCTTCTTCTTTTTCTCCTCTTTCTTTAAATATTCTTTTACAAACTATCCAGGTCAGATTTTATTACCTTTAGCTAAAGGTGGTTGTAAGAATACAGAGCAAAGAGAAAATACACTTATCTTCATGCTCTGTAACAGCATATGACAACATCATAAGAAATCTACAGATGGAGTTATCATAGCTGTGAAAAACTTCACAGACTACATTTTCCTTAGGCATTTATTCATTTTTGTATGATGAATGGGTGTGAGAAGTCATCCTTAGAGAACATAATGGTCTCTGATGATGTATTTATGACACGGAAAGATGTCATGTGATGAAGTGTTTACAACATGTAATGAGGTTGTGTAACAATCTCTTTACAGCCTGCAATTACATTGACTAATTCCTTATAAAAATACTCAACAAAATGCTTTCCCCATGCATGCACTTGATATCACAGCAGTTTACTAACCCATGCCTCTAAGCTGCAAAATCAAGAAGCTTGGATGACTCAATACTGTTTCCTCTCCAAGGCATATATAAAAGATCCTGGGTGTTGAGTTAGAACACTGCACGAATCGCCTCTTATTGGAGGTGACTGAGGTGACTGAGGTAACTAATATAATGCATATGTGTCAAATATTCTTATGGGTTGGAGAACTTGAGAGGCAGATTTACACCTAAAATAAGCATTCTTAATATGTATACACTTTTGTTGTAATGAAGGAAGAAGTATGCACACCCGTGCTCTCACATCCAGGGCAATGTTAGTACCTGCTCTTCCACTTCAGTCCTTTAATTATCTAGAATGACCCCTCCTCTTATTTCAATAATTAATGAGGACTATGACTCAAATGAGGTCCCCCAGTGTTGAATATGGGACAGAACGCACCTGTGAATAATCTGTATTATATGGGACTACAAAGATTAATTCAGCTTCTGGGAGCAGGAGCTGTTAACGGGCTGGGGGTTGGGGTGTTGACTCTGAAGTGAGACCCTGAACCTCTTGCCAGGAAATGAGCTCCTAGATGTGAGTGAGAAAATGCTGTATCGATCCCGCAGATATGTGAGACTATGAGGGAAAATGAGGAAATAGGATCAGGAAGAGATAAAGAGAAATGTGATGTAGAAATATCAACTACTGAATTTTCATCAGAGTGTGAATGAGCAGTTGAAAGGGGTTCTGATCTGAGGAAACTGAATGGTTCTTAGACTAACAGAAGTATTAGTTTAAGTACATTAAGCAGAAAGAAAGACAAAGCAGGGTTGAAATAGTTTATAAATATTTTTAAGTGTGTTGTGGAGACTAAGAGTGAGTAAAAACTATTCAAAATTTGTTGAAATTTCATCATGTCAAAAAAGGGCTTTCTTCTTTCAGATAGTGAATTCTAACAGTATTTTAACATCACGAGAATATGGCTGATCCCTTGTAAGAAGACTAAATAATGTAACATTGACAGGAAGTGAATACAACCAGGTGATATCATCATTTCTTCTATTTACATAAATCTTTATGATTTCTAAAACACTTTACATAACTCAATCAAACTTCAGAACAGTACAGCACATGGGCTGGAGGAAACGTGTTTGATTTTATTTTCCAAAGTTAGAATGTAAGGCTCTGATAAGTTAAATAATCACTTCAAGGTCTTAGAATGAATTAACGAGGAGGTCATGGACTCTCTTTCCTCATCCAAAACAATTCCTGAGAAAAAAAAAATCATCATTTCCTCATGGCTGGTGAGGCCTACGGCCAACCTAACATACAAAGTGGAGGCACACATGGAGATGCTGCGACACAGAGCGTTAGGGCTTTGTTGTTCTCATCTTGCTCTACAGCCAAAATAGTTAATATGGAAGCAAAACCACAGAAATGAAAGAGAAGACCTGCCACCAAAACAGTATTGAAGCTGAATGCCAGGGTTAAGAGCCTGCCAGCTATGCTTGTCCTTTTAGGTGGTTTCATGGAACAGAAACTTCTTATTAGCCTCATCACTTGACACAAGGTTTAAGTCTTCGCCAGGAAAGAATTTATTTCAACAATGCCAGAGATGTAATTGCTTATTTAAAGAGTGATTACCCTACTCCTCTGTGTCCTCCTGGTTTCCTCTGGTCTCAAACCTCCAAAAAACTTTAAAAAGAACTCTGCATAAAGGAGAGCAACTGGATTTGAAAGATAAATTGGATTTGAAGACTAACAAGTTTCTGTCAGGGCAATTTAGTTGAAATTCTCTGGCTATTAGTTTGTCTGTTTCTGCCATGAAGGTTTTATTAAGTCATTTTACTTTGGTTAGTTCCAAGAAATGAGCAAAAGATTCACACAGAAGGAACCATAGAGGGACCACTGGTGGTTCCCTGACCAAGTTGCCATCATGTATTTTAGTCTGGGTTATATGCTTCATAATAAATGAGTGGGTGGGTCTTGTTGGCACCTTATGGGAGGTGGGACAGTGTCTTAGATGGGGAAGGAAGGGATACCAGTGCTCTAGGCTTAGATTTGCTTCCTGATACTCCAGGTTACAGTAATAGAATCAGCCTTTGGTTTGCTGAGAGGGAGCAGGAATTTTTTAATTAGTTTCTTTTCTTCTGTTGCCAAGCAATGAGGAGCATTGAGATCTGCTGCAGTGACCAATTATCCAATATGGTGGTAGAGAAGACTTCATGAGAAGAAAAATAAAATTCAAAGAGCACTGATGGTATCTGTGGTTAGCAAGGCAATGGAGGGAAAAGATTCACTAATTCACTGACAAACTCACATTCTAGAAAATAATATTTTTCTAGCAAAAACTCAAGTAGGCTCTTCCTGATTTTAAATGTCATCTCAAACTTGTTTTATTTTCCATTTGAATCTCAAAGGAAATTAATAGAACTTCTCTTTTCCATTTATGTTATAAGGAATTAAAAACAACATATTTGACATTGACTTTTGACTGTCACCCTCACCTTAAACTTCAAAAGGATATTCAATTTCCTCTTCAAAGCCAACATCCAATTCTGACAACTGCAGGATGTTTCACTATCACTGCACCATATCCAGTAAATGTTGTGGAATTTTGAGTTATGAAAACAATAGTTTTCTATGGTTACATTCGTAGCACCCTTAAAAGGAATAAATGTGGCAAAACTTTGAACCTGTATGAATTATGAGAGTCTCAAATATGGCCCTGCCTTAAGAATGTCAAAATAGAAAGTAGAAGAAAAAAAGATGACTCAAATTAATAGAAATTACTGTTAAAAAACAATATTTAAGATTGGATTTTAATTTCCCCAAAACATTTATTAAGAATCTTTTTGCATATCAGATGATAGATGCCAATTAAAAACAATCAAAAAGCAACATTTGAGAACTGCAGTCTATACTGCCAATACACAGGGAAATATGATTACATCATTTATTTTTCCCTTAACTGGAATGATATAAACCAAGATCTGCTTCTTTATCTCTGTGGCGCCTCCAAGGTCAAACTGAGTATTGAGTGACTTCTATAATGTACTTGCAGAATCCAGTATTTTCATGACAGACATAAGAAGAATCTGTTTTGTCTTGACTTTGCAGAGTGAAGTGTGTCTCCGGGGGCTGAGTTGCTGTTGGGTCATTTAAAATTATCCTCCATTGTCAGGGCCTTGCTGTTGGGCTCACAATACTTTCCAATTCCAGCAAATAAAATTCTTATACTGCTTTACCACAGTGTAAAACATGCAGAATGCTTTTCTCATTATCTTATTTTACACTTATGTTTGTTATTATTTCCTTGTTATGGAAGAGTAACTGAGGTTCAAAAAAACTAAGTAACTTCTTTAAAAATTCACAATTAACACATGGTATACCGAGGAGTGGAGTTCATTTATGCTTTTGGACTTCCTACACACCTCTTTGCATGCACATAATACAAGTGTACCCTATACTTTATTTCTATGTCAGCTTGCTCTCATTAATTTTTTATTATTCACCTTATTAAGAAATGCCTCTTTGAGAAACAGATAAAAGCAACATTGTTGTGGTAGAACATTTGACGGGCTGAAGAAGTAATGTTAAAGTTATCTTAACTGAATCGTGAATCAATGACCTGTAACATACAGATATTTTCCTTGGAAGAGGTTTCAGAATTTAAAAACTTACTTTTGATCATTCACATCAAGGTAAGTAGAATAGTTGGGAGGGTTTTCTTCTTTCGTTTGTTTGCCATAAAGGCAATAAGATTGTATTCCATCATGTTTTTCTGTTTTATTCCAGAAAAAAAAAAAAGATTAGAGGAAAAAAGAAAATGGTTTGTGTTTCAAAGATGAATAAGAACTTGGATTTAAGAGCAGATTAAACCTCCAACACTGGTGAAGGAAAGAGGTCTCCTCACTTCTGGTGGACGTTGTTTGTCAGCCTTATTTTCCAACCTCAGGGCATGGCCTCTCGATGTGACCTGCTGAAGATGGGGGCAGTGGGGGAGAGATAGGCCAGAGGGCAGAGAAATCACACACCCAGGACGTGAAGTGAAATGAAGCTTTCTAAGTCCAAGGGTCTGCCTTTTTTACAGGTCACTGAGCACAGGGCAGTTGCCACAAGGAAAATAAAATTTGCATCAGGCACAACATAAGTATTTTTAATTGAAAAAAAAAAAAGTAGAAGAAAAAAAAGAGTCTAGAATCCAGAGTTCTAAGTAGCATCAAGAGTGTAATTTTTTTCAGTTTAACATTTTCATGCATTTTATTTTAAGCTGAATGCTTGTTTGAGTGAGTATTAAAAGTGTTACCATAGTTAGTGTCTATCAGTCAACAAAAAATAGGTAAAAAGTCATCAAGATTTTTGTGAGACATTTAAGGCAAACTCAGTTTGGAATGACTTCCTGACTTTTTTTATTACTTTTGAAGAAGTAGACTCTAATCAGACAGGTATTGCCCTAATAGAAAGAAACATGTACCCCTGGAGTATGAAAGCATAATTTTTTTTTTTTTTTTGCCCAGGCTTTATTGCAATAATTAGATTTACCATAATCAATAAAATGTGTGAGCCAAGTTTATTGAAGTGTCAATTTCCCATTGCATAATTTCCCTCAGGAACTTTAATTTTTAATTCAAAAAGAAAAATGGAAGATTTACCATACAGACACCAATGAATGTGTGAGGTTAAGGAGAGCACAAGACTCCTTACAGAAATCAAAGTGGGGCTTAGAACAATTCCCTTACCACTCCTTCCCACATCCCTTGGCTGACCATTAATTTTATAGAAGTATGAGATCTTGAAATGGTCAGGATATAGAGATCTTCGCCTAGTTTGCAGAGAGGTATATTGGACAGTAAGATTTGATGACTTTTACTCCATCATCTCCACCAGTCAAGAGCACTCAGGGGTGGAGAATATTATGGTTGGCTTACAAAGGTTGAACAATAAAAGGAAGTGAGTCCATGAGTTTGACTTTGGGCAGTTTACAACCATACATACCCCAGTATTTGGAATGGAATGTGAGTCCTCATGGACTTAAAAAACGAGGCTGGAAGCCCTATTAATGAAGATGAAGACATTTATTGGCAGCATGCAGATTTTTTTTTGTAATGCTTATATGATGCATGGGTTAAACTGATTACAAAAATACCCTTGATTCTCCACCCTTCCTTACATCCAGGCATTTCACAACATGAATTTGTAGCTCCTCACATCAAGAGAGGAGTCTATTTTCCCAACCCTTGAGTCTGGATTGATTGACTTTGTGACTTGTTTTGAACAAAAGAATGCAGTGGAAGTGAGGGTGTGCCAGTTCCAAGGCTAGGCTTCAAAAGACCTTGTGAACTTTCACAAAATGAAGGATTACAATGCAGTATTCACTGGGCTTAAGGGCCAGAGAGAAACATAAAGATGTCAAAATAGGGCCATGATGACATTTCTTTGGGGCTTGTGGCGTCCTGTCTTAAAGAACCACATGCAGTTGTCCCCACATGCTCGCTTCCTGTTCTGACGGCACTGAGTTGATATATCCTTAGAGCTAGAAGAGATCGTAAAGGTGATCTGATCTGATCCAACACCCTCATTTTACAGATGAGGAAATAGATGGAGAGCATTTATAAAGTTTTCTTAAGTTCACGTGGAAAGTGTTGTTTTATCTTGGCTGTGTTCGTGCAGGTGCACGTTGCACGTGTGCTTGTGGATGAGTGATAGGAAATATGAGATGCTGCTGATTAAAACAAATAAAAGCAGAACCCTAATCCTCCGAGAGCTGCTGATCTATCCTATCCTGGATTTTGTTGAACTTCAGGTGGTACTTTATCTAGAAATGCCAAGTGTTAGATCTTGAGTCTAATTTACCTCTTTGGTAAAAATGGAAATGGAGAGTTATTCCCAAGGGTATCCTAGGTGCCAGTGCCATAGCCCCATCATGCTACCAAGAAGGAGCAACCAGCCTATAGGTTGACCATTCACAGAAGATACCAGAGTCCAGCGGCTCCAAATGCCATCTGCTTCTACTGTGATAAATTATTTTTTGTTTCTAATACTGTTTCCCATTTCCTCTTCCATGGAGAACAGGATCAGCTGCTTGCTGATCACTATGGGGAAAGCCGTTTAGGTCATAAAACCTTTTCATTTTCCTTTAAATATTCCCTTCTCCAAGCTAAAAAGGACAAGCTGGACATGTTATTTTCTTTCTCTTTAGAGTCACATCCTTGGTAGCACCTCTCTAACGTTGATCTGTGTGGGAATCAGCAAGAATTAAATAAGAATCTGACTTACACCAAGTACACTCAGAGGAATGTTGCATGATTCCCATGTGCGTATTCTAATATGCTATTTCTTTTTAAAATGCAGAAACATGGCTGACATATGTTTCACTTATGGAAATACCTTTTAGTTTGCAACTGAAAGATAAGTTCATGAATTTAAGACACCATTGAGGTTTGCGTCTACAAATAAATTTTTTCTCTGTTCACCACTGTACATCTTATATATTGTTAAAATTAAAATTTATGAGCTTTTGATCCTTACCATTAATTCAGGCTCAATTTAAAAGTCATCTTAAATTTAATTCTTTGTGTAGATATTATAACCACAGCAGAGAATTATAAACAAAGCAATTACCACTGTAATACATAAGTTGATTTTTTTTTTCACATCCTGGGCAAAGGCATGCATAATTTTTTGCCTAGCTGTAATCATGCTGCCGTTTAAAAATGTAACAGAGGGACAGGTGTTTTCTCATGATGGTGGTTGGGAAATAGGGATCTCCAGCTAGTTTCATTGAGTGCCCAGTATCCTCAAATGAAGGCAAAGTGAAACTTTTCCTTCCACATTCCCTCTCTCACTCTAGAAGCTCAAGGCTCTAGTATTCAGGTACAGGCCAGGTGGCATGCTGGCCTCTGTCAAAGGGAAATTCTCATTTGGCATCCATGAAAAGTTCAGCAGGGCTAGGTGCTGATGAGATGCACCACTGAGAAATCCACTGCAGCACAGACTGTGGGTCTGCGGACACTGATTCAGCTCTCCCATAGATCCTGGGATCTTGAACAATGTGTTTTCATCCATGTTTTGTTTTTCGACTATATGAAACATTTCTTAAAAATATGTACAAGTGAGAGGCGGAATCAGAATGTAAATTAGTAAGAGCTGAGAAAGCAAAAAAAGAAAAAGAAAAGAAATCAGTGGAAAATCAATGGAATGTATATAACATCCAGGAATGACACTAATTTAATAAAATGTAACAACTTTTTCCCATATGCAAAGCAATTGATCAAGAAAATAACAATTCTTGATACATATCCAAAACAAATTATCTCAAGAGCCCCCCCAAAAAATTGAAATGCCCAATTTCAGGAACAACATCATTTCTTATAGACCCTTGTTGCCCAAAGTGTGTTTCTTGTACCAACAGCACTGACCTCACCTCAGAGCTTGTTAAAAATGCAGAATCACATTTTTTAAAGTGTGAGATGCCCTGGACCAGAACATCCCTAAATTAGATACACTTCTTCCTGAGACTTGATTCTCTCAGCAACTTTTGGAGGAATATGCTGATGGAACCTTGATGAAAACCACCTTATGAATTTTGTTGGTGTGGCTTCCCCCATGGGTCAAAGGTGAACCATTTCTGTGAATGGTCTGCCAGTCCTTCAGACAATCTCCACAAAGACAGCTTCTCACAGGCAAGATTTCATATATTGAACAACAGTGATTTTCCACCTGCATTTTCTGTTAAGGGCCTGGATTGTACTTGCACTTTTGGGGTCTTAATCATAATGGAGAGCCTAACGAGGACATGAGTGTATAAAGAAGGACTTTCCAACTCCAGCACAGAGGAAGGAAGGGCCAAGATTCTTCTTAGAGAAGTGTTTCCCAAAATCTGGATGGGGAACCATGGATGGTTCATAAAATTAATATAGTGGGTCATAACCAACATGCAAAAATAAAACAGAATAAGAACAGAAATAAATGGAGTGGAATAGATAATATAATACTTGTAATAAAGGGAAGTCTTGTTTTGTTAAACTTATGTTTCAATTATACATATACATGTATGTGTGTACCAAGTGTCAAAGTAAAATGCAAGGGTTTTGTTTTGTTTTGTTTTGTTTTTATTTTTTTGCATTGGCTACCAGTCAAAAGTTTGAAAATCATTGCTTTAGAATACACCTTAGAATACACTCTTAAGGAAAAACACACAAGGGAGGTTCACTCCCTGTGAAATGTCAAGAGGAAAAATGTCTTAATTTCCAGTAGTCCTAGGCTATATTTTATATCAAAATTTGAGATGAAAATTCATAATATTATGTGTTATGATTTCTACACAAAAACCAATATTCACAATTTATACAAGGATCGTAAAAGGAAATCCACCATTAGCACGTTTCCTCTGGCACGTGGGTGCCTGGTTTAGTTTTTGGAAATATGAGATTTTGAGTATGAAATAGAATTTTGGAAATGTTGCCCTTGATTCCTGAACTGCAATAGCCATCCATTATTTGGACATTCTTCTGACAAAAGTGTCATGTCCAATTTATAGGAAGAAAGTCAGATTTAAGACTTCCCCCATAAAACCTCTTGGGCATGAAATCTCTTCTACAAATCAACATTTTATTAATTGAGTGTAAACGGATTGGAAACATACTTATTGAGTTTACCATCTGATTCACATGGGCTTGCCACATTTGGCAAAAGCCAAAATTTGAAGAGAACAGGGCAGAGAATTCCCTTTAACCATACTGAGGTTCCTTCTCATAAAAATAAAGTGGAATAACTTAAGCCTACAGCTTTGAATTCTTATATCGAAATGTCCTAAGATATGCAAATTGTTCAGATTTTCATTCTGTTCACTTTAAAAGAGCAGTTTTACAGAAATACTTATGGGCCAAGAGCCCATGAGGTATTATGTTTATAACTAGGAGCTTGTGCATAAAAAGTTGTTTTCAAAAATAAAGTAATAATGTATTAGGTATTATCAGAATCAATCATTATGCTCTAACTTACCTGAGCATAACTTAAGCTTCATTGGCTGTTCCCTAAGCTATAATATTTGTAGTAGTTATTTTCTTTCCTTTTCTCAAAAACTCATTGGTTTTGTTTTGGTGAACATTCTATATTAATATACATGAATGTATTTTACATATGTCCTTACACATATCTAAAATCATTCCTAAAATAATTCATATATATTTTCAATTGGTCAAAATTAGTAGAGATATTTTATAGATTTGATGTTTTTAACAGTCAATAACTTTAGAACAGTTTCCAGAGGTTAGATAATATAGTCAAGTCTTTTTTTTTGCATTATATGTAGCAAGGTGACATCAGAACAATTTGTATGGAATATACACACAAGTGATATTAAAACAGTTTCAGTCATTATTGATCAGTTAAACTAAATGCTGCAGAAGGAACTTTCCTGATGGCTCATGGGAGGGGACACTTTGGCTGAACTATGAGTGGTGCAAAAACACAACCAGTTAAAAAGAGGAACATTAAAACAATCTGATTTGGGGTTTACATGATACAGAAATTCCAAGAGAACCAAAGAGTAATTGAACACCTAAAACAGAGAAGGCTGTCTGATTATCTGGTCACTGTGTAAAATTATTTAAGCTACTTAACAGTAGCTTTTTTGGGGATGGATCTAGAGATTATCATACTAAGTGAAGTAAGCCAGACAGAGAAAGACAAATATCATATGATATCGCTTATATGTGGAATCTTAAAAAAAAAAAAAAGAACTTATAGTCAAAACAAAAATAGACCCACAGACATAGAAAACAAACTTACAGTTACCAACGGGGAAAGGGGGGGAGGGAGGGATAAATTAGGAGTTTGGGATTAACATATACACACTACTATATATAAAATAGATAACCAACATGGACCCATTGTACAGTGCAGAGAACTATACTCAATATTTTGTAATAACCTATAAGGGAAAAGAATCTGAAAAAAAGATATATACGTATGTAAAACTGAATCACTTTGCTGTACACCTGAAACTAACACAACATTGTAAATCAACTATAATTCAATTTTAAAAAACACATGCATCAGAACTTTAGCATCTAGGCAAAGAACACACAAACACTTCTGTCCTTTGGCAGGACAAAAAAAGTTATGGTACTACAAAACTTCGTGAAGTCAGAAGCCTAACATAGTCAGCTGTAATCCCTTCTAGTAGATTTGCAAATAAATTATGTTTACTATATTAGAAGAAAAATTACCTTTCTGGTTAGGAGTGAAGGGAGTGTTATGCAATAAGGATGAAGAGTTGACTCAAGATGAATGCCAGTTGTTTTTATAGTGTAGGGTGTGTGTGTGTGTGTGTCAAAGGACCACATGATCTTCTGGGTTTCCCCTAAAGAGAAGTTTTATTTAGTTAAGTGTCTGAGTTAAATTGGGATGCCTATACTTCATGGACCAATAAGATATAATTGTGCCTGGGCCACAATGGATAACTTTCAGGTTTAAGTCTCCTTTGAGTGTTTGGATGCATTGGTGATTATAATTTCCGCTCACAGCTGAAAGGTTGAAAGTTCCGATGAACAATTCATTCATTGTCTTGTTCACATCTGGGTTAATGTTTCCTTCTTGGAAAACTCTGTACCATTCTGTTCTTTGCTTCTTGCCACAAGATAGCCATGCCAATTTCCCTCTGTTTACTTGGAAGCTCTTGAGGCTGATGTACTGATGCTAGCCACAAATTAATGGAATTCTTTCCAGCTGCAATGCTTTCAGATAGTCAAACAATAAGCCAAAAGCACTGAACTGTTTTGGCTGTTTCTCTCTGAACTATGTGCCATTCTCAGAGATGATGTAAACACAATTACTAGTTAGCATTTAAAATATTTCAAAAAATACTAGGTAAAACTGTTATGGAAAACAGTGGGTCAAAAAAACCTTTTTTTTGTAATCTGAAGCCAGAGGGCACGTCATCTCAGAAGAGGGAGTATTTGAGAAGGAAAAACACAAGTAAGTGCTCATACTAAACAAAATGGCACAGAGGTCAAGATCTCAAGTTGGGAATCCAGTTTCCTTCTTGGGTTTATCTCTGTGTTGACAGAGTTACCAGCCCCCTTACAGGCCTGCTGTGAGGTTACCCTTTGGGAAAGGGCTCTGGGTTGAGGCGATGCTATGACAGGCTCCCAGTGTCCATCTTGAAATGGAGGGTTGAGTCTAATACCAGATCACCTGGTTAATCTGAAAACAGAACATCCGGTGAATTTAGCCATTTTGTTCAGATGTAAAGGAGTCAGAAAAATACATGGGCAGCTGAATAAGTCTGGGTATTATGGCCTTAAGTTGAAAGAACAGTAGACTGCTATGGCCCAAGTGGTAAACTCTTTGGAATAATAATTTTTGACCCTTGGGTCTTAAAATTCCTGCTGGGTCACTCCATAGCTTGTGCCTAATTGGCAATTCTCACTATATTCTTCAGATCAGATTGAGCCTAAAATTAATTTGACTATCAATTAGGTTTCTTTGAATAAATCAAAACCTTTACTATTTTTGGAGAAGTCTGATTCAGTAAGTATGACTTTGACCCTACAACTGCCTGAGGAGATGTGTGAAATACTCATGCTGGATCCCACCCCCATAGATACAGATTTAATTGCTTTGGGGTGAGACTTGAGTTATGGGTATTTTAATAGCTTCTCAGATGATTGTAATGTCCAGAAAAGATTAGAAACTATTGGTCTAAAGAGAACCAGAAACAACTGAAATATAGATGTAGTTGAAAGACCATTTAAACAAAGAGCTTTAACTTACTTTCCTTGTATGTATGCTGTGTGTATATTTTAAATTTTTATTTTAGCCTCTCTTTACATCCTTCCTCCCAAAGTCACCTTTCTGTCAAGAAATAGCATAAGATTTAGGTGCAAGTGTACCTGGCAAATGATTTTTACTGTAGAAATTTAAGTTGAAAACTTTACTAAGAAGTTGAAAATGCAAGATATATGGATATAAACATTTTAGAAGAGCAAGGAGATTGGAGTGTACATGAGTTTCTCCAGATTCACCAACTTCACTAAATTACATAGCTTAGTGCTATATATGTCTGTTAGCAGATGTAGGGAATGGGACAAAAAGACAAAACAAGTATGTGCTCCGGTTCTGCGTTGAAAGAAATGATTAACCTTTTGCAAGGAGGAGATAAGATATACACATGAAATAATTAGGCAGAAATCAAATATAAATCCTCTAGAATAGAAATGAAATTGTAGCAAAATTTATAGCACAATTTAAAATTTGCTCTTGAGTTCATATTCTTTCCATTAGTGTTATTGATTGAGGAGGGAAGCAAAATATGCTTGACTCTATGAAAAACCGGAAGTTTAGGAAATTCAAATTTCTACATTAACAGAAGAAAATAATCACCAAACAAAAGCTCTAGGGAAAGGGAAAAAAAAAACAGTGGACACATGCAAAGCATGGATGAATATGATAGTTGCTGGAAAGTGTAACAATCCTGAAATTTGATGATGTCCGTCAATCTGGTCCTGTCTAAAATATCTGCCTGGCAGAAATTCTCCTCTCAAGCCCAAATCTGATGAAAGCATATGGTTATAAATCAAGTCCAGAAATGGAAATCAGTCAATGGACCACATCCTCCCAATGGTTTTAAAAAACTCTATCCTGCCTTCCCAAGAAGGAATGTCTTGCTTATGAGAGAGCTGTCATTTTCAAATCTAAAGCATTATTCAAATCAACAGTCTTTTCAGTAGCTACTTCAGCTTTTTAAGGCAGAGTCAAACTTTTAATTAAGGACCGTGAGAAAGTGAACGGATTTACAACTATTTCCTCAATAGCATAGTCTAAGATCCTTCACTTCCTCTGAATAAAACACATTCTCCTTTCCTTCAGTGGTGCCTCCTGAATGACAAAAATGTACTGATGTCATGACTTAAGTACATTCCAGTGAGAATTAATAAATGTATTCAAGTCTTCCTCAGTTCCTCAATCTCACTAAAGGTTTTGAATAATGACGGAAATGTGAATTTTCCGCCTTTCTACATCCTTAACTGTTCATGACCTCTACAAAGGATTCCTTTCCACCGCGAACACACCCTCCCTGCCCTTCCTCCCCCTGGCAAGCTCCCACATGTCCTTCCAGATTTAGATCCTATAGAATCTCCTCTGTCAAGTTTCCCTCTGACTCGCCCACCCCAGGACCGAGTTAGGTTCTTTGTACTTGGTACACAACAAGCTGTCATGATCCAAATTACACTTTACATTTTAATTATTTGTTAATGTGTCCACTGGCAACCCTGATTTTTCTGCTTTAGTGATAATCAAACTATGATATCAAGTTGCATTGGATTAGTCATCTTTTTAATTTAATTCATTTTTATGTAAGTAGCCCCTAGTCACTGTAGACAAAATAGAAACCAACAGAAACAAGAAGAAAAATATCATCTCTAATCCTACCAACCAGAGATAGCTACTTATGATACTTGGTGTATTTCCTTCCAGAAGTTCATTGGATACTAATGAATTTAGGCTGTTTTCCTATATTTGCTCTTTTAAACAATATTTGATCAATATCCTTGTATGTACACCTGGGTATACTTCTTCAGTTATTTTCTTAAATGAAATGTTGAGATGAAAAGTGGTTGTGTCAAATCATATGACCTTTTTTTCAAAACTTCCTATGTATATTCCAAACTAACATCCAGAAAAATTGTTCCAATTTACTCTCCCTTTAGAGTATGAAAGTTCCCACATGCTACGAAGATATTGTTTATGTTTTATCTGAAGGGCAGAGAACATTTTTTATTCATTTTACATATCCAGTGCCTGTAGCACTGTTTGGCCCAGTAGGCTGACATTTGTCAGAAGGATGGATGAATGGAAGGATGGATAGAAGGAAGAAAGGTGAATTTATTTTCACTGTCAAAGTATGTACCTCATCTCAGATTTTCAAATCAAAGTTTACTTAGAGAGCAACCTCTTAGAGAGCAGAATGAATATCTCACTCTATTTCTTTACCTTTCTTGCAACTCTGCCTTGAGGTCACCTCACTGAGGACATAGTCCACTTCTTCTCCCTTTGGTTTGGGACTCAGCCCTGGTTTTGTCCAATGTCCTACAGGTGAAAGTGACAATGTGGTCTCTAGCCTTGGCCTTCAGGCTCATGACACTTACCTTCCTCCGTTTCCTACGCTGTCCTGAGAAGCACATCCCTAAATCACAACTGCCCCTTTAGCTTGAGCTATGGAATAAGACAGAGGGAAAAGATCTGAGTAAGCCAGACTCTCATCCTGTAACTGAATTGCCTCCACTGAACTGCCTCTGAAGCAGAATCTCCCCTGATACCACAGGCTAAAAACACTTCTGCCTCAACCAAGCCCAGCCTAGATTAGCCAAGTCCCGGCTGATCTTCAGTTCTGTGTGAGCTGTGATCAATTATTGTTGCTTTAAGCTACTGAGCTTTGGTGTGATTTGTTACACAGTATTGTTGTAGTTTTCCTGACACAATGCCCTCTTCAGCTACAGACCTCTCTCAAATCTGTTTTCCTTCTGAATTATCCAACTATGAAAAAATGAAGAAGACATCAGGGGTGACATTTTCTATTCTGTCACTTGGACTCATGAATTCATGACAGCATTCGGATGTCAAGACATATGGACTGCATAGTGGAAAGAGCAGTGAGGTTCATGAAAGATATTGGTTCAAATCCTGCCTCTGTCCATGATAGCCGTGTGACACGCATTTCACTTAATGTGTCTGAATTTTAGTTTCCTCTTCTCTAAAGTGAAGATAATAAGAGACCTGTCTCACAGTGCTATAGTGAAAATCAAAATATATCATACACAAAATAGCTTCCTTAAATACTAGTCAATCCATCTGGTATTTCAAGCTTTCCTTGAAATTTGGTATTTAGTAATATGTACTTAGTGTAGTTACACATTTGCATAATAGGTGAAATCATTTCTCACTCTGTCTTTCATTTTTTTAGGACTATTTCCATGACTCTTCTATATCTCAAGGCATTTTCTTGGCTTCATCCCAGAATATTCATCAACCAAAATATTGATCAAACATTGGCTAGTGACTTTAGTGACAGAGCCTAAATAATATAAAAGACAAGTAGTTATTGTGATTTTTATCTTGTACACAGCTGAGAAGTGTCAGTTGCTAGTTTAAAAAGTTTTTAAAGTGTTGAATGTTCTTAAGGTGTTCAAAAGTAAATTCAACCACAACAAGAGACATCTGCAAAAAAAGAAATCTCATCTTTCATAAAATCTTGCTATTAAAAAAATGTAAAAGTAATTCACTTGTGTCCTAAGACAAGTTGGGGGAGAAAAATCTTAAAGTATAAAAAATGTGGCTTACCAGAGCCTACCATCAAGCCTCTTAGATAGCCTCAACCACCAGAGGGCAGAGAGCAGAAGCAAGAAAAACTACAATCCTGCAGCCTGTGGACCAAAAACCACAGTTACAGAAAGATAGAGAAGATGAAAAGGCAGAGGGCTATGTACCAGATGAAGGAACAAGAAAAAAACCCAGAAAAACAACTAAATGAAGTGGAGATAGGCAACCTTCCAGAGAAAGAATTCAGAATAATTATAGGGAAGATGATCCAGGACCTCGGAATAAGAATGGAGGCAAAGATTGAGAAGATGCAAGAAATGATTAACAAAGACCTAGAAGAATTAAAGAACAAACAAACAGAGATGACCAATACAATAACTGAAATGAAAACTACACTAGAAGGAATCAATAGCAGAATAACTGAGGCAGAAGAACGGATAAGTGACCTGGAAGACAGAATGGTGGAATTCACTGCTGCGGAACAGACTAAAGAAAAAAGAATGAAAAGAAATGAAGACAGCCTAAGAGACCTCTGGGACAACATTAAACGCAACAACATTCGCATTATAGGGGTCCCAGAAGGAGAAGAGAGAGAGAAAGGACCAGAGAAAATATTTGAAGACATTATAGTCGAAAACTTCCCTAACATGGGAAAGGAAATAGCCACCCAAGTCCAGGAAGCGCAGAGAGTCCCATACAGAATAAACCCAAGGAGAAACATGCCGAGACACATAGTAATCAAAGTGGCAAAAATTAAAGACAAAGAAAAATTATTGAAAGCAGCAAGGGAAAAACGACAAATAACATACAAGGGAACTCCCATAAGGTTAACAGCTGATTTCTCAGCAGAAACTCTGCAAGCCAGAAGGGAGTGGCATGATATACTTAAAGTGATGAAAGGGAAGAACCTACAACCAAGATTACTCTACCCGGCAAGGATCTCATTTAGATTTGATGGAGAAATCAAAAGCTTTACAGACAAGCAAAAGCTAAGAGAATTCAGCACCACCAAACCAGCTCTACAACAAATGCTAAAGGAACTTCTCTAAGTGGGAAACACAAGAGAAGAAAAGGACCTACAAAAACAAACCCAAAACAATTAAGAAAATGGTCATAGGAACATACATATCGATAATTACCTTAAACGTGAATGGATTAAACGCCCCAACCAAAAGACATAGACTGGCTGAATGGATACAAAAACAGGACCCATATATATGCTGTCTACAAGAGACCCACTTTAGACCTAGGGACACATACAGACTGAAAGTTAGGGGATGGAAAAAGATATTCCATGCAAATGGAAATCAAAAGAAAGCTGGAGTAGCTATACTCATATCAGATAAAATAGACTTTAAAATAAAGAATGTTACAAGAGACAAGGAAGGACACTACATAATGATCCAGGGATCAATCCAAGAAGAAGATATAACAATTATAAATATATATGCACCCAACATAGGAGCACCTCAATACATAAGGCAACTGCTAACAGCTATAAAAGAGGAAATAGACAGTAACACAATAATAGTGGGGGACTTTAACACTTCACTTACACCAATGGACAGATCATCCAAAATGAAAATAAATAAGGAAACAGAAGCTTTAAATGACACAATAGACCAGATAGATTTAATTGATATATATAGGACATTCCATCCAAAAACAGCAGATTACACGTTCTTCTCAAGTGCGCACGGAACATTCTCCAGGATAGATCACATCTTGGGTCACAAATCAAGCCTCAGTAAATTTAAGAAAATTGAAATCATACCAAGCATCTTTTCTGACCACAACGCTATGAGATTAGAAATGAATTACAGGGAAAAAAACGTAAAAAAGACAAACACATGGAGGCTAAACAATACGTTACTAAATAACCAAGAGATCACTGAAGAAATCAAAGAGGAAATAATAAAATACCTAGAGACAAATGACAATGAAATAAAAAAAAAAAAATGTGGCTTAAAAGTCATAGAATGTATTTCAAAATTTTAAATGTCTAAAAGGTGTTAAGTTATAGATGAACTGGTATTAGGGAAAGTGGCTTTTAGAAAAAGCAACCTAGAGCCAGGGCAAAGGGCATCACAGGCTAAGGTGTCTACAGCTTTGGTAATTCCACAGGCTAGAGAGCAGGAGGGATCTGTGTTCAGGGGTCTGTAAATAGCCCAACAGGAGTTGAGCACAGAGATTACGTTGGGCAAAACAGGAAGTGAAATCAAAGAAGGAGTTAAGGTATTGTAATTCATCCGGAGAGGAAATGGGAAACCTCTTAGGAATTTTGGGCAGACAAGTGGCCGAGACCATTCTGGCCATGCTGTGGAAAGTGGCCTAGAGAAGTGAGTCAGAGGTGGGAGCTGTGTGCAAGATTTCCTGATCGATCAGGTAACAGATGATGGTGCTGTGATGGAGAA
The DNA here is from genome assembly GCF_965194825.1 of Balaenoptera physalus. Taxonomy (NCBI): domain Eukaryota; kingdom Metazoa; phylum Chordata; class Mammalia; order Artiodactyla; family Balaenopteridae; genus Balaenoptera; species Balaenoptera physalus. Next base: position 36,065,137 of record NC_138898.1, read on the forward strand.
TGTGGTCCAAAGGAATCCATTCAGGCTGAACGGGGACCTCTGCTGACTGTCTAAGAAATCTATCAAGAATGGAGACACTGAAAGAGGACCTTAACTAGTGCATGGAGCAGGGTGCCACCTCCAAAGAAATGGGGCTGAAAAGAGCTGGATAGGATAATCACTAAGCTCCAGAGAGAAATCCAGGCTGTGCCCACTGACTGGGGAAGGGACTCTTGGTTTACCACGAGGCGGGCTGAGTAAAGCAGGTTGCAGTCTTCAGGTCTCAGGCTGGGACAGGCGGGCATGAGAGCAAAGTGGCCGGTCTTCCCCATCTTCTGAGAGTCTTCCTGAGGCAGCAGGGTTGTCCCGTGCTTCTGGCAGCGTGCTGGGGTAGGCAATACTGAGTGGCCATTAGGTTCAGAGAGAGATGGTTTGTGGTACAATCAAGAACTATCCATACTTAAGGAATAACCATTTCCATTGTAACACAACTCCCTTATCATTTTAAAATAATATTCTTCCTCTCTTCTTCACATTGGATTTTTAGTTCATCTATATTTTCTTAACTGAGTTTCAATTCAGAACTTTAATAATAGACCACATTTTCCAAAAATCTGATTCAGATTCTGGCTCAGGCAGGCAGTTGAATGATTTTGGATCCAGTGATTTTTATCCAACTGTGAAGTGCATGGTATAGTCTTACATTCAACAAATTATTCTTTGGATTTGAATCATTATAATTGTAAGTGTTCTTTTAAACAGGCACACATTTAAAATACACAACCAGGTCTCTGTTTAAATGTGTAACCAAATTTAATTACTTTTACCCCAGCAATTTCAAAGAGTGTAAAATATAACATTCAAGCTGTCAGGCATTTTTACAAATAAATTTGGTTTAATTAAAATATGTTTAATGTTATAGACTGGGAATTATAGATATCAGGAAATAGATGATTTTTACATTTAGGTATTTAGTTTAATGTGAAAAAAATCTTGGAGTTGTAAGCTCAACTATACCATGAAGAATATTTTATGTGGAAGATCTCATGGCTGATAAGTAAGAGGTTAAGCCAAGCCCAGATTAGCCTCTTAATTCTCCCAGTTCTTTCAACAGGGTTTTGGTTTTTTTTGTTTTTTTTTTAAGTTTTATTTATTTATTTATTTATTTATGGCTGTGTTGGGTCTTCGTTTCTGCGCAAGGGCTTTCTCTAGTTGCGGCAAGTGGGGGCCACTCTTCATCGCGGTGCACGGGCCTCTCATTATTGCAGCCTCTCTTGTTGCAGAGCACAGGCTCCAGATGCACAGGCTCAGTAATTGTGGCTCACGGGCCTAGTTGCTCCGCGGCATGTGGGATCTTCCCAAACGAGGGCTCGAACCCGTGTCCCCTGCATTGGCAGGCAGATTCTCAACCACTGCACCACCAGGGAAGCCCTCAACAGCGTTTTTAAAAAACACTTTATTATCTCATGCCTCAGTTTGTCCATTCAAAAAAGTAAAATTACTCCACAATGGTATTCTGAGGGCTAATTATAAATCTATAAATTAATGAAAGCAACTGTTAGATCTATTTAATAATATAGACTATATCTTAATTCATTTTTCTATTAATGACACTTGAGACGCATAATTTGCCTTGTATGATTTTCAAAGCAATGGATAAAATGCATAATTGTGATAGATGGAAATGAAGTCTATTTTTATTGTTAAACTTATCCCAGAAACTTGGACTCAGACCAATTGAGGCCTGCTTGGTTTGCTAGAACTCACTGAGCTTCCATACTGCAGTGCTCCACTCTGCATTTCTAGAAGTTTAGAATGCCAAGGGAAGATTTGTGGGAATCAGTTTAGTGTTTAATGAGTGACTGGTCAGGCTGTGTATCCAGTAATCTCTTTTTTTCCTGCCCTCCTTTGAGTAATTTGTTGTCAGTAGTGTTTTATTCATCTTCCTATTTTGAATCTATATTGATGTTATTTATCATCAAGGTAAAGAAACAGACATCATTTCAAAAGTTGGGGGCAATTTGGAGCAAATAGAGAAAAAATTCAGCTTAATCCTATTTGAAGAAATAAGGAACCAAATGTTGTTTCAATCCGAGAATTAAGTTTCAAAGATGGGATTTAAAGAAAAAAACTGGGTCTCTAAAAGTTTGGGGGTGGTGATGGGCCAGGCTATCTTCTTGGAAAAAAGAAAGTGAAGAGTATAAAAGATGGTCTTGAAAGATAAGCGAGAAAGGGCTTGGGCCTGAGTAGATGAGAGCTTTTATTTACAAAGGTGGAATAAATAAAGCATTTTCTGGCATCTTCTTCTCTAGACGTTCTCAAAAAGAAAAAAAAAATAGTGGGTGGGAAGCTCAATTTTTGAATAAACTGGGACTTCTGGAACCCTAAATATGTAGTAGGCAGAGAAAAAGGCAAATGTTTGTATGTAGCAGATAGTAAGTGTATGAAGTAGGTGGAAGTGACTTAGAAAAGAGGAAAATTAAATCTACATGACTTTGGGGCCAGGGCTGGGAGATGGTTGTATGGAAGTTGATGTCACCCAGTCCAATTTCTTTGCAAATCAGAAAAAGGCCAAGGAATTGGTAGGAGGAAAGAAGGAAGTGTGAATTCGGGAGCTGGAAAGAGTAAGATTGGCTTGAAAATCAGTTAAAGAAGTAGGCAACTTCTTAGTCCTCACCTCTACCATTTGCAATAAAAAGACAAAATTCTCCCCACTCCCTATGCCTGCAAGGAGCTGGAAGTTTATTCTCTAGAGAAATTGAACCAGAAAAATCTCAGAGATTAGGAATAAGGGGTCCAGAGGAGAATGAGCTTAGAATGTTCTATTGATCATAATAGGTAAGTAAAAGTCTGCAAACCAAAAGGTGAGAAACAGCTTTCCTGCCTCTAGTCCTGACCTTAGATATACCCCTTCCCAGACAGAATATTGGAGATTCATTTTTGAGAGCCAAACAATCCCCAGGAAGACCAGCAGATACATATATTTGGCCTGCCAGATGATCTAGCCATCTTTTCATCTGGTCACCTTAGAGTCAACCTTACTAGTGCATAAACCCCATAAAAACACATAAAGCTTCTATTCAACTATTTTGTGTTTTGCTGTAAAAACGTCAGCCATTTCAGAAAATTCTATTACAGAGAAGATAAAACCCAAAACAAACAGGAAAAAAGAAATCAGAGGAAGAAGAGGCAATACAGATAAGAGAAGAAAACATTAAAGAAATTATTATTAATCATCTCAAAAAGATATATAGAGATACTGTAACCACTGCATTTTAAAATGTTAAAAATAGAACAAAGAATAAGATCTTATGGAAATTAAAAATAGGATAACTGAAGTTTTAAACATTCAGTTGAAGTGTTGGAAGATGAAATTGAGGAAAATACCAAGAAAATAGAAATAAAAAGACAAGGAGATAAGTGATGGGGCAAAAATTGTAAGAATATTATCAGATTATTCCAGATGATTTAACATTCAGCTAGTAAGTGAGAAAATGAGAACAGAGAAAATAGTGGAGACATTATTAATCAAATAGTATAAAATCATTTCTGAGAACTAAGGGCATTGAATTATCCCTCAAAGTATTCAGCACAATGTACAAAAAGATTCACACCAGAGCCACATCATCATGATATTTTGAGAAACCAGAGATAAGGGGAAAATGGTCAAAGCTTCAAGAGGTGAAAAAAAAAAAGAGATCATATAAAATAATTAGTCATAGGAATGGTACCAGATAGCAATAATGGAACCTAGAATGCAATGGGAAAACCCTTTAAAATTGTGAGCAAAAATTATTTTCAAACCATACTACTGTACCCAGCAAGCTTATTCAATTGTCAGGACAGAATGAAGTCAATTTTAGACATGCAATGTGAAGACAAAGCAAGGAGAGACGCAGCCACAAGCCAGGGAATGCTGGCAGCCACCAGAAACTGGAAGGGGCAAGGAACAGATTCCCTGCTACAATCTTCAGGGGCAGTGTGGCCCTGCCAACACCTTGATTTTGTATTTCTGGCCTCAAGAACTGTGAAAGAATAAATTTCTGTTGTTGTAAGAAATAAAGATTGTTGTCATTCATTAGGCAGACCTAGGAAATTGACATACATAATATGCACAATATTTTCTGTTGACTACCAAAAAAGGATTGACTAATTCTTTGTGGGCCAGCTGTGGGAACTCAGGAAATATTTCACAAAGGTAGTAATGTTCAAAATGAATTTTGAAGAATTTTATGAGTTAAAAAAGTAAATAAGGACATTCAAGAAGAAGCAGAAAAGAGGGAGGGGATATGGGGATATATGTATACATATAGCTGATTCACTTTGTTATGCAGCAGAAACTAACACAACATTGTAAAGCAATTATACTCCAATAAAGATGTTAAAAAAAAAAAAAGAAGAAGCGGCAGCACAAATAAAGGCATAGGAAAGTGAAATGTAGTGGTTTCAGGGAACAGAAGGGAGTTCAGTGTCCCTGGGATGGAGACATTGAAAGGAATCCTGATGGATGGGTCTGGAAAGTAAGATGCACGTGCCATGAACGCCGTGCTAGAAACCTTGATGTTGTCTGATAGACAATGTTGATTAACCAAGGCTTTCTGGGCTAGGGATGGATGATGGCATATAGTCATATGGGACCCTGTAGGGACAGAACTGGGAACTAGGAAGCCAGTTAAGAGAAGTTGGAAGTAGTCTGGTGAAAAGAGAGGATGAATGTGGCCATGGGTATAGAAAAAAGTTCAGGGTGAAGCTTGGTTGAATGTTGGCAGCAAGGGAGAAAACATTCAAGAATGACTTGGAAGATTAATTTCAGGACCTGGGTGGAGAGAGAGAGTGATGTCGTAAAGACAGTTTGCAAATGTAGGAGAAGGAGTCATTCTTGATGAGACATAAAGTCATCTCTATCGTGCAGGGGGGATGGGTAAGGACCTGGGAAGCTGAACAGTGGGTATCTCTGCAATTTATCAACTCAGAGACCTTGAGCACTTCACCTTTATGAGCTTCAGCCTCCTTAGCTGCAAATGGGGGTGGGGAGGAAGCAGTATTATTTATTTCACAAGGATTTTGTGAAGATTTAAAGAGATAATGTCTGTGAGAGCACTGTCTAAAGGTTTTTTTTGAAAACTAGATGAAGGTCGGCTATTTTTATAATAGGCTCATTTGGGAAATGGTAACTTTCTGGACATGCACGTGGCTAGTGCCACACAGATCTGGAACCAGGAGAGATGGCAGAGCTGCAGGTCCAGATTTGGGAGACTTTAACAGCCAGGCTGGGGGTAAAGAAGTCCTTGGAAATTCTGTAGGGAAGGGAAGAGGGCTCCTGCAGAACCCGAGAGATGCCGGCTCTTTAGGTGTACTCAGAAAATGAAAGGAAGTGAAGAAAAGCAGCACAATGTGGGGAGACAATCAGAGGCTGGTGGAAAAATCTTCAAGAAGTGGGAGGGATGGTCATTGAGTCTTTATAGAGACAGAAGCAAGAGGTCTAAAGAGAAGTAGGCAACTGTGATTACGTAATAATGTGTAAGAAATCATTGGATGCCCTCTGTTTCTTTCAGAAGATAGGCTCTGGGGCTCATTTTTTAGTGCAGCTCAATACCACCCATAGACTTGCCCTGAGTGGGGCTTGCAAGCCATATGTCCAGCAAGCCCATGACGAAGACCCAGTTTTTTCTCTTTTTGATTGAGGTGTAATTCACATACACAAAATTAACCATTTTTAAATGTACAGTTCAGTAGGATTTATTTAGTACACCCACAATGTTGGGTCTAGTTCCAAAACATTTTCATCACCGCCAAAAGAAACCCCATGAAGCAGTCACTCTCATTTATCCTTCCCCCCAGCACCTGGCAACCACAAATCTGTCTTCTATCTCTATGCATTTATCTAGATGATGCAATCAGAAAAACTGAAAACAGATACTCAAACACATTGTTATATATGAACGAAGATCTGATTTTGAATGGGCAACTTGGAAGGCTCTAGATAATTCACCTTAAAAAGTGAGTCCTATAAAGATAAAGGCTGAGTGACCACAATTCCAGTTGAATTTATTAAGCTTAGTTTTTACTGAATCCCGCAGTTCAAACTGCTCCCAGTGCCAAAAACAGAATCAGAGGATGACAATTTTTTCTGTAAATTAGCTGAATGAATGTGAAAGGTGAGTTCTGGGTTAGTTGTATCATCATTTTTAAGAAGAGAAGCACAGAATCTAAACTTCATTGTTTTCAGGTTTTCCTTTTACACTTTTATAATCAGGGAAATGTTGCCCCTAAATGAATACTACCTGTAAATAATCCTCTCTAATTGTAGGCTTAAAATGTCTGGGCAAAATCAAAAATGACTCCCTACCCAAGGTTTAGTAACAGTTAAGGTATTTAAATAGGAGCAGCCTGAAGAATGGTCCTCAGGTTTGATCTTAGTAAACCTGCAATTACTCATCTTCCCAGCTAGACTTTCCCTGGGCAAAGCGAAGGGCAACCAAAGTGCATTAATCGCTCAATGATGACTCAATATAAACAAAAACCTTATAATCTTTCTTTCAAATAGTGTGTGTTGTAGATAGAAAAAAGAAAGTCCCTCTTTGCTGATGAATAAGAGTTTGCCCATCAGGTCTTCTCCAAGTCCAAGTTCCACTGCCTATGTCAAGCTTTTGAAAATTGCATATAAAACAAACAAAGCTTTACAAACTTTAGTGGAATAGTATGAAATACTAATTTTACAGGTGCATAAGAGTGAACTGCAGTTCCAAATTTCAGAATGCCATTAAACATAATGTACTACATATGCAGGGGCAGTTAATTTATTATTAAACTAATAAAACATTTACCAGTGCCAGCGAAGGTTTTGGTTGTTGACAGCAGGCTAGGTGTCCCACAGCCATGCCGTCTTTCTGTTTGCAGGCCAATTTTACACAGCTGCTTTCTTCTGGAAATCATGCCTCATTTGAAGCCTTTGCAAGTATGACAAATAGCCTCTCTAAGCCTTAGTGACGGTGGGGAAGCTTGAAAATATTTAGAAGCATTTATTAGCTAGAATATGAAACAAGATTTAGTTCCATTGCAGCCTTTGACTGTGTGGAGTCCTCATTATTAGAGGAAACGCTACCTGCTCTTGTGTGTGTATATTTTGCAGGGCATTATATAAAATTATCACCCTGAGGGAAATCAGTGCTAAGTCCAAATTGCACTGCATAGAAATTCTAACACCAATCCATTAAATGGACAAAATTAGAATATAATCGACACTTTTAACTCAGTCACCTGGTGACATTGCTGATCTATTCTTGGCTACCATTCTAAGCATAACAGATATAAGACAGAGGTCCTCATTCAAGGAGATTTGAATCTGCAGGAATTCAGGATTCATAGGAAAAGGTAAAGCAATACAAGAAAAGAAAAGCTAAGTGCTAACTGCATTGTTCAAACGAGACTTTAGGTGTACAAAGCATACTGGGGCAAAATTAGTCAAGGAAGCCTACCCAGAAGCTGGAGTTTGGGATGGGTAATGGAGGAGTGCAAGGCATAGGAAACTCACAACACATGGGGGTGGGGTGAGGTGCTCGGTGCACACAAAGATGGCATGTTTTGAGAAAACGTGGACCAGCATGGCTGAAGTGGAGAATTCATGGAAGTAGGTTGAAGGAGGCAACTTTGGATAGAGAGAATGTTTCTCATTACAGTCTCTTGAATGGGATTATAGATTTTATTTTAATTTTTTGCTGTAGGAAATGACAGTATGATGAGGGATTTGGGAACTTGAAGGTGACTTAAGAAGGAAAAGTTTTGGGAAATTCCATTATGGTAACCTCCTGGATTAACTGTCATGGAGAGAATTGAAAAAGACAAAATATGCTTAGAAGATTATGTAATGAGAGACCTACACTGGGTTGGAACTGGCAATGATAAAAAAGAATGGAATGTTTAGAGGAACATGTTGAAGGAAGTATTTATAGGACCTGAGAACTTACTGGGTGTAGAGAGTGACTGTGGGCAGGTCCAGGCCGATTCTAGGACTTTGAGCCTAGATAATTTGAAGAACAAAATAAGAAACCCAAAGAGGAAACTGACCTAGGTGAGGAAAAGATGAGATCAGTTTTAGACATGTTGAGAAAATCCATGTGGAGATTTCCAGTAGGCCTTCAAGAAAGCAGACTGAAACTTAAAGTAAAAATAGATTTGGGTATTTTTACCCACAGGAGAGGTATTTGCTGAAGCTATGAAACTAGATGAGGTTTCTGAGGAAGACTGCAGAGAGAAAGCTGTAGCATATTAGAGGCAGAACTCCGTTTTGGTTTTTAGATGTTTGTTGGTAGAAGGACAAATGAAACCAGGGAAATAAAAGGGTGAGCCAGGAGCCAGGGGGAAACCAAAGGTTTTGCTTCAGAACATCTAATCAATAGAAATTACTGCATTGAGAACTGAGAAGTCATTGAATTTCCCAAGAAAATACCTCTGGGACACCATTGCTAGAATGGTGGGGAAAGGAACCAATTTCTGGAGGTTGAGGAATGAGTGGCTGCTTTGATCATGGAATGAATATAAACTCCACTTTTGAGGAGTGAAAATCAAAGAGAGAAATGACAGGCATTTTGTTGTAGTGGAAGCATCAAGGGTAACTCTTTTTGAGATAGGAGACATGAACTTATTTTTAGATAAGGGAGAAAGAAATTTAAAAAAAGAAAACATTGAAGACATTAAATAGGATGGATATCATCTTAGAAGGTAAAGAATCTAATATTAATAAAGTAGAATATAACTTCTACCAAGACAGGAGATAATTAAAGATGATGATTGAAAACTACAGGAAGAAATGGGTATATCCCAATTAACAAGGTTATTTGGAAGAAGGAACTGAGTAGCCATATGAACTAAATTTTCTCAGGAATATAGAAAGTATGATTGTCTATTAGCATTAAAAGGTAGGAAAAACTTAATCCGTGGTGAGGTTTAGTATAATCATTTTGGGAGATTTATTTGAACCAGGAGAGACAGTTTCCTCTCTACTGGGATTTGTTAGTAGCTGCCTGGTTCATGCCGTGTTGAGAAAGGTTTTGAGGTTTCATCCAGACTTGGCCTTCAGGATTGCCATGATGAATCATTGATGTCTGCTTTGAACATGGGGTTGGGGAGTGGCAGCTCCAGTGCCGGGAAGCAGGAAGACAACCATGAATGTGAAGAGTCCAGTTCCTTGGCAGATTTTGTTTCTTTGGATGACAGAGGGTTGGAAATGAGCAAAGGGGAAAGTTAAGGTGAGGAAGACTAGGGTGATAGTATTCAGAGTGTGGACCAGCAGCGTGGGTATCACCTGGGAGCTTGTTAGAAATGCATATCCCCAGGCTCCACTACAGACCCATTGATTCCAACTCTTCGTTTGAACAATATCCCAACTGATTCATATGCATGGATTTTGTAAAGGGCATTTCTGGGTCCATGCTGAAATGACTAGCTGTGGGGTTCAGGTAGGTAGGCAGAAGCGTTCTTAAAGTCTAGGTTAGTGGTTCTCAAAGTGTGTTCCCCAGACAAGCTGCATCCTTAGCACCTAAGAACTTGTTACAGATGCAAATTCTGTGGCCCCACCCCAGACCTACTGCATCAGAAACTCTGGGATTAGGACACAGGAATCTGTGTTTAACAAGCCCTCTAGGTGATTCCACGTGCCCTAAAGTTTAAGAACCTACATTCTAGGTAATCTTGTGCTTACATGGGTCAAGAATAGATGGAAGAGGTAAAGAAAGTTAGTTTAAAAGGTTGGAATCAAGGAGGTTGCTACAAGTTTACGGAACAAAAAATGAAAAAAGTAAAGTCACCAACAATACTATATACTGCTAAGAGCTCAACCAAATCAACCAAGAAAGAAGACAGTGGCCGTAGACAAAGCAAGCAGTTGTCCAGATGAATTTTCAGCAATTAGTGGGCAAAGCCTTCCCTTGAAGAAGTGCATAGTATAAGAGAAGCTGGCTTATGAGAACATAAAAGTACCATAAAATGCCATTTGTGTATAGACACTGAAACTGCAAGGTAAGCAAGGCAAGTCCAGTTTGGGTGTTTAAAAGGCTAATTGCAAATAATAATGATCCTGTTATCAAAGCAGGACTAGACATTTAGCAAACTGGCTACCTTTGTGTCAGTTATCATATATCAAAGTAATATGATTACCTTGTTTTAGAAAATCTATTGCAATTCTAATTAATTCTTTCATCTACTACTGGTGAGCCCTTCCTTACTAATCCAGAGGGGTTTAAAATGGGGCTGATGGGCGTTGGTACCTTTGGAGTTGACACTATCAAAGAGAGCCAGCTGGTGTCCTCTGCTGCTGCATTGTCCCATGTACCAGCCCCTAGCCACATGCAGCTATTTCTATTTCAATTAGTACAATTAAATAATATTAAGAATTTTTCAGACAGACCAGCACATTCCACATACTCAATAGTCACCTGTGCTAAGTGGCTGCCATATTGGGCAACAAGGTTTACAAGACATTTCCATCATTACAGAAAGTTCTGTTGGTCAGGCTTTGAGCTTTTGATTCAAGATTCATAATACAGCCTTTTTCAGAATCCGGCTTTCCAAGGAGATGCTTTTCGCTGGGGCTAAAAGCAGATCACAGATGGGAAAAGGGTGGGATTGGGGGCTAAAACTCTAGCTATCTCCACTTCCTCTGAATACACAAATGTTTTCTAGTTTTAACCTCAACGACTAGAATGTGGAGAACTTCCTAAGGGAACAAGAGATGACAGTTTTTATTCATTTTCTTCTTTATTTTTGTCATGGCAGAGGGGGGCAAAAAAATCACCAGGACTAGATGATTTTGACTAATATCCCAGCACTCTTTTCATAATTTTATTTGCACAGTTTTGTTCCATTTTGTTTTTGTCAATGCCTGTCTTCAAGAAGGTGGTGTACTTACTTTTGTTTGTCTGTCTATCTGCCTATCTGTCTATCTATCTATCTATCATCTATCTACATCTTTTGCTGGAGCTCTAAGAAGACAAATGAATTATAAGCAGTGACTCTGGTGAGTAGCCAGCAGAGGCTGGTGCCTGGCTGATGTTGGCTTTTCAGGTTTGATTTGAGGCCTTTGGAAATTTTCAGTTATTTTTAACTTACCTTTCTTGAAAGCAGGCTAGAAAGAGAACAGTATTCATCCACTGTTGCTACATAAATCTCTTTTGGGGGGGGGCTGTTCGATACTTTTCCTTTGAGTGAGGTAAATATGCCAGAAAAGGGGAGTGGGAAGGACAAGAAATTATTGATTTGAAGCTAAAAACAGTGCCACCACCTTGAGCTAAGGGAGTCAGAGCTAAGGTGAAGAAACTTGAATGTCTCTGGAAATATTCCTGCCTCCTGGTAAGACAGAGATACAAACCTCAGGGCTCAAACTTGTAAATCTAATGTTCTGAATTTATAAGAATGCACTTGATATCTATAGACATAATTTTTTTTAGCCAGAAAAATGCCACATTTATAATACAGAGATATTGAGCTGTGACTAATCTGAAGTTATTCAGATTACAAATATATATATATATATATATATATATATATATATATATATATATATATATGGATAGATAGATGGATAGATAGATGGATAGATAGATAGATATCAAGGAAGTCTAAGATTAGAAGACAGGATGTTGCCTTTGGAGGACTGTGAGCTGCCCATGAAGTTTAAGTCAGTCAACTAACCTCTTAACTCCTGCCCCATAAATCTTAACTCAGTTCACACATCCATGTTTCAAAGAACCCTTAGGATTACCAGCAAGAGCAGGAATCCCACCTAGCAGGTCACGGGAGGAGACAGGAGTGATGGCCTGGGAGTTCACCACTCTTTGCCAGGGAAATCCTACTGGTGGCTTCCTCCCTTACCCCAAGGCATCCAGGGACATCAGGAAGAGTTCATACCTGCTTGAGTGACTAACTGAAGATGGGGAAGGGAAATCAAGAGAACTTGATTTTTAGCCAATTAAAGATAACCCACATATTTTAGGCAAAAAAAAATCACATTTGTCCAAATTTGCTCTTCACCCCATTAAAAACATCCAATCTCTCATCATTCAGACCCCAAACCTCTCAGTCATGTTTAGTTCTACCACCTCTATATAACACTGCAAGGTTAGGTTCTTTAGACCGTACATCTGGTGATTCCCTTTTTTTAAAATGAGTCCCTTCATCATATTCTTTTAAAGTCCAAATTCCTTGGCATGATGGATAAGCATGCTTAATGCCATATCTCAAATACTCTTCTCAGTATTTCTTCTCTTTGTGCCTGTTGTGTATGCCCCACACACACTCTCTTCCAAGAAGAGCTTTCTGAACTTGTCCTTTCAGGGCTGAATTTACTGACTTTTTTCTCTCTTTCAGGAGCACCTTCAGCCTCTCTGCTTCCTGAGTCCTTCCCCTCGTTTAAGGTTCAGTTTAAATCTCATTTCCTTCATGAAGCTTTTTCCCAATCCCTATGGCTAGGAATCTTCCCTCTCTCATCTACTTATATCATTTGTTTAATTTTGCCATTCACTGAATTGTTACAAGCTGACAGCTTACTTACTCCATTATCTATTAGGAAAGAAATTAATTCTGGTTTGTTTTTGTTTCTACATGGTGTATCTAGACACACTGCATATGGCAACTTTAAAAAATATTTATTGAATTCAGTTCATCCAACAATTTTTTGTTGAACACCTATAGCACGTGTTTCTATGTGACACATCAAATCACATTGCATCACAAAGATGAAAAAGATGAAAGAAACAAGAACTAGGTTTAGAAATCCGTGGTTGTAAGAATCCTAAAAGGAAATAGGTCCGGTAGAGTATGCATCAGGTGACCAATGATATAGGCTATTGGTGCCCCCACTATGGGGCCCTGGGCATGGCTTTGTTATCCACACCACAGCTTCATTTCCCTGTATGTTACCCTAGAGTTCTCCTTATAGACCCAGCCATACATTTCTCATGACTACCTGCAAACTAGCCATGGCTGAATGGTGCTGTGAGAAGCAGCTAAACTAAATGCAGAAACAGAGGCACCTCTGGTATCTAATTCTTGTATTATTCCTTCCATCTGGGTCTAAACACAGCAACAGAGTTTTTTGTTTGTTTGTCTGTTTTTAATAACTGGAAGTTTGTACCTTTTGATCTCCTTCACCCATTTTGCCTACCCTCACTCCTCCACTTCTGGCAACCACCAATATGTTCTCTGTATCTATGAGTTTTTTAAGATTCCACATGTAGTGAGACCATAGTTTTGTCTCTTTATCTGACTTATTTCGCTCAGCATAATGCTCTCAATGTACATTCATGTTGTCGCAAATAGCAGCATTTCCATCTTTTTTATGGCTGAATTATATATTATATATGTATATATGTGTGAGTGTGTGCATATATATCACATTTTCTTTATCTATTCATCCATTGATGGATACTTAGGTTTTTTCCACATCTTGGCTATTGTGAATTATGTTGCAAGGAACATGAGAATGAAGATAATCTCTTCGAAGATAGTGTTTTCATCTTCTTTGAATATATACCCAGAAGTGGAATTGCTGGATCATATGGCAGCCCTATTTTTAATTTTTTGAGGAAACCCCATACTGTTTTCCATAATAGCTGCACCAATTTATATTCCCATCAACAGCACACACGGGTTCCTTTTTCTCCATATCCTCACCAACACTCGCTATTGCTTGTCTTTTTGATGATGGCCTTTCTGAAATGTGTGAGGTGGTATCTTATTGTAGTTTTGATTTTCATTTCCCTGATAATTAGTGATATTGAGCATCCTTTCATGTACCTATTAGCCATCTATATGTCTTCTTTGGAAAAATGTCTATTCAGGTCCTCTGCCCATTTTAAAATCTGATTATTTGTTTTGTTGTTATTGAGTTGTACGAGTTCTTTATATATTTGCAGAACTATAATACAGCATCACAATCAGGCTATTGACATTGATATAATCCACTGAATTTATTCAGACTTCTTAGTTTTACTTGTAATAATGTGTAATAAGGTGTGTATAAGTGTGTACGTGTGCACATGCGTGTGTATCAAGGTGTAAAGGCTTGTGCCTTCACCATTGCAGCCAAGATGCAAGACAACTTACATGAGGAATCTAAAAAATAATATAAACAAACTTATTCACAAAACAGAAACAGACTCACAGACATAGAAAACAAATGTATGGTTACCAAAAGGGAAGGGGGAGGAGGGATAAATTAGGGGTATGGGACTAACAGATACACACTACTACATATAAAACAGATAAACAACCAGATTTACTGTATAGCACAGGGAAATATATTCACTATCTTAACCTATAGTGGAAAAGAATATGAAAACAAATATACATATATATATATATATATATATATATATATATATATATATAAAACTAAATTTGAAACTAGTGCATTATTGTAAATCAACTATAGTTCAATAAAAAAGTAAATAAATAAAAATAAATTTAAAAATTTATACAGGATAGCTCCATCACTATAGGGTTCCTCATGTTGTTCATGTTCTTAGATGATTGCTTTTTACTGTTGAGTTTTGAGAATTCTTTATATATTATAGACACTGGCCCTTTGTTAATACATAGTTTGCAAATATTCTCTCCCAGTCTGTAGCTTGTTTCTATCCTCTTAACTGGATCTTTTGTAGAGCAAAAGTTTTTAATTTTGATGAGGTCCTGTTTATTAAATTTTTTTCTTTTATGGATTGTGTTTTTGGTGTCATCTAACTATTTTTTGCCTAGTCCTAGATCCTGAAGATTTTCTCCAATGTTCTTTTCTAAAAGTTTTATAGTTTTATGTTTTACACTTAAGTCTATGATTCAGTTTTAGTTAATTTTTGTGTAAAGTCTGAAGTTTAGGTTGACTTCATTTATTGCCAACAGACATCCAATTGCTCCATTGCTGTTTGTTGTAAACACCATCCTATGAATTGTTTTCATACTTTGTAGGAATTTAGACTTATTTGTGTGAATCTATTTCTGGATTCTCTACTTTGTTTTGCTGGCCCACATGTCTATCCTGCTGCTAGAGCCACATTGTCTTGATTGCTGTGGTTCCAGAGTAAATAGTGGGTCCAGTGGTTACTTCCACTTAACTCTCCTTTGTCAAGACTGTTTTAGCCATTCTAGGATCTGTGCCATTTCACACAAATTTTAGAATAACATTACCTTTATCTACAAAATATCTTGCAGGGATTTTGATGGGAATTCCATTAATCCTACATATCATTGGCGAAGAATTGACATCTTTACTATGTTGAGTTATCAAATCCATGAATATTTATTTAAACTGTGTTTTATTTCTTTTTATCAGCTTTTTGTAATTTTCAGCATACTGCTTCTGTATATGTTTTGTTAACTTTATACATAAACAGTTAATTTTCTTTGAAGTGATTGCAAATGGGATTGTGTTTTAATTCCTGTTTCCATGTATTCATTGGTACTATACAGAAATAGGATTGATTTGTGATTTTTGTGTATTGATCTTATGTTCAGTGATCTCATTGAAGTCATTAGTTCTAGGAAATTTTTGTAGATTCTTTCTGATTTTCTATGTAGGTAATCATGTCATCTGCAAATAGGAACAGTTTTATTTCTTCCTTTCCAATCTATATACTTTATTTATTTATTTATTTTTGTTGTCTTATTTCACTGGCTAGAACTTCCAGTGCTATGTTGAGTAAGAATAATGGGGGCTGACACCTTTGCCTTGTTCCTGATTTTAGGAAGAACTTGCAGTCTTTTTTTTTTTTTTAATTTTTATTGGAGTATTGTTGATTTACAATGGTATGTGAATTTCAGGTATACAGTAGAGTGAATCAGTCTTTCACCATTAAATATCATATTAATGGTAGGTTGTTTTGTAGATGCTTTTTTTCAAGTTGAGGTAATTCCCCTGTATTCCTAACTTGCTGAGAATTTTTATCATGAATGAGTGTTAGAGTTCATAAGATGCATTTTCTGTGTTAATTGATGTGATCTCATATGATTTTTCTTTAGCCTGTTCATATTGTGGGCTACATTGGTCTTCAAATGAATGATGAAACAGCCTTGTATACCTAGAGTAAATTCCATTTGGTTACAAAGTCCAATTCTTTTTATACATTTTTGGGTTTAACTTGCTAATATTTTGTTGAGGATTTTTGCTGTATTCGTGAAAGCTGTTGGTCTGTAGTTTTTTTTGTTTTGTTTGGCTTTTGCTTTTCTTATTGTTTTTGTCCAGTTTTGATATCAATTTGGTTCATAATGTCTTATAAAAGGACTTGGAAAATGTTTCTTCTTTTATTTTCTGGAAGATATTTTATAAATTTGATGTTAATTCTTTAAATGGTAACATTCTCCAGTAAAATCACCTGGGTCTGAAGATTTTCTTCAGGAGCTTTTCAATAAGAAATTTAATTTTTTTTGTGGTTATAATACTATAGAAATGATCTACTTTGTTTTTGTTAAGTTTTGATACTTAGTGTTTTTTGAGGAATTGATCAATTTCTTCTAAGGTGTCAAATTTATGAGAGTAAAGTTCCTTATAATAGTCTCTTATTATCCTTTTAATAACTACAGGATCACTATAGGATCTATAGTTGTATTCCCTATTTCATCCCTGATATGGGTAGTGTGTATCTTCTCTCATTTTATTTCTGGCAGTCTTCCTAAAGGTTTATCAATTTTTAAATATTTTTGAAAAACCATTTTTGTTTCTTTTCTATAATTGTCCCTATTTTCAATTTCATTAATTTTATTATTATCTTTATTACTTCCTTCCTTATGCTTGCTTTGGGTATATTTTTATCATCTCTTTCTAGGTTCTTGATGTGGAAACTTAATGATTTGAGATCTTTTCTCTTTCTTTATGAAAGCATTTAGTGCTATAAATTTGTCTCACAACACTGTACTAGGAGTATCTCACATTTTTATATATTTTATTTTCATGTTAACTCAGTTCTATATATTTTTAATTTCCTTGAGACTTCCTCCTTGACCCATGGATTATTTAGAAGTATGTTATTCAATATCTAAGTATTTATAGACTTTTTCTATTGTCATATTATTTCTAGTTTTATTCCATTATCTTACAACATGTTCTGTATGATTTCAATTTCTTTTAACTTGTTGAGGAGTAATTTATTACTTGGGATATGAACTATCTTGGAGAATATTCTATCTGTGCTTGAAAAAAATATATAATCTGCTGTTGGGTAGATTGTGCCCTGTATTTCATTTAGATTCTGTTATTCTTTTCTTCCATATCCTTACTGATTTTTTGTCTAATAGTTCTACCAGTTTCAGCTATATCAGTTTTTGCTTCATGTATTTTGAAACGCTGTTATTTGGTGGGTTCACATTTAGGATTGTTTTTTCTTCCTGGTGTATTGATTCTTCTATCATTATGTAATGTCCTTTTGTGTCATTAGTAATTTTCTTTGCTCTAAAGTATAATTCATCTCCTCCTACGTTAAAAAAATATTTGATTAGTATTTACATGGCATATCTTTTTCCATCCTTTTACTAAAATCTAACTATGTCATCATTTTTGAAGTGAGTTTTTTTTAGACATTATATTGTTGGATCATGATTTTTTTAAATCCACTATGCCAATCTCTGCCTTTTAATTGGTTTTAAGACTATTTACATTTAAGGTAATTATTGATATGTTAAAGTTCAAGCCTGACACTTGTTTTTCCCCATTTGTTTCTTCTGTTTCTTGTTCCTCTGCCTCACATTTCTTGCCTTCCTATGGGTTACTTAAGCATTCCATTTTGATTTATTTATGGTGTTTTGAGTTTGGCTGTATCTCTTTGAGTAGTTTTGTTACCGACCTGGGTTCTTGAACTCTTTAAGCAACAGAAATTCATAAGAGGCCAGATGAGAAATTCAGGCAAGGCTTTATTTATTGGGACTCGTGCTGCAGCATGATGGAGCAAGAACAAGTAACAGATGCCCTTGCTCACTCCCAGAGGTGGAGGGGTGAAGTGGTCTCTTAAGTGGGATAAAGGCGGAAGCAAATCAGTGGGTGAGGCTGGAGGGGAGGCTTGGGTGGTCTGCCCACCCCCTTGGTGGTGCTGTGTGCAGGGATCATGTGCAGTACCCTGTTTTTGCTCCTGGCACCTCAGAAGTTGCGGTTGGGTTTTGGCCTTTTTATATCTTATTGCTCATAATTTGCTCCAACTGGGCATGCATGCAGTTATTTTTAGTCCCTTATAGTTTCTTTGTATTTTGTTGCTTGTGGAGACATTTGTCTAGGTGCAAGCATTCTAGTAAAGGATCCCAAGTCCCAGGTCCCAGCCTATCTCAGTTTTCTTAGTGATGTTCTGGGATCTACAACATACCTGACTTAACCAAAATCTACTGATATCAACATTTTACCACTTCAAGTGAAGTTTGGAAAACTTTCTTGCATTTCCTTTTCTATTTGCAATATTGTCTTGAGTATCAAATGGTATTACAAACTTTGATTCAATTATCAGATATCATTTGTAAAAGTCATAAGCAGGAGTGTACTCTACATGCCCATGCCTCCACACTTTCTGTACTTCTTCGTTCCTTCTCATCTCCAAGATTCCTTCTTTCATGCTTGCCTTTCTTCTTGAAAAACTTCTGTTATCAATCTTTAAGGATACAGCCTGCTAGTGACAAATTATTTTAGTTTTCCTTCACCTGAGAATGTTTTTATTTTCTCTTCATTTCTGAAAACAAAAAAAAAAGTTTCACTGGGTATACCATTTGTGGTTAATAGTTTTTTCCTTTAGCACTTGAAAAATGTTACATCACTTCCCTCTGGACTCCATGATTTCATGTAAGAAATTTGTCATTCAAATTGGTGTTTCTATAGGTAATATCTCGTTTCTCTCTGGATGCTTTCAAGATCTTTTACTTTCTCTTAATTTTCACAAGTTAAATTATTTTGTCTTGGTGTAGATTTCTTAGGTGTTATCTTCTTTGGTGAGTCACTCACCTTCTTAAATCTGTACATGTGTCTTTCATCAAATTTGGAAGTTTTCAGCCTTTGTTTCTTCTAATGTCCTTTTAGTCCCACTTTCATTCCCTTCTCATTTTGCAGCTCTGATGATATGAATGTTGTCTCATTTTTGTTGCTCCACAGGTCCTTGATATTCTGTTCTTTTTTTTGGCGGGGTGGGGGGAGGTTCTAGCTCTTTTCTCTGTTTTTTGGATTAGGTAAATTTTATTGATTTGTCCTCATGTTCATAGATTCTATCTTCTTCCGTCTTCTCTCCTACTTAACCAATCCAGCCAGTTGTTGCTGTTGTTGTTGTAATTTCAGTTATTGTGCTTTGCAGTTCTATAAGTTCCACTGGTTTTTGTTTGTTTTTTTTAACTTCTTTTCTTTGTTGACATTTCTTTTTTGCTTTGTTTTAAGAGAATTTGTAAGTGTTTGTTGAAGCATTTTTATGACAGCATATCAGATAATCCCAACATGTGCTTCATCTCAGTGTTTGCATCTGTTGGTTGTCTTTTCTAATCTAAGTTGTGATTTTTCTGTTTCTTGGTATGACAGATGAAATTTTCATTGAGATCTGGACATTTTGGCTGTTATGTTTGGAGAATCTGGGCCCTATTTACGTATTTTATTTTAGTAGGCAGTCATCTTCTTTAGGTTTAGCATATAGGTCCACCTACTTTTGTGGGCTTTGGTTGCAATGATAATTTAATTTCCAGAGTCTTTGCAATCCTATTTTGTCTTGCTTGGTTTATCTGGTGCTTCTGAGGAACTGTCCCTTCTGGTACCTCAGGGTTATCCCCAGGCCGGGACACCTGGTCCCCTAGGTATGGAAAATAAATTAAGCCTGGGGGACCAAGAGGTTTCCTGGTCAGGCACTTGCGAGACTTTCCTTACTGCTAATGTCCAGTTACCCCATTGTCTCCCTGAGGGGCAGGGGACTCTCAGGCACATGAGACAAAGGTGTTGTCCAGCTAGACCACTTGTGGTTAGATTCTCTTTGCTAGTAATGCACCTGACCTCCCAATGTCTCTGGATGAATGAGGTGAGTCTCAAGGGACAAAGAAGCTTCCCAGATCAGGTGCTTGATGTATTGGGATACTCTTGCTGGTACCTCCCTGTAGGGGACTGGGCTCTCCAGTCCAGTGGAGAAGGAGCATGGTTCCTGGGCCAGGCCACTAGTTTTGAGCGGGGTTTTCTGTGTACTTTTCTTACCAGTGGTGCTGGGCTTACATTATTTTATTGGAGGGCTTTCTGTTCAATCTGGTGGAGGAATGATTCTATGTGGGGTGACCTTCTGTTATTAGGTTGGGGGTCAAGAAATACTGGACTTTGGTTGCCTTCTTCTCTTGAGTCAGGGGAAGGTATACCTAAGAGACACCTTGTTGTTGTGCTGTCCCTTTGGTGATTGGGTTTCTCACCAGTCTTCCCTCCTCATTTCACCTCTCAGGGCTCTCCTTATGTGTTGCCTTGCATTATTTTCAGGGTTTATACCAGTATTTAGCAGGGAGGAACAGGTAGAAACAAGTCTATCTCCTTTTGTCCAGATCGGAACAGTCTCAGTATTTGCTGTAATATCTTAAGTAAAATACAAAAGTATTCCCTGCCCAAATAATCTATATGGTTTTTTATTGCTTTATATTAGAAATTTCTTTCTAATTTTTCTTTAGATAGGGTCACTTCTAAATGAAAATTTGTGACAAACAAGATTGAAGCTCTTTTGAATATTCATCAATTTTATACAGCCAATGCATATCCACTTCTCTCCCAATCAACACAGCAGTTATGATATCACTTTGAAAAGAGGGAAATGGCAGAGAAAAATAAAAATTCCCAGTAATGGTCTCCTTCCTTTTTCTTCTCCAGGATGCAAATGTATAGATGATCTTCCTCACAGTCTACGTGGACTGAAAGGCAAGCTTCCAGCCACACTGACAAAGCTCACAATCAGCTATAAACAGTCCTCCCATTTTGATCCCTTCTTTGTTACAGTGTCTCTCTTCTCCATTTCCTGATCCTCCTAATCTTAGTACAGCAGTTTCTTATCAGGAAGAGCTTCAGGAAGAGCTTGCTTCAGGAGAAAGGATGCAGACAGAGCCTTGAGTGTCAGGTGAGAACTGGCTCAAACCAGCTGTGTGGACGTCAGCCTGCTGTAAGACAAAAGGCTGGTGAGGAAATGCCATGGACTTTATAGTTCAACTTTATAGGACAGAGTTGAAGTTCTCCTTCTTTATAGAGCACACAGTCAAAGGTCTGATTTGTTTGTTTGTTTAAGTACTAAGAACTTAAAGGAAAGTTTAAATCATTGTTACCATGCCTTTGTGCTGCAATCAAAATGGCCTTTTCCCTCCTGGCCACCTTTATTTATTTATTTCTTAAATTTATTGAATATTTATATATTCTTTTTCAGATTCTTTTCCATTATAGTTTATTATAAGATATTGAATATAGTTCCCTGTGCTATACAGTAGGTCCTTGTTTTTTATCTATTTTATATATAGTGCTGTGTATATCTTAATACCAAACTCCTAATTTATCCCTCCCTGCCCTTTCCCCTTTGGTAACCATAAGATTGTTTTTCATGTCTGTGAGTCTGTTTCCGTTTTGCAAATAAGTTCATTTGCATCATTTTTTTTATTCCGCAAGTAAGTGACATCATATGATATTTGTCTTTGTCTGACTTACTTCACTTAGTATGATAATCTCTAGGTCCATCCATGTTGCTGCAAATGCTGGTCACCTTTAGATAACTAACGTTCATTGAGCACCTATCATTTATCAACCAGAATTCTAACCATTAGTCTACTGTGCAGTGTAGGTCTGCCCATAATAACAATGGTGGTGGCAGGAATCATAATGATATTGTGCTAATAATAACCAGTGTTTATTCAGCACTTATACTATTCTAAATAATTGCTTTTTATGAATAAACCCATTTCATCTGCCTAACAATGCTAAGAGGTGGTAACTACTATTATGCCTATTTTACAAATTAGGAAACTGAGGCAGTGATATTAATTAAGTTGACCAAGGTCACACAGCTGGTAGGCAGAAGGGCTGGGATTCAAACTTGGGCAGTGTGACATCAGAACACGCTCTCTCTTGGTCATTACTCTTCTGTAAAATAAAGAAGTCTGACCACACAACAACCACAGCAATAACAGTACAACAACAACACAGCAATAACTATGGCAACACTAGGAAGGACAATTAACTGAGTGCTTATTGTGGTTCAAACTTTGTGCCATGTGTTTGGCGTGCATTTCTGCATATAAACTTCATCATAACCTATAAAAGGAGAACTACTCTTATCCTTACTTTATAGTGCTGCAGAGATGTCACGAGACTTGCTGAATATCATTACAACTAATAAGTGGTGGAATCAAGATGGAGGTCTAGGCATTGTGCTTTTCTATAAGTTGGCAAAGCAAAATAAAACTGAACCTCTAAAATAATTATTTACTATTTGTGGAACTTTTGCCATAATTGAAATATGTATATTTTAAACCTCTACTTAGGAATATATTCCTAAAGATTGAAGGATCATTATCCTTTGAGCCATTTATCCAAAATTAGGACCATGGAAACAGAAGGCGGCTCCTTGTAAGATAATCAGAGATAGAGGTTGGTAGACTGCACTGAGCTTGTCTTTCCCCAGATGCAAGATGGATTTGTTAGACTGACAACTTAATGGAAGTTTGACACTTACATTAACCTGCCTCTGAACCTCGATCAAGCCTTTAGAAAACCTTAGACAGCAATTTTACTTTTAGGGTGCATTTTTCTTTATAAGTGGTTTATTTAAACTGGATTGCTCTTTCACTGGGGGTTTTAAAAAGAAAAAAGAAAACTGATGTAAATGATAGCACTATATCCACAAATACATACTTTCAAATCTTTCTATTCTAATTTCCAGCAAAAAACAAAGGCCTAAGATAATTAACAAAAAACATCGTTCTATCATTCAAAGGCAACACAGTTAATAATCTGCTGAAGTGATTCATCTTTTCTCTTGAACCCTAAAGAGAACATCTTTAAATGAATTTTTCTAAAATTGCAAGTTTTGAAAACCTGTTTGTAAGTTTATATTTTATAAACAGTGTTTGCCTGACTGAAGAAATATGCAGTTTAAACTTCAATGCAGCACAGTTTTTCTGTTAGATATGACCTATTTCACAAGCAGTGTTTAGGTATTCAGACTTAATTATATGCACCAATCCAAACATGAAATTTCTTCTTCCTTTTTTGAGATTTGGTTTAAAGTTATGATAAAATTAGCTAATTAAAAAAAATTTTAGTGCCTTTCAATCATACAGTGAATTTTGATCATGTGTCACACTTTTAAAAGTTGCTTTTAATCACATCTACCAAATTATTCCTAAAAGAGATTTATATTTATATTTCAAAAGAACAATAATAATAGCCTGGAATGAATGGGGACATTTCATCATGTGATTCTTTAAAATCTCATGAGTAGGGGGTCAAACTTTTAGTGACTAGTCTGTAATGGAAAATTTATAAAAGGTCTTTAAACTCTAGGCTTTCCATGGAGCTGCTTGCTCTTTGCTCAGCAAATATTTACTGTGTTCCTACTATGTGTAAAACACTGTGGGAGGCTTTCAAGGTGAATGAATCAGACAGGATCTAATCTCACAACCTGGTTAAAGAGAAGAGGCAATAAAGTGCATTCACAAGCAAATGTATTAGAGAGAGGTATGTGATAAATCCTGTCGGAAAGATACAGATAAAATACTAACTAGGAGTCTTGAGAAGGGAGATCAGCCTTGACTAGATCCAGAGCAGAATTCCATCGAGAAGCAGATATTAGAACTGGGGCTTAAGAATGGCCTGGATTTCATGAAGTAGAGATGCATTTCAGGTGGAGGTATTTGGAATTGAAGTCCCAGCACAGGGGAGGGAAAAGACAAATTGTATTTGGGAAGGAAAGTGTCAGCAATCTAGACTAGAGAGTTGGGTAAAATAGGTGATAATAGAGAATTGGGTGGGAAAGAGTAGTTAAAGGCTTTGAAGCTTTGTCTGTAGGCCATGGAGAACTACTGAAGTGTCAGATCTCAAGACTGGCATATCTCAACCATGATTTAGGAAGAATGGTTTTCTAAGAGAATCTCAGAGAGAATGAGAGCTGGAGAGATTAGAGATGATGAGACCAGTTAAATGGCTATTAACAGTGGAGTGATGGCACTGGGAACAGGATATGAAGGGAAGTTATAGGTGATATAGCAAAAAGAAGTACAACTACAACTTGGCAAAATATTTGTTGGTGTGTGTATTGGTGCTGGTTAGGGGAGGGCAGACTTAGTAAGGGAGATTGATAGCACTCATTGCAGAAATAGGAGAGTCCCTGGGGGAGAGCTTGTTGTGGTGCAAGGAAAGATGGTGATTTAGATTATAGTGGTGTTGAATTTGAACTGATGGGAAATAGGGATGTTGAGGAACTAGAGGTGTAGAAAGGGAATTGAAGAGACCAAATGTGATTAGAAATAGAGCCTTAGATACCTCAGCTCTCAGACCGCAAGTTATGCAGGTGACTGATTAAATTTAAGTGTATTTCCAATTAGGGCTAAATGTATATTTCAGAACCTGCCTATGAAAAGAACATTAGCACTCCAATTAAAAAGCAGAGGGCCATAACTACAATTTGTATTATACCAACTGCAAGAATGAAGCCCCAAATTACATATACCGTATAGGATCATTGATGAAATCAAATGAGCCTTGGGCTTTCATTCTTAGTGTGTACGAATGGATATATTTTTAGTCTCCCCTGAAAATCTGGCATGTTTCTTCATGGATTGAAACAAAGCCATTAGCTCTTATACACTCCTACTTCTTGTTTGCTTCCATCTACCTCCTTTGCATTTATTTGTTTGTTGAGAGTCTTTATTTACAGACTTTTTTTTATTTACAGAGTTTGTTTTAGAGACTTCATTTTTAGAGCAGTTTTAAGCTTTTAGCAAAATTGAGGGGAAGGTAGAGAGATTTCTCATATACTACCTGCCCCCACACATGCACAGCTTCCCCCAACATCACTCACCAGAATGACTTTTTTTTTTTTTTAACCGAAGATGACCCTACATTGACACATCATAATCACCCAAAGTCCACAGTTTTTCTTAGGATTCATTCTTGTTGTTGTATATTCTTCGGGTCTGGAGAATGTATAATGATATATATTCATCATTATAATATCATACAGAGTATTTTCATTGTCCTAAAATTCTCTGTGCTCTGCCTATTCATCTCTCCCCCTACATCCCAACCATGGCAACCACTGATCTTTTTCTGCCTCCATAGTTTTGCCTTTTCCGGAATGTCATATAGTTGAAATCAAAGTATAGCCTTTTCAGATTAGCTTCTTTCACTTAATAATATGCATTTATGTTTCAGTATTTATTCACTTAGGAAATTAACAACATATTTGAATTCTAGTCCACGTCACTCTTGATACTAGGGATATTTACACTCTTTTCTTAAACTATAAATAATCTTATGTAGAATTTAGTAAAATAGAAATATCATAATATTTTTAATATTTAAAAAGTAAATTGTTTTTAAAATTTGCTTTAGTAGGACAAATTTTCAACACAATTTCCTTTTATTTGCAGAGCTAAATGAAAATTGACTGTAACTTTGAAAAGTGTCTTACAAAAAATAAATAGATTT
The DNA here is from genome assembly GCF_965194825.1 of Balaenoptera physalus. NCBI lineage: Eukaryota > Metazoa > Chordata > Mammalia > Artiodactyla > Balaenopteridae > Balaenoptera > Balaenoptera physalus. The sequence goes on from NC_138898.1 coordinate 36,090,764, forward strand.
TTGGCAACCTCAGATAAACAGTGATACACTAACTTTTTAAGGTAAACCTTATCAAGTTGGTCTCAAATGGAGAAAGTTTTTTTTTTTTTTTCTATCACAGAATTAGATTTCAGGATTTCTAACCCCTCACCTCAAGTTTACCCCATGCCATTCCTTCTTGTTTCCTTCCCATTATATCAGGTTTCCATTTTGTGATCTGTGTACCCATGGTTGTTTAAGAAGCAGTCCACACCTCTAGCTCATAAACATCACTTCCTCTGTCTCCTGATTTATTCAAATGGCTGATACTTGAGCCCATTGGATTGTTTACACTAACAGCGTGGAGTCAAGAGTACTCATTACCTCCACCTCAAGCTATCCATAGGTCAGCAGCATGAAGCGAGATGCTTCATATTTCATTACTTCAAGACCAGATCTCCTTACTTAATCCTTTACTTCCCAAGCTTTATGCTTTGGGCCCTCACTCACTCACTTTGTTGATGAGTCAATCGAAATCAAAAGGATGTTTCTTTTTCCTTCCAGATCACTATATTCACTTCCATGTTTTCTGTCATCATAGAAATAACAAATTGACATTGATTTATTGTTTAACTAACTCTGAAAATCTGTGTGCTTTCCTACTGCAAAGAGAGAGTTACCAATCATCCATGTCTTTGACAGGTGGAAAAATGTATTGAGTACAAGTTGGATGGAATCATTTTTCTAATTTAAAGAAAAAATAGCTTTTATTTGCAGACTAAGTAGATATGAAAGCCAAAGCCAAATGGTAGTCTCTGCATCACATTATCAGCTGACGATACTCTCCACATGACAGATGACTTTTTAAGTTAAAAAATAACATTAAACTCTATTTAACTCAGGTAACTGATTATCATGAAAAAAGATTTCTTAGGCCATTTATTTTCAACAGACTTTTTCTTCTCACTGGCCAATAATGTCTATCATTGCTCATTTTGGCTTTGGAAATGTTTCTCTTAAATTTCATCTGCTCCAAGTCAAAGAGTTCCTGAACCACAGAGGTCTTATGATAGAAACTATTAATGGTGTTATAAGTAGAGTTTGTATTCTAGTTCATCACTGGTACGCTTTGCCCTTAGGGTAGAAGCATAGCTTGCTGTATAGAGGTTTTGCTAACTGTTGCAAAGAATTCAGTCCTTCTTGGAGGCCATTTCTACCCCCAGGCATGCCATTCCCTACCAGTGGTTCCTGCCACATAGGATCTATCAGTTCACCTGCTGGCATGATCTTGGACTCTTAGGGTTTTTCCTAATTCCTGATTTCCTGCCAAGGATGTGCTGGTCTTTTATGCTCCAGTCCAATGTCTCATGTAGGAACAGGACTGATTGTTTTTCAGAGATTAAGGTTGAAGAGAGATCAGGTCTCAGAATTCACCCATGAAGAGTTCACTTAGGGTAGGCCAAGTGGAAAGCCAACTCCCAATATGTTACTTAGAAGGTTGGGTCCTCCTGGTCTTGCCCTTGTTCTCCTGTCTCATTTATGACTCAAAATAAATAATAAAAAAGTAGTTTCTATCTCGCTCATCCTTACACCCCTCCCCAACTGAGCGGATGGTAAATGAGAGATGAAAAAGTGAGTGTCGTTTGGGAGACACAGCCTCACGTGTGTCATGGGTGGTTCTTGTAGGAAAACTTGACATTGTTAATTCAGAGAATTACAGCTACCTTTGTTGAGTCCCTGAAATGCATCTATTCAGGTACTTGTCACACTACAGGAAGGGCTTACATGTTTGCACACCCACCATCCTACACACACACACACACACACACACACACACACACGCTTTTAAACACTTTTCCTTTTTAAAATCCCATTGTCTATCTAGTACTGGCATCATGGTATGTGCTTTACAAATATTTGTTGAATAAATAAAAGCATGAATGCATAACATTGTAAAGATTTCTCAGGTACTTCTAGGCTGGTTGATTGGTTTTCAAAATGTTGTTGATGCACAGAAGTGGAATAGACTTAGGGACCAGGGCTAAAGAGCCAAACCCTTGCCAAGGGCTTACTTTCACTACATGACTCAGACTCTTCTGATCTATTTTGAAGGTATAACCCGTCTCATACATTCAAAAGATTCTAATTTTAAATGTGTAACAGTTGGGCTTTGAAAGATTTTCAATTACCTGAGCTAACTAGAAATACAAAAGAGGTTAGAAGGGTCATTGTAAATCTCCCTGCCTCTAATATCTGGTAAGAGATTGGCTTTCCATTAACTTTTTTTTTTTCTTTAATTAAAGAATGAGTGAAACAGAATTCAAGGGCTAATGAACAAGGTACTGAGAACAAACCATTTTCAAACACATTCACATACTTCGAAGCACCACTGTACATGTTAGAATAATTAGTAACTACTCTTACTTGAACTAGGATAATTACTAGGTTTTTTTTTTTTTCTTTTTTGGTTTAGTTATTAGTAGTACTTGAAAAAATAACAAAACTGCATTTACAAAAGTTCCCATCCTTTAACCTGTTCATTACTTCAGAACACTTCCTGTGCCAGGTAATGTGAACTAGTGAGTTTGGGCTAGAACAGGTACAGAGGTGGCACTCAATGGGACATGGTAGGCTGTTCTTCAGCTGATCTGGTCTAATCTTTTAAGGATGCTTTCCTTTCCTAAGTCTTGGTCTCATGTTTGATATAAACAAAATTGTTGCCACTACCTTGCTAAGATCAAGAGATTTCTGAGACTCATCCCTCAGCTCTAGTTCTAAGCACTTGCATTCATGTCTAGCTGATCTACTTTCAACTTGGATAGACACCCACTCAGAGAATAAGCACCTGGCCTTATAAACCACTATTGGGAGAGTGAGAAAAAAGAGCTTATTTAAGCAAGCTCTACTTTACTAATTTTTATCCCACCTGGAATAATTTGTTTGCAGTCTTTCAAATGCTAGAAAACTGTGGCTATGTAAGTATGAGTGTGTGTTGGAGAAGCACTGGTCTCACTGAGCAGAAGGCAATCCTGATAGGAAGTCTTTCACATTAATCTGATGAGGACTGAGCTAACCTATGTAAAATGTGAGACTCAAATCAGCTTCTTCACCCCAGGATCGTGAAGGACCACCACTTAAGCTCAGAAATGAAAAGTAATAGCTTCAATTATTTTCAAATCAGAGGAGACATTGACTATCCACTTGCTTCTTCTCAGCTCCTAAATTCCACTCTATTAGGTACACAACGGCTTTTCGTCTTTGTGTGGGCAACATTTAATGCACATTGGAAGTTAGAATGGACTGTGGAAAGTATTACTTACTGTGTGGAGGACTCAGTGGACCCATGCAATATGCTGGGTTTTATGCCACATAATAATGACTAACAATTGAAATAATTTAAATCTTTATTAATTATCATCTACCTTAAGCATAACTAATGCATAGGGAAACTGAGAACTTATATATATAATATTAGTAATGTGCATAATTTTAGAAGTTTTAAGCATCTAAACAAATTCATAAGTGTATTATAGAAGGATATATTTATGTATGTGTGTATATACATGTTACGTAATATATGTAACACACGTGTATATAATGAGAGAGAGAATTTGGAGGGCACAAATTATAAGCATAAATTCATAATGTTAGCTGAAAAGCTGCCAAATCATAAATAGGGGTCAATGTCTGCTTTAAACTTTGAGAACAATCTTGGGAACCAGATTCTCCTTGTACTGACTGCAATGCAGTCACACTTCTGTGAGAATTTCCTCCTAAGAGTCTCAGTGTAAATTTTGATGCATAGCTTGTGTTTTCTTCTTATATTTAAAGAAGCTTTTAAAAAAAAGAGGAAATGTTGCATCAATTTACGTGACAGGTAGATAGAGCAGTGCTTATAGATGATAATTATGCTGCAAATAAAACATAAAAATGCCACACAAATAATTTGGCACCTTCAAAATAGCTTGACTCGTTTGAAAGTGCCTGTTGACAAGATCATACAATTATTTCAATTATTCATATCTGAGGCTCTTTCCTCTGAAGTGCCTATTAAGAACAACTGTCTTTCATTATTTTTTCTTGATGACATTCCCATTGTCCTGTTGTTGTACTATTCCGATTTTTTTTTTTTTTTTCTCTTCAAGTGTCTGGGGATTTTTCTCCTTTTCTCCAAGTTAATGCATATCAAAGTTCCACAGCTTAATTTCAGACTTTCTAATTAAGTATTAAATTGTGCATGAACTCTTGTTTATTGGGTAAAGCTTATTCATTCCTCTAGATATGCTCCTGCATATCCTTCAGAGAAGGAACACAGCCACCTGCCAAGATATTCCATTTAATTGTTTCCCCAAAACCTTTTGCCTAATGATATATTTCAGAGAACACTAACTTATTTGAACTATATGTTGACGTCTAACACTAGTCATGAAAATAACTTAGAGAGGGACCCTATAGGAAGAGTATTGTTAAAAAATAGACATGGACTAGGCTCTCTGGACACTAACAAAAATGATGATTGGGTGAATCTGTTCCAAGACACAGGTTTCTTTTATTAGTGAATGCTATTGAGTTTTATTAGTGAATACTATTAGAAATTAGTCATTTAGAACTCAATTGATAGGTATTTTTGTTCATTATAGTTTGTTTTTAATTTAATTTAGAAGGACAAGAGTGTACTTGAACAATTCTCCAAGCTTGAACAGCTTTTGTCCTATTTATGGACCAGACAGAAAAACAAGTAACAGTAATAAAGGCTTTCCTGTCCAAGAAAAATGACATCCAAGAGTCCTGACCAGTCATGGACTGCATCACTCAGTAGCTGTTAGCAATCTCTGGAGAACTGCAAAGCAAAGGAAAGGCCACAAATGATTGGTGAGTTTGTACTGTGGTTTCAATCAATGGACTAGCAAATTTTGCATTGAATTTAAAAAGCAGTGACTATGCAGATGGCTATTAGGTATCACAAGCCACCAGGTGCAATGGGGCTTTATAGTAGAAAAATAATGTCTACCACTGACTACACAACACAAACCAGAAGTGCATCATTTTTGACCTGCACTAATCCTTATAACAAGGTTACCCATTACCATACTCATTTTTACCAACCAATGAAGAGTAAAATGCACTCACTTTAATTAATTTGCAAGACATCATCTAAACAGAAAGTGATCTAGCTAGGAATCAGACCCTTACCTTTCCCAAAGTATTTCCAACATTCACATATACACCCTTCATTGATACTTTAAAAGTTTAAATTATATAATATGTACTTACATAGATCATATAATCATAGTATTTGTAATAATGTTACATACTTTCAATTAAAGAATATATTAATTATTATTGCATACTTTAAAAATTTCAAGGGGTGCAGACATATATTGAATAAAAAGCCTAATAAAAAAGTTAAAAGTAGTTGATTGGCATTGTTTTTAAACTTGTAAATAGTGAGAAGAAACTATTCCATAACTGCATGAAGCTAGCCCCATCTTTGATAGCATATTTCTCAGTGTGATAAGAGGATCACTGGTGGTCTCTCCCAAAAAGCAATTAGAAAGCATTATTTTATCAAGTGGTTCTATAGGGCATCACATCAAACCAATAGCACAAATATGGGAGGGCAATGAACTGTTGTGCATGCTCAAATTTGCAGGGTTGAGAAATATATAAGGTAAATGGTGAGGGCAGAATGTTCTGCTGTAAGTTCATTTTATGGGAGAAGGGATTTTTTAAATGGTTCTTACAGGATCCTTTTGAAAAACTGTGTTGTAGATTGGTATATATCCTGACAGGACCCTGGTGATGGGTGAAGCAAGGCAGATGCATTGACTACATGGAAAAACTAAGCCAAAGCAAAACATATACCTCACTTCTATCAGCTGATCAGTCCATCACTTTCAGTAATATGTCTCTTGATCTTGATTTAATATTGAAGGAAACAGCTAAATGTGGAAATAAATATGGAATATAATCAGATGTCTATCATTTTGAACCTGTAACTTTAGGGCCAAAATACCATGACTTTTATAAAAGAGTCTAAAATTGCAGTTTTTCTTAAGAATACTGAATACTGATAAAATGGCTATGGCCCTGTGAATTTAACTTTTTCCCAGAACTTTATTTTCTTTGTTCATCAAATAAAACTATGGATTCTATACTATTGGCCACACTTCAAAAACCATGAGCAAGTGTTACAACAGAACTTCAAGAAATATTTTTCAGTGGCAATTAAAACTAAATTGAAGATTAGGATTCAATTTGCTGTTTTCTCCTAAGAAGATATATTTCGATCCTCCAGCTTTTCACCGGACTTCACATCTCAGGAGTGCTTGAAGCGTTAACAGACCCAATAACGTTCCAAATGGGTCTTGGAGAAAGAGAAGATAGCACAATGAAGTTGACAAATGCGTGTCCAGTGATAGAATTTGTGTTTTGTGCTTACTTTTCCTTCCTTTCTTTCTTGTGTATGGTGGGGGAAGGAGGCCACGGATGGATAGGATGTGTGATCAGCTGTTACCAATCAACTTTGGAAACTCCCTTGTGGTTTGACATTTTTGAGGATTGGCTTGGTCTTCCTGTTGGAAATCATCCAAACCCCAGAGGAGGGCTCTTTGTCTCAATAGTAGTTACTAATAAACAGAAATACACATGATATGTTTGTCTTTCTTATTTTTAGATAAGGTTAATTGGTTCACTATATGTTTATAACCATGTTCTCTCCTAAAAAGTATACTGGAATATACAGTAGTTACTAATATTTGTTAGATTTTGTTTTGCACGACTGATTTTGAGAATGGAGTACAATATGGACATTTACACCATCACTAAATCACTACATTGAATTCAAGTACATCTTTTTTTTTTTTTTTTGCCACACTACACGTCATGTGGGATCTTAGTTCCCTGACTAGGGATGGACCTGCACCCACTACGGTGGAAGCACGGAGTCTTAACTACTTAACTACCCAAATTCAAGAACATCTTGATTTAAAAGAGTAGAGTTGAAGAAACTGCTCACAATCAGTTTAGAGTCTCATGGTTGATTCCCCCCCCCAAATTTAAAACTAAATATCAGTTTTGGGGTGAAGTCAGTATATGATTTAAATCCTATGCTTCTCCTATGAAGTACACACTCTTGTCAATACTATTCTGTAGTTGGGGAAACTGAGCCTTAGGAAGATTACTGAGATGACTGGCCCAATGTCGCACAGCTAAGAATGAGAAGACTCAGAATTTAAACCCAGGTCCACTTGACCCCAGATTTCTGCCTCTCATTTTGACGTCAAACAAACATCGTCATCCACCCCAGTTTTTAACCTGTTGTCCGTGGCAGTAATGATTACCAATTATCTGATTTTTTCTTTAGCTTTTATAAACATGACTCTTACTTCAGCCACTTCCTTACATGAAGAAAAAATCATAGAGGTAGGTGCAAAACTTCAAAGTTTCAAGGAAACAAATGATATGAAGGAAGCCAGAGCAACTGTTGTAAGTACACAAGACAAAGGCAACCTGACGGACATCTTTATCTGCTATTAAAAGGTAAAAAAAACATAGGCTTAGCCATCGCCAAACATCCACCCCTAATATTTAATCTAAGTCATTTTTAGTTATGCAAAATTGGCACAAGCCAATGATTGCCTATGGATAGAGTTTATAGAGTGGAGAGATTGCCAAAATACTATTATGGACTTTTTCTTTGATTTCTTACCTTCTCACCTTCCAGAAAAATGTTTAAGTGGTCTTAAAGTATGAAACATCTGACCTCCTTCCCTTTTCAAGTGAGTGTGTGTGTGTGTGTGTGTGTGTGTGTGTGTGGTGTTTGCTATGAGGTACCACCTTTAGGGATCAGGTTTTCATAGGGTCAGATGTAGGACTTTCAGAATGTGATAACTCCTGTGAAAATTATGAAAAGGTTTCATTTTTCCCTTCCTCTCCTCTTTATTTTAAGCATTGGAGATTATGCTTTGAGACATTTCACTTTATTGGTTTTTCCTCCATCGTGATCAAGAAACTGATCTATGTCAAAGTCAGAATGAGTCAGACAATAAGAAACCAAAGTGTCTTTGGACCAGTGAGTATGGATGTACTGAAAAGGAACTCAGCAAACTCCCTCTCTTTCTGGGTGTTTAACCACATGCAAGCAGGATGGCATGGTGGTTTCACAGTGGGTGCGGTTCTTCTACCTCTCCTCCCACAGACTCCTCTTCCTTTCTTCCCCTGCATGTGTTTCAAATTGGAGCAATGGTGGGTGGGAGAAGCAGGAGCTTCCCTGTAACTATAAATAGTAAAGCCAAGAATCTGAGTGTTCCAGAGGGGAGGTAGAGTGAGATAGAGTGGGAGAGGTGGGAAACTCCCCAAATTTAATCAGTTGCATTGCTTCAAACCAAACCAACTTCTATAGCATATTAGGAGTACTGAGAAAATATGTGCTGAGCCTCAAACCCAATCTGAAAACAAACAAACCAAACCAAATGACAACAGTAACAAAAGAAGCCATAATAGAGATGGTCCCTGATAGATAGTTACCTCCCTTAACTTTTCAGAAAAATACAGTTATAGTCAGGACTAATGTGGACCAAAAGCCATGGAAAGATTGACGGAAATTCATTTTAAAAAAGCCACACACATGAAAATAATTTACACAGGAGGTTTTCTGCACCACAGCTGTGCTGGTTATTTATTTTGGACCAGTTTGTGCAAAAAGTGGTACCAAAAATGGACTCAATTCTTGCTTGATAACATTAAAAAAGTCAAACTAGTCCCCTGAACTCAACACCCCCTTTCCTGAATAGGCTGCTTTTTAAAGGCAGATGGTCTTCTGAGTCTCCAGGTATTAATTTCTTTAGCTTTTACTTTAAAACTCCAACCCTGGATCTCATCATTTCTAGTCTATATATCTCTTTTACATAGATTTCTCCTACAACTTACATATACCCAGAATATATAGAGTGGAAGACAGAAGACTGAATAGGGTCACTGTTTAGTGTGTGAGCCTGTATCTGCCTCAGGGTGGGAAAGATGCTTGTAAAGAGTACTTCCAGACCCATAAAAGTTATACAAAAGAATACTCTAGAACACCGTTGCCCCACCCCAGACCTTAGACATCAGAGGATAGAGTTGCACCTGCTTTGATGCTTGCCGATTTTCCTCTAAACTCCTGAGCCAGGATGAGGCAAGTGGTTTATGGAGTCCTAATGCACCTTGCAGGGTGGGATCTCCACCGCACCTTGAATTCAGTAGACCTTGGTGCCTCAAAGCCAGCCAATACTTGTGCAAATGTGTGACATTTATTTAAGGCATTTGGAAACCAAGATCTCATGCACATACAATCAGAGGCTTCTGGTGTCGGTAGTCATTGAATTATCTCTGGCAATGAAGGAGCTGGGGATTGATATATCAAAATTCTGCCTTTGTGAAAAGGGATTTTTTGTATAGTTCTGATCTGGTTCATAATCATATTCATTATTTGGACTTATACAGTGTCTTTCTTCCATGTTGCCGAAGTGCTTCTTGGACAATCTAGAATTATAGTGAATTAACTCTTTTAGGTCAATGCAAGGTTCACCTCTTAGGCCACCTCCCAATGGGATGGATTTGTTTTCGAGAAGAACTCATTCCCTGAAGAGAAGCACTTGTCATTCATAACTAGAGCGTTTGTTATATTTCTGAAGGGAGGGATCATTGTTGAGGTTATTTCCCAGTGCCTAACATGTAGCCTTGGGCATAAAGACTTATGGCTGACATCTTATTTTATAGATCAATCTATTAAAGCACAAGGAATCAAAGTTATGCTCCAAGTGTCATAGTCTATCTGAAATAAACTTTCAAACAATGCTAAATCCATTCAGAAACCCCATCCTTTCTTCACTGAAAATGCTGCATGCCACTGAAAATCAATTCTGGCAGGTATTGAAACTCTCACTGACCCAGACTAACATATTTAATTCAGAAAGGATGTTTCCCCAATTTTTAATTTCCTTTCTTTTGCCAGGTTTGTATTAAAATGACTAGAAGCCATAAAAATTAAAATCTTCCAAAGCAAGGATTTTTTTCTCTCACATTAATCTACCAATATACAGATGTCAAGTTCCATTTCATGAGCAGAATCCATGATAGCACAATAAGAAAAGAGTCAGTTTGTCGTCAGCTCTTAATTTTTTTAGTGAATCTGACATTTGATAGGCTCAGCTTTACCACAACTGGAGCAGTGACCTTGATTTTTTTCTGAATTTAGTAGAACATCTTTTTTTTAAGAAAGAGAACAGAGTTGGTCTAATGAGACCCATGAAGTTTCCTGTCTGTTCTTGTGAGCGTATTTTTAATTTTGTAATTAAAAATTGAGAACATAGACATTGGATCAAAACTGGACCTTATTTTTATTCTTGATTCAAAGACATGAACATGTCAAGCAAGTCACCTTTCTAACTGAAGAAAATCAGCATAACCTTTTCACAAAAGAAACAATGCCTCACTTTACTCTAGCTTGATTTTTTTCCTGCGAGAAAAAAAAAAAAAAATGACATCCTTCTGTCGGCTCCTTGACAGAGTTGATATAGAACAGTCCTGAAAATAAGTCCTAGCTCTAAGTATAAGCCTGAAATACAGGCTGAAAGAAATAGGTTATATTGCCACCAGGGGGCGTTAGATGCTCCAATTGAGATATCCCCCAAAGAAAGGGTTTGGGTGTGCTGCCATTTCTCTTGTATTCTTTCTTGTTGGTGTCCTTGGGACACTTTGTATCCGTGGGAAAGCATTGCCCTTCCTCATGGAATGATACTGTAAAGAGAAATAAAGACAACAAAAAAGACCTTGGGATTGAAAGAGGGGAAGAGGCTGAAGGCTGTTGGTCCCAGTGGAAGGGTTAGGAAATTCAACCAGCTTGCAAATTATGTGATCTTGGAAAGCCCTGTGTGCATATCCAGAAGGATACATTTGAATCCCTTTGTATCATGATTCTTGTGTTCACTATTTACTAGGTACTAAACATGTGTTCCCTCCCAAAGTTCATATATTGAAGCCCTAAACTATATTATGATGGTACTTGGAGGTATATGGAGGTAGGGCATTTGGCAGGTCATGAAAGTGGAGCACTACTGAATGAGATTATTACTCTTATAAGAAAAGACCTGAGAGAGATGATCTCTGTCTCTCTGCATAAGAGGATACAGCTAAAAGTTATCTATGCGCAAACCAGGAAGAGTGTTCTCATATGAACTCAGTTGACTGGTACCTAGATCTTGGACTTCCCATCTTCCAGCACTTCCCAGCTTCCAGAAATAAGTGCTGTTTAAGCCACCCAGTCTATGGTATTTGTTAGAGCAGCCCTAAGACACGATTGATACTTCTTAGCCTTTAAGTTTTTCTATCCTTAATTTGGATGTGTAACACTTGCCTTCTAATTTTCTGCTCTAAAACCATAACCAGGTTTTTTTTTTAAACCAAGAATTCTAAGCATATTTCCCTAGTTTAATTATATATCATTCATTGACTGAATTAGTCTGAATGGAGTTAAATAAAAAGAGTACACATTAGGGAGAAAAAACATAAGCAAAAATTTATTCTATTAAATTTATTTATGTTCTGATCAGTAGTTTTTAACTGGGGCAATCCCACCACCACCCCACCACCCCCAACTGTGGGACATTTGGCCATATCTGGAGATATTTTTGATTGTCCTGGCTTGGGAGGGGGGTGTAGCTACTGGTATCTAGCACCTAGAGACCCGGAATATTGCTAAACATCTTATATTGCATGGGACATCTTCCCACAAAGAATTATCTGATTCAAACTATCAGTAGTGCTGAGATTGAGAAACCCTGATTCAGAGCAAGACATATGAGGGAAGGCATCTTTATTTTCCTTTGGGATGAGTATTACTGGTTTAAAATATGATGCTCAGCTAAGCTCTCCTTATCCAACATGAAAAAAATTGTCATTCAGGGTAAGAATAAAGACAGGGTAGTTTCAAGTGAGGAAAGACCCATGATATTAAGAGAACATGGAGGCAAGATGGCAGAAATGCTACCAGTAAACTTTGCCAAATAATGCAGAACTGGAGAAAAGTTAGAATTCTACAAATACACAGATATACCAGTTTTCAAAATGAAAAGGCAAATTCTGAGACCTGTTCTTAGTGATATCAAGTGAGGAACTAGTCAGATGTTTTGACTAGCTGTGTTAACTTATCTTGACTAGACTTTGTCTTCTTTTACTTGGCCCAACTGGACAGATGTAATATAAGTAGATTTGAGTGAACCTGTTTCTAGCAATTCATGTAGGCTAGGTGATCAGTTTTAGATATATAAATGTATCTAACATTTGAGTGACCAATGTAGATATAATAACATTTGAGTGACCAATGGATTAATTGCATTTTTGAAAAGGAGTGTCTGGTACCAGTTCAAAGTTTTATATTTAGTCTTTTTCCATCTAATATTTTATCCGGTCTTAGGGGAAGACTGCTGATCAAATTTAAGTTGACCTGAAATCGGGAAGGTGGCAGAATTAAGATCAAAAAGACTATTGCAAGGGAGAATAAAGAAAAAAGGAAGTGACAATAGTAATGAGATAAACTTTACTGTAAGTCCTGAAAATCAACAACACAGGAAGAGGTTGGAGAAGTTTGGGGTGAGCAGAAGTTTATACAAAAATTATTTCAATAATTTAGTGGAGGGACTTCCCTGGCAGTCCAGTGGTTAAGACTCCACACTCCCAATGCAGGGGGCATGGGTTCAATCCCTGGTTGGGGACCTAAGATCCTGCATGCTGCACAGAGTGGTCCCCCAAAAAATAATAATAATAATAATTTAGTGGTATTGGATCCAAATTAACCCAAATGGTTTTTGTCTGCTCTAAGAGATGCATAATGTTCAGAAATTGTAATGTTATCATCTTAGCTCAGACCACACTGGGAAGGATGCATGTCAGCTATCTCATGTCAAGAGACACACTGACAATCTGAAGTATCCAGGGATGAATTACCAGGCTGATCAGGGCCTAGAAACTATGTCATGTGGTGGATAATTGGAAGAACTAGGAAAAAAGAAATGAGATAATTGATTCAAAGTACGTAAAGGGTTTTGGGGTAAGAGAAGGTTTAGGCTTTTAGTGATTGCTCCCAAAGAAGGACCTAGCAAGCTTAAGAAGGCAAATTTGGGCTCAAAATAATAAACTGCTTGAAAAATAGGTGGGTTCCTTCAGTTTACCTTCCTGTCACCAGAGGCTGGACAATTAAATAGTGTGGCTTTTTTAGAGGCTGTTCAAGCATCAGATAGCACCAGATAGACTCCAAATTATCTTCCAACTTTGGATTTGGTCATTTTTAGATCATCTATAACAAGTGTAAACCCCAAATACTTTTTAGGCTGGTCTGATTCTGTTGATAAATATTACTGCTCTCACATTGTGAAGCAGTTTCAAATTCCCTAAAATAGGGTTTCCCTAAGTGTGAAAGTCACAGATGGTCAGAGTCCTTTCGTACCTTGTAGCCAAAATTTCATGAAGCAAAAAATTGAGATTATGGCATGCTACATTCTCAGAGAGTCACAATGCACATTTGCCTGTTAGAGGCTCTGAAAAGTACTGCACTTAAAAATAAAAACAATTTTTAAATTCCTAAGTGGAGCATTCCAAGTCCTCTACTTTGTCTTCTTTGACTTTGCAGCCTCAATGTCCATAAGCATTCTATGAACCCTTCACTCTGGCCATCCAATAAGTTCTCCTTTACCTTTCCCACCCTTTGGCTCTTGCCATTTTCCTTCATTTGGAAGATTTTAGTTCTTGCATCTGCCTTCAATTCTTGTGTCTTGGGTCTCCCTTCCTGAAAGCAAAGCCTAAAGGAAACCCCACTTTTGCACTCATCTCACAGTCTAAAAGTGGTCTCATTTCATGTAGCTTACTTATTAGCTCCTGATGGTACATTAGAACCTAATATATTCTGTTGTAACACCTGGTATAGTGTTTCTCACCAAATAGATGTTCAATAAATCTTCCTGGAATTATTAAAGGAACCATGAGGCAGCTGGACCTCTACTGACCCATGCTCAGGTCAATGTAAATATGCTAATTTAAGGTCCTAGTCGTTTATAATCTTGAAGATCAAATAAGAAAAAATACTGTCAAACACTGACAGCATTTTCTTCGGCAAAGCATCAATGTAGTCCATATTGATTTTTTAAAACAAATTACTCTCACTTAGTCACTCTTGTTCTCCTCTTGATGATCACCTTCCAGATGGAACGATGGCTTTGTAGATATCACTATATTTCAATGAATAAGCTGTGCTTTCTATTTTAAGCTGTGTGGTTATACCTTTGCCTGGTCTGGTTTCACATCACAGACTGGACTAACTTGGTGATTTGGCTCTCTAGATAAATCAAATAATATATTCTAGGTCTTCTTGTCAACTTGATGCAGGAAAAAATGGTTTTTGACTCGGATTGTTGCAGGTCTTGCCCTGTAAACCTACATAAGGCTCTCTATACACCTTAAGTGACAGAATTTAAGGCAAACAGTGATTGTCCCTTTATGAATCAGAAAGCAAGGGAGACTTTTTTAAAAAACAAGTAGTGCCCTCCCTGTAAACCACAGCTCTTTTCTTTCCAGGAAAATGTAATGAAAACCTCCTAAACTGGGTAGTTCCAACACCTGATCCAAAAATCATAAATGGAATTGCCCTAGCCAAATTTAAGTAGGAAGTTCACCCAAAGGGAAGTTGAATTATTTCAGGTAGGGATGGATTGTTTTAAAATAAGGGCAATTGACATGCTTTATCAAATGAGATCTGTTAGTAATGATAATTTCCTTCCCTACAGAATTTTATGTCTACTACTTCTCTCAAAATTTTATCCTCCAAATTTAATAACTTACAGCTCAATGACAGTAATTAAGAAGGAGATTAGTTTTCTAAAGATCAATGGTTATTATTAACTAAAGTTATTCTAAAGTTTACATAAAGAGAGTGATGAAGATGTTTACTTAGAAATTACTTAAATTAGAAAATACTTAGAAATTAGACAAATTAGAAAGTAGAAAATATTTCTTCCATCCCAAGAAGTTTTTCTCTGATTGGAATGAAGTTAGAAAATAATTGAAGTTTAAAAAATACTCAAGTAGTTTGTGCATACAGAGTATATACATTGTGCCCTTTCTTCAAGACAAAGTCATTGAATAATTACTTAGATCTTATTTTTCCTTCTATCTTCTTTATCTATAGCATTAACATTAGGATTAAGGAGCAAAATTATAATTAGCCTACCATTTCTTAGCCTTTTAGTGGTTAACATCAAATCCCTGAAAAGCTGTGATTCAGTATCCTGAGATGTCTAGTCAAATGCCAAGTGCACCAAAGGTAAAGAGAAGTAGAAAGAAAATTACCTTTTTTTTCATTGAATAATGAAATAAATCTTCTACAAGGATGCGCAGATGAAGAAACTCAAGTGTTCAGTTCTAACTCTTTGAAGGACTTTACTATCTATTTCTGCACTGACTATCTTACAGCCAGACTCCTAATTTACAACTTCATTTGTCTTCCAGAGGAGGAATGAAGATGTTCGTTGCCCTATTAAATTGTTATTATCAAATGATCAAGTTCTAGTTAAGGATTTTAGCTAAAGAATGTTCAAGCGTCTGAAAGAAGTAGGGGACTCTCATCAAGATATTTGCCTTTCAATACACAACACCTAAGGCAGTTGTTACTTAGATCATTCTGGCTTTGCCTCTTTACCTCAATTGGATGATGGGTTATTCACCCTTATATTCTCTTTCTCCTTCAGTAGCCTGAGGGACTGGCCATTCTAAAAGTCTTCCCCATGTTTCTGTGACTACTTCTAGAATCTTCCTTTAAAGGACTTATTAATCATGCTTCACATCTGGCCTTCTCTCTGCTTTTCCTTGGTGAACACATACATTCCAAGTATAGGAGAGATAAAACTTTATCCTTTATCCTCTTGGGTTCAATCCCTAGGGCTTTGCAAATTAAATTGACAAAATACAGATTAACAGGAGAAAAATGGATCAAAGACTTGAACATAAGACCTGGTACCATAAAACTCATAGGAGAAGATGTAGGGAAGAAGCTCCTCAACATTGGTTTTGACAATAATTTTTTGGATATGATACCAAAAGCACAAACAACAAAAGCAAGAATCAAGAAGTGGGACTACATTGAACTAAAAAGCTGTACAGCAAAAGAAATAATCAACAAAATGAAAAGGCAGCCCATGGAATGGGAGAAGATATTTGCAAATCATGTATCTGATAAGGGGTCAATATCCAAGATATATAAAATGTGCTCAACACTACTAATCATCAACATTACTATCACAAGGTGATATCAGCTCAGACCTGTTAGAATAGCTACTATCAAAAGACAAGTGATTACAAGTACTGGGGAGGAAATAGAGAAAAGGGAACGCTTGGGTACTGTTAGTGAGAATGTAAACTGGTGCAGCTACTATGGAAAACAGTATGGAGTTTCCTCAAAAAATGAAAAATACAGCTACCATATATACCACTTTTAGATATATATCCTTAGGAGTAAAGACACTATCTCAAGGAGATATCTGCACCTAAGTGCATGGAAACAACCTAAGCACTCATGATGGAGGAATAGATAAAGAATATGTTATGCATATAAATATACATATACATATATACATATATATATATACATATATATATATATATATATATATATATAATACAATATTATTCAGCCATAAGAAAGAAGGAAATTCTGCCATTTGCTACAATGTGGATGAAACTTGAGGGCATTATGCTAAGTGAAACAAATCAGACAGAGACAGACATATACTGTATGATCTCACATGTGGAATCTTAAAAAAAATTGAATTAAAACAACACCAGCACATCTATTTTCCTCTATTGAAATGACATAGGTAGATTGTACTAATATTAAACCTTTCCAAAGCACACTTGATTGGAGGGAAAAGCAACCAACTAGTCTAATAGATTGCGTCTGAGAGTGAGCAGAGGTTATTGGGTTTTAACCTGGTTTAATTTGGGAAGTTAAATTATACAGATCTGAAAATAGGAGTAGGTAATGGAAAGACAAGCACACTTACACTGTGAAAGGTCTTGGGTATGATTCTTCCTTGTTCTGCCCTGGGAAGTCCCTCTGAAGTCACAGGCAGGTCCCTGAACCCAGCTGGGACAGGAGCAGCCTCGAGACTTCCATGAAGACATCCACTTGGATGGCTGTAAAGTGGAGCTAGTGAACTCATTCCTAATAACCAGTCAGCTCCTTTTAGTTCGCTTTCCAGGGCAAGATTAGATCATGTTGGAAACCTCACCAAAGAACCTTATAAAAAGAGATGAACTCACTCACAATTTTCATCAGGTTTTGAAGCAAAACCATAAAAACCACTATCCCACCTCAGGCTACTGGAAACAAATTTGCATTTGATTCTCAAGAACAGAAATATCTCTAGGCAAATATTTCAGTGAGAGTGCCATATTTATTTCCTTGTTAAGAAACCTACCTTATTGGGCACCTGTTCTGGAGACCAGGCAGCCCATTGCTATGCAGGCCAGATGATATTTAAAAGAAACTTGGGGATTTGTAGTGTCAGTTTTGAGAAGAGTCATAGCTCTTTAAACTCTTTCTTCCAATAAGGAGTTGATATGACTGGGTTACATTGCAGTCAGTTGTTCAGTTAGCCCATATGCTAGCTCTTTTTCTTTAAGAAACAATAGTAACTATTTTCCAATGGAAACTTCTTGTAACTGTAGCATTTCCTTAAATTACTAGGCAAGTAAGTGTGTGATAACCTCTCTTGTTTGCTAAGTGTCATGAAGACACTTGAGTCTAAGGGGTGAAGAACATGTGGCTAGATATCCACAGGTTTTTATTCATGCTAACAGCACTTTATTGACATTTAATTTTCATTCAGGAAATGAATAAATCTTAAGCATACAGCTTGATGAATTTTGACAGTATACATTTTGACATGTACATTCCTGTTACCCATACCATAAGGAACATTTCCATCACCTCAGAAAGTTCCTTTGTGCTCTTTCCAATCGATGCATTCATCTTCCCTCCAAATAAATCAGTTCTGAATTTTTATCACCATGAATTTTTTTTCTTGAACTTCATGCAATACACTATATCCTCTTTTATTTTACTTTTTTGGCACAGCACAATATTTGTAAGATTTATCTGTGTCACTGCGTGTATTCATTTGTTGGTCATTCATTCTTTAATGCCCAGTCATATTTCACTGTATGAACATGCCACAATTAGTTGATGCATTTTCCTGTTATTGTACATTTTTTTTCCAGTTTGGGGCTCTTATGAATAGTTATGCTATAAATATTCATGTATGTACAACTCAGTTTGTAGAACATATGCACTTATTTCTCTGGGGTAAGTGCTTAGGAGTGCAATAACTAAGTCATAAAGTAAGTGTATATATAACTTTACCAGAAACTCCCAAACAATTTTCCAAAGTGATTGTATTATTTTAGTTTTTAAAAAAATTTTTATTGAAGTATAGTTGATTTACAATGTTGTGTTAGTTTCAGCAAAGTGAATCAGTTATACATATATCTATATCTATATATATATATCCACTCTTTTTTTAGATTCTTTTCCCATATAGGCCATTATAGAGTATTGAGTAGAGTTCCCTGTGCTATATAGTAAGTTCTTATTAGTTATCTATTTTATATATAGTAGTGTGTGTTGTCAGTATATGTCAATCCCAATCTCCCAATTTATCCCTCCCCCCCACCTTATCCCCTGGTAACAATAAGTTTGTTTTCTACATCCATGACTCTACTTCTGTTTTTTAAATAAGTTCATTTGTACCTTTTTATTTAGATTCCACATATAAGTGATATCATATGATATTTGTCTTTCTGTGTCTGACTTCACTCAGAGGAATGGATAAAAAAGATGTGTTACATATATAAATGGAATATTACTCAGCCATAAAAAAGAACAAAATCATGCCATTTGCAGCAACATGGATGGACCTAGAGATTGCCATTTTATTTTACTTTCTTGAACCAATAATACATGAGTTCTGGTTGCTCCACATCCTCAACACCACTTGGTATTATCAATTTCTCCTTGAAGGATATACAAAATGATTTAATAAATCTCCAGTGTCCATCCTATTTTAGTTAGTCTTATCTATGGACAAAGAGAAGGAAACTGGGAAAGGAATTTTTAAAACATATTTAGATAGGGTGAACCTCTCATTTGCCTGACTCATCTTGTACACTTAAAACATGTTTTTCTATTGAACTATAGTGGATTTGCATTACTATATTAGTTTCAGGTACAGCATATAGGTTCAGTATTTTTACAGATTATACTCCATCAAAAGTTATTACAGTGGTGGAGTCAAGATGGCATAGTAGTAGGAAGCAAAATTCACATCTCCTCACAGCTAGGGCACCTACCAAGCACTGGTGGGGGACTACAGACACCTAAGGGGATGGGAGGAACCACCAGTGACCAAGTAGGGCGTGGGGTGTGGGCAGAGTGAAGGGGGAGGAGAAGTGGAGGTGGGACAGGACTGGCGCCCCTGAGGGGTGGCTGGGAGAGGGGAAGGGATCCTACACCCGAAGGGGGAGATTGGGGAACCATTGGGAGGGCAGAGGATCAAAAGGAAACGTGGCCAGGTTTCCCCTGCCCAGTTGGACCTCCAGGAACCTGTTGAGATCCCAGGCCCGATCCTCAGCCCACCTAGGCCCCCTCCAACTGTAGGGTTTCTGAGGGAGTGGGAGGGAGGTAAGGGGGAGCAAAAGTAAAGGCCAGACATCCAGGACTGGCACCCCTGAGGGTTGGCTGAGGCAGGGGAGGAGATCCTACACCCAGTAGGACCCACCCACAGTTAGGGGTCCAGTGGGGATGGGGGAGACCCTGGGTGAAATGGTAGGGGAGCGGCATAAGGAATGGAAGGGAATGTAGCTCCAACAAAAAGACATAGACCAGCTGAATGGATACACAAACAAGACCCATACATATGCTGTCTACAAGAGACCCACTTCAGATCTAGGGACACATACAGACTGAAAGTGAGGGGATGGAAAAAGATATTCCATGCAAATGGAAATCAAAAGAAAGCTGGAATAGCAATTCTCATATCAGACAAAATAGACATTAAAATAAAGACTATTACAAGAGACAAAGAAGGACACTACATAATGATCAAGGGATCAATCCAAGAAGAAGATATAACAATTGTAAATATTTATGCAGCCAACATAAGAGCACCTCAATACATAAGGCAAATGCTAACAACCATAAAAGGGGAAATCAACAGTAACAAATTAATAGTAAGGGACTTTAACACCCCACTTTCACCAATGGACAGATCATCCAAAATGAAAATAAATAAGGAAACACAAGTTTTAAATGACACATTAAAAAAGATGGACTTAACTGATATTTACAGGACATTCCATCCAAAAACAGCAGAACACATTTTCTTCTCAAGTGCTCATGGAACATTCTCCAGGATAGACCATATCTTGGGCCAAAAATCAAGCCTTGGTAAATTTTAAAAAATTGAAATTGTATCAAGTATCTTTTCCAACCACAATGTTATGAGACTAGATATCAATTACAGAAAAAAAACTGTGAAAAATACAAACAAACACATGGTGGTTAAACAACACGCTACTAAATAACCAAGATATCACTGAAGAAGTCAAAGAGGAAATCAAAAAATACCAAGAAACAAATGACGATGAAAACACAATGACACAAAAACTGTGGGATGCAACAAAAGCCGTTCTAAGAGGGAAGTATATGGCAATACAATCCTACCTCAAGAAACAAGACAAATCTCAAATAAACAACCTAAGAAGGAAAGAAATCACAAAGATCAGATCAGAAATAAATGAAAAAGAAATGAAGGAAACAATAGCAGAGAACAATAAAACTAAAAGCTGGTTCTTTGAGAAGCTAAAGAAACTTGATAAACCATGAGCCAGACTCATCAAGAAAAAAAAGGGAGAAGACTCAAATCAACAGAATTAGAAATGAAAAAGGAGAAGTAACAACTGACACTGCAGAAATACATAGGATCATGAGAGATTACAACAAGCAACTATCTGCCAATAAATTGGACACCTTGTAAGAAATGGACAAATTCTGAGAAAAGCACAACCTTCCAAGACTGAACCAGGAAGAAATAGAAAAAAAAAAAAAAAAAAAAAAAACAATCACAAGCACTGAAATTGAAACTGTGATTAAAAACCTTCCAACAAACAAAAGCCCAGGAGCAGATGGCTTCACAGGCGAATTCTATCAAACATTTAGAGAAGAGCTAACACCTATCCTTCTCAAACTCTTCCAAAGTATAGCAGAGGGAGGAACACTCTCAAACTCATTCTATGAGGCCACCATCACCCTGATACCAAAGCCAGACAAAGATGTCACAAGAAAAGAAAACTACAGACCAATATCTCTGATGAACATAGATGCAAAAATCTTCAACAAAATACAAGCAAACAGAATTCAACATCACACTAAAAGGATCATAGACCATGATCAAGTGGGGTTTATCCTAGGAATGCAAGGATTCTTCAATATATGCAAATCAATCATTGTGATACACCATATTAAAAAAATTGAAGGATAAAAACCATAAGATAATCTCAATAGATGCAGAAAAAGCTTTTGACAAAATTCAACACCCATTTATGATAAAAACTCTCCAGAAAGTAGGCAGAGAGGAAACCTACCTCAACATTATAAAGGTCACATATGACAAACCCACAGCCAACATCATCCTCAATGGTGAAAAATTGAAACCATTTCCCCTAAGATCAGGAAAAAGACAAGGTTGCCCACTCTCACCACTATTATTCAACATAGTTTTGGAAGTGTTAGCCACAGCAATCAGAGAAGAAAAAGAAATAAAAAGAATCCAAATCAGAAAAGAAGAAGTAAAACTGTCACTGTTTGCAGATGACATGATATTATACAGAACTCTAAAGATACTACCAGAAAACTACTAGAGCTAATCAATGAATTTGGTAGAGTAGCAGTATACAAAATTAATGCACAGAAATCTCTTGCATTCCTATACACTAATGATGAAAAATATGAAAAAGAAATTAAAGAAACACTCCCATTTCCCATTGTAACAAAAAGAATAAAATACCTCAGAATAAACCTACCTAAGGAGACAAAAGACCTGTACGCAGAAAACTATAAGACACTGATGAAGAAAATTAAAGATGATAGAAACAGATGGAGAGATATACTATGTTCTTGGACTGGAAGAATCAACATTGTGAAAATGACTATACTACCCAAAGCAATCTACAGATTCAATGCAATCCCTATCCAATTACCAATGGCATTTTTCACAGAACTAGAACAAAAATTGCACAATTTGTATGGAAACACAAAAGACCCCAAATAGCCAAAACAATATTGAGAAAAAAAAATGGAGCTGGAGGAATCAGGGTCCTGGACTTCAGAATATACTACAAAGCTACAGTAATCAAGACAGTATGGTACTGGCACAAAAATAGAAATATAGATCAGTGGAACAGGATAGAAAGCCCAGAGATAAACCCACACACATATGATCACCTTTTCTTTGATGTAAGAATATACAATGGAGAAAAGACAGCCTCTTCAATAAGTGGTGCTGGGAAAACTGGACAGCTATATGTAAAAGAATGAAATTAGAATACTCTCTAACACCATACACAAAGATAAACTCAAAAGGATTAAAGACCTAAATGTAAGGCCAGACACTATAAAACTCTTAGAGGAAAACATAGGCAGAACACTCTATGACATAAATCACAGCAAGATCCTTTTTGACACAACTCCTAGAGAAATGGAAATAAAAACAAAAATAAACAAATGGGACCTAATGAAACTTAAAAGCTTTTGCATAGCAAAGGAAACCATAAACAAGACAAAAAGACAACCCTCCGAATGGGAGAAAATATTTACAAATGAAGCAACTGACAAAGGATTAATCTCTAAAATATACAAGCAGCTCATGCAGCTCAATATCAAAAGAACAAAAAACCAAACCCAAAAATGGGCAGAAGACCTAAATAGACATTTCTCCAAAGAAGATATACAGATTGCCAACAAACACATGAAAGGATGCTCAACACCACTAATCATTAGAGAAATGCAAATCAAAACTAAAATGAGGTATCACCTCACACCAGTCAGAATGGCCATCATCAAAAAATCTACAAACAATAAATTCTGGAGAGGGTGTGGAGAAAAGGGAACCCTCTTTGCACTGTTGGTGGGAATGTAAATTGGTACAGCCACTATGGAGAACAGTATGACGGTTCCTTAAAAAACTAAAACTAGAACTACCATATGACTCAGCAATCCCACTACTGGGCATATACCTTGAGAAAACCATAATTCAAAAAGTGTCACGTACCACAATGTTCATTGCAGTACTATTTACAATAGCCAGGACATGGAAGCAACCTAGGTGTCCATTAACAGAAGAATGGATAAAGAAGATGCGGCATATATATACAATGGAATATAACTGTGCCATAAAAAGAAATGAAATTGAGTTATTTGTAGTGAGGTGGATAGACTTAGAGTCTGTCATACATAATGAAGTAAGTCAGAAAGAGAAAAACAAATACCGTATGCTAACATATATATGGAATCTAAAAAAAAGAAATTGGTTTTGATGAACCTGAATTTGCTGTATTTGGCATGGATGCAAGTCACATCTTTCGTCACAGTGTACTGGCAGGTATCACCTCTGTCAGGGGTACTCCTAGCAATGGAGGGGATTGAGGTGGAGCTGGGTGTGAGGCAGAACCTCCCCTCTGCTCAGTGGCTGTCACCTCCCTACTGGGGGTAGGGTCTGATCCCAGGTTGCTGGAGCAGAATGCCTTAGGGTCAGACCCAGTATGGCTCTTTTCCCTTTAAGTGTGTATTTTCCTCTCTCCCTGCACTGGGACCCTTGCTCCAGAAGGGGAAATGCTGAAGCAAGTGAGGCTTGCATAAGTTATCAGCTCATGTTGGCCGCAAACAGAATTTTGAGCTGTCTCTGTGTTGCCTGGGCAGGTGCTTGCAATTGTTTTCATCACTCCTTTCATACGCAGCCTCAGGCGCAAGTCCCCTTTGTTCCTCTCAGCTTACCACTGCCCCCAGCCTCCACTATCCCCTTCTTGTGGTGGAGCTACACCACAGGGCAAGTGGGGCTCATGTGGATTCTTGGCATTGCGGGAGGCGAGCTGTGATGGATCGGGTGCCTTTAAAGATCTGTGCTGCTTCTGATGCACTTACTTGAGTAAGCACCAATAATGTCCCCGCCTTCCCACCCAGAATCTGCCCCAGGACCGAGTCACCTCTGTGTCTCTGTCTCCCAGGTCGTGGCTGCCCCATATCCAGTGCCACATTGTGATGTGGAGTGAGTGGGGCTGGAATGTTCGTTCAGCTCAGGCTGGAGTGCATGCTGAGGCAGTTGGGGGAAACCTGGCAGCCGCTAGAGCAGACCCTTCTCTGCCCTTCCTTTGGGGCAAGCCAGGGGGCCTGCACTCCTTATAAGCAGAGTCCAGGCTTCCCACCACCCTCCTGTTAGTCCCAGCCATCCTGCAACCAGCCAAGGGGGCTTATCTACCCTGCGTAGGACCCCAGGACTGGGATGCCCAATCTGTGGTGCTCACTGCTCACTCCTCAAGTGGGTGTCTGCCAACATATTCTCCCTTTTCTTGAGTCACCTCTCAGGGGCACAGGTCTCCACCAAATTGTTTTCCTTCGCTTCCTACCTGATTACATGTGAATCTTTCTTACAGCCTTGGTTGTAAAGGAGTCCTTCTGCCAGTTTCCAGTTAGTTTTCAGTGAGAATTGTTCCACATGTTGATGTGGACTTTTGATTTGTTCGTAAGTGGAGTGAGCTCCATGTCCCCTTACGCTGCCATCTTGATCAATCATTTACACTTTGTGTTAATTGACATTTCCTGCTTTCCTTAAATTGTAAACTTAAAGATGGTTGTTGGTTGGTAAACATTGATTTCTGCTCCAACTCTAGAGCAGATTTATAACTCTCACTCTGCTCTTTCTGTTCACAGCCCATCAACTTGCTTTGTTACCAAATGGATCCATTTGTTCTTCTTCCCTTAAAAACATTCTTAGATACATAACATTAAATGTACGTATTATATGTTGCTATATAAAAGACTAGAAAATTTTTGACTAAATTTTTTTTCAATCAATTCTCATTGATAAGATTCCAGTTGCTAGTTAAAAGATGATCTATCTTTAATTCTGAGTATATCACACAAATGATACTTATTGCAAATTATAATTCTATAGAGTGAAAGTAACAATTATCTTCTTTAATGATTTATTTTTTTAGTTTTTATTTTAAAATAATTTGAATCTTACATAAACCTTGAAACCTTAGAAAAAATTTTCTATATCACATTTAGTCGATTATCTAAGTTTTAATATTTTAAAACATTTGTTTTACCATTTTCTTTAGCTATCTACATGTATATTAATATTTTTTTCTGAATAATTTGAGAGTAATACATAACATTTATTTACTTCTAAATATGTGTATTGTTTTCTAAAATGAAGATATTGTTTTATACAACTACAGTACAATTATCAAAATAAAGAAATGGCATTCATATAATAGGCTCTAATATACAGACCTTATTCAAGTTTTGGCAATTGTTTCAATAATTTCCCTTATTGCAAAATAAATGAGTTTTTCTTTTCAGGATCCAATCCAGGATAACTTGTTGCAATGATTGGTCTTGCCTCTTCCTTTTCTTTTAATCTGGAGCAGTTCTGCTGTCTTTCTTTATCACCATGGCATTTCTAAAGAGTGTGGACTGTTAATTTTACCTCCCAATTTGTATGTGTTTATTGCTTCCTCATAATTAAATTTATGTTACGATTTGTGGGAAAAATGCCACAGATAGAATACTGTGTCCTTCCCAGAGCATCATTTCTAGAGGCATGAGATGCACATTTTCCCAAATATTGGTGATGATACTTTATCATTTGCTTAAGGTGATGACTGACAATTTTCTCTATACTCAAGTTACTCTTTCCCCTTTGTAGTTAATAAATGTCTTGAGGGGAGATACTTGAGAATGTATAAATATCCTATTGTTCATTACCCAATAGATTTAGCACCCATTCATGGTATTTCCCTGAAACTATTACTATTACTTTATTACCACATGTTGAATCCCTGTATAACTTATATCTTCTGCATTTGTTACTTGACATTCTGCTCAAAGTAAGGACTCTTGGGATTAGGAACCAAGATGGCGGATTAGAAGGACATGCTCTCACTCCCTCTTGCGAGAACACCAGAATCACAATGAGTTGCTGGACAATCATCGACAGGAAGACACTGGAAGTCACCAAAAAAGATACCCCACATCCAAAGACAAAGGAGAAACCACAGTGAGACTGTAAGAGGGACACAATCACAGTAAAATCAAATCCCATAACTGGTGGGTGGGTGACTCACACACTGGAGAACACTTATACCACAGAAGGCCACCCGCTGGAGTGAAGGTTCTGAGCCCCACGTCAGGCTTCCCAACCTGGGGGTCCGGCAACAGGAGGAGGAATTCCTAGAGAATCAGACTTTGAAGTCAAGTGGAATTTGACTGCAGGACTTTGAGAGGACTGGGGGAAACAGAGACTCCACTCTTGGAGGGCACACACAAATTAGTGTGCACATCGGGACCCAGGGGAAGGAGCAATGACCCCATAGGAGACTGAACCAGGCCCTCCTGCTAGTGTTGGAGGGTCTCCTGCAGAGGCGGGGGGTGGCTGTGGCTCACTGAGAGGACAAGGACACTGGTAGAAGAAGTACTGGGAAGTACTCCTTGGCATGAGTCCTCCCAGAGTCTGTCATTAGCTCCACCAAGGAGCCCAGGTAGGCTCCAGTGTTGGGTTGCCTCAGGCCAAACAACCAACAGGGAGGGAAACCAGCCCCACTCATCAGCAGTCAAGTGGATTAGTGTTTTCCTGAGCTCTGCCCACCAGAGCAACAGTCAGCTCTACCCACCACCAGTCCCTCCCATCAGGAAACTTGCAGAAGCCTCTTAGATAACCTCATCCACCAGAGGGCAGACAGCAGAAGCAAGAAAAACTACAATCCTGCAGCGTGTGGAACAAAAACCACATTCACAGAAAGATAGACAAGATGAAAAGGCAGAGGGCTATGTACCAGATGAAGGAACAAGATAAAACCCCAGAAAAACAACTAAATGAAGTGGAGATAGGCAACCTTCCAGAAAAAAGAATTCAGAATAATGATAGTGAAGATGATCCAGGACCTCGGAAAAGGAATGGAGGCAAAGATCGAGACAATGAAAGAAATGTTTAACAAAGACCTAGAAAAATTAAAGAACAAACAAACAGATAAAAAATACAATAACTGAAATGAAAACTACACTAGAAGGAATCAATAGCAGAATAACTGAGGCAGAAGACGGATAAGTGACCTGGAAGACAGAATGGTCGAATTCACTGCTGCAGAACAGAATAAAGAGAAAAGAATGAAAAGAAATGAAGACAGCCTAAGAGACCTCTGGGACAACATTAAACGCAACTACATTTGCATTATAGGGGTCCCAGAAGGAGAAGAGAGAGAGAAAGGACCACAGACAATATTTGAAGAGATTAGAGTCGAAAACTTCCCTAACATGGGAAAGCAAATAGTCACCCAAGTCCAGGAAGTGCAGAGAATCCCATACAGGATAAACCCAAGGAGAAACACACAAAGACACATAGTAATCAAATTGGCAAAAATTAAAGACAAAGAAAAATTATTGAAAGCAGCAAGGGAAAAACAACAAATAACATACAAGGGAACTCCCATAAGGTTAACAGTGGATTTCTCAGCAGAAACTCTACAAGCCAGAAGGGAGTGGTATGATATACTTAAAGTGATGAAGGGGAAGAACCTACAACCAACATTACTCTACCCTGCAAGTATCTCATTCAGAGCCAATGGAGAAATCAAAAGCTTTACAGACAAGCAAAAGCTAAGAGAATTCAGCACCACCAAACCAGCTCTACAACAAAGGCTAAAGGAACTTCTCTAAGTGGGAAACACAAGAGAAGAAAAGGACCTACAAAAACAAACCCAAAACAATTAAGAAAATGGTCATAGGAACATGCATATCGATAATTACCTTAAACGTGAATGGATTAAATGCCCCAACCAAAAGACACAGGCTTGCTGAATGGATACAAAAACAAGACCCATCTATATGCTGTCTACAAGAGACCCACTTTAGACCTAGGGACACATACAGACTGAAAGTGAGGGGATGGAAAAAGATATTCCATGCAAATGGAAATCAAAAGAAAGCTGGAGTAGCAATAGTCATATCAGTTAAAATAGACTTTAAAATAAAGAATGTTACAAGAGACAAGGCAGGACACTACATAATGATCAAGGGATCAATCCAAGGAGAAGATATAACAATTATAAATATATATGCACCAAACATTGGAGCACCTCAATACATAAGGCAACTGCTAACAGCTATAAAAGAGGAAATCAACAGTAACACAATAATAGTGGGGGACTTTAACACCTCACTTACACCAATGGACTGATCATCCAAAATGAAAATAAATAAGGAAACAAAAGCTTTAAATGACACAATAGATCAGATAGATTTAATTGATATTTATAGGACATTCCATCTAAAAACAGCAGATTACACGTTCTTCTCAAGTGGGCACAGAACATTCTCCAGGATAGATCACATCTTGGGTCACAAATCAAGCCACAGTAAATTTAAGAAATTTGAAATCATATCAAGCATCTTTTCTGACCACAACGTTATGAGATTAGAAATGAATTACAGGAAAAAAAATGTAAAAAACACAAACACATGGAGGCCAAACAATACGTTACTAAATAACCAAGAGATCATTGAAGAAATCAAAGAGGAAATGAAAAAATACCTAGAGACAAATGACAATGAAAACATGACGATCCAAAACCTATGGGATGCAGCAAAAGCAGTTCTAAGAGGGAAGTTTATAGCTATACAAGCCTACCTCAAGAAACAAGAAACATCTCAAATAAACAATCTAAACTTACACCTAAAGGAACGAGAGAAAGAAGAATAAACAAAACCCAAAGTTAGCAGAAGGAAAGAAATCATAAAGATCAGAGCAGAAATAAATGAAATAGAAACAAAGAAAATAATAGCAAAGTTCAATAAAACTAAAAGCTGGTTCTTTGAGAAGATAAACAAAATTGATAAACCATTAGCCAGACTCACCAAGAAAAAGAGGGAGAGGACTCAAATCAATAAAATTAGAAATGAAAAAGGAGAGGTTACAACAGATACCGCAGAAATACAAAGCATCCTAAGAGGCTACTACAAGCAACTCTATGCCAATAAAATGGAAAACTGGAAGAAATGGACAAATTCTTAGAAAGGTATAAGCTTCCAAGACTGAACCAGGAAGAAATAGAAAATATGAACAGACCAATCACAAGTAATGAAATTGAAACTGTGATGAAAAATCTTCCAAAAACAAAAGTCCAGGACCAGATGGCTTCACAGGTGAATTCTATCAAACATTTAGGGAAGAGCTAATGCTCATCCTTCTCAAACTCTTCCAAATATTGCAGAGGAAGGAACACTCCCAAACTCATTCTATGAGGCCACCATCACCCTGATACCAAAACCAGACAAAGATACTACAAAAAAAGAAAATTACAGACCAATATCACTGATGAATATAGATGCAAAAATCCTCAACAAAATACAAGCAAACAGAATCCAACAATACATTAAAAGGATCATACACCATGATCAAGTGGGACTTATCCCAGGGATGCAAGGATTCTTCAATATACGTAAATCAAACAATGTGATAAACCATATTAACAAATTGAAGAATAAAAACCATATGATCATCTCAGTAGATGCAGAAAAAGCTTTTGACAAAATTCAACACCCATTTATGATAAAAACTCCCCAGAAAGTGGGCATAGAGGGAACCTATTTCAACATAATAAAGGCCATATACAACAAACCCACAGCAAACATCATTCTCAATGGTGAAAAACTAAAAGCATTTCCTCTAAGATGAGGAACAAGACAAAGATGTCCACTCTCACCACTCTTATTCAACATAGTTTTGGAAGTCTTAGCCATGGCAATCAGAGAAGAAAAAAGAAATAAAAGGAATACAAATTGGAAAAGAAGTAAAACTGTCACTGTTTGCAGATGACATGATACCATACATAGAGAATCCTAAAGATGCCACCAGAAAACTACTAGAGCTAATCAATGAATTTGGTAAAGTAGCAGGATACAAAATTAATGCACAGAAATCTCTTGCATTCCTATACACTAATGATGAACAATCTGAAAGAGAAATTAAGGAAACACTCCCATTTACCATTTCAACAAAAAGAATAAAATACCTAGGAATAAACCTAGCTAGGGAGACAAAAGACCTGTATACAGAAAACTATAAGACACTGCTGAAAGATACCAAAGATGATACCAACAGATGGAGAGATATACCGTGTTCTTGGATTGGACATATTGTGAAATATTGTGAAAATAACTATACCACCCAAAGCAACGTACAGATTCAATGCAATCCCTATCAAATTACCAATGGCTTTTTTTACAGAACTAGAACAAAAAATCTTAAAATTTGTATGGAGACACAAAAGAGGCTGAATAGCAAAAGCAGTCTTGAGGGAAAAAAACGGAGCTGGAGGAATCAGACTCCCTGACTTCAGACTATACTACAAAGCTACAGTAATCAAGACAAAATGGTACTGGTTCAAAAACAGAAACATAGATCAATCGAACAGGATAGAAAGCCCAGAGATAAACCCATGCACCTATGGTCAACTAATCTATGACAAAGGAGGCAAGGATATACAATGGAGAAAAGACACTCTCTTCAAAAGTGGTGCTGGGAAAACTGGACAGCTACATGTAAAAGAATGAAATTAGAACATTCCCTAACACCATACACAAAAATAAACTCAAAATGAATTAGATACCTAAATGTAAGACTGGACACTATAAAACTCTTAGAGGAAAACATAGGAAGAACATTCTTTGACATAAATCACAGCAAGATCTTTTTTGATCCACCTCCTAGAGTAATGAAAATAAAAACAAAACTAAGCAAATGGGACCTAATGAAACTTAAAGCTTTTGCACAGCAAAGGAAGCCATAAACAAGACGAAAAGACAGCCCTTGGAATAGGAGAAAATATTTACAAACGAATCAACAGGCAAAGGATTAATTTCCAAAATATATAAACAATTCATGCAGCTCAAAATTTAAAAAACAAACAACCCAATCCAAAAATGGGCAGAAGACCTAAATAGACATTTCTCCAAAGAAGACATACAGATGGCCAAGAAGCCCATGAACATCTGCTCAATATCACTAATTATTAGAGAAATGCAAATCAAAACTACAATGAGGTATCACCTCACACTAGTTAGAATGGGCATCATCAGAAAATCTACAAACAACAAATGCTGGAGAGGGTGTGGAGAAAAGGGAACCCTCTTGCACTGTTGGTGGGAATGTAAATTGATACAGCCACAATGGAGAACAGTACGGAGGTTCCTTAAAAAACTAAAAATAGAATTACCATATTACCCAGCAATCCCACTACTGGGCATATACCCAGAGAAAACCATAATTCAAAAAGACACACGCACCCCAATGTTCACTGCAGCACTATTTACAATATCCAGGTCATGGAAGCAACCTAAATGCCCATTGACAGACGAATGAATAAAGAAGAAGTGGTACATATATACAATGGAATATTACTCAGCCATAAAAAGGAATGAAATTAGGTCATTTGTTGAGACGTGAATGGATCTAGAGACTGTTATACAGAGTGAAGTAAGTCAGAAAGAGAAAAACAAATATTGTATATTAACGCATATATGTGGAACCTAGAAAAATGGTACAGATGAACCGGTTTGCAGGGCAGAAATTGAGACACAGATGTAGAGAACAAACGTATGGACACCAAGGGGGGAAAGTGGTGAGGTAGTGCGGGTGGTGGTGTGATGAATTGGGAGCTTGGGATTGACATGTATACAGTGATATGTATAAAATTGATGACTATTAGGGACCTGCTGTATAAAAAAATATATAAAATAAAATTTAAAAATTAAAAAAAATAAAGTAAGGGCTCTTCCTCATCTTTCATTTATTTGTTTATTTATTTATTTTTAGATGGACTCATAGATTCTCATCTTATGCTATGTATTATGATTTGTTATTACCATTATTTACTTTGATGATCAAATTATCTTAAGTCCTATGATGATTTTTACTCTTGGAACCTTTGTGAAGTCATTATGCTTTGCATAAACTGTCATCATTAGATGCTGGGTAGTAAGGTCCATTTAGGGGAATGAAAAAATAGATCAATACACCATGTATATATAGATAAAAACAAATAGATTTTGTATACATATTCTATTAAAATAGACTCTGTTAGGCAGAATAAAGGCTCTCACAGATATCCATGCCCTAATATCCTAAACTTGGAAACATGTTAACATAACATGGCAACAGAGACTTTGCTGGTGGATTTAAATATGCTCATCAGCTCACTGCAAAAAGGAAGATTATTCTGGATTATATGAATGAGTCCATGGGTCATAGGCCTTTAAAACAGAATAGGAGAGAGCTAAAGAGTCTGAGACAGACGAGACATTGGAAGGAATCATCTCGCGGTTGTTACGGTTGCTACCTTTGAAGATGAAGGAAGCCACAAGCTGAGGAATGTGGGTGGCCTGTAAGAAGCTGGGGACAGCCTTCAGCTGACAGCCAGCAAGGAAACAGGGACCTCAGACTTAAAATCACAATATACAGATTTCTGCCAAATCATGAATGAGGAAGGAAACAGATTCTCCCCTAGAGCCTCCAGAAGTAATCAGAGGCCTGCCAACACCTTGATTTTAGCCTGGTGACAACATGTCAGACTTCTAAACTACCAAAACATAAAATTATATATATGTATGTATGTATGTATGTATGTATATTGTTTTAGGCCACTGAGTTTGTGATGTTGCTCATCACAGCAATAGCAAACTAATAGATAGACTATGTATGTGTATATGCATATGGGCTATTGTCCATGTAAACACAATTTATTTCATATTTTCTCATTCTTTCTCACTCTTTCACTCTGTCTCTTCCAGCATTTTCTCTGCCTCTTTTTTGTTTTATTCCATATCTACTGTCTTGCTTTTCCCTCTCTCTAATATATTATATATATATATATATAATTATATATATATAATAAAATATATTCTGATTCTGGAGGCTCATGGGTAACTTAAATTCATCCCATGCAAGCCAAGAAGAGTGACATGGTAGTAGAAAGCCAATAAATGCAAATTAGCAGCAGCCAGTCTTTGAACTTTTGAAAACTGAACTCCTAACCTTTCTGCTTTTTGCAATGTGTTTTTGCTGCTTCCTTAGAGAAATCACCTAAAATTATTTTGACTTGAGTATTACATAAAATATCTCCAAAGAGTTATTTTGCCAAGCCACACATAACATGTTAATATTTTCTCAAAAGACTTTTAATATAGCAATCAGTCTTCTTAAAAAATAGCATATTTCCCCCTATAACTTGGCTTCATCATTGAAGCTTGTGGTAAACATAATTAAAAAGTCTGGAGCAGGTTTGAATGCTTAATGGCATGCTGGACAGAAGCCAGTATTTCAATTTCTAGGTGAGATTGGATGGTTGGGCAGGTATCTCTAACTTCATGTAATTACCAGATTCTGGAGACGTTGTGGTCAAATTATATTTTCATAAATAAAACCACATTTTAGAGTGATGAGTAGAGTTTGTGATGTGAAGAAATCTTATGATGAATTATTTGCTAACCATCAGTTCATAAGGGGTGTGTGTGTGTGTGTGTGTGTGTGTGTGTGTGTGTTCTTTTCTCTGTGGATAAATCTCAGCTGCCACTATTGTGTTTATTTAAAGTAGAGCACAGTTATAGTTTAGAAACTTTTAAAAGACCTTATTTTCAATGACCTGCTGAGGTAGGAAGTGGTTGTTAAAAATGGAGAAGTTTAATTTTACCTTATTTATTTATCTTTTAAAATTATTTAATTGAAGAATAGTTGATGTATAATATTATATTAGTTTCAGGTGTACTGCATAGTGATTCAATATTTTTATAAATAATATTCCATTTAAAATTACTACAAAATAATGGCTATATATCCATATGCTGTATAATATATCCATGTTGCTTATTTATGCTATACATAGGAGTTTGTGTCTCTTAATCCCATATAGCTATTTTGCCCTTCCCCCTTCCATTTCCCCACTGGTAACAACCAGTTTGTTTTCTATATCTATGAGCTTATTTCTGTTTTGTTATATGCATTCCTTTGTTTTATTTTTTAGATTCCACATATAAGTAATATCATACATTATTTGTCTTTATCTGACTTATTTCACCAAGCATAATACTCCCTAGATCCATTCATGTTGTTGCAACTGGCAGAATTTCATTCTTTTTTATGGATGAGTAATATTCCATGGTATATATGTATATCTCATCTTCTTTACCCATTCATCTGTGGATGGACACTTAGGTTGCTTCCATATCTTGGCTATTCTAAATAATGCTGCTATGAACATTGGGGTGCATGTACTTTTTGAGTTAGTGTTTTCATTTTCTTCAGATATATACCTAGCAGTGGAAATTCTGGATCATATGGTAGTTTTATTTTTAGTTTTTTGAGGTATCTCCATACTGTTTTCCATAGTAGCTCCACCAATTTAGAATCCCACCAATAGTGTACTAGGGCTTCCCTTTCTGCACATGCTCATCAGCATTTGTTATTTGTAGGCTTTTTGATGATAGTCATTCTGACAGATGTGAGGTATATCTCATTGTGATTTTGATTTTTATTTCTCTGTTGATTAGTGATGTTGAGCATTTTTTCATGTGCTTATTGGCCATCTGTATGTCTTCTTTTGGAAAAATGTCTATTTAGGACTTCTGCACATGTTTTGATTGGGTTGTTTGTTTTTTTGAAATTGAGTTGTATGAGCTGTTTACATATTTTTGGTAGTAACCCCTATCGGTCATACCATTTGCAAATATTTTCTCCCATTCCATAGGTTGTATTTTTGTTTTGTTTTGTTGATAGTTTGATGTGAAGAAGATTTTAAGTTTAATTACATCCAATTTTGTTCTTTTTGTTTTTATTTCTTTTGCATTGCATCCAAAAACTATTGCTATGATTTATGTCAAAGAGTGTTCTGCCTATGGTCTCTTCTAGAAGTTTTATGGTTTCCAGTCTTACATTTGGGTCTTTAATTCATTTTGAGTTTATTTTTGTATATGGTGTTAGAGAATGTTCTAATTTCATTCTTTTACACATATCTGTTCAGTTTTCCCAGCACCACATATTGAAGAGACTGCCTTTTCTCCATTGTATATTCTTGCCTTCATTTTCGTAAATTAATTGACCAGAAGTGCATGGGTTTATTTCTGGGCTCTATCTTCTCTTCCATTGATCTATGTGTCTGTTTTTATGCCAGTATCATGCTGTTTTGATTATTGCAGCTTTGTAATATAGTCTGAAGTCTGGGATGGTGATACCTTCAGCTTTGTTATTTTTTCTCAAGATTGCTTTGGCAATTTGGGGTCTTTTATAGCTCCATATGAATTTTAGGATTATTTGTTCTAGTTCTGTGAAAAATGTCATGACTGTTTTGATAAGGATTGCATTAAATCTGTAAATTTCTTGAGTAGCATGGATATTTTAACAATATTAATACTTCCAATCCAATAGCATAGAATATCTTTCCATTTCTGGAAAGATATCCATCTTCAATTTCCTTCACTGATCTTTTATATTTTTCATAGTACAGGTCTTTCATCTTCTTGGTTAAGTGTATTCTTAGGTATTTTATTCTTTTTGATGCAATGTTAAATGAGATTGTCTTTCTTTTTTTTACTTTCTCTTTCCGATAGTTCACAATTAGTGTATAGAAAAGCAACATATTTCTGTATATTAATCTTGTATCCTGGAAATTTACTGAATTTATTTCTTAGTTCTAAAGCTTTATGGTGGAGAATTTTAGTTTTTCTATATATAGTATTGTCGTCTACAAATAATGATAGTTTTACTTATTCCCTTCCAATTTGGATGTCTTTTATTTCTTGTCTGATTGCTGTAGCTAGGACTTCCAATACTATGCTAAATAGAAGAGGTAAAAGTGGGCATACTTGTCTTTTTCCTGATTTTGAAGGAAAGGCTTTTGGTTTTTCACTGTTGAGTAGGATGTTAGCTCTAGGTTTGCTATAAGTGGCCTTTATTATGTTGAGGTATGTTCCCTCTATACCCATTTTGATGAGAATTTTCAGTTACTGAATTTTGTCAAATGCTATTCTGCATTAATGAGATGATTATGTGATTTTTATCCTCCCTTTTTTTAATGTATTTTATCAGTGATTTATTTGTGAGTATTGATCCATCCTTGCAGCCCTGGAATAAATCCCACTTGATCATGTTCTATGATCCTTTTTATATATTGTTGTATTCAGTTTGCTAATATATTGTTGAGGGTTTTTGCATCTATATTCATCAAAGGTATTGGCCTTTCTTTTATAATTGTAATTTTTTTGTCATGTCTTTCATACCAAGCCTACCCTAAAAGAAATGTTAAAGAGTTTTCTTTAAGTGGAAAAATAAAAGGGTATAACAAGAAGTAAGAAGCAATAAGAAAGGAAAGATCCCACTAAGAAAGGCAAATATAAGGTAAAGGCTGAGGATCACTTAAATAAGCTAGTACAAAGATTAAAAGACAAAAAATTGAAAAATTTTTATTATGTTTCTAGTAGTAAAATTGAATTTGTAATTTAAAAACTCCCAGCAAACAAAGTCCAGGACTAGATGGCTTCACAGAAGAATTCTACAAAGATATAATGAAGAGCTAATATCTATCCTTCTCAAACTATTCCAAATATTTGAAGAGGATGGAGCACTACCAAATTCATTTTATGAGACCACATTACCCTGATACTATAACTGGTTCTTTTAACTTAAGGGAATATTTTGGTCTTCAGTTTTAAATCACAAATATTGCAAAGCTCTCTATAAATCTCTAATTACCATGCAAATTAAAAAAATAAAGATAATTTATTACTCCCTTATTTTTGAGCCATTGTTCATTTAGCCTTTTGTTGTGCAACTGAAGCCATGTGAATTTGACATATCACTTTTGATATATTATTACACTAGCTCGATATACACAAAGCAACTTTGTGTTCCTGTAATCTTAACATGCTTCAAGCTGTTTCTTTTCAGTCACTTTTTCATTATTCAATCGTTTACCATGGAATACACCATATTGATTTTTCTTTTTTAATGTGGAAATTATGACCTTTGAGTTCCAAGAAGTTCAGAATTCAAGGCTGCTGGGGCAAAGAAATAAACCTGTTAACAGAAATGTATGAGCAGTAATAGGTTCTGAGATAGATACACAATGAGAAGATATCTTGGTGAGGAGAAGAGTATCCTTAGGAGATATCAATAAAGGTGATTATTCAAGCATATGTAGAATTTTACCAGGTGGGAAATGGTGGAGAGAACAGCAGAGAGAACATAAAGTGCTAAAGCAGAGATGAGTGAAGAGGGTATCATATTTGCAAATAGTCAGTAGTTTCAGGCCATTGACCACAGGGCTCACTGTGGAAATGTAGAAATTATAGAGTGTAGACATTCTGCTTGCCTTTTCTGAACAGTCCAAACAGACTGATGCCACCAGCTCCTTTATCACAGTCCTAATTTCCTGTTTAGTATCCTTTCCATTTCCCACTGTACATGTCCATGGGAAATAAGTACACAAATAATGGCTATCTAGATTATTTCCCTGATATTATTATTAAAGTAAAATTTCTATACAGAAAACTTCACTCTTATTAGTGTAGTGTTCTGTGAGTTTTGACAAACATGTATAGTGATGCAACCACCACCACCACCACAATCAAGATATATTACATTTCAATTGTACCAAATAATTCTTCATGTCTTCATGCCTCTTGCAGTTCACCCTTTACCATCACCCCTAAATCCCAGCAAACAGTGGTTTTTCTCCTTTCCTATAGTTCTGCGTTTTCTAGAATGTCCTATTAATAGATTCCCAGTCTTCTGAGTCTGACTCCTTGCACTTAGCATTAATGCATTTGAATTCATTCATCTTGTTATTTTATCAATAGTTCATCCTTTATATTACTGGGCAGTATTCCATTCTATGGATATACAATTTGTTTACCCATTCTCCAGTTGAGGGATATTTGCATTATTTACCGTTTTTGGCGATTGTGGATAAAGCTATTCACGCACAGGTTTTTTGTGTGGACATAGGATTACATTTCACTTTCGTAAACACCAAGGAGCGGAGTTGCTGGGTGATATGTTAAGTATATGTTTAACTTTA
This sequence comes from Balaenoptera physalus, assembly GCF_965194825.1. Classification (NCBI taxonomy): domain Eukaryota; kingdom Metazoa; phylum Chordata; class Mammalia; order Artiodactyla; family Balaenopteridae; genus Balaenoptera; species Balaenoptera physalus. The sequence continues at coordinate 36,129,206 of NC_138898.1, forward strand.
TAAGAATCTACTGAACTGTTTTATAAAGTGGTTGTATCATTTTGCATTCCTACCTGCAATATATGAGTATTCTAGTTGCTTTGATTTCTTGATACTATTTGGTATTTTATTTTATTTATTTTTTATCCATTCTGGTAGATTGTATTGATTTCTCATTATGGTTTTAATTTTAGGTTAATTTTACTAATGATAGACCTCTTCATTTGATTACTTCCAATCCATATAGCTTATTTGGTGAAGTGTGCCTTCAAATCTTTTGCCCATTTTTAGAATTGGGTTGTTGGTTTTATTGTGTTTTAAGAGTCCTTTATATATTCCAGAAACAAGTCTTTGTCAGATGTGTCATTTGCAAATAGTCTGTGTATTGTTTCTCAGTCTAGCCTTTTTTGTAGTTTTATAGTCGTCCTTAAATGCATTTTAGTCTTTTTTTTTTAACTGAATGCTTTTAAAAACAATTTTAATTGAAGTAAAACATGTGTGTATGTGTGTATAGTTATGGTTTAAAGTATGTCCATAAATATTTGATAGTCCCTTCAGGAGGTGGAGTTTAATTCTCTTCCTTTTGAGAGTGGGCTGGACTTATTGACTCTCTTCTAAAGAATTTACAGGAAAAAATTGACAGTATATGACTTCTAAGACAAGGGCGTAAGAAGCACTGCAGTTTCCTCTTTGCTCTCTTGCATCATTCACTCTCAGGGAAGTCAGCTGTCATTTTGTGCGTACATTCCAGCAGCCCTATGGGAGAGGCCACGGAACAAGGAACTGAGGCCTCCTACAAATAAGCAGTGAGTTGAGGGCTCTAGCCAACTGCCAGGAGAGTAAGCCATCTTGGTACAGAGTTTCCAATCTCAGTCAAGCCTTTAGATGACTGCAGCACTGGCTGTCACATTGACTGCAAACCCAAGAGAAATCCTGAGCCACCAGTCACCCAACTAAGTGGCTCTCAGACTCCAGACCCTCAGAAACTATGTGAAATGATAGATATTCATTGTTTTAAGCTGCTAAGTTTTGGAGCCATTTGTTGCATAAAAATAAATTTTATATCCCTATCTATCTATCTATCTATCTATCTATCTATCTATCTATCTATCTATCTATCAACTTTATAAGTATCTACCAAACTGTTTTACAAAATGGTTGTATCATTTTGTATTTCTACAAGCAATATGTCAGTATTCCAGCTACTTTGATTCCTTGATAGCATTTGTTATTGTAATTTTATACATACACACACTTATATATAAAACCTCCAAATTATAAGTTTACAAGTCAATGAATTTCCACACAGTGAACACACCTTTGTAAATTCCACAGTTCAGGAAATAACACAGTACTAGCACCTCAGAAGAATGCCACCTGACCTCTCTCAGTAACTATTCCCGCTGCTCCTCACAGATAACTACTTTATTCACAACATAGTTCAGTTTTGCCTGATTTTATACTTTGTATAAATGGAACCATATAGTATGGTCTCTTTTGCATCTGGCCTCCTTCACACAATATTATGTTTCTGATACTCTTCCAAGTTGTTTTGTGAACTAGTAGTTTCATTATCTCCCATTGCCATATGGTATTCTATTATATAAATACATCACAATTTATTGCTACTTTATTATTGATGAGCATTTGTATTTTTTTCAGTTTGAGTTTTCTGCAAATATACTTTTTTGCACATTTCCGTACCTATCTTTTGATGAGCATTTCTCTATGATGTATACCTGTAAGTGGAATTGTTTGGTCATAGTTCTGCCTGTATTGCGTATATTCAAATAATTTTCTGAGGCGGTTTTATCAACCTAGTCTTCCACCAATGATGGATGTACATTCTACTTGCCCTGCATTCTTGTCAACACACAGGATGGTCAGAATTTTTAATTTTAGATATTCTGAAGAATATATAATAGTATTGCATTATGGTTTTAATTTGTATTTCCCTAATGACCGATGAGGTTGAACATATGTTTATTGATCATTTGGATGTTCTCTTTTATAAAGTGCCTCCCTTGACCATTTTTGTTTTAGGTGGTCTGTATTTTTCTTATAGATTGGCAGGAACTCACTATACATTTCATATATAAGTCCTTTGTTTATTATATGTATTGTATGCATCTTCTCCCACTCTGCAGCTTTTGTTCTCATGCTTTTTTAATGAGGCGTTTTTAACTTTAATGTAGTGTAAAAGTTCTATGTTTTTCCCTCTATGGTTAGTGTTTTTGCATCTTATTTAAGACATTTTTATCGATTACACTTCAAGATCACACATATATTCTGTTATAGCTTCTTCTAAAAGTGTTATTACTTTACATTTCATATTTAGATCTAAAATCTATCTGGAATTCATTGTTAAATAGTGTGGAATAGAAGTCAAAATTCATTTTCTTCCATATAAATATCCAGTTAATCCAATGCAACTAATTGAAAAGACGATCCTTTTCCCACTCTTTTGCCTTTCTCTTGATCAAGTGTCCATATACATGGATGTCTTTTTCTGGATACTCTGTTGTGTTGCATTAGTCTATTTTTGTATTCTTGTACCAATGCCACTCTATGCTATATATTGTAGCTTGTAATGTCCTTAAGTCCAGTAATGTAAGGATTTCAAAATTTTTCTTCTTTCAGGCTGTCTTACATATTCTTTTGCATTTTGATATATATTTTAGAATATTTCTTACACACTCACATACACAAATGCACACAAACAAGTTGAGGGGATTTTGATTAGGACTGAATTGAATCCGTAGAATAACTTGAGTGGTCTAATATGTAAATATGGCATATTTTTCCGTTTACTCTTTGCAATATTTATTTTTACTGTGAATAGGAGCTGCTTATTTTTCACTAGCTTTATTCTAATTTATTTGCCTTTAAGCCTTTTATAAATGTTATCTTTTATAGAGTTCATTTTATCAATTTGTTGCTGATAAATTGTTTGTTTGTTTTTTTTTAATAAATTTATTTATTTATTTTTGGCTGTGTTGGGTCTTCGTTTCTGCGCGAGGGCTTTCTCTAGTTGTGGCAAGCGGGGGCCACTCCTAATCGCGGTGCGCGGGCCTCTCACTATCGCGGCCTCTCTTGTTGCGGAGCACAGGCTCCAAACGCGCAGGCTCAGTAGTTGTGGCTCGCGGGCCCAGTTGCTCCGCGGCATGTGGGATCTTCCCAGACCAGAGCTCGAACCCGTGTCCCCTGCATTGGCAGGCAGATTCTCAACCACTGCGCCACCAGGGAAGCCCCTGATAAATTGAAAACACTTAATTTTTGTAAATTGATCTTATACGTGGCAGTCACGATCGATTTACTTATTAATAATTATTATGGGGCTTCCCTGGTGGCGCAGTGGTTGAGAATCCACCTGCCGGTGCTGGGGACACGGGTTCGAACCCTGGTCCGGGGGGTGGTTCCCACATGCCGCGGAGCAACTGGGCCCATGCGCCACAACTACTGAGCCTGCGCTCTAGAGCCCAGGAGCCACAACTACTGAGCCCATGTTCCACGAGTCCTGGGGCCCACACGCCTGGAGCCCGTGCTCCGCAACGGGAGGAGCTGCTGCAGTGAGGGGCCCATGCACCATGGCGAGGAGCGGCCCCCGCTTGCTGCAACTGGGGAGGGCCCGTGCGCAGCAGCGAGGACCCAATGCAGCCAAAAATAAATAAATTAATTAATTTAAAAAAAAATTATTATGTAGTTTCTAAATAAAGACAATATTATTACTTTCCCAATCCTCATGCCTTTTACTTATTTTCTTGTTTGGTTTACTTCACTGTAGGGTCTTTAGCACAATGTTCAATAGAAATGGGCATAGTAATTTCTTTTTTGTTACTGGTCTCAATGAACATCTTTCAGTATTTAATTATGACATATATATATAAGCATATACTTGCTGTAAGATTTGGTATCATCTTTTGAAATGATCACATTTCTTTCTTACCTTGTTAATATGATATGTTTCATTGGTTGATTTCTACTCGTAAACCGCATATTCCTAGAATAAAGCCAGCTTGATCATAAACTATTTTCTGAATTTGGATCTCACTGAATATGAATTTTTAATGTTTTGTTTAGATTTTTGAAGTATGCTTATGAGAGAGATTGTCTTGTAATTTTCCTTTCTTATAATTGTTCTTAGCAGGTTTTGTTATTAAAGTTATGCTGGCCTCTTAAAACTGCTTAGGAAATATCGTTTTGTTTATTCTTTTAATGAGTTTGTCTAGAATTGGACTTATTTCTTCCTTATATATTTATAACATTTCCCAGTAAAAGTATCGGACACTGGAGTTTCTTTGTGGGAGGGTTTTAAAATACAGATGTAATTTATTTAACAGACACAGGATTATTTACATTTTTTATTTCTTTTTAGGTACTTTCATATATTGTATTTTTCTAGGGATTATTATATTTCATGTAATTTTTCAAATGTATTATAATAATACTTTTAATAATATAGAATCTGTAGAAATATCTCCTTTTTGTTTCTGATGTTAGTAGTTTGTGCTTTTTCTCATAATTCTTGTCAGGAGTTTATTAGCCTTTTCAAAGAAACATTTTTTTCTTCTTTGATTTTTTTTTCTATTATACAATTGTTTTCTATTTCATCAATTTCAAATTGTATCTGTATTATTTATTACATTTTATTTTTTGTTTAATTTGTTATTATGTTTAACTTCTTGAGATGTAAACTGAGATCATTGATTCTCAACCATTTTCTTTTTAAAAATATTATATGCAAAAGTTTATAAATTTACCTCTGAAAAGGACATTACCTATAGCATTTTTATGTCCTATTTTCAATATAGTTTTCATTTAAAACTATTTTAAAATTTCTTTTTTGAGTTTGTCTGTGACCCATAGAGTTATTTATAAATTTATTAATTGATTTCCCAATATTTGGAGTTTTTCTCTTTTTTTTACCCAAGAAATTTGTTGAGAATTCACATACAGGCCTAGACTATTGTGTGCATTTTTTTTTTTTTTAAATAAGAAAGGAAAAAATTATGTTTTGCAAACTTTGAGTGCAATGTTCTCTATATGCCAGTTGGGTTAAACTTGTTACTCATGTTGCTTATTCTATATTCTTGGTAATTTTTGTCTGCTTTTTCTATCAGTTACTAAGAGAAGTGTGTTAAAATTTCTCACAATATGTTTGGCTTTGTTTCTCATTTTAGTTCTATCATTTTTCACTGTATATATTTTCAGGTTATGTAATTTGATCCAAGCACCTTAAGAATTGTTTTACTTTCCTGAAGGATCAAACTTTTTTAACATATGAAACATCCCTCTTCATCTCCAGACCCCTTTTTCCTTAAAGTCTAAATTGTCTATTAGTATAATTGTGTCACTTTTCTTTTAATTATGTTTTTCAGGATATACATTTTTCCTTACACATTCTCATAAGCCTTCTCTATTTCTTCAATTTAAAGTGTGCTTTCTTGTGAGCAACATATAACATGGTTTTGTTGTTGTTGTTTTTTAATCATTCTGATCATTTTGTTTGTATTATTTAATCCAATTATATTGAATGAAATTATTGATATATTTGGTTATATCTACCATTTTATTATTTATCATGTATTTATCTCATCTATTTTATAGTCTATAATCTTTTTCTCTTAAGATAAATCAAGTTATTTGTATTTTTTTATTAAATTTTTATTAATTATTTCACTTTTTCACCATGTTAGGTATATTTTGTTGATATAACAACATGCAGTTTTATTTATTTATTTTTGGCTGCATGGGGTCTTCATTGCTGCGCATGGGCTTTCTCTAGTTGCAGTGAACAGGGGCTACTCTTCCTTGTGGTGTGCCAGCTTCTCATGTTGGTGGCTTCTCTTGTTGCAGAGCATGGGTTCTAGGTGCACGGGCTCCAGTAGTTGTGGCATGTGGGCTCAGTAGTTGTGGCTCGCGGGCTCTAGAGCTCAGTAGTTGTGGTGCATGGGTTTAGTTGCTCTGCGGCATGTGGGATCTTCCCGGACCAGGGATCAAACCTGTGTCCCCAGCATTGGCAGGTGGATTCTTAACAACTGCACCACTCAGGGAAGTCTCAACAATATGTAGTTTTAATTTATTAGAGTCTATTAGAATTTATTCCTTTACCACTTACCAAGTATTCAAGGACCTTAGAACTCTTGAATTCCAGTTCCAGCAAAATGTTTTTGCTATTTTTTTCAAATATCTTAATTCTATATATATGTTTCAAATCCCCAAATGTATTGTTATTTTTATTTCTATAATCAATATTTATTTTTATATGCATTTATGCTTGCTACGTATTCACCATTTCCATTACTTTTCAATCCTTCATTGACCTCCATGTTTCCATCTAAGATTATTTTCCTTTTTCCTAAAGAACTTCCATTAACAGTAGTACTTAATACTTAGTGCAGATATGCTGATGAGAACACATCTCTGGCTTTGTCCGAAATACTTTTATTTTGATGTTTTTTAAAAGACTACTTACCCATAGGACAAAATTCTCACTTAGCAATTTTTTCTTTTGTCACTCTGTAGATGTAATTCTATTACATTTACTTTATTATTGTATCTGATTCATCTTAGTTTCACCTTTGTTCTTGGTTTTACACCAATTTCACCATAGAATACCTAGGAACGTTTTTCTTTGTGTATTTATCCTACCTGGAATCCATTACTCTTCTCAAAGCTTTGGCTTGATATCTTCCACTACTTTGGAAAAGTCTTAGTCACTATATGTTCATAGGATGCTTCTTCACTATTTTTCTCTGGTCTTTTCCTGGGACTTCAATTACATGATTTTTTACTAAATCCAAATGGCTATTATGCTCTTTTATGTATTTTTATTTTCTTTTTTCTCTGTGCTTAAGTCTGGGTAGTTTTAACTGCCTATCTTTTCTTTCATAATTGTCTATGTTTATCTTTACATTTATCTGTTAATTGCATCTATGGAATTGAATTCTCTCCTTCAATTAATGTGTTCTTCAGTTCTAGAATTTCCATTTAATTTTTGAAATATCCTAAATATACATATGAATGCTTCATTTTATAATCTATTTTCTTGAAAATATTAACTCCAATACCTAGAACTCTTGTAGATTTTTCCTAATATCTATCTTTTTTCTTTGTTATTGATCATTTGATTTTTTCTCATGGTGTGCAAAAGAATTCTTGCTTCATGGTGTACAAAATAATTCAGGAATATATGAAAAAGTATAGAAATAAGTTGAGGTGATGTTGTTTCCTCTAGAAAGGATTTATGTTTGCCTCTGGCAAGTAGTTTGGATAGATGTGGTTAAACTTAATCCAGGCTGAGAATGGGTGGAGTTGGCCTGGGCTTAGTCTTTGTAATTGTTTGTTTATTTATAATCAGAATTAACTACTAGGTTTTAACCCTTCTGGACCTCACCTGGAAGCATGTGGTTATATCAGGTCTCATCTTCCTTGGCAGGCCTTGATTTCTTAATTCTTCTACCCAACCCTGGGAGACTACTTACAACATTGAATGGATTCTCAGTCACTTTCCCACCATTTACTTTTGGTTCTCTGTCCCCTGGCTTCAAACCATGCTTGGATTTTTTAGCCTTCAGATTAGAGATTAGGTCCTAGATAACAATGTAATCATGAAGACCAGGTGACATAGTCTCCTTCTAATCTCAGGAAAACGTCTCTCTCCTGTATTTATCATTTATGGCCCTTGATCCCTCATCCATTCATCCTCTGGGACATCTCTTCATTGAATTTAGAATTTTTCATAAAAGGCAAATAGAACCTTCACCATCTCCTACTACCTATCTCAATAAAGTACACTTTCACCAGAAAGCATTTGATTTGCGGATATTTTAGAAAGCTGTAACGTGTTGGTATACCACATTTGATTAAACCATACAGTAAATTACATTTGCTACTAGTTCTGTTACAAACTTGACACCAAATCCTTGATCTTGAGAGTAGCAATGGATGATGATGCTACTTCTATATGAAGTAAATCAATTTTTAATGTTTTGATTTCAAGGCCTTTTGTAAAGGGTTTAATTTTCTGAGATTGAACAGAGTGGCTTTGGTGTCCCACTTAAATGCCTGCTCTAGGTTAAAATTAAAATGTAAACAATTTAGGAAAATTATGCAGAAGAATTTTGCCCTATCAGTGAGGATTGCTGAACTCCACACCTGCAGAGTAAGACAGGTTCCTGAGTGCAAGAGTTGAGTGATTTCTAACTGTCTTTCATTGTTAATTTGCCATCCTACATATCTTTCCCACACTACTTTTTCCTGCCTTGTACCATGTGGAATTGACTCTTACAGTCTTCATCACTTGGGTTTTCTTTTCTTTTCACATTTATTTAAATTGAGGTATCATTGACATATAACAATGATAGTAATTTCAGGCACACAATGCAATGATTTAACATTTGTATATACTGCAAACTGATCACCACAATAAGTTTAGTTAACATTCATCACCATACATGGGTACAATTTATTTATTTTTTTCTTGTGATGAGAATCACTTGGGTTTTCTTCCTTTCTGGCTTCCCATTGGTTCAACCAATGAGATTCTACTAGGACATAAAAGAATAGGTGAAGAAGGAAGTTGAGTTTTTTTCTTCCCATGGACCTTAGGAAACAGGTTCAGAGGTTCTGGTAGTAATATGTCCCTCTATGACTATAGCTTCAAATTTCTGTGGCTCCAGTATCATCAATTCCTCCCCTTGTCTCTTGCAAGTGACAGTTCCTTGGGTGTTTGCATATCCTCTCATTTATTGACTGATTATTATCCACATCCTAATTGATATTCCTTTCACTAAGGACTCTTCTAATACAAGGAGGAGGGGGTGCACAAGAGGATTCCAGACAAAAAGATCAAGGACAAAGGTGTTGAGGGTTGAAAGGGCTTGGCACATTCCAGAAGGAAGTATAAACCAGTGTGTTTGAGCAGTGGGAGCAAAAGGGGAAGTGACAGGACATGTGCTTGAAGGAACAATCAGGTACAAAATCATACAGACGGGTAGGTCAGAATAAAAAGCATGAATTTAAGTGCAATGGGAGGCCACTGTAGGTGACATCTGGGGTGGTTGAGGACAGGACTGAAGCAGGCAGATTACTCTGAGGAGTACTACAATATTTTCAGAAATAGTGTTTTGAAACATGCTGGAGATGGAAATGGAGATAGTGGAAGGACATAAACTTCAGAGGTAGAACTGACAGGAGTTGCAGTCCCAGGTTTATTCATTTATTTATCCATTCAATTTATATATGCTAATTAAATGCCAAAGTAGCATATGCCTTGTGCTATGCCTTGTGTTAAGAAATGACAATGGATGTTACAGATACTAAACAAATAATTACACAAAGAATTATATTAATGCCTTGTTATCAGTGTTATAGAAGAAAAAGTAAATGATCTTATGAAAATTTATACCATGGAGTCCTAACCAGCATGGATGTTTAGAGATGTCCTCAATGAAGGAATGATCTCTAAGATAAGAAGTGAAGGATAAGTATCTGTTACAAAAGCAGTAAAGGGTATCTAAATTTGGGTTTCCCCCAAAGTTTACCCTAAGAAAAGGATTCAAGTGCTAGCAGGTTTTTTGGGGAGTCAGGTGATGCCACAAAATACCAAGAGAAGAGTGAGGAATAGGATGGGGAGGAAAGACAGCCAATACAGAGTGTGGAATCAAGTAACTATCTGTGGGCAACTGGGGCCCAGTCCTATGGGAGAAATCTGGAAATAGAGTAGAACATGAGCCTCAGGATTACGCTACCAGGGAGTGAGAGAGTTGAGGTGTTTATAACCAACTCCCATCGGTTATTGGTTGGGGACTGTGTCTGGATTGTTAACTCTCCAGATCTGAGAGGCAGAGTAGAATTTCCTGGTTTTGAAGAAAGTCTTCGTGTGGAGATGCACAGGCTGGCAGTTGGCAATCATTTGTGCACAAATGATTTGCCTCTGTAAATATGTATAACTGAATCACTTTGTCGTACACCTGAAACTAACACAACATTGTTAATCAATTGTACACCAATATAAAATAAAAAGTTAAAAAAAATTTTTTAAATATACAAATGTATAACATACATTTTAGTTCTTAACTTTTTTTATGTTCTCTAATATGTATTACAAATGTAGCCATTGCTTTAAAATGTATCATGTAAATATAAACAAATCGTTGGAAAAAAAATATCCAGAGAAACATGGTTAAGTCACCAACAGCAACTGCCACAAGGGTTGAAAGAGACTCATGGAACGAGTGGCAAAGACTTTGGGTTAAGACAAAGCTTGCTATCTTCTTGGAACAACAATAAGGCTGTCCTTTAGAAGGCAAAAATATAGAGCCTCAGGGGAACAGAAGGGAGGGCAGTTAACATTTGGAATCAGAGAAGGTACTATTGGAACAACCATTATTATTCAACAATGTTTGAGCTACAGATTGGAAATACAGTTGCTATACAAGAGATACAAGAAACTAAAAGCTTACCAAAGGAAATCTGCACAGGTAAATAACAAAACAAGGTGGTTCACACTGGCAAAGTGGGAGCCATGCAGGGAGGAGTGAATTGTCATCAGGAGATGAGAAGGCTGGGAAGGATTTTGAGAGTCAAATGGTCCTTTATCTGGGCTTTGAGGGATAAGAAATGCAAAGCATGTTTCCAGAAAGGGAATGTCATGAACAAACGTTCTGTCAAAGAAATAGATGTGGCATTCCTGACAGAGTTACAGGCAGCTGAATGCAAACTTCACTAATGAATTAGCAAATATTGATACATGGCTTGCTCACCTCCTCCTGCTGTCCCAGGAGAGGCCCCCTCTGTTTCAGTGTCAGGATTAGCATTAAAACGTGAAGGTGTTTGGAGACAGCTAAGTAGCAAGGCAGAAGAGAGTCAGGAAATATCAGATGCCACCCCACAAATATTATTGGAGAAAGAAAAATTGAATGGCATTAGTGCTGGCAAAATTTTAGAGAAAAAGAAAACTGTTCGCAGGGCTTCCCAGGTCATAGGAAACAATAGAAGAGAACATCTGAGATTTCACAATTTAGTTTCTTGACAAGTTTAGTAAGCCCAGTTTGGTAGGTACTACCAGACAAGGTAGTAAATAGATTTCCTTTTGCATAACAGCTCTTATCAGTTTGTTGCCTGTCTCTAGACTACTATGTTATAAAGATTCAGAGGGCTCGCTTAAAATCAGCTGGAAGGAGATCTGGGATCCATTGCTGATGTCTGTCATGGGCACGGGATATAGGGTGTAGGCATTATGTTTGTGAAGACAGTGCATTTTTTAGGAATGTGTTCAGCTGCACGTGGCAGAGATCCAATACCAGTGACCAAAAATGGGTTTATTTTTCTCACACAGAGAAAAGACTGGAGCTAGAGAGCTTAAATTTTTTTCTTTAATGCTCATTCCCTATTGCTATCAAGGATCCAAGCCCATTTTTCCTTCCTGTCTATCCTTCCTAAATTGTTCTAGTAATTTAGCTGTGATGATGAATTAATTTTATGTGTCAACTTGACAGGGCCATGGGTCCCTAGATATCTGATCTAACATTATTTTGGGTGTATCTCTGAGAATGTTTCTGGATGGGCAGCCAGTCTCTAAATATGCATGGACCAGCTGCTTGGCTGACCATGGACATGGGCCTTTTCTGACATTACATTGTGATCCCCGGTTGTGAGGCATATGTGACTATTGAGAGGTCAGCCACACAGGCAGGTACCCAGAGGTCTGGTTCACAGAAACTGGACTGGAGAAGTGTGTCTTTTCATGTCATCCCCATTGTCCTCTTGCCAGGGAAGACCTGGCAAGGGCTCTACTTTTTGTTTGTTACAAAGGACATAAGCTCTTCCTGTGTTAGACCTATGGACAATGTCTATTATTGCCCTCTCTTTCCTCATGATGTAGGTCTTTCTGGGTCAGTTGCATTGCTTTTGGGCTTAGCTTCTCCAATGTTAATAGCATATGCTGTGAGGATGGTAGCTGCCCCTGCAGCTCCAGCCTGGCTTCTGGAGAGGAGCCATGGGATTCTGAGGGTGGTGTCCAGGTTCTCCCATACAAGAGCATTGCTGGGCTCTAGGTGAGAACCGTGTTTGGAGCCCGAATGAACTCCACGCCCAAAGTAAAGCTTATAGAAGGGGATAAGTCCATTCCTGTATTTTTGGATCCCTGGAAAGCAGCAGGGTTGACAGGAAACTCATTCCAGCATTTTTTTTTTTCAGTCTGGAGCCTTAACTTTCAAGAGTAAAAGCTGACATTTTGATAACTGAAGACCAGCTGCTAAATTCAATCTTGGACCAACCTAGGTTGAAGGCTGGGAGAAAAGATTATGATTATATGTCAAATGGGTAGGTTTTGTTGACCATTCATCTGTTCTTTTCCCTTAGCTTACCAGTCTCAAGTACTTTGAAATGTTATCTTTTGGTTCTCTACCTCTATCCAAAGAAATTAGATATGGTATCCCAGGTAGGATTGCCAGATAAAATACAGGATGTGCATTTAAATTGAATGTCAGATAAACAATCAGTAAACAGTACATGTTTATCCCAAATATTACATGGGGTATACTTATACTAAAGAATTATTCATTTTTTTTAACATCTTTATTGGAGTGTAATTGCTTTACAATTTTGTGTTAGTTTCTGCTGTATAACAAAGTGGATTAGCTATATGTAAACATATATCCCCATATCCCCTCCCTTTTGCATCTCCCTCCCACCCTCCCTATCCCACCCCTCTAGGTGGTCACACAGCACTGAGCTGATCTCCCTGTGTGATGCAGCTGCTTCCCACTAGCTATTTATTTTACATTTGGTAGTGTATATATGTCAATGCTATTTTCTCACTTCGTCCCAGCTTACCCTTCCCCCTCCCCATGTTCTCAAGTACATTCTCTAAGCCTGCCTCTTTATTCCTGTGCTGCCCCTAGGTTCTTCAAAACCATTTTTTTTTTTTTTTTTTTAGATTCCGTATATATGTGTTAGCATCCAGTATTTGTTTTTCTCTTTCTGACTTACTTCACTCTGTATGACAGACTCTAGGTCCATCCACCTCACTACAAATAACTCAATTTCATTTCTTTTTATGGCCGAGTAATATTCCATTGTGTATATGTGCCACATATTCTTTATCCATTCATCTGTCGATGGACACTTAGGTTGCTTCCATATCCTGGCTATTGTAAATAGTGCTGCAATGAACATTGTGGTTCATGTCTGTTTTTGAATTATGGTTTTCTCTGGGTATATGCCCAGTAGTGGAATTGTTGGGTCATATGGTAGCTCTATTTTTAGTTTCTTAAGGAACCACCATGCTGTTCTCCATAGTGATTGTATCAATTTACATTCCCACCAACAGTGCAAGAGGGTTCCCTTTTCTCCACACCCTCTCCAGAATTTATTGTTTGTAGGTTTTTGATGATGCCCATTCTGACCAGTGTGAGGTGATACCTCATTGTAGTTTTGATTTGCATTTCTCTAATGATTAGTGATGTTGAGCATCCTTTCATCTGTTTGTTGGCAATCTGTATATCTTCCTTGGAGAAATGTCTATTTAGGTCTTCTGCCCATTTTTGGATTGGGTTGTTGTTTTTTTTTTTTTTTTGATATTGAGCTGCATGAGCTGCTTGTAAATCTTGGAGATTAATCCTTTGCCAGTTGCTTCATTTGCAAATATTTTCTCCCATTCTGAGGGTTGTCTTTTTATCTTGTTTATGGTTTCCTTTGCTGTGCAAACTTTAAAGTTTCATTAGGTCCTATTTGTTTCTTTTTGTTTTTATTTCTATTTCTCTAGGAGGTGGGTCAAAAAGGATCTTGCTGTGATTTATGTCATAGAGTGTTCTGCCTATGTTTTCCTTGAAGAGTTTTATAGTGTCTGGCTTTACATTTAGGTCTTTAATTCATTTTGAGTTTATTTTTGTGTATGGTGTTAGGGAGTGTTCTAATTTCATTCTTTTACATGTAGCTGTCCAGTTTTCCCAGCATCACTTATTGAAGAGGCTGTCTTTTCTCCATTGTATATTCTGCCTCCTTTATCAAAGATAAGGTGACCATATGTGCATGGGTTTATCTCTGGGCTTTCTATCCTGTTCCATTGATCTATATTTCTATTTTTGTGCCAGTACAATATTGCCTTGATGACTGTAGCTTTGTAGTAAAGTCTGAAATCAGGGAACCTGATTCCTCCAGCTCCATTTTTCTTTCTCAAGATTGCTTTGGCTATTCGGGGTCTTTTGTGTTTCCATACAAATTGTGAAAGTTTTGTTCAAATTGTGAAAATTTGTGAAAAATGCCATTGATATTTTGAAAGGGTTTGCTTTGAATCTGTAGATTGCTTTGGGTAGTATGGGTCATTTTCACAGTATTGATTCTTCCAATCCAAGAATATGGTATATCTCTCCATCTGTTTATGACATCTTTAATTTCTTTCATCAGTGTCTTATAGTTTTCTGCATACAGGTCTTTTGTCTCCTTAGGTAGGTTTATTCCTAAGTATTTTAAAGAATTATTCATTTTTTATCTGAAATTCAAATTTAACTGGCATCCCGTTATTTTTTTTAACATTTTACTTTGAAATTATATCTGCTCAGAAAGTTGTAAAGATAGTATATAGAGGTCCCATGTACACTTCACCCAGTTTCCCCCAATGATTGCTCTTATACTGTTATAGTACAATATCAAAACCAGGAATTTTATATTGGTACATTTTGTGTGTGATTCCATGTCATTTTATAATGTGTAAATTTATGTAACCACTACAAAGATCTTCCTCATGCTATCCCTTTATCATTGTACTCTCCTCTCTTTGCCCACCTCAAAATATCGAACTCCTGGTAATCACTAATCTATTTCCCTTCTCTCTAACTTTGTCATTTGAGGATGTTATATAAATGGAATCATATAATATATGACTTTTTGAGATTGGCTTTCTTCACTGAGTGTAATGTCCTTAAGGTTCATCCAACTTGTCCCATGTATTAGATAACAAAGTACGTGAAGCAAAACTGATTGAAGGGAGAAAAGAGATAGACAAATTCACAATTATGGCTAGGGACTTCAACACCCAGCTTTCAATAATTGATAGAACAACCAGACAGAAAATCTAGGATATAGAAGAATTCAAACCCTACCATCAACCAATAAGATTTAAACAATATTTTTCAAATGTTCAACTCAAATGTTCCACTCAACCACAGTGGGCTACACATTCTTTTCAAGCACCAGTGGAACACGTACCAAGATAGAACATATCCTGGGCCATAAAACAACCTTCAACAAATTTAAAAGAATTGAAATCATGCAGACTACATTCTCTGACCACAATGGAATCAAATTAGAAATCAATTCCAAAAAGATAATCTCCAAATACTTAGAAATGAAATGACACATTTCTAAGTAAACTTTGGGTCAAAGAGGAAGTTTCAAGAGAAAGAAGCTCAAAAAATAAAATCAAAATAAACCCAAAGCAAGAAGGAAGAAGGAGCAAATAAAACAAGAGCAGGACTCAACGTAATTGAACACCCATATATATATATATATATAAAGAATCAATGCAACAAAACTAAATTTCTTTAAAAAGATTATTAAAGTTGACAAGCCTCTAGCAAGAATGACAAAGATAAACAAAAGAGAGAAGACACAAATTACTAATAACAGGAAAGAAACAGGGAATATCACTACAGATTCTGCAGACATCAAAATGATAAGGAGAATATCATAAAAACATCTGTATACACATGAATTTGACACCTAGATGAAATGGGCCAGTTTTTCATAAAGTACAACCTATCGCAGCTCACCTAATGTGAAATAGATAATTTTAATAGCCCTTTATAAAATATAAAAATTATATAATATAAAGGAAGTGAGCATTTTTAACTGAGGACATTGCCACTAAATAAGAAAGTAGAGAATGTGACAGTGTGTAGCAAGCAGCAGTGTCAGCCACATCTCCTTTAAACATGGTAATGACTTAACTGAAAAAATTGCTGAGAGGCCAAGAATATCCTATGCTCTAAATTCCAAGAAATTGCATTAATCTACAGGTTGCTCTTATTGTTTATTCCCCCTCAGGACCTACATCATACTCACCTGTTTTTGCCTCTGACAGTGATGGAGGCAAAACATCAGTATGGTTTTATCTGTCTTGTAAGGATGGACCTTAGAAATGGAGGCTTTGCTCTCTTCTGTGGATGATGACACAGTAAGACTTGACTCATGCTTCCTCTGGGTTCCCACAGCAAAGCTACCGAAACAGTATCGGGAAATTGTAAGAATCTTGAAGGGTCAAGAGTCAACAAGCATTTGTTGTTTCTCACTTTCTACTTAACTCTTAATATTTTCTCACCTGTCAAATAGCTTTAGTTTGTCTTATTCGTCAGGAGTAAAAGGCTCACAGTGGTTGTGAAATGGTCTTTGGACTGTGTGTCAGTCACTTTAATCCTGGGAAAAGGCATTATATTTCATTTTTTTTATTCCCTCTTAAAGGACAAAATAAACCCTTTCCAATTAGAACCTCTAACAGTAGTTTTGAGAGAGTATTTCAGACACAGCTCTCATGATGTCCCCCTGGTTGGTAGAGAAGATTGTGTGGGAATGAAAGCTATGGAAGCTGCAAACAATTAGTATGATGCTTTTGTCTAGAAATGTACATGTATCTCAGTAAAACACTGAATTTGTTATTATTGTATTGTATATTATTACTGTTGTCTTTTGTTGTTACTATCATTATCATTATCTTCATTATCATTTTAGAATACAAGTTCTTTGTTATTACAATAAAATGTCCCTAGTGAGGCAACTAAAATACCACTTACTCCTGTTTTCAAATGTGTATATATGTGTAGATGTGTGTAGGTGTAGTTTACACATTCTTGTATTTCTCTAGATTACCTTTTTGTTGGCTTAGAAAGGCTGAGTATGAATGTAGCTAGCCTAAGACTCTGTAGAAAGTTCCTCTTTTTTTTTTTTTTTTTAGAGATTGGAGTTTATTTATTTATTTATTTTATTTTTGGCTGTGTTGGGTCTTCGTTTCTGTGAGAGGGCTTTCTCTAGTTGTGGCAAGTCGGGGCCACTCTTCATCGCGGTGCGCGGGCCTCTCACTATCACGGCCTCTCTTGTTGCGGAGCACAGGCTCCAGACGCACAGGCTCAGTAGTTGTGGCTCACGGGCCCAGTTGCTCCGCGGCACGTGGGCTTTTCCCAGACCAGGGCTCGAACCCGTGTGCCCTGCATTAGCAGGCAGATTCTCAACCACTGAGCCACCAGGGAAGCCCCGAAAGTTCCTCTTTGAAAGAGAAATTTTTCTCAATTTTGAATTTCCTTTGCCAGTCATTAGAAGTTGGTGGGAAATTCCAGTCCTATGAGAAATGCTGACATTAAATTTCTGTAAAATATCTAGAACAGTTGATGTTACCTGATCCAGACCTAATCAACTCTTAATATAAAAAGGTCCTCAGAACAAAGGGGGATGGACAGGCTTATGGTAAAAGGAAGTTAATCTAATGTTTTCTCTTTTAAACTAGGAGTTTCCAAAGAAATAAGATCATGAGGACGTCAGGGACTACTTTGGAATAGAAAGGCAAGACAGACATTTATTTTCCTCATCCTTTGGAACTGATATGTCCCAGATCTCCAGTCCAAGGCCACCTTCAGTCACCTTCCCTGGCCAGCCCGTGTCTCTCTTCAACAGTGGCCTTCTGCCACCCCACCCCACCCTGGCACGTTTTAAAAAATGTATCTCATTTTTGAGCCACTAAGATAATGATAGAGAATAAACCTAATCAGCCCTGTTTAGAAAGCCTAATTTGTGAAAATTTACAAAAATACATTATATCAGCTAAGGATATATATACAAATACATTCCACTCAAATCACAATTTACCTACTGTACTTATAGTGATAGGTATTCTCTGTCTAGTCGAAGTTGATTTTCAAACAGATAAGCTTTAATTTCATGGATTCCCTTAACTAGCTTCACTGCTTGCTCTGTTTCCTTGATTCTTTGTGTAACATAATGAGTAACTTGATATCTGCCTCATATTTTATGGACACATAATTCATCTCAATTCTAGATGCAGGAGTTATTCCTGCTTGAGTTCCCAATGTTTTATCCACAGCCTCAATTAGATGATTATTTAACAGCCTGTTGAATTCCCAGACCAAACCATCAAGGCCTAGGTCTTTAATTGCCTAAAAACTGTTTGTGCTAACATTTGGCTTTCAAACATCCTGCTGGGTCAAGTTTAATTGAAAAAAGATGGCTTTCCTAGCCTAAGAAGATTTTAGAGGATAGAATATAAGCAGCGACTCAATAAGATAACAAAACATATCTAAGATATTTTTACCTAAAATATGTATTTATTAAACCTTGTGTATGTGTGTATACTAAGAAAAAAAAAAAAACCCTAGATTTTCTCCATATTAAAAGTATTGGGAATTTAGTTTCCTTCAATGCCAAAATCTACCTTTAATCATAACTAAAGGTGATGAAGAGGCAAATAGGTATATAGCGCATTAAGGGATTAATATTTTCTAGTAGGAAACAGTAAACTCAACTTGATGTTGTTGCAGCCAGTAATTTTTAAATCCTCCATTAAGTATCCAATTATCCCTAAGACAGGTGTTGGCATAACAGACACAGAGCATCATGGGGGATTATTATTTTTATGATGGAAGAGTAAGTATTTAACAGAATCTTACTTCTTTAGGAAGTGATAATATCTATCCCAGGATATGGTGTATCAAATGAAAATGTTACATAGTTAGAATGCTGTAACCGACACACTTATGAAAGTGCTGGAACACTCCCAAAAAGCATTTGAGAAAAGATAAAACAAAGAAGGACATTAAATAATGTCAATCAGTTATCCTCTTATGTAAGAAAAGCCAAATAAGCAGAAATGAAAACATTGCAAAGTCGTTTGAACTTAAATCTCAAAAAACATATGAAGGGGGCTTCCTTGGTGGTGCAGTGGTTGAGAATCTGGCTGCCAATGAAGAGGACACGGGTTCGAGCCCTGGTCTGGGAAGATCCCACATGCCGCGGAGCAACTGGGCCCGTGAGCCACAACTGCTGAGCCTGCGCGTCTGGAGCCTGTGCTCCGCAACAAGAGAGGCTGCAATAATGAGAGGCCCGCGAACTGCCATGAAGAGTGGCCCCCACTTGCCGCAACTAGAGAAAGCCCTTGCACAGAAACGAAGACCCAACACAGCCAAAAATAAATAAATAAATTTTAAAAAGAAAAGATGAGTACTATCTTAAAAAACAAACAAACAAACAAAAAAAACATATGAAGGGTGCCTTAATCCTAGCATTGACCAGACTTCCTTTGCAAACCTGAGCAAATGCCATTGTCTTTAACCTCATTTCTCCATTTCTGAAATGAGAAAGATTGTATTTTGTTTCTCCAAGGATCCTTGAAGTGATTAATTGCCTAATAGTTTCTAAAGATCTTTGAAAACCAAAGGGCTGAGATTTAAAATATTATGGTGCATCCCCCCTTGATCATGGTATTTCTGAAATTTCTTTGTAATTCAGTTTCCATTCTCTCTCTCTCTACTTTTTGAAACCTTACTGATTATTTTTCTTGAGATGTGTTTTACTGAGAAAGGGGCCAATAGAGCCACTGACCAGCATTTGGATAAGACAAGTTGTTTCGGATTTATTTTCTAAAATGTGACACTGCCTTCTTTCTTTTTAAAATTTCTTTTCTTTTTTCTCTTCTCTTTCCTTTCCTTTCTATTCCTTCCTTTTTATTTTTTTCTTCTCTTTCCCTCATTCCATGACATATTTCAAACATATAGAAAAGTGCAGAGAATAATGTAAGACTTCCAGGGCATGCAGCCATGACACAGATGTCATAAAGAAAAATGGTATAGATGATCTTATTTGCAAAGCAGAAATAGGGACACAGATGTAGAGAACAAATGTATGGATACCAAGGAGGAAGGGGGAGCAGTGGGATGAATTGGGAGATTGGGATTGACATATATACACTACTATGTATAAAATAGATAACTAATGAGAACCTACTGTATAGCACAGGGAACTTTACTCAGTGATCTGTGGTGACCTAAATGGGAAGGAAATCCAAAAAAGAGAGGATATATATATATACATATGTATGATTCACTTTGCTGTACAGCAGAAACTGACACAGCAGTGTAAAGCAACTATACTCCCCCCACAAAAAAAAGTCCATCCAGAGTTCTAACACAAACATGTTTTAGTTTCCCATCTGTCAATTGTAGGAACAAATCATGTCAAATATATTGAGATAAATAAATATAATGGCTAGAATAAGTGGAGAATATTGGGTAAGATGGTATTTTTTTCACAAAATATTGACCATCACAGACCCAGAGGAAATTGAGAAGGGCTATCTTAATTTTTTTTGATAAAAAATTGAAGCCCGAATAAGCCACAAATTGCTTGCAAAGAACTTCAAAGTAAAATGTAGGCTTGGCAGCCAGATTTTGCCCATTGCCTCAAGAGCTATCACAGTTCAGTCTTCTCCATGGCTGGTATGCATGTTTCAGCTCATTTCTTAGCATTATAAGTAATTCATTAGACACTATATGTAATTCACAATCTTCCCTAAATATTGGAAGTCACAAGCATGCCCATGCCTCATGGTTCTAGCTATTTGTGAGTGTTGCTTTTAAGTGCCAGGGATATGGTTCAATAAATTATTAGAAACATATTAATTAGCTGTTTTTCATTAGGCAGTATTGCAAGAAAGATCAGCAACAAAATGTTAACAGGTGGAAGATCTGATTTATTGCATATCTCATAAAACAAAACTAAACAAAGTTTGGTACAAGTTCATAGTCTCTGTTGCATTAGTTAATTCTGTTATTCACTAATGAGCTCTAATATTAATTAATTAACTTATGCATAAAAAAGAATAATGTTTAGCTTCCTTATAGTTTTAATAGAAATAAAATTTTACTTATGGCTGAAGTTTCAAATGTGCCCCTCCCCAGCTCCACTGGCTTCTCTCCTTCCATGAGTTAACCACTGTCTTCAAGATTTTTGTGTCCCTACCAGTATCTTCTTCCATGTGGCTGGACATTTATGTTGTTTTCAAGATTTACTATTTAAAAAAATTGTAATGAACATTTGTGTACTTATCTCTTTGTGGACTGGTATAAGGTTTTCTAGTCTGGACCCTCGCAGGGAAATTTTTGAGTCATAGATAATTTTATATTCAACTAACTTCAATATTTTCAAATTGCTTTCTAGATTGGTTATAACGCCCCCAGCAGATAGATTATGAGACTCGTTAGGTCCCTGGATCATCTTTAATTCTGGAGATTGTCAGTCTTAAACATTGCTCATGTGATAGATATTAAATCATAACTTATTTTTTATGTGTATGTTTTTTGGGGTATAATTTGCATATAGTAAAATTCACCCTTTTGAGTGTACAGTACAGTATTAGAAATTTTAACAAATTCATACAGTTGTGCAACCACCACCACAATCAATATATAGAACATTTCCATCACTCCCCCAAAAATTCCTTTATTTCTCTTTATAGCCAGATCCTTTTTAATTCTCACAAATAGAGCTTCATGGATGCAAGTTGACTGACACACATCCAGGCAACACATCTGTAATCAAGGCACTGGGCATGGGAATGCCAGTTGAATCTATCTCTTTTATTGAGAAAGCAATTTTTTTAAAAAGGCATCAGCAGGTATCTCTTTAAGTCTTCTTGGTCAGAATTGATTGGGTGTGTTTTTGGGCAGGAGGCAGGGAGCATCTTCCCGGAGTTTGCTTGGAAATGCATAGAATTTATAGATTAATGTAGAAAATAAATATGGTCTAACACTGCATGTAGTTGGGCCTTTTTATGTATTTTGATCAAATTTTATATTTTCTCCATAGTCAAAAAAAGTGAAAAATTCTTGTACATTTTATTAGATTTATTCCTATATACTTTAAATTTATTTTTCAAATGCCAATTAATTTTTAATGATTCTATTTTATAAATGTATGTTATTTATATTTACTGAACTCTCTGTATAAATTTTCTAATTTTTTTCTAATTATATATTCAGAATCTTCTGAATTTTTTATTTAGATGAATATTTAATCTATGAATAATGACAATTTAGACTCTTCTTTTGCAATTCTTATAGTTTTCTTTCACATTTTCCTTTCTTCCTTCCCATTTTTCTTCCTGGTTTGCCCCCTTTTGCATATTTGTTTTAACATTTATGATCTATAAATGCATCTGTTCTTAGCATTCTTTTTTGAAGTAGATTAACATCTATCTTTCTGATGAATTAAACTCTTAAGCATACATTTATTTTTATATTTATATGAGTCATGATTTTACATTTTTTAAAATATTATCATTTAACTGTTTTCACTCTTAGAATTTCGGTTTGGTAAGTTTTCAAATCTGATTTTTGTTCCTCCATATTGTTTTAGTTTTTTTCTCATTGTGTTTTCTGATTTTTTTAACTGTAATAAGAATATTTCTGATCGCCTTAACTTTTCTAGCTCTTAGCAGTGCTGTTATCTCCTGCTTGTTGCTTTTCCTGCCTTTCCTCTTGGGAAGATGATTCCTGGTATGGTTTGGAACTTTTAATGTCCTATTGCCTTTAGCACAATTTGCTTTTTATTATGAAATTTCTATCTACCATGGGTTGTGGAGAGTTCCCTATAGAATAATTTTTGCTTTTGCTAGGGCATGGGTGTGAATGAGCTGTGTTGTTAAAGTTCTGACTTGGTGTTCCTACATATGAGTATGGTGCTGGCTCAGTTTCCATTTTTCACAGGGGAATATTATGGTCCTATTTTGTTTGTATGTTTTCTTATTGTTTCTCTGGCATATCAACCAGAGTTCAATGCAAGGTACAGGAAAGGGTTTAATAGAATGAATTAGGTTTGAAGAATTGAAGAAGTAGATTCTAGAAATGACCCCCAGACTAAAAATCTCATCCTACCCTCAGTCAGAAATCACCATCGGTTCTGTGGTAGAAACATGAAGCTACTGCTGGCACCCCTGCCACTACCACCAGTGCCTCTCTAATCCAAGAAAGCTAAAGAACAGGCACTAGACAGATGTAGCTGAAAACACAATTCCACAGCTTTGCTTACAAAAGTCATTGAAAAATGAGCCCAACTCTTTTCCACCTTCCAATCTCATGTGAGGGCAATGATTGGTCAACCATTTTCCAGTTCCCTTGCTGTGTGGAATCTGGGAAATGTAGTCAATTTCAGTTTTGTTTCTGATTTATTTTCTTTTGATTTGCTTTCAACACCTCCAGTCAGAATGAGGGTGTAATGAAGCTTGAGTAATTCAATCAATAATGGCCACACCTAGACTAAAGGGGGATCTTCCTTTCAGGGAGATGGTTTTAGTTCCCCACTTCTCAGGTACTGATGGTCAAGTGTCAGCTGGGTCCTACAGGAAGCAGATGCTGAGATGGAGTCAGGACTGTAAACAATTTACTGGGGAATAACACTTGGGAAACGAAAAGGGAGGACTCCAACTGGGAGAAGGAGGCATCTGACTCCAGTACAGATCTAATCGAGTCCGCTAGTCCAACAGGGGGCTTCAGGGCAAAGGTGGCCCATTAAAGGACTCCCATGTGGTGTGGAAATGGCCAGGCCCTTGGACCAAAGGCTTGCTCAGTCATTGGCTGCAGCAACTGTAGGCCGTAAAGCTGAGGGGAGCCTGATGAAGTTCAATAACACCTGAAGGCTGTCAGCTCATGACACTCCTTGCAGAAGGGCAATGTGCTCTTTCCTGAAGGGAGATCTTGGCAGGGCCTCACTATGCCTACCAGAGATCTCTTGGCCTGTCACTGGGTTTGTGTCAACCCTTGCTCCCACCTATAAGGGCCTACCTCTGCTCTAATACCCAAATGCATTGCCACAGAATCAGCTCTTATTTACTTCCTTGGTTTCCTCTTCATTCTGGGCACAGAAAAATTGTCTTCTTTTTTTTTCCTTCCTCAAGCTTGGCTACATCATCAGAATTTCTAAGTGTTAACCATAGGCATACAGCTGTTTCTTGTCATCTCAATCTGTCTTTTTGCATCACTCAATTTATTTACCTCCAAGACATCACTTACTAGAGACTTACTGGAGTCAGTCAGCACATTTGATGCAATTATGAATGTCACTGAGACAATAAGGAAGAATGATGCTCTAGTTGCCACAGATTCACCTGTAAATTGTCCTGGTTGCTGTGACTTCATGGTTCAATATAGTCCTGCTTCTAGCCGAGTCAACTGACAATTACTTGACAATTTTAATGATCATTATGCTAGGAGATGGAGGAAATAGAAAATGGAAAAGAATTGTTTCTAAATTTAAGTGGCTCTTAGTTGGATGTACTAATACACAAGGAAGAGTTGAAAAACAATTAGTGTGAAATTATATGGCTTGAACCCTTCCTACACAAAGTGTGGACTGTGGACTACCAGCAATGGCCACACCACAAACACATAATAAATGCAGATTCTCAGGCCATACTCCAAACCTACTGAATCATAATCTGCACTTTAACAAGATCCCCAATGATTCATATGTACTTTAAGGTTTGGAAAGCACTCATTTACACAAAAATGCCATTGTTGATGGATTTGGGAGAAAGAAACTCAACAGGAAAAGCGAGAAACAGGGCCCTTAAATGGTTGTATGCGATCTCACCTTAAAAGAGAAGAAAAAGAGTTATATGGAAGGGATTTCAGTTCTGTGGAACAAAATGTGATAAGTCAATTTTAAAATCTTTCAGAGAAACCTCCAATATTAACCTAAGAAGCCACTATAAAATTTTATGGGACATCTAATAAAAGATTATTTTAATTGATATTGACATTTATGTTGTATGTCTTCTATGCTGTAGGAATTTTCATGAAATACATGAAGTCCTTTTGATAATTCATTAACTAGAACTAGAATGGTCTGAATTTATAATGAATTTAGATATATAGTAAATTTTGCTATTATAAGGCACTTTGTGACCAAAATGTGTAGTTTTATTCTAAAGTAGACTTAGTAAATTCTATCACATGTATTCTCTGGATTATAGAGAGACTGACATTTTTATAAAGTGGGTTTTGCCAACAATATTTTTAGTGTCTTTCCCCTGTATTCCTCCCTCTTCTATGAAGTGGAAACTGTAACTTCACAAAGCAGATCCACATGCTCTAAAACAGTGGAAAGGAAGCTTTTGTTATAAATTAAAACGTCTCTTCCTTGATTTCTGCTCACATTATTAAGACAGGTAAATTGTATTTTCATGAAATGTTTCCATGTAGAAAAAAACTCTGCTGATAGATAATATTATTTCAGAGGGTCTCACTGCAGCTACCATCCTTTTATTTCTAACTCCAAATCAGAGAGAGGGAACAAACAACCCTTGACTGACACGACTGATTCCAAATCTCAGTGTTATGGAGAGAAGAAAAAAACCTCTAGGTATGACTTCAACGTAGTTTGTAAAAATTGTCCTCAGGGACTCAGGTTTTTATAGCTTGAATTAGAAGACATATTAGTGACAGCTGAGAGAGAAGTACAAGGAGGAATCTCAGTTGTGAAGATTGTAGTTTATGTTCAATGTATTAGGAATGAGGACATTGGTTTAATTCCAGTTTATTTATTTAAGTGGTTCTTATCTCCGTGTTTATGCTCTCAGTTTCCTAATTTATAGGCGAGTTCAGATATTAATACTGAAAAAAAGACAAGCAGTAGATTAACCAATTTGGTGAGTAAACAATCAGGTTTCATTTTAACAACTTCATTGAGATATAATTCACATACCATAAAATTCACCCATTTAAAGCATACAGTGCAGTGGTCTTTAGTACATTTAGCATATTAATTGTGTAACCATCACCACAATCAATTTTAAAAAACTTTAATCATCCCGAAAAGAAAGCCGGTACCCTTTCGCAAACATGACATACTATTTCTCACCTCAGCCCTGGCAAACACTAGTCTACTTCCTGTCTCTATGGATTTGCCTATTTTGAACATTTAATATGAATAGAATCACACAACATGTGATCTTTTTGTGACAAGCTTCTTTCATTTAGCATGTTTTTAAGGTTTGTCTATATGGTAGCATGTGCCAGTACTTCATTCCTTCCTATTGCTGTGTAATTGAATGGACACAACAATTAGTTTATCCATTCATTCATTTCTGGACATTTTTGTCATTTCCTCTTTTCAGCTATTATGAATAATTTTGCTATGAATATTGGTGTAAAATTTTTCTGTGAAGTCACATTTCATTTCTTTTAGGAGTGGAATTGCTCGGTCATATGGCAAATCTACTTTTAACCTTTTTAAGGAACTGCCAAAACTATTTTCCGAAGTGTCTGCAACATTCCACATTCTCACAGCAGTGCATGAAGGTTCCAAGTTCTCCACATCCTTGCCAACACTGTTATTGCCTGTCTTTTTTATTACAGCCATCCTAGTGGGTGTGAAATGGTCCCACGTTGTGGTTTTAGCGTGCATTTCCCTGATGGCTAATGACATTAAGCATCTTTTTGTATGTGTGTTGATCATGTGTATATATTCCTTGGAGAAATAGCTATTGAAGTCCCTTGTCCATTATTATACACTACTGGATGAAGATTGAGGGAGAGCGTCAGGAACCTCATTGTCGTTGTTATTATGTAATTGAACAATTTTCAATATTTCTGTACTGCCTTGTAATATATTAAGATTTATCTTGGATTATCATTCACACACACACACACAAAGTTAACTTTCTTTATCTAAGAAAAATGATAGACTTTTTTGCAGATTAAATTCTTCCCCCAAGATTTGAGGTGGTCTTGTTTCAAGTGTTTATTTCATATAAGGGGTTATCTCCAGGGTGTGTGTGTGTGTGCGTGTGTGTGTGAGTATGGATATGTGTATCTATGTGTGTCTGTGCATGCCATGACTGGGAATTTACCCTTTTACTGAGTTTGTTGAGTTTTAATGAAGCCTGATATTGTCCAGAAAGGATCTACTCTCTCTCTATTGGGTTCCCTGGTGAACCAAATGATGTCTTAACAGATGATGTTCATGTCTGAGGGCTTGGAGTTGTCTGGTTATGTCCACTTATCAGTAGAGTTTGGGGCAATAACAATATTTGTGGGCTGATCCAAACCACTCCAGTCATTTATGGGAAAGAACTGATATTTATACAAATGAATTAGATACTTTGCACTAGTCCTTGCCATCTTTTTCTTCTTAGTTTCCTGGCTACTTGCATTACCTTCCTTAGTTGTCTATGATAAATGTACACAATGGCTTAGTCTTAAACAACTTTAGGAAAAGGATTTCATGCAAACTCTTAAGAACAAGGGAGAAATAATTATTTAAGAGAAAGTTAAACAACTGAGGACTTAGGAATGGGAGTCAGCTACCCAAGGGTAGCTATAATATCAGCTTTAAAAATGTTTTTGGCTACCTAAAAGTCACAGGAAAAAGGTGAAAAATATTTTTAGAAATCAAAGTATTTTAAGAAAGCAGTTATTTAGTCTGAATTTTAGTTAAGGACATTTTGCTCTTCCTATTTAATTTTAAAAATCGATGCTTGATTTTTTTAATTGATCAGAGATGTTTGGATTTACAAATAATTGTATGAACGAATTTAGCATAGCAGGGTTCTTCATGTGTCTTGTATAATGAACATATTGCAGCAACTATCTTTACTTTCTCATTTCCAATTCACCATCCATTCTTTCAAGTGAATTTGCATTGTCTACACTGAATTATGCAAATAAATGAATTTTATCAAATAAGAGACACATAAAGGGAAGAAGGTCTGACTGAAACATGATGAGTCTAAAATTATTTTCCTTACTCTTCTCCTTGATATTGTACATTCCTGTGGCTCTACAAGCCTTCTGCATTTACTTACATATTTGGCACATATTCATTTAAACTTGCTACTTTTATTTAGAGGGATTCTCCATCTTCTTCATTTGAATTTGTCTTGTCTCTTTCATTAAGCAGGAAACTACTCCAGGGGACTTGGTTATCCCCATGGCTGAGAGAACAAGCACTTTGTTGAGTCCTAGGCTGCTTCTGTGTTGTACAATGATTGACAAGCAGATCATACATCGTTGTTGTCATTTTCACTAGAATTCCAGACGTTATTATCCTATGTGAGACATCCTCCTCCCCACCCTATCTCAAGTCTCCCATCTCTGTTGCTCTCAGGTAGGAAGAGCATCAGGCAATCCTGCACTGAGTAGGCGAGTCATCCACCCCAGGTGGAGAATGGGACCACAGAAGAGATACTGTGCAGTTTGTTGAGGGCAAAAAGGTTTTAGATTAATGTAAACAGGAGGGAAGAACTGATGTCAGTCTAAGATCAAAGGCTGAGACTCCTGTTCCAGTGTAAACATAGTATTTTTGCCAAATCTTTGCAAGCACTCAACACGCGAACGCGTCTTTACGCAAAATCAAATGATTGTGGAGTTGGGCTGCATTTATGTATTGCAATCTCAAGCTCCTCATTGTTAAGGCAGTGCAAATATGACTCTTACCTTACAAGCATCTTTAGAAAACATGGAGAAGAAATAGGTAAAGTGAAAATGGGAAGATTTCTTGAAGACAATTCAGAGCCAATGGAAGCTACACTGTTTGAAAATCTTAAACTCTCCCAACTTTACTAATATGAAGTGCAGCGTATTTTAAGTTTTAATTTATGTTTTTATTCTTGGGAATTTGTACCCTTCCTCAGCCAAACCCACATTTATTTGTTTGCTCTCATCTTTCCTAGAACATCCATATTTTATAACAAGTAAAATGCCTGGTTAACCAAAGCTACTAATCCAGGAGGAAGAGTTCCAGCAGGAAACTTTTCTAGACCAGGTCAGTAACAGAAAAAATGAGCAAAGAAGCAGACTTGCTGAGCAACTTTTTGGCTAATGCTATTGGAAGCAACACTCAAAACCAATTTACAGCTTTGCAAAGTTTGGGTTTTAAAGCAATCCTTGTCTCCTCATTCATTAGTAAGGTTGCAGAGTTAGTGACTGGGTGATCCTGCCAGGTTCACGTGTATCAGTCCCAGAGGCAAGACTCTGTGTGCTGAGAGCACCCACCAATATGACATAAAAAGTATAATTGTTAACATTTTGACTTGCTTCTCTTTAATTTGTAATAGCTACTAACTGTCTCAGTCAAGGACATTCTAAAAAGAAGTGTATAGGGGCTGAGCCTGTTGTAATGGGCTATTATTTCTCAAGTTAATGGCAGGAGAGCTTTTTCGGAGCAGGGTGAATTGAGATATCCCAAAATAAATTTAAAAGATTTCATTCATAATAAACTTCACTTTCAATTTTTTAAATTATTTTTTATTGTGGTAAAATATACATAACAAAAATCTTACCATTGTAATCATGTTTAAGTATACAGTTCAGTGATATTAAGGACATTCACATTCTGTGCTACCATGACCATCATCCAACTCCAGAACTCTTTTCATCTTGCAAAACTGGAACTCTGTTCTCATTAAACAACTCCCTGTTCCTCCCTACCCCCAGCCCCTGACAACCACCATTCCACTTTCTACTTTCTGCTCTATGGATTTGACTACTCTAAGTACCTCATATAAGTGGAATCATACAGTATTTGTTCTTTAGTAATTGACTTACTTCACTCAGCATGATGTCTTCAATGTTCATAGCCTGTACCGGTACTTCCTTCCCTTTAAAGGCTGAATAATATTACACTGTGTATGTGTATGTGTGTGTATATATATATATATATATATATATATATATATATATATATATATATATATATATATTACATTTTGTTTATCCATTCATCTGCCTATGGCCCCTTGGCTTTTCCACCTTTGGGCTATAGTGAATAATGATTATCACCTTCATTTTGAAAGGAAAAGTTCTCTGCACTCAAAGTGTTAATGTTTTGTCACAATGTTTCATGTTGGATTTGAAGATAGCAAAATCCATTGAAAAACTGAGATCCAGATACACTGTATTGAAATCATACATATTATTTATTTATTTTTCTGTCCAGGAATAAAATATTCCTGGAAACCTTTATATTGTGCAGAATAGCCAGTCTTTCAAGCTCAGTGTCTCTGGGTCCACTAACTGTGTTTACAAGAGAAAGGTGACTGCATTATCTTCTGGAATGGAGGGGTACATGCTCCTTTTGCCTGTGATATTTATGGTAAGGACTCTGTTCCAGGGATTTGGGGTTTTATGAGGTTCTCCTCAGTGGGATGCCTTTTAATTGCTTAAGTTATATTAGTCTTTGAGGTAAGATCATTTTCTCAAGTGTCCAACCAAGTCCCCTGATCAACCCCCCTCAAAGCCACAGTAAAACTGGCATGCTTCAGTAGGGCAGGAATGCTAACATCCAAGATCTGAGAGAGGTAATTTGGTCCAAAATGCACTCCAGTGATGTTTATGTTTCAGATAAAGTGCTTACAACACTGTCGCTGCCCTTTTGACCCCTGTTTCCTTGTTCCTGTGCTTCTAGGAGAAAGTGATACTTAAATTCAAATCTTTACTTTTATTAGCTCCCAGAGTGAACTAGGATTTCAGTCCAATCTTATCTCTGGTATAAACATCCTGTTACCATTCATATCTTGGAGATATCTTGGAGAAAACGATTAAATACATTCCATCAAGGAAACATGTGAAAACTCCTCAGAATCTTTTCTCTTTTTCTTTCTTTCTTTCTTTCTTTCTTTCTTTCTTTCTTTCTTTCTTTCTTTCTTTCTTTCTTTCTTTCTTTCTTTCTTCCTTCCTTCCTTCCTTCCTTCCTTCCTTCCTTCCTTCCTTCCTTTCTTTCTTTCTTTCTTTCTTTCTTTCTTTCTTTCTTTCTTTCTTTCTTTCTTTCTCTCTCTCTCTCTCTTTCTTTTCAAATTCATGACCATATGTATGACAAACTCAAGGCAAAGTATTTCACAACAAAAAGGCACACTCTGTAGTGGCTGTTGTGGGGAGGGGCAGCCTGTGAGGTGAGAGTAAGGGAAAGGGGGTGAGGGCTGGAGTTACAGCCATATGCTGAAGTTATTTCTCAGGTTGGACCCTCCTGTGTGGACAGCATCTTCAGCTGAGCTATAGGGGTTGAAAAATAACACTTTAACCTGTTGCAAAACACAGCAATGAAGATGCACTTCCCAGTTCTCTTAAAAGCAAAACCTGCATGAACCTTTAGAGATTTATGACGTCAAATAAGTAGGATCCCACTTCCCATGATTGGCTCTATTCTCCTAAACCTCATCTCCTCAAATATAACAAGTGAAGGGCATAAACAGAGAGGGAGGAGAGCTTCAGGTCACTTAGCTGATGTAGGCTTCTGAAGGTATGATGAGAAATCATACATTGAAACTGAGGCCAAAAGACAGCCAAACC
Organism: Balaenoptera physalus; assembly: GCF_965194825.1. NCBI lineage: Eukaryota > Metazoa > Chordata > Mammalia > Artiodactyla > Balaenopteridae > Balaenoptera > Balaenoptera physalus. The sequence continues at coordinate 36,160,531 of NC_138898.1, forward strand.
TTAATATCTGGGAGAAGGCTTGCGCAGACCAATTGAATGATGAACCATTTTATTTACTGAGGATATTATAATGGTTTAGACAAGTAGATTAAACAGCTCTATAAAACAGAATTCTGCACATAATCAAATTTCCATTCTGCAATAAAACTTATCTGTCAGTTTGACAGAAATCAATGAGCTAGTAAATACGAAGACATGGAGTGAACTGAAGCAAAATGCCATAGGAATAATTGTCAGCACCTTGCATTCAGTTGGTGTTTTCACATGAGAAGTATGAGATGGGGAACCAGCAGCCTCACCACGAGTGTGGATCCTAACAAAACACTATCGACCCAGAGTGCTGCGTGAATCCCACAATAGCCAGTCACATCCAAAGACAAGGGGCCTCATATAATGAAGACTGCCTGGATCTTGCTGTGACTTTCTGGGGGTGACTTATTTTTTCTTATTAAGTAGTTTTTCTTGAGTGAAGGGAGAATCATATGTTCAGATTCTGGCAGCAGGGAAGTTTCTTGTAGAACCAGAACTACCCTATTTTTTCTAATTGTGACTATGTATTGTGTTAGCACCTGGATGTCATCTTTGCATATTTAAATTGTTTTTATTGTTTATATATAATAAAAAATGTCTGGGCAGTGGAAAAAACAAAAATGAAATTAAGAACATAAATGGGAATGTAGTAGAGACATAGAGGAGAAACAAAGATCGTGTAAATCTTATTTGCAGAATTGAGGAGAGCCATACTTAATACAGGTGAGGTGGCTTTGGACTTTTAGAGTGCCATCGAGCTTAGTATATCTAACCTGAGAACAGTTTTAAAACAGCGGCTCCTTTTATAAGAATGCTTGTTACATGAAACCTTCTTTATTATCAGAATCACAGTATGCTCCTTGAATGCTCCTGTCTAAACCCCTTGCAGGCTTTCACCTGTTCTTGGCATAATGACAGCTTCTGGAAACTGCCATTTACTCATGTAAAGAACTCAACTACTTGCTATCCATGTGTATATGTACTATTTAACTTCCCAATGATGATTAGTGTCCAAAGCAGAGAAGAAATATTCAGTAATGAATTATTTCTCTGTTTATATATCTATTCCTGAGGTGAGTTGTTTAAGGAAGGTTTCTTCCTAGATTATCAATCTTTGCCGAAGACCATCATCAGCTGTGTGAACGTAGAATGTTTTGCATTTCATACCAGAAAACCAGACACATCAAAAATTACTTGAAATAGACATTAAATTTGAAGTAAATAAGCACTCATAGATGTTTTAGTTATGTATTGTTACGTGACAAATTACCTTGAAATTTTTTTTTAGTTTAAAGGAACAATAGTTATTGAATATCTCCTACCATTTCCTTGGGTCAGGAATTCAAGAATGGCTTGGCTGAGTGGTTCTGTGTCAGAGTCTCTCCTGAGTTTACATTCAGGGTGTCAGCCAGGCTGCAGTCAACTGAAGGCTTCACTGGCTGGAGGGTCAGCCATTCATGTGGCTGGTAAGGAAGGGCTGGTTGTTAATGGGAAGCTCCAGTGCCTCATAATGAGGGCCTCTCCAGAGGGCTGTTTGAGTGGCCTCAGAGCATGGTGGCTGGTTATCCCAGAGAAAGTGATCCAAGAGACCACAATGGAAGTTATAGTGCTTTATATGACCTACCTCAGAAGTGACAATGTCACTTCCTCCATATTCTGTTGATTGCATGACCAGCCCTGATTGAATGTGGGAGAGGACCACACAAGGGCATGAAGACCAAGCACCAGGGGCTACTGGAAACCATCTAGGAGGGTGACTACCATTTTAGGTATTTTTTTCAATAATTAATACATGTATATGATGCATGCTCATCATATATATGCCCTGAGAAAGAACTTCACACATAATAGGCTCATTGAAAATATATGTTGAAGGACTTCATGAGGTATTTATTTGAATATTTAATCCATGAAGAGTAAAAGGTGGGTACTTTGTTACTCATAGTTATATATTATTAGAGTCTGAGCTTGACTCCATGTATAAATTAAACCTATATAAGCATGTTTAAGAAACTGGAGGGCTGGGAAGCCACTCATGCAAGACTGAGGAAGACTTGGAAAACTTACTCAGAGAGATGGGCCTGACCAAAGAAATAAACAAGAGCACTGGGGGACACCCAGCTCTGGAATTGATTTCCATACTGAACTCCACTAGACGTTTTCTTTTATATTTTTAATCCCAAATGCAAACACTATGGTCGTGTTGTGTTATTTCGCATTTACTTGATTACTAGTGAGGTGGATCATTTTCATCATGGATTTATTGGTCCTATCCAGCTCCTCTTCTGTGAAATTTCTGATCATAGTTTTTTGCCCATTTTAAAAATTCAATTGTTTGTCTTTTTATATCAGTTTCTTATTTATGATTTTTGCACACTCTTCTTTAAATTTATTATTTATTCATACAGATACTTCTTTAGATGCATTTGGTTGTTTAGATGCATATTTTTGCTAAAAATAATCCAGTTTTAGATTTATTAACATAAGGTTATATATTCTATTCCAATTTGTTCTAATCTTATAAATATCTCTCATTCTATTTATCAAGTCCAAAATACTTTATATTTATCCTTTGAAATTTCTTTCTTCTACCTTTTAAAAACTTAATTTTGCTTTTCCTAGATTCTTATTTGTTTATTAGTATTTTTTCTAATGAATGTGTTAAAGGTTCTAAATGCCTCTGAGTGTTGCTCTGGCCATGCCTACAACGTTTTAGTATGTATTGCACTCACTGACATTTATTTCTAAATGATAATTGATTTCCATTTTTAATTTTCTCCTTACACTTAAAATTATACATGGGAGAATGTTTTTGTTGAGTGGATAGATTTGAAACCTATTCTTCTAATAATTTCTAGTTTCATAGCATCATAAATAGAATATGGCCTCTATAATTTCTATTACTTGGCACTAGGTAATATTTTCTCTGTGGATTAATTAATGGTTGGTCTTTTAAAATGTCTAACAAATATTTAAAATATGATTGTGTCCTTTTCCTTAAAACATTGATTGTAGTCTCTCCTCTCTGCAGTCTCAAATTCTTCAGTATAGAACTAAAGAGCCTCTTGAAGTTTCCCAAATATTTCATGCTCTTTGGGCCTTTGCTCATGACATTTCCTATTCCTGAAGTGTCCTCTTTCTTTACCTTAAATTGGCTAAAATCTACTTTTTTTTTTCTGTTCATTTTAGAAAATATAGCCTGTGTACTTTCTATAAACTATTATCTTCAAATGTCATTTTCTCTACAAAGGATTCTCTAATCTCCCTCAAGACTGTACCAAGTCTATCTGTGGGGCTTTCTACTAATGCTCTACCCTTCTTCTTCTGAGTATGGCACTTGCCTATTTATTGACTTTCTGTCATTAGTGTACAGACCACTTTGAGGCAGGGGTTGTATGCTGTTCCCTAGTATAGCTCCCATTCCTAGCAGGGTGACTGGCATCTAGGAGGTGATAAGTAAATATGTGTTGAATGACTCAGGAAGAAAAGTAACTGTACAAATCATGAAGGGGACCTGATATTACCAGGTAATGGGGAGCTATTGAACTTCTTCATGCTAAATATTGTGCTAAGTGTCATACAAATATAACTTCTAATTCTCAAAGGAAAACTGAGACTCAGAGGTACACATGTGTTAACTTAAAGGGGCAAAATGAAAATAATTGAGGATAATTTGAACATTGTAAAGAGTAAAGCTAGCTCACTGGTAGAGTGACATCAAAGAAAATGATGGAGAAACACCAAACAATTGAGCAAAAACGTTCACAATCAACTTTATCAGAACTCTGGAAAATTGTCAGAAGTTTACAGCAGTGAAACAAACACTGAATAAAGAAAAAAGCAACTCATAGCTAGGGTCAAATCTCGGCATGCTTCTGGGTGACAATTAGACACTGTAACCCGGGAAAAAGAAGTGAGAATTTGCTAACATGTTTTGGCAGAAACCTGGGGAACATGTGTGGGAAAGATCTCCAAAGGTGTTGGACCAAAAAGGAAGAAATATAAAACTGGATTAGACTGAATTAATTGATATGGGAATACAGCCCCATTCCAGGGTTATCCTGAAGAACAGTGGTGAAGAAAAATCCTCCTAGGAGGCAGAAGTCTATTTTATGGAGTACATTAGTTGCCCACTATGTCTGAAGTGAATGCTGGCCAAAATGAAGATCTATACTGATTTATGGGTCACTTGCTGATAGTTCAGTTCAATGATTAGGGACTTTGAAGAAACAAGATGGGAAGATTGGTAACAAATATGCTTCGGGAAGAAGTATGTGGGTAGACCTTTCAGAATGGACACAGAATGTGAAGATTTTTTTTGTCTTATGTGAACACTAATCAAAGGATATCCACTGCAGAGCAGATGCTTAATAAGTGTACAAAATAATGCATTTGTGGATATCAGTCAGCCTCTTTCCCCAACCAACCCAGTTCTTGCTCAACAGACCCATGAACAAAAAGTCCACAATGGTAGAAATATAGGCTATGCATAGACCCAACATAAACTTCCTCTTACTAAGGCTGAACTGGCTACCCCGAATCTATAGTTTAATCTGCCAACATTGGAGATCAGCATTGAAATCCCAATATGGCACCATTCCTGGGTACCACCCTACCACCTAGTGGCAGGCTAATTACACTGGCCCTCTTCCATTATGGAAGCATCAGAGATTTGTCCTCTTTGGAATAGACAAATATTCTGGATATGAATTTGTCTCCCTGTTAGTAATATTTCTTTTAACATTACCACCCGTGGATTCACAGAATGCCTGATCCACCATCATGGTGTTCCCCATAGCATTGCATCAGATCAAGAAATGTATTTCACAGCAAAGAAGGTGCAGCAAGCTCCTTCCTGGGAATCAATTGACCTTACCATGTACCTCATCACCCCAAAGCAGTTGACCTAATTGAAAGATGAAATGGCTTGTTAAAGACTCAGTTATGGTGTCAGTTGGGAAATAACACTATGAAAGGGTGAGGTTCTGTTTTACGGAGTGGAGTTTATTCTTTGAATCAGAGACCATTGCACAGCAGTTTTTTTCCTGTAGCCAGAATCAAGGGGTGGAAGTGAAAGTGGCTACTGTCACTATTATACCTAATAACCCCTTGCAAATTTGTTGCTTCCCATCCTGGCAACTTTGAGGTCTGCTGGACTGGTGATTTTAAACCACAAGGGTGTTTGGCTCCACCAAATTGGAAGATGAGAATTCCACCTGGACATTTTGAGTTCCCTATGCCACCAATCCAAGAAAGAGAAAAGGGAGGTGGGCTAAAAAGGAGGAAACCTAGTAGATGATTTTGATTACTAAGGGTAAGGGGTAAATCTGGTTACTGCTGTACAATAAAGACAAAGAGAACTATGTCTGAAATTCACAGGATCTCCAGGGAGCCACTTAGCATTTCCACATCAAGCTGTAAAAGTTTATGGAAAACTGTATCAACTGATATTAGGCAGGATGACTAAGGACTCAGACCCTTCAGAAATGAAGATTTGGGTCACTGCATCAAGTAAAGAACCCAGAACAGCTGAGGTTCTGGCTGAGGTCAAGGGAAATATGGGGATGGTAGATGAATATGCCATAGATATCAGTTATGACCTTGTGGCCACTTACAGAAATGAGGGCTGTAGTAACTTTGCAAAAGTGCTTTATGCTTGTTACATGCATATGTTTACTTGCATATATGACTCATTCTCTTCTTTCTCCTTGTTGTATATGAAAAAATTCATATACAAGTTATAGGAAGTTAATACATTTATTGGAGATAAATAACTGGAGTTATTGGAGGTAATAAATAATTGTAATTTAAATTTGGGTTACAGAATATTTTGAGACAAATATGTGACTGAATATGAGGAGTAATTAATACAGCTTACAACACACTGTCATTGCATCCATCATTGGGACTGTGTGTCTTCCTATATGGGGGAAGAATGACACCTTCACTTGTAAAAAGGAAAGTTGCATCTTATTGCAGGAGAGATCGTGTGTAGAAAAGAACAAATGGAAGCTGAGTAGTCAAGGGTGAGAACTGTTTTCAATTATTTGTCTCTCATCAATGAATATACCTTTCAATATGTGTTCTGTGATGAACAGGATTTGTTCAAGCATTTCCCCTTCAAAGTGAGCATGATGCTAAATTTCTCGGCAGAGTGTGCTGGGGAGACACTGCAGGAAGAAGAGGGTAACTGCAGTTTCCCCAGAGGAGGTGGTGGCGGTGGGTGTGTGAGGACATCCAGTGGAGCCATGCCATGATCCAGCCATGATCCCTCTGTGACCTGGCACCTCTGCCTGGTGATCACTTTCCTGCATTCCTCTCAACACAGAAACCAAAGTCCCCACACTGTCTGCATGCAGCACCTGTGATGCAGAGGGTCATATCCCGGGCAGCCTCTCCTGTGAGTCCACACGTAGCCTGTGTGCAGCCAGGGGGCTGTGGAGTCCACCCAGAGCTTCCACTCCCTCTGCAAGTCCCTGTGCACCTGGATTCCTACTGCGTGCCCACGCACCCAGTTCCTCATCACCTGCTCCCTCACCTGCCCTTCAGAGGCTTACCTATTGTTTACCCAGAATCTCCAGACCTGTTGTGGTTTAGCTGAACTACTGAACTTCTCTGTTATCTGGTGGCTGAATCATACTTTCTCCTCTAAGGTTTAAACTCCTTCCACGTTTGTCCTTCTTGGGATACTCTCCCTTAGCCCTACAGTATCTTGTAGACTTCCCTTAGATCTTATACTTACTCCTTTACTATAGTTAGTGTTTTTAATTTTTTTAATCTGTATACTGGACACATTTTATATATATATATATATATATATATACATATATGTATATATATGTGTGTATATATACATATATGTATATATATGTGTATATATATATATATATATATATATATATATATATATATATATACACATTCTTTTTCATATTCTTATCCATTATGGTTTATCACAGAATATTGAATATAGTTCCCTGGGCTATACAGTAGGATCTTGTTGTTTATCCATCCTATATACTAGTTTGCATCTGCTAATCCCAAACTCTCAGTCCATTCCTCCCCCACCCTTCCTCACCCTTGGCAACCACAAGTCTTTTCTCTATGTCTGTGAGTTTGTTTCTGTTTCATAGATAAATTCATTTGTGTCATATTTTAGATTCCACATATAAGTAATATCATATGGTATTTGTCTTTCTCTTTCTGACTTACTTCACTTGCCATGATAATCTCTAGGTCCATCCATGTTGCTGCAAATGGCATTATTTCATTCTTTTTTATGGCTGAGTAGTATTCTATTTAGTGTTTTTATAGCAAACTTTCCCTATTTAACCTACTGTGTTGTTTCTATATTCTGATTGGACCCAGATACTAAAATAATCTGCTTGATTCAATATTAAATTATTTGGATGTAATAATGATAAAAAACAAGCAATCAAATAAACAAAGCTATGATACTCATTACCTTTGGGGAGGAGCATGAGATTAGGGTAGGAGGCTTAGGGTATTATCTCATTTTTTGTAATACTTGAAATTTCCATATGGAAAATATTTCACATAAGTTACACAATTAATAAAACTTAAGTGAAAAGTTGTTCCTTTTGAAATGTTAAAATATTTTATTAATTTGTACATATATAGTTATTCTGAACGTAGTTATAAAGGGCTACAGTTTATAAATAAATTCAGCAAAACTTACTTATTTTTATATATCAATTTTATTTCTGGATATGTCATATCACTGGTCTGGTCTACCAGTAACTAACTTCTAAGGAAAGATAAGCCACAACTCAGCACCTCTTTTTAGTACAATGCCACTGGGAGGGGCAAATCTGACTTAGAGGAACACTGTCAGTTGTCACTTCTCAATCTATGTGCCTATATTAAACTTTTCTCAAGACTTGGGTAGCAAAAGTTTAAAAAATGTAACTTTTTATCACTCTCCATATAGAATATTATCTTGGAAAATACTGAATTCATGATTATTAACGTGGTTTCAAAGATATTATCATAATTTTAAGGAGTTCATAATTTTTCTATATTTAATACTTGTGCTGGTTGCAAAATCATTATAAAAAATTTAATATTTCATCTCTGGAATAGTTCCTTCTTTACATAGGCACACAGACACACACACGCACACACACACGTACATGCACACAGGAATGCATTGATGTATTATCATATTAGGTTAAAAGTTTGGAAGTCTGGATATTCTAGATTGTCAACAAGATACTGTGTTTCCTAAGATGTTTTAAGGAATCCATAAATTGGGATTCACTTTAAGGAAAATCCCCAAGTAAGTTTGTCCAAGAGAAGATTAGGAAGGAAAAAGGAGGATGAGGCTTAGGTATGGGGGAAAGTGTTAAATTCTCTAGTTTTTTTAACCCAAAATCACCAGCTAATAAGGCATCTAATTAAAATGTAGAATTCACAGCAATCACTATTTTGCATCTGATTTTTGCATACCTTGGAATGGAAATAAGTTAAAATATTCCTGTTAAAATGACGACTGAACAATATGAAGACTTAGACTTGACCACCTGCTCATGCAGTGAAATCTCAGCTTGTTTTGTTGTCTCTTTGTTGGCTGTTTAATCAAAGATGATAATGTGGAATTAAAGACATATGGGAAAACAAATCATTTTCTGAAAGGCTCATTATGATTTGCCTTGCTACATCAGAGAGTCAACTTTGAAAGTAGATATTGCATGCCCATAATCTGGTAACTGAATTTGGAAAGAAGGAAGGAAGGAAGGGAGGGAGGGAGGGAAAAAAGAAAGAAAGAAGGAAAGAAAGAAAGAAAAGAAAGAAAGAAAGAAAGAAAGAAAGAAAGAAAGAAAGAAAGAAAGAAAGAAAGAAAGGAAGGAAGGAAGGAAGGAAAGAAGGAAGGAAAAAAGAAAGAAAGAAGGAAAGAAAGAAAGAAAAAGAAAGAAAGGAAAGAAAGAAAGAAAGAAAGAAAGAAAGAAAGAAAGAAAGAAAGAAAGAAAAAGAAAGAAAGAAAGAAAGAAAGAAAGAAAAGGAACTGCTACTTACCCTTCTTAAAAGGAAACTAAAGGAATTGGGAGTGTTATTTGTGAATGAAGACGTGGCCTCGTATTGACTGTTACTCTCTGAATTTGGCCAGAGAACTATGTATCCCACTTAGGGCCTTGGAATTCAAGAAGTATCACTAAAGGTACAAGAAACTTTCTGAAACTTTCTGAGATGATAAAAAGTGTATGAAATAGGATCCAACTTATATTTGAGGATATCTGAGTTATCAGGAATGCACAAATGAAAATGTATTGAATATTAGTCAAGGCACAGTGAGTGCTAAAATTAATTCCAAAAGTTTGGAATTGTTGGAACTTACAAAACTGTACTATCAAAGAAATGGGCAGTTCTGAACTCTTCATTGCAGACACTGGATTTGAGATGGACTAATAAACATGGTAATCAGATAAGTAGGAGGTATGGAGATAGGGGATGTGAAAGCATGCTCAGTAGAAGAGACAGAATAAAGAAAGGCAAAGGAAAAAAATATACATAAAGAAAAAGAGACAACATATAATGGCTTGTTAATCTTGTTCCATGTATTAAGATATATTTATTATTTATTTTACACAAACTAAATCATTTTCAGTGTAATCAACAACCACTTCTTCATAAACATTGATTGATGAAAATGAATGCTGTCCTTTGAAAGTAACATTACAGCTTATACTCTTCTCATCTGCAAAACGGTTCAGTAATATTTGTCTCCCCTGGTAGTTTGAGGGTGAAATGGACCCGGTATTAATTAAATGAGGCAAGGAAGTCATGCTTCAGCTTCATAGCATGTGAGACTCCATCCCATACCTTAGCAAACATGAATTATCACACAACAAGGTGTCACTGCACACCCACCCGAGGCTAATTTGGTTTAGAATGTGGAGTATCTGGAACTCTCATATACTGCCAACCAGAGTATGAAAAGGTACAATGCCTTTGAAAAACTAACATAGTAACTATACTTACCCTATGACCCAGCAGTTCCATTCCTACATGTATACCAAAGAGAAAGGAGTTCATGCACCCACAAATAACATACAAAAATGTTCATAACAGCCTTAGTCATAATAGCCAAGTAGTAAGGAAACATCCATCAATAAACAAGTATCCATTAACAGAAGAATGGAAAGACAAACTGATATATTCTTATAATAGATGCACCGGAGCAATAAAAAGAACAAACTGATAGATACAACAACATGGATAAATAAATCTTAAAAAAAATGAACATTGACTGACAAGTAAGCCAGTCACGAAAGTTGGCATCCTGAATGGTTCCACCTGTATGAAGTGGAAAAGCTGGCCGACATTAATCTACCAGAGACAGAATAACAGTTGCCCAATTCTGAGAGTGGGATGGGGATTGACTGGGAAGGGGCACAAGGAAACCTTGTGGGGACCTAAAAGTCTTCTATATCTTGATCAAAGTGACAGTTACAAGGGTGTATACATTTGTTGTAAATAATAGAGTTATAGATTTGTGTTTTGCTGTATGTAAGTTATACTTCAATAAAGTACTGTTATCTAAATAAATGAATGAATGAATAGCTAAATTAATGAATACATAGAATCAATTTAAAAATGCTTGCCAATTGTACTACTACTATTACTTACTATTGTTGTTGTTGTTGTTACTACTAGTGTTTTTCCATACTGGACACCAAATGGCTATGTCATATCTGCAAGTGTGGTGGGGATGGCTTAGGGTGAAAAAATAGTAATAGTCTGTAGTATTATATTAAATCATATTAGAAGAGTTCTGGAGTCTCAATTCTTTGCTGGCTCTGGAATTTAGGCAAGTCTGAGTTCCCTAAACTTTCATCCTTATTCTTTTTTTTTTTTTAATAAATTTATTCATTTATTTATTTATTTTTGGCTGTGTTGCGTCTTCGTTTCTGTGCGAGGGCTTTCTCTAGTTGTGGCGAGCGGGGGCCACTCTTCATCGCGGTGCGCGGGCCTCTCACTATCGCGGCCTCTCCCGTTGCAGAGCACAGGCTCCAGACGCACAGGCTCAGTAGTTGTGGCTCATGGGCCCAGCTGCTCCGCGGCATGTGGGGTCCTCCCAGACCAGGGCTCGAACCTGTGCCCCCTGCACTGGCAGGCGGACTCCCAACCACTGCACCACCAGGGAAGCCCTCATCTCTATTCTTAATACATGGGTAATAATTGTACCTCCCACAGTTTTGTAAGAATTGAAACATTTGTAAGCTAACATAACACATATGAAACAATATGTGATATGAATGTAACGTAATATGAAACATGTTATCTATCCTTTTTATTTTCGCCATTAAAATCCTAGCTAATTTTTGGTAGGCTATGTTGCAAATGTAGTTTTAACTTAGTTTTTGGTATTATACTTGCTAAAGTACTTTTTATTGTTTTTTACTTAAGAGATTTATAAAAAATCACTTTCATATTAATTCATGTTATCTTTTGATTACTAGTTATGGTTAATCACTCTGGTGACTGGATGGCTTTTCTGAAGGTTATTGTTACCATAATCAACAAGATTAATATAATCTCCTAGGAAATTAAACGCTTATTGTAGTAAAATGTAAGCTGCTTGAGAGCAGACACTTTGCTGCTGTATCTGTGGCTACTGACATCTATGATGTACACGGCCTAGCATATAGTAAATTCTTAATCAGTATTTGCTGAATCCATAAATTAATATATTTGGTAAACAAAAACCTATTTCTTAGAACTGAACATGCCCAAACTCTCTCTTTGTGAAAATCCTGAAGGCTGAAATTGTGAAAGGCTGCTAGTATATATATTTCATGAAATGCACCAAGAGTTTCTAAAATAGAAGTCTCAAAATATGATAGACTTTGCTTCCAGGAAAGTGTTTTGCACCTATGTTAGAAATGATTTTCTTTGGATGTATGGGACTTTGGATGATCACAAGACACAGCAGCCTTGTGTTGGCATGATGGGGTAACTGGAGAGATGCAAGCAGGATCTAAGAAATCTGTTAAATGGAGAAAAGAAAACTCTATTACCAGTGGCAGCAGGCCAGAAAAGGGTGTTGGACCAACTTCTGGGCTCCTACAAATTTCTCTGAAGTTTGTCAGATTATTTTTCCACAAATATTGTAGTTGTTTGAATGGAGCTCAAAGTCAAAACCACCCCATCGCCCCTCTGACACCTTTGCTTTTCTTTACTTCTTTCCCTGTTTTGACGTTAATGGAATTGTATCCAGTGCTTTACTTCCATAACAGGTGACAAAATCCAGACAACCGCTGATTAATGTGGAAGAGTTCTGGATTAAATATCCTGTCAAAAAGAGTAATTGAAATGTTAATTCTATAGAAGTATTTGAACCAATGAGTCACAAGGAAAATAGGCTGAGTTGTGAGATATGTTAAAATAAAAAAATGTTTATTTTCACCGACTGGAAACTAGAATGTAAAGGAAAATAAATGTAAAGTAGTTTTAAGAAGCAAATATTTGTGAAATTCATTTTTATGCTGTAAATTGTGAAAAATAATTACAAAATCAGATTCTGTCTGTACCTATCTGCCTGGTTGTTCATTCAGGGAAGTAGTGCCTGCCCACCCCCAGTGATATTTGAGAATATGTGGAGGTGTTTATTACTTAACAAAATGGGGCACTACTGGGATTGAGGGTGATACACATACATATTTTTTATATACATTAAATATCATATGTTATATGTTATAACATGTTTTATAATGTATATGCTATATAATGTTACCTTATATATATAAATATGCATATATATATTTTATATATATAAATAAATTATCCTTTGGAAATGCTATATTCTTCTGGAGAGACATGGTATTATGGGAAACAGTGTTATGCATAGCTTTGAAAATGATACTGGATGTAATCACAGGGAAACTAGTACACAAGCCTAAACTGAAAGTCATTCTACAAAACAACGGGCACATCCTCTTTCAAACTATCAATTTGATGAAAGACGAGGAAAAGTAAGGACTGAGATTGAAGGAGGATAAAAAGACTTATCAACTACATGAAATGTATGATCCTGGGCTGGTTTCTGGACCATTTGAAAAAAAAAGACAATATTGGGACAATTGGTAAAAATTGAATTTGCACTGTGTATAAAATAATAGTATTGTAACAATGCCAAGTTTCTTAAATTTGACCATTGTATCATGATTGTGTAAGAAAATGCCCTTGTTCTTAAAAATACATGCTGAAGTATTTAAAGATGAAGAGTCATGGTGAATGCAACTCTCAAATCGTTCAACACACCAAACAGAAGAAGAATAGGTATATGATAAATGTGTACCCACGTTGGTGCTGCTATCCATATCCATATCATATCCATGTCCATATCCATATCATATCCATATCCATGTCCATATCCATATCATATCCATATCTGTCTATACAGAGAAAAGTAGAAAAAAATTTGATAAAAGAGTAACAATTTCAACTCTAGGTGAAAAGTAGATGGTAATTCATTGTACTTGTCTTGCAACTTAAAACAATTTTTAATAAATAATTTTTTAAAGGAATAGATTGGGAGATAACAGCTTTGTTTAAGGGCCGCTGGCACACCTGAAGAGTAAATCTGCTTCTGCAAAGGGACAATTGCAATGTCATATGTGATATATGATGATTTTAATTAAATACCCTTTTGGAATGTACTGTTAACTAGAGCAGTGATATTTTTGAGACTCAGGGAAATAAATCACTATTTAAAATTTTTCTTAAAAGTCAAGTCTATATGATCTTACCACATGTCATTAAAATTCAATTGTAAATAATAAATGTGATTGTCTTCCACTTTAACCAAAATAACAGCAGCTTGATTGAATTTTTCAGTTTCTAGAATGCTGTTGGGAATAATGGAGACTTTTAAACCAATCCAGATTGTTGAGCTGAGTTGAATTTAACTTGGAATTAACTTAGTACTATTTGCATAGTGTAGACACAAGACATTCTGAATACATTTTGGTTCATGATCAGCATGTTACTGTTTTGTGGTTAAATATGAGGAAAAAGGTCCTAAAAACAATTTATTTTCATCACGATCTCTTCTTGTCTCTCTGTCTCTCTCTTTCCCTCCTTCTCACTCTGAATTTGTACTCATGTGAGTCTGTGCTCTTTGTTTTTAATAGAGTGGTAAATGTATATTTTCAGTGTCACTGTCACTTCATGCTTTTTGCTTCTTGCGGGAACACATATACCACTTGTGACCCTTGGCTGTGTCCCTAAGATGTGGTAGCCTTTGCAGTTAAGGGTAAGTGGCAGTAGAATACACTTTGTTCTGTACAGTGTTAAAAAAAAAATGTGCCCCTTTGTTTGGCCAACCTTCATGAACTTCCGTTTACTTCAGTGGCAAGTGAAACATTTGTGTAAGAAAGAAATATTGTCTTCAATGGGAAATGCATTCCATGTGTGTTATATTTCATATTATAATAGATTTTTCTTGAGCCTATACTATTCACCACATGAATACATGACTTTTTTCAGGGGTCAGTATTTTGAAATAACTATTATTTGCATTTGTAGGAATAGGTGACAAATATTAAATATTTTTATAGTTAAGTATCATTTTTAACTCAAGTTCCCAAAAAATACTCCCACCTTTTTATATGAAAGGTACTTGAACAATTCCCTTTCAAATAAAGAAAAAAAATCTCTTTTTTTATAGGGCACAGGCACAGGAGAGCAAGGATGGAAGATGAAGGAGCAGGTCAATGTCCATATTCTGTCACTCTCATTAACTCGGTCAGTTCTTCTCCGCTTTGTCTTTCCACTTTAATCTTGCCGTATTCAGCAAGTGATGTCACAAGGTCCAACTTTCAGAGGGATATGCTAGTGGCGTCTCCAAGTGGTCTGACATGATTACCATTTGGAGAATGTTTGAGCCATAGGACAGAATCCTGGAGACTGACATTGGCAATGAGAATAGAAGTTTTGTAGTGACATATGTCCAGGGGAGGGGGAGCTGAAGGGATCAGGATGGCATTGATTAGTTGTTAATAGATAGAACCACAGAATTTATGAAGGAAAAAGAAAAGCAGGAAACAAGCAGACTCATTCTCATACCCTAAAGAAATGTGTGGATTCTGCTCTCAGAAATGTATGTGTGTGTGCACCAGTTGGAAGAATCTAGATCCCTGAGGACTGTTCGTGGACACCCATATTTGGAACCTCAGAAGGTGACAGTGCAGTAGGTTTACAGAGGCCTCTGGCCTTTCCATCTGCCTTCCTTTCTTTCTTAAGAAGCATCAATGTCTTCCCAGTCATTTCAAGAAGTCGAACTCTAGCGCTTTGGGACTTTATTAAGTACAGTAATTAGATTGCCCTAAACATAAGCCCTTTGACACATCCCCTGACAGTAATCCATTCCTTGCAGAGCTTAGGGGCCTGAGCAGCCACAGAATGTTTTCATTATAGAGCTCTGGGCTTCCTCTTGTCTGGAGCTTTAACTACTGATGTTCAGCCACTTAACAAAGACCGCATTTCGATCCTTGGCTAAGCTCGCGACAAGGGAGTGCAGTGTCCTGGGCTTACAGTCAGCTGTATCTGAGGTGTCTTGGATTTAATGTCTGCCTTTCTCCTTTTCAATTTCCCCTCTCCCCCTAAAAGATGCTGAGCTTATTTTCTTAATTGTTTCAATATAAGGCTAGAAAGTTGAATTTCATTGCCCAGAGGGAGCCCAGCATCTGTGTACCTATTCAACCATTATGTGAGCTAAGCGACTAGTGTTATAGACTCTGCATGTATCTCCAAGAGCATTTCCCATTTACTTATTTGGGCTTTAACAATTCTTGTGCTCAGAGATCTGCTATTCAAAGTGTAGTCCAGGACTAGTGGCGGCACAGGCATCCCTGGAGGGTTGTTAAAATGCAAAATCTCAGGTCGTGCATCAGACCAGCCAAATCAGAATCTGTCCCTTAACAAAATCCAAACATGATTATCATGCATTTTAGAGATGGGAAGCTCTGGTCAGAAAGGATTTAGTCAGTCGATTGATCTGAATTACTTAGCCTATGAAGTAGGGGTCTAACTAGCCCATTTTTCTACCACAAAAATAACTAGATGGCTCAGCATTAAAAATTATTCAGATAAATGAATGTATTTATTTTTTTCCAAAGTTCATTTGAGTAACCATTTTGCATTTTTGTGTCAAATTGTTAAAATAAGTCAAAAATATTTTTATCCACTAGCCATAAATCTTTAGGAAACGAGCATCTGGTAATGCAGACAGTGCTGAGGCACATTGGAATTTGACAGGTACCTGCACTATGCTTGATGCTTCATATATTTATTCTAAACAAAAGCTACCTGACACAAGTATCACTCATCATATTTCCCACATAAAAACAGGAGTCCCAGTGAGATTTTGTGCTCATTCACAGCACCACACGCAGTGAGCCCACACTCAGGGCTACCTCTTGCGAATTTTTTCCTCTTTCCACTCTTCTGCATAAAAGACAATTCCAAAAATTGAGAAGACTTTAATTCTAAGCCATTATCTAAAGCCAGTTTCCCATCCTCAGTGTTATTAACTTTTGAGGCTAGATAATTCTTTGTTGCTGGGCTGTCCTGTGGGATGAGCCCATTGTGGGATGTTTAGCAGCACCCTTGACCTCAACCCACAAGATGCCAGTAGCAAGTCACCAGCTTCTCACTGAACCTGATCTTCCCTCCCCTGCCCCCCACCTCCTCCACCTCCCCCATTTCCCTTCCCTCCCCTCCCCTACTCCACCCCCACCTCCCACCATCTTGCAAACTAAAAAATATCTCCAGAAAATGCAATATGTCTGCCTGGGGGCAAAATCACCTCTAATTGGGAACCACTGGCCTGGAAATATGTGCAGTTCTAATTACTCCTAGCTTTAATCTGATTTTCTCTATCATGTAACTACTTTTTTATGAGACTGCCCCCTTCTGGTTAATTAAAGATTCCAGGTAACCAAGGCTAAAAACATTTCGTAATTGATGCCAGCTTGTTTTCTCCGCTTTCTCGGCATTCCATACTTTCACAAAAAAAGGACATTCAACTTCTGCTTGTTTATCCTAACAGGTGTGCTCACAAGTTTCTAAGTCTTTTTATTCTTCCGTGGTTGCATTACAATCACTGCCTGCAGGAAGGTAGAGAGATGCTATGCCATGGAAGCAAGTCAGTCTAGTGGATGAAGACACAGGCCCTCCAGCCCACATTCTCCTGCAACACTTCCTAGCTATGTGATCTTGGGTAAGTTATCTCCTCTTTGTTTTCTCTGTGAAATGGATTCCTGCCTGATAGGGTTATTGTGAGAATTAAATGAGATGTTTCACTGATACTTAGAAGAGTGTCTAACACAGAGAATGTCAACAGTTGTTTATTATTATTCCTTTGGGTATTATCTACACCTCAGGGTCTTGTCAGGAACAGAAGAAGGGCCAGACTCTCACTCATAAGCACATATTCTGTGGTTTTGAAATTTTATTCAAGCAAAGTTTTAGTCTATATTTTACATATTTAAATTGTGTAACATATTCTATTTCTACCGCAGACTTTTCCATGTAGGAGGTGGGAATATCACTGAAACATGCAAGCTGCTTGTTAACATTGGCTACTCTTGATTAATTCATAAAAAGTTCAAAAATGAACAAAACTGATCAGTGAGAGAGGGTTACCTTTGGTGCTTGGGGACAGGGGTAAATTGAAGGGAGCCTGATGAGGATTCTGGGACAATTCAAGTTCCATTTTTGGAGTTCGTTACATGAGACTGAGGAGTTTGTGAAAATCCATCAAGCCGTTCACTGATGATTTAGACACCTTTCTTTAGCTATTTATACTTTAGTAAAAGTTCAAACATACAACACAGATCAATTATAGAAAAATAAAAATCTTGTTCTACACGTAACAATATTGTTTTTGAGAAAAGTAGAGACTTTCAGAGTTAAAACATTTTTGGTATTTTGTTTCATTATGGTTCCTGCATTATTCAAATGGTTTTCTAGGGAAGCTTGATTTCTTAAACTCTGTCTGTGCTTGTGTTATAAATATGGCATGGGGTGTGAAAAGAAGTTACTATATGGTTGTTTATGTTCACATAGCCAAACACAAACCTGAATATTTTTTTAACTCAGACATAATATTGAGAAGTGCTACTTGCATGACTTCAACTATATTTTTAGCTGCTCATGCTATTGTTAATGTGAAAAATATAAAACTAAATTACAGGTCCCCCTATTTTCATTATGGAACAATTTTATAGCTGTCAAAAAATTTGTGTTTCACACTTCCCACATACACAAGGCTACACTGGTACTAAAGTTTACAAGTTTTTCTTTGGCTTTTTGTTAGTAGATGAAAAGTTGATACAGTAATGATTTTGTTGCAAAGTTGTCAAAATAAATAGACCACACAAAGCAAAGACAAGGCCACTTAAATTCCAGAAAAAGATGAAATTTAGGTTATAACCATGCATGGTAAATAGAGGAGCCATTGGTGGAATCACCATATTGTGCCCAAACCTCTTTGAAGCCAAGAGTTTCAACATTTTCACCCCATTTTCCCCCCAGAACGGCTGCAGAGGAGACAGTCTGACTGATGAGGTTTCATGCATTTTTATTTTTTCTGCCATCTCCTATAGATGTGCCCATAAGCAGAGAAATAATAATAAGACCCAAGGGCACAGAGAAGGTGAAGAGGGAGAGTGGAAAACAGAGCAGTTGCACCCTGGTTAAACCCTCAGTAAGACAAGCAGCCCATAAAGTAGTTTAGCAAAGATTGCTTATGAAAACTTAGTAGAATATAACAACATCTTTAAATGAATAAAATTCTCTAGGATGATGTAGAAAATATAATATGATTCATAATTCTAGCAAAAAGCACATTTTCAGAGCATAAAAACAATTAGAAAGTTCCTAATAGTAATACTGAAACATACTTGGTCCTTTTTAACCATGCTTGCATTTAACAATAGAATATTTAAAAATTTAATTACCACAGCCTATCTTTACATCTAAGCAACATATATTAATTTCACCCATGAGAAAAAAATCATCGTATATTTCAAGGCAGATTCACGTTGAGGTTCAGATATCATCACAAATGACCTTCCTCTTCTCCTTCTAAATATAAGCTGTGTTTGTTTCCCCAAAGAGCAAGGTAGCTTGGCCTGAGCGGTTCTCATTTGTCTAGTCAGATAATAATGCCTATAACTAACTTCTCTTTTTAAAAATGCTATGCCTTTTTCCCATTTTGTGTAGTAAGCCAGGCCTTTTCAAGTTTTTTTCACAGAGGCAGGCAGAGTGGTTAGTAAGAAACTGTATATGCTTTGCCTTGGGTTCTAAGCCTAAGAACCAACTTTGTCCCTAGGGTGGAATGTAGAATTCTGGTGACAGCAATGGGCATGTCCTTTGTTTCCTCTGTTCACTTAGAGTCTTTGCAAGGTTCTAAGTAAATGCTATTAACAAGCATTAATACAAAGCATGAGTATGGAATTTCAGGGAGAGTCAAAGTTGCAGAATGAACAGCTAGGGGAATATGAGACAACCCAAGTAGCTGAAGTCAGACATCCTCAGCAAAATGAAGTTGCTGATGGCAGACAGGTCTGGAGAGTCTGAGTCTGACATAAAGGCTGTAAAAGTATCAGGACCACCAACTACTACTTATGCATCGATACCATAGAAACTCCCACACATGAGAGAGATGCTTGTGTATTAGAAACAAGCGATGCACATATATCCATAGAATCAAATGTGGCAACTGTAAGAATAGGCACCAAAACCCCCAAATGAATAAAAACAGTAACATGGGGAGGGGGTTTGGAAAGGGGGCATCTTTAATGATGAAACCCAATGACAAACTATTCTCTGGTGGAAGTTATGCCGTATATGCCATTTGGGAGATGATTTCAAATGGCATTCCCAGGAATATTCTCTTCTGGATGCCTTGGTTCTGTCAATTCTTCCATCTCAGAGTTTCTTAATCCTTGAAATTGGCATTGATCTTCTATATCCAGCTATCGGCTTTTATACATTTGCAATTTATTCTCTCAAAATAGAGGCTAACATAAAGCAAGCAAAGTGGACATGAGACAAACTTTCCTCCCAAGGTCAAACTGGTTGCTCAGTGACCTGCTCACAGCTTTAGGGTAACTCATAGCCCTGCAGTCATTCAGCCCCTGGAGCTGTCCACATGAAGCTGAGTAACCTCTGTCTTAGCCTGCCAAAAGGTTTCTCAGCTCAGTGCTACCCTTGACTGGCACTCTGTCATTATGCTATATTTAGGCCGTGAAAGTTGTAATTAGCTTTGTTCTGCTGCAAATGGATCCAGCCTCACATGCAGTATAAAAGGTAATAAAATAGGTGGGCAGATATAAAAACCTGAATAAGCGCCTTATGCAGGAAAATTTCATGGTTCCCGAACTGATGAAAGAACCAAGAAAAGGGAATGTTCATGGCTTCAAAAGCAGTAGAGGCCAGCTAAGAAGCCACATCTAGGTACGGCCAGCTTGCCACACAATGTTTAGTCAACTCCCTATCTCTCCCCCATCCCCCCAGTCCTGTCCACTGACAAGACTCTTCTGTAACTTGGTGATATTTATTTGGTGGAAGCTGTTTTGTTTTGTTTTGTTTTTTTAATATGGCATCTCATATCTCTTTAAGGGGACAGTTTTGTTTAAAAGTGGACTTTTAGAACTCCATTGTTTAGTATCCCTGCATTATCCGTTCTAGATATTGTCTGGGATGTGAATGCCATCTGTTTTATCACATATAGCCACGTGTGTTTGCAGGAATGGATGCTACTTATGAAAAAAGAGCTGGCAGGAAGGTACCAAAACATTAGGTCCACAGTGCCAAAATCGTCATTATGAGTTGATGAATCCCCTTTCACTCTCCAACCTGGTTATAAGCTCCCTGAAGGTGAGATCTATTGTCTCATTCACAGGCTTTAGTTAAACATGGGCTAGCTGTAGATTATTAACAGATGAGTCATCAAGGAGATGCACTTAGAACAAAATATACGCTTTTTCAAGACCCAGGTTAAACATTTTAAGAATAATCTTTATTAAGCTATTGACAAAGGTTTTTCCGACATTATGCAGGACTTTGGGGAACTTTGTATATTTGTCAGTTTGTTCAATGAACACAAATTCAAATAAAAGAAATAGACGGATACGTGTAAGGAAAGATTTTCAAAGAAAGAACAAGTATGAATTTTGTGTATACAGAAGTATAAAAAGAGAGAAAAGAAAAACAAAGAAAGGAGATCCAGAGGAAAGAGATGAAAGTATATTGATGAGTTGGTATATAATACTTAACAGTGAACTTGAAGTCAGGAAATGTTATGGTTACTGTGCCTTCAGGAATGAGCTATAGAGTAAATATTATTTCTTGTATTTTGTGGTTATGGGAGAAGAAGTGAGTGGGGAAGGACTCCTCATCCATCTTAAAGGAGGGTCCTAAGAATAAAAAGAGCAAATGGTATCATGCAGACAAGAAGTGGTCTAGATACCAGGTAGATATAGACATTTTTTCTGTCCTCTTTTATTGGGTTTGTATGTAGTGAAATGAGCTAGATGCAAGGGAACATCTGAGAACAAAAATTCAAACAATATCTTATATCTGTGTAGCTTTTGACAATTTACTTGCCTATTTTTGCATTAATGTCCATATTTAATCTGCCTAGCTCTTTGAAGTGGGAATAGTCAAGTTTATTTTTCAGATGAGTGAACGAAGTCCAGGAAAAGTCAGGACACTTGATTGACCAACTTCTCAGCTAGTTAAAAGCAGAGGCGAGATTCAAACCTAAACCCACCTCCCAGTTTAATGCTCATCTAAGTCCTCACTCCCTGTCCTATAAAGAGCCTCAACAGCCTAGAAGGGAAACCAGATATCAAGGATGTTTGCAATTTCCCATAGGACTCAAAGAAAATAGTTATAATCCACAGCTAAAATTTCATCTGCATTTTTATAACCAGAGCGTGCAAAATCCCAGTGCTAGCAGTGCCAGCTTCCACTTCTGGAATCTTCTTCAGGAGGAAAAACCACCCGATTCTCCCTTTTGGCCACTGATTAGGAAACATGGGATTTGGGGCTGACAAAGTAATTATAAAGGGAACTCAAGGACCTTGATAAGTTAAGGATAAAATAAAGACATTTGAGGATGTCTACTAATTTCCCTGATGACTGGTGACAGTTTTGCCATTGTGTCTAAGGGAAGTTATCCAAAGTTCTAGTGCACATTTCTTTTTTTTTTTTTTTAAATATTTATTTATTTATTTATTTATGGCTGTGTTGGGTCTTCGTTTCTGTGCGAGGGCTTTCTCTAGTTGCAGCAAGTGGGGACCGTCTTCATCGCGGTGCGTGGGCCTCTCACTATCGCGGCCTCTCTTGTTGCGGACGGAGCACAGGCTCCAGACGCGCAGGCTCAGCAATTGTGGCTCACGGGCCTAGCTGCTCCGCGGCATGTGGGATCTTCCCAGGCCAGGGCTCAAACCCGTGTCCCCTGCATTGGCAGGCAGATTCTCAACCACTGCGCCACCAGGGAAGCCCCTAGTGCACATTTCTTCACGTTGAGTGGGTTCATATTGTTATATTAAATATACTTTTTATTTGGGGGGGATGAGAGGCTTGGATTGTATTTTTCTTTATTGAACCTTGCATTTTTTTGTCAGCTTAGATATTGAATATGGTTCACTTTGTAAGAAAAAGAGAAGGAAAAAGTGGGATATATGAATGATTTAATTACATTTATTTTATGGAGCTTAGTCTTGAATTTTAAATTCATAGATTTTTTAGATCAATATGTGCTTTTTTAAAAGGCAATGTAAAAAATTCTTCTATGCCGTAACATTATAACAAAAAATTAAGTTATAAATGTTTATACTATTCATGACAAGTGGCATTTTTTTCATTCATAGAGAGCTTCATTTGTTTTCCCAAAGTTGACTTTTTCATATTCAGAACCAGACATTTGAAGGATTTGACATTTTACAGTTGATGACAGAAAATGGAAAAAAGCACAAGCTTTTTTCCTCCCCCCTTCTGCTTTCATAATTCTATCCTGGCTCAACATGACTTTTTTTTTTTTTCTCCCCTCAAAATTTCCAAAACTGTTCATACTGTTGTGATAAGACCAAAGCCAGTGACTTTAACACTGGAAAAAGTTTTTTTTAAGAAAATGTTGAAAATGTGACTGGGAGGAAAATGGGTAGAAGGAGAGTGAACACTTGTGATGCTATTTCTTTGACAAGGTGTCAGCTCAGCTCCCTCTGTATCATTCGAAATAATAGAAAGTCATCAGGCCACACTTTTTCACTCCAACTCAGATTTCAATATTGTACACTTTTTCTTTAAAGAGGTGTGAAGTTTCTTTTTAAGAAGAGTTTCTTTCTAAATATATATAGAAATTTCCATACATTTATATATAAATGTACATTATATAAAACACATGAAGAAAAATAAAGATTAAAAAAAACACATGAAAAAAAGTAAAGATTAAAAAACAAAAAACAAACACATGAACACTCTCAGCCAAAATCCAAAGAAAATCAGTTTTTAAAACGTGAGAGGTGTTTGGAAAGTCTCATTATCAGGCCTAAAACAACAAATGAGATTTGAGATTAAATCTTGTAATCATTATGAACATTAGCTTACGTTTTTTCTTTTTGACACAAAATTCTCACAGGTGGTTCTAATTAGACATAAGTAGTGACAGTGGCCAGTTTGACTAAATCCAGATCCTAGCCAAGAGTAATGGAAAAAAGTCTCAGCTCGCCTGCTTAGAAAACAGAATCTATATTGAGACAGTTCAAGGAAATGACACCCAGGACAAAATGTAAAAACCGTGGCTTGAGTCCCTTTGTGTTTTCTTCCTTTAGGGAGCCAAACACCATGAAACACCTAATGCCATGTTTCTTGCTGCCCATATTAAATTCCAAGTTTCTTAAAGAAAGATTGTGTTCCTCTAAGACAAACTCTGTCCACTTTGCCATCTTGCAGGAAAAATACAAGGTTGTATGTTATATATATTGTCAGTCATTTTTATCCTTTTGTCTGGCATGGCTGAATGGCTAGTTGATAATTCTGTCAAGTCATTTCCTAAATAATTTACTGTTTTCATTAAAACTCTCTATTACCTTTAGTTTAGTTGAGCCATACAGGAAACGAAAAACATCTTTTTGGAAATAGTTTCCAAAAATCAGTAGGTTAGTAAAACTTGGATCATTTACCTTACAAGTTTTGTGATAATAAAGTTTCTCCCTAGTCATTCGTGTTCCTTTCTTATTAGTTAACACTTGTGTTCTATGAAGCAAACGCGCTCATCCTTGGCTAAGAAATGTCTTGAAAAATTCATGCAGGTATTTAATGGCCATCCAGAGTAATTTTGTAATCTTCTTAAGCAGGACCATTGCACATAATTGTGCCACTGCACTAGGACACCCAGTCAATGGGATGAGTGAGGTTTAAAATTCATGCCTTCCTGACAAGGGGCTGTGTCTGCCTGAAAGAAGCTGCAGCATTTTCTAATTTGCGGAGACTGGGCTTCCTGCCTTCCACTCATAAGTCATTCTTGGAAATCCAACCGAAAGGTTTTTTTAAAAAAGCAAAGGATTACTTATGTAATTATTTACTTATTTTTTTCCTACTCTAAATATTTTAGTATATTATTGTCAATCAATGAACCTGAATTATCTTCATATTTTTCCCCCCCAAATATGGTAAGGCATGATATATCAGCCACTGACATCTCACTTTGTGATTTCTTAAGCATGGCACCCAAGCTTGCTGAAACATGGGTTTTCTTGGCCAATTCAATGTACATTGATAAGGTAGGTTAAAAATTGGAGAGTGAAGGGACAGGAAGAAATACCCAGAGAAGCCCATATACACTTTCCTCCACATGGTGGAAAATATGCTCTTGACTAAACAATTTTCATAGCAGTTGGTGATGGTTCATTTCTTTCTGTATACCTGCCCCTAAGATACAGAGCGAAATAGCAATAGTGTAAGCAGATAGCCTTTAAAACTCTAGCTTTTGTGAAACATTTCTTCATTTTGAACATTTTGATGATAATAATTATTATTATCACTACTATTATTTTACCTCGTACAAAACTGTGCTTGAATTCATAGTACTCACAATTCCTGGTTGTTATCTTGGAGGAATGATTTCTTCTGAGTCAACAAGGTTAAAAGTGTGAAGGAAAGCAAAACAAAACAGTCAGCAGTTTATGAACAGCATGTGTTCGTGAATTTTACTTTTTAGCAGCTCAAATTGATCTCAACTGAATACCCCTTGAAGTTCTTTTCAGCTCTTGCTGTTTGCAGATGTAAAATATTTTTTCATATCAGTGCAAAAATAACTGCTCTTTATTGGTGGTTAGATTCCTAATGAGGCTGATTTCCTACAGAGAAAGGCCTGGAATGTCAGTCCCACCCTTTTAACTAATAGTGACAAAATAGATATCTCTGTCCTATTGCTTTGGGGAATGCATTTGATCTTAGCAGGGGATCCACTGATAATGAGAGGAGTCCTGAAGAGAAATACCAGAATTAAAAGGTAGAACATGCTATCCATTTTGCTTATATCACCACTAGTCTAAGGAATCCCTAGGGGCCTGGAGTTGTAAAAGATTCAGCAGCTTATCTCCCAAAGCTTTTCCAATTCAGGGGAGATGACATATTGTCTTGGGATCTTATCAGGATTTAAAGAATATTTTTCCAAGTGAAGTTCAAGATTGGACACTTTTGGAAAGGAATCATTTTGAGCAAACTTGTTTCCTAACACTTATCTACCTCGTGAGGCTGTGATGGGTCTACAATTCACCCTGCAAGAAATTTCTGATCCGTATTCAACTTGCCTCCTCCCATGTGTTTCACTCAAACCCGCCCTTAACAAGTCAGAGAAGGTTTCTGGCAGCTGGTTTTGGAGTTAAGAAATCCTGGACCAGCTAGAAGGGTGGGATAGGGAGGGTGGAAGGGAGGGAGACGCAAGAGGGAAGAGATATGGGGATATATGTATATATATATAACTGATTCACTTTGTTATAAAGCAGAAACTAATACACCATTGTAAAGCAATTATACTCCAATAAAAACATTAAAAAAAAAAAAGAATCTTAGGGAACTTAATGCACCTTGGTCATACTTTTTTCTTTCTACTTCCTACCCCTTCTCTCTCTTTATCCTTTTCTCTGGTTGTCACTTTCTGTTTCTTATATTATTTTATTAAAAAAAATTTTTTTTGTCTTTTTCTAGAGTGGCAGCAGCTAGAAAAATTCCTAGACTGTGTCAGCCTTCGTCTCCTTCATCACCCACAGAGAGCTTGGGGCAGGGCCCTGCTCTTCTTGTAGCCAGCAGGACACCTACTGGTCTAACCAACCAGTCAAAGAAGAGAGACCATTGCTACTCAAATGCCCAACTTCCTCTAGCTACAATTGATATGCCTTCTTTTACTTGTGGAGTTACCTATTAAAGCCATCACTTATTGATTTTAGAGTCATATATTGCAACTTTTAATCACATCAGTTCAGCTTTCTCTTCTTTAGTGCTGGAAACTGCCCATCAGGGCCTCTATTTTCTTTTTGACATTCCTACTGTCTCAAGCAAGGAGGCGGGGAGGGGAATTCAAGCTGGAGCTATAATCCTAGAACTACTCCAGGTTTTACTTAAATAGTTGTACTGATTGGTTTCTTCATTAGTAAGTTAATAATGGATTTTCTCCCTCAATTTTGTCATGAGCTCACCTAAGAAAAGCTATAAACATCACATTTTTTTTTCTTCAAAACATAAGAAAGGACTATTCACAATAAATTAATATAGGTAGTGCAAAAGCACAGTTAACATGTAGGGATCCCCCAGCACAGCAATTAAGTCATCTTTCCTGTGGCTTGCTGAGAGATGACAAAGTGAAAAAACTTTAGGTGCAACTAACTTTGGATTCTTTTCATAAGTCTCACCTCTGCTCCTCATTTTTCCCATCTGTAATCATGGCTGTGGGTAGAGATCATCTCAAAGTTCTTCCAGTTCTAATGTGATATGTAATTATAGATTTTAAAAAAAAAAATAAATTTATTTATTTATAGCTGTGTTGGGTCTTTGTTTCTGTGCGAGGACTTTCTCTAGTTGCGGCGAGCAGAGGCCACTCTTCATTGCGGTGTGTGAGCCTCTCACCATAGCGGCCTCTCTTGTTGCGGAGCACAGCCTCCAGACACGCAGGCTCAGTAGTTGTGGCTCACGGGCCCAGTTGCTCCGTGGCATGCGGGATCTTCCCAGACCAGGGCTCGAACCCGTGTCCCCTGCATTGGCAGTCAGATTCTCAACCACTGCGCCACCAGGGAAGCCCTAATTATAGATTTTAAGTGCATGCATTTCATTTGAATTTCTCTCAAAAGATGAGATGATATGAGTATTTCAACATAAAAAATGTATTGCGGCTCACAGTGACAGCAAGCTTTTCAAACCACTGTGCAAATACTTCCGCTGGTAAGATGGTCCTAATAGTGAAGAATAAAATCCATGGAATTGGAAGGGAGCAGCTTGGCAAGTCAGTGTTCTCTTGGTCCCAGAAGTCCTTTTGGTTGAGAGGAGATGAGCTGGTAAGCCTGGTGATGACAAATATCAACACACTTTGTAGATATAACTTCATAGATATAACTAGTCAGGTTGTAGTATAAGGGCAACAGTGGAATGTATCTCTCAAATATCTTGTGATATTTGTATAGTATGCTCACCCACTGTGAAGTGTGAGCATTCCACAGGGAAGAATTAGCTGATTACTCAACTAACTTCCAGACTACATGCCTCATTCTGGGAGCCCAGCCCTGTCAGTGGAGGAAATGATTTGGGGTGTGATCAGTACAGTGTCCTAATTCCATAGTGAAAAATTCCCTGCTACCACATGGAGAGGTGAACACCAGGGCTTAGGAGAGCGGGGACAAGAGTGTCACCTGAGGATGAGTGGCTAGAAACACCAGGTGCACACACGCTCCTGGTCGTCCTTCCTCTCCTAATGGTAGGCAAGCTTCATCCTTCTGTGTGACCTCTGCCTCTAATCTGGCCACTGGGCCAAAGTCACAACCAAAATTTTAAACCTACTAGAGAAAATGGCAAGAGGCAAGTGAGTCCATCTCTTTGTATTCTCTCTCTTTTCTATTTAGAAATACATTAAAAAGATAGCTCCTCTTAGCAGATAAGGAAAAAGTATATGAAATCTTAATATTTAAGAGCCCTGACGTCTGTCACCCTAACATTATATGCAGAGTTTGGTCTGATGTGAGGCCCTTACAGCATAAGAGACGTGAACTCAACCTGGTCTGGAAATGATGCAACAATTCTATGCAAAGAATAAATGAAATAAAGCAAAACACAGAGACATCTTTTCTAGCGAACCATTTTTTAATGCATAAATTCTCTGCATTGTGTACCAAAAGGCTAGTGTCAAAACATCTTCATAAAAATAAAAGTTTAGAAAGCCATTTTTTTTTCCAGAAAATTTCCATCAGCTTTCTTTCCAGGGTTAAACTGCACCGTAAGTGAATATGGAAGTCTATATATTCATTCTGGACTGTTCTTTCCAATTAGGTGGATGTCTGGAGAGCTGCACGTTATCTTAATAATGCTCAGATTTTTACATAAGCCATTTTAATAGAGGCAGACTCTTTGAAGGTAAGCAAGAGGGATAATAACTCTTGGCAGTATTGTTGTTCAGGAAATTTCAATTCTTTCATAGGAAACTGAAAATACATAGAGGGTTAAAATGAATACAATACACAGATGAAAATCCCCATTTGGAAGCTGGCTTTTCTCAAATAGTTTCTCTATGTTGACTGTTCTAACAATTGTCCCACTTAGGCTCTTCAGGCTATAGCATAGAGCATTGTTTAAAAGATACTTTAGACTGATAAATCAAGTGTTGAGATCAAGCACTGTGTGTGATGAGTTCCCCTGTAGTATTCACAAGTATCCTGTTGAACGCTCACTCCTGGCCAAGTATTTCTCAAGTACTGTAGTCCTTTACTTCGATGTCAGGACCCCAGATTTACTTGCCATCTCAGCAGAGTACACCATCCACAGAGACAATGATAAATGATCCAAAGACTGAGCAAGTGTCCTGTTTACAGCAAGGCAAACTCCACACTGCTTGTGCTTAAATCCTGTGGGCTCAATGTTCAATGGAACAGTGCATTATTTGTGATATCTCAAAATTTCAGAATATTTTAATTTCTTTCCTTTGTGTAATATCAGCAGTTGTTTGTATCCCATGAGAAGTATAAAACCCAGGAATTGCACTTGAAATAGAATCATGGGTCCTCAGCTTGGGTGGGTTTTAAAGGTGATCAAGACTGTGCTTTGTAAATGTTAATATACATAAAAAATTTCTGAGAATCATGTTTAGATACAGATACTTGTGCACTCAATGCCCAAATGTATTTCCATGATATACACTATAATTAATCTGAAAAGACTAATTACATTTATTTTAGAGTTATCTATGCTCTGGATTATCTCTTTTCTCTTGAATTAGTTGATCTGTTCAGTTTGTGCCTCTCTGGGATATTGATTTCTTCAATGGATTATTCTGGCATATCAATTTATATTTGCAAATGATGGCTTGATTTATTGATATCAGTATTTGAAGTAGGTACACATGACACAAATGGGGAAAAAATTGTACTCTGAGAGTAATTACAAGCTCTCTGGCTCTGAAAAGAGGCAGGTAAGATGGGAGGGAGACAGGTAGGGATGAGTATGTAGTCAGGTGGCTCTCCTTTGGGATGGAGGGAGAGCTTGCCTTATCGAGTGTCCAGAAAGAGCCCTCTTTGTTCTTTGTAGTGATAGAAACTTGCCTGCCATACTGCTTCCCTGCCCTAATCCCCAGTACATCTTTGGGATTACTGTTGGGCAGATCCCCAACTTTACTCAGAAAGACGATCTTTTGGTTTTTGCCTGAGGGCAAATGTCTTAGTCATCAGCTACCTTGAGGATCAGACTGCCCTGGTGTTCACTAACATATTCCACTGACCCTTACCATGGCCTGCTTCTGAAGCTTCAGTATCAGGTTAGTATGAAGTTCTGATGAGAATTTCTATTATATTAAAAAACAGTTCTGTCTAAGCCTGTGTTGTCCTGTGAGCTCTTCATCATTTTGGGCTTCACATCTGCTTTGTATCTTCTGGATATTTCTCATTGTTTGAGCTGGTTGGTGTAACCCTCTCAGTTTTCCACTGCTGCCTTAAATTTATTCTCTTCATTTTACTTTTCCTACGGAATTTTGGGAGGGAGGGGAGAAATGCATATATTCAATAGCCTCCTTCAATGTGAAACTGTCAACTGACGTAGTTACATGGTTGTCCCTTTACCCAAAATAATTTCTGACCCAACTAGGATTTCCTACTGTGGACTGATATTCAATGGCATTGCCAATTCTATAGTTTAAATCAAATGCTAGCCCCTTCTAATACAATAGTCCAGCAATAATAATCTACAAATTATTATATCTCACCTCAATTCCTAAGCTCTCATGTCAGGTCGGGACTAATGTGGCCAAGCCAAGCTACTTACACTTTCAAGTTACTCCATTTTCTTATGTTTTGTCAGGAGTGGAATTGGAGGTGGGTGGTATAGGTTTAGAATTTACCCAGCAGTAGTCATCAAAATGTCTGATGTAGAGAAGTCACATGTTAAGTAGCTGTTGATATCATAAAGACTCTAATAAAATGATGAAATGGGAGAATTATATGTTTTGACTTTGACAGTGATGTCAGAAAAGTTTCACTCTGAATCCTCTTCAAGCATGCTTTTAGCTTTACAGTGTCTGTTGGCTTTCTTCATTGAGCAGAATAAAATTATCTGATTTAATTATGTGTCAGAAAAGTCTCTCAGCTATCGGAAGTCCCTCTTTTTTTTTTTTTTTTTTTTTTTTTTTGTTGTTGTTGTTGTTCAAATTTTCTGTGTCTTTATTGAGTTTTTGTCTAACGTTCTTTCAAGATCTGAGAGAAGAATTTTAAAATTTCCTACTATGATTGTGGAATTATGTATTTTTCCCTTTTTACCATCAATTTTTGTGTCATGTATTTGAGGCTCTTGTACTAGATGTATACACATTAATAATTATGGATTCCTGAAGTTGTCTCTTTCATCATGAAATTCCATTTTATCTCTAATAATAATGTCTTGAGATCTATTTTATCCAATATTAGTGTAACCACTCCAGTTCTCTTACGCTATTGTTTGAATAATGTATATGTTTCTATCCATTTACTTTCAATCAGTGTCTTTATATTCCAAGTGTGTTTCTTGTAAGCAGTGTATAGTTGGGTCTCACTCTTTTAACTATTCATATAATTTCTTTCATTTCATTAGTGTTTAGACCACTAATATTTCAGATAATTATTGATATGATTGGACTTAATAATTTTATTTTTTGCTTCCTGTTTTTCTCTACTGTTTTTTTGTTCCTTTGTTTTTCCCTTTCCCTCTTTCGAATTATTTGAATATTTTTAGTATCCTATTTTAGTGTGTTAAATATGGCAATTTTATTATCTTTTTACCTATATGTCTTTATATTATTTTTAAAGGCTGATCTAGAGATTACAATATACATTCTTAATCTTTCCTGATCTGCTTGAAATTAGTATTCTATTTCTCCATATAAAATGGAGAAATGAAACCATATAGGTATCTTTATATCCCAGCTCCTTGAATTCTTTTTTTTTTTTTGCCATATGTATGTTCTTCTTTTTTTTTTTTTTTCCACACACACACACACTGTATTTTATTTTTACAAGAGA
Organism: Balaenoptera physalus; assembly: GCF_965194825.1. Taxonomy (NCBI): domain Eukaryota; kingdom Metazoa; phylum Chordata; class Mammalia; order Artiodactyla; family Balaenopteridae; genus Balaenoptera; species Balaenoptera physalus. The sequence goes on from NC_138898.1 coordinate 36,192,342, forward strand.
TAAATAGACTGACACCAAGCATTGTACATGGATGACCACAACAAAAGCAACAATGATTGCAATTACCAAACATGAAACACACTCATACTATGTCATAATATTGCCATTCAGTCCAGTAATCCTCCACTGTAACAGCTCCTTTACTTTGCAGTGAAAATTGATTTGTATATTCCCTGCCTCTGAGTCCTTGTGGGAGGAAGTCCCTCTTTTAAACTCAGGCAAAGAGGAGGAAGCAGAATATAGTAATAGAATTATGCTATAGAATATAATTACATATATTTAGTAATAAAGTATGTTGTCATTCTATACTGTATTATAATATGTAGTAATATATAAATAGTAAATATATAGTATAATATAGAATAATATAAAAAAGTAGGACATAGTAGAAATATAATATAGAAATGCCAATTCAACATTAAACAATTTTGTTATTTTAGGACTACTTATAACTGTAAAATATTTTTAATGTTTCTAAGCCTCAATCTGTAATATAAATGTTCTTCCTAATTCTGCATTATTAAATTGTGGAAAAGGAGCCTCATTATATGAGTATTTCTACACAGTAATTTCAGAACAACAGCTATAAATCTATAGTGCTACAAATTCTTCTCCTCTTTTCTATAACTTATAATATTTTAGCTTGAAACATGATAGTAGGAAGTACCCCAAAACATGGGATGCACATGGTTAAATCCATTTCACAGAGCTGGTTGCTTGCCACTGACTGAGTTCTATGGAGTTTCTATTTTTCTGGCATGTGAATCAGTCATTTTCTCTCCTTTGGTTTCAGTTAGTCCTACACTGGGAACTTGTCCTTATGTTTCTTAGAACAACATTGATTTTTTTATAATTTCTTTGCAAGCTTTCTTTCAATGGAGCTTCCATTGTAACCCCGTGTTCTTTTTCTCAGCAATTCTCCATCCTTTTGGTTTTAGACCAAAGGTGTCATTCTTGGTGTATGATGAACTAGAGGTATGGAAGTTAGGCTATCATTAGTTTCATGCATGATACCATGAAATTTGTTGTCATTCAGGAGACATGCTCTGTCCCTGGGCATTTATGAACCTGTGCACTGCAATCATAGGCCATATAAAGTGGGTCTCACCAAGGAGTGTGCTGGCTAATCTCCCAAGAGTGAAAAGGAAACTCAGATTAAAGGGAGGTGCAGTCAGTGGGGGCTGGAGAGTGGCTGAATGTTGACATTTGCAGCTGCGCTTCGCGACGCAGGAAGAAGAGGATAATTGTACTTTATTCCCATCACCGCTGGTTGACTTGTAAATTGTTTAGATGGCCCTTAAATTGGTTTTGAGCTTCAAATGGGAACTGTGGCTTTCAGCGGACTTTAACCTGGGACTTTCCAAGATCTTGCAAATGATGACTCCCTCATAGGATGAGTTAGAGAATTATCTAGCTTTATTTTAACCAACTGCTTTAGGAGGATAGAATAGATTTGTAACATACATGGGAAGTGAGGTCTAAATGAGTTACATGGTCAAAACTACTCATAACTTTCCCACTTCTTACGTCAATAACAAAAATAGCTGCTCTAAAATCTGCCCTCTGGACTCTCTGCCACCAAAGGCAAGAGGTAGTTTGGGGTGACTCATAAAATAGTAACTATGTCCTCATTGATAAAGATAGGACTTCAGCCTCAAAAGTTCATCATGGTCTCAATCACTGTCCTTATTCCAAGCATCTGAAAATTAGTAGAATATGGGATATGACTAACTGAAAACTGTAAGGACTTCAGTCATCCAGGAAACTTGGAGAAGGTAAAAATAGCATCTATGAATCTAAATGGTGAGGAGGTAAAATCTGAAATATTTTCCACATAACATACAACATGGCCATGTAAGAACAAATCTCCTAAATAGTATTCTGCCTGAGAAGGTGTTGGTGTGTTTCCTGGATTACTTTTGTTGGATGTATGAGTATATTGGCAATGATTTATTAAATCTTTGGATATTTTAGATGCCTTTGGAGAGTTAAGTGGTAAAGGTTTCATCATGCTTTACTGGCAAGTAATTTGACATATTTTTAAAACTAAAAAGATGATATTTACCGCCACAAAGCATGTGTCCTTCCAGCAAACTGATCAGTGGCAGAGAGGAGTCGCTTGTGTCTTTCAGCAACTAGATTTCTTTTCTTTTTAAAAATGTATCTGTGCTGGAGCGTAACACATTCTCAATTTATAGGATGATTTTGCTAGAGTATGGTGTGTCCCTCAAACTTCTCACTTCTCTCAACGCCAGCATACTCTTTCTGAGGTCTTCCTTTATTGCCATATGAAATTAGACTAAGGTGATTTAACATCCAATTTAACTCCATATGAAACATTTGGAGTTTTTCAACCATTGACTCATTTAATAATAAGGATGGGAGAGATGGAGGCAACGAGACACTCAGGTCCTAGACATGGATGATAGGTTACTTACTGATTTCTTTGTGTAGGTTATTTTTAATGTTTTTGCTCTGCTGACAAAACAGAAACAAACAAAGACAGTGAGTCATTCACTTCCTGGGCTGTCAGCTGCCACCCTGTCACCTTCAGTATTATTCATACACATGGAAATGAGATGTGTCTCTTCAGCTCCCAGGTGGTTTTCCAAGGGGAGGGCCTCAGTTTGGTATCTTCTCAGGCAATCTTTGAAAGAAAAGAAAAAATCAAATTGCGAGAGATTCCACTTGGGGCATATTGGCTCCAAGTAAAAACAGTGTGAGTAAATCTGTGTTTCCCTTCCTCCACCCCAGGCTCAAAGTAAAAATTGTCTACATTTACTTGAAAATGAATGTGTTTTCCTTTCCTTCCTGTTCTTAGGCAATTAGATAAAACTCCCTGAGGGCCTGCCAATCAACAGGTCAGTCAGTTTGGAGGTGCTACTTGTACTGTGATAGTGGTATTTGCAAGTCTGGCTGGATCTGATTCAGAGACAGCTGGGCTGTGGGTGGTCAATCTTCCCTCCTTTAGAAATCTTATCATTGTCGGCCTGGCTGAGATAAAGTTCATTCCTAACTTCTTGAAGTTGTGGATATAGACTCACAAGGGATTTTTTTGTGGTAAAGATTTCTCTAGCCCTTCATTTGTACTGGCCACTCAAAATCCTGGTCCTACAACCCAGGTGGCGATATTAGTCTAGGAAAGAAAGAAATGACAAATAGTTCTTTAACTTTTTTCATTTACATTAAAAATAAATACAATAGCCATTGAAGGTTCAAGAGCTAAAGTCTGATGATATAGAAGGCTACACAAATTATTTCAAGGTTTCTGAGCCTTTATTAAGATTACCTGTGTAATTTTTCGCTTCATTCCTAAAATTACACAATGTTAAATGATGGATGTAAAATAGTTCTACAGCCATAGATTTATGTAACAGTTGTGTGTGAATGTGTGTGTGTATGTACATGTATGATTATTCATATATATAGATATAGATATATAGATATAGATTAGGACCATGTATTTTTTTTTTAATTCTGGGATATTATAATATTTTGAGTTAAAATCCTAAACTACAGGTTATTCATGGATGTGTTCTGTAAACTTCATTGAATACAAAGCATTTGAGGTGGTTTTAGAACTGGGACCTTCAGTGGATAATAAAAGAATAAAAATAAAGCCATTGGGAACCCATTTCTGAAGAATAGCCAATGCAAAGACCAGAAATTGGAGGCCAGATCAGATTTGAAATCATAAGACAATAATTCTCTGAATTTTTTGGATTAACAAACGACTAAAATTACCTGAGAGCTGGATGGTAAATGGAACACCATATCATATATTAGGGAACATTTTTATTTTTTGCTAGCATTTGTGAGGCAAATCTGACTTGCAAAAGGTAAGTGAAATGGTTTAGGAATTAAATTGTTTGCCTCTAGGCAACCATACTTTACAACATTCCCTTGGAAATATGGTCAACTTCTTCCAAGTAAGAGATTCAATGCCAGCCTTTCCTTATACACACCGTTGGGTCACCCTGAATTCTCCTCAGAATATATCCAGGATTTCATCCTTGACTCCAAATAACAATATTAGAACAAAGCATATGGTATCCCTGCTTAAAAGACTGAAGCCAGCCCAAAAGGCCTAGTCATTTGAGATAGGAAGTCAGAAGCAGAGTATGTGACAAACATACATTGCATTTTTTCCACACAGTTTCAACATAAGCCCTCATTCTACTTCTTTACTTTTATTTTGATCCAAAAGAATTTAGAAATAACTGGGTATATATTTTATTTATATTAATGGAGATGTGTGAGTGAATAAATGAATAAAGCTGTTCTTGGAATAACTATAATATGCCAGGCATTCTGTAAGCTCCTTTTCTAATATAAATGTTTTATTTATTCCTCACCATAATTGTCTACACTTTACAGATCAGGAAACTGGCCCTCAGAGTGGCCTGCCCAGGTTCATATAACCTAATTAATAGCAAAAATGGAATTCAAACCTAGACCTATTCAAGCCTGCGTCTACTCATTTATACCTGACTTGCCAAAGATCTTAAGAGATCCAAAAGTTTTATGACAATTTTATATTATTTCCTTAATTTAAGCATCTGTATGCCTGTCAACCTCCTCGAGATGTTATTGCCATTTGATTTCAAATGGAGAGAAGGAAGATGAGCTGAAAAATAAATTTTTAGAGAGATGTTCACCATCTTTTTGGATGTAGTAGGAAAAATGTATTCATATTGTATATTTGTGGCTATTGTAGCTGCTGTCATAACAGCTAGAAAGACTGGACTTGAGACTAAAGCAAGCCTTCCTTTTAAATCAAAAGCATATTGGCTACAACATTTTTACCCTACATGGCATATGTGAACATGATTCCACAAAAGTTACAGTAAGATGAGGAATTTAGGTATCTGACCGCTGACAGGTATTGGAGGAACAAGAATGTAAAATATGTTTGAAATACATGCTTTGGATAAGAAAAGTTTTTCAGATATATCAATACTTAAAAATTTGAAATGAGATAAATTAATGCATGTGCCATACAGCTGTCCAAAGTAAGTATAAAGCTAATTGAAAAATAAAACAGAACTAAATGTACAATACTTGTATTTAATTCATATTCTTCTAGAAAAATCATTCCTAAAATGATTTAGACCTGCCAGATTTTTTAAATGCCCTACACATCACTTCATTAATGAAAAACATTTTATCTGTATCACAGGTGTCTGTCTACTAAGTGTTCTTTTGTGTTTGACATGCAGTTTATCCAAATCCCTGCAATTGTCTTGCCTCCTGCTCTTCCTTCTGCTGCATCCGGGGAGGTTCTCTATTTTACTTCTGTTTATCTAGGCTTGTTTTTCTCTATGCTATCTTCCTTACCTTTCCCATCTTTTATGGACCCTTAATTCTATTGCATGCAGAGCAATAGACCCCTTTCAGTTGCTAACTTTTCCCTAATTGATAAAATCTGCCTTTCTCCTCAGATTGCAGCTTTCTTAAGTGCTGGAATTGTGTTATATACTTGTTCTCTGTCTGCTACAGCTATCCTCAAGAGTCTGGAATGAGGGACTATCTTTGTACATTATTTACTAAGAATTAAGGCCAGTGGATATATGTTAGAAATAATTTGATTCAACATAAATTAAAACTTTCTAATGAATAGAGCTCTCCATGAAAAGGAAAAACAAAACAAAACAAAACAAAAAACAAAAACAAAAAAACAAACGAACAAAAAAATACCTGTGTTGAGAAGCAGTGGAGGTGTTAGTAGAGACTGAATGATCACTTAGAACAGATTGAGGGAAATTGACCTGCAATTGACAATCCATAGGGATTTCTGAGTTTGGGGCCTAGGCTTCAGTGGTGTTATTACCATGGATATTCCAAGGAAAGAAAAGAATAAAGGAGGAAGAGTAAAATCAGTTCCATCTCACTTTTTGTGGAAGTGCAGCTTTTCCTCCCCCAGACAATCCCCTCATGCAAAGTCATGGTCTCAACAGTGCCTTAGGAATTGCCTATTAGTTATACATTGCAAAGAGTATTGGTGAATGGAGATGCTTTACTTCACCCTTATTATTTTAGAGAGTTTAGGTTATTGCCCCAGATAGTGGAAACCAAATAAAACTTGCCACCAGATTCAAGCTCATTTTACTTCAATCTGCTTTTTCCTCCCTGAAAATATGATTCTTTGATATATCAAGTTTTTCTTTATGAAAAGAATTATTATTTTTAGCATTTAGAGAAAGAGAGGATGTGTAGTAATCTTTTCCCAGTCAAGTAGGTTAGCTACTGTATTAGACTTTTACTCTGCAAACTCCAGTTCCTTGTAAAATGCATCTAAGTAAAGTAAAAGGGTCTAAAAACCATGACTAGTGACTAACTCTAAATACTAGTATGTGTGTGTGTATGTATCTATTCATTCATTGATTCACTGATTCATTCATTTACTAAAATATTGGTTTGGTTGAGAAAAATCTTTATGTCCTTGCTATTCATATATTTACCTGCCATTCTAGGGATGCCAAAAATTTGTTTCTGACTTATTGTCAGTTCTTGATTGCCCTGTAAGAGGCTTTCAGGCTCTCAAAAATAGTGAAGTCTTCAGCTGTGTTCCTAGAAAATACATTTTCACTGGTCACATTGTAGGAGGAGAAGACTTTCTCTAAACTAGAAGTTCTGATTTGTCATCAAAAAGATCCATGGATTATTCCTCCACTCTGAGGATGTTTTTATCCCTATGACACCCTTCTCTCTGTCTTTTCAGGGTGAGTTAGTTCAGAAAGTTCTCCTTACTTAAATCTATCCATAATTGGCCAGAGTTACTGCAGTTTCAATAAATTATAGGTGTAAAAATGATGTTTAAGTTGACTTTGGGAAAATACTTAAATTGGTATCATCAGTTCATGTCACATTGCATGAGAGGTTCACAAAGCCTCTCGGCTTGCAAAGACTTGGGTCATCACATGCATCCCAGGACAGGCGAGGCAGCGATAATGCTGATGATGCTGTTGCAGAGCCTGGGGGTGAGGAGGCAAGTGCTGTTTCAGTTGTCTGCCACATCTGCCCTTACTGTGGTGCCAAAGGGACCATTTCACCCTCCTGGCTATGATTTTCTTATCTGCAGCCTGGCAATACCAAAATACATTCCTTGGCACCCAGCTGTAATCTTGTTCTACAGATTCTCCTCCTTGAGACGGTCCTGTTATAATTATTTAAACATGAAAAGGTGAGTCAGTCCAGATATAGACATTCAGGAGCTCTGAAAAATATTTTAGGGATAATTTTATTGTTCCTTTGCAGTTTCATCCTTTTTTAAAAAATTGGAATAAAAAAATCACCTTTCAACTTTTCTTTTGTGTGTGTGTATCCTTTTGGTTCCAAGTGTAATAAAGCAACGCATTGAACCCTCAAAAAACAGTCCAAATGAAGCCATGAGTTATTAAAATGTGATCATATTTTCTCAAAGGTCAAAGTTGCCATTCTTATGCTACATTGTCACAGATCTTTGGGCAATTATTAGCCCCTCTTTATGAGCTACCAAGGGGTCATGTTTATGAGGTGACATCAGTTATTTTCTTTTTGGAAATTTGAGAACAAATCGTTGCTGACGGGAAATTTTATATACGTATTCTTGAGCTCTGATGTCTAATTCAGTAGCCATTAGGCATCTGTGGCTGGTGAACACTTGAAATGTGACTAGACCAACTGAGATGACTATACACCCAACTTCAAAGTTTTAGTATTAAAAAAAGGTAAAGTATGACATTAATAATATTCATGTTGATCACATGTTGAAATAATAGTATTTTGGAAACATTGGGTTAAATATTATATTTTATTAAAATTAATTTCACTTAAACAAATTTTGTTGATTACTGGAAAACGTAAATGTACATACGTGGTTCACATTATTGTTTCTGCTAGACAGCACTGTTCTCGAGAGCTTGCCACATGACCAGGCAATAAATGAAGCATTTGGAAACATCATCTGGTTCAAAAGGTGGCAGAGCGCCTGCCCATCCAAAAGCTCCGTGAGGGTCAAGATGCCTCAGGGACCTGTGGACTCAGGCTCTGTGTGCATTTCTTTCATGCTGGTGGTTCTCATGACATGTCCGTCCTCTGTGTCCAATGCTGATCAGCTCTACATGAAAACCATTTTCCTATTTCCACAATTTATGGCCAGAGTGATCATCATTTTGGTTTTCTTCCTATTCAACAGAATGTCATTTAAAAGAATGTACTGGGAAATGAAATTGCTTGTGTCTTGTGATGACTGCCAAACTTTTATTTGAAAATTTTAAACAGACACGTATATCACGGTCTTTTATTGTCCTAAAAGAAACATCCCATTTTTATTTGAAATATATCATAGGATGTGAAATTCTGTTGAATTATAGACTGGTAAGCACTAAGAGGAAGACCCCATGAATGAATTTTGTTAGCTTTTCTTCTGTCAGTGGGTGGAATAGGCAGAATTCATTAGGTAGAAAGAACCAAATAGTCCTTCTCGAAACAGAAACCTTTGAATGACCCTTCCCTTCATGTGTGACATCCTGTTTCTCAACAAAAAGTTACCCTTTTTACTAAAATACAGTCTATCCTGCAAGCATTGACTCATGTTTTCACTGCCATGGCTCCTGTATAAGCACCAGTTTTGCTTGTCTTGACCACTGTGACAACTTCATCTCTTCTCCACCATGTCCCCCTTTAATATACTCTATCAGAGTAGCCTGAGTGATTTTTCAAAATTCTAAATCATATCATGCTATTGCCCAAGTTAAAACCCTCCAGCACTTCATCATGGCATTAAAAAAAAAGCCAAGCCATTCCATAGGCTCTTGGGGCTCTGCATGCTCTAGCCCTTGCTTGTCTCTGGTATCACTTCTCCTTCCTCACAAAGCAGGAGCCACACGAGCCCTCTCCACATTCCCAGAAGAGACCAAGCTCATTCCTGCCTTTCGGCCTTTACACTTGCTGTTTCCTCTCCCTACACTCTTACCTCCAGGTCTTCACATGGTTCACACCTTCTTGTCATTCAGGTTTTAGCTCCAATGTCATCTCCCAAGAAAGGTCCTCCATGAGCATCCAGCTGTAATAATCATCAAGTCAATTTCTGGCCATCACTATGTTCCTTATGTGATTTGATCTTGTTGACATTTATTTTCTTGTTTACTGTCTATTCCCCACCATCCTTGAAAACACTCCAGTCCACTTAAAGAAAAACACCAGGTATTTTATCTGCCTTATTCTCTAGCATGTTATCACCACATAGAACAGTTCCTGGATATACAATATACCCCTAGTGATTATATATGAAATGAATGAAAGTATCAATTGCAAAATTATATCGAGACAGCTTGACTTGCTTCCATATCCACAAGTTTCTCTTAGTAGCTGGAAGATGTCCTGCTTCAACATATTTCATTTCATCACAAGCTGATGAGCTTTTTCTTAGAGGAGACCTTGTGCCTAAAAATTAAAATGTGTAGAGATTTTCCTCAATGTCAAATGTCCAACTTGGGAAACGGGTGATGCACTGGTCAGAGGACAGAGACTTTGGCCTTCTCCCGACTTTCACCCTCCAGTTGACATAATCAGGATCTGTTTCTCTGCTGTGTCCCTGGCCTTGTCTGCCTGGGATTTACAGTCTCTACAAATGTGGATCAAGAACACTTGGGGTTATGCTCTAATATTTGTATCTGACTTTTAATGAATGCAAAATTGTAAATCTTCTGATGCTTGGCTTATCCCACAGACTTAACCAATAACCCTGCCTCTGGTTGCCATTTAAATGGCAAATTGTCAAATACATCTTAGGCTCAGGGCACCCAGGTGATTAAGCAATGAATTCAGCTTTATCTTCTCCTCTGCTCTGAACATGCATGGTTAATAGTGAGTTCTGAGTCCTCTTCTTGCCCACTCTCTCCAAGGGAAAAAAAATTGCAATTAAGAAGGCAGGTAAGTCTTCAATTACAGAAATGCCTCATTTGACATGAACACCTTGAATGAAGGTGTATATGTCAACTACTTTTATTAGTCTTCCCAACTGATAAAAAATGCATTCCAATCTTTTTAAGGGATTTCTTCAGTGTAACTTAAAGTATTTCTTTAGTGAGATTTTTGTTTTGTTTTGTTTTGTTTTAGAGCAGAGAATTCTGTACTTGGAGTAGCTGACCCATTTTTACATTCTGTGAGTTCAAATTTAGGGGCGTAACACCAGCATCAGTCTTTATGGGCACCTGGGAACAGAAAACAGGAAATAAAAAAGGTTGACAAAGTTGTACAAATCAACCAACTCTATTTGCATAGTCCTATTTGAACTTAGTGATATATAAAAAATGTAGTACTTTAAATCTAATTTTACTTTTGAACTATTGTTTTACTCTTTGTGTAAGCATCTATGTTCTATTTCTGCAGAATCATTTTCTCCCCGAATTAGTAAACCTTCTTTTCAAACCTGCCAGTAATGCTTAGTGAATTCACAAAGCAGGCTTGATTTTATATAGAGAGTAGTTACTCATAAAATCTAAGCATAAAGAAGTCTTGCAAATACAAATGAGGCTGGCATTTTTGAGATTACTGCAAAGATAGCAGGAGAGGCACGTCTTTTTATTCAGATTCCTAGATGGAGACAGTGAATCAGATTTCTAAGAAGAGAAACAAGATTTTTAACTTCAGAATGTCATCCAAATTTAGCAACATCATTCTTAAAATGGAGGGAATGTAAAAAAGTATCTTGTTTTAGGCAACCTGTTGATTAGGCATAAAGAAAACTTCTGGTTTATTTATAGACCTCTGGAACTGTTCAGTACAGCTGAGGAATTCAGCTACCTCTCAATTAAAAAAAAAAAAAAAACAAAGAAACAACAACATCCATAAAAATAAAGATTTCGCTGAAGGAAAAGAGATGTCCTCTCAAACATACCCATCTTCTAAATGTCTTCTAAGGTGTTTTGTTTTGTTTTTAATGTGCACTAACAGTGGATCTGGACTCCAGGCTGTGACGATTCACGGAACAAAAGCAGAATCAAAAACAAACCAACAAATAAGAAAAAGAAATTATGTATATGTAATTATTTTGTATATCAGTTTAAAAACTGAGAATGAAACTGAAGCATTCTCTCAAAGGTTATCTTTGGCTTCGATCCCAGCTTGCACTTTGGGAAAGTATGGTCTGCCTTCTGGTGAAGAACACTCCAGTGAAACCTCAGACTGAGATGAGGTAGATTTGCTCTTTCCCCACATACACCCCAAAATGTGCATCTGAAAAAAAAAATTGTGAGAGGGACTGAGTCCCAGAGATATTCCCCACGAACTTTACCCAGTCTGTGGCACAATATGTGGTCTGACCCAGCTGGGCACCGGGCTGGCCTTGGCTGCCATCCCTCTGGCTGGACTCCTCCCCAAGGTAGGGCTCACCCTCACATGAAATTGCCAACCAGGGCCCACGTGGGTAGAGAACTAATTTAGCCTCCTGGACACTTGATGAATGAAGAATTTCCTCTTGGGACTAAATTATAGGGCTTGTTGGAGTTGCTCTTTCGTGATCTGTTATTTGGAGGTAATTTTCCAGAAGGGCTGGGACACAGGGCCACGAGCTAGAATAGGATTCACCAGGCACAGCTGCCACGTGCCGGCCAGCACATCCCACTGTGCCCAGCCTCTCCTTCAGCCTCTGAGCCTCCACCCTTCCTTCCCCAGAGAGGAGGCCCAGCCAACAGAGCTGGACTTATATTAGATTTTTACTTTCCTTCTTAATTAAACCAGAATGGCATCTGCCCACCTTTTTCTGCATCCGGGTTTCTAGAAATGTAACATCTTGTCCTAACACGCTTACAAACAGATGAGCAGGCTTTCCCCTCATCCCCCAATGTGGATGATTACAACCTTCTGTCAAATTCCACCTACCCTCCCTCCCCTGTTGGCTGGAAGATAAGCTTCTGATCTTCCCTTGGCTTTTTGAACTGCTGGAAGCTGTGTAAACACAAGCTGTAGGTTAGTCAGATTCTGTTTGACCCAGGGCCTGCTGAGTGCAAAGAGATTACATTTGAAAACTCCCTTGTCTAATTAAGCAATGGTAACTTATTACAGGGTGGTTGCTGATGAGGTCAAGTAGCAAGAGGTTTCAGGCCGACCTGCTGCAGCTGGTCACCTGCTGATAAATAAGGAACAGCTAGTTTTTATTGAGCCAAATTCCCTACAGAGCTCTCATTTCATAAACCCTTGAATTTGGTTCTTTCTCTGAATTTTGCATGTGCATTTCAGCACTTTAGAGACTTTGCAACAGCAAGAGTGACAAGGATTTGTTCTATAATGGCAACTCTTATTTTCTTGGTCTTTGCACAGTGATGCCCCACCCAGTGGTTCACAAACTAGTGTGCTGTGCCTCTAGCTCCATTTGGACCACTGACTTCTGGCAAATCTAGAAAGCCAGATGAGGGCCACTTCGAATATTGACATTTGGATGGGGTGGGGTGGTGAGGGCAGGAGAGGAAGCCCCAAGAAATAGATCATAAGACCTGGACCAAACTGTGCAGAATGATCATGATCATTTATTGAGCACCCACTATGCAGCAGAACTGTTGCACGATCTTCTCATGTGTCTCCAGACCTTACCATGACCTTCAGAATAGGTGTTATTATCCCTGTTTCACTGTGAAGATTCTTAAGGCAAAAAGAGGTCAGCAAGTTCCACAAAGGCATGCAGTCACCAAGTGAAAGGTGTGGGATATGACCCCAAATCGCTTTATCTTTAAATGTGTCTCACACATTCCAGGGAACTGTGTAATTTTCCTTTGGAATAGGAAGTGTCTGTGGTCCCCGGATGAGGGGAAACATTTGATGAATGCAGGTTCTCCTTGTGAGTAGGTGATAAAAGTGAAGACGAGAACTTTGGAACCACAAACCTTGGAAAAGTCATCAAAGAAGCCCTCCTACTTGCTATCACACCCTCAGCTAGATTTATCCCCAAATCTCTTGTTGTGGGTATCTATTGTTTCTCCACCAGTGTCTGTTTCCTGGAGTTCTGGAAAAGCACATGCAGAATTCCTCTGGGGTTACCATCCCTCTGCCAAAATTTTGCATAAGTCTTCTGTTAGGGTCAGAGTCCTTCAGATGCCCTGGTTGTCATGATTACATTTGGACCAATCAGAACCAATGAAATAAAGTACATGTTTTTATGGAAAGTAGAAAAGACACAGTTGTTCTTTCCCTCCATCCTCAAGTCAAGAAGGACAGGCTGGAGTTACTCCTGCCATCCTTCCACAAGATGTGGCCATCTGGATGTACCTGAGAGACAGAAAGTAACTGGGTCTCGGTGATATGGTTAGAATCCTGACCAAGCTGTCTGTGATCTCCCTCTGTGCTGCACTTTAGGGATTTGAGAATGTTTTAGATATTTGCCAACTAAAGAGTTTAAGACGTTAAGTGTTAGTATCTTGCCAGATCCATGCATGCACCCATCTGGTTATGGGACAAGAGCATAATAATATCTCCCTGTTTCCAAAGCCACTCCTTTGCCATGGAATCACGCTGCTTCTGAGTTAGAAGGAGGATGTTGGAAATGAGAGGCCACATATTTTCATCAATGTGGTTTTTCTTTGTGAGCAAAGTCGGATGGAGTGTGACGATTCTAAAATCACATCTCTTGCAAAATCTTTCAACCTGTCCCACAGTTCATTTTTCATCCTTCTCATAAGCTGACCATATCAAAAGTTGGTAAATATTTCTGTTAATTATCCTCCATAAAATAATGCAAAGTCTCGGGCTTCCCTGGTGGCGCAGTGGTTGAGAGTCTGCCTGCCAATGCAGGGGACACGGGTTCGGGCCCTGGTCTGGGAGGGTCCCGCATGCCGCGGAGCGGCTGGGCCCGTGGGCCACGGTTGCTGAGCCTGCGCGTCTGGAGCCTGTGCTCCGCAACAAGATAGGCCACAATAGTGAGAGGCCCGCGCACCGCGATGAAGAGTGGCCCCCCACTTGCCGCAACTAGAGAAAGCCCTCGCACAGAAACGAAGATCCAACACAGCCATAAATAAATAAATAAATAAATAAATAAATAAATAAATAAATAAAAAATTAAAAAAAATAATAATAATGCAAAGTCTCTAATAAAAGAAACATTTTCTGATGCCTTACAACTTTGGTTTAGACAGTTCTGAACAATATTGCACATACATTTCTCTGGCTACATTTTCAGCTAATGTTCTATCTTCAGCTTCATATGTAAAACAGTTTTCCCTTAAATATCCCTTAAAAACTGTAGCAAGCCCACAATTCTCATGAATTTATTGGGCTAGTGAAAAATCTGTTTTATTTATACAGGGTTTCAGAGTTTACAGAATACTTTTATGTAAATTATCTCATTTATTCCTCTTTTCAACCCTATAAGGTTGATTTTATTATCCACATTTTAGAGATTAGCATTAGAAGGTTTAGGGATTAAGTGATTTGTCTAAATCTCCCCAACCCCTCCAATGGGGGGACTGTATTTTATACTCAAGTGTTCTGATCTAAGCTCAGACTTTTCATAGTTCCAAATAGTCTATTGGTACTTAGAAATCTTCTTTGAATAGAGAAGAGGAGTTTGAAATTAGAACGCCACCATGTTGCTTCTTTTCTCTAGGTTAAAGAAGAGAGCTGATTCTCTAAATAGCTGAGAATGGCTTATAATGTTTTCTGTTCATAGTTATCCCTTTTGGGAACCACAGGAATCTTGATTTTCCTGACCATTTGTCCTCTATTTGGCCCAAATGTTTAAAAGACATTATTTTTATACGCCAATGATTGCAGTATTTGCATGTGCAAATCAAGTAATTACTTAACTACCCAAATTGTGCATGCAACTAAGGTAATTATGAACTTAGAAAACTGTTATAAGAATCTGACCCTGGAAAAATTATGATAGCAGAAAATGAGTGTTGGAGTGGAAATTTCTTGCAAGGCTGATTTTGTTGTTGTCATCGTTGTTTAGTGGAAAAATAAGCTGATTAAGTTGCTTGCTTTGCCTCAGTTTTGACATCTGAAGAATGAAAATAATAATGTTTGCACTACCTACTTCCAAAGGGTAATTTCCTTTTGAAGGAAATGGGGACAATGCATACAAAAGATTTGAAAAAAAAGGACAAAATTTTTAAAAAGGGAATATTATTTTTAAGTGGCCTCATTAAACCCCCACTTTGAAATCAGAAATTCATATTTTTATATGAATCTTTGTTCATTCATCCAAATAAATGCCATGTTGGGATTAAATAAAATGTAAAAAAATAAGCTCAAATTGTGAAAAAATAAAATAAAATTATTGTTTTCTATCTGTAGGGTACATAACAATTTCTCATGTGGCTCTCCTAACAATTATATGTGGTACATGGAGAAGGAAAGGTTAATCATGGTTACATATGGGGGAAACTGAAGCTCACTAAATTTAAAGTGAGAATCTAGCACCAGGGTGTCTGACTCCAATTAATTTCTGCCAGAGAGACCATATTGCCTTGACACTGGTAGTTATAGCCATGAATAGGTCAAGCTGCTAAATGAGTTTAGAAATGTATCCGCTTCCCAATAATTTTGTGAATGTAATCACTTGTATTAGATTGACTTGTAGGTTACTACTGCGTTATATGCAAGAAAAGGTCTTCCTAAGAAAGCTAATGATGTACTTAAAAGGTGGAGGCTTTTAAAACTTACTTAAGAGAACAAATAAATCAATGGGTTGTGACTATTCTTTATTTGTTGAAACAGATACAAAGGGATAGAGACTAGATCCAACTCTGTGAGCAGATAGCTTAGGTTCCTGGTGCAGTGAGAAGAAACTCACATAAGTTGCCTATAATTCACCTAACCTTTCCTCCCAAATGTTCATGACAGTGAGGTCATTACTATAATTGTTAGAGGATCATCTGATAAAAACATGTATACTTTGATACAGTTCTTCAAACAATGCTCACTTTAGGTTGCCAAGCCTTTGAGCTACTGTCTAGGTTCTAAAGAGTGTAAAAGATGGATGAAGTTTGAAGTCTCCAGATCCCAATGATGTTTAAGGTGATTCTGAGAGTTAGTGACAGGCATAGAGCATCAGTCATTGAGCCTGACTCCACATTGTGTTCTCTAACCTTCTCTCTCTGTCAGCATAGATGTCTCTAGACAGAAAAGGACCAGAGATGTCTTGGACAGTAAATGAGGGTGTTTCAAAGAATAAGGGCCATCAAGTCACCTATCTATACTCAATGACTTGGCAGGAAATAGAATCATAATCTCCTTTTAGAGTGACAATATGTCTCAAATTGTGTTAAATTCTGGTAAAATGAACAGTCATCAGCATGATTCGCATTTTTTCCAACTTTAGACGAGAACAGATACATTATCTATCATTATTCTACTCCACCTTTTACCTCATTTTTAAAAAATCAAACAAGTTTATATGCAGAACTACCATTTCTCAGGCATTCACCAGGTGCCCATCCCCTTGCTAAGCATGATCTATGCCTTATCTAACTTAGCCTCCACTATAGTCCTGTGAGTTAGGCATTATTCTTTTCCTAAGTTCACAGATAAGGAAATGGAGGATGAAAGAGCTTAAGTAACTTGCCTAAACTTACATTGATTGACTGATATTTATAAGTACTCTTTTGAGTATACCTCTGTACCCTGAAAACTCATCATTGATGACTCCAAGATGGACATGCCAATGACAAACATTCATATATTTAAACAGATTTCCATAAAAAAGATAATGCCATTTGCAGCAACATGGATGGACATAGACATTATCACGCTAAGTGAAGTAAGTCAGACAGAGAAAGACAAATATCATATGATATCACTTATATGTGGAATCTAATTAAAAATGATACAAATGAACTTATTTACAAAACAGAAACAGACTCACAGATCTCAAAATCAAACTTATGGTTACCAAAGGGGAAACGTGGGGGGAAGTGATAAATTGGGAGACTGGGATTAACCTATGCACACTACTATATATAGAATAGATATACCTACCGTATAGCACAGGGAACTCTACTCAATGTTCTGTAATAACCTATATGGAAAAAGAATGGGTATATATATGTGTGTGTATATACATATATATTTATCTATCTGATTCACTTTGCTGTACACCTGAAACTAACACAACATTGTAAGTCAACTATACTCCAATAAAAATTTCTTTAAAAGTTGAATATTTGCACAAAAAAATACATAAACAGATTTACTTCCTTCTCTATATTTGTCCATCAGATGAGGACATGAATTGCATGTTGCGGCTCTTTGAAAAATCATATTTATGCACTTAGTTTTTCCATAGAATAATGTAACATTGATAATCAATGATAATTACTAACATCTTTGCAGCACCCATGAGATATCATTTTGAATAGTAAAAGAATGCTTTAACAGTTGGTAAATTTTAACATTTTAGGAAGTAAGTTTTACTCTTCACTAAATAAGACTATATCAAGAGGTTGAATAAGCCTTCCAGGATGGAATAGAGAACTTGATATAGAAGATCCTCCTGAACACTCAGTGTTCCTGCCAATTAATTGTAAGCAGAGTAAGAACAATACATCTCTAGAACGAAATTTATCTTCATTGAAGGGGCACCAAGTTCTATCTCTTCCACTTCTATTTAGAGATTAACACAGATTAGTGTAACAGACACAGGAATCTATCAAGATGTAGTTATGTGCTGGGGGTTGGAGATACTGGAATAGTCCATCAGGAGAGAGTAAACACAGAGGGCAGATGGAATTTGGGAGCTAGTGCTGAGAAAAGGCTCTCAGGAAAAGTTTTCTGGCTGGGGCCAGGTAAAGGATATTCAACCTAGATCTGTAGAGTAAATGCCTCATTTCTCTAATTTTGGTTTTTGCTATTTTATTTCTACATAACAACTTGTTGATGCATATTAAGAAGTAAACGTTCTTCACCCACCCACCTAGGATCAATGGTGAGGGGAAGGTCACTGTGCTCCGGTGGCCTCTTGTGGTATCACAATGGTCTTGACCAGCTCTAAAGTGGTACTGGAGTCCTGGCAAGCTCATGATTTATCACAGTTAATCATCCAGAACTATGTTGCCCAATACAGGTACCCCTAGCCATATGGGGCTATTGAACTCTTGGAAGGTGGCTAGCATGGGTTGAAATGTTCTGTGGGTATAAAATATCAATACATGCTGGATTTCAAAGACTTAATGTAAAAAATAATGTATAATATCTCCTTAACAATTTTATATTGATTACATGGTGGAATGATAGCACGTTGGATGTATTGGTTTAAGTTAAATATAGCATTAAAATTAATTTTGTATGTTTCTTGTTACTTTTTTTAATGTGACCATGAGAACATTTAAAATTACATATTTGGCTCACATTATATTTCTGTTGAATAATGCTGATATAGAGCTTTTCTACTCTCATTGATATAGATCTTTTTCAAGATATTTACTTAGAGGAGAGAATTTATATTTTACAATAAATGGCCACCCCAAATAGCAGGGCAACATTTTGATCCAATGCTATTTCCCTTTTGCTCTTGCCCCACTGCCACCCAAATATTTATAAAGCATTTTAAATACGATCTATGAAATGCCAAGAAATTGCAGAAATCATGAAGAATATTTGAAAAAAAATAGCAGAAGCAAAGCTTAGAATTTAGAAAATTGATGAGAGACAAAATTAGCAGACAACTTTTTTTTTTTTAAATCCTTCTTCAGACACAACTTTGTATATTGTTCAAATCTAAATTTTATTTAAAAAATAACAGAACATGGAATATTCCTAATGTTACTATCTCTTTAATGCTGTTCCTTTCAAAGTACATTTAACTTAAATGATTTTGTTTAGAAGTTTAGTATTCAATAAAGATTTCTGTCAGGGGACACATGCTCTGGACCTATGCATTCTCCTGTGTGTCATTCGCTCTATTTCCTGAACCATTAAAAAGAGGGAATGGAATAAAACAATTTTTATATTTGTTTTTTATTTAGATTGTCTATGTTTCTACATGTACTATAAACCAAATTTACCAAAAAAAATTGTATATAATAACTGGAATGAAATTTCTAGTCTTCATGCTGTTATACTTCAAAAACGTTATCTCACTATTTTCCTTTTTCTTCTAAAAGTTGTGTTTGTTTAATTTTGATCTGTAGCCAAGGAAAAGTTGCATAGTTTACAGATTACAATGTTTGAAAATAATTTTATTTCTGTACTTAGTATGGAGTGATTAATAAAATGTGTAACTAATTACAATTCTGTTAAGTAGGAAATTTTTTGTTATTTTTGTTACCAGTCTAAATCTGTCATATGAAAAAAGACAACAAAATCAAACTTTCACAGCTTAAAATTCTATGGAAATGTATAATGTATATTATATAACAATATATATAATAGAAAATAAGTCCAATGCTAGAACTGTATGTTCAATGTACTTCATATCATTCATTATTAGTATTATTAATAATAATAATAATAATAATTTTATAAGATTATATTAATTAATGCCTTTCCATTGACCCAGTATGAATGTTTCATACTTCATGATCTCATAGTCCTGTAATAACTATTGTATTAGAAATGCCAGTAATTCGGGTCTATAAAGCCAATAGCTGTAATTTTGTTTCTTAAACTTGCCACTTTTTAAATGTAGACATTAAACCTATGACTCAGATGTCTTCAATATCATGTTTTCATCATTCCTTATATATCATGTGTACAGAGAGAAAAAGTATATTAAGATAATAGTTCCCTGGTAAAATGGTGACTCTTTATATTCATAAATATGCACCAAAGTATTCTTTGAACAAAGATGTGTGAACAGTGTGACACATTTTTGGTAGCTTACAATCGTAACAGTTTAATTAAAACAAAATTAAGGTGATGCTTCCAATGTTTCTAAAGGGTTCTCTCTTCAAATGTTGATAAATGCCAGAAAGAGTATTGTTTACTGCCTTATTGATCCAATTGTCTGGTTCTAACTGGTTAAATGAATAAGAGGACTCATACTAGAGTAAATAGAGGCATTGGGGCTGCGGAGTTTGTTGCAAATTTCAGCCACATTTGAACTGTGACTGTTGGCAATAATTTCAACAACTGACTATGACGTGCTTCATCCTGCTGCTAATCAAGGGCGTATGCACACCTTGCTCAGCCCAAGTGTCTACAGTTAACCTCTGTACCAAAGCTCTGAGTTATCTGTACAACTAAGAGGCGTGGACTAGTATGTCAGCCTGAATTGAAATAGTTGTGACAACTTATAGTCCTTTGGACAATGACCTGGTGATAAAAGCAGAATAAAGACTGGGGATGTTAAACTGAGTTTACTACTGGCCAAAGCAGGGAAAGTTTATCCAACAAACAGGAGTGAGATTCTGTGGCATGAGTCATCAGAGTGTCAGAGAAAAAGTAAGAGAAAATTGTGAATTGGCTTGTAAATGGGTACAAGCACAGGGAAATAGTCCCTGAGAATACCATCACCCCAAACAAGGCAAAGGTGTGACTTAACAAAGGCTTAAGATTTCACAAGGGACAGAGACTTGTTGGTTCAAACACGTTTTTGACTTGTTGGTTCTGGATTGGGGGCTTGTAGGGTGCTTTGGAGCTGGTCAGTTTCTGAACTCCAGATCTATTTGTGGTTTTCCGAGCTGTCTTGACACACGATGCCTATTAAGGTTAACTTCAGATAGTTCAGTTGAGTCACAGACCACAAGGAGTGGTTAACCATATGGCCACTTTTCTGCTGATTCTCACTGGTTTTCTGGAAGGGGCTGCTCTGACTTCTTCTTCTGGTGGCAGGATACTCACTGTTTTACAATCTTCCATTCTTTTCAAGCACAGGGTAAATCACAGGCTTATAGGTGTGTGCTCAAAGCACAGCAAAGACTTCCTTTATCACAGGTGAAGTAAGAGCTTCTCCTGGGCTTGTTGAAGAATAGCCATGTGAAAATGTTAGTGATGGAAAGGAAAGTCACTTGAGGTAAAAGCAGTGCAGAGAGAAATGGAATGTGGTCATTCCTCTTTAAAAATATTATTCGCATAATAACTGTTCCTGGAGCATGATATGGATGGCTGAGTCAATTGTTTCAGTTCTTACTTGGTTCTCGAATTCTCTGATTTAGTTGTCTATATAAAATAATGGGACAACAGCACTTCTGTGCTTTAGTTAGTACAGTGTGGATATAGTCTGAACACAGTCATGTTCGTCCTGCATTATGAAAACAAAGCCATTTTCTCACCCACCTTATCAAACCCCAGGGAAATGCATCAGTACTTTTATGGGACATTGTTAAGTCTTTTATTGTGGGTCTTTACTCTTTTTTTTTTTTTTTTCATGATGCATTCATCTATGCAAACATTCAGGTCATGGTGATTGTGCTAATTAATGTCTTGCATAAAACAGTTCTCTTTACTGGACAGTGGAAACCATGTGTAAGGTCTAGTCTCTGCTCTTAAGGAGTTTACAATTTACTGAGTGGAAACATAACATAAGTCATAATACGGTACTTATTATCATTGTGGTGTGAAGAATAAAGGAGATGAGTCATAATTTAATAATTTTAGGTGGCACGATTAGAAAAGTCCTGGCAGGGAAGAAAAAGCAACTTTTGAACTGTGTCTTGTTGTAGAAGTTGGACAGGTGGAGATGAGAGTGAAATTATCTCCTGGCAAAAGTGACCAGATGTGCAGTTACATAGGGATATGGAACTATATACTATGCCCTGAGAATAGTGAGCAGGGACACACAACATAAGCAGAGTCAGTGGGAAAAAAAAAAAAAATCTGGAAAGAGGGGAAAAGAAGAGGAAAAGATAGGGTTTTAAATACCAGACTAAACATTCTGTTTTTTTGTTGTTATTATATTTTTTGTTTGTTTATTTATTTTTACCATAGGGATCCACAGATAAATGTAGAGAAGGAAGATGGATTGCTCTGACTTGGAGGTTAGGTGGACCCCACTATCAACATTGTGAAGGATGAATTAGAGAGCAGTGGACCTGATTGGAAAGTGACCACAATAGCCTTGGGAAAAGATGGTATGAGCCTAGATAGTGGTGGGTGGTGGGGACTTTGGAAGGAGGAAGATTGATTTTATGAGGCATCCTGGAAGGAGAACAGACAGAAATTGATCATCATATGAATTCTCTTTGGAGAGAAGACAGAAGGGAGAGGAAGAAATCAAGGCAGAGTCACTGTTTCTTTCAGAGCTCCCTGAGAGGGATTGAAAACCAACTCATCCCTGTGCCCATGGACATCCATTCTCTGATTGAAGCTTATGAATGAGAACAGTGGAGAAGGGCTCCTTAGAGAAAAGTTGGGGTCCTGTTTCCAAGAGAATGGAGAACAGATTCTGGCTGAGCAAAATACTGCAAATCTCATCTATAGATTGTAAAACCATTAACTAAGGTAGTGAATACAGAAGGAAGGAATGTTCAGGTGGGTGGATGAAGAAAGAGGGGTGAGGTGGTAAGAATGGTTGGTATCTACTGCTTGTCATAGCACAATAATTATTAATAATCATCAACCATGATTATGTTTACTACCCATTCAGAGCCTGATTCTTCCAAAAGCAGGAGATACATAGTTTTAACAATATACAGCATGCGAGATATTGTATTGTTTTGTATTTTTCCATAATAAGTGTTATTGTCCCAAAGATTTGATATGCACAGGGCAGGTATGTCTTTATTGATCAATCATAAATCAGACAATTATTTTCAGATGCATTGTAATAATATGTTTAATATGTTTCATGAATGTATGCAAGGATGGGTCGATAAGTAAAACACTTGTATTATTCCGTCTTTATTAACATGACATTTTTGTTTTTGTTCAAATGTCTGAGGATGGTACCAGATGACAATTTTTCAGTTTTTTTCTTTCTTTGTCATTTTTCTGAAAATTTCAGTTAAGTGCACCATATGGGAATAGACTACATACTGACACATTTCATGATCAAGACATTTTATAGAAACTCTCCATTACCTAGAATATGTGGGAGTATATATCCTAAATTAATAACTACAGTACTTTAGCTAATGGATAATTTCTCCATGTACTATGCATGAGCATAAACAAGGGTAATGTGAGTGCAGTATAGATATACTTTACACTAATAATGCTAAATATTTACTTTGAAAAGTAAGATGTTTATTTTTTAAACACCTCGCAATACCAATAACAATACTATAGATATATTTTGAAATACTTGTACCATAACTGAAAATGTAAAAGTTATAAGTCAATGAGGATTTATTTGTGCTGATCCTGTGGTATAACCTGACAAATGAAAAATTAATTTTATTTGTCAATTTCAATCAAGTTGTCAGCATTTGATTCTCAGTGTTACTTATTACACAATGGTCTAGGCACAATTCTTACACCTTCACTATTTTCATATGTGTATATATACATATGAAAATATGTATACTCTGTTAGGATTCTGGATAAGAATTCTGGATAGGATTCTAGTCAGCATTCCTTGCAGGATTTTGTCAGGAATCAAAACTGGCCATATAGATGGAGAATTTGGTTAAAATTAGAGAGTATGTTCAGCAGAAAAAAAAAAAAAAAAAAGGAAAGAAAAAGATAAAGAAAGAAAAAACTTATTGATCCAATCATTTTAGTCAACTTAGTGGGAAGGTCAGGCCAACTGGTACTTGTTTCAGGTTGACAGAGTCAGACATCTATGTAGGGATTTGTAATGAGCCTGCAGGTTTTGATGAAATGTGGAGGTGGTTAAGAAAATGATAACTTGTGGATTCTCAAGAGTTTTGGAATCTTATTCTGTTTCCAATGGAACTAGTTAAGCATGGCTTCAGTGACAGTATAAAGTAATAGAGAGGGAAAAATAATTTCTTCTCTATGGAAAAATAAAATCCCCTAAATAATAGTTGCTGGTTGTACAACAATTAAACTGATCAAGTAATAAAGCAATTAGTTAATAGTCTCTTAAAAAATGATACTGAATTTTGATAACATATTTTAAAGAACAGTTTGATATGTATCAAAATTTAGAAGCTTCCTGGCAGAATTTATTGACACCTTAATTGAAAAAATTTTTTTGAAAATTAAAAGGATAATACATTTTTATTTAAAAAAATTATTAATCAAATTAGCTGAGGTTTTTATAAAGAATAATGCTGATTAGGACCCTTCAGAATAGAAACTTACGTTACCATTAAGTAATACAATTTGGTAATGAGCTTTAAAAGTTTAAAGATTTTCTACTCTTATAAATTTGTCCCATTAAAATGGTACCTCAAGACGTAGGTACTTATAAGACTGAACCAAGATTAAACATCACAATAGGGGAATGTTTTGATAAATTATTTATAATCATTTGACAAAATAATAGGCAGCATTAAAAATCACATTCTGGAACATTATCAAAGCTAATTGAAAATACGAAGTTTATGCTGAATTTTCTAAGTAAAAAAGAAAGTAACAAAACAGCATATTGAGTATAAGTGTATAGAATGAATATAGAGTGAACAGAAAAACACTGAAATACTAGGGGAAATGTGGTTATCTCTGGGTAATGGTAAAAAGAGGAATTTTTCCTTTCCTCTTTGTGCTTTACTGCAACTTCTAAATTTTGTAAAGTGTATGTTACTGTTATAATTAGAAAATGAATATTATAAAAATTTATTCTGCACCAGTCAATTTTTCCTGTTTACACTTCTGACCTCCAGCTGTTTACCTTTGGACTTAATTCACCCTTCCTTCAGTGTACCTTATTTACAGATTTTCTTCACAAAACACACCCACAGGAAAGAAAAAAATATTGGCAACATCGTAACATAATCTAATCATTTTCTACCCTGCCCATTCTTGTCTATTTTCAACATTCTGGAATTTCCTGCCAACTCCTGCCTCTCATTGGTCAAACACTGTGACCACATTTCATTCCAAGACCCAGATCTCACAGATTTCTGGGAGCTCACAACCAAAAGTCCATTGAGACAAGAGGACTTTTTCCATAGGATTAAAAGGGGGAAAATCACTCTGAATAAACACCTTGGAGTGTGTGGCTCACTCTCCCCTTTCCCCATCCCCCTTACAACTTACTAACATTCTAGATCTTCTGAGACTGTGAACAGTTTTCTAGTTTTCTAACCAGCTCCACCTGCTGGTGCTGACCTGTGTTTGTGATCTGTACCCTTGCCTCATATAATGTCGGAGTTTCCCTCAAAATATGACTTCCTTTTCATATTTTCTTATTTCTGCATCGCTTAGTTCCTGGCATGAGAAGAAAGGGGGTGAGATCTGTTTTAGAATATTTTCTTTTGGTCTTAAACAGTGTTTCATTTGCATCACATTTAATTGCTCTCAGGCAAATGGATGAACAATCCTAGAAAATACACCTCAGAAGAGTACGCTGAGGTTAGGGTTTGGAGTGATGAGCTGCCAGTTCCCTTCCTCGTAGGCCTCCCTAAGGATAAACTTAGCAGGACTTTACTGTTGGGAGCACAGAATATTTTATTTGGGAATTCAGCAGTGACTCAGATTTTGAATGTCTTGGATCTCTTCTGACACTTGACAAGCAGGTATGAGGCCCACACCTGCTTTAAAAAGTGTAACTGGCGGTCAGAAGGTTATTTTTCAGAAGCTTCTTGTTCTTTCTCTCTTGAGGTCAGTTGAGGCCATATTTCTGGTAACTTCTCATCTGGGCATCTCAAGGTCTTTATAAGCCGACCACCCTCCAACCTCACCCCTGAAAAGTCTAAATCAGTGTTAAAATACTAGCTGGCAATTCCTTTGGGGACCAAGAAAAAAAAAAAAAGGCACAGTAAGTGAGTAACTTGAAGGAGCGTTGATATTTGGCACGCTGGCTGTTGTTTCTCTTAGGAACCCATTGATAATAATCACTCATTCATTTTAGCATCCTTTTGCTCCATGCACAGTAGAGCCTGTAATTGGCTTCGGGCTTGATACTGTTGGCTGGATCAGCTTGTGCCTGGTGAGATAGAGAGGGGCAGGTGCCAAGAAGCTGGGAGAGAGGCCGTGTTTCCCAGTGTTTACTCTTTGATCTTACTCTTCATGTTCTCAGCCCTTTACTTGAAGGGGAAAAAGTCTGTTGTAGTCAATCCAAAGCTTCCTTCCTGGTTATTTTCCCAGAGACTTGGCCTCAAAAATTTGCTCTGGACATATTTATTTGGCATCTTGTACATTTGTTCAGTGCCCTTTAGCAAAGACATTTAGATGCATACACACACATCCGCACCCCCCCCACCCGCACCCCCCCCCCACAAGTTCAACTCTTGGTTCACTACAGATTTCAAGACCATAAATCATATTGAGTCGTATCTACTAGCAATTCACTATGGGCTCTTTCTTCACATTCGCTCTGCCTAGGATGTTATCCTGGATTTCTA
The DNA here is from genome assembly GCF_965194825.1 of Balaenoptera physalus. Lineage (NCBI taxonomy): Eukaryota > Metazoa > Chordata > Mammalia > Artiodactyla > Balaenopteridae > Balaenoptera > Balaenoptera physalus. The sequence continues at coordinate 36,218,666 of NC_138898.1, forward strand.
ATTAGAATCTCTACTATTATGAGTGCACAAAACATAGAAGAACCCAAAAAGAAGGCTGAAGATGTAACACTTGGTTACTGACATAATCTTTTGATCGCTTTTTGACTGTTTACTAGAATTTCAATTTTAAGCTGTAGCCCCTGGACATAATGGATTCTAAATCTATTATCCACTGGAATACTTTATATCTGGGTAAACCTTATACAATTCCTGAAAGACAGGAACTGTTTTTGCACTGTTCTCCAAATTTTTGAAGTGGAGCTCATTTTTGCTCATGTGAAGGTAATCAAGAGAGAAATACAAGCCAAAATTATTTATGAATCCTTCTTAACGCATCTGCAGATTTCTCTCAATCTTCTCCTATTAATAAATGAAAGGAAGGGGCAGCTGTTGCTGTGGACAAATTCATTCCAAATATCTTTTAGTGTTCACTAGGAATGACACCAATGAAGTTAAACAATTCCAGATATCTTCAGGCCTATGCAGGTTGTAAGTATAGGGATTCTAGGGTATTGGTTTACGTTATAGTTTGACATGACAAATCCCTGCAGGCTTCTTAATATCTTCATAACATTTTTTCTTTATTTTTCTAATCATTTATACAATCAGTGCTCTTACACTGTCCTTCTGGATTCAACTTTTTGTTTTTTAAACCACCACCTGGTTTTCTGCTGGAAACAAGCATTCCCTTTAACCTCTCTTACTTTCTAAATTCCATTGTGTTTGACTCTACTCTTCACTTTTAGTTTTATCTAAAGATGTGTTCACGTTCTGGGTTTCTCCAATGGAATTATTTTAAGGTTATCATCTTCAAAGTGGATGTAATTATAGATGTTATACAATAATAGGGTTTATTCTGTACTCACTGGCACTTCCCCTCCCCCTTGGCAACCACAAGTCTGTTCTCCATGTCTGTGAGTCTGTTTCTGTTTCATAGATAAGTTAATTTGTGTCATATTTTAGAGTCCACATATAAATGATATCTTATGATATTTGTCTTTCTCTTTCTGACTTAATTCACTTAGTATGATAATCTCTAGGTCCATCCATGTTGCTGCAAATGGCTTTATTTCTTTTTTATGGCTGAGTAGTATTTCACTGTATATATGTACCACATCTTCTGTATCCATTCATCTGTCGATGGGCATTTAGGTTGTTTCCATGTCTTGGCTATTGTGAATAGTGCTGCTATGAACGTTGGGGTGCATGTATCTTTTTGGATTAGAGTTCTGTTAGCATATATGCCCAGGAGTGGGATTACTGGGTCATATGACAACTGAGGTATCACCATACTATTTTCCCTAGTGGCTGCACCAACTTACATTCCCACCAGCAGTGTTGGAGGGTTCCCTTTCTCCACACCCTCTCCAGCATTTGTTATTTGTAGACTTTTTAATGATGGCCATACTTACCTCTCCTTTTGATCTCAAGAGGTATTTAGTGCCATTTAATGATGACGGTTTTATTTTATTAAAAAAAGAAAACAGCACTCTCAACTGAGTAACTGAGAGATTGTATAAAAGCTCAGGATTAAAAATCAGAAACATTAGTTTTATTTCCCAATTACCAGCTATGACATCTATACAGTGGTGTGCTGGTGAAAGCTCAACAACCCTTTAGAGCAAAAATAGGCCCTGATTTATAGAGTTTGCCAATTTCTATGTGTTTTCAAATCCACTGTGACTAATTTTAAGCTCCAGATGGGAAGTCACTGAGCTCAGGTTGAGAAGCAGCGAGGTGCACAGTTGTCTGTCTCCACCCTGTGAGAGCAGGTTTGATCCCTGACCCACAGGCCTCAGCGGTGACAACTTCCCTGAGTCTTAGTTCTACTATGGAAAATGAACTACGTTAGGACAGAATGAAGTAGTCTATGAGAAAACCATGAAATACAGCAGCACAATTAAATATTTTTCCTGAAATAGTTCTTTAATGTAACTACCATATTTCAGGGATATATTGTATATATAAAATATATATATTACTTTCTTCAAACTTTTGTGATAAAATTTAATTTTTTATCTCAATGTTAAACTTTTATCTTTTAATATTCAGCTTATAGTGTTTTTTCCTGAAATCAACTATGCCTAAAACATATAAAAGGCAGAATTTTGGTGATTATGAAACAAACTCCATTCCTGGAACAGTTTTATACCAGAGCAGCACTTAGTTGTCAAGCATTAGTTACTTGATATTGCAACTGAGTTTGCAACCTTCTTACTAAACCAAAGAGAGGGAAGAAAGTATGAGAGTCAAAGTTACGTCTGGTTTTTGCCCACTGATCTCAAAGATCTAGGAAAAGAGTAACATTTTTGAACTATACTATACTACTGAGATGATTTATTTAATTGAGTCAAAAAATGTTTGCCACAGTGTCTAATGAATATTGTTGAGTTTTACTTTATGTGAGCTGTTAATTATTTTAAGAAAGAATGTGTTCTCTCTTATTTTAACTTTCCCGTGTTGAGTCATTTGCCCTTGTTCCTTCCTGTCCAGCAGTGTCAATGATGAGTACTCTCTAGTTCTAGTACATCTTTCTCTGTGACTTCACTGCTTATCTGTTTCTTCCCTCCCATAGAAAATGCTGGAAGGATAAATAGGAGCGTGACAGGAGAGTGGGTTAAAATGGTCAACAATAAGTCAATCAAACAAGTACTTGCCCAACACCTCCTAAATAAGAGAGATTATGGTGTAAGCCCATAAAATCCTCAGAGGGAGAGAAAAAGAGACAAAGCAATGAAATTTGGAAGAAAAATATTTAAGAAGAAGTCCACAGGTGCAAGATATAAGAAGAAACATTAAGAATAAAGGAAGGCACAACATATATATAAAGTAGCTCCAAGGAAAACGCTTGTACATTTGTTTCAGATTGAGTAAAATGCATACAATATCCACAATACCCAAAAGTGGATATGGTGTACATTTTTTATATTTCACAAGATACTATTTCATCTTGGAAAGCTAATGAGGAATCTCTCTGGTTTTCCTTATTCAGGTCTGGGAACTGCCCATCCAATCAAATCGCCATTTAGCAAAATTCTGTGAAATAAATGTAAATGGCAGCAGACATATTTCCCCACCCTATTTCTCTCCCATTCTGACATGCTAAAAGATGACTTCATGGATATTTATTTGATGTTAGAGCTGTGGGATTTGAATTTTGAAAGTTTATATTTTTTCTTTTTACCAAAAATGAAAATTAGAGGAGGCAGATGACACAACAGTTAGGAATCAAGCATCTCAATGTAGGTAGACATCTTTTTACATTTCAGCAAATTACTCAGTCCTGCAAAGCCACAAATAGTGTTGTGTCACTGTCAACTTTCTATGAGATCACTTGACCTCTTAAACTCCACAGGAAGACCTTTTTTATATATACACCGTTTTCAAAATGCAGATTCTCTGTATCATGCTAAAAATTTCAGTCTTCATTTTATACAAAGTGTCAGTTTTCATAAGTTGGGGAATTGATTAGTATCATAGTGTGTGGCTGGCAAACTTTGGGGGTATCTAGTTAGTTTCTGAAAAGTATTATGTTACCTATATATTGATCTACCAATCATTTATCTCTAATAGATTCCATGTGATTCAAGCAACATCAAATCTAACTAATTAAATTCATTTATTATAATTTACATATTGCTGATACTTCATAAAAATCTGAAACTATAAGGGTAATTTGAATGTTTTCTTGTCTCTCTCACATGCTACAGAGGCTCTATTTCCCTGACCTTCTGATTCAAACTAACTCAAAGAAAAAGACATTAAATGCCTAGTTTTGAAGATTTAGTCAATATCTTGAAAATCTTTATGGAAAGTGTCCATAGACAGTGTGACACTTGAGTCATACGGATCTAGATCCAAATAGTAATCCCTCCACTTACTAGTGTATAACTTGATAAAATTACCAAAATTTTCTGGGCTATAGTTAATACATCAAAAAATATGGGTTATTTATATCTCTTGCAGGATTACTCTGAGAATAAAGATGATCAATAAATATGAGTGATAGAGTGTTTTTCCCTTATTAGTTCCTGTACTTTTCATACAGACATTTATTCTTGACATTTCTTTCCTTTCCCATCAAGAAGGATGAACAGGAAAGGGGGTCTCCTGGAGTGGGGTTGATAAAAGGCCACGTGAGTGTTAGTTCTGTCTTGAGGTTCTTACAGCTGAGATTCTGAGACCTGGTAGAACAAAACTCAGATAAACACAGCTGCTTTGTTTCCATTCTGTGGTGGTGTGGCTGTCTGCATCAGCCTCTTTTTATAATGATTAGAGCTCTTCAGGTACATGGTTAGTGTTTGGCTTTAAGATAATGGCAGAAGATCACAAGAGGACTCATATATTCCATTACCATTTATAGACTGAAAGGTCCAAGCCCCTGGCAAATGGCTCCAAGCACTTCCATCTCAAACGGAGGCAATGTAGCAATAAGGAAGCATCCACAGAGAATGATCTTGTGGTTCTCATCTCATTACATTTCAGGTCCATATTCTATCTGTAGACAGAAAAGAAGTTGATGATTGGCAAATATGTATAGAGCTTAAGAATGTCCAAATCCACAAGTGATTCTTATGGGGGCCTGGAATGTCCATATGTTATGTGCTTGCTTTGTCAGTTATTGTAAGGTACTTTATTTTAATTTCATTTTACATTTTAAAATTGAAGTAGAGTTTAGGTAAATATTATGTAAGTTATAGGTGTACAGGATAGTGATTCACAATTTTTAAAGGTTATACTCCATTTATAGTTGTTATAAAACACTATACACTGTTGTACAATATATCCTTGTAGCTTATTTTATACATAATAGTTTGTACCTCTTAATCCCCTACCCCTATATTACCCCTCCCCCTTCCCTCTCCTCACTAGTTTGTTCTCTGTATCTGTGAGTCTGTTTCTTTTTTGTTATATTCACTGGTTTGTTTTATTTTAAAGGTTCCACATATAAATGATATCATGCAGATTTGTCTTTCTCTGTCTGACTTATTTCACTTAGCATAATGCCCTCCAAGTCCATCCATGTTGCTGCAAATGAAAAAATTTCATTCCTTTTATGGCTGAGTAGTATTCCATTGTGTGTGTATATATATATACACTTAGGTTGCTTCCATATCTTGGCAATTGTAAATAATGCTGCTGTGAACATTGGGATGCATGTATATTTTCGAATTAGTGTTCTTGTTTTTTTCAGATATATACCTAACAGTGGAGTTGCTGGGTCATGTGGTAGTTCTATTTTTATACCCCTGCAATGTACATATCATTATACTTAACAGGGACATTAAAGCTCATAAACCTTGTGTAACTAGATTAACAGATTTGGACTGACAGATCTCAGAAGCTGGGATCCTTTCTGTTACACTCGGCTCTAGTAGTGCAACAGGTGAGTGCTGTAGGATCTTTACAATTAAATTAGTGTGTGCATGAACAGAACACAAATTACATTGAATCTTACCTGAGGTTGGGTTCTCTAGAAGCAGAGCGAGAGACGGGGATTAGGTACACATGATTTATTGAGGGAGTGCTCTCAGGTGAATGATGTATGGCAGTGAGGAAAGCTGAAGACAGGAAAAGGCATCAGACAAGAATGTGGGTCCATGTCCTCAGCCTGATCCCATGCGGATCCCTGGAGCTTGAATGGCACCACAGAGATGATCTCAATTTGAGGCAAGGGGACCAGATTTTGTACCCCCTTAATCAGTTATTGACTGTGGTTTAGCCCAGGGATAGGGTCAGCAGCTGGCCTCCTGGTCAAGGTGGCTCTTTTTTTGTCAAGGTGGCTCTTTTTTGGTCAAGAACAATTCTGTGAAGAAGGAAGTAGCTGTGAGTTGGCAGCTAGGGCCTTGGTTGCACTGAAAGTGACCACTGTTCATCATATGTGTGGTACACCTGAACTAAATCAGGAAATTTGGTGCTATTTAACACATTCTCTACAATATAGAGCTACTAAACAAGTAGTTGTGGTTTCAAGTTGTCTCCAAGTCACATATGTAAATCTTAAAATTTACCTAAAGGCCAAAATGGTAAAAAGCAGGAAGGTGAGTGGCCTTCCTGCACCTACTGTGGTTTTCTTCAGAGTGTAACTGGCTTAGATCTCACAGCAGGTGTAGTTCTGCCATTCCTTACATGTGAAACCATTAAAAAAAATTCATTTGGTGGCAAAACGTGACCCATAAAGATATAAGTTCATTTATTTTATTTCTTTAAATTCTTGGAATATTCAAATGTTTTAATGAAGAATTATTAATGAGTTTTATTAGCATGTACTGCCCCAGGTCCTACTAACAGAGTTATATGATGTACACAAAGTGCAGTATTTGCCATTATAAGATCTGGAAAATTCTGAATTCCAAACCATATGGCCCTGAGGGTTTCAGAGAAACTATTGCAGCTCTGCCCCACTATTACCCCACATTGGTGAGGCACAGAAGCCCAGAAGCTTTGGGTATCTTGTCCAAGATCGCATAGCTAGTACAGGGGCCTCCATTCAAATTGCACGTATATGAATACATGATGCTCTCTCCTGCATCTTCCTATGTCAGGTTCCAGAGATCATAAAACAAGGCCTGATTCAGAAGAATATGCCAGTTTTCTTTCCCTGAATACAAGCGGTAAAAAGCACTGAACACTGAAGTTGGATAGGACCTTTTAGAATTAATTAAGTGGTGTGACCAACTTAATATAGGAACTTGTTTTACAATAGACCATCATAATATCTGGTAGACATCTTACATACATTCCAGCTCATTGCTTTGCAAGTGTTATAATACATAATCTAATTATGAATCATTTCATAATTCAGGGAACTCCGAAGTTTAGAAAGTCCTATATTGAATCAGAATCTATCTCCTTGTAAACTCCACCCATGGACCCTAGTCCTGGTCCCCAGAAGATTGTAGACCATAAGTATTTCTCCTCCCAGAGTTTGCCCTGCAAAGATGTGAATAAATTGCAGATCCTGCCTCACTAGGATTTTTCTTTTATTAACTCACTGTCTCCATACCTTTTGCCATTCAAATCAATCTTTTTTGGAAGATTCTTTTCATAAAGAGCTGCTCCTGGGCCTGAGGTTTTCAGGGACGTTAGCCTAAAGCAGGAAGAAGGAAGAAGGAAGGAAGGGGATGGAAAGACTGGAGAAAGGACACATGCTAAGAGCCTTGTTCCTACTGAGAACCAGCCTTTTTGCTGTTGCATACAATCCAAAGGCCAGTTCAGCCACAGCTTGGGTTGGTGAATGTTCAAGATTTGACCCAGCTGGTGGCATAGAAGTAGGAAAAATCCACCTAATGGTGGTTTCATGATTCCATGGAGTTCAAGCTGTTCTCTTTGGAGCTGCTTGCTAGTAGCTGGAAAATCCTGGGGTCAGAATCCAGTCCCCCAACAGAAATTAAGTAGAACCTCAGTTCCTGAACAGGGCATTTTTGTACAATGTATTCCTAGTGATTCCACGTTGGATTTTCATCTTTTAAAGTGTGTGGAGACTTGCCTGGCACTTAGTAAGCACTATGTAAGTTTTCAATATATGTTTGTTGCATAAATAAATGACACTATATAAGTTGTCAATATATATTTGTTAAATAAAGAAAAGAATGAAAAATTGAATGGTTGCATAAATTGAATTTTTTCAGATATTAAGTGTACCCATTTGGAATATACTTGTCTCCTGTTTTTCAGCAACTGTACATTTGCCCATCTCTCAATTTCCCATTACTTCTGACCTATAAAGTATACTATCTGTGGATTAGAGGCTCTAAAATAAAAACTGGGAATGTAAATTTTGTCTGAGATGTGGATTAATGCAAACAGCCTTTCTAATTTTTCAGAGGCCAGCCTTGTTTGGTTATACTCAGAGTCATCGAAACTTATGCTGGAACAATTTAAGACAAAGCAGTGAGTATCACTTAGCAGTGACATGGTAATTCTAGGATTTGTAATCTAATAACCTCAATAACCATAAAAGTAAGACAGGGCTGTAAGAAATAAAATTCACAAACTTGATTCACTGTACCTATGAAAAAATAAATTCTCTAGACCAAATCTTGTTCACTAGAAATTTACCCAAAGGCATATGGAAGATACAAACTCCCTTTTTCAGCTTTTCTTTGTTTTCTTTCCTTAAGATAATATTTTATCTTTAATGTGCTTTGAATCTTATCTTTGAGTTATTTAGAATGGTTTGCTAAGTTTCCAATTACATATTTTTGTAAAATAGATTCTTAAGATTTTAAACGTCTAGTTTTATGAGAATATTTCCAATAAGGAAGAAAATTAACTTATTAATAATGTAGGACACCAGCATATAAACAGAAAGACTTTATATAAAAGTGAAAACTGCTTTTGATTAATTCTAATCTTTTAACGTATTGGAATGCTTGTGTGAGACTTCTAGCTCAAAAAGATATTTGCTTTATAACGTATCCTGATCATATCATGCATTACTTTATTTTTAAAAATATTCCTATCTCTTTATAATAAATACATGTGCAATATGATAACATATTAACATATTGTGTTAAATATCGCTGTTTGTGCCCCTAAAACCATTATCTTCCCACGACTTTCTCTGCCCATGAATGAGACAGTGCGTTAGAAAAAACTGCAAGCTGGGAGCATGGAGAGAGAGGCTTTGTAACTCTAGATTGAATTTCAAATAGCTCTGTTAATCAAGTATCTGTTACATATTTGGTGTAACATTTAGGAGAACAGTCACATTTTCTTGGACTTAACTGTGACCATATCCTTTTGATACAAAAATCTGGGCTTTTAGTGCTTAAGGGGTCTTAGCTTAGACTAGTATTTTCAGTTTATATGCAGCAATTTGTATATCATTTTCCTTCACTCTTTGAAATTCATAATAAAAATAATTGCAAACAACTTTATTTTTTGTAATAAAATATAAATGTTCATGTAGAAAAATTTAGAAATTCAAAAAAGGAAAAAATATCACTTTCATCAACAATTATACAACCCAGGCATAATACTATTAACATATGGATTCCCAGTCTTTTATTGTCTTTTAAAATATGTCCAATCATTAAAAGATAAAAATGCAACTCCAAATGGATTAAAGGCTTAAATGTAAGACCAGACACTTTAAAACTCTTAGAGGAAAACATAGGAAAAACACTCTTTGACATAAAGCACAGAAAGATCTTTTTTGATCCACCTCCTACAGTAACGGAAATAAAAACAAAAATAAACCAATGGGACTTAATTAAACTTAAAAGCTTTTGCACAGCAAAGGAAACCATAAACAAGAAGAAAAGACAACCCCCAGAATGGGAGAAAATATTTGCAAACAAAGCAACTGACAAAGGATTAGTCTCCAAAATATATAAGCAACTCATGCAGCTCAAAATCAAAAAAACAAATCACCCAATCCAAAAATGGGCAGAAGACCTCCAAAGAAGATATACAGATTGCCAGCAAACACATGAAAGGATGTTCAACATCACTAATTATTAGAGAAATGCAACTCAAAACTACAATGAGGTATCACCTCACGCCTGTCAGAATGGCCATTATCAAAAAAATCTAGAAACAGTAAATGCTGGAAAGGGTGTGGTGAAAAGTGAACCCTCCTGCACTGCTGGTGGGAATGTAAATTGATACAACCACTATGGAAAATAGTTTTTTAAGGAGGTTCCTTAAAAAACTAAAAACAGAACTACCATATGACCCAGCAATCCCACTACTGGGCATATACCCTGAGAAAAACATAATTCAAAAAGAGACATGTACCACAATGTTCATTGCAGCACTGTTTACAATAACCAGGACATGAAACCAACCTAAATGTCCATCGACAGATGAATGGATAAAGAAGATGTGGCACATATATACACTGGAATATTAGCCATTAAAAGAAACAAAATTGACTTATATGTACTGAGGTGGATGGACCTAGAGTCTGTCATACAGAGTGAAATAAGTCAGAAAGAGAAAAGTAACTACATTATGCTAACGCATATATATGGAATTTAAAAAAAAAATTGTTGTGAAGAACCTAGGGACAGGACAGGAATAAAGATGTCAATGTAGAGAATGGATTTGAGGACATGGAGTGGGAGGGAGAAGCTGGGACGAAGTGAGAGTAGCATCGACGTATATATACTACCAAATGTAAAATAGACAGCTAGTGGGAAGCAGCAGCACAGCACAGGGAGATGGGCTCGGTGCTTTGTGATGACCTAGAGGGATGGGATAGGGAGGATGGGAGGGAGTCTCAAGAGGGAGGGGATATGGGGACATGTGTATGCATATGGCTGATTCGCTTTGTTGTGCAACAGAAACTAACACAGTATTGTGAATCAATTATACTCCAATAAAGATCTATTTAAAAAAATAAATACATAAATAAAAATGCAAATGTATGTATTATATAAAACTAAAACAATACAAAAGGTGATAAAATGAAATATTAAAATTCTCTTTCCCTCTGCTCTCAGTTCACCTCCTTACTTCCTGTTCTTAGTTTTCCCTGGTTTTGTCTTTCCAAATGTGAAATCATATACTTCCTGATTTGTCTTCTTTAGACTATGTTTTAATTCTTAATTATAAAAGATGAGGAATTTGTTCACTTTTTATCACACCAGCTTCCCCTTTTCTCTGCAGCTTTTGATTTTTTTCATTCACATTTAGTTCTTCTGATGGGATTGAGGAATTAGATTAAATTCTCTAAGGCTTTGAATCTGAAATTATTGAATTAATCTTATTTTAGGGTTTTATTTTTTAATTATTGAGAATGATGGTTTGAGTGTTCATGGAAGCTAGATTCTTATTTCTGCTAGTTGGCCCTAATTAATAGGGAGTATTGGCAAATCACTTATATTCTCGAGTTCTTAGGTTGTTTACTTATGAAATGTTAGATGTGAATTAAAGGTCCCTTGTGGCTCTAAAATTTTACTGTCTGTGGTTATTGGGAAGAGAACAGCTCTCTTTCAGCCCGTTTAGTTGGAAGGCAATCAATTCAATCATGGAGACTGAAGGGTTAACTCTAACCCCTAAGATTTCTAACTTATTTTCTATTTTTACTTTGACTTTAAAAGGATGTAGATAGATATACATTTATATAGCCCAATGATTGATGAAGAGTTTATTGGAGGCACATACTCTTAGGAAGTGTGTCATGAATAATGATATTTCCAGTGGTATGCTAGAGACAGCTTATACTGGTTTGTGGAAAACCAATTGTTTGAATCTTTTCCCAACTCTACATTCAAGTGTCATCATGTTAGTAGGCTGAAATTGGCCTTAGGAGTATTTACACCATGGAAGTTAGTAAACAGTACAAATCTGTTTTTTTCTTTTTTTTCCAGAAAACCAGTGTGCAGAAAAGAATTAATATAACACACTTGTGACTACTATCCTTAGAAAGACCTGCTTGCTAGGTTGGCCCTTGGCTATTGTCTGGAAAGTTGGATTTTGGGAGAGTTCTCACCATTTCCTAACTAATAAGAGCCCTCTCTGTGCCTAAATGGTTCGTACAAATGATGTGGATTATGCAGAATGCCTGTCTTCCTTCTGAGAATCTGGAATATTCATATGAACTAGGCAAGGATCACCTACATGACAAGTTTTCCAGAAAAACCTTGGGAACCGAGTCTCTAATAATCTTCACAGATAGACAATATTTCACACGTGTTGTCCAAATTCAATGTTGGAGGAATTAGGTGTGTCCTCTGTGACTGTACCTGAGAGAGGACTCTTGGAAACTGGCTTCTGGTTTCCTCTGGACTTTGCCCCATGTGCCTTTTTCAGTTGCTGATTTTGCTCTGTACACTTTTGCTGTAATAAATCATAGCTTGGAGTTTGACTATATGTTGAGTCCTGTGAGTCTTCCTAGCAAAGACTTGGGGGTGATATATTTTTTTGGAGGTAATCTTTTTTTTTTTTTTTTTACTGTTAGAAGCACTTTATTAAATACTGGACACATGGCCAATCCAAAACAGAGAATACTGTTGGTGCAATATTGGTGTGATATGTGGAGGTGATCTTAAAGACCCTTGACACAGCTGGTTTATCCGCACACCACTGGTCATGTTAAGAAATTCTATTCAGCCATTAATGTGAAGTGTAACCATATGAAGTGTCCTGGAAAGTGGCTCATAATATAGTGTTAAGGAGAAATGCAGAATGGTATAATTGTATTTGCATATGTGTGTCTTTAAATGTATAAGAAATTATCTGAAAGATTATGTATCATTAACCATCAAGTAACCATTAATATGGTTACTTTTGGATGATGACACTGGGTAGACAGAATACAATATTTCTCCTTCATAAATTTGTATGACAATAAAAATAAAATAAAATAGTGAGATTTATAAATGACATCTTATTTTCCAGTAATACTGAATAAAATACAGATTAGGCAAAATTATATTTCTGAATAGCATTATCAATAGTGTATTTTGTTTAGAGTTCTATATCACGGGAAACTGCAAATTTGAGTCAGACATAAAATTTGATACATTAAGGAAGCTCCAGAGCTAATGATAATTGACTAATAACGTTGCTAATGGACATTCTGGATGTATGACCCGTGTTTGGTTCTGTAATTTGTCATGGTTTCCTGTTCCAAATGTCAAGGGGATCTTCATGCCCTGCATTTAATTTTTGTACCCAGGTAGTCAAATTTGTCTTCTCAAATGCTGTTCATCCAAATTTGTCAAGTCCACTGCATTTGGCCTCTGGTTGTTAAGCAGTTTTTCTCTGGTAGAGATTTGTGAATAGAGGTGGATAATCCCAAGTCAGGTCAGTAACAGGATGACAGGTATTTGAATAATTGATATAGGCATATTGAAATCAAAAAGTAGAAATATGATATTTACAAAATTGAAGCTTTTATGTTAAACCTAATATCACTGTTGAATAACAACCTAGAGCTTTTCTAGATTTTCCTCAATTCACAAATAAATAATTCAAAAGATATTATTTTCTCCATTTACCTCAAATTCCTATTGGTAAAATCATCCCCGCATTCTTCTTCTTGACCCCCACCTGCAACCCCTCAAGGAGCTATTGCATTTTAAGTAAATATTAGGTCATTATAGTTGCATTCATGGATATTTGCACAGTAGACAGTTAAATCAGCTCCATTACTACGATCTATAAAACTGCATAATTACAGACCTTTCAAAGTGCATCTTATTAACTTGGGGCATGACTACTTCAAAGCGGACACGCTGCAGATCAGTTGAGTCAGTACTCATATGGTACTTTTCAGCTTTCAGTCTTGCAAGGAAATAAAAATATAGAGGCTCCCGGGTATGTGCTAAGAAAGCATTAGGCATGAACTAAAAATTTAACACAATTATCCAGGATTTTAAAATATCCAGATGTTGGTTGCTCTGTTTTAGAACATTATATATAAACAAAATATCCAGTGATGTCACTTTTCATGTGATATTTGAGTCAATTTATAAATATACTCTAGTTAGGCACAGGAGAAGCCAACTGACTTTTTAAAATTTATTTTATTATAATAAAGATATGTATTTCCAGTGTATCCACATCTAGATCCACAATATCCACACCTGATGGTCCTAGTTTCTGGATCTTAGGTTTCTAGAAAACTGGATTCATTGGCAAAGACCTCCTTGGACTTTGTGGAATAAAAACAAAGGGATGTGAGTAAGGTTTGACTTTAGTGCAGACTCAGGTAAACCTTAGGAAACACCTTCACCCCTTATCAGGCTACTCCTTTCTCATTTGCAAGTTCTTCCCATCCCCCAATTGTGACTGCTTAGGAAATGCCAGATGTATACTGTTGGCTTTTCTTTCCTGTTTCCAGGTTGATCATCTTTCTTCAGACTGATGCACATTTCCTTTAGCAGTCTCAGTTTGACAGCATTACCCTCTTTAGTTAAATATGCCTCTTCCCACAAGGGATAGACTAGGTTGGTCATCCTCCCCACTTAGCAATGTCACACAAAACTGTAAGACTAGACCAATCCAGACATTTGTTTTCTTTATGACCACAGTCAGGCAGCTGATTGTTTCTGGGAAACACACCACACATATTCAAAATACAAAGACATGGACACATGCAACTCTAAATGTATCTTGTTAAAACCCATTTGAGCCCTCAGTTCTTATGTGATTCCATAGGCAGCTTTCTCTTCCTTTTTCTATGAGAGCCATTTCAAATTTCTTGAACATTTCTCCCCTCTGAACTTGGTATTCAACCCTTCACAGATATTCTTACTTCTTACTTCAAAGATAAAACGAGTTCAATCACATAGGATTAACCTCCACTTCCGGTCACTTCCCTATCCACACTTACATCTATAACTGACTCCGTTGACTGTTTATCCTCTGCCTTGTTTCCCTAGCTTTCTCTGTCTTCTGACTCCTGTCCAACAGTATTTCACCAATTTGCGTCACTCCTAGATTAGTAATTAAAAAGGAAATAAGAACCTACTTCATGTATCAATTACCCTACAATAATGGCTCCATTTCTCTCCTCACTCAAGCCAAGCTTCATTTTCCCTTTTTAAAAATTAAGGCGAAATTCACACAGCACAGAATCAATCAGTTTAAAGTGATCAATTCAGTACTTATAAGTTCATTAACAATGTTGGACAACCACCACCTTGACCTAGTTCTAAGCATTCTGGCTTCTAACGCTACAACTCCACCTAAATAGTTCTTTCCAAATTCTTCATGTATAACAATAGGCTGTTTATATCTCTTTAAGCATATATGATATAGAAAATTTCTTCTTTTTTTCTGTTCAAGTACATTTGACTGGATTGAACAATTCCTCTTTCTTGAAAGCTTTTGCTCACTTGGGTTTTATTAATTAATTTTCTCATTCATTATACAAATGTTTATTGAAGAGCTATTATTGAGCCACGAATGTGCAAAGTGCTGAGGATACATTGGCATGTAGAAGTAGACCAAGAGAACTTTTATTCTACTGATGGAGGCTGCCATCAATCAGAAAATAACACCAAAAAATGTAAAACTGAAACATGGCAAGCACTGCAAAAGTGAGATACATGGTACAAATGGCAGAAAATAGTATTGGTGGCTAATATTCATGTAGTGCTTAAAATGTACTAGACATTTTTCTAAACACTTTACATGTATTAACTCACTTAATATTCATAACAACCCATGATATAGATATTATTATTAGGCATACTTTCAGATGAGAAAGCTTAGACACAACGAGGTTACATACATAAGCAAGGTCACGTAGTCCCAAATACTGGTGCAGGAGTTTGAACCCAGGTAATTTGGTGTTACAAACTCTGCATATGACCATATAAACTGAAGGGGTTAGCTGGAATGGAGGGAGGTTTTTAATCTTCCAGGAGGGATCATTTTTGTCATGTAGAGCCCTTTAGGCATGATGAAAAGATTGTTCTTCACTTTACAAGAAAAGGAGAAATTATTAAAGTACTTAAAATCAAGTATAATTTATAGGGTAATAGTGGGTGGATTACCATGAAGATAATTTATTGAAAAGGGACTAGAATTGTTGAAAGAAGACCCATTAAAAACCAATGCAGTAGTCACAGAATGAGCAAGACATTGAAAGAAAGATAATGCTTGAAGAGATGTAGAGAAAGGGACATACTTCAGATTTATAGGCTATAAAAAATCATCAGTACTTAGTGATTAATTGGGTATATACAATTCATGGAAAAGTAATGTCAAGGATTACTTCTAAACACATGACTTGTATCACCAGTTGTAAGTTGAGATGGAGAACACGATAAAAACCAAGTTGGGAGATGGGGGTTTGGTTTTAGACACGATGCACTTGACAGGCCTTTGGGACATCCAGGTAGAGCCCAGAGGAGAGATTTGATAGATATAAAATCTATGATCACTTCTTATAGGCAGTTGAAACAATGTACTAGGATGTGATCATCTGAGAAGGGAAAAAAAAAAAAAAAAAACAGAAAGAGAAGACAAGAGGCTCTAAGGTTAAATCTCAAAGATCTCCAGCATTTAACCAGGATAAAGGAGGCAGATCAAGTGAAGGACAGAGGGAATGAGAAGCTAGAAAAGCAGCAGAAAAACTGGGTTCATGTTGTGCCACTAGAGCCCAGGAAAGAGAATGTTTCAAAAAGCAGAATGCTTCAAAGAATCAGTGGTCATTACTGTCTAGTGCTTCTGAGAGGCCAGGAAAGATAAAGACTGAAAACTGTCCACTAGGCATAAGGGTGCCATGTTCAATGAAGGTTTTATTCAGATCTTTCATGAAATGTCTATGAAACAGAGGAGCAATGGTGAGGACTTCCTTTTGGTAGCACTTGCCACACTTATAATTTCAATTTGCTCCTGTGGTGTTTTGATTAGTGTCTTCATCACTAAACTTTAAGTTCCAGTAGTACAGGGACTGTATTTGCTTTAGAAGCCTGTGTGTTCATTTGACAAAAGTCAGAGCTTACCCTAGGGTCTGGGTCACTGTGGGAATAGTGTAAGAGTGTCTCAAGTAAATGAGTGACTTGGAAAAGAAAGACTAAACTGTGAAAATAGTAGCTCAAGATCCTATTTCATTTTGTTGTCTCTTTTATATTAGGCTGAAGTTCCTTTGATCACTACTAACAGTTACTAAAAGGATTTCATTCTTCCACATGATGGTACAGATCATTGCTATGTGGGGAGTTTTGCCTTGATATTTAGGGAAAACTTTCTAATTTCATAAGTGAACAAAATAATCTATTTTTTTATGTTACAATGCTCTTTTATACATGATATAGTCTTCCTAATTTTCAGACCTTCTTTTCTGAACATCAGTTCTCCCTGAATGTGACTGAACTTTGGTTTGACTCTCATGGACTTTCAATATTATAATTTCCCAACAAAGTTTTAGTCTAAATAGTTTTTCCAAAGAACTGAGTTTACAAGAATTCTATCAGGCCCATTGATTTTGACTCCCCCATTTATTTTCTGTTCTGCATTCTCATCATCAACCCCCACCATTACCTCTACCAGTTACTACCATTCATCAGGATGCTAGATAAAGGCAATCAAATGGTGGATTTTGAAAGATTTGTCATGGTGTATATTGGCATTTATATTCATTTCTTTTTTGGCTTCTAATACCTAGATTTTCTCTTCTTTGCCTTGAGAGTATATTGGGAATAGTACATGGTGTAAGTTTTGTTATACTTGACTGGTAAAAAACGAACAATGTGCTCAGTGGTCTAACTCTATAAATCATTCTCGTTGTGCAAACTGTCAACATCTGAAAAAGAAGATAAATATCGCAAAAGAGAAGGTTCATCATGGATTGAGTAAAAGCTTAGAGACTCATGATTATAGAGCGAGGAAGTACCATAAGGAAAATTACATACTAAAACCCAGGTTCCCTAAACCTTGCACTATTGCTTTTTCCACAAAAAGCAGTGGTTTTGCATCTAGCTCTCAATGACGCGCTTTGCTCTACACACAATTCATCCTTTACTCTGCTGATAACTTGAGCACTGTGCACTTTCAGAGTCTTGCCCATTCATTTTCTGCCCATTGTGTTTATCCACTCTTGTGCCATCACAGTAGTCTCTCCTCCCTCTGCTCTTTTTCTCATCACTGTAATATTTAACATGAACATTAGGGAGGCTTGATTTCAAGTTTGTTCAGTGCTGGCACACTGGGAAAGTCTCCTTTTCATGGCGAGCAGTTTGGATTGCTCCAAGACAGGATTTATTTTTAAAGCTCCACATTGCACATTGTTGGCTCTCCAATATCTTCTGGCAATAAGACGCCAACAAGACTGAACACATAAAAAAGAAGAAAAACACCCAAACATTTTCTCTCCCCTTTTCCACATTCTCCCCAAGCCAAGTTTGGAATAGCTTAAGGGAGGGGTTTTTCTTTCCCTTTCTTCTTTGCCTAGGACTGGCCGCTATTAGGCACCTTTTTGGATTCAAATATCTTCCTGTTGGCCTCTCCTGAGGGGATCTACCATTGAATTCTAGCACATTTTACTTATCCAAGAAACCACTGCTTAAGAGGGAAACAGGCCTTTGGTTGAAGAACAACAGGCTCTACATTTTAAGGATTCTCTGTGTTGAGTGGAACTAACCACATTCCTTTGGATTTAAGGCTCTGCTGAGTCTTTAACCCATTCCGACAATTTCTAAGACCAAAAAAAAAATAAAAATGTCAACTGTTGTTGTGACAGTTTGTCACTGTGTAAGGTGAATCACCGCTAGTGGAAGGTGAGTGTTTGGTCTTTGAAGATGGTTATGAGCAACAAGCCAAACGTCTTGAGTCTTTCATTGAAGAGAACTGTTCCCCTGCAGTAAGAGTCTAAATATACAACTTTTAAGCGTTACTACCGAATCACTTGTTCTTTGTTTCCCCTTTTCTTTCATCATGGCAGACATCTGCAGTCAGAAGTACATGACCATTTGCAATGTACATTTCCCTGCCCCAACCAGCCCAGGTTGTTATTACGAAGGAAGCCATGTGTTGTAGATAGAATTTTCCCCAATGAAGAGTGCATAGGTCATTTCACTCCATGGTTTTACTCCAGTCTCAGAACATTGTGGGCTGAGGAATGAAAGTGTGTACCATACTGTTTACCCATTTACCTTCTTAGTAAAAAGGAGAAGAAATAAAGTAAACTCTGTTTACTAAGAAAAATTAGCTAGTCAGGGACAAGCATCAAAGGTAGCGGTGTTTATGTAGAACTTAGTGGAGACTTTCAATTAGAAGAGAATTGGCAGAGGATGACAAATGAAATTTAGTTGGGATTCTACTACTGGGAGAACATCTTCTTTGTGTTTCCAACTGATTCTAGGCATCTAGAAATATATTAAAAGTCCTCCCAAATTTTTAAAAGCATTAAATACAAAAAAAAAAAAAAACCAACCAACAACCAACAAACCTGTATACCCACATAAACAAACACAGCAAAGAAATAGATGTATATTACCTGAGCACTACTGAACAATTCTATTAATAATGATGAAAAAAATCTTACTCTGATTTATTTGAGGTTAGGATGTAGAGATGTTGGGGTCAATTTTAGTGAGCCCCTTTAGAGCCAGCTTGATGTAAGAAGATCATGAGCCAACATTCACAGGCTACACAAAGGAAGGATTTATTAGGCAGCCAGAAATCCAGACAGCTAGCAAGTTTGGCATTATTCTGCTCACCACAGTAGAAATTACCCCAGACTTCGTTAATGCTTGCTTGGTTGCAAATGTTTCACTGCTGCTTATACAGTGCTCCTTGGGCAATGATCCTTATTTGGAAGAGCTGCTGGCAACACACATTTTTTTAAAAGAATAAACTGCCAAGCACCAAATAGGCTCATCACCAAGTAACAATGATGGCAGCAAAAGCAAAACAAAGGGATTAGAATCATCTGATAATCACTTTCTTTTTTGGCCAGTAGGGTTCTTCCCATAGCAATTTATAGATATGGTCTTTATGCATTTTCCATAACTCTATTTTAATTATTTTATCCCAGAAGGCACCAATTACATTTGTTCTGTCTTGAGTAGTACTTTCTAGCCTCTAATTTTTGCAGGATCGTATTTTCTTAACCAAGGATTACCAGAGGAATGGAGGTGTGGAGGATACCAGCCTCATCTTCATGCCCTTGAAGACACTGAACACACTTCCAAGAGCTTAGCTCAAGTGCTAAGAATAATGTTCCATATCCTTACCAGGATCAAGCTCAGTGTCTATTTCTTAATCTCCCATTTACTGCAAGCACCCATCTCTGCATTGGAAGCTTTAGTTTGAGAAAACACAATTCAGGGTTCAGTCAATCAAGTGAAAGAACATCTCTTGTTTTTGCCTGTCAGAGAATCTTTTCCTTTTTTCCTTAGGGAGGGCACCCTGGTTTTCCTTTGTGAGCATCATCCCTGCCCCAAACTTATTAGATGTGGTTTGGGTGGGGCTAACACACTAATTTCTGCATCCCCTTGACAAGGGATGGGATGGGACCTATAGCAGACTGTGTTGGTGGTCTGCCCATATCCCTTCAGATTCCCTCTACATTTCTATGCCTATAATTTTGACTTCTGACAGCCAGCAAAAGCATGATTAATGGAGGACTGCCTTGATGTTGACAAAATTTACTGTGCCCACACACAAGGCAGGTGGGAAATATCTGGGGTATAAAAGTCCCCCTGGGGTTAGCTTTACCTAGTAACTAGTGGACGTGGGGGTATAAATACCCCAAATATACCTCAAATATCTCACCCCTTGACAGGGGTAATTCTCCCGTATTTGTTTTGCCAGGAAATATTCCTGCAATATTAAGCTCTGCTCTCTCACTGGTATCTGACTTAACATCCCTGTATTGGCTGACTTCTTTGTCACCCACTTATGTTCCTTGCAACTTCCAATAAACTGTTCTCATGGAAATCCTTGGCTTAGGTCTATTTCTGGGGGAACCTGAGCTAAGACAAAACCAAATTCTGGCACATCCTTGGCTTCAGTGACTGATTACGGATGCAAACCTGACCCAAGCCAGATCAATGACAGACCCAAGCCTTTTCTGGAACCATTGAACGAGAGGTACTTTCTATTGAGATTCCTTAGTGTATGAAATGTAAGTTGGTTCTGTGCCTCGTCTTTTCTACAACATGAGAGGGGAGCTTTGGGGGACAAAGCCAGCACTCAAGAAAACAGTGCCAAAAAATGAAGAAGAAGATTTTCTTGATGGATTCAGCCATACCTGAAACTCTGATCTGCAACATGTCCCTTCAATTATATGAACCTATTTTCCCCTCTCACCATTTTGCAAGCCAGATTGAGTTAAGTTTCTGTTTCTTAAAACTGAAAGAGCTCTGATTAATTCAGGTATGAGATAGCGTATTCCATCTCCACTTGCTTTCAATGTAGTGCCAGCCAGTAAGGCGGGGTCAGGTACTATAGACTCTTTATTTATGATATACGATATACGTGGGGGTCAGCCATTAGCACTAAATGGAAAACATAAGCTCTGGAATCTGAATACTGAGGAGCTTGCCTGTTCTCTGCTTTTACCACAAAAATTTGAGACAGGCCATACTCTAATTTTGGTTGGGATAAAGGAAAAAAATGTTTAAAATATTTCACTATCTTTCTTCTTTCATGAGAATTTTTGTAGGATATGGACAAACGGTCTTTGAGGACAAAGCATTATGTAGTGAAGAAATTTGTCCACATGACATAACTGATTGTCTTAAATTTTTCTGTGTATATTGCAGGCTGCATTTTTGTTTTAATTAAACAATGGCAAAAATGGCTTTGTGACATTTTCCTTCCAGGATTGGGAACCTACACATATTAGCTTTGTGCATGAGAACCAGAAATTAAAACTGACCACAGCTAATGGGAACCTGCTCAGGCCCATTTTATAGGCTCTGCTGAGTGAAGTGTAAAGAGAAAACAGGCTAAAGACGGAAAAAAACCCAATTCTGCCTTTTCAACAAGATTTAATAATGTATAACCCTCCAGAAAGTAACATATGATCAGAATTACAAATTATGAGTTTGTTGCTTTTCTAGCATTAAGGATTTGTTAAGTACCCGAAGGGATTTGTTGGTCCTTTATATTTTTAATTCAACTCCAATGTCTTCAATTGCAGCATGCTGTCAGAATAAATATATGGTCGAGGAGGACTGATGCTAAGTCTTGAGGTGTACACACCCAACTGGAGATTCTAAGGTAAGTGGTTACAGAGGGGATTCTTGTTGGCAAAGTGGTCTCTTATGATGAGTGTGAACAATCTTGCCATCCTGTGTATGTTCTGTGTATGAAGCAACATAAAAACAGAAGGGCATCCAAGAGATACTTGTCATGGTTATTAGCCCTTTTCAATGGTCCCAAGAGGCATCGTCTGCTTCCATTAACTGAGTCTCTTATTCTGGGTTCTACCTCTCTTTGGAGCTTAATTTTGTGACGTATTATGAAATAGCTCTTCTTTGAAGGCATATGGCAGCCCCCAGGTATTCCAAGGCTCTGAAGAGGGTCATAAAATATGAAGAATGAGACCTTTTATTAACAACTGTAGTGACTCAACAGAAAAAAATACTGGGATCCTTCTAGTCTGATCTCTGGAGCCCGCTCCTGGGGAATTTTATTCAGAACTTACTCAGTGGCCAGCTGCAGTTGTATGTCTTTATTTTGTAAAATTTCTCTGTTTACTGAGTTGGCTCTCCTACACTGTTCTTCTCTCCATTACATGTTGTGGGACTTATCCTGGGTTTCCCCCCTTTTCCTACGGCTGAATCTTCCCAAAGATGCAGTCTTTTAAAAAATATGAGATGCCCTAAAGCCAAAGAAAGCAGCCTGGGACTTGGTTGTTCATAATTCAGTTGTAAATATGTTGAGTGGAGAGATGCTCTGTCAGTTATCCACTGATATGTGAAAAACAACCTCAAAACTTGATACATTAAAACAAAGATGTATTACTTATTAAGATCATGTGAGCTGTGGAGTAGTTCTTCTGCTGGTTTCATCTGGGCTCACTCCAGTGGCTGCATTTATCTGTGGATTGGCTGGAGTTAGAGTGTCTACAATAGCCTTATCCTTCTTAGTAATTAGGGAAATGCAAATAATAAATGTCAGCAAAACCTGCGGGAGCTATTTTCCTTGAGGTATTAACAGGTATGAGCCTGGAGAAGACGGCCCAGGCACACCTATCTCACTCTGATTTAGGGAACGCAGAATATTTAGGCTGAAGTAGCAGTTTAATAGCAAAATTATTGGAGGTATTGTAAGGTAGAGACTCATCCTAAGTTTTCAGCAAAGGTGAATAAAGTCATCTGGAATAAGGAGGCTTGCTTTCTTCTGAGGAGTCAGAAAGTGGAGTGTGTTGGTAAATGAAATGGGTAACAATTGGCTGTCTGCAAATTATATCTTAGTAGAGCTGTGATTAAGAAAATGAAATGATATAATAAAACAATTGGCTTTAAAAAACATCGAAATCACTGGTTTTTAGCATATGCCAACTTTCATTGTGTAAATATTCTGCCATGACTAATACCAAGCATTTGTTCAAGTTGGGAAAACATGTGCACAGTGGACTCTTATGAGCCTGTACAAGCCTGCTTTAGCACACTAACCAGCAATAAAAAGAAAAAAAAATTAAGCATTACCAGGAAATTGAAGGGGTCTCTGGTTTCTAAACAACATTGGAGGAATGATATTCAAACATGTGGATGGGGGATGAGACAGAATCATTGGTGAAATCTTCTGTTAGCAACAAAGGTATACCTCCAAGCATTCTTGAAATGCATGCAGCCTCAAATGCACACACTCGGAAAAAAAGCACAATGCAAGAGTGAGAGGAAGTAAGATTGAAGTGCTCATTTTAGACCCAAAGTCCTTATTAGATCATGAAGTGGACAAATCAGGTCCTGGATTTGGTTGCTAATCAGCACTTCTGGGAGATTTGAGGTGGGATATGGTGTAAGATGAGCACTTCATTGAAAGATGCCTAAGGAGGTTGATGGAATGGAAAAAGCCCGATGAAGAATTCAGGAATCTAGACATGGTTCTGGTTCTGTTATTAGCACAACTCTGTAACCTTGAACATTTGACTTTTATAAGTTCTAAGTTTTGAGGCACTTCTCTGCCCATCTTTGCTGTGTAAATATATCCCAAGGTAACAAAGATAACTTCTATGGGCAAAGATATAAAATAGTATGAAGATAACCATGGTAAGGCAATGATGGCTTTCCCTATTTGTGGCATAGAATCCAGGACAACTAATCAGGGAAAAGAATAGTTGCACTGGCTTGACCTAAAACAATAGGGAGAGAGAGTATACAGTTCCCAGAAACATCTTTGTCAGTGGTAGATACTGGTCCCAGGAGAGGACATGATGCCTTGGCTGCAAGTGTGGCATTACATGAGGTAAACTAGCATGGGATAGGAGGAGATGATGCCTTCAAACTGGTCCTGAGTCAGGAGGTGACAGTGTGGCTTGGCTCACAGTGAGAATAAACAGAGTGGCTCTGCCTCAGGGAAACAGCGTAAAGGTTTTGACTGAAGTCCACCCCACCCTCACCCCAGCCTCCTACACTGGTGTTTCCTCACTTGTTAAGTGGAGTTAGTGTTCATAAGGATCTGATGACAATTTATGCACAATGGAAAATTATTCTTACTGAGGTATTTCTCTTAAGCACAGATTACTTATACCCCTTCTGTGATGCCTTTCCCTAGAACAGCTCATTAAGCAACAAGTTTTGACTCAAGTTCTAGAATGGTATCCTAAGAATTTGCTCAAAATTAATTCATTGACAAAGTCAAATATTGGCAATATCATATGGTTAGGACAAAATTTATCAAACATCTATTCATCTCAGTAAGGTTCCTCAAAAATAGTCATAAAGGGGCTTCCCTGCTGGCGCAGTGGTTGAGAATCTGCCTGCCAATGCAGGGGACACGGGTTCAAGACCTGGTCTGGGAAGATCCCACATGCTGCGGAGCAACTAGGCCCGTGAGCCACAATTACTGAGCCTGCGCGTCTGGAGCCTGTGCTCCACAACAGGAGAGGCCGTGATAGTGAGAGGCCCACGCACCGCGATGAAGAGTGGCCTCCACTTGCCGCAAAACTGGAGAAAGCCCTCACACAGAAACAAAGACCCAACACAGCCAAAAAAAAAAAAAAAGTCATAAATACCAAAATGGGTCTCTTTAACACCTGTGTTTCACTTTCGGAATATGTTCTGAACTGGCCTTTGCAAACTGTGAATTACATTAAACTCTCTTCTTGATCTTCCTCTGGACCCATGACTTACCATCACATCCTTCATTAGCACTTTGGCTTTGCCACTTTTGTGGTGGCAAGAGCAGAAGTGCTGCCCTGACCTTGCACTTCTGCTTTCAGAGAGTCAAATGGCTGCCCAGGGACATCAGCCAACTTCATTTATTCATGCAACGACTATATATGCTTCTATTCTCCAGCATGTGCATTTATGGCCACCTTGTGGTTCTTGGGTGCCACTGAGTATTATGGCATTTTGGTTTCTTTCTTGACACATTGTTTAAAGAAACAGTAAGAAACAGTCATATGCATATAAAGTCAGTCAACTCTGGAGAATGGTAACTCTCCTGAGCTTCTATGAGAACTGTGAGAATTTAAGACACTTCCCAAGAATGGGGATGCCTATTTATCTACCTATGGCCTCTGATAGAGGAGGGAGGTCTGTCTCGAGAGATTCCAATTTCAACTCTAGACTATTGGACTGCTCTGGAAAGGATATCATTGGGAAAGTGATTTCAAAAAAGCTTAGTCATCCCTTTGCCATGAACTGACCAGCATCAAAACCAGATGGTCTGTTTGGGTCAATCACCAGATGAATATAGGGGACTGGTCATAACCAACTTAGTTATGTTTTTAGTTCAAGGACTTTCCTAAAGCAAAGAATTAACCTATACTTCTATGAGGAGTGATCCCTCCATCCTCACTCAAGAAACAAGTCCAGTCCAAACATCATCCCTTCTCTTACCCTGAGGTATATTTTGACAACTAATGGTTTTGGTATTTAGGACAAGTCTCTCTATCTTGCTGATAATAGACTCTAACAAAACAGGTACATTTACAGCGACTAGAAAACCTAGTTGTCTAACTATATCCTCATGTCCCCACAATTAGTGTCCACATGCCCATGGCCCTGCTATTGGGGGTCCAAATAGAGTATCCTGCAGAGAGTGATGATGCTTAAGATACCTGGTTTGAGGTCCATGAACTGGAGCACTTTACTTTGAGTAGAAAACTGCTTTGGCCAACAGTACCAAACTTCGATAATTGGCTGACTAGGAAACTATCTAACTCACCACTCAAGTAGCCTGCATGTCTTTCAAGCCCATGGCCCACCATGGGACTTATAAAACAAACAGAAAAATAATTGCATCTAAATTGCACTAAGTCTGTGACTGTGATCTTATGTTGGGACTGGAATTCTTTAAAAGTACAAACTCTGTCTTAGAGCCAAGGGCCTAAGCTGCAGAAAATTCATCTACAAACCTTGCTG
Source organism: Balaenoptera physalus (assembly GCF_965194825.1). NCBI lineage: Eukaryota > Metazoa > Chordata > Mammalia > Artiodactyla > Balaenopteridae > Balaenoptera > Balaenoptera physalus. The sequence continues at coordinate 36,244,618 of NC_138898.1, forward strand.
CGTGACACTGTTCAGCAGATAGTTATCTCTCGCTTTTGAAACTTAAGCTCTGTAAGTATCCTGATTGCTGTAAAAGTCAGAGAAGGCGTCAGGTGTTCACAAGAAATGAATTTCCAGAACCTCAAAAGGTAGATGAATAGAAAGTTAATTGCCAAGTTAGATTCATCTTTTCCTTGGTTTTGTAATTCTACTTTTCACGTGTATCATCCCCACAGTATTCCAGTCCCCAGTGAATCACATCTTCTACCATCTTCAGGTTAGGAGATCATTATCTATTTCAAAGACACTTTGATTCAGTCTTACCTAAGCTCATGATCTGGGATGTCCTAGCCCAGCTACATTGCAGAGGTTGGGTGATGTGTGAATAGAGACAGGATTGGGGGAAACCAGTACCGTGGCCTTGCAGGTCTGGCTTCAATCAAGGACTCATAGCCTTGATATTTAGAAATTAATAAGAGACCTTCTGGGTTGGGAACCAGAAGAGGCAGTGGGGTCAAACCCAGATGCTCACAGAATGAAAGCTAAGATTTAAATTTAAATGAGAGTGGGGAAAGTCAGTGGGGTTGGGGTTGAACCATTTAGCTTAGTCACAGAAAGCCATGGAAGAGGCTAGGGATGCTGAAAACTGGCCCTGGGTTCGGAGAAGGGGCACAGGGTCTTGCTGTACCCATAATAGAATCTTTCCTCAAGCAAGGTGTGTGGGACCTGATTCGTGAAAAGAAGATGGTGTCTAATAGATGAATTCTTCATTTTGAGCAAAGGCATGAGTTGCTCATGTGGCAAAAGAGGGTATTAAATAAGCAGCTCTGGACTCTACAGTGGCAAGTGGGAATGCTGAATTGGATGAAAACAGCCACCCCAATTATGGTTTATTTATCTCTCCAGTCATTCTTAAATCTACATGAGTTTTGCAAGGTGTGAAAGACCGATTTTGGAGTATATATAAATAAGACATGCTAGTGATGAATGGTGGTCACCTTTATATGACTCTTGTCAAATATAAACATTGATTTAAACCATCTTTCTGAGTTCTCCCTTAGTTTAGCCTTGTTGCTTTCTGACTGAGTTTCATGGAACATTATACTTTTTTAGAGTATGAGGAGCTATTATAGAGAACAAGAGAGGTGACAAATGCCCAAGCCACTGGGGTCCCAACTGTGTTTCCAAAACATTTACCCCTCTATCACCATCTTTATGTATAAGTGTTGCACTTTGGAAGAAAAATTCTGTTAATCAAAGTAACCAGTTAGAAGACCACTAGCTAAGTTATTACCACCTGATAGACTTGCATGCTTGAATTTTCCCAGAAGGTATGACTATTACAACCTATCATCTCCTAAAAAACAAGAAAAAAGAGTCCTAGCCCCAATTAGTACCTTCAAGAAATGACTGTTGTCCTCAAGGAACGACGTCTTGTGGATTAAAGAAGACTTTATTTTTCACACCACATAGCTACAACTAAGACCCAGGTGGATAAATTTGCCATAACTCTTACTTCGGTAGAAGTAGTTTATTAGATGATGAGAGAGATTAATGAAAGGGGTTAAGACAAGTTATAAATAGGAGACTATATCATTGGAGACCAAGTCCTAGAGACCATTACTTTTCCCTATTGAAGTTTCTCTGACACTGTACCTCTTAATACAATTAGCCATTTAGAGAGAAAGACGACTTCTTTATGTTGTGGGATAAGCACAAGGTGCAAACAGTATGCTGTGTAGGTAAGAAATGGCATGCTGTCTTTGGCTATATCATCTGGATGGACGCCATGGAATACCTGGGCTCATCATATACTGATGCTCACTTTTAAAAACTTAAATGATTCAGACACCAAAGAGGTTGATGTTTAAAAGTGCGGGTTGCTCCAACCTGACCAATCTAAGGCCCTTTAGAAAATTACAATAATCTTGCCCAGTGGGGGCTTTGAATTTCCACAAGACATGATCTGGGGGCTCAGATTATTATCTACATGTCAAGGTGTTTGAAGATCATAACAAGAATCGGGTTATAGCAGAAATAATTTGGCCCTAAAACTTGGAATTTAAAATAATTGTATGCTATGTGCTGTAAATGTACTTACCTGCAGTTGTTTTTACCAAGATATTGTTCCAATGGTTTCAAATGATGGTAACAAACAAACAGGCTACTGTGTATTCCAAGCCGATGTTCACCACTCATCACACTGTATCATTGTTTCAAATTCAATGCATCAAAAAGATCGACTGTGAACTCCTACTGTTCCTACCATCATTCATGGTTTTATTTTTGGTGGGTGGGGTAGAGTTGGGGTGGAGGAATAATGTATAAATTAGATTTAGCAGACTTCTGGTTTCCACACTTCGTGTAGGGTGATTTAGTAAAATAATTAAAGGAAAACAGAACTTAAAAAACAGAACTCAAGCTGAATGTGAAGTGGTCTTATTCCCACTGACATCCAAACTTATATTCACACCAATTTATCATTGTTTCTGATTCTGTCTGTTTATTTACTTATGCTTTAGAACCAACTTTTCAAGCAAGGAAAGCTTCTTGCATTTAAAATAACTTTATGTTGCCATATTTTCAATTGATTTGGTAAATTTCTAGCAACAGAATCATTCTAGGGTTTCAGGATTTAAAATTGTCTGACAGACTATGGCACCCAAATAGGTCAGACTATGTCTCTCAAATATGAGATGCCTGGAGGGAGGCTACATCCCAACCCTGAAACAGGAACAAGGAATTATCAAACATAAGTAGCTGTAAATGGACTTACCTGTGACAATGTCCTTCAAATATGACAAGCTTTTCTATTCTCCATTCTACAGAGAGATGTGCTCTTTTGGCTGAGTTTACATTTCTTGTAAGGTAGGGATCCAGAAGGAGAATAAATTAGAACCAATTAAATGAATAGGACCAAACCCTTAGGGCATTGATTCCATTTAAAGTGTAATTCTGAGAAGAGAAGGCCAACTGTGAGGAATGTTAGCAATGCCATTCAAGGCTCAGCAGGCTTTCAGTTAGCAGATCCTATGGCTTCTTTCCACTGGGAGAGGGTGAGGTGAGGTCTTGTTTGAAAAAATGCCCATAGCAGAGGGTGCAAAAGACTCAGTAGTCTCAGCCACACAACTTAGGCAAAACTCTCCTAGAAAAAGGAACCATGTTTGAACTTGGCAGCCTACACAGTCTCAGCATGATTCAGATTTAGAAAGTCAGTGTAGATTTAACTGGCTAATACTGCTCCCATGGCTCCTCCAAGCTAAGATGGAGCAATGGATTCAAGATAGTGAAACTCTCCTTGAGACATATGTGCAATCTACAGGATAAATGAAGCCTGATTGTGACCTAGCATTGGAAAAGCAGGCATTTCACTATTTGTGCTAAATTCACTCTACCACCTTGGGTGGAACACTTCTATGCTTTTTTTTTTCTTTCTTTCTCTTCTAAGATAATTATGAAATTAAAATAAAATTTATTCATATTGAATTTATATTCTTTCTTAACATGATAACGTTTTTGAATGTGGGGAAAGTTTTTAATTTTCCCTATGAGCATACAATTATTTACCAGAAACAAAGTGCCTACCCTTAAAAGTAATAAATACTCTTGGCAAAACAAAGCAATGTCCCAATTCTACTCATGATATGTCAGAAGCTCCATCTTTTTTAAAGCAGAGCACACAAGTGCAGAAGCTTAAATTATCTGCAAGTTCTCCACTCATCCTGCAAATATCTCTTAGGATGTACTGTGTGCTAAGCATGTTGTAAGGGTTGAGGGTATGAAGCACACACACCATCATCTTTGCTTTTAAGAAGTTTGCTATTCTTGTGAAGGGAGAAGGCAAAGCCATTGTGAGTAAGTGTTATACCTGGAGCAGGAAGAAGGAAAATAATAAAGGCCTCAGGTAGAACACTAGAGCTATCAAAGTCAGGTAACAAATGGTAAACAGGTAGCAGAAGGGAAATGAGGAAGACTGAGTAGAAATGATTGGGAACAAAAATAATAAAACAAATGGAGCAAAACATGAGGATAATTGAGTACATGATATATTATAGGAAACTCAAGTTGTCTTGTGCCTGGAGCAAAAGATGCAGGTGGAGCACGAAATGAAACTGGTAGCATACGGGGTGGGGGCCCTCTCCTTTATAAACCCCTGAATCCTGTGGAGAATTCTTGGCAAAGAATGTCACAGAGGAGGTGGGTAAGAAGTAATTGGTTTCTTTCACGATGAAGCTATCAGCCAGGATTCCAAACCACGTTTTCTGCCCATAAAATCCTTTTATAAAATTAATGTTTTTATCTTTAGAATTATCCATAAAAATCTAGTGGAGAAAGAAAACTAAAGTCAAATAAGATCACATACAGGTCTCTGAGACTATAAACCTCATGTTTTTGCCTAATTTCATTAAAATCATACAAGAAATAATCATGGCCATGTTTATTTTATAAAACTCTGAGTATTATAATCCAGATGATAGCAAGTGATGTCCTTGAAGAAGAAAAGGAGAGGTTTTCATGTGACCCATTTTACAGCCAATTTACACATTGGAGAGTGAAGATGAGGGAAATGCTTAGGTCAGATGTTTCACTCCAAGAATCAAGATTGTGTCAGTGTCTTCAAAACTTTCATTCATGCCATTCCAGCTTCTCCACTTTGTGTAACCTGTACATTGTCACTCCTAAGAGCCTAGATTTAAATAAGGTCTGGTACATCTTAAGTAATTCTCTTTCCTCATATAATGTTTTTATACTGTGCTATCCACTTCATTTGACTTTGACTTCTAAATCTTCAGAAGTTTCAAGGAGACAAAAATAAGTATGAGCCAGGTAGAGTAGTGATCCATATTTTATCATTTGTGTAATTAGGCACTTATATCACACCCTTGAAGAAGGAATAATAAGATCATCCTCTTGTTCTTGTGTTATTCCTTATAATAATGCAATGTTGTGGTTTTCTTTTCTCTAGCAGTTTTAGTCTAAAAAAGAGAATGCAGAGGAGGGACAGAGCTAGGATATGGGATTTGAAATCAGAAAGACATCATTTCAAGTCTAATTCATCCATTGACTGATTGTAGGATACATGTAAGGTGAAGATTATAGTCTTTTTTATAGGACTGTTCAATTACTTCTAAGTGTTATGAATTATACATGCGTATATAGTCTGACATATAGCAGGGATCACTAAACAGCTACTCATTAAGCAATATTCAAGACTGCAACCTAGGAAAATAAAGTAAGAATATTATAAATAGCAAAGCTGAAACTAAGCTTTGCTTTCTCATGTACCTCTTCTGTACGGGAAAGTTCAGTCATATGGATTAGAAATGAAATAAAGCAGTGATGCTGTTTGAGTACTGTTTAAGGGAGTGAGCTTGTTAGGTGCTGATTTAACCTCTGAAGATACAGCAAAAAAAAAACTTGGGACAAGCAATGAACTTGTGTACTGAGGAGCTTTTGAAGTGTATGCAATTGTTTGCTTCTATACTACTTGGCTATATTGTTTTTAATGATTAAGTCAACTTTTTATAATTGCTCTATTTCCTCTCGACCAGTTAGTGACCATTCCATCTTGCTGTCACAGTGATTCTTAATATCTTCATGTTGACTTGAGGTAGACATGCAATTAGGAATTATTTGGTTTTCAACAACATTGTTGTTATGCTGGACTAATCTCACTGCATGTTCACTCCAGTATGCAACTAAATATATATGCATATGCAACTAAACCATATGCTTTTGAAACAAAATAAAGTCCCTAACATTAAACCATAAAACTCAATAGCTTTCATAAAATAACTTAATGTCAATTTATTCCTTCTGAGATGCTGGGTGCCCAATGAGTGGCTGAATGACTTATGAGATCATAAGCATTTGTGTAGAGGTTTTTGAGACACGCATTTTGATTGCTTTGAGGATTTCTTTCCTTTGAATTTATAATTTGCTCTAGGGAATTTGACTTCCCATTTCATATTGAGGTAGGATTACTACATACAGCTTTTTAAATTGCAAGGGGAACTATTATTGCAAATAGGACCTTCAATGTTACCTATAAACTAATCAAATTACCATTTGTCCAAGAGTGAGAGTGCCCATGAAACTGAGAGTTTATAACATTTTAGAAGGACCACTGAGTTCATGTATTGTAACTGCATAGTTCTACAGAAATCAGGTGTTCACATTAATAATTAAATGTTTCTATGATCTATTATTGTTCAGACACGGATCCAATCCAGGGGATAAAGGGTAGCCCAGGTCAAGAAAAATGGAACTCTTCCATTCACTCCTCTCCATTATTTCGGTATTTGCCCTCTTGTTGTTGTCGTATTTTAGAGAATAGAGAAGTACCTACAAATATCATTGTGGTACTTAATATCTGAGCTTTCTTCTAGTACAAGATTTCTTAACACTGAAGATGGAATTGCATGGTTTAAAGTTTTTTGTGTAATTACTAATAGAGTTCATATATATACAACTACTAGCAGTGTAGCCAGACATCACTGGTCTGTGGTTCTTATAAACTCTAATCTCTCCCCACTAGGATACTAACAAATCACTTTGTTCTTGTTGCTTTTTGCCGATGATAGAAGGGGATTCTAAGGAAATATCTGACTATGATCTAATTTCCTCTGTTTCCCACATCTAATGTTAATTATTTCCATGTCCATATATATAGTTTTTTATACATATCACTATATATATATAGTGATATATATATATATATATATAGTTTTATATATATATATATATATAGTTATATATGTATAATTTATTCAGAGAGCTTATATCTTGAACTCATCAACCTATTGGCATGTTGGGGTTACTCACCACTTGATGCCTTTTCTTTTATGCTCTCATTATAATGAGAGGGATTTTTTAAATACTTAGGCTTCACAGAGGACACTTAACATTAAATGTATAAATCAATGACCTTTTCAACATTTGTTAAGAAACAATTTTTTGAGAATACATGTAACATTGGCAGAGGAAGACAGAATTCACTCACATGATGTTTTAGAGGATAATACCAAAAAAACCAAAGTTGATCGTTTTTCTTTGAGTCAAATTGTGGCCATTATACTTCTATGATAGCCCCCCTGATACTTTATTGCCTTTATATGTTTACAAGTCTGTCTCCCTCACCACAGGGTATTCTCTTGTGTTTCATTCACCTTGTATCTTTAGCTCCTAGCACAGAGCCTGGGTGGATAGGATGTGTTCAATAAATAAATGGGTGTCGACAAGAGGAGTCATAGGTCAATGGATCAAACAGACATGATCTAGGCTTCGAAAAAGCTGAGGAATTTGATGTGACGAGGATGAGCTGAGAGAACATGCTAAGTGGAGCAGGTGTGAAGACATGAAGGCGAATATGTCAGGGGGATGTTCAAATCACCATGTGAGATTGAGTTGTAAGCACTTCAATCCATTTTTAAGTGTTTACCATAGATTGATTCTAAAATATGTTCAAAAGACTCATTTTCTACCCTGAGGATAGAAGTTTTTCTCTATCAGTCTACCATCCTACTTATAATTAAGTCATTGAGTCTGTGGCCTATATTTATGATTACAATACATGATCAAGGATTCTAAACACCAGGAAAACTGTATTATCACACTGTGTAATTATCATGTTAAGAGAATGACAGACAAACGTTTCATCTCTTACTAGAAAGAAGAAATCTGACAGAACCTGGGAGTTCACTTTGATGCAGGATTTGTAGATGAATGTATCAAAGATTGAACTATTTTCAAACAGAACAATCAATGTTGGTTTCATCCAGGCAGTCAGTTTTTGGCTCCACTGCCATCATTTTCTTTGAAGTGGCATAGCCTAGAGTTTATTATTAGGACATATTTATTGCAGGAAGAGCAATGAAATTCAAGAAGGTGGAAGAAAAATCAGAAGACCTCAAAGCCAACAGCAGGTATTATAAGTTGATCTCTGAAATGTGTAAGGGGCTAACAGACCCAGCCAGTTAGTGTGAATAGCCTAGATAGACCAGTGGTTATTAAAGTGTTGTCCTTAGTCCAGTAGTATCAGAAGCACCTGGGAAACACAGATTCTCTGGCTGTGCTCCACACCTACTGAATCAGAAACTCTAGGGATCGGGCTCAGCAATCTATGTTTTCTTTTTTTTTAAATTAATTTTAATTTATTTTTGCTGTGTTGGGTCTTCGTTTCTATGCGAAGGCTTTTCTCCAGTTGCGGCGAGCGGGGGCCACTCTTCATCCCGGTGCGTGGGCCTCTCACTATCGCGGCCTCTGTTGTTGCGGAGAACAGGCTCCAGACGCGCAGGCTCAGTAGTTGTGGCTTACGGGCCCAGTTGCTCCGTGGCATGTGGGATCTTCCCAGACCAGGGCTCGAACACGTGTCCCCTGCATTGGCAGGCAGATTCTCAACCACTGCGCCACCAGGGAAGCCCAATCTATGTTTTAACAGGCCCTCCCTCCAGGTTGTTCTGTTCTCTGCTAGAGTTTGAGAACCACAGCCTAGAATAATGCACAAAATGGATCTTATGCATCCTTTTGACTTTTCTAATCCTTAGTGGCTCCAGCATATTTTTTTTTAATTTTTTTATTGAAAAATAGTTGATTTACAATATCGTGTAAGTTTCAGGAGTACAGCACAGTGATTCTTTTTCAGATTCTTTTCCCTTATGTTATTTTTAGATTCTTCTTTAGATTCTTTTCCCTTGTAGGTTATTACATAATATTGAGCATAGTTCCTTGAGTTATACAGTAGGTCCTTTTAGTTATCTATTTTACACATAGTTATCTATTTTATACATAGTATTGTATATATGTTAATCTATCTGTTTTATATATAATAGTGGGTATATGTTAATCCCAGCCTCCTAATTTATCCCTCCCCCCACCCTTTTTTCCACTTCAGTAACCATAAGTTTGTTTTCTGTGTTTGTGAGTTTCTGTTTTGGAAATAAGTTCATTTGTGTCTTTTTCTTAAATTTTAGATTCCACATATAAGATATATCATATGATATTTGTCTTTCTCTGTCTGGCTTACTTCATTTAGTAAGATAATCTCTGGTCCATCCATGTTACTGCAAATGGTATTATTTCATTCTTTTTTATGGCTGAGTAATATTCCATTATATATATATATATATATATATATATATATATATATATATATATATATATATATATATATATACACATAGTGCCACATCTTCTTTATCCATTCCTCTGTTGATGGACAGTTAGGTTGCTTCCATGTCCTGGCTATTGTAAATAGGGCTGATGAACATTGGTGTACATGTATCTTTTCGAATTATGATTTTCTCCAGATATATGCCCAGGAGTAGGATTGCAGGATCATATGGTAGCTCTATTTTAAGTTTTTTAGGGAACCTCCATACTGTTCTCCATAGTGGCTGTACCAATTTACATTTCCACCAACAGTGTAGGAGGGTTCCCTTTTCTCCACACCCTCTCCAGCATTTATTATTTGTAGATTTTTGATGATGGCCTTTCTGACTGGTGTGAGGTGATACCTCATTGCAGTTTTGATTTGCATTTCTCTAATAATTAGCAATGCTGAGCATCTTTTCATGTGCCTTTTGGCCATCTGTATGTCTTTAGCTTATTTTTCATAGCTATGCCAGTCCATCTGTAAATTCACTTCTTTGAATAATTTGTCACTTAAATGTGTTCTGGACTATGCTGCTCTCTAATTGTTTCATATATGTTCATTATGCTCCCTAAAAGCCTGTAAATGCCACCACAAGTTAGTGTATCTTATAGAACTATATCTTCCTGGCTGTAGTAACAGGGAAGGACAAGAAATAAACTCTCAAACACTTGTTGGTTTATTGACAATGCCAAGCAGCATCCATAATTGGCTCCATAAATGACTATAGAAGAAGATAATACTATACTGAACAACTTTCTTTTATTTTCTCTTTCATCAGTAGTGAAGAAGTAGCAAGCACCTCTTGCTACTTAAGTTTATAGTTAGGAAAATGAAAAAAAATGGGTAGATGAACATCCATATTGAATTATTCTCTAGGAAGAGATCAGGTATAGTTCATCTATATAGGTACATTACATGGTACAGAGCCTAAAGTTAAAGGTTCCCCGTGTTCATGATTTAAGCATTTGAGGCTGATATAAAAAGCTAATACAACTCTAATGCTGTTACCAAGGAGTTTTGAATTCCAATCAATTTGTACAGTGGTTGTTAAAAGACTTTGGAGTCAGCACATTTGAATTCAAATCAAATGTTTCTGTCTTAACTACAAGTTACTTATCCTCTTTGTAACTCAATTTCCTCATTAAAAAAAAAAATTAGAGTATAGTTGCTTTACAATGTTGTGTTAGTTTCTGCTGTACAGCAAAGTGAATCAGCTATAAGTATACATATATTCCCTCTTTTTTGGATTTCCTTCCCATTTAAGTCACCACAGAGCAATGAGTAGAGTTCCCTGTGCTATACAGTAGGTTCTCATCAGTTATCTATTTTATACATAGTAGTGTATATATGTCAATCCCAATCTCCCAATTCATCCCACCCCCCCCTTTGCCCCCCTTCATGTCCATACATTTGTTCTCTATGTGTCTCTATTTCTGCTTTGCAAATAGGTTCATCTGTACCATTTTTCTAGATTCCACATATATGTGTTAATATACGATATTTGTTTTTCTCTTTCTGACTTACTTCACTCTGTATGACACTCTCTAGGTCCATCCACATCTCTACAAATGACTCAACTTCATTCCTTTTTATGGCTGAGTAGTAGTTCATTGTGTATATGTACCACATCTTCTTTATCCATTCCTCTGTTGATGGACATTTAGGTTGCTTCATTTTAAAAGTGCAATAGTAATACTTATCTCATATAGTAATTTTGAATCTTAAATAGGGAATCTAAAGCTTTTAGCATAGTGAGCATAGTAGACATCCAATCAATGAAATTTGTTATTATTAACTTCTCTGTCAAGGTTCTCCATAGAAAAGAACACAATAGGATGCGTGTGTGTGTGTGTGTGTGTGTGTGTGTGTGTGTGAGAGAGAGAGAGAGAGAAAGAGAGAGAGAGATTCAGTGGGAGTATGTATTTTAAAGTTTGAAGGGCAGGCCAGCAGTCTAGAGACTCAGGGGTGTTAATGCTCAACTTGAGTCTGCAATGCAGTCTGGAGGCTGAAACACTTCTTCCTCTGGAGGACATCAATCTTTTTCTCTTAAGGCCTTCAACTGATTGGATGAGGCCCCCCCCCCCATATCACAGAGGGAAATCTCCTTTACACAGAGTAATAAATTAAATTACTAATTTAAATATTAATCACATCTAAAAAATACCTTCAGAACAACATCTAGACTGGAGTTTGAGCAAACATCTGGGCACATAGCATAGCCAAGTTGACACATAAATTAATTATCATACTGGGTGAATCACTTAAATTCCTGCCCCACTCTCTGCTATTAGGTTATGCCATTAAGATTTCCATACCTGTGTGAACTGATAACAATTACCCCTTTTCTTTGTCATAAAGCATCAGAATGTAAGGTTTAGCTGATGATGGATGGGAAGAAAAAAGAGAAACAAGACTTGGAGTGTGGAAAGACCTGCCAGAATGTGGTACACCTCTAGGTAGGTCTCAACTGAAGAAGGTTTCAGAGAATTAGGATCCTCCATCGCTTGCTCTCTGTGTCTCAGTGACTCTGGAAGCCACATGTTGAGATGACGATTCCAAAAACGGTGGAGTTCTCATACTTGGCCTCAACAATGCATAATGGGATAGTGGGAGGTGGGATAATCTGCACTCTACTTCTTCCCTCCTTTCCTCTGGTGCCAGAAGTTTCCCCAGTAAGCAACTGAGCTTCTGCTCCCACCTTCCAGTAACAAGTCAGTGTAAGTCAGCCCTCTGTTCTCCCTTCCCAGGTGTTAGCAAGGCCCAGCAGGGAAGTAAAAGTCCCTAGCACCCCAACCTAGGTCAACAGGGAAGTTTGAGTTGGTGTCAAACTTTTGTTAGCATGTTTCTGGCAGGGCCTGGTGGGAAGTAAAAGCACCCAGCATGGAAACCCAACTTTCCTTTGGTCTAATTCTCTGGTTCTCACAGTGCCTCACCCAAACCTGGGGCATCAGCATCACTTAGAATTTTGTTAGAAACTCAGATCCTCAGGCTTCACTCCAGCTCACTCTATCCACCTGGTCTTCAGGCTACACCTCAACAGATGGACTGTCTGCTAAAAAATAAGATTAAATAGGATCCAGAGTCTCACAAAATAATATCTAAAATGTGCAGGACAAAATAGAAAATCACTCATAATACCAAGAACCAGGAAAATCACAACTAGAATGAGATCAAACATTCAACAGAGATGACTCAGAGGCTGGAATTCTCTGCCAAGAATCTTAAAGCAGCCAATTACAGAAATCTTCAATAAGTAATTACAAATTTTCTTGAAACAAATGAAAAATCAGAAAATCTCAGCAAAGAATTAAAAGTAATAAATAAGAACCAAATGCAGATTTTAGAACTGAAATATAATACAGTTGAAATTAAAAACTCACTGGATAAACTCAATCATAGAGTGAAGATGACAGAGGAGAGAATTAGTGAATTTGAGGACAGATCTATAGAATTTACCCAAATTGAACAGCAGAAAGAAAATACTCTGGAAAAGGATAAACAGTCTCAGAGGCTTGTGGGATAACAACAAAAGAGCTAACATTCACATCATTAGAGTTGACGAAGGAAAGGAGAGAAAGAGGAGGATTGATAAGGAATTGGAAGTAACAGTGTCTGAAAATTTCCCAAATTTGGCAAAAGACATAAACCCACAGCTTCAAAAGGCTGAGAGAATCCCAGGTAGGATAAATCCAAAGGAACTCATGCTAATACACATCATAATGAAAACTTCTGAAAACTAAAGAAATCTTGAAAGTAGCCAGAAAGTAACAACATATTATTAATAGAGAAACACCACCTCAACAACAGTTTTATTGTCATCTGATATCATGACGGCTAGAAGGCAGTGCTGAAAGGAAAGTCCTGTCAGCTATGCACTCTATATCCAATGAAAATATCCTTCAGGAATGAAGGGAAAATAAAGACATTCTCAGATGAAGGAAAGCTAAGAGAATTGCTTAGCTTTGCAAGAGAATTGCTTGCAAACCAACTCAAAGAATAGCTAAAGGAATTTTTCTAAACAGAAAGCAAATTTGGCAGAGACTGGTTAGCTAATCTTCATATCTGTCTTGACTTCATCCTAAGCCTACAGCTAGAACACATTTCCAGCACCTCTTATTCATAAGTGTGATTATGTAACTAAGTTCATGCTAGTGGAATATGATCTTTACTACTTTGAGAACTATCTTATAAAAGTCTTCCATGTTTGCCTTTCTAATGTTCTTTCTTCTTCCATTAGCTTGTGTTAGAAGAACAGTGTGAAAGGAGATTGAATCCCGGAACTGCCACTTGGAGTAGAGCTATTTACCAACTAGGATGAACTATTTTGGAAGTAAAAATAAATTTTTACCATTGAATATTAGCCATTATACATTTTCCATTTATTATTGTTGTTAAAGCAGCTGGTATTACTTTGACTTATAGAGTAAAACAATCGATTAAGGGGTAGAGAGGACTAAATGGGGATACCTATACTATTTTACCCTCAAGTGTTTATACCTTCACCTCTTATAAATGCAGATAATCTTTTTTTATTTCTTTTTTTTTGATTTTTTAAAATTTATTGAAATATAGTTGAATTACAATGTTGTGTTAGTTTCAGGTGTACAGCAAATTGATTCAGTTATATATATACATGTATATAAACATATACATTCCTTTTCAGATTATTTTCCTTTATAGATTATTACAAGGTACTGAATATAGTTCCCTGTGCTATACAGTAGGTCCTTTTTGTTTATCTATTTTATGTATAGTAGTGTGTATCTATTAATCTCAAACTCCTAATTTATCCCTCCTGCCCTTTCTCCTTTGGTAACCATAAATTGGTTTTCTATGTTTGGGGGTCTGTTTCTGTTTTGTAAATATGTTCATTTGTATCATTTTTTTAGATTCCACATATAAGTGGTGTCATTTGGTATTTGTCTTTCTCTGTCTGACTTACTTCACTTAGTATGATAATCCCTAGGTCCATTCAGGTTGCTGCAAATGAAGCACAGATAAAATCTTTAAAGAATCAAGGAAGCAGGTTTTTGTCTTATGTCTTAGGAGGAAAGATTAAAATAAAATTGTTATTCTCCTAAGATGTTACTGTGATTAAGTTCACTGAAAAAAAAAAAAAAAGTTGTGTTCAGATTGAAAGGACAAGTAATTTCACTTTCAGGGAAGTTAGACAGGAGTGTGGTGTCAGGCTAAATGGACTGAGGCCATTGAGTTTCTGTAGCATGTGGAATAGCGTGACAAGAAGACAGAGGAGAAGCCTAACTGGTTTGCTTAGGTTGTACCCCTGGTTGGTCTTGCCTCCAGTAGAAGTGATAAGAAAGATTTTATAATGGGAAATATCAAAAAAGTGTAGGTTGCAGCGATGGTGGGTGAATTGGAATGAGAATAAACAGAAGAGTGAAGGAGAAAGTTCATAAGTTTGTCAAAGTGCATTATTTTAATAAATAAATGCTGCACAGTAAATAAAAATTGTGGTTGTGTGCTCTGATATAGATAGATTGATGGGAAAATCACAGAACTTTCAGATTCTAATGAAAAAGCTCACTATTTTGCCCTCTCTGATATTTTTGGAAGAGCTTTGCGGGTTTTTAAAAAAATATACATCTTCCTGCAAGTGTATTTGTGTATGTGGTGCATGTTTACGTGCTTGAGAGAGAAGAGGAAGAAAAAAAGATGGAAAGCGAAAAAGAGAAAGATTATTAGGTTACCTTTCCCTTCTTCCATTCAAAGTAAAGCCCTAGGAATATGAAGACTGAAGGAGAAGAGAGGAACTATTTTCTGAGCAGTCCACAAACAAAGGACTTCTAACCCTCAGATGAAGTTAGTGATTCCTGTCCTCTCTGCAGTAAGCCAAGAGATCAATAGTAATGTTGGGAAATATTTTCTCTGACCTTGAATGCATTTGTTAAGCCATTGCCCAAGTTGAATTTCCTTGAGATGTTCGATGGAACGCTGCCAAAATGTGCCGGAAGGAGCAACAAGGCTGTGCTTCTCGGTGGGACCTGTGCAATGAATCTGAGATGTTTCTGTGAGGTCTTGAGAACTATCGTATCAACAGGGGAAATCCACAGAGCTTCTGTGTTAAGACACTGTGTTCAATAGTTAAGCATTTCTTTCCAGCCCTACCATACTGCTTTCATTTAGGCGCCCCCATTCTTGTGGAGGCATAGAGATGTGCGGACAATATGCGGACGCCACATCAAAGATGGTAGTGATCATGGCCAGGGGGTATTTCAGATTATGTGAATTAATAAAAGCTGCTTTTCAAAAACCAAGGTTTTTTTTTTTTTTTTTTTTTCTCCCCGTTGATGTACTGCCCTAGATTGAGAGTGGCAACATTTTGTTTCCTTTTGCTGAAACTGTGGGATTCTTGTGGGGCAGGAAAAGTGGAAGTTTGGGTTGTGTTGTATGAAAGGAATTGATGGGTGCCTTGATTTTTGACCAGCTCCACTCAAATTAAAGTCTTTGTTTCTGAGAAACCTGGTTATTCAGAAGCAATGCCTTGCTCTGGGTTTTGAAACACGTTCCATAATCACTTAATTGTTCTAGGAACAAGAGCTTTGTTGGAAAAGTGTGGGTGGTCACTATGAATGGGGCACAGCGGTGGCCAAAAATGTGGTAACAGAGGAAAACCTGGGGCTTCAGAACTCAATATTGGGATAAGAATTTTCCCAAGGAGCAAATGGCACCTCTTTAGGCCAAATTAAAAACTAAACACAGACTCAATATCTTGATAATCTACCCACATATTTCAGGCTATGGAAACAGTGTTTCACTGACACCCTTTCCTTTCCTGTTTCCTACATGGAGTTTTGTATTCCTTGGACCCTTAAAAAAAGATTTAATGATGTAGCAATTAATATTCAGCTATATCTTTATAAAACAGTTTCTCCTGTCTTAATTTTCTTTCCTACCCCTCTAATCCCCAGCGTATATAATCTCAGTTCTTTTTGCTATTACTCTTGCATTTTTTCCCTTTTAATGCATGTTCTCTAAACTCCCAATAACCAGGTCATTCAAATACATCCTATTCTCCAAACCCAAGGTCACAGAGTCTACTGAGATAGTGCAATAGATTCTCTTCTCATCTATAAACCTCTGTTCTGGGGCCAGCTCCCATCATTGCCAGTGCACCCGCTCTAACCTGTGAATCTTCCCATATCTCTCCCCTTCTCACAATCCTTCAGTGGGCTTACTTGTCTTCAGTTGCAAATCTAGCTCCTTTGAAGGTCAAGGAGGCTTTTGCATAATCAGGCTACCACCAAATTTAGAGCCCTGCCATTCCCCTTATTGCACAAAACACCACACAACACTAAGCTTTGTGAAATTCTTCAAATAAGCCTCCCTTTCTTTAGCCTTTTGCCCTTAACAATGTTGCCCCCCCTTGCCTTGTACACACACTAAACTTCACACTGGTGCCCCTGCCACCAGTTTCCTATAAAAGTATCCTTTCTTCAAATTTTGTCTTAAAGGTTTCATCTTAAAGATAAAGTTTCATCTTAAATGTCCCATGAATAAAGGAAGACTTTTTTGATGCTACACAGATAATCTGTCTCATATATTCCCATGGAACAGTGCTCAGTTTATAACTCCCTTGTAGCAACGATTATGCTGCATTTTAATGATATGTAGGCATATATGTATCTCTCTAGACTTCATGAGGTTGTGTTAATCTCTCCCATTTTTAACACCTTAATTTTTTATGGGGTTTCATCTTTGCTTACCAATTGTTATTCATCATTTAATGGCTTTAGTAATTTCACCATACATTTTTTTAAAAACATCTTTATTGGAGTATAATTGCTTTACAATGGTGTGTTAGTTTCTGCTTTATAACAAAGTGAATCAGTTATACATATACATATGTACCCATATTTCTTCCCTCTTGCGTCTCCCTCCCTCCCACACTCCCTATCACACCCCTCTAGGTGGTCACAAAGCACCGAGCTGATCTCCCTGTGCTATGCGGTTGCTTCCCACTAGCTATCAACTTTACGTTTGGTAGTGTGTATATATCCATGCCACTCTCTCACTTTGTCCCAGCTTACCCTTCCACCTCTCCGTATCCTCAAGTACATTCTCTAGTAGATCTGTGTCTTTATTCCCTTCTTGCCCTTAGGTTCTTCATGACCATTTCTTTTTTTTTTTTTTTTTTTTTGATTCCATATATATGTGTTAGCATACGGTATTTGTTTTTCTCTTTCTGATTTACTTCACTCTGTATGACAGACTCTAGGTCCATCCACCTCACTACAAATAACTCAATTTCATTTCTTTTTATGGCTGAGTAATATTCAATTGTATATATGTGCCACATCTTCTTTATCCATTCATCTGTTGATGGACACTTAGGTGGCTTCCATGTCCTGGCTATTGTAAATAGAGCTGCAATGAACATTTTGGTACATGACTCTTTTTGAATTATGGTTTTCTCAGGGTATATGCCCAGTCGTGGGATTGCTGGGTCGTATGGTAGTTCTATTTTTAGTTTTTTAAGGAACCTCCATACTGTTCTCCATAGTGGTTGTATCAATTTACATTCCCACCAACAGTGCAAGAGGGTTCCCTTTTCTCCACACCCTCTCCAGCATTTATTGTTTCTAGATTTTTTGATGATGGCCATTCTGACCGGTGTGAGATGATATCTCATTGTAGTTTTGATTTGCATTTCTCTAATGATTAATGATGTTAAGCATTCTTTCATGTGTCTGTTGGCCATCTGTATATCTTCTTTGGAGAAATGTCTATTTAGGTCTTCTGCCCATTTTTGGATTGGATTGTTTGTTTTTTTGTTATTAAGCTGCATGAGCTGCTTGTAAATTTTGGAGATTAATCCTTTGTCAGTTGCTTCATTTGCAAATATTTTCTCCCATCCAGAGGGTTGTCTTTTCATCTTGTTTATGGTTTCCTTTGCTGTGCAAAAGCTTTTAAGTTTCATTAGGTCCCATTTGTTGATTTTTGTTTTTATTTCCATTTCTATAGGAGGTGGGTCAAAAAGGATCTTGCTGTGATTTATGTCATGGAGTGTTCTGCCTATGTTTTCCTCTAAGAGTTTTATAGTGTCTGGCCTTATATTTAGGTCTTTAATCCATTTTGACTTTATTTTTGTGTATAGTGTTAGGGTGTGTTCTAATTTCATTCCTTTACATATAGCTGCCCAGTTTTCCCAGCACCACTTATTGAAGAGGCTGTCTTTTCTCCACTGTATATGCTTGCCTCCTTTATCAAAGATAAGGTGACCATATGTGCATAGGTTTACCTCTGGGATTTCTATCCTGTTCCATTGAACTACATTTCTGTTTTTGTGCCAGCACCATACTGTCTTGATTACTGTAGCTTTGTAGTATAGTCTGAAGTCAGGGAGCCTGATTCCTCCAGCTCCGTTTTTCTTTCTCAAGATTGCTTTGTCTATTCGGGGTCTTTTGTGTTTCCATACAAATTGTGAAATTTTTTGTTCTGGTTCTGTGAAAAATGCCAGGAGTAGTTTGATAGGGATTGCATTGAATCTGTAGATTGCTTTGGGTAGTAGAGTCATTTTCACAATGTTGATTCTTCCAATCCAGGAACATGGTATATCTCTCCATCTATTTGTATCATCTTTAATTTCTTTCATCAGTGTCTTATAATTTTCTGCATACAGGTCTTTTGTCTCCTTAGGTAGGTTTATTCCTAGATATTTTATTCTTTTTGCTGCAGTGGTAAATGGGAGTGTTTTGTCAATTTCACTTTCAGATTTTTCATCATTAGTGTATAGCAATGCAAGAGATTTCTGTGAATTAATTTTGTATCCTGCTACTTTACCAAATTCATTGATTAGCTCTAGTAGTTTTCTGGTGGCATCTTTAGGATTCTCTATGTATAGTATCATGTCATCTGCAAACAGTGACAGCTTTACTTCTTCTTTTCCAATTTGGATTCCTTTTATTTCTTTTTCTTCTCTGATTGTTGTGGCTGAAACTTCCAAAACTATGTTGAATAATAGTTCACTATACATATGTAAACATTTCTCTCCTGAAATTCTTTCATGGGGACTCATGGACTTTGATTCTGCATGTATTTTGTAATTATATTTTTATTTTGGGTTCATTTTCAGCAGGGACTAATATGCAGTCTGTTTGGAAGATATGACTTTTCAGGGAGGTTTAGCATTTGCTTTCACCAGGTACCCTAGGTATCACTGTCATGGAAATATCTTTATGCTCATTTCTTGGCTTGAAGTAAATAAATCAGCTCATGTGTGGATAAGTATTTTTAGATAAGTATTTTTAGGTCAATTTTATATCTTCATTGTGAGTTAATTCCAACTCCAAATCCCTCTAGCAAAATTGAAGTTAACATTTCTCAGGGGAGATTTTTTTTTTTCCCCCAGATCATAGGCCAAAGGAGTAAGAGTTATTTATTTATCTATCCTGCTATTTAATGGGTTTTCTTCAATTCACTCTTTCACTAATCCCTGAAGTATATAATCTGTTACCTTGCTGGTACTGAAACCAAGCAGGACACTGTGTGGCTCCTGGGCATGGAAGCCTTTCTGTGTCCCCTGTTTCTCGTTTGTAGGGAATAAGCTTCAGCCTCCATAACCTTCCCTGAGTTCCAAAGGGCAGGTTCAAACAGTTTCTAATCAAGGAAGGGAGGGGATACAGAGACAAAGGAGGAGCAGCCAAGAAACAATAGTTCAGCCTTGGGACAGGATCCTGGTTCCACCTCAAGTGATACATATAACAATATCTTTGACCTCTTCTACAGAACTAAAACCCCCAACAAATGGAAGATGCTATTTGATGAAGCACTCTTCAGAGAAGATGGAGACCACCTGAGGCCAGATTAAAGGCATGCTGGCCCTGAACACACCCTGATCCTTATCAACAATCCCACCCTTGAATCTTTGCTGTAAAACTCCTCACCGAATCCTCCCGGGTTAGGACACACAGTTTTTGAAAGGCACGAGCCTGCTGTGTCCCCCTTTGCCTGGCAAAGCAATAAAGCTATTCTTTTCTACTTCACCCAAAACTCTGTCTCCAAGATTCAATTTTGCACCAGTGCACAAAGGCCAAGGTTTGGGCAGCAGTACCCTCAGACTCTTGCATTTTTGCCCCTTTACTGTGTGTATTCTCTAAGCCCCTAATAACTAGGTCATACAACTCTCTGCAGTGGGTCCATGTATTGAAAATGCTTTTTAAAAAAGTCAAACAAGAATCCTATATCCAGCAAAACTGTCCCTCAAAAGGGAGGGAGAAATTAAGACATTTCCAGGTTTACCAATGCTTCTCCCAGGTCAAATCTACTATTCACTCCCTTTTGATAATTTTTCATTTTAGTTGTATTTTTTGACTCCCAAATTTCCACTTGGTTCTTTTTAAATAATATTTTATTTCTTTATTGTTATTCTCTATTTGATATGACACTGTCATTGTACCTTCCTTTACTTCTATAATGATGGATTCCTTTGAACATATTTATAATGACTACCTTGAAATCTTCATCTGTTAAATGTGGCATCTGTTTACTCTCACAAGTAATTTCAGTTGCCTGCTTTTTGGGGTGTATGAGTAATACTTTCCTATTTCTTTGCACATCTCATAATTTTTTGTGGGAAACTGGAAATGTTAGATCATATATTGTTTCAACTCTGGGTTAGATTATTTTAGTAAAGTCTATCATCCTCCCCCCCTACCCCCACAGTGTAAAGCATCTAACACAGCTCTTCAGGGGGTGCAGTTTCCAGTAAGCCCAAGATCACCCTGCAATGACTTGGTTTTGGTCTGGCTCTTTGTTTCTTTCCCTGACCACACCCAGGTGTCAAGATTCAATTACTTCCTACTGATTGCTCTCTTGTTTTCAATTATGCCCTGGGGGTCTAAATTGCTATAGGAACTTCTCCAATCAAAATTTTTTTTTTCAAAGGACAGTTCCCAAGGTCAATGTTTGAGACTTGTTCTTATCCCAGGAGGGCTCCTTCCAGCTGTCTCTTTCCTCAGTTCTCTTTGGCAAACTAGCCGGCATACAGTTTAGCCTATATCTCCAATGAGTCCACCAAGCTCCTCCCAATTGCATAACTTCCACTGTATTTGAAAGCTTCTTTAGGCTGGAACTCCACACTCTGTTGCAATTGAAGTCAGTTCCATTAGGAAGAAATTCTGAGCAATCAAGGTAGAACATTTACAATATACAAAGACCTATAGAATGTAGGTACTCTTTTCTGTTATGATTTTATAAAAAATGCAAACTTACTATGTTCCACGGTAAAAATTTCCTCTTTTGTGTTTATTTTAGTTCTTTAAACATACATTTTGATAAAGGTTTTCAAGTCTCAGGCAATGTTCAATGTGCTTGAAAAATATTAGCTTGCTTAACCTTCATGCAGCATGTAAGGTACATATAATGAGGGGGTGGAACTGAAGTTGAACACAGGAATTCTGATTTCAAAGGGCCAGCTTTTAATCACTACACTATAAACATATATATATATATATATATGGTGATGCAAACTGTATGGTGATAGGGTGATGCAAAAGTGATGATAGCTTTTACAGAGTCATCTCTGTAAAATGTCATGGTTCAGACACTTACAGATTCAGCCAGTACTTACCAACTTGAGCTTCCCTGGTCTTATCTGTGAAATAACAAGAATAATCACCTAATCATGTTGTAGAGTGGATTAAATGAGATCATGTGTATGAAGTGCCTGATAAGATACCTGGCTTAATATTATCAGTTATCTTACTTTACCTTTAAGAGAGTATTTTGCTATTAATTTATATTTATTCTTTATAGACATCACTGTAATTTATCATTTTCTATTTGCCATAACTTAAGAGAGATCAATCCCTGATAAAAGAATCAGAAGCTAAAGAAAAGATATCTCCTTAAAATGTCAAAGTCACTGCACATCAGGGTCTAATTTTGTTTCTAACACATCAATGAAGAAACAAGGAATAAGGTCTATAGAGCAATGGCATAATACTCAAATATTGCAAAGGAAAAGGGAAATTTCTGGTATTGATAGATAAGGTCTGGAATGAAAGACCTCTGCCCCCTGGATTTTTCTCTTTCACAGGTTCTCTGTTCTTCTAGACGTTGATTCCATTATCCTGTTACTTCCTAGTGACCTGTTGCCTCATCGCTAAAGCACTTGGGGATCTAGTTTGGGTTTTCTAGACCTTAAGAGTGGGCTGTGGACCAGCAGCTTCAGCATCCCTTGAGAACTTGTTTGAAACACAAGCATGCTAAGGCAGAAATGCCAGCGGGTAGGGCTGGGCAATCTTTTTAAACAAATCTTTCAGGTGATTATGATGTTATCTACAGTCTGAGAATCAGTTTCATACAATTGCAAATGCTGCCACTGGGAAGAGCTCTTCATGCATGGGCTTTTGCCCAGGAAGCCCTGTGTGGGGCCACCTTTGAATCAAGTGCCCACTCCTGGTCACAGGAGTTGCCTAATGCTGCTCTGGTGAACAGTAAGCTGATTCAACATTGCCAGACAATTCAGAAGATTTTTCTTCCAGCCCAAACGATAGCAATATTATCATCGAACATTTAGGAGCTGACCACCATCCTCCACTCTGTAGATTTCCAGACACATTAGCCTTCTTTGGATTCCTTGAAGTAGCCTTGTTTGCTACTGCCCTTGGCCTTTGCCCAGCCTGTTTTCTGTGCCTGAAATTCTTTTTTCTCCCTTTCTTTACCAGTTAATACTAACTTCCCCTTCTAATCGCAACTTAAATTTCAGTTCCTTGAGTGTGGCATTTTCTGAGTCCATGATTGAAGTTAAGTCCTTCCTCCTTCCTTCCCTCCTTTCCTTCTTTCTTTTTTTTTTTTTTTTTTAATTGCTCATAGAACAATTTCAGTTTGCAATCATCGTACTTTCATTTATGGGGTATTTGGATTCATATCTGTGTTCCTTAGGAGACTGCAATCTCCATTAGGACTAAGAGTGAACCTGTTTTTGTTCACAAATGCATCCACAGTTGAGACACTCAACAAATATACACAGATAAATAAATGACAGACGAAGTTCCATTTTATCAATATTTTGTGTTATTTAGTAGTTAATTCATGTCCATGAAGAAATACCATTTAGTTTCTGATTATTTAATTTGACAAATTTTTACTGAGTACTTGTTATGTGCCAGACATTCTTTCAGTGCTGGAGACAGAGCAGTGAGATAAACAGACAAAATGCCAGCTCTCATGGAGCTTATATTCTAATTTCTGTCAAAGACCCATAAGTAAAGCTATGAAGCTAGGTTGCTGAAAATTCCACTTCTAACTTCTATAACAGAATTTCTAAAATCTGAATTACAATTAAATTAAGTTGAAGAAAATATATTTAGTATAATTAAAGAGAATATATATGACTATATAAATTGAAGTAATTCTTAAATTTGAAATGCCTTGTTACAAAAATTATTCTGAAACAAAAAAGGGGACTTTGTCTCCAGCATACCTTTCCAAAATGTAAAAAACAAGTCCTCAAATAATAACAATACCCTCAGTGGAAAATGTATATTTATATTTCAAAAATAAAACTTTAATTGAAAATACAATAATTTCTGTTTCTTGGTAATGAAATGCTAATGGTAGACAGACTTTTAGGAGAGTAATTTAAAATGAATGGGGCAAGTTTTTGATTTGGTTTGGAAAGTTTATTTTTAAAGGGAATTGGCTGCACTTTAGGAGGTAAGAGGGGAGAAGAAACAGGAGAGGAAAACTGCTGATCTTGCTGGCAAATACACATGTACATAATCTACACAATCAAATATATTACCTTCAATTAATAGAGCAGAATAATTAATGTCTGTATAAACTGGCTACCTTGGCATTGGTTGTTTCAACCCTACTTCAGATGTTCAAGTATTGGCCTCCATGACCAGAATCAGAGGTAAAAAAGAAACTGCTTGGAGGGACATTAGAACCACTGTTTTCTAGAGTTGTAACTTGTTAAAGTGCCTGGTAACTCTCTTATGACTGTGTTTGGTCAGCCCTGATTATTTCTACAACTATGTAGCAGCTGCCCACAGTTCCTAACAAGAGGCAGAAACAGAAATGCAGCTGAGCCCCCTTCATTAGTTGGATCTTCTTGCACCTAATTTGCATTTCTTCCCTCCTCTTTTCCTCTCTTTGGAAGTAATCTTACCAACCAAAAGGAATTCTCCAAATCAAGGAGTGACTCCTCCTTCTGAAAATTAAAGATTTAAAGATAATTTAATCTTTCCTAATTGAGGAGCATCTTTAGCTTTTTAAACTGGTCACATTGGAGAGCTGGAACTGTTGGTTTGTCAGTCATTGTTAACTAAGTCAGATACACTAAAGAAATTAAAACATAGGAGAAAAGAAAGGAAGGAAGGAAGGAGGGAGGGACGGAGGGAGGGAGGGAAAGAAAGTGAGAAAGAGGGAAAGTGGAGGAAATGAAGAAGAAAGAAAGGAGAGAAAGAGAGAGAGAAAGAGGGAACCCACTAACCACAGCCTTGTATCAGTCTAAAAGTCCTTTAGGGATGTTTTGTAAGCTTTAATGTGATCCCTCTTCTTACTGTAACTCCCCCCCCCTTTTTTTTTTTCATTACAAATAAAAACATGGCATGTCTTTGAAGTCTTAACTGCGTCAAAGACTTGCTCCCATTAATTTTAAATTACTCTCCTAAAAGCCTGTCTACAGTTAGCAGTTTATGAAAAGGATGCCCTGTTTTGCTGTCCCCTGGGTTCTCAAAGCAGAAGAACCTCTTAATTGATATTCCTGCATTTTTTACATCAAATAATAGTGAGCAGAAAAGTGCCCTTTAACTTGTAAAATAGCCACATCTTTGGAGATTCTTGAGGCAGATAGGACTGAAGAAATGTCTCTGGCTCACACTTTGGAGTTCTGAATTTAGAACCGAACTAGAAATTAAGGAGTTGAATTTACCCCTGAAGTCAGTGAAGTCCTGACTTTTGATTGGTTTCTATGGCAGTCAGAGAGACAGTGAAATATTCTTGGACATAAACTAGCATTTTTAGGGTATTTTAAAAATTCAATGCTGTAACGCAGGATTTGTTAGACTTGCAGATTTGAAGGAGGTGAATAAAATTAAGTATATGCTGAATTTATTAAACAGATACACCTGTTTCATATTTTTATGTTCTTCCTGTACAAAATGTCCATATCTGTTTATATCACTATTTAATTATTCTTTACATCAAGAAATTTTACCTATATCTTAATTTTATTCTCCCTTCAACATGTCTTGTAGATCAAAGAAGTAGACCAACCTAAGAATAGCCCATCATATAGCTGAAGACCAGTATTAAATAACCCATTAACTCTCTCTTCTTAACAAGAATCATTCAATAGCTTTTAACCATGAGGCTTTTGCACATACAAATAAGTTCAGGGGAATGATAATAAAAATCACCAGACTTGTGGTATTCTATCAAAATGATTATTTGGAAAAATAAATCAATTTATTCCATAGAAGACAACTAATTAAACTGCATTTTGGTCTAATTTTTATTTAGTAAATTTATACTGATTTAAAAAAAAAAAAAACTTTAATTGGTTGCCTAACAAGTTGAAGAAATTAAATTGTTTTAATTTTTTTACATCTGTAATTTTTAAATGTATTGCCTCTATTGCTTCATTCATTTGCAAAATACAAAATTAAGCGAAGTGATGCCAAGTATTAGGAAATTATATCTCCTAAAGTCTTGTCCGTGGTGATACTTGGCAAAATTCTGGGAATAAGAAGTCTAACAGAATAATATATTTCTCAGTGTATTGTTATCGATAACCAAGAACTCAATGATAAGCAAAATTTGTTTCATGTTATGAGAACAGCTTGTCCATACCAAATCCAGAATATCTACTTAATATCTTTAAACAAGGGTTGTAAAAGAAAATTATAGTCAGCACAGGGTTGTATGTGGCTTCCTTGCCAACAACTGCCAAGAGAATAGTTATCCAAATAACTGAATTAGCCACACAATTTTTCACTGATGGAGTCCCCTCCTTGATATTCAAATATTTATGGTTCCATCTAACATAAAGTGACACAAAACATTTTTAGTCTTCTTTATGTCAAATCTGAAAATAAATCTCTCCTGGTATTATCTAACCCTGGTGATAGTTTATAATGTTACCCGGGAGGCCACCCTCTAAGTATTAGGTTGGCTAAAAAGTTCGTTCAGGTTTTTCCACAACTTCTTACGGAAAACCCAAACAAACTTTTTAGCCAACCCAATACTTGGAAAGAAAACATAGTCTTTTGAAACTGACAAATATCTTGGAGGTCATTTTGTTCAAATGCCTCATTTTAAAGACAATAAAACTGAGGGCCAAAGAGGTTGGTGACTTTCCCAAGGACACTGAATTTAATCATAAATAGATCAAGAATAGTGCTTGGCTAAGGTTGGAAACTGAGAGTCAACCACTGAGTAGCAGAAAGAAGCTTGGGTAGTAGAAAGAACCACTGGGATTCAGAGGAAATCTGATGCCAGGAACAGCAAAGGGCCAAGAAGCAAAACAGTGAATTGGTTTAATATTGCCAGCAAGGTCCCATGAAGGTGCCTGTTAGCATTGTGCAGCAATTTGGTTCATTTTGAAGGTCCATGTGTTAGTCCCATGGGAATGATTCTACTGACTCTAAACAGGCCATAGTAGAGCCAAGAGAAATGTCAGCTCTCCTGATGTGGGTTTAAACGTGATCCTTATTTTTTTCCCAGCCAGCTATTGATATCTTCCATCCCATGGCAAAGATTTTTGCTGTCCTCCACCTTAATTCACTTACACAAAGCTATGGAGACGATTGATTAGGAAAAATAGAACTTAGGCACAACTAGATTCAATGGAAAATCCCAGTGAAGGTGGGTGTGTATATCTAACAGAGGAGGTTTAGCATACTGCTTATAAGCATAGGATCTGGGGACAAAGTATCAGGGTTCAGATCCCAGCTCTGTCCCTAGCAGTTTGACTTTGGGCAAATTGTTTTTCCTTGCTTTGGTTCTTTAAATTCATCTATTAAATGGAAGTAAGAAATAATAGGGCTGTGATGAGTACTAAATGAGATAACACATATAAAACAAATAGTGTCAGACACAAAGTAAGTGGGACTGTGATACCTAAGGGATTCCAGTGGAATCTGTCTCACCATACATTCAGAAACCACAAAGTTTTTTTTAAAAAGGCAACTCTGTATTTTCATAGAAGAAATTTATCTATCCATTTGGCATTATACAAAATTTGAAAAGACTTCACAAAATTTGAAAAGACAGGTTATCTGCTATAGATAACTTGTAAAAGAGGATGTGAGGAAAAGTGACTTTTGCTTTATAATGAAAATCAAACGAATTCAAATATAAATTTTTAGATTACATTGTTAAAATAAAGCAATGAGTCATCTTGGGTCCAAACATGAAAGAATTTGGTTTTATAATCTTAAAATTTGTATGGAACCAAAAAAGACCCCAAATAGCCAAAGCAATCTTGAGAAAGAAGAACAAAGCAGTAGGCATCATACTTCCTGATTCCAAACTATACTGCAAAGCTATAGTAATCAAAACTGTATGGTACTGGCACCAAAACAAACACATAGATCAATGGGACAGAATAGAGAGCTCACAAATAAACCCATGCATATATGGTCAATTAATTTATGACAGAGAAGCCAAGAATATACAGTGGGGAAAAGACAGTCTCTTCAATATATGGTGTTAGGAAAACTGGACAGCTATGTGCAAAAAAATGAAATGGACCACTTTCTTACAGCACATACCAAAATGAACTCAAAATGGATTTAAGGCTTAAATATAAGACCTAAAACCATAAAACTCCTAGAAGAAAACATAGGTGGTATGCTCTCTGATATTGTCTTAACAATATATATTTTTTGATCTTTCTCCTCAGGCAAGGGAAACAAAAGTAAAAATAAACAGATGAGACTACATCAAACTAAAAAGCTTTTGCACAGTGAAGGAAACTATCAAAAAACGAAAAGGTAACCTACTGAATGAGAGAAGATATTTGCAAATGATATATTTGATAAGGTGTCAATATCCAAAACATATAAAGAACTCACACAACTCAATATCAAAAAGAAAACAGTCCAATTAAAAAATGGACAGAGGATCAGAATAGACATTTTTCCAAGGAAGACATACAGATGGCCAACAGACACATGAAAAGATGCTCAAGATCACTAATCATCAGGGAACTGCAAATCAAGACTGCAATGAGATATCACTTCACACTTATCAGAATGGTTATTATCAAAAAGATAAGAATTAACAAGTGTTGGTGAGGATGTGGAGAAAATGGAACCCTCATGTACTGTTAGTGGGAATGTAAGTTGGTACAGCCACTGTGGAAAACAGCATGGAGGTTCTTCAGAAATTTAAAAATTGAACTACCATACAATCCAGTAATTCCACTTCTGGGTAGTTATCTGAAGAAAATGAAAACACTAATTTGAAAAGATATATGCAAACCTATGTTCATTGCATCATTATTTACAATAGCCAAGGTATGGAAGCAACCTAAGTCTTCATTGATAGATGAATGGATAAAGAAGATGTGAGATATATGCAATTGAACATTATTCAGCCATAAAAAAGAATGAAACCTTATCATTTGCAAAACATGGATGGACTTGGAGGGTATTATGGTAAATGAAATAAATCAGACAGGGTATGATTCTATACTGTATACTTATTTATATGTGGAATATAAAAAACCAAACAAAGAATCAAAGTAAAGCAGAAACAGACTCATACATTCATAGATACAAAGACCAAACTGGTGGTTACCAGAGGGGAGAAGAGTGGGGGGTTGGGTGAAATAGGTGAAGGGGATCAAGAGGTACAAATTTCTAGTTATAAAATAAATAAGTCATGGACATATAATGTACAGCATGGGAAATATAGTCAATAATTCAATAATTTTGTATGTTAATTGATGGTTACTAGACTTATCATGGTGATAAATTCATAATGTATATTAATTTTGAATCACTATCTTGTACAGCTGAAACTAATATAATATTGTATGTCAACTGCACTGTAATCAAAAAATTAAAAAATATATTTTTTTAAAGAGCACAGGCAGCTCTCTAGGGACTGCTGAGGGGGAAAAAAGCCAGTCTCAAAAAGGTTATATACTGTCTGATTCCATTTATATAACATTCTTGAAATAACAAAATTATAGAGATGAAGAACAGATTAGTGGTTGCCAGAGGTTAGGGAGGGAGGTGACTGTAGGTATAAAATAGTAGCATGAGAGATCTTTGTGGTGATGGAACAGTTCTGTATCTTGATGGTGATGGTGATTACACAAATCTACACGTGATACAATTGGATGGAACTAAACACATACACACACACACACAAATGAATGCATTAAAACTGGTGAAATCTGAAAGGGCAAAAAAGAAGGCAAAGAAAACCCTTGAGAATAAGGAAATAAGAAAATTCGTATCTATTGTACACTAATTATGTGCTAGTAACTATTTTAAGTGCTTTAAAATCAGACCCAATAAACAACTTGAGTACATTTTACAAACATAATTGTGAGTGAATAAAATCAAATCTCAGGATACTATATGCAATACTATTCCAATTAAAGTTAAAATAGGCAAAATTAATATTTTAGTGTTATATACCAAACTGATTTAAAATATTTTTTAAAAATTTATGAACGTGATTATCATAAAAAGCAGAATAGTAGTCACTTAAGTGAGAAGAGGATGAGCCTGTGTAATGGAGAAGGAATAAACAGGGAGCATGGGTTCAGAAGTTCCCCAAGGGTTGGATGTGTACTTGTACACTGTGTTTATTCACTTTCATAGTGTAGTATTACATTTCAGAAAAAACAAAACAAAAGCTTAAGAGGCAAACATATGCAAAATTGCCATAATTTCTAGAGACTATACTGCTTTGCTAGAAATGCTAATAATTGTGGTAAATGAGACCTGATTCAACCTGCATATCAAATACCCATCTCAGCAACAAATGCCTGATTCCATGGGCAATTTGTAGACAGGAAATATACAGCAAATTGTTGCTCAGCAGATATATCTCACAAGTTTAATGAAGATGGCAATGTTTCAATACCAAATGAGGAATGAAACTTGTCAGAACCATGATGTCTGTGAAAAGGAATGATACATGAAGCATTTCATCATCCTCATCATGTCTTACTAAAATAATTCTCTGCCTTTTAAATTGAGCAATTGACTTGGAAGAATGCTTCAGCTTGTGGCTTTGTAGTAATAGAAGCCAAGGGAGTAATGGGGCAAAATATACTTAATGATGAGTCAAAAGTGAAACTGGTTTGGCAAATTTATCTCATCTCAGTGGCCAATAATTAACTTACAATGAAAACTGAAACCAACTACACTAACGTGTAACTGAAGGTCAGTTTTTCAAGGCACCAACTAACTATAAATTTCATGAACTATTGATTTCTATGGAGGATCGAAGGTACTTATTAACTCTCATTGAGTGATATATTGCATTCATCAGCTCCCAAAATTCCCAATAATTGTTAATGATGTTTCTAGCTCGGTGCCAGATTGTATTTTCCACAGATGGCTGTGACATTATCTCTATTCACATATGTTTTCTAAGATCTTACTATTGCCCCATCATGAAGTAGGATCTGATTCTCTCCATATGAAACTGAGTAGGAATATTACTTATTTGTAATCAATAAAATGTGGTAAGTATGATGCTGTATGATTCTTGGGGCTGAGTCATAAAAGATGATGCCACTTCTGTCTTACTTGCTGGAATACACATTCTTTAGCCCTTCAGAGGCCTTATAAAACATTGACTGCTCTGAGGCTACCCTGTTGTGAGGAAGCCAAAACTATCCATCATATAAAGAGCACATGGTGAGGGCATTAATCTACAGAAAGAGAAAAAGATGCCCAGGCAAATGCCAGCTGGTTGCTGCTCCAGCCCTCCCCCTCGCCAACTTTCTATGTTGTTTCTACAGCTATCCTCTAACTGCAACTACAATTCAAAGCCAAAATTCTTTCCAAATTTCTTACCCACAAAATTCATGAGATAATATAATATTTGTTGTTGTCTTAAGTCACTAATATTTAGGTTGATTTGTCACCTGGCGATAATTGACCAACTGTGTTATTCTCTTGAACTTCAAGGCCATTTGTTCTCATTGAAAGATTAAATACAATATTCAGGAGAGTTCATACAAATATTCACGTGATATTTGCAATTGATTAGCTCAAGATATTTGACCAACCCTTGGAAAAGTTCAATATCATGTGTTTGATTTCTGAGGTGGCCACTTAGGATCATTTTGATAAACCCATTAATGCAGACTTTGGGTCCATAATATATAATCTGAGGTGGCATCAGAAAAAATAGCAGAGTAAGTTCCTCTGAAAAATCCTCTCCTCTATAAAAGCTATGAGAACATTGGCAAACATTGTCAGAATTAAATATTTCAAAACTGTGGAAATAAACCAAAGACTTGTGGTAATTCCTGTAATATTTATTCAAGAAAAAATGGCCGAATCTTGGTAGGAATAGTGAGTTATATGGCATAGATATCTAAGATTCATTTCTAGGTATATAATTTTTCTTCTTTTTCTTTTTCCTCATGTAAATTGTATTTTGGGGGAGTTAATATTTTACTAGCTCTTTTGGTTGTTTCTTATTTTATCAAAAAGAGCTACACATTTATCTCTATTAATTATTCTAACCACTTTAATGCTTACTACTTAATAAGGCACACGCATGACCAAAAGTGGAAAATAAACCCTCCAAATCTCAGGAACTGTGATCTGGGGGATTTCAACACATCCTTTCTAAAGGGAGAGATAAGTTATTACAGTTACACTGCCCACCACCAAGAAAGAGGTACATCACTTTTGGGTCTTTTAGATATGAAGGCAATATACAGCACATTTGGGCATGAGGCTTATTGGACTCATTTTCTAGGTTATCCTTAAGGATGCCCTTTGAGTAGGGTCTGGAATAAGAAGGAATTCTGCAGTAGGTTAGATTTTGGCTGTCATCTGATCTGCCCTGATACTTGGGCCTTATGACCCACCAGACCCAATAGTGCTGGGATGTTTGTGGCCAGAAATGATGTTTCATGAAACCTCTAGCAGTAGACTTCTAGGTTTTTAAAGTAAGGCCATTTCATCTTCAGACAACAGATATTCTCTATTTGAAACTTCTGGCTTGCTACTGGGCCTTGATAGACTGAATACTTAATTACGGAACATCAAGTGATTGTGCAGCCTGAATTACTTATCATGCTCTGAGCATTATCTGATCCACTGAACCATAAAATTGGATGTGCACAGCAGCATTCCATTATAAAAGATGAATCATATTTGTGAGACCATGACTAAGCACCTTAAAAGGTATAAATAAAATGGCATGAGTAACATTTCCATTTTGTCTCCTTTTTCTATGCTGCCTCTCCTTCATTCCATGAACATGAACTCAGGGTAAACTCATTATGACCAGTTAGTAAATGAGGAAAAAGCTTAGGCTTGGTTACTGGATGGGAGGGCATGGCATGCTGGTACCAACCAGAAGTAGAGAGCTGTTGTTTTCAACTCTACTCAGGAATGGCCCTCAAAAACAGTAGTGGTCATCATATGGTGCTCTCTTTATATAGCCAGAGTGCAAAAATCTAAGAATTAAGTGTTTGAGGCAGAAGTGACTTCTTTCACTCTTATACATAAAACCCACATAAAGAATTTTTGCTTCCTGTCCCCATCAACTTTGGATGTAAGAGCCTTGGAAGTCCCCGTGCCCATCATGGGGAAGTTTCTTCCAGGCATCTGGCCATGGTTCTGATGAATTCACACTCTCCACCCTGGACCAATATTTTGGACTTATCATGTCACTGGGAAGAAAAGGGAATTACTGTTCTAGGTAGAATTTTATTACAAGGTAAGATTAGTATTGATATTACACAATGTGGGCAAAGGAGGACCATGTATGGAACACAGAGGGTTTCCTGGTAGCACCTTTTAGTATTGTCTTTGCAAATAACCCTAGTCAATGGAAAATCATGGTAACCCAAGATTCAGATCCCACAGGAATGAAGGCTTGGGTTACAACGCTAGTAAAATATCCCAACCAGCTAAGGTACTAGCATAAGACAAGCAAAATAGAGTGAGTGTAGGACAAAGACAGCTTTAATTAACATCTTAAGTTGCATGCATGACCAGCTATATACCAGCTAGCTATAGGGACTGCAACAATCTCTTTTCTGCCAGATCTTTGGCTAATACATCATATTTAATATGGATCTCTCTCTGGACCTTTAGTTTTCATAAGTGAAGCATAGCTGGACCTCCTTGATTACCTGCATGCCTTATCAGGGCACTGTTTTTTATCTTCCCTCAGTCCTGAGTTTAAAGGCCGAATATTGATGGTTGTGTTACCTCAACTTTCCAGTTGCCTCTGGATGGGGAATCCTAACTGAAGTTATGAGTAGTTGTGGCTTATGGATTGAGTGAAAACTTTTCCTACACATTTTTATTTTCTTGTAATGGAGTTCCTTTCAACTACACTGTAGTTCATTTAGCATGTTGCCTTAGTTGAGGTGTTTGTCAACGATGAATTATCCCCAAATTCAAGAGTTCTATCTAGATTTGCTTCCGACAATTTTTCAACACAGGACTTTTGTAATATTGTTTAAACACCCTCTTCTGAGAAGTCAAACTCATTGTCAGACGACCTAAGAGAGAGGAACAAATGGGTGAATCCTTTGTGAAATATAAGAGTTTTAATCATTGTGTTCTTAGTGTATATTGGAGTCAGATTTGTATGGGGGATTCCCTTAAGTTTATATTTCTTTTGTTTTTAGTACTTCTTGTTTATAAATTCTGCTGGTTATTGGGTAAAATTTGATTATCTCTCTGTTTTTATTTTGTATCTTCTCAGCCATGGAAACACAATACACATTGTCCAGACAGGAAACCAAAAATTGAGTAAAGATGCAATTGAAAAATTGAATAGGCAAATAAGTGGAATAAAAGCTGTCAAAACGTGTCTTCCCCAAGATATCCTATGTCATCTGGCTCTTTTTCCAATTATTAAAAGTATTCCTTAGCATACAGAAAATATTCCCAATTGATTTCATGAAGGCTGTGTAGCCATGATATTGAAATCACTGTTCAGTGCGTAGTTTATCATTGGGCAATGTTTTATGCACTATCTATCTCTTTATTTAACCAACTCAACCATTTAAGTATCAAATACTATTTTATGCATACCTTATAGATGAGACAAATAAGGTTTAAAGAGGTTGAGAAACCTGTTAAAATGTGAGTTAGGGTGTCAACTTAGATATACTTTATTTCAAAGACCAAATATCTTCTCATTATACAACATTGTATTCCACCATTTAACACAGTGGACCATTCCCTCATTCTTGAAATTATTTT
Source organism: Balaenoptera physalus (assembly GCF_965194825.1). Classification (NCBI taxonomy): domain Eukaryota; kingdom Metazoa; phylum Chordata; class Mammalia; order Artiodactyla; family Balaenopteridae; genus Balaenoptera; species Balaenoptera physalus. The sequence goes on from NC_138898.1 coordinate 36,279,154, forward strand.
TTTCCTTATTTGTATGCCACCAAACTCTCCTGGTTTCCTTTATATCTTCTCTGTCTCTTTCTTCTTATCTTCCTTACAGTTTTACCTTCTTTTCCTGTAACTTTAATGTTCATGTTCTCCAGGATTCTGTCATTAATCTTTATTTTTAGCATATATACACTTCTGGACTATCTCTTCTTAATTATTATATTTTATTTATAGTGTGAGGACAAAATTGTTAGATATTGGGCAAGGATTATCACCTCTATTTTCCTGATGTATAATTTCCCTCTTTTTCCCTACTGTAATATTCCATGAGAAATATTCCATACATAAGAAAGCATCAACTAAGTGACGACACAGTGAGAGGAAGAAGTCAAATCTTGCTTTGAATTTCAAAACAATCTCCTGAAACTCCAATCAGGACAGTAGTATTAAAAATCTAGTCTATTTATTAACAAAAGCCAGATATTATGTAGCTCTAAAAATAAGACCTGAAGACAAAGTAGCACACAGATTATGCCCTAAGCAATATTACATAAGACAATTGTAAAAAGGTCTGTGCTGCCCCTGAATAGTAAATAAAGTTTCGTTTGATTGGAGTGAGAGGGAATTTTAGAGAGGAAGAGGAGAGCTTTAACATGAGTGAGTTCTTAAAATGGAAATAGAGAATCTGCCTCTTGAGTGACTCATGGATCTGAGCTAAAGAAAAGAAAGTCTCGGCAGAAATGAGGGTCTTCTGAGGGTGGAAGAGACTTGCTCTTACGTCAAACATAGGCTTGGATTCTGAGATTACTGTGATAGAAAGTACCAAACAAATGTCCTCTATGTCAGTGTGATCTATAGAGTGGAGATGGAAGCAAGACAGGTAATATACAACCAAATTGTTCTTGCTCTCACACTCTGGTCTCCTGATGTCTCAGAGAAGTGTGGGAAAAGACATAAACATTTCCCAGGCCAGAAGAGGCATGACAGAAGATCTAAAGAATCCTGACAATGTGGACAAAGAGAAGGTAAAGAGATTTGCATGATTTCTTGAGGTTGAGGACATCTTGGTAAAAAGTACCACGAATAGAAGGTGATGTCCAAAGGAGAGTATGATAAAGTACATTACAGAAGATGCCAATAGAGGAAAGATTACTTCAACTGACCAGGTAAATACTCTACACGGACACAACACAAACCATCCAATAAATGAGATCTCTCATCAGGGAGAAAGGGAGAGGGAAGTAACACCAAATTAACAAGGTTTCCTTCCAAAGATGCCTAGCAACATGCATGTTGGTTAGTGGCACTATTGATCTTGTCTGTTCTGGCTTATATGCCTGGGTGTTGGCTGGCTATTGACTGATCTAGTATGGACTTGGCTGGAGTATAATGGATGATGCAATTCTGCTCCACATATTTCATCCTTTAGTAGGCTAGTTCAGGCACATTCTCATGACATTTGTGTAAGGGCAAGAAAAGAAGCAGAAACACACATGATGTTTTGTAATCCTCTGCCAACATCAATCTTCTAACATCCTATTGGGCAAAACAAATCACATGGCTACACTGAGAACCAAGATGGGGGGAAATATACTCCACCTCTTCAGGGAGAAGAACTGAGAAGTCTCATGACACATGTGCAAATTTGGGAAAAGAGACCAGAGGGGGTGATGAGAAATTGGAACCATTAGTACTCATTCTAGCACAGTAGGTAAGGGAGAGTGTGGGTGGGAAAAACTGGAAGGCCTACCAGAAGTGGTAGTACATAAGGACTTAATTAAGGAATAAACAGTAATAAAAATCTGTGAACATTTTTAGATGTAGAGTTGAAAAATTTTTTAATTTCCATTTCCCTTTAGAATTCTAGATATAGGGGAAATCTTCAAAACCATTCAGTTCACTCCTAACTATCCATTAGGAAAAAATTCATATCCTCTGCCTCTCTCATTGTCAATGTTTCCCTAACATCAAACTGTCATTGTTCGTTTCCTTTAAGAACATCCTTTTCTCTGCTATGCTAGAGAAAAGCAGATCTATAATCCTCCATTGACTAAAAAACCATTTCCCATCTTGATTGGTTACACCAATTTTTAACTAGTTTATTTCTCAAAAATATGTCTGAGAAACTTTGATCATTTATATAAGCTTGCCTAATATATCGAAAACTTCTCCCTCAAATCCTTTCTAGGTACAAGAAGAAAAATTACTCTTATTATGCAGATAAGAATGTGATCACTGTAATGAGAAGTTGAAAGGTTACTTCCAGTTTTGCCTGGCTACTCTTCTTTACATAATCTAGGATCAAATTAACATATTAATGGTCTCATTATCAGGCTGTTTATAAAACTTGAGATCCAATTTGGCTCCTGGATCCTTTCCTGTTGTCTCTATGCCCAGGCAGGCACTCCTCATCTTGACTGATACAATTTCCCCTGAAATTAGGGAGCATCTTTCACTAATTAAGAGTGAAACATTGACTTAACATTCCATTTTCGGATTCCAGTTCACTTAAATGCAGGTGTGAACTTCATGCTGAATTAGCTGTTCTATAACACAAATCTTGAAGAAAGATATAAGCTGTTATTAATTTTGAAAGAATTATCTCTTTCTTTGGAACAATTACCTTCCAACACTTTTACAGGCACGGCTTTCCTCATTTTCTGGAGCAGAATCCCTTTGCTATAGTTCATCTGCCCTCAATTATCAGTCTCAACTCCACTTGGGAAATGAATGTCCTAAAAATGTCTTTTGTCTAGAGAAGGGGATAGCCAATTAAAAAGACAAATGAGGGGGGTGGAGGAGAAGATTGCGGAAGAGTAAGACACGGAGATCACCTTCCTCCCCACAGATACATCAGAAATACATCTACACGTGGAACTGCTCCTATAGAACACCCACTGAACGCTGGCAGAAGACGTCAGACCTCCCAAAAGGCAAGAAACTCCCCACGTACCTGGGTAGGGTAAAAGAAAAAAGAAACAACAGACACAAAAGAATAGGGACGGGACCTGCACCAATGGGAGGGAGCTGTGAAGGAGGAAAGGTTTCCACACACTAGGAAGCCCCTTCGCGGGCGGAGACTGCAGGTGACAGAGGGGGGAAGCTTCAGAGCCACGGAGGAGAGTGCAGCAACAGGGGTGCGGAGGGCAAAGCGGAGAGATTCCCGCACGGAGGATCGGTGCCGACCAGCACTCACCAGCCTGAGAGGCTTGTCTGCTCACCCGCCAGGAAGGGCAGGGGCTGGGAGCTGAGGCTTGGGTTTCGGTCGGATCGCAGGTAGAGGACTGGGGTTGGCGGCGTGAACACAGCCTGAAGGGGTTAGCGCACCACAGCTGGCCGGGAGGGAGTCCGGGAAAAGGTCTGGAGCTGCCAAACAGGCAAGAGACTTTTTCTTGCCTCTTTGTTTCCTGGTGCGTGAGGAAAGGGGATTCAGAGCGCCGCCTAAATGAGCTCCAGAGACAGGCGTGAGCGGCGGCTATCAGCGCGGACCCCAGAGACGGGCATGAAACGCTAAGGCTGCTGCTGCCGCCACCAAGAAGCCTGTGTGCGAGCACAGGTCACTATCCACACCACCCCTCCCGGGAGGCTGTGGAGCCCACCACTGCCAGGGTCCCGTGATCCAGGGACAACTTTCCCAGGAGAACGCACGGGCTCACCTCAGGCTGCTGCAACATCACTCCAGCCTCTGCCGCCGCAGGCTCGCCCCGCATCCGTATCCCTCCCTCCCTCTGGCCTGAGTGAGCCAGAGCCCCCGAAGCAGCTGCTCTTTACCCCGTCCTGTCTGAGCAAAGAACAGAGGCCCTCAGGCGACTTACACCCAGAGGCAGGTCCAAATCCAAAGCTGAACCCCGGGAGCTGTGCAAACAAAGAAGAGAAAGGGAAATTTCTCCCAGCAGCCTCAGAAGTAGCGGATTAAAGCTCCACAATTAAGTTGATGTACATGCATGTGTGGAACATTTGAATAGACAAGGAATCATCCCAAACTGAGGAGGTGGACTTTGGGAGCAAGATATATTATTTTTTCCCCTTTTCCTCTTTTTGTGAGTGTGTATGTGTATGCTTCTGTGTGAGATTTTGTCTGTATAGCTTTGCTTTCACCATTTGTCCTAGGATTCTGTCTGTCCGTTTTTGTTTTTTGTTTTTTTTTAACTTAAAATTTTTTTTCTTTTTTCCTTAATAATTTTTAAAATTTTTTATTTTAATAACTTTATTTTATTTTATCTTACTTTATTTTTTTATGCTTTTATTTTTTCTTTCTATTTTTTCTCCCCTTTATTCTGAATAGTGGAAATAACTACTGCAGACCAAAATAAAAAAAAGAATGAAAAGAACTGAGGACAGTCTCAGAGAACTCTGGGACAACATTAAACGCACCAACATTCGAATTATAGGGGTCCCAGAAGAAGAAGAGAAAAAGAAAGGGACTGAGAAAATATTGGAAGAGATTATAGTTGAAAACTTCCCTAATATGGGAAAGGAAATAGTTAATCAAGTCCTGGAAGCACAGAGAGTCCCATACAGGATAAATCCAAGGAGAAACACGCCAAGACACATATTAATCAAACTATCAAAAATTAAATATAAAGAAAACATATTAAAAGCAGCAAGAGAAAAACAACAAATAACACACAAGGGAATTTCCATAAGGTTAACAGCCGATCTTTCAGCAGAAACTCAGCAAGCCAGAAGGGAGTGGCAGAACATATTTAAAGTGATGAAGGAGAAAAACCTACAACCAAGATTACTCTACCCAGCAAGGATCTCATTCAGATTTGATGGAGAAATTAAAACCTTTACAGACAAGCAAAAGCTGAGAAAGCTCAGCACCACCAAACCAGCTTTACAAGAAATGCTAAAGGAACTTCTCTAGGCAAGAAACACAAGAGAAGGAAAACAACTACAATAACAAACCCAAAACATTTAAGAAAATGGGAATAGGAACATACATATCGATAATTACCTTAAATGTAAATGGATTAAATGCTCCCACCAAAAGACACAGACTGGCTGAATGGATACAAAAACAAGACCCATATATAGGCTGTCTACAAGAGACGCACTTCAGACCTAGGGACACATACAGACTGAAAGTGAGGGGATGGAAAATGATATGCCATGCAAATGGAAATCAAAAGAAAGCTGGAGTAGCAATTCTCATATCAGACAAAATAGACTTTAAAATAAAGACTATTACAAGAGACAAAGAAGGACACTATATAACGCTCAAGGGATCGATTCAAGAAGAAGATATAATTGTAAATATTTATGCACCCAACATAGGAGCACCTCAATACATAAGGCAAATACTAACAGCCATAAAAGGGGAAATCGACAGTAACACAATCATAGTAGGGGACTTTAACACCCCACTTTCACCAGTGGACAGATCATCCAAAATGAAAATAAATAAGGAAACACAAGCTTTAAATGATACATTAAACAAGATGGACTTAATTGATATTTATAGGACATTCCACCCAAAAACAACAGAATACACTTTTTTCTCAAGGGCTCATGGAACATTCTCCAGGATAGATCATATCTTGGGTCACAAATCAAGCCTTGGTAAATTTAAGAAAATTGAAGTCATATCAAGTATCTTTTCTGACCACAACGCTATGAGACTAGATATCAATTACAGGAAAAGATCTGTAAAAAATACAAACACATGGAGGCTACACAATACACTACTTAATAACCAAGAGATCATTGAAGAAATCAAAGAGGAAATCAAAAAATACCTAGAAACAAATGACAATGAAAACACAATGACCCAAAACCTACGGGATGCAGCAAAAGCAGTTCTAAGAGGGAAGTTTACAGCAATACAATCCTACCTTAAGAAACAAGAAACATCTCAAATAAACAAACTAACCTTACACCTGAAGCAATTAGAGAAAGAAGAACAAAAAAACCCTGAAGTTAGCAGAAGGAAAGAAATCATAAACATCAGACCAGAAATAAATGAAAAAGAAATGATGGAAATGATAGCAAAGATCAATAAAACTGAAAGCTGGTTCTTTGAGAAGATAAACAAAATTGATAAACCATCAGCCAGACTCATCAAGAAAAAAAGGGAGAGGACTCAAATCAATAGAGTTAGAAATGAAAACGGAGTAGCAACAACTGACACTGCAGAAATAAAAAGGATCATGAGCGATTACTACAAGCAACTCTATGCCAATAAAATGGAGAATCTGGAAGAAATGGACAAATTCTTAGAAATGCACAACCTTCCAAGACTGAACCTGGAAGAAATAGAAAACATGAACAGACCAGTCACAAGCACTGAAATCAAAACTGTGATTTAAAATCTTCCAACAAACAAAAGCCCAGGAGCAGATGGCTCCACAGGCGAATTCTATCAAACATTTAGAGAAGAGGTAACACCCATCCTTCTCAAACTCTTCCAAAATATAGCAGAGGGAAGAACACTACCAAACTCATTCTACGAGGCCACCATCACCTTGATACCAAAACCAGACCAAGATCTCACAAAGAAAGAAAACCACAGGCCAATACCACTGATGAACATAGATGCAAAAATCATCAACAAAATACTAGCAAACAGAATCCAACAGCACATTAAAAGGATTATACAGCATGATCAAGTGGGATTTATTCCAGGAATGCAAGGATTTTCAATATATGCAAATCAATCAATGTGATACACCATATTAACAAATTGAAGGAGAAAAACCATATGATCATCTCAATAGATGCAAAGAAAGCTTTCGACAAAATTCAACACCCACTTATGATAAAAGCCCTGCAGAAAGTAGGCATAGAGGGAACTTTCCTCCACATAATAAAGGCCATATATGACAAACCCACAGCCAACATTGTCCTCAATGGTGAAAAACTGAAACCATGTCCACTAAGATCAGGAACAAGACAAGGTCGCTCACTCTCACCACTATTATTCAACATAGCTTTGGAAGTTTTAGCCACAGCAATCAAAGAAGACAAAGAAATAAAAGGAACCCAAATCAGAAAAGAAGAAGTAAAGCTGTCACTGTTTTGCAGATGACATGATACTATACATAGAGAATCCTAAAGATGCTACCAGAAAACTACTAGAGCTAATCAATGGATGTGGTAAAGTAGCAAGATACAAAATTAATGCACAGAAATCTCTTGCATTCCTATACACTAATGATGAAAAATCCGAAAGTGAAATTAAGAAAACACTCCCATTTACCATTGCAACAAAATGAATAAAATATCTAGGAATAAACCTACCTAAGGAGACAAAAGACTTGTATGCATAAAATTATAAGACACTGATGAAAGAAATTAAAGATGATAGAAATAGATGGAGAGATATACCATGTTCTTGGATTGGAAGAATCAACCTTGTGAAAATGACTCTACTACCCAAAGCAATCTACAGATTCAATGAAATCCCTATCAAACTACCACTGGCATTTTTCACAGAACTAGAACGAAAAATTTCACAATTTATATGGAGACACAAAAGACCCCGAATAGCCAAAGCAATCTTGAGAATGAAAAATGGAGCTGGAGGAATCAGGCTCCCTGACTTCAGACTATACTACAAAGCTACAGTAATCAAGACAGTATGGTACTGGCACAAAAACAGAAATGTAGTTCAATGGAACAGGATAGAAAGCCCAGAGATAAACCCACACACATATGGTCACCTTATCTTTGATAAAGGAGGCGAGCATATACAGTGCAGAAAAGACAGCCTCTTCAATAAGTGGTGCTGGGAAAACTGGGCAGCTACATGTAAAGGAATGAAATTAGAACACTCCCTAACACCATACACAAAAATAAACTCAAAATGGATTAAAGACCTAAATGTAAGGCCAGACACTATCAAACTCTTAGAGGAAAGCATAGGCAGAACACTCTATGACATAAACCACAGCAAGATCCTTTTTGACCCAGGTCCTAGAGGAATGGAGATAAAAACATTAATAAACAAATGGAACCTAATGAAACTTAAAAGCTTTTGCATAGCAAAGGAAACCATAAACAAGACCAACAGACAACCCTCAGAATGGGAGAAAATATTTGCAAAGGAAGCAGCTGTCGAAGGATTAATCTCCAAGATTTTCAAGCAACTCATGCAGCTCAATAACAAAAAACAAACAACCCAATCCAAAAATTGGCAGAAGACCTAAATAGACATTTCTCCAAAGAAGATATACAGATTTCCAACAATCAAATGAAAGAATGCTCAACATTATTAATCATTAGAGAAATGCAAATCAAAACTACAATGAGATATCATCTCACACCGGTCAGAATGGCCATCATCAAAAAATCAAGAAACAATAAATGCTGGAGAGGGTGTGGAGAAAAGGGAACACTCTTGCACTGTTGGTGGGAATGTAAATTGATACAGCCACTATGGAGAACACTATGGAGGTTCCTTAGAAAACTACAAATAGAACTACCATATGAGCCAGCAATCCCACTACTGGGCATATACCCTGAGAAAACCATAATTCAAAAAGAGTCATGTACCAAAATGTTCATTGCAGCTCTATTTACAATAGCCAGGACATGGAAGCAACCTAAATGTCCATCATCGGATGAATGGATAAAGAAGATGTGGCATATATATACAATGGAATATTACTCAGCCATAAAAAGAAATGAAATGGAGGTATTTGTAATGAGGTGGATGGAGTTAGAGTCTGTCATACAGAGTGAAGTAAGTCAGAAAGAGAAAAACAAATACAGTATACTAACACATATATATGGAATCTAAGGGAAAAAAAATGTCATGAAGAACCTAGTAGCAAGACGGAAGTAAAGACACAGACCTACTAGAGAATGGACTTGAGGATATGGGGCAGGGGAAGGGTAAGATGTAACAAAGTGAGAGAGTGGCATGGACATATATACACTACCAAACGTAAAATAGATAGCTAGTGGGAAGCAACTGCATAGCACAGGGAGATCAGCTCGGTGCTTTGTGACCACCTAGAGGGGTGTGATAGGGAGTGTGGGAGGGAGGGAGATGCAAGAGGGAAGAGACATGGGAACATATGTATATGTATAACTGATTCACTTTGTTATAAAGCAGAAACTAACACACCATTGTAAAGCAATTATACTCCAATAAAGATTTTTTTAAAAAAAGACTATTGAAATTAAATAAAAAATGTGAAGAGTTAGAGATTTATCGAGAATATAACAGTCATTGGAAAGATCTAGAGAAGAACAGTTTTGGGGAGGAAGCAGGAATAGTGAAAAGGAAACATTAGTGAATTGAATTTTTAAGAATGAGCCAAGGAAAGACGGGTGAAGATGTTTCAAACATAGAAATGAACACATGCAAAGGCATACAGTGAGAAAGGTCCTTCCTCTTTAGATTGTTACATGGTGGGTTACATTATTAGATTTTTGAATATCAAATAAACATTGCATTTCTGGAATAAAATTCACTGGTCTGTGGTGCCTTATTCCTATTATATCATTATTTTTTAATATATTTCTAGATTTGATTTTGTTGAGGGTTTTTGTGTGTGTGTGTGTGTGTGTCTATGTTCATGAGAGATGTTGGTGCACACTTTTCTTGAATTGTCTTTGTCTCGTTTTGGTATTAGGATAATGCTGGCCTCATAAAATTAGTTTAGAAGTATTCCCTCATCTTCTATTTTATAGAAGAATGTGTCTAAAGTTGTTAGGATTTCTAAAATTTTTAAAGAATTCACTGATCACACCATCTGGGCCTAGGTTTCAAAATAATGGATTAAATAAATATCTTTAATAGTTGTAAAACTACTGATATTATCTATTTCATCTTAAGTGAGTTTTGAATATTTGTGGCTTTTTAGGAATTGGTTCATTTCATCTAAATCTTAAAGTTTATGTGTCTAGAGTTGTTCAAAGTATTCCTTTTATCTTTTTAAAGTCTATGGGTATCTGTAGTGATATCTCCTGTTTCATTACTAATTCATTGGTAATTTTATGTTCAATTTCTCTCCTCTCTCTCTTTCTCTGTCTCTTGCCATTGATAGGAGTTCATCCATTTCATTTGTGCTTTTCCAAAGAACTAGCTTTTAATTTCTTTGATTTTTTTCCTGCATTTTCATTTGTTTATTTTTCAATTTCACTAATTTTAGTACTTTTAAATTAGTATTTCCTTCCTTCTTTCTTTGAGTTTGATTTGTCTTCTAAGGCTAAACAGTGGGAAGATTGGAAGGAAAAAATAGTAAATTCATCTCCCACTTTGGTGGTACTTCAAATTATAGTCTTTTCTTCTAATATGCCTGCTTATTTATCTATGCCTGTTACTTATCTATCAGAGTCCTCAAATATCTGACCTATATACTCTTCCCAGGATTTTGGTTGTATTCAGTGAAAGAGACAGGTTGCCCTTTTATTGGCTACTCAAACACCATGAGCTGTGTTTCTGTTCACGATGTGATTTTCTAAACACCCAACACAGTGAGTGAATTTACAAAGTACATAGATTCACATGGTAAGGGCATTCTAGAGAATAGAGTATGTATTAAAACTACTCTTGCTCCATATCTTACAAAGGTTAGGCATAGATTCAGATAATTATAAATAGTTTTTTTTGTCTATTTAAATATTATACAGGATAATGAAAAAATATGAGAAAATATAACAATTATCCACTGTACAAGATTGTTCTGTGCCATCATTGTGAAAACTGAAAATGCCCTAACAGATTTCCAAAATGCCACCTTTAGGGTAGTGCTGGGTCCACTGATATGCACTTCTTTACATTGGTGGTGTTCAGTGGAACTGTACAATGACACAATGATATTGGCACCATCCTATATGGTAGCCACTAGCCCCATGTTGCTATTAATTACTTGAAACTTGGTGAATATGTCTGAAGAACTAAATTTTTAATTTAATTTGATTTGAATGAATTTGAATTTAAGTTGAAATGGCCATCTGTTGCTATCAACTACTGTAATTCATATCATAATTCTTAGAGATATGAGGTAACATCCTTAAAAGTCTCAGAAGGCAAGCAGAAGGGAGTGACTATGGGAAAAGAGCATGACCTTTGGTTTAGAAAGCTCAATTCTAAGCTAATAAAGGTAAAAATTAGTGATGAAAATACCAAACTATCTTACAAAGATGAGCCATAACAGAAGGTCTGCTCAATTCTCAATTCTAACTGATCTTAAATGGGAATTTAACTTTTGTGTTTGTTAAATAGTATCTTATGAAGCTGAGCATATGTCTTGAATGTCATCCAAACAATTAGCTACTCTTCTATTTTTGTGCCATGCATAAACTTAATAATGTCATCACTTAATGCCTTTATTCAAGGGGTTTATAAACTTATTGAATGAGAAAGAGACAGGAATATATATTTTTATAATAACATTAGAAGTTTTTTTTAAAGTGGACCCTATTCTATTGGACAGCCCTAAATCTTTAATTTTTCTTCTTGTCCTCAAAGCTGTCAAGGAATTCTTGATTCAATACCTTTTCAAAATAAAAATACCATATATATATATGGTATATATAAATATACATATATATGGTATATATATATATATGGTGTATATAGATATATATTTACCAATGGTACTTTCCAATATCAAATATATATATTTAAACAGGCTAATATTATACTTAGAAACAGACATGAGATTAAACTGGTAGGATTTGTTACAAAGACATAATATTACTCCAATTTACAAATGAGGAAACTGTAACAAAATGAGATTTTTCAGTTTACTTAAGGTCAAATAGTGAGGAAGTAATGGACCAGGAAGTATTAATATAAATCAGGGACATCTGTCTCTAAGACCTGCGACATTTCCACTAGGCCACTGTAATAGGCAGCCTTTAAGATAGTCCTCAGTGATTCCTGTCTCCCAGTATCCTTTAGTAACTTGCTTCTAAACAATAGAATACAATGACACAACACTGGAAGATGCTTAGTCCAATTTGACACATGAAGAAACTGATGTTTACTCTTCAAATTTATTCAACCATGTAGCTGAATTGGAATCAAATCTAGATTTTATATTTTTACAATCTGTGGTCTCTCTATACGCTGCTTATTATGAGCTCAGATTCACTTTCCTGTGTTAAAATTTCAGAGGTGCTCATTTATTATGTGTATTCTAATCTTTGGTACATACATATCCACATTGGTCCCTTGTGTCTATGTTTCCTCTGCAGTGCTCTGGCTATGGATTACTGAACATTGTCCTTCTATGTAGTGCTTATTATGTTGTACCCTTTCCTAGAATGGAGTTTTATCATTTTGTTTGTAGTGAGCAAAGTGCTAAATGCATGTGCATGTCCATAACAACATATAGTTCTTTATGCATCTGCTTCACACAAGGATGCTCTAGCAACATCAATGGAAATTATGTTTGGGGGATTTCTCAATCATCCAAAAGCTCTCATGGGTATGGAGTTGACCCTGGAGGAGATTTTTTTTTTTCCCCAACAGACACTTTTGGTAGAGAAGCTTACAGGAGAGGGTCCTGAAGTTCAGTTTTAGTCAGAAGTGTAATCTACACTATACCAAGAAATTGGAAATTCACCACTGGTCAAGTGGGTTATTAAGAAGAGGAATCCACGAGAGTGCCATTGGCTTGCCAATTGGAAAGGCTAGAGCAACTTCCTTCCTGAATTGGGAGTCAGTCAATAGGAAGGAAAAGGCAAAAGCAAAGTGAGGGTAGGTCCTCCAGGGCTAGGATGGAGTACTCTCATGTTTGAGAGAGTGTGTTTCTGAAAACTAGAAGCAGGCAGTGAAATTGCCTGAACCAGGCCAGATACAATTAATTCAGCATGTGTTTAAATACTATTCTAGGTGCACATTTGTGAATATCTACTTTTGTTTTTCAGCTCTTTCCCCCTCCACCTCCCTTTAACTTATGACTCCTCAAGGCATTCAACGTTGAAACTGGGCTTTCAATTGATGTGGTTAAAGAGGAAAAACAGCCTTAATTATATTAGAAATCTAAGCAGAACTTAGTTTTAACCAGTCTCTTCTTCAACTTTTGTAAGCCAGATGTTTTTCTAGTAATCCTCATGAAACTGTGCATTGTACACAGCTCTTATAATCTACAACAAAATTTCTTTTGCCCTTTTCTTTTTGGCTAGAGATAGTAATCTAGGAGCAACCTCAACACATAAAAATGAGAATCTACTTCTGTTTTGATGCTTTTTTCCTAAATGATCCAAGTGAATAAGGCTATGGCAAAGAGCTCACCTTACCAAGGCCAATTTGGTAGCAGGCCACCTCAGTGCTATCAATTTTGCATTCCCAGCTGGTGTCCCAGTGTAGTTTTAATAGAATGTTCTGCGCATGGCCTTTACAAACTCTCCATTGCTTGCTAAGGTGGATTAAAAGATGCAAACTCACTGAAATATGCCAAAGAATATAATGGTCTCTACAGAAGATCTGGCTATGTCAACCAACAAAAAGTTCCAGCTGTGGCTGCCATGTGGAACAAAGGGAACTCTTGGCTTAACGTGGAGTGCATGCTTCTGACGTTCCAGTTCAGGCAAGAAATAAATAAAGCTATTACAAAGCCCTTGACCAGATGTGTCTGACATAGTCTAAAATGTGTTTGCCCAGAAACTTCGCTATCAACGTGGCTCATTCTTATAGCAAAGGACATCTGTTCCTGAAGGCTAATGTAGGGTACAGTCCATAATCACAGTACAGAGCTGATCTGGCTGGCCTCTTTGAACTGCCTTTTCCCCGGGCACTGTTGTTCACATTTATCTACATAGTCTCAGTCATGTGTGGGTCAATGATTTATTTAACACAGAATCTGAATGCTTCTGTGTCATGAAATCAAACTCTGTCCAATAGTCAAAGACTTGAAAATTTCCATTTGTTTTCCAGGAGCAATTGTGCACATTCCCCATAGATAACTTGACACTGTTATGCTCTGTCACAGTTTACATCTGTCTTGGACTTATATTGTTCCTATGGTTGGCCATTGATCATTGTTCTCACATGAGTCCTTCATTATTCTAACTGGAACCATTTATAAACACATTCCTTGGACAGATGACAAAAGGATCCATGATGGACAACTTCTTATTCAAAACAGCTGCCCAATATGTAAATCAAAAGCTGTTAAAGATTGTATTGAGCTGAGAACAATTATACAAGGTTCTAGCCTGTTGTGAATTAAAATGACTGCATTAGAGCTTAAGGGATTTGTAAAGGGAGTCTTTCTTTTCAAGAATGCCAGTTCAGATTCAGCTCAGGTCATTGACAAGAAATATCATGTGAAAATAATAAATCTATGCTCTCAACTTTATTGTTAATAGATAGATAATATTTTCCAAAAGGACTATTTACTGCAGCCAATTCTTTGGTTATCTTATCTGAAAACTTAAGGACTGAAAGGTCATAACTAAATTAAAGTCATAACTAAAATAAATTACTTAGAATTTATTTTAAATTTCAGAATTCAGAATTTAGAAAATTTTCACCATTTTAGGCACATTATAAGATTTTCCTCAAGTTGCTCTAGTTCTGTATCACACACACAAACACACCCATGCAGAAGGTATCTTCTTCCTCTTTTTATCTGAAAATAAAAGTTGAAACTGAATAATTGTTTAGATGACTGTGGAAACAATAACTGATATTTATTGACTCTTTGCTATATATCAATTACTGTTCTAAATGTTGGCTCATTTATTCCTCACAATAACCCCATGAGGTAAGAACTATTACTATCCTCATCTCATAGATGGGAAAACTAAAACCAGTGAGATTAAATACAATTGCTTAATGTCACACCATATTCAAACCCAGAATGTCCAACTCAAGAGTCCATACTTCTTTACTATAATTTCTCCCAAAAAGGCACATTGATTGCTAGTACTTAGTCAAGTAAATTAACATTGGTTGCTCATCTACAATATATAATACACACATAGATGAATGATATATAGACAGGTAGATACAAAGATAGATGGATAGATACAGAGATAGATGGATAGATACAAAGATAGATATATAGGTAGATAGGTGAGAGATACTAATATTTATTGAAACCCTGAAACCCTCTATTATTTTCAATACCTACGTTTTCTCATTTAATGTCCCATTTTTAAAAGGTAATTTTTTTTTTAATTAATTAATTTTTATTTATTTTTGGCTGTGTTGGGTCTTCGTTTCTGTGCGAGGGCTTTCTCTAGTTGCGGCAAGCGGGGGCCACTCTTCATTGCGGTGCGCAGGCCTCTCACCGTCGCGGCCTCTCTCGCTGTGGAGCACAGGCTCCACACGCGCAGGCTCAGCAATCGTGGCTCACGGGCCCACCTGCTCCGCGGCACGTGGGATCCTCCCAGACCAGGACTCGAACCCGTGTGCCCCGCATTGGCAGGCAGATTCTCAACCACTGCGCCACCAGGGAAGCCCTTAAAAGGTAAATTTTATTAGCCCCATTTAAGATGGATTCTATTAGCTCCATTTGTTTAAACATGAAGATATTTACATACAGCAAACAAGGGCTAAATTTCTAACTCCTCTCACCCTATTCTAAATCACAGTGCAGGACAGCAGCAGGTTAAGCCTCTGTAGGGAGTTGATATATTTGTGTGACTCTCATTTCAAATACAACTTATGCATATGGAATCAACATCTTGTGTAATACAAAAATTCAGTGATTCTGAGACTAAAAACATTGAAGTTTGACTTCAGGATGTTTTTATATTATATATTTTCATGTATGTGTGGTGTAACAGAGGAAGACTAAAGAGGGTTTTGTCCAGAATTCAATTCCAACAGTAAAGATGCAGTTAGTGTCAGAATTATATTTGTCTTGTCAGGGTCTAGGTCTTGTAATAACCTGTCATCTCTAGCCTCTCTCCCAAAGCAGGTAAGCAATGGGGGAAGGGGAAGAAAACCAGCTTTGAAGTAAATGGAATGGGAAAATATTTTGTGATAATTTTTTTTTACGTTAATACATTTTATTTGAATGATCTGTTTATGTAATGCTACCATGTCAGTAATTATCCATGTAGCCTATTTATGCACATAAAAAACCTATGGGATAAATATTTAATTCCAGCTGACACACTACTTCAAGGATACAAGGAAAAGTAGAAATATGCAAAGATAAAAGGAAAATAAAAGGAGACAGTCTATCACTATTCTTCCTTGTCTTTCCATTGAATTTCTTTCTTCTTCTCGGTTAATATTCCCCGATCTTAACTCAATAAAGACATGCCCTCTTGGCATCAAGAATTAGTTCTTTTAGCTCTCTGATTGAAATGATTACATTTCTTTTTCTCTCTCTTCCTAAAGGCTGAATTCTTAAGATTTAGCTGTGTTCATTCCTTCATTCAATATTTTGGCAGTACATACTGCATGCCAAGCACAAGAAGACAGGGACATGGCATGATTATAGTAATGTATAAAAGCCATACAAAATTTATCATTGTTATAGAAGTTTAGAGGAGAGAAAGACCACTGACATGGGAAGATCAGGAAAGAATTTACCAAGCATACAAGGGAGAGGAGGGTAGTTTAGACAGGGGCATAGAAAATGCAAATATCTTTTCAGGATGGATCATCTTCTGCAAATTAATCATTCAACTTAGAATATGCATTTAGAGAGGACAGGGAGACTCTTTATTCCTGTAGCATTGTTACAGTGTAAGTGTATTAATGACAAAATACTTATAATCAACTAATCTCCAGTTTAAAAAAGGGATAACGTTAATGGATTAAGCCTACTTTGATGAGTACAGCATGTAATCTCTCCTTTCTCTCATCCTCTAAAGTGGTTATTAACTGAAAAACTAAGTTTCTCAATTAATTATGTCTGGCTTATGACAGTGCTTCAATCACTGTGTCAATCTATTAGTTAAATATGTAATTAGGTAACATCTTACTTCTCCTTCACTACCATATTACGAGCACCCTGTCAGGAGAGAATATTCCTGATACTTCCTCCTATTCCATATGAGGCCTTAGTTAGCCCATTCCAATCAAACATTTTATTTAACTTGATAAGTGCAGTTAAAGAAAGGAAAAGGGCAATTAAGTGAATTGGTATTTACTGAGAACTTACTAGATACCAGAGAATATGAAGTCACATTCAGCAACATCTAGATGGATGAAGCAACATAAAACATGCGGTTTGGAGACATACAGATTGGAGTCACATCTTGTTTTCAAGGTATCTTTACCACTCTGTGCCTCAGCTTTCAAATGTGTAAAATAGGGATATGGGTAGTGTCTGGTTTATGGGACTGTGGTCATGATTAAGTGAAATATCATATGTTATAGTTGCTACATATAGAAGTGCCTGAAAGTAAACTAGTGTTAATTCATGGCTAGTTGTATCAGTCTGCTATTTTCTCAATAATGCTACATAAAACATACAAAACTCAGTGGCTTACAGCAATGAGAACTAATTTTCTACTCCCATCTTTTCAGGCCAGCATGGAATCTGCCAAATCTAGACTGTGTTTGACTGGGTGTGGCTCAGAGCTGCAGGCTGAGCACAGGTCTGCGGCAGCTGTTTCATGTCCTCTTTGTCCCAGTTGGTGGCTACAGAGATATGTTCTTCTTATAGCAAAAGGCAGTAGAACTAGAGAGCAAGCCCAATGCACAAGCACATTTTAAGCCTCTGTTTAAGACACATCTGTTAATATCTCATTGACCAAATCAAGTTACACAGTGAAGTCGAAAGTCATGGCACGAACATCGGGGAGAAGAGTAAATATTTGCTAAAAATTGATTCAACTCGCCATAATAGTTATTTTGGCTTATTATCTTAATCAGTTTTTTAAATTTGACTATCTATATATAATCTGTTATCTACATCGAAAAATCGATAACTTGACTAATTTTATTTTTTTAAAGAAAGCTATACAACTGACTAATTTTAAAGTTGCTTAAGAAAAAAAGGAAGGCTCAAATAAGCTATCACTGATTAACTGTGAAATTTCCCAAGATGAACAGTGATGTCAAAAGATAGACAAATGATGATCATGAATAATATATTAAATAAACAACTCACCATTCTGGACCTTCATGGGATTTTGTGCTAGATGAGAAACATTTTGACTGTGTATTTTTGAAAAGTCAAAGGAAGCGGAAGACACGGACCTGGTATTCTGTGTCGTTATGGCAGTTTGAAGCCAACTGTTTTTTTCCATTTCTTAGTTTGCTCTTCATATATGTGATGGAGATTGGGCCTTTTTACACTGACCTTACTAGTAATTTATTCATCCTTTCAAAAAAATATTATTGAGTGCCATCTATATGCTAGGCTCTATGCTTGTTATTAGAGAAACAACCGTGACTGTAAACAGCTTTCCAAATTGGAAACTTCCATTACATGAGTGTAAAAAATAATTTATTTTTTAAATTCCAAAAGCCATGAAGGAAGAAAGACATAATTTGGAAAACGTTACCCACAACCCTGAACATTCTGCGTGTCTACACGTGGAACAGAGTCCCAGGAGAACGTGAAATGGGACTAAGATGAGGGGTTCTTGGTTGATACTAATTATTTCAATTGTGTTGCAGAACCAGCAGGCATTTCTTACAGCTTAAGGGCACTGTTAGTCCCCTCACTTGGGTTTTTAGTAAGACATTTCATTGATTTAGAATTCTTCCAATTCTTGCTTCTAGTGAAAAAAGTTAACCAGCAGGTATGTATTAATTTTTAGGCATTGTGCTAAGCATTTCCACCAATGTCAGTTTGAGTCTAGAATCATCACACTTAGAAAGGCTAGAAACTGAAGGTGCTTAGAGTGGACTTCTGCTTCTGCTTTCCAAGCCCATGGGATATGCATGTGGACAGTGAGGGTAATTCCTCTCTAAGTTAAAGCTCATTCTAAAGACGCTCTGTGACAGACAGCTCATCTGGGCAAAATCACAGAATCAAATGATGGCTGTACTGAATTAAAAGGTAATGATCCCAGTACCCACACTGCGATGTTGAGTGGGAAATATGCTTTATGCTAGTTTCTTTTTTTTTCTTTTAAATAGGCTCAATTAAGTTATGGTTGTTCAGTGACAATTAGTGAAGGCACAGAAGTTTGCACCTTCGCTCTAAGCCCTCTGTTGGTTTCTGTTTTATCATCAACCTCAGAGCTGCCTTGCAGAGAGAAAAGAAGAGGGTTGGTACAGAGCATCTGCTAGAACTGTGATTAATGGTGTACCTTCATTATCTGTCATTTTACCACCTTGAACCCGCAACCTGACTTTAAGTGCACCCTATAAGCACACACCCCATTCTACATTTCTGCTAGTTTCACCAAAAGGGCTACATTTCTCTTCTAATTACCATCACAACAGCACCCATTATGGTTTGACCCTAGTAATTTAGTTATATTTATGCTGCTACAATGAACCAAATAGATAATAATGAATACTGATGCAGCCTTGGGTTGAAGCAAACTATAATTACACAGGCTTAATGAAGTTACCAGAAAAGGCAGTATATAAAAAACATACTCAGATTAAGAAAAGAAAAAAACCCAAAAAGCAAAAAAAAAAACTGAACCTTTCACGTTCCTAAAGCTCTGCTTTATACTTGGAAACTCCTGGAGAACTAACATGTGCTGTTCACTTATCTTCCTTAATTTCTGGTCTGTGATTTCCAGACTTACACCATCACATTCTGAGCTTTCATCTTTCACCTCTGAGTGTCTAACTGTATTTGTCAAATCAAGACAAACAGCGGCATAACTTATAGAGTGAATGAAATTGGATACTTACTTGGCAATCCAATTTTGTACTAAATATGCTGAATTAAAATTAAAATTTAAAATTTTGGTGTTTGGTCAAGATGTTGGCCATCAGATCCATCAAATGAGGCAGAGACCGTGGCTGGATCTTCTTAAAAACAGCAGCTAACAAAATTACTGCACCTGTAAGTTAAAGTTATAGCCAGTTAACATCTCAGGATGAATGAAGTTGAACCAGAAATGGCTTTTGTGAAAGTCGATGCTTAACAGGTACTGTGTGGTAGGACAAAGCAGAAGGGGTGGTGGTGTGGTTATCATGTACTGACAATAGAGGTGTTCTTCTAGAAAGATTTAGACTAACTTTGGGCATCGGTGAAATAAGACTAAAAGATCCTACATTCCCAAGTGTTCAGAGTGAGTTGGACACAGTCTTCAGTTCATTGCAGGATGAGATAAGATACAGAAAAAAAACCATACATCTGTCTCAGTATTTCATAAAACATTTTCATAATTATTGTGGCACTTTCCCTGAGGGAAATGGAGATTCAAGAAGAAATGTGATTTAATCAGACTGTCTATGACACTGAGAAGTGAGGGCAGGAGGTCTTGTGGGATTCACATCCCTAACCTAATTCTTATTCATCCTAATCTCTTATAGATGTGAAGAACAGTCATTCTTACCTTATCTCACAAAATAGCTTCTACAGTTATCAATTTCTAAGAAGGATGATGCCCTTAGTACAGAGTTAAGTCCTCATAATAAAAATTCTCCTCCTGGTTTAGGGGTCATGTTAAATTATCTGTGGCTATTCAAGTTCAACAGTCTTAAATTCCAAAAGGTCCTTCTAAAGAGATTTCCCTCATTCTCCTCATTGTTGAATAGTTCTCAACTATTTCATGCCCCAGTAGGCCTGCATTCCTATTTTAAGTGCATATCTGGGTAGTAGATTAAGAGAGAAAGGATAGAGGCAAAGTTCAAACTTGCCAAAAGGATTTTTTTTTAATTTGACATCTTTTTCCCTATGTCTCCTCATCAAATGTATAACCAGAAATAACTCTTGGCCAAACTGCATTCTTATGCTCCTAATGTATTCCATATCCACATCACTCACTCTCTGTTATCTCTACCACTTTGATCCATCAGCTGCTCTTTTCTCTACACCAGGTGAGCTAGCTTTTTAGCTGTAGAGGGACCCTGTTGTCCATCTGGGAATCATTTGTGTATCCAGTATTAAGTAGTGGAGCTGCTGTATTTTGCCTCACCTGCTGTACTTGTTTCTACCTTTGTAATTGTATTTCCTGACGCGAGTGACGTTGCAGTGGGGACAGATGTTCTTAAAATTAAAAAAGAAAAAAGGTTAAGGACCAGAGAACATATATAAACATGGGGGTGATTTGCATTGTTAAAAATGAAGTTTGTGTGCTTTGGATTTCATACACTTTTCTGATTAAAATAAACCAAAGTGAACCTTGGACTCCAATGAAACTTCACTTTCTTGCAGAGACAAGAGAGAAGAAGTGGTTATGAGACACATGTGCCCGTGATATCTGGCCGGTAGTCTCTGCAACTTGTCCCAGGAGTATGAGGGACTCTTCAGGAAAGTAGCCACGGTGAACTCAATCAAGGGCTTATAGCAAAGAGAAGTCTTTGAGTAGAGAGAGCTGAGAAATGTAGGTTCTTTCCTCACTTCAAATGCTTCAACTCTGGCCCAAATAGGATGTGTTTCCCTTCAATCAGATTCTGATAGCTATGCCATAAATAAAATAAAATACAGTGAAATAAAATAAAGTAAAAAAAAAAAAATGAAATAAAACAAAAGTCCCCTTGTGATCTCCTAATCACAAAATACATTTCAAGTATTAATCTTCCTCACCTATACACATTGGTTCCATCTATCAAGTTTATCATGCAGTTGGCTTAAAATTAAGGATACATCTTGTCTTTCACTACACAAGATGGATTCCAGATGCTCAGATTAAACAATGGTGCTCCCCTGTAGACATAACGGACCATAGCAGCGAGGTAACTAGGCAAAATGAGCAAACCAGACCCTGCAAATGATCTTAATTATTTCAACTATGAGAGAACAGAAAAGCACTGGGTAATACAACAAACAGCTCTGTGAAAGAGCAAACAAAAAGCCCTGATAATTTACATTTAAGCTAAACCTGCTCCCTGCAAAGTAGAATGTGTGCGGAATAATTCAGGAAGAAATCTTTCACCATACCATTTTCATAATTGGTATTCTCTGCCAAGTCTTCAGCATCAAGTAGCATACAAATCATAATGCTAATATTGGTCTACTTTTCAATTTTTTAAAATGATGTTCTACAGTCAAAGTATTATTGCTGAAAATATGGATGTGTTTTTACATCATTCAAGATGTCTCTGTTGCTTCCAGCATTTGAAAAGTCAATTACAAATGTCACCACTGAGGAGTCAGATTTATACAGCAGACACATATACAGAAATGTATGGAAACAAATCTATATCTTTATTTCTACTTTCCATGATCAAGAGAAAGTACAGCTGATATACTGCTTGGCATAAAATAACCAGGCCTTGGAAAATGGAGTCAAATTGTAGTTCATGTCAATGCTGCACTGACAGGTGAGTTCTGCCCCAGCAGTCTTCTCTGATTCTCAACTATGCCGTAAATTAATCTGTCCAAATCATTGACACTCATCCACAAAGCACAGGTAACAGTCTCCTTTCATGCACACCAAAGAGAGTGAGATAAAAATAAATTGTAACATCATTAAAAACTTGCCAAAATAATATTTTTCCCATCTGCTAAGCCCAGTCCCTGTGGTAAGTGAACTAACAGGTATCCACACTCATATTTGACACACAGACACCGCAAGCAATTAATTAACATGAACACGACAGGAGTCAATTGGGTTTCTCTCTTTTAGACATTAATCAAAGCCTGAAACAGAACATACACCTTGTATAATACTCAGACTTGTGGGTCTTCAGATGCGGCTGCTGTAATGCCCATTTCTGTCTAGATATTTACAACAAAGTTGGCCTGCTCAACAGTCCTATCCAGGGGACTCTATGTCCCAGGTTCCATGCTGCCAAAGCCATGATCAGCAGACCCATCCCAGCTTAGCCTGCCTCATTTTCCTGATATGCACACTACAAACAAGGACAACCCAAGGGCAAAGTCGATTTTTACATTGAACCAGTCAGTTAAAAATAAACTTTACCGTGTTCTTCCCATTAAAAAAAAATGCTAGACAAATATGTACATCTTAAAATGTTACTGTGAAGAGTATTAGAAAATCCAAAAGGAGATGAGTCTTGTCATTAGAAAGCCCCTAATTATCTTTAATCTCATCATAAATACTTAGGGAGAATATTAAACTTTTATAGAAATAGTTGGTGAATGGTTTTTAAAAAGTTTGAATAAATGGATATATTAGAAAATAAGAAATCTAGCAAAAGTATCCTAAAAAACCCAAGCCAGGAGAATTTTACTGGTAAATTATTTCAAACTTCCAAGGTAGAAATAATTCTGCTCTTTAATTTTTTTTAAAACACAGAGAAATAAGTTAAAGGCCTTTTAGAAAGTCATCTTAACAGTGAGGTTTCATGACTTCTAATGTGGAAAGAGATCAAGTTAGGGCATGAGAGACAGTGGATAAAAATAAATTAATTGATCATCCTCTGTATTTAAAGTGATTCATTTTGAGTTGAGTCTCAGCAGGTAAACCTAGGTGAAGGGGAAAAAAAAGCAGACTCAATTACACACTAGTGGAAAAAAGGAACAAGTAGCAGAGATAAAACATGTGATTATACTTACAAGTAGTATGTCTATGGATCATGAAAAAATGGAGATGTGAGTCCTTGCTCAGTTAAGTTGTTTTGTCCTGAGGTCGTTCTGGTAATGCAGACAGGATTGAAGGACACCGAAAGGGAGACCAGATACTGGAAGGAAGAGAGGATTCCTGGGTGTTATCTCTTTTCTCCTCCTTTCCCCACCTCCCCCAACCCCTCTCTTTCCCTTTCCTCTCTCTCCCTCTCCCTCACATCTTCCTTCTGTGTTCCCCCTCTCTCCTTTCTTTCCTCTCCTAAACTTTTCTTGGGACACTTATAGATGTAATTGACCCTGTGACTAGAACAGTCTCTACTTGCTTGCTTATGTCAACTCTTCCTGTTGAATGGACATGAGGAGGGGAACGCATCTTGAGTGGAGGCTCAACCCAGAGGAATCAGGCACATCTTCAATTGCTGTCATGCATATGATTTAACTGAATCCTATCTAGCTAGCTAGTTAGCTGTCTCCATTTGAATCCATTCTATTTTAGTTAATCCCATCAGTGTCTGTGGCAGATAGTATTTTCCAAAGATGACTGCAAATGTCTCCAGAGTCACATGATCTTCTAGAACTTTGCCTTTCCCCCATCAAGAGATGAAGTCTAGTTCTCCTCTCCTTGAATCTGTGACTTCCTGCCAACCAATAGAATATGCAGAAGTACTGTGTGACTTTTAAGGTTAGGTTGTAAAAGGTGTTACAGCTGGGATATTGTTTTGTAATTTTTTTCTTTTTAAAAAATTTTTATTGGGGTATAGTTGTATTTACAATGTTGTGTTAGTTTCAGGTGTACAGCAAAGTGAATCTGTCATGCATATATCCACTCTTTTTTTAGATTCTTTTCCCACATAGGCCATTACAGAGTACTGAGTAGAGTTCCCTGTGCTATACAGTAGGTTCTTATTAATTATCTATTTTATATATAGTAGTATGTATGTGTCAATCCCAATCTTCCAATTTATCCCTCTCCCCCTACCCCCCAGTAACCATACATGTATTTTCTACATCTGTAACTCTATTTCTATTTTGTAGATAAGTTCACTTGTAGCCTTTTTTTAGATTCGACATATAAGCAATATCATATGATATTTGTCTTTCTCTGTCTGACTTACTTCACTCAGTATGACAATCTCTAGGCGCATACATATTGTTGCAAATGGCATTATTTCATCCTTTTATATGGCTGAGTAATATTCCATTGTATATATGTACCACATCTTCTTTATCCATTCCTCTGTTGATAGACATTTAGGTTGCTTCCATGCCTTGGCTATTGGAAATAGTGCTGCAATGAACATTGGAGTGCATGTATCTTTTAGAGTTATGGTTTTCTCCAGATATATGCCCAGGAGTGGGATTGCTGGATCATATGGCAGCTCTATTTTTAGTTTTTGAAGGAACCTGTGTATTGTTATCCATAGTGACTGTACCAGTTTACATTCCCACCACAGTGTAGGAAGGTTCCCTTTCCTCTACACCCTTTCCTCTACATCCTTTCCAGCATTTATTATTTGTAGATTTTTAATGATGGCCATTTTGACTGGTGTGAGGTGATACCTCATTGTAGTTTTGATTTGCATTTCTTGGATACTTGCTTTTGAAGACCACATAAGAGCCCTGACTACCCCAAGACTGACATGCTGGAGAGGCCACAGGTAGGAGGCACTCTGGTTAACAGCCCCAGCTGGATCTCAGACAACAGTTATAACCAACTGCAAGCCAAGCAAGACAGCCTTCTTGAACAGCTCACCCAGTTGGGCCTGCAGATAACTGCAGCCCCAGGTGACATCTACTGTACTGTATATGAGTCCCTAAGCTAGAACTGCCTAGCAGAGCCCTTCCCAAATACCTGACCACAAAATCTCGTGTGTATTTTAAGTTGCAATTGTTTTGGAGTAGTTTGTTATTCAGCAATGGTAGCTGGAACAGTCCTCAACATTTCAAGGGATGATTTCTAATTAAAGCTTGTTGGAATGAAGCACACACAACTTGAGGAAGAAGATTGTACAGAGAAAGTTAAATGTAATTGTATTTTATAGGAGAAAAGTTTGGGGTCTTGTATAATTTTCTCCAAGCATATTCTTCATCAAAGATACATAGGCATGCCAGCTATATTTCCTGTGTTCAGTTCATCTCCCCTGTTCTCTCTGATCTTCTTATGAAATGTTGAGTTTCCTATCCTACAGTACTCCTTATCCATTTTGATCAATATATACTGACCTCCATTCAAAGCACCCTTCCTTCTATCTGAACTGGCATCATCGGTCTCCAGAAAACAAAAATAAGGGAAGGAAGAAGATGAAAGTGCTAGAAGGGTAGTTGAAGGATTTGGATGATACTCAAGAATGTCTCAGTTTTCATTTTAAGGAACTATCAAAAAACCCTGTTAGCCATTTCATATTATCTAGCACATTTTTATAACAAATATCTACATATAAATATTACTGTGGGTTTCCTAAATGTATAATTTATTTTTTTGTATGTATCACTTTTTCTTTTGTAAATTACTTCATAGTTAATTTACAATGTTGTGTTAGTTTCAGGTTTACAGTAAAGTGTTTCAGTTATACATATATATATATATATATATATATATATATTCTTTTTCAGTTTTTTTCCATTATAAGTTATTACAAGATACTGAATCTAATCCCCTGTGCTATACAGTAGGTCTTTGCTGTTTATCTATTTTATATATAGTAGTGTGTATATGTTAATCCCAAACTCCTAATTTATCTCCCCCCATAAAATTTACTTTTTAAAATGTTTTATTTAGAATATTATTCATACATTAACCTAATCCCTATTTTCTTAGCCATAACTTTGAGTACCTTTACACAATTATTGAATATGTAAGAATTTCTTTCTACAGATTTTTTTAAAACTTTTTAACTAATTGTCTTGGTATACGGTCTTGAGCTCAGGAAAATAATCGCATTAACCTTTGAGTCTGTTATTTTACTAGCTATAAGCTGTGAAGTAATCTGTGATTCAGCTTGCTTATACTGCTCTGCCCTTGTAGGGGGATGATCTAGCTGATGACAATCTGGCAGAATTAGTCCCACCCTGTGTGGGTGTTAGCTTGAATGGCTCTCGTCCCCATGGGGCAAAGAGTTCCTGTCACCTCAGCAAGCAAGGAGGGCAAGTCAGAGCCAGCTAACATCCGTCAGGAACTCCACAGCCAAAGACATGATCTGGAGAGAAGAAGAGTTCACTGTCAACTACACTAAACTGAAGGGGAAAAATAATGTAACTTAGGTCAACAATTTGGTCCCAACCATAAGGAGAAAACTGCTAGCTGTAAAATAGTACTAGTAATTTATCTTTTAATTGTGAAGCCACTTTAGCATATGTATGCTAATGTTAATTACTCTAGAAAGAGTGGTATGCATGTTGTTCTGATTTGGAACAATAGTGAAGTAAAATTTGCATTTATCTGTTGAATGCTTTAATGGAGTCTTCTAGCGGAAATGACTAGAGCCAGAGGCTCCAAATCTAACTCAGTCCCTCAATGATCTTACACTCCTCTCAATTTTTTTTTAACTGTAAAATGAAGAACCTTTAAGGACATTTCTAGGTATAAGATTCTGAGTCCTGAAAATCATCTTCATTTATTTAAAATATTTTTGAATTTATAAGGTTTTAACTTTTAATGTAAATAGCTGCTTTTTAGATTGGAGTCTTAATTACCCTTAATGTAACAGATTTGTGGGAAGAAGGAAAGTACTCTTATACAGCAAACATCTTTTGCAAAACAATGCTTCCATGAGTTCAGTGTAAGTGATTTGAAAGCATAAAGATTTAATTTCATGTAGGGGGAGGGGTTAATGTACAATTAAGCTTTTATCAAAACCCTTGAAATTGGAACAAGAAGGTGGGTATATTTGAGAAAAGCAAAATTAATGTTGGAGTCACCTGTTTTCAGGCAAATGCCCTTGTGATGCATGGTGTGAACATTACAAAATGCTTGGTGTTTATTTTTATAATTAATTGGATTTGCCTTGCAATCAGAGTGGGTAACACTGTTTGATAAGGTATGGCTTAGAGCATAATAATGCTTAGGCTTAAGGCATCTTATAGACATTCTATAATGCTGCACTTTTAAATTTGGAAGAGTTAAAAGCAATTTATTTTAATAGTATCAACAACAGTGGATAGATAGATACATACATAGATAGATACATAGATCTGTTTGAAGGACAAGAGGTCCTCAGTGTTAGCAAAGACCCAATGAATGAGGTACGGTAAGGAGGCCCTGCCCTGCAGGCGGGAGTATATTCACAAAGACTGGTCAGGTCTGAGTCACCATTTTTGGGTTGCTGGCAAGCAGATGAAGTCAGTCCAGCTTTGTGTTCTCCTGACTAGAGCAAGATCTAGGTCAAATCCAGGTTCTGCCCATGTGGAGAGGAAAACAGGCATGGGCAGGCCAAGTAGTGAGCAGAGGTCTAATGTGAGTTCAAGTCCATGACTCTCCAGAAAAGAGTAGGGCAATCTAGCTTAGAGTTGGGATGAAGAAAAGAAGTAATCAATTTCCTTGCCGGAATGTAAACAAATCATTCCTGAAGATGCCAGGAACTTGGGGACACATTTTGATTTGTGCAGCAACCTCTGGATTTGCTGGTTTGGTCTGAGGTAGTTGGAAGATTCTTGGAAACTTTGTGGTAGGATCATCTAGGCCAGTGCTTTTCAAACATCAATGTGCACATGAATACTCAAGGATTTTGTTAAAATAAAGTTTTTGATTCAGTAGATGTGGGGTGGGTCTCAAGTGTTTGCATTTCTAACAAGCTCCTAGGTTGAAGCTGATGCTACATTTCTGGAGACCCCACTATGAGTAGCAAGGGGACCAGCCATTCTGGCTGCATATTGTAGTGTTACCATGTGTAGGGCTATCAGATTTGGAATATAAAATATAGGATACCCAGTGAAATTTGAATTTCAGATAAAAAACAAATAATTTTTTAGTATAATAAATATTATATTTATTTATTATAAATATATAATATTTATATATATTATATATAATATTTAAAACATATTTATTATAAAAACATATTCCTTGTTTATCTGAAATTCACAATTACCTGAGCACCCTCCATTTTATCTGGCAATCCAACCTGAAGAAAATTTTTAAATGTCCATGCCTGAGTTCCTGCCCCAGCTATTCTGGTTGAATTGGTCCAGGGGGCAGCCTGGGCAAGTGGATATCACAAAACACCTTACGTGACTTTAACACGCAGCCACGGTAGAGAGTTACTGATAAAAAGTCACCCTCTTATTAATCAGGTGAGGACACTGAAACCTAGGGGATTGTATAATCTGGCCAGTGGTAGAATGGGGATGACAATTTAGGGTTTCAGGTACTCTTTGCCCTATACTCCCTCCATCTTGAGCTGAAAGCATGTTTCCTTCCTTGGGAGCTTAAATGGCACCCTCCCTTGTGAACTTTATTGGTTCCTAGATCCCTGAGGTTGGGGGTCATCTCTCCTCATCCAAGTCACTCCTCTTGACCCCACACACCTCATCCTAGTGAAGTATTCAGAATGCATTTAGAGATCCACCTATTATTAATCTTAATTCATGGATGCTTTAAAATTCATTTATTCTCACTCTTAACCTCACATCTGGTTGCTTTAAAAAACAATGTGTCTGGGTGTCTGGGTATCACCCCCAGAGATTCTGATTTAATTGGTCTGGGGTGCAGCCAAGGCACTGGGAGTTTTGGAAAGCTCCCTGAGGGATTCTAGTGTGCAGACGGGGATGAACAGGACTGCTCTATCAGACCCTTCAAATGCAGTGGACCAGGGGCCTGTGCTCTAAAGTTGTCTGTAAGTGGTGGGTCCAGCTGAGCCCATCACAGATGTGTATAAATCAACAACTTCAAAGGCTGGAAACACTGAGCTTGACTGCAGGGTAAACCTGGAATGCCTCATATGTTATTCTTTCAAGACTTGTCAAAGCATCTGAATCTATTCTAATTAAGAAACACATCGTTTCCTTAGATTCCATCTTCTTAAAATACCTATATGAGCCTTGTATATATTTCCAATAGTCCTAGAATATCACGTTTCTGAGATGACATGCAGAGTAGATAGTTATTTAAAATAATAATAAAGAAAGAGATAGGAGGTGAGGAGCAGGAGAGAAAAACAGCATTTGGTTAATCTGAACTTTCTAACTAGCAGTTTCAAGGTGCTAGAAATACTTTCCCTAGCCCCAGTCCTTCCCTGTGATCTTATACTTTTTCCACTCATCAGAAGAAAGTGGACCAGGTTCCTGCTTTAAAAACAGCTGCATATCAGGCCTTTTGTGAGGAAGGAAGAGTTCTTAGGCAAAGTATGTTGGCAGGAACTAGGACAATAAACAGTAAGACTTTGTACTTTCTTCCCGCTTTCTTCTTCAAGAATTGAAATGTACTCAGAGCAAGCCAGGGATGGATTGCTACTATTTAAGACAGACAGATGAGGGTCCTCAGAAGTCTCAAAATTGCAGAGTATTATTTTCCACACTTGTAAAGGTTATTCATGGTTTTTCTATAGGGAAACACAGTCTTTCCACCTGTCAAGGAGTGGTGAGTAATTAAAATAATAATTAGGCTTATTAATTAGCCTGATCCCATTGTATTAAACCCCATTACATCTCTAGAAGATTGACAAATTAGATTTAGATGAGTAGATAATATGATTGGAGGTTCACCAACTTGTCCAAGCCAGACTTCCCAACTTCCATTTCAAAGGTTCTTCACAACTAAGACAGAGTACCACCCATGATTTTGTTGTATGGTTCTTGTTTTATTCTTTAAATCAGATAGACTTTGATTCACCTCCTTCTTCTTCACAGATGGAGAGATTTATTGACTCAGTACAAGGCAAGGCTAATCCCCCCATCAGTTTCAATGCACCTGAAAATCCTTAGAACTGTCCTGTAAACCTGGGAAGTATCTGTAGTAGTGTATTCAAGAGTGTTGTAATTTTCACCAAATTATAATATGTGCTTTGTAAGTCTAGAGAAAAAATCAGAAAGGAAAGATGTATTAGGTGGGCCATATGTATTAGGTGGGCCATCTCTTTTTAAGTTACTACTTGTCAGAAATATCTTTATGGAGATATTAATTTGTATTATGATCCCTTTTATTTTTCCTTTCCTCTCTTCCAATTCCTAAACACTCTTTTGTCTCACAGGAAGTTTATATGAGATGGTTAGAAACACAAGTTATCTTTAGACTACCTGGGTTCTAAGCTCATGTTTTACACAAGACTTGAAGCCTCCCAGACAAGTGTCATGGATATGAGGTGACCAGTAAAGAAGCTAAAATCAAAGAAAATTTTGCCCTGCGTTGCACCCAAGAGACTAGAACCCTAGCGTGGGTTGTGTCTCTCAGAATTTGCAAAACCTGAGTTTGGGCAAAACAACTTTCATTGTTTGGACCCAATGGTTATCAAAGGATTTGCAGGCTTGGACAAGAAGTAGGGTTGTAAGATTTAGCAAATAAAAATATAGGACATTCAATTAAATTTGCATTTCTGGTAAATGTTGAATTGCTTTTTAGTATAAGTATGGCCATGCAATATTTGTGACACATTTATGCTAAAATTTATTCATTGTTTATCTGAAATTCAAAATTAGTTGGATGCCCTGAATTTTATCTGGCAAACCTAACAAGGTGGATTCCATTATTGATTATGATGGATTGACAGACAGATCCTGGCTTCCATTTTCCAGAGAGCAAACAAGCCTCCTTGATTCTTGGGTGTTACTAGGTCAGAGGAAGGGCTCCCCTTTAATGGCTGAGATATATTTTCCATGAGCTGGACCAGATGAAATATCAGAGTAAGACTTAATTATTTTAAAAGGTATTTCTTGCACATCAAAGTCTTTGATTGCAGATGCATACTCATTATAACCATAATCCCTGTCTATCATAGACATGCTTCCTAGGAGATCTGGACATTTGGTCTCTTTCTTGTAGGAAGATGCGGAGGTGGAGGGAGAGAATCCTGAGGGTTTGCTCTTATTTTTTCTGAATGTGACAAGGGGTCATTTGTCATGTTCTAAAAAGAGATTAGGACACTCCTGGTGCCATGTTTCTAAAATAGAAAATACCTGATATCACCAGAATGCCATTGGTGTCAATGGAAAGTGGACTTTATAATACTTCTCTTCAAAGAAATAAATGTTGGGTTTTGTCCAGCAAAGTGTATCATGTCATGTAAGTATACCACAAACACATTAAAATCAGGAAGACCAGGTTTTCATGAAAAACCAAACACTATAAAGATTCTCAGGGAAATGGCTTACCATGTCTACCCATATGTCTACCCACAAATGTCTACCCATATAAGGAAAAGAACTGGACACAAGAGGTTCATGAATATGGCCCACTAAACCAACCATGGCTCACACTGCCATTTGCAAGGCAGTGAGGGACCAATAATGGGTGAGTCCTTTGTTTGTTTCTGGGATGGAGCATGGCTGCTGGCTAATAGGTCGAGGATGAACCACAGCCTGGGACAGGAAGTGAAGAGGGATCCTTGTTCACCTCAACCTAAAGGTGAAATCGAGGCAGGTAGATTATAAGATTCCAAGAATCAGTTCAGGCTGGACAAGAGGATTAACATCCCATCATCTCTCAATGACACTATGACAAAGTCTTTCTTGTTTTATTTTATTATTTTTTAAAAATGAGCAACAGCCTTAAGATCCTGAGTTTAAAAGCCTGATCCCCGCCTGAGTCACTGGCACCACTCCTTAACTGCTCTCCTCTGCAGGTGTGCTGTGCGGCTGCTTCCACTCACACCCAACCCTATCCCCTCCCCACACCCCCCAACTCCCCATAACAATTGTAAAATTGAAGGAGATCCTCTCAGGGTGGTATAGCTTCAGGCATATGAATTCCTTCCAGGGCTCTGAGCTTGGAAGCAGTTTAAAGATAAAAAGTTTGAAGAGTGAATGAGTTCCCAAGAATAAACATGTTTCAAAGGAACTTGAATGAGGGATTTTGTTTTTGTGGGATATTTTTTTTTAATGACATTTGCTTACTTAATGTAATAACTCCTTGAATATATTGCCTTGAATGATATAATTTATTTACATAATTCTGGATTGGAAAACCATGAGCAAATTCAAAGAAAACTTCTGGAAAGAAGAAAACTTGTTTTTGTGAGGATTTTAGAATGAAATATATGAGCTATGTATATATGTATATACTCTGATGGCAGTGTGTAAGGCCATATTTCTAGCATCCGACGGTGTTTACAAACAACTGATTGTTGAACTGGGAAGGGATGGTCTCCTTCCAGAGTGTTACTTTGGGTTCTTGAAATCTTACTTGAAGTGACCCTTAGGAGTGGAGTCTACTTATTATTTGAAAGAAAGCATGTTTCATTCCAAAGTGTTAACGTCGAACGTACTAATTTTAAGTAGAGTAATTGAGGGACGATTTTTCTTTAATAAATAAATTTCATTTTTCCAAAAAAAAAACCCAAAAATACATACACACACATATATTTCTTTCTAAAATCCTCACAGAAACAAGTTTTGTTTTTGTGTATGTGTATATTATATATGCACATGCATATACATATCTGTATATATATACAGAAGTAGATATAGATTACATACATATATAGGTATAGAGAGATATAGATATATAGATATTTGAAAAAGAGGACAAAAATTAATTTAGATCATAAGCCAATTTCTAGCCTGTTTTAATTTATGCCAAATTATTTCTATGGGATTCAAAAGAAGATGATGTTTTGTAGATATTCCAATCCAAGTTCTGCTTTTTTAAGCATTTGCTACATTGACTGTTACAAAAAGAGGGAAGTCCTTTAAGTACTGAACATTCTAAACCTGAGTTAACCTACACCTAGATCCCAGGACAATTGTTCAATCATTTGAGGGATTTGTCTATTTATTGGACATAGAAAAGAAGATGTGATGAGAAAACTAGAAATTATCTGCTCCAGATTGATGTCAGAAAAGAATCATATAGTGATTTTGTTTTCTGTTTGATTTTGAGGAGACAACATTACCAAACCACTCCAGAAGACTCCAGAGTCACTAAGGTTTATTTACTGGGAGTATCTAAGTGTAGATTCCATTGGTAGCCTCCTGCTTCAATAATTTTTTCCAAAGTTTCATTTCCCATGTCAGAATTCTTACCTGGCTTCTGTCTACAATAAATATCACACAAAAAATATTAATAGTCGGTAACATTTCTGGTTCTGATACTGAAATAAGAATGTCAGAATAAAAGTAATGAAAGCAGATTAATAACTGAAGCAGTTTTTAAAAGTATCTTTTCTTATGTGAACCCAACCTGCCTAGAAATTCAATAAGATGAGAGTTTTATTCATGAAAAATTATCTACTGGATGTCGTTTTGGGGTTGGGAGAGTCAGAGAGAGTATAGAACTAGACTTTTCAAAAGACATCATAGATTTTCTTCTAAAGGCATCAAATAATAGATTCATATTACTGCTAAACTTCTGGCTCTCCTAGACTCATGTCCCAGCATGAGTAGCACACATGTCCCTGCTTAGCTAGAGCATCAAGGGGGAAATTCAAAGATAGAGTTGAGAAATGTGGAGGAAAAGAAGCACTAGATTTCCTGAGAGATACATGAATTATAGAAAAAGATGAACTGGATCATTTTCAGGAGTACTCTTATAGGTGGTAAACTGCAAATCTTTTAATAATTTTATTGGGAACAAGCACTTTGAAGTCACAATTGACTAGTATCTTGTGTTTTTACAAAGGAGACCCTAAGGTGAGGCTGAGTCATTTGGCATACCCTGATTATTTGGGTCACATAGACATATTTTATAAGCCCACATGGAATATGAGTTTTGTAAAAATAAGAGTTATAAATTTCCTCTCTGAATCTTCATGTCTTGTTGGTTCATGCCCAATAAGTGAAGCTGGAATGGTTTCTAAACTTGTTCAGATACAGGTCTACTACATAAATCCCTCAAAATATTACCAATAGTAATAGTAACTTACATTGTGGAGTGTTTTACAGCTTATAAAATGTTTTCTCAAATTATCATCTTTATAACGCATCACTTTATTTCTGCCCTGCAATATCTGGAAGGCTGTGCAAATATCATCCTTAACCAGAAAGCATACAGTCTATTTGGTTAACATATACTCACACTAACTTTGTTGCTTTTGAGTCCAAATAGAACCATCCTTGAATGGGTAGTGGTCTTCCTTTCTTTTGCTTTTACAGCCATCTCTTCAATCTCTGGCTCCACCTGGTGGAATATTGTGAGGTCATAACTATGGGCATCACTGTTCCTAAATCTACCTTATGGGACCAGTATTGTGATTTATGATCCTCCAAGGAAATAAAAGTATGTGTTTCAGAATCTGAAGATTGGATTACCTATTGTCCCCCCAAATTTTCTCCTGCTAATGTGACTGCCTCTTGGAGTGGAATATCTGTTTTGCAAAAAGACCCCTTTCCAGTAGGACTAAAAAAGAAATGGCACACAAGGTTAAAAGAGAACCCTATCCTGCCAACAATAGCTTACACTGTTCTTTTGTATTTTTCACTTCACTCAAACACATAAGAACATCTCCCATGAAGCAGGGTGAGCTAAGGATGCTATGAAAGGAAAAACTGAGATTTATAGTATGAAAAACTGAAACTTCTGCTAACTGCATTTCCCCAAAACAAAAAAAAATTATGGAGGCAGAGACAAGATCAAGAGGCAAGTGTTTTGATCCTACATGTAATGTTTATAACTTGTACCTGACACTGCTTAAAACAAATTAGATCCTTCTTTTATTATGTTCCATAATATACATTTTACATATTTTTGAATATCTTAAATATTATACAATGAAAAAATGAAGAAAGTCTCCTCTAAAAAGATTAAAAAAGCAAAATCAAATGAAAGAATGGTATTAAAGTGAGTATCACTTTATCCCTCCACAGCCACATCTTCTCTTCATGGTTGGAGGAGAAGCTTGTCTTGTTCTGTTTCTTAACCACTGTGGATCTTCCCACACTTAGTTTATGGAAAAGAGTTTCCCTCATGAGGGAGCAGTGAGCAAATCTGGGAGGTGGGGAGACAGTGGTGAGAAGATAACTTGACCCAGACTTCCCCATCTTTTAGACCCCCCCAATAGGCTGCCCCCTCTAGGACTAGGAGTATTAATTACCATATATTTGTAATAGACTATTTTAGAGCAGTTTTTGTTTCACAGAAATATTGAGTGGAAGGTTCAGAGATATCCCCTGGCACCCCCGTCCGCATATATCCACAGCCTCCCTCACTATCAGCATCCCACAGCACAGTGGCGCATTTGTTACAATGGATGAACCTACACTGACACATCATTATCACCCAAAGTTTAGAGTTTACCTTGTTTTCTCTTGGTGTTGCACCTTCTTTGTGTTCTGACAAATGTATAGTAACATGTATCTACTATTATTGTATTATACAGAGTAGTTTCACTCCCCTAAAAATCCTCTGTGCTCTACCTATCCATCCCTCTCTACCCCCCAACCCCTGAAAACTATTAATATTTTTACTGTCTCCACAGCTTTGCCTTTTCCAGAATGTCATATAGTTGGACTTGTACAGTATGTAGGCTTTTCAGATTGGCTTCTTTCACATAGTAATATACATTTAAGTTTCCTCCATGTCTTTTTATGGCTTAATAATTCACTTCCTTTTAGTGCTAGATAATATTCCATGGTCTGGATGTACCCAAGTTTCTTTATACATTAAACTACTGAAGGACATCCTGGTTGCTTCCAAGTTTTGACAAATTATGAATAAAGCTGCTAAAAACATGCGTGTGCAGATTTTTGTGTGAATATAAGTGTTCAACTAATTTGGGTATATACCATGGGGCACAATTGCTAGATCTTATGTAAAATTATGTTTAATTTTGTAAGAAACTACTGAACTGTTTTCCAAAGTGGCTATACCATTTAACATTCTCACCAGCAATGAATGGGAGTTCCTGTTTCTCTACATCCTTGCCAGCATTTGGCAGTGTTAGTGTTTTGAATGTTGGCCATTCTAATAGGTGTATAGTGGTAGCTCATGGTTGTTTTACCAGGTGATTTTAAAAACAAACCTGCAAGGTGGAAGGCAGTCACATTTCAGGAGATACATGGCTTGTGTTGTGTTCTTTCCAAGTCTCCGTGCTAAGTAGAGGGCTTTCCTTTCTCCCTTGCTACTAACTATGCCTTAAGGGCCAAATCACTGATATCTTTGGGTTTCTCTCTTTCCCAGATTAAGAAGGAATCGGGATAGCTTTCCAACCCTGACTGTGGAATAGAATCACCTGGGAAGCTTTTAAAAAGTGTTGTTCCCCAGGTACCACAACAGATTACTTAAATCAAAATCTCTGGGGGTGAGGCTTTGGCACGGTATTTTTTGTTTAAAAGCCTCCTATGAGATTCTAATATGCAGCTTTGGTTGAGTCTTACTGGCTTGAGGAACTGTAAGATCTCTTTTCATCCTTAAACTCTGCACCATCCATTCCGTATTTCACAGTCCCCTCCACACTCCCCTTTCCTACATTATATAACAACCACTTGCTAACTGGATCTTCATTCTCATATACCATAGTACAAGTCTTCCAATTTCAATTTTTTGTTTCTTTATGTGGCATCATGTTCTCTCCTGCCTTACTATTGAGGGAGTGGAGATGAGATCCATAGATCCCTTAAGATCACCTAAATATACTATTTATATCAAGAGATAAATTGTCATTTACTTAGAAGAGTTGTAATTCTGTTTAATTAAAAAAAAATCAGTGATATTAGTATTCCCTTACTTCTTATACACACAAAATAGGGTTGGACCAGGGTAAATTAATTACCACAGCAAAAGTTACCTTGTTACCCTTTAACTCAGCTCTTTGGTACTGTTACAAATGTGTATGTGTCTGGCCAAGTTGAGTCCTCCACATTGCATGCCAATAATTTGTTTCTCCATGGACAACTTCCTTTCCCATGCCTTTGGAAATTATTTCAAAAAATTTACTTTTTTTGTCTTGGCCCCTAGACATACCTTATACTGCATTCTAGGCACATAACCTTGCAACTTTTTTTTTTTTTTTATAAGAAACTTGATTAAGTCTACCATTAACTTCTGACCTTACCACCCACTCACTTATCTGTTTCTGCATGTGTTTGTTCTTTTTTGCTATATCTATCTGTGGAAGAAAAGTTACTTTCTGCTTTGCATTTCTTATTATTCTTGTTATTGTCTCAATCATATGCCCTCTCACCTTTTCAGAGCCTTTGATTTCTTTTACTCATTGGTATCCAAATGTGGCTCAGAATAAATCTATGTCTTCATGTCTTACTAACTACTTCCACTTGGTTGTTCCACTGGCACTTCAAAAAAGAGTGCCAAAATGCCACCCCATTTTGCTTCGATTGTGATCTCAACAGAAGTAGTCATAAGAAATAAAGGTCCTTCATCAAGCAATACTTCTTGGCCATTAACTACATAAAATGTATATGTAAAGATGCATATGGCACAGTGCTTACCCCTGGAGCAGCTCACAGAACTCTTTGTTAATGGGGTAAATATGATATACGATATATAGTTATCCTACACGCACCCCAGTACACAGTCATCAAAAGAGTAAACAAGCAATGCAGTGTAAAGCACCTAACACATGGAAGGCATTCCATCCTGCTGCTTGTGGAAGAAGTGGACTTTAGGCTAAGCCTTAAATCGTTAAACAAATTCCAGGTAGTTGTAGGGGTTGGCATTCCCAATAAGCAAACAGCAGTGAGTGAATATGGAACAGAGTTGTAGAAAGAAGTGTTTGAGGATAGTGAGCAGGTGTCTATGTTGGTGGGGAGTTCTTCCAGGTCTTAAGAATGACTCACTCATTTAATTTCCTATAAATTAATTCACAATGAGGTGTCAATGGCTCAATGATACATGGCCTAGGACATGAAAGGATTTTTCTAGATTAATGCTTCCATTCAAAGGGCTACATCTCTAACGGTAGTGTTTTCAAACCAGATCGTAGGATGATTTGGGAGTCGGAGAAACTTTTAGCATCATCACTCAAACCATATCACAAAAGATAATTTGGGCAAGTCCCACTGAAAGATGAGCTGATAAAATGTTGGTTTTGAAATTGCTTTTTTATTATTGTTATTATTATTTTTAGCTGTTTGGAAATTGTCTTCCTTCTATGGGGAGGTGAATGAATTTTAAAGTAATATGGTAATTGTATGTGAGTATGTGTGCTTGTGAGTGTTACTGTGTTTATGCCCTGGGGCACCCTAGGTGAAGGGCTCCCTTGAAAAATTCGAAACAAATAAATGAAATGAGAGCTGACCTAAATTTTTGCCTCAAACTGGAACAGAGTTCAAACTTCTGAGGAGGATCAAAAGCTTGATTAACAGTTGTTTATTTGTTTTTAGAGACTTTGCTTCCCTCCAACTCAAAAAAGTAAAAGTGATCAAACACTACACTCTGAGAGAGACTCTTGTCTCAATATTTCCAACTGGGTTGAAACCCGAAAGTACTTGTGAGGCAACTGGGAAACCCAAGTGACTTGCAGCCTAAGGTCCAAGATTCAAGGGGTTAGGAGGAGTTCAGCTGTGTTTCATGTTGGCATCCAAGGAAAACAGAGCAATAGTGTTGTGTTCAGTGGAACTGAGATCCTACAAGGGGAGAAAACATCCTTATGTCAAAGAGAAAAAGTACATGGCATTTGTGTTTCCCACCAATGTCTGGGGGAAAGTACATTTATTGATTGGTTGAAAAGCAAAAAACGACCCCTGGGATGTGTTGAGACCTGTGGGTTAACTTGAGGCAGCTGGCGTAAGGCACGAGCCACGAGGGAGAAGTCAGGGGACTTGGAAATGAGGCCCTCCTCTCACAGCTGTGTGACCTTGGGCATGCTGTGTAGCTCCTACAGAATTTGGTGTCTGAATCTGTAAAGTATTCACTTGTTCAGAAATACCAATGGCTTGTCCTTGTCTTGCAGGACACACTGAAATAGTACTTTTGATTTTTCTGAATTGGGTAAGAACCAATCATAACCTTGAGAAAAGTAAAATTCAGGAGGGGGTCTTAAGACATACCAAAATCATTCTTTAAAAGAGATTAAGGGCTGTGAGAGTTTGGGGAAAGGAGGGGGTCATTTGGCTTAACTTCCATGCTTTGGAAGGCTTTAAAAAAATAGAATTGAAAGTGGGTAGAGTTTTGGCATAGAGAAATTCATTGGGTGAAAGGCATTCCAAGCAGAGGCAACAACCATTAAAAAAAAGTTACCATGACAAGAAAAAGTAAGACTTGACATGGCAAATAACAAGTAGGCAAAAATGGGTGCATAAACTGGAGAAGCGTTAGGAGATAACTTTGGAAACATCATTGAAGCCAAAGGATGGATGTCATTGAATTCTAAGCTGCCAGTTTAGATTTTATTTTATATGGAACAGAAGGTGAGCCCATTCCATTAATTTAGGTGAGCAGTGGTACGGCCTCACCAGCACAATGGTTGTGCTTATATAGAAAGTAGATTGTGAGTCTCAGGGTTACGACGGGAGTAGGATCAAGAAGATCTGGCAACTGAATGTGGCCAACAGGTGGGCCAGAGGAGTCAGAGAACTAAGGCTTCATACTTGAATGACTTGGGAGATGGTGCAGTTAACTTGCAGAAATTGGGATAGTAACAGGCTTGAGAGAGAAAATTGTGAGTCTGGTTAAGTTTGAGGTTAGAAAGACGTCTGGGTGAAGACGGGATTGTGAAACATAAGATCAAGAGCTAATGATGGCTTGAGACAAAGATGGAGAGTCATTTGCATTGACATCACAGTAGTTGAAATCATGAAAGTATTGGATATTGATAACCATTATTAAATATATTATCCTGAGTCTGATACCAGCTGTACAGATATTTTTCCTGGGCTTTGTTGATAAGTTTCCAGTGGAAGTGTGGCTCTTGACAACTGGACTTTGTCCCTGGAACTTAGACCCTTCTCTACTGAGCTGAATTTCAACACAAACATGAGTTCTTCAAGTCTAATACAGCTTCTGCCATTTACTGTCTGTTTTGATCTTCCTGGTTTTCATCATGACTCCAATTCATTAAATTCTTGACCTATAGCTCCCATGTTGATAAGAGTTAGAAATGCTTATCAAAATATTTTCCAAAGAAAAATGGATGCGTCAGGCTTTTGTTTGCATCTTTAGATTTCTGATTTTAACTCTTCAAATAAAACCTGTGTCTTCAGGATCTGGATGTATCATTTTAATACTTTCCATAAGCAATATGCATTTTAATAATGTTGCATTTCCAAAGAACATTCCAGGAAAATGTCAGTGCCAAGAAAACATAAGATATTCCTTCCCTGTACATATCACATTTTTCCTTTTACATTCTTCTTGAAGGCCTCATATAGATCATATAGATATTTAATAGTCAGAGACATATGAAGAGATAAGATGATACAATTATATGAGGTAGATGACCTGCCTTGAGGTCAGGCTTTAAAACTTTGTAGTTTTGTGACTTTTGATAAATGATGCCAGATTTCAGAGTTGCACCTCAGTAGTGTGAGAATACAATGAGGTATAGGACCATTCTCTGAAAGCTATAAGTAACTAAGAAATATACAATATTATAACATTTGATAAAGGCAGAATAAAGATAAATTATTCATCATAATCCAGAATATTAGAAGTAGCACTTACATAGTAATTTTACATTTATTTGTATTATTATCATTATTTGATTAATGCTTATAATCAGTATCAGATTGCTAGTTACATGATGAAGAGTCTAAGCCATCTTTTGCTCATCATCATAACCCCAATAGCTCGTATCGCAAGTGCCATATAGATAGATGCTAAGTAAAAACTTTTGAATGAATAATTGAATACTTTGTAACTTAAATTTAGTCATTTTAGTGTAATAAAATAAACAATTTAAATTATGAAAATCATTTCCCTTCTAAAATTCAATATAGAGGATGGTACAAATTGTTACAAGAGGAATTTGGATAAAATGTATGGATGAAAAATCTATGGCAGCAAAATGAAGAATTTTTGAAATGAGAGATGATTGAAAAAACTTTGAGGCCTTAGCCTTGTTTTCCTCTGATTCCGTAGCTAGAATAAACCACCACTGAATTGATCTCTTACTAAATAGTCTTTCTTGTGTCATAATGTTATGTTCCCTTTGTTTTGTTCTTTGTGTGTTACTATGCAAAACATATGTTCTTCGAAGAGCAAATAAAACTCACATTTCATCCTCTTTCCTGTTACTCCTTGAAGTTTTATCTTCATCTACATAATTTTATTGAATTTGCTCTCAAAGAGTTCCCTGACAGCTTTATAGAACATTTCCCTTGCCTGTGTTGATAACCTCTCCTTTCTTGAATCTCACTTCCTTTGGCTTCTATAATAAATATATTTTTTAAATTTTCCTCCCTTTTTAAACTTTCTTTGTCACCATGTTTTTTGACCTTCTCTCCAACAACCTCAAATAGAGGGACTCCAAGAACGTCTTCAATCTCTTCTAGTTTTTCTACACAGTCTTCCTTCACCTGAATAGAGCAAGTTTCAGTAGCCACTTGGACATCTTGACATGGGTATATTCATAATATCCCAACTACCTTGGACTATAAATCACCATTCAGCACTCAAACGTGACTCTTTCTCTTCCCCTCTTTTTCCTTCTTCACCCCATATTCAATAAGAGTATTGCAAGTCTTACTTCTCAGTACCCATTATGTGACTACCATTTTTCTGCCCCAACTCTCACAGCCCTTGTTCCACTGGGCTTTATTATAATAATAGTGTCCTATTACCTTACTTCTGTTTCATGGGATATACTTCTGCCAAAATGATTAATCTAATATTTAGATCTGCATATGCCTCTCCTCTCCCTACTCAGTCTCTAAAGTGAAAAGACCCACCGTATATGATTTTTTAAAATAAGCCTCCAAACTGTTTTTCAAATCTCTTTTATTTTTACTTTGTAAATTATATAATATGTAATTATTATTATAGCACATATACCATGCACTTCACCCATTCAGAGTGTACTATTCAATGGTTTTTAGTATGTTCACAGTGTTGCAACCTACACCACAATCAATTTTAGAACATGTTCATCACTTTCAAAAAGAAATGCCATATCCTTTAGCAGTCACCCCATCAATGTCCCCTATCCAACCCCAATCCATAGGGGACCTATGTAACTATCTACTTCCTGTCTCCATAGGTTTTCCTATTATGGAAAATATTTTCCTATTTCATAAAGATAAAATCATTTGTATGTGGTCTTCTTTCACTTAGCATAATGTTTTTAAGGTTCATCCATGTTGTAGCATGTATAAGTATTTCATTCCTTTCTATTGTAAAACAATATTCCATTGTATGGATAGACCATTTTTATTTATTTATTTATCAGTTGCTAGTCTCCTTTTGCACTATTTTTTCTTCTTGTTATATATTGTACTCTTATGTTTACAATCTTAAATTCCCTTTTCTCAGCTTCTTAGACTTGCATGTACCTGCTTTGTTTTAGAGTTAATTGTTTACATTTCTTAATTTCCAGTAGATTTTAAGACAATTCTTTACTCTTCCTTAGTTGTTCTATTCCTAGAATTATTTTTTTTTTTCCCATGGATACTCAATTCCATTCAGTGGAAATGTATTAGGTCTACTGTTTTCAGTATTTTAAAACTTAGGAATGTTATGAATATAGTAAGTATATTACTATGTGTGTGTGTGTGGGATAGTAACTATATTACTGTGTGGGTGTGTGTGTGTATAAAATATAACTGTAAACTATACTATATTGTATATATGACCATGTGTATATATTATACTGTAGGTTAACTATATTGTATGGTAAC
Organism: Balaenoptera physalus; assembly: GCF_965194825.1. Classification (NCBI taxonomy): domain Eukaryota; kingdom Metazoa; phylum Chordata; class Mammalia; order Artiodactyla; family Balaenopteridae; genus Balaenoptera; species Balaenoptera physalus. The sequence continues at coordinate 36,322,473 of NC_138898.1, forward strand.
TACATACTATACTATAGTACAGTTTATGCAAAAATAAACACAATCTATATCTATATGTATATATATAATATACATATATACATATATTATATATGTGTGTGTGTGTGTGTGTGTATATATATATATATATATATATATATATATATATATATATATATATATGGTATCCATGATGTCAAGATGTTTAAGACTATGATCAGCTACCACATGGTCATTATGCTTATATAATTGATTTGATGCCCTTTATATATGGAATAATATTATTCTTGGCATAAATAAATCCTTGATGACAGATTATCTGTATCAGTTATTTGGAATTCCTTTGCACAAATGTTTGTCTGTTCTCTATTTATTTACTTAGATCAGTGTACATGCATGGATACTCATATTTTGGATTATCACTCAATACTTTGTTTTAATTATTTATTTATTTAGCTCAAATTTTTCCAATGTTGGCTGTTGAGGACTCTTTCAGATGGTGCCTGTGCCCTTTTGGCATTTCCCATCTTTGTTTTCTTTGTTTTTTGTTGTTGTTTGATTGTTTGTTTTAGCACTTCCTTATTTTCTGGCACCACAAGATGCTCCAGGGTCATTTTGTATATTCCTTGCCCATGTCATACAATCAGCCATTTCTCCAAGGAGACCTCAGTTCCTCTTGTTGGAGAACAGCATTGGAAACTAACATCTGGGTGCTGGATGTGCTTGTTGCTTCTGAGGTGTGACTGTTTCTAGGTTCTCTCAGTTGACAATGCAAGAAAATATATGTTTATATATGAACCCATGTATACACACACACACATATATAAACATTTATATGCATAACCATTTGTATCTATATTAAGCTAAACATGAGTTCATACATGTCAAAAGAAATCAGTAGTGATAGATGAAGGGTTTGTACCAGGTTCCTAGAATTGTCTAGAAATGAGCAGGTTACAAGTACTTCTCTAAATGTTAACACCTGTTGCATTTATATTACTTCCCTTTGCTATCATGTCAGTGAAACTTCAGAAGTACTTTCTTTGCAACTTGTATAACATTTTCCATTTTTCAGGTTTTACTTATCAGGCTTGTGTGCCAATTCAAATAATGTTTGTCATCCCTATTATCATTGATTTTGCTTTTGGAGCAAACTAAATAAAACAACGAAATGAAAACTGACAGAAAAGAAGAAAAAAAGAGACAAAGATGTCTCCAACTTGAACTCAGTACCACATGGCTCATTCTAGGCTCCCCTTCACCTTGTATGTGTGTAACCTCCCACCCCAATGGTGACAAACCTGTTTCCCACCACCGTCTTCCATGAATTTACTAAATTGTTTGATTCCTGTATACCCATATAGGGGTTTCAAAAATTTTAACGCATACCCTCATGAGAAACAACTTTACCAACTAGTGTTTGATGTTCTCATATATCTCTGTTCCACTAATTGAGTTGGAGTGGCAACCCAAAATAAAAGCTAGTCTTAGGCATTTTATAATCTAGAACAGCAGTCCCCAATCTTTTTGGCACCAGGGACCAGTTTCGTGGAAGACAATTTTCCACAGACTGGCCCGGGTGGGGGATGGTTTCAGGATGATTCAAGCACATTACATTTATAGTGCACTTTATCTCTATTATTATTACATTGTAATATATAATGAAATAATTATACAACTCATCATAATGCAGAATCAGTGGGAGCCCTGAGCTTGTTTTCACCACCACTCACTGATAGGGTTTTGATATAAGTCTGCAAGCAATTGACTTATTATGGTCTCTGTGCAGTTAAACCTCTCTGCTAATGATAATCTGTATTTGCAGTTGCTCCCCAGTGCTAGCATCACTGCCTCAGCTCCACCTCAGATCATCAGGCATTAGATTCTCATAAACAGCGTGCAACGTAGATCCCTTGCATGCGGAGTTCACAGTAGGGATCGCGCTCCTATGAGAATCTAATGCTGCCGCTGATCTTACAGTAGGTGGAGCTCAGGCGGTAATGTGAGCGATGGGGAGCAGCTGTAAATACAGATGAAGCTTCGTTCACTTGCCTGCCACTCACCTCCTGCTTTGCGGCCTGGTTCCTAACAGGCCACGGACCAGTACCAGTCCGTGGCCCGGGAGTTGGGGACCCCTGATCTAGAAGAAAAAGTCCTCCAAGAAAGTCTAAGCTGTAACATATACTGGCCTAGTTTTTTAAATGGGAAAAAATAAGATGCAATTCACAAAACTATAAAGGATATAAAAAACATCAGAGGTAGGCAAGACCCTGGAAACAATGGAACATTTTCTAACTTAGTGCAGTGCCAGCAAGTGACAGTAGATGTGCAAGACCCATTTTGTTAAGTCACTCATGGATTTAGAGTGTTCTCTCACTTTAATCTGAAATTAATTAATTAGTGCTTCCTCCTAATCTGACAGAGGACCACCAAGTAGAATTCCACGTCTTTACAAAACCAGAAGTGTTCAACAAGCCCAGGGGATCCAAGCTTAGGTTCACTTCTTCTTTAGGAAAGTTTTACAGGTGTGACATTAGGCTAGGGGCTGGAGGACCAGAGAGAATGGGGAAACCAGCCACAGCACTGAGAGGGGCTTACCTAAAATTCCTACGGTCCAGGAGCTATTTTTGATGGATCTTCCCAGGAAAGGCACCTGTTGAAAATAACTGGCTACTTTTTTTTAGCAAATGGCATCCCATTCATAATTTCTTTTAAAAGTCTATCACTTCTACTAAGGAGGAAACCGAAACTGCCCATTTCAGGATACATCATTATTTTTCATTTCTCCCAGTCCCCTTATTGTGTTTCTTCTTCATGTTTGAATACATCTGGCCTATAGCACAGTTTCTTGTTTATACTGTTGTTCACCTTTCTTTGCACAATTCGTGCTAGGTCTCATTAGTAGGATGTTAATCATATAATAGGTGATCCACTAATATCCACTAATATTGAGTGGGAAGCACAATAATTTCATAAGAAAGAGTAATTCAACCTTATAGTTTTTACTCACAGATATCTCTCATGAAAGGGAAAAACTTCCTTGAGTTTATTTAGATAAGTAGCTTTTTGTCATGAACATTCATACTCCTAAAAGCAAGTTTTTAAGAGTTAGTCCAAAGAATGATATTGTCCTTTGAGTCTCTGAAAGCTGAGTTACTCATGTTTCCTGCAAGATTTCTTTTTAATATCATAGGATTCTTCCTCATGTTTTGGAACTGGTTATATTGTTTAGAAGTCCTCATTGTCAGATAATGGCCCAGCTGCATCAGAATTGACTTGAGGAGATTAAAAAAAATACAGGTTCCAGAGTCATACCCCCAGGGTTTTGGATGCAGCAGGTTTGAGGTAAGCCTTGGAAATCTGTCACTTTAAAAGAGTCTCCCAAGTGTTTCTGATGGGAAGTTGGATCACATCCTGCCTCTTATTCTGCAATAGGTGGTTAGAAACTCTCAAGGCGCTATCCTTCCATTAGCAAGAGGTGTTAGTCCTGAATCAAGTCGTTCTCCACATGTGAGTTACACCAGGAGACTGTTCATCTCAGACCTCCTCCAGAGATTGTGTTTGGTTTGCCTTTCTCACTGGTAGTAGCACCAGGCTGTAGGGATGAGCAGAATGGCTGAAATGAAAAATTTATATTTGGAAACCATAAAAAAGAAAGCCAGTTTCAACACAGATGAGTGATAAGCTTTCCATAGCATAGATTTATCAGGACTTCTCCATCTGTTAACAAAACTGCCTGGTGAATTCTTAATGGCAAATAACTCTAGGTTTTCCAGCATTTTGAGAAGGTGGTTTATAGCCCCTTACATTCTACCTGTGTGCCTTGTAAAGTACAATCCAGTGTTTAAGACTCACCCCGCTCTGACAAGCTCTGAGCCTCAGGGAACAGCGCCATCTGCTGATAACCTGGGACATAGCTTACATGAAAACAGAGTGAGTTGAGTATTTAGAAAAGAAGTACATGTTAATTATTTATTTCCTTGCTTTCTTACCACTGCTGCTATAACACTCTACTCCCAAGCGCCAGGTGCTCTTAAGGGTGAACACTTCTCTTTGAGTGCCTTGCCTTTCACTAAGGCATATTTTAACATATTTTTAAGCCTTAGATAGACAACTCTGCCTATAGGTGCTCATTCATGATCCAGGGAAGCTCAGCACTTGGAGTACCAAGAACCAGAGCCAAGGCGGAACCAAGGACAAGGCGTGGCCCTTTGGCCCAAGGCAGCTTTGATGGTTTATGGAGAATGTCCTGGAGTCTGACTACAAGAGGCTATGGGGAATTTCATTTCCTGAACAGTTTTTCTTTAGGGCCCAACAACAGCAATCTACAGTTTGAAGTTATCATATTTGCCATTTCCTGTCTGAGAGGGCAAAGTAGATCCCAGGGAAGCCCAATTTTGGTTAGGTTAAGTCCTTTAAGAAATGAGGTGCTATTTTTCCCCTTGGTAGTTTATTTATGTGTTTGTTTTAATGTTAGAGCCCATCCCTTATAATATCTTCCCCAGGACGAGGAAAGGGAAATGTTGAAAAGAAAAACTGTGTGTGTGTGTGCGCGAGTGTGTGCGTGTGTGTGTGTTCTAACCAGGCCTTTGAAAGATAAACATTTGATGTAGGGAGATGTTGAAAGTAAGAAAGTCATAAGCAGGTTTCATTCAATTTTTCTAAAAATATTTGGCTTTCAAAATCAAACCCACTAAAAAAAAAAAAAAAAAAAAAAAAAAAATCAAACCCACTTAAAGTTTTCCTCCTTGTATTTTCTTAGTCATTTTGACATATTGTAGGGGGTTTCACTGTGTGATAATAATGTTATTTTTATACAGGTTTTAATAGTGAAAATAAAATCAGTAGACCCCACTGCCCTCCACACAGCTGAAAGTGCATTTCTCTGCCCAGTTCTTCCCGCGCTCATGAAAAAATACCAAATTTAAAATTAAAGTTCAGCACTTAAGCTCTTGTGAGGTCCTGTAATATTTGATCACCATGAAAAAAATCTATAGTATATATTACAAATAAGAGTGGGAATAAGTGCAGATGGAACTAATTAGAATTTTCCAGTTTGATTTCACCATTTGCAAAATAAAACTTTATTTTTGAACTGTGTTTATTTTTTCTGTATTCAAAAAGTGTATAATCCAATTTTCACTGCTGCAAGGACAGAAGTGGCATAAACACACTCACATGAAAACTCTTTTTCTAAATTAGCACAATATGGGGCTACTTAATTCCAGGTGCTTCAACTTAAAACTTTGCTAGTTTAAGTAAATCAAATTCGATATTATTATAACAATGATTATTAATAATAGTGAAATGTATTGAGAATACTGTTAGGCAATGTTTCTGGGACTCTTTGTGCAATAATTCATTTAATCCTTACAACAACATTGTGAGTTAGATTCTATTACTCTTTCAATGAGGACATCGAGAGGTTAAGTACCTTGCCAAGGGGTGCATATGTCTGGTAAATGGTGGAGCTGATAGAGATACAGATACAGATACAGGTATATAGAGTTAAGGCTGGGACTAGAGCCCTCTGTATGTCCTGAGGATGCTTCCTTAAATTTTTTACTCTGAGGTGCCTCACCCATATCATCCTAGTCCTGGTCTTGCGATATCTATCAATTTCTCTATCTATCTATCGTCTATCTATAGATCCATACTGACAGATATAGATAGATACATATATACTTGTGTGTGTTTAGAGATAGAGAAAATGAATGAATAGATATGGAGAGGGAGAATAAGGTGAAAAATATTAATTTGCTGTTTTCTTTTGACTTTCTGTATGTGACCTTCTCCTTGACCAGCCTTCCTGATTACTCATTTCCTGGGGGTTGGTGATCAGATCTGCCTTGCTCTCCAAGAACTTTTAGTTTCATAAGCTAAGTCATACACATGCATGCACACATATACCAATGGTTTTAAAGTGTTCAGTGCTAGAAAATGTTCCCTTTAATAGTTGAGAATTGGAGCAAGTTCTTCCACACTGGGGTGTGGAGAAAAGAGGAAAGGCTCTGGTAGAAGAGATAGCATTGTGGACACTCAGGCAGATGGAAATGGGAAGAGAGCATTTCACCAAGGTGAGCTGTCAGTGTGGGGAGCGGGGGAGGGACATGTGAAATACTGGAACCCTTTTCAATGTTTTCTCCCTCTTCTCACTTTTACCTACCAGGTAAATTTAAGTTTAAAAATGTGTTTTAATTAACCTAGTTATCATTTAACATATAATCAAGATAATAATTTGTTTTACATTCTCGATTTTGTACTGCCTTTGAAATCTAGCACATATTCTTCACTCACAGCACATCTCAGTTCAAAAGAACCACATGTCAAGTGCTCAGGATCTCCCTTTGGTTCTCAGCAGCTGGATTGGATGACCCTAATTTAGACAACAGTGAGAAAGCGTAGGTGGAGAAGTGAGAGCGGAGGTCAAGTTCTGAAGACTTAGGAGAGACTGGATGGTAACGATGTAGGAGCAGAGAATGTGAGCTTCTCTTTTCAGACACTTAAAGGACAAAAAATTGAGACTATTTTTTTTGTTTGTTTCTATTTTATTTTTTAATCAAAGTATAGTTAATTTAGTTTCAAGTGTACAGCAAATTGATTCGTTATACATACACATATATGTGTATTCTTTTTCAGATTATTTTCCATTATAGGTTATTACAAGATATTGAGTACAGTTCACTGTGCTATAAACCAGGTCCTTGTTGTTTATCTGTTTTATATATAATACTGGGTATATGTTAATCCCAAACTCCTAATTTATCTCCTCCACCCATTCTCTTTTTTGGTAACCATAAAAGTTTGCTTCCTATGTCCGTGAGTCTATTTCTTTTTCTTTTTATTGTAACGTCTTTATTGGAGTATAATTGCATTACCACAGTGTGTTAGTTTCTGCTTTATAACAAAGTAAATCAGCTATACATATACATATATCCCCATATGTCCTCCCTCTTGCGTCTCCGTCCCACCCTCCCTATCCCACCCCTCTAGGTGATCACAAAGCACCGAGCTGATCTCCCTGTGCTACGTGGCTGCTTCCCACTAGCTATCTATTTTACATTTCGTACTGTATATCTATCCATGCCATCCTCTCACTTCGTCCCAGCTTACCCTTCCCCCTCCCCATGTCCTCAAGTCCATTCTCTACATCTGCGTCTTTATTCCTGTCCTGCCCCTAGGTTCTTCAGAACCATTTTTTTTAGATCTCATATATATGTGTTAGCATAAGGTCTTTGTTTTTCTCTTTCTGACTTACTTCACTCTGTATGACAGTCTCTAGGTCCATCCACCTCACTACAAACCACTCAATTTCGTTTCTTTTTATGGCCGAGTAATATTCCATTGTATATATGTGCCACATCTTCTTTATCCATTCATCTGTCGATGGACACTTAGGTTGCTTCCATGTCCTGGTTATTGTAAATAGAGCTGCTATGAACATAGTGGTACATGACTCTTTTTGAATTATGGTTTTCTCAGGGTATATGCCCAGTAGTGGGATTGCTGGGTCGTATGGTAGTTCTATTTTTAGTTTTTTAAGGAACCTCCATACTGTTCTCCATAGTGGCTGTACCAATTTACATTCCCACCAACAGTGCAAGAGTGTTCCCTTTTCTCCACACCCTCTCCAGCATTTATTGTTAGTAGATTTTTTGATGATGGCCATTCTGACTAATGTGAGGTGATACCTCATTGTAGTTTTGATTTTACATTTCTTTAATGATTAGTGATGTTGAGTATCCTTTCATGTGTTTTTTTAGGCAATCTGTATATCTTCTTTGGAGAAATGTCTATTTAGGTCTTCTGCCCATTTTTGGATCGAGTTGTTTGTTTTTTTGATGTTGAGCTTCATGAGCTGCTTGTAAATTTTGGAGATTAATCCTTTGTCAGTTGCTTCATTTGCAAATATTTTCTCCCATTCTGAGGGCTGTTTTGGTCTTGTTTATGGTTTCCTTTGCTGTGCAGAAGCTTTTAATATTCATTAGGTCCAGTTTGTTTATTTTTGTTTGTATTTCCATTTCTCTAGGAGGTGGGTCAAAAAGGATCTTGCTGTGATTTATGTCATAGAGTGTTCTGCCTATGTTTTCCTCTAAGAGTTTTATAGTGCCTGGCCTTACATTTAGGTCTTTAATCCATTTTGAGTTTATTTTTGTTTATGGTGTTAGGGAGTATACTTCTGTTTTGTAAATAAGTTCATTAGTATCATTTTTTTAGATTCCACAAAGAAGTGATATCATATGATATCATAGACTAGTTTTTAAGTACTTGTCTTAAGATAACTGAGGTAAGATTCATGGAAAGGGTCAACACATGGAGAATGAAAACCTAAAGACATGAGGGAGAAGTTGTGAGGCAAGCATTCTCCACCGAGGGTGAGACCTAGAGGGTCTGGGACCACCACCATGAGTGTTTTTGTTCTGCATTTTGCTCTTGTCTTCAACAGGCCTACTTCCCTCACAAGTTAACTAAATGCCTTCCTGGAGGCATTAGGGTTTGCCCCTCTTAAGGGCCCGGGTGACAAGTTTAATTTGACAAATGAGAGATTCTTTTTTGTGAGAAGAGAAGATGATTGGTTGTGAGTATGTCAGTTTTATTCTGAAAACCCAGAGTTTGAGTAGATTATCTCCTGTTTCCATAGTCTTAGATTCACCCATCATCCATTCATCTACTCATGCTTGAACAATATAAAATATTTTTTGAATTCTTACTAATTTTTTCCTCAAAAACTTCTGGTAAATGCAGTAATTCTTTCCTTCTTTCATTCACAACCTTAAATGAGCCCCCTCACTCCCTTTCTTTTGTCTCTTTTTCCATGAATAAGACCAACTTAAGGCAAATTTTTAAAATGATGAAATTGATTTTTGGCATCTTTCCATCTTGCTTTATGCACCCTCTGTTTTCTAGTGCGAACTTATCCTTTTTGACCTTGCCCTAAGATCCATGTCATCTGAACACAGTGGTTCACCACCACTGTCAACACTGTCACCATCTTTCATACCAACACCACCATCAACAACAACAATTAAACTCTTCTGGTTCTACTGGAAACTCCACTACTTATTAGGAGAAAAAACAGAGGAAGTAAATGTAAATGTATCAATGATTTTTATGCCTTTAACTTCTCCGGAAGCACTGGTATTCTAAAAAGAGAATGGTCATTAACACACATGGATCTCTATTTGTTGAACAACAGAGTGAATGACAATATCTTTTTCTCCAGCATTTATATATTTTCAGGTATGTGCCAAGTTGAATGAATCTTAGAGTAAACACCCGTGTACCTACCACCTAGATACTACTGGTATCATTTTGTTATATTGCTTTCTTGCGTATCTATGCATTTGTCTATCTCTTTATTCTTCAATTAATCCATATTATTTGCCTGTGCATTTCAAAGTAAATTGCTTTATGCAGACATCAAGATACATTCCCCTAAACACTTTAGCAAGCATATCATTAACTAGATTTCAACATATGTTTTGAGATAATATTTACATGCAATGCAATGCAATGGAATCATAAATGTATTTTGTTACTTAATTTTGATAAATGCAAACAACCATGTAGCTCAAGTCTCTGTCCAGATTGAGAACATTACCACCATCCTGGGAAGTTCTCTAAGAGCAATCATTCTCCTGATTTTTTTTCCACCATAGATTTATTCTAGAATTTCGTATAAATGAGGCTTCTTTCATTCAACATGTGATTTTTGAGATTCAGACAATATCATGTATTTTAGACAGAGGTGCTCCCATCTCTGCCCCTGCTCCTGCCCTCCTGGAGGAGCTCACACCCCCTCCTCTCACCTCTCCTTGCTCCTCACCCCACCTCCTGCTCAGTATCTGCTTCGGTTTTTACTAATAAATCACGTTTGTTGTAAAGTTCTAACTGTTGCCGTTGCTCTTATTTTGAATTCCTACAGGACTTGCTTAACATCAGAATGCTTACATATCAGAACAATTTTTCATATTATATCATTTAAGTAGTATTATTAGTTTTCTTTCTTGGATATCTCCATTTAGCATATATAAAGAAGACATGGAAAATGACTGGGAGAGAAAGGATCCATGTGATAAACTGTGACCTGATGATGTGACCTCATTGAGGCTGGGAGCATTAGGGGTCTGATGATGGTCTGGTTTCCTCATGAGCAGAGCTGCAGCATGCACCATCCCCCAAACTAGATAAGCTATCACTTGTCTCTGGCCAGAATTGGCCAAGATCTTGAGGAAGGTGATGGATGCTGCCAAGCTCCTATGCAGAGATAAGAACTATGGCTAGGAACGACTCCTTCCTTGCTAAGAGATGGCATGTGTTAGGGATGGGCCAGGAGAGTGGATGACTGTCAACCCAGCATTGTATAATTCAAGGTCTGCCCTCAACAGCAAGTGATTACTTCTGACATCATAGACCAACCAATGTCTTTGCGATGCTCTAACCCCCAATGCCTCCTGTTACATTGCGTCAGGCAAGAAAAGCAAGTCTCTCCAGATTGAACAGGGGAAATTTGGGATAAGCACCTATTGAGAAACTTAAACTTTGATCTCAAGAAGTGAAAATAAAAAGGATCAGCAAGAATATTTCAGGAGCCTTAAACATGATCTTTTCTTGAGCATCTTGCTTCCCATTTAATTTAATTATCATAGCTCCAAGATTATGTTTTGCAAAAGGATTTAGGGACATATTTTAAATGTCATATGTGTATATATGTCTGTATATTTTCATTTTTTTCTTCTCGTAATTTGTTGGCATGAAGTCAAAGATTATTATAAGAATGTCTTTCATTTAGGGTGAGAGCAGTTATCTTTGTTTTCTTTCTTGATCTCATCAGATCAGAGTGGGTTTTATTGGAGTGAAATCATAGCTTTATTAGTCATATCCTAATGCTAGGAATGACCATGCCCTTGTGAGTGACTACAATGAATGGAGATTAGGCTTAAAGCGTAAATCTCAGACTTGTGGGTATTTTCTTCTCCATGTTTTTTTTTTTTTTTAATATATCAGAAAGGAAAGATTTAACTCACTGGAGTTATTTTAAGAAAATCAATTTCCATAAAAACATTTAATTGCTCACTCATAAATTTATACTTCCCTTCCCCTCACTGCATAATTGGTTTCCAGGGTTCAGCTTAGCTCCCTGCTCCATGGTTTCATAAAACTTTTATTCCTGGTACTTTTCTGGTCAAGCCATTCTTCTGCTAAAAGATCTGGCAGCTCTTCATTGCCTGAAGGATAAAGTCCAAAATTCTTAGTGTGGCATTCAAGGCTTTTCAGAAACTGGCCCCAAACTATTTTTCTAACTTTACTAACCCATGGGCATTCTTGCCCAGTTTCCTCCCATTTCCTTCCCAGTTCCTATAATTCTTGCATTCTTTTGTTGCTTCCCTATGTGCAAATAATTTTTTTTTGTATAATTTTCTACCACCACAGTTAGATGAGTATGTGTCTGTCCACTTATGTTACTGGCACCTCCTATGTCAGAAGATAATCTACAGTCTACTCACTGTTTTATAGGATTTTTAAAAATTGTAGTAAAATAAACATAACATAAAATTTACCATCTTAACCATTTTTAAGTGTACAGCTCAGTGCATTAAATGCATCCACATTGTATTAAATACATCCACATTGTTGTACAATCGTCATCATCATGCATCTCAAGAATTTTGCATAATCCTAAACTGGAACTCTGTACCCATTAAACAATAACTCTCCATTCCCCCCTCCCTCCAGCCCATGGTAGCCTCTATTGCACCTTCTGTCTCTATGAATTTGAATATTTTAGATACCTCATATAAAGGCAATCATACAATATTTTTGCCATTTGTGTCTGGCTTATTTCACTTAGTATAATGCCTTCAAGTTTCATCCATACTGTATCAGAATTTCCTTCCTTTTTAAGGTTCAGTAATATTCCATTGTATGTACATTATAGTACATTTTGTCTATCCATTCATTTGCTGATGGACATTAGGGTAGTTTCCACTTCAGGACTATAATGAATAATGCAGTGAATATTGGTGTACTGTTTAAGTCCCTATCAATTCTTTTGTGTATATATCCAGAAGTGGAATTGTTGGATCAAATGGTAGTTTTATGTTTAATTTGTTGAAGAACTGCCATACTGTTTCTACAGTGTCTCTACAATTTTACATTCTCATCAACAATGTACAAAGGTTCCAATATTTCCACATCCATGGCAACCCTTGTTTTCTGGTTTTGTCTTTTGTTTTTTACAACAGCCATCCTAATGGGTATGAAATAGTATCTCATTATAGTTTTGACGTGCATTTCCCTAATAATTAGTGATGTTGAGCATCTTTTCATGTGCTTATTGGTCTCCTTTGGAGAAATGTCTATTCAAGTCCTCTGACCATTTTTTCAGTTGGATTGTTTGCTTTTTTGTTGTTCAATTTTAAGAGTTTTCTATATCTTCTGGATATTAATCCCTCATGAGATATGTGATTTGCAAATATTTTCTCCCATTCTATGAGTTGCTTTTTTAATCTGTTGATAGTGTCCTTCAATGCAAAAAAAAAGTTGTTAATTTTGACAAAGTCCTATCTATTTTTCTGTTGTTTTTGCCTGTGTTTTGGTGTCATATTCAAGAAATCATTGCCACATCCTTTGTCATGAAGATTTTCCTCTATGTTTTCTTCTAAAAGTTTTACAGGTCACTTACTTTTAGGTCTTTGATCCATTTCGAGTTAATTTTTGTATATGGTATAAGGTAAGGGTCCCACTTCATTCTTTTGCATGTGGACATCCAGTTTTCCCAGCACCATTTGTTGAAAAGATGGTCCTTTCCCAATCAAATGGTCTGGGCACCCTTGTTGAAAATTATTTGATCATATATACAAGGGTTTATTTCTGCACTCTCAGTTCTGTTCCATTGGTCTACATGTTTACCTTTACACAAGCATCATTGTTTTGATTACTGTAACTTTATAGCATATTTCAAAATCAATGAACAGCATGTCTTTCCATTTATTTATGTCTTCTTTAACTTTTCAGCAATGTTTTGTAGTTTTGTCTTTCACTTCCTTGGTAAGTAAATTCCCAAGTATTTTATTCTTTTTGATACTACTGTAAATTAATTGTTTTATTAATTTCCTTTTCAGATAGTTCATTATTAGTGTATAAAAATGCAATTGATTTGTTTGCTGGTTTTGTATCCTGCTACCCTGTTTAATTTGCATATTAATTCTAATTTTTTTGGTGGAATCTTTAAGGTTTTCCACATATAAGATCATGTCATCTGGGAACAGAAATCATTTTCCTTCTTTTCCAATTTGGATGTCTTTTATTTCTTTTTCTTGTCTAAATTTTCTGGCTGGTACTTCTAGTACAGTATTTTAACTAGAAGTGGTAAAAGTGGGTTTTTTTCTTTATGTTAGAGGAAAATCTTTCAGTCCTTCAACATTGAGTGTGATTTAGCTGTGAGTTTTCATATATGACCTTTATTATGTTGAGTTCATTTCTATTTCTGGTTTGTTAATTTTTTTTTTTAACATGAAAAGGTATTGAATTTTGTCAATTGCTTTTTCTGTATATATTGAGATTATCTTATGGCTTTTTCCTTCATTCTGTTAGTGTGATGCATTCCACTGATTTATTTGTATTTTGAATTACCTTACATTCTAGGAATAAATTCCACATAGTCATGGTGTATAATCACTTCTATATGCTGATGAATTCAGTGTTCTAGTATTTTGTTGAGGGTTTTTACATCATTGTTTATAACATATTGTGTTTCTCTTCTTGTAATGTCTTTGTGTGGCTTTGGTATCAGAGTAATGCTGGCCTCATAGAATGAGTTAGGAATTGTTCCCTCCTGTTAGACTTTTTAGAAGAGTTTAAGGAGGATTAGTGTCTGTCTTTACATAAATGTTTGGTAGCATTCACCAGTGAAGCCATCAGTTCCAGGGCTTTTCTTTGTTGAGAGGTTATTGATTACTGATTCAATTTCCTTACTAATTATGGCTCTATTCAGATTTTCTATTTCTTTGTGATTCAGTCTTGGTATGTTTCTAGGACTTTGCACATTTCATCTAGGTTACCCACGTCATTGGCGTACAATTTTTCATAGTACTCTTTTATACTCCTTTTCATTTCTGTAGATTTGGTAGTATTGTACCAGTTTCATTTCTGATTTTAGTAGTTTGAGAGAGAACATTACACTTTCTAAAAATATTTGGCAACATAGGATATTGAAAAGGATAAGGAAAAAAAAAAGGGAGAATAAAAAACATTTGGCCTGGAAGGTTTGTCTGAGCTCAGACAAAAACTATCATGGGCATCCCAAAATCTATATACAGGTACATGTAACCAAACAGGTACCTTTGAACCGCAAAAGTAGATGGATCAAAGGCCAGTGTTGTTCATGATCAGTTTGTCACTGTGGTCAGCTTTTGTCACTGAAATACTGTGACCTGAATTGATGACTTTTTTTTTTTAAACATCTTTATTGAAGTATAATTGCTTTACAATGGTGTGTTAGTTTCTGCTTTATAACAAAGTGAATCAGTTATGCATATACATATGTTCCCATATCTCTTCCCTCTTGCATATCCCTCCCTCCCACCCTCCCCATCCCACCCCTCTAGGTGGTCACAAAGCACCGAGCTGATCTCCCTGTGCTATGCGACTGCTTCCCACTAGCTATCTATTTTACGTTTGGTAGTGTATATATGTCCATGACACTCTCTCATCCTGTCACATATCACCCCTCCCCCTCCCCATATCCTCAAGTCCATTCTCCAGTAGGTCTGTGTATTTATTCCCGTCTTGCCACTATGTTCTTCATGGCCTTATTTTTTTTTTCCCCTTAGATTCCATATATATGTGTTAGCATACTGTATTTGTTTTTCTCTTTCTGACTTACTTCACTCTGTATGACAGACTCTAACTCCATCCACCTCATTACAAATACCTCCATTTCATCTCTTTTTATGGCTGAGTAATATTCCATTGTATCTATGTGCCACATCTTCTTTATCCATTCATCCGATGATGGACACTTAGGTTGCTTCCATGTCCTGGCTATTGTAAATAGAGCTGCAATGAACATTTTGGTACATGACTCTTTTTGAATTATGTTTTTCTCAGGGTATATGCCCAGTAGTGGGATTGCTGGCTCGTATGGTAGTTCTATTTGTAGTTTTTTAAGGAACCTCCATACTGTTCTCCATAGTGGCTGTATCAATTTACAATCCCACCAACAGTGCAAAAGGGTTCCCTTTCCTCCACACCCTCTCCAGCATTTATTGTTTCTAGATTTTTGATGATGGCCATTCTGACCGGTGTGAGATGATATCTCATTGTAGTTTTGATTTGCATTTCTCTAATGATTAATGATGTTGAGCATTCTTTCATGTGTCTGTTGGCCATCTGTATATCTTCTTTGGAGAAATGTCTATTTAGGTCTTCTGCCCATTTTTGGATTGGGTTGTTGGTTTTTTTGTTATTGATCTGCATGAGCTGCTTGTAAATCTTGGAGATTAATCCTTTGTCAGTTGCTTCATTTGCAAATATTTTCTCCCATTCTGAGGGTTGTCTTTTGGTCTTGTTTATGGTTTCCTTTGTTGTGCAAAAGCTTTTAAGTTTCATTAGGTCCCATTTGTTTATTTGTGTTTTTATTTCCATTCTCTAGGAGGTGGGTCAAAAAGGATCTTGCTATGATGTATGTCATAGAGTGTTCTGCCTATGTTTTCCTCTAAGAGTTTGATAGTGTCTGGCTTTACACTTAGGTCTTTAATGCATTTTGAGTTTATTTTTGTGCATGGTGTCAGGGAGTGTTCTAATTTCATACTTTTACATGTACCTATCCAGTTTTCCCAGCACCACTTATTAAAGAGGCTGTCTTTTCTCCACTGTATATGCTTGCCTCCTTTATCAAAGATAAGGTGACCATATGTGCCTGGGTTTATCTCTGGGCTTTCTATCTTGTTCCATTGATCTATATTTCTGTTTTTGTGCCAGTACCAAACTGTCTTGATTACTGTAGCTTTGTAATATAGTCTGAAGTCAGGGAGCCTGATTTCTCCAGTTCCATTTTTCGTTATCAAGATTGCTTTGGCTATTTGGGGTCTTTTGTGTCTCCATATAAATTGTGAAATTTTTTGTTCTAGTTCTGTGAAAAATGCCAGTGGTACTTTGATAGGGATTGCATTGAATCTGTAGATTGCTTTGGGTAGTAGAGTCATTTTCACAATGTTGATTCTTCCAATCCAAGAACATGGTATATCTCTCCATCTATTTGTATCATCTTGAATTTCTTTCATCAGTGTCTTATAATTTTATGCATACAAGTCTTTTGTCTCCTTAGGTAGGTTTATTCTTACATATTTTATTATTTTTGTTGCAATGGTAAATGGGAGTGTTTTCTTAATTTCACTTTCAGATTTTTCATTAGTGTATAGAAATGCAAGAGATTTCTGTGCATTAATTTTGTATCCTGCTACTTTACCAAATTCATTGATTAGCTCTAGTAGTTTTCTGGTAGCATCTTTAGGATTCTCTATGTATAGTATCATGTCATCTGCAAACAGTGACAGCTTTACTTCTTCTTTTCGGATTTGGACTCCTTTTATTTCTTTTTCTTCTCTGATTGCTGTAGCTAACACTTCCAAAACAATGTTGAATAATAGTGGTGAGAGTGGGCAACCTTGTCTTGTTCCTGATCTTAGTGGAAATGGTTTCAGTTTTTCACCATTGAGGACAATGTTGGCTATGGGTTTGTCATACATGGCCTTTATTATGTGGAGGAAAGTTCCCTCTATGCCTACTTTCTGCAGGGCTTTTATCGTAAATGGGTGTTGAATTTTGTTGGAAGATTTCTCTGCATCTATTGAGATGATCATATGGTTTTTCTCCTTCAATTTCTTAATATGATGTATCACGTTGATTGATTTGCGTATATTGAAGAATCCTTGCATTCCTGGAATAAATCCAACTTGATCATGGTGTATAATTCTTTTAATGTGCTGTTGGATTCTGTTTGCTAGAATTTTGTTGAGGATTTTTGCATCTATGTTCATCAGTGATATTGGCCTGTAGTTTTCTTTCTTTGTGACATCTTTGCCTGGTTTTGGTATCAGGGTGATGGTTGCCTCGTAGAATGAGTTTGGGAGTGTTCCTTCCTCTGCAATATTTTGGAAGAGTTTGAGAAGGATAGGTGTTAGCACTTCTCTAAATGTTTGATAGAATTCACCAGTGAAGCCATCTGGTCCTGGGCTTTTGTTTGTTGGAAGATTTTTAATCACAGTTTCAATTACAGTCCTTGTGTTTGGTCTGTTCATATTTTCTAATTCTTCCTGGTTCAGTCTCGGCAGATTGTGCATTTCTAAGAATCTGTCCATTTCTTGCAGGTTGTCCATTTTATTGGCATAGAGTTGCTTGTAGTAATCTCTCATGATCGTTTGTATTTCTGCAGTGTCAGTGGTTACTTCTCCTTTTTCATTTCTAATTCTATTGATTTGAGTCTTCTCCCTTTTTCTCTTTCTGAGTCTGGCTAATGGTTTATCAATTTTGTTTATCTTCTCGAAGAACCAGCTTTTAGTTTCATTGATTTTTACTATTGTTTCCTTCATTTCTTTTTCAGTTATTTCTGATCTAATGTTTATGATTTATTTCCTTCTGCTAGCTTTGAATTTTTTTGTTCTTCTTTCTCTAATTGCTTTTGGTGCAAGGTTAGGTTTTTTATTCGAGATGTTTCCTGTTTCTTGAGGTAGGCTTGTATTGCTATAAACTTCCCTCTTAGCACTGCTTTTGCTGCGTCCCATAGGTTTTGGGTCGTCGTGTCTCCATTGTCATTTATTTCTAGGTATTTTTTGATTTCTCCTTTGATTTCTTCAGTGATCACTTCATTATTACGTAGTGTATTGTGTAGCTTCCATGTGTTTGTATTTTTTACAGATCTTTTCCTGTAATTGATATCTAGTCTCATAGTGTTGTGGTCAGAAAAGATACTTGATACGATTTCAATTTTCTTAAATTTACCAAGGCTTGATTTGTGACCCAAGATATGATCTATCCTGGAGAATGTTCCATGAGCACATGAGAAAAATGTGTATTCTGTTGTTTTTGGGTGGAATTCCCTATAAATATCAAATAAGTCCATCTTGTTTAATGTATCATTTAAAGCTTGTGTTTCCTTATTTATTTTCATTTTGGATGATCTGTCCATTGGTGAAAGTGGGGTGTTAAAGTCCCCTACTATGATTGTGTTACTGTCGATTTCACCTTTTATGGCTGTTAGTATTTGCCTTATGTATTGAGGTGCTCCTATTTTCGGTGCATAAATATTTACAATTATATCTTCTTCTTGAATCGATCCCTTGATCATTATAGAGTGTCCTTCTTTGTCTCTTGTAATAGTCTTCATTTTAAAGTCTATTTTGTCTGATATGAGAATTGCTACTCCAGCTTTCTTTTGATTTCCATTTGCATTGCATATCTTTTTCCATCCCCTCACTTTCAGTCTGTATGTGTCCCTAGGTCTGAAGTGCGTCTCTTGTAGACAGCCTATATATGGGTCTTGTTTTTGTATCCATTCAGCCAGTCTGTGTCTTTTGGTGGGAGCATTTAATCCATTTACATTTAAGATAATTATCGATATGTATGTTCCTATTCCCATTTCCTTAAATGTTTTGGGTTTGTTATTGTAAGTGTTTTCCTTCTCTTGTGTTTCTTGCCTAGAGAAGTTCCTTTAGCATTTGTTGTAAAGCTGGTTTGGTGGTGCTGAACTCTCTCAGCTTTTTCTTGTCTGTAAATGTTTTAATTTCTCCATCAAATCTGAATGAGATCCTTGCTGGGTAGAGTAACCTTAGTTGTACGTTTTTCTCCTTCATGAATTTAAGTATATCCTGCCACTCCCTTCTGGCTTGCAGAGTTTCTGCTGAAAGATCAGCTGTTTACCTTATGGGGATTCCCTTGTGTGTTATTTGTTGTTTTTCCCTTGCTGCTTTTAATATGTTTTCTTCATATTTAATTTTTGATAGTTTGATTAATATGTGTCTTGGCGTGTTTCTCCTTGGATTTATCCTGTATGGGACTCTCTGTGCTTCCAGAACTTGATTAACTATTTCCTTTCCCATATTAGGGAAGTTTTCAACTATAATCTCTTCAAATATTTTCTCAGTCCCTTTCTTTTTCTCTTCTTCTTCTGGGACCCCTATAATTCGAATGTTGGTGTGTTTAATGTTGTCCCAGAGGTCTCTGAGACTGTCCTCAGTTCTTTTCATTCTTTTTTCTTTATCCTGCTCTGCAGTAGCTATTTCCACCATTTTATCTTCCAGGTCACCTATCCTTTCTTCTGCCTCAGTTATTCTGCTATTGATCCCATCTAGGGTATTTTTAGTTTCATTTATTGTGTTTTTCATCATTGCTTGGTTCCTCTTTATTTCTTCTAAATCCTTGTTAAATGTTTCTTGCATTTTGTCTATTCTATTTCCAAGATTTTGGATCATCCTTACTATCATTATTCTGAATTCTTTTTCAGGTAGACTACCGATTTCCTCTTCATTTGTTAGGTCTGGTGTGTTTTGACCCTGCTCCTTCATCTGCTGTGTGTTTTTCTGTCGCCTCATTTTGCTTATCTTACTGTGTTCGGGGTCTCCTTTTCACAGGCTGCAGGTTTGTAGTTCCCGTTGTTTTTGGTATCTGTCCCCAGTGGCTAAGGTTGGTTCAGTGGCTTGTGTAGGCTTCCTGGTGGAGGGAACTAGTGCCTGTGTTCTGGTGGATGAGGCTGGATCTTGTCTTTCTGGTGGGCATGTCCAAGTCTGGTGGTGTATTTTGGGGTTTCTGTGGCCTTACTATAATTTTTGGCAGCCTCTCTGCTAATGGATGGGGCTGTGTTCCTGTCTTGCTAGTTGTTTGGCATAGGGTGTCCAGCACTGTAGCTTGCTGGTCATTGAGTGAAGCTGGGTCTTGATGTTGAGATGGAGATCTCTGAGAGATTTTCGCTGTTTGGTATTACATGGAGCTGGGAGGTCTCTTGTGGACCAGTGTCCTGAAGTTGGCTCTCCCACCTCAGAGGCACAGCCCTGATGCCTGGCTGGAGCACCAAGAGCCTTTCATCCACACGGCTCAGAGTAAAAGGGAGAAAAAATAGAAAGAAAGAAAGAAAGATGATAAAATATAGTGAAGTAAAATAAAGCTATTATAAAGCAAAGCTATACAGACAAAATATCACCCAGAAGCATATACATATACACTCACAAAAAAAGGAAAAGGGGAAAAATTAATATATCCTGCTCCCAAAGTCCACTTCCTGAATTTGGGATGATTCCTTGTCTATTCAGGTATTCAGCAGATGCAGGCACATCAAGTTGTTTGTGGAGTTTTAATCCACTGCTTCTGAGGCTGCTGGGAGAGATTTCCCTTTCTCTTCTTTGTTTGCACAGCTCCGGGGGTTCAGCTTTGGATTTGGACCCGCCTCTGCGTGTAGGTCGCCTGAGGGCGTCTGTTCCCCACCCAGACCTAACGGGGTTAAAGGAGCAGCTGCTTCGGGGGCTCTGGCTCACTCAGGCTTGGGGGAGGGAGCAGTATGGAGGAGGCGGGGCGAGCCTGCGGTGGCAGAGGCCGGTGTGACGTTGCAGCAGCCTGAGGCGCGCCTTTCGTTCTCCCAGGGAGGTTGTCCCCGGATCACGGAAGCCTGGCAGTGGCGGGCTGCACAGGCTCCGGGGAGGGGCGGTGTGGAGAGTGACCTGTGCTCGCACACAGGCTTTTTGGTGGCGGCAGCAGCAGCCTTAGCGTCTCATGCCCGTCTCTGGAGTTCGTTTAGGCGGCGCTCTGAATCCCCTCTCCTTGCGCACCGTGAAACAAAGAGGCAAGAAAAAGTCTCTTGCCTCTTTGGCAGCTGCAGACTTTTTCCCAGACTCCCTGCCGGCTAGCTGTGATGTGCTAACCCCTTCAGGCTGTGTTCACGCCGCCAACCCCAGTCCTCTCCCTGCAATCCGACCGAAGCCCGAGCCTCAGCTCCCAGCCCCTGCCCGCCCAGGCGGGTGAGCAGACAAGCCTCTCGGGCTGCTGAGTGCTGCTTGGCGCCGAGCCTCTGTGCGGGAATCTCTCCGTTTTTTCCTCTGCGCCCCTGTTGCTGTGGGGTCTGCGCTGATAGCTGCGGCTCGCGCCCATCTCTGGAGCCCATTTACGCGGCGCTCTGAATCCCCTCTCCTCGCGTACCAGGAAACAAAGAGGGAAGAAAAAGTCTCTTGCCTCTTCGGCATCTGCAGACTTTCCCCGGACTCCCTCCCGGCTAGCTGTGGTGCGCTAACCACTTCAATCTGTGTTCACGCCGCCAACCCCAGTCCTCTCCCTGCGATCTGACCGAAGCCCGAGCCTAAGCTCCCAGCCCCCGCCTGCCCCGGCGGGGGAGCAGACAAGCCTCTCGGGCTGGTGAGTGCTGGTCAGCACTGATCCTCTGTGCGGGAGTCTCTCCGCTTTGCCCTCCGCACCCCTGTGGCTGCGCTCTCCTCCGTGGCTCCGAAGCTTCCCCCCTCTGCCACCTGCAGTCTCCGCCTGCGAAGGGGCTTCCTAGTGCGTGGAAACCTTTCCTCCTTCAGGGCTCCCTCCCACTGGTGCAGTTCCCGTCCCTATTCTTTTGTCTCTGTTATTTCTTTTTTCTTTTGCCCTACCCAAGTACGTGGGGAGTTTCTTGCCTTTTGGGAGGTCTGACGTTTTCTGCCAGCGTTCAGTGGGTGTTCTGTAGGAGCAGTTCCACATGTAGATGTATTTCTAATGTATCTGTGGGAAGGAAGGTGATCTCCGCGTCTTACTCTTCCGCCATCTTCTCTACTTCCCAACCGATGACTTTTTCCATCTATTACTATTTTCTTTAAGTATTTTGGAGCCAAAGCATATGACTGAGACAATCCATGTGGAGCCCTGGCTAGCTTACTAGTTATTCCCAAAAGAGGGAAAAATGAAGGGGGCTTGAGGTTTTTTTTCTTTTTTTAAAATTGTCCTTTCTCCATAAGATTCCCATTTCTGTCTCCTGTTTGTACTTCACAGAGTACTTAGAAGGGACTGGTGAAACTCCCAATAAATACCCAGTATTTTTCTAAATCAAAAGTTTTCACAACTCAACACTCCAGGAAGTCTGATTTTATTACTTGTTTATACTTTTTCCCCTTTGCCTGAAACAAGGCTGTCTTTTGCCAAATTTAAATGAAATTTGCCCCGCATAGAATTTCAGTTTGATACTGAATTCAGAAGCCAGAAAGGATTGGAAGCATGCATTTTAAGTGCTACAGAATGTATCTATTTTTTAAAATGGATGTTTCATAGTATTCAAAGCCAGGTATATAAAACAAATTACAGCACCTTTCCTCAAGCGACCACTTAGAAATCATACTAAATGAACTTAATAATTAAGTTTTACATTTTTTTTTTAATGAGCAGTGAGGAATGTGCCTGAATAGTCAAATTTATTGGAAAGTTTTCCAAGAAAATTTCCTACCAGCTTCTCCCAACAGAGAACACTTTTTCTAAAAAAAGCATCTAAGATACTCCTTTCCATCTCTCTCCCTCTCTCTCTCTCTCTGTCCCTCTCTCTCTAGCTCTTTCAAGTGGTACACTGTCTGAGGAATCATTTGCACTAATTATTTTTAGTTCCTCCTCACATAACACCTGAAGAGGACATTCTATTTATGGGAACCAAATTACTTGGAAATATTTCCAAGCTCCTTAGCAGAGGTCAGTACACACATTAGCTGGGGGCAAAAAGAATATTCCAGCCCAGGCATCCTTCTGAATTCACAGCTGGGATTTATGCAACTACATGCTGTCAGTCTGGTCCCCTTAGTTACCCTTCACCTTGCTCATAATATCCAGACAGCATGTCAGGACCCATCTCATCTCCACGTATCAATAAATGTTTATGGAGGATCAGCTGTTCCCATGGTACCTGGGCTTGGGGATTTGTGTTGGAATGCATGGTGTTTCCCAGACCCTGGGTTCCCAGCAACTGCTCGTATACAATCTTGATTCTCTGCACCTACTGTGTCTTTCTAGGATTTCATGGTGCTGCTCTGACATTTTCACACTCTGGGTCCTAACTCCCTATTACAAGCTGCAGGGATTAAGGAATTCCTCCCCTGAGACCTGACTGCACTCTCCTTAATAGGCCATTTGTTCTCTACTCTTTCCCCTCTTTAGGGCAATTTTCAAAGAAGCACTAGTTATCACTTTTCCTCATTCTAAATCCTTGTGATAAAACTCTCAGAATTGGGGTACTGCCATTGGAGAAAAGGCAGAACTTTATCTTGGTGGAAAAGACACCCTTGCATGTTTTTCATTCTATTTCTTAGCTATGTGTTTAATATTAGGTAAAAAACCCAAACTGGATGGTCACAGCTCTCATTTAACAATAAACATAGTGTGGAAATTAAAAAAAAATAAAATGATGGATACAAACTATGTAAGTTAATTGACACCTAAATAATAAGACATTTGAAACAGATATTTTATTAAAAAATGTAAAATGCCTTTCTTGAATCATGAATAAATAAGATAGTGTTACCCAAATAAGAAATAGTCAACTCCTCAACTTTGAAACATATGTACCTTATGTGATAGCTCTCTGGTTTAAATCTGAAATGGGGGTTTGAAAAAGAAGAATAAACAAAGGAGAAAACTTGGGGAAAATGTAAAGCCCAGTTTTAACAGAATTAGCTTGGAAACTACTAATAATGTATAATAGATTCCTTGTTGCTACTCTTGGTAGGATCCCCAGATTTACTTAAAAGGAAAATAGAGAAAAACAAAAACAAACAAAAAATCAGAGCTGAGATGCCAGTTAAATTTGAATTTCATATAAACAAATATTAATTTTTTAGGGTAAGTATGTCCCAAATATGACATGGGGCATACTTGGACTACAAAGTTACTCACTGTTTATCTGAAATTCAAATTTAACTGGATGTCTTGTATATTATCTGTCAGTCTAAACCATTAGAGCTTCCAAATCAGTCATGGGTGGATGGAGACCCAAATGACTGTAATTTTCATATTCGAACCTCTGCATGGAATTCTGATAAGTCAGGTTTAGAAACCATTGGATTATCATTTCAAGACAGAACCCACACAAACACACATACATACACATATACAGCTGTAACAGAGACATATTGGTGGTTCCTAATTCTGTGTTTCTAATAGATTTATATAACAAACGGAGAAAAAAATACTATCTGAAGTAAACAAAGAAGCCAAAGGACACCTAACCTTGCCATTGGGGATCCTGGCACAGGTGAGAAAACACTCCAGCATTTTTCAAGTTACAGTCTGAGTGATAATCTGACAGAATTATAATAATCATCATGATAATTATTATTGTTTTGACTGGCTGGATAGCTTGAATTTCTGTTATCAGATATAGTTGGTTGTTACTGGATGTTACATTTTACAGTTGATGGTGAAGTCCAAGTTATATGTAAAACCCAAAATATTATATGTGATCTACTAGCTTTTAAGAAGATAATTCAATAAAATACACAAGAATAAGTCTGAACTGAGTATAAATTAATTCATTCACTATACATATATTAAGTGCCTGGTATGTGGCCTTGCTGATGGAAAAATGATAAAGAAGATAGAGCCCCAGCTCTCCAGGTCCTTAAATTAATGGTGGAGAATTCCAACAGTTTCCAGCAGGCCCTTCAGTTTATGATAAGCTGATTAATATAGAGCTTTATATACAAAATGCCAGAGTAATGGAATAACTGGTTTCAGAGTTTATGATATTAAAAAAAAAAAACCTGCATTTTAAAATGTAGCAGCCTCAATATAAAGCTTCATAGAGGAGAATTCCCTTTTATGCACTGTTGAGGCTTCATGGTTTGTTGAGAAGATGCCATTAGAGCTTTTTGTACTCACT
This sequence comes from Balaenoptera physalus, assembly GCF_965194825.1. Lineage (NCBI taxonomy): Eukaryota > Metazoa > Chordata > Mammalia > Artiodactyla > Balaenopteridae > Balaenoptera > Balaenoptera physalus. Next base: position 36,347,332 of record NC_138898.1, read on the forward strand.
GGGTTTATTTAATTAAGAACTGGTTATGGCATTTAGCACTACATGATGATACATTTCTATTGGTCATTGTCACACAAAATCTTTTCTGGATTCTTTTTTTTTTTCTGTTAGAGCGTCCATTGTAAACAGCCTGGACATTAGAGGACTGTGTTATATGATGTGAAATTATGCCTAACATCTAGGGGAACCTCAGGCTCCTTGGTATAGAAAATCCAACTCAGTTCCCAACTATTTCATGAAGTCTATTCTGACAACAGTAACCCACTTTGAGCTCTCCATTTCTGAATGACCATAGACCTCCCCACTGGACTATCTACTTTATTATTCCAAAAATCTCTTCATTATGTGTAAGTCTGGTAGTCCAGTAATATTTGGGGGAAGGGCATAGTCCAAGCACTATGTCATGGACTCATTTAGAATTTCCTGCAGTGCCTCCAGAAGTACTCCTAAGTATTCTATCACCTGGTTGTTTGACCTGGCAGTCACTTTGAAGATCTCAACACCAAAGTAAACATGTAGACAGCAAGTGCCATTCACATCACCATGGGTGTGTCCTGAGAAACAGGCAAATCAAAAGTAAAACCTCAGTATGCCAAGATGAATGAGGATTTAGCTGTAATTATCCTTTCTGGTTGACTGGAAAATGTCTTTCTCAAAATTAAATCTATTACAATATGAAAGTTGTTGTACTTAGTATTCTGGTTTGTATGAAGAGGACTAACGCAGAGCACCTGCTCTCAAGGTTCAGCAAATCCAGGTGGGGAGTTAAGGCAAATGTATTTAAGAATTTAATTAACAGGAGAGATAGTTAAGCAGCAGGGGAAGGTTATTTCTTGTCCCCAAAGGAGATCTTTTAAAGGTTAGCTCCTCATTTTCTAGACCAGCTTATTTTCCTGCCCTAGAATACAAGATGGTACTTGGAATTGGGTCATTCTTTTGATACAGTATTTTTTGGTGGTGTATTAGGTAAATAATAGTAATAATAAGAGTATGATAGCAGCCACTTATGAAGTGCTTAATACTTTCCAGATCACTCTTATAAGGGTTTTTTGTAATTTAACAACTTAATCCTTCCAACAACCCTATGAGCTAAGAGCTATGGCTTCCATCTTACACAAAAAGAGAGGTTAAGTAACTTGCCCAAGCTACACAGCCATTAGGTAACTGAGTCAGGCTGGCTCCAAAGCCCATGTGAACAATGATTCTATTCTGCCTTCTTTGCTCTTATCGTGCCTTCTAAAAACTTACATTCCAGAAAATGTTTCCTCTTCTTTATGTTACAGAACTGAAAGGAAAAACATCTGGTTAGTGGATGTTTTTTATAAGAGACACTGTGTTTCCAGATAACTGAATTTTACATGGGTGAGGCGAGAGAGTACCTCGTCAAGGTCAGTTTGTAAGAGGTGGAAGTGAAAATAAAACATACATTAAGTTCCCCTGATAGTCCGTGATCAACAGAAGAAGTGGTCTGGACACCAGAACAAAGTATAGTTCCGTGGAGAAATACTCTGTCTTACTAGGTAGGAAAGAGCTGTTTCTTTGTGAGGAATTGAGGTGATTTCTGTGGGGGAATTACTCAATTAACAACAAACAGGGGAAGCAGTGAGCTGTCTTAGGCTTGGTAATGTCTGTTATAACTGCACCTGCCTCAAAGATCTCCTGGTTCCTATTCCCCAGAGAAAGTCAGTCAGCAGGAAATGAGGCAAGTGTGTAATGACTTTATGGAAAAAGATGGTTTTTAAATTCTCCTTGGTCTTAATGACTGACAATATTACATATTCCCCTGTTGTTCATCATACATTACAAGGTGGCAATTTGTGAAGTGGAAGACGGGAGAGAAGAAAGAGTACAGTGCTTACAAAGTGTTTCTAGGGGACACGGGAATGCCTTAGGGCCACTGGTCAATTGGGTGACACCAGTGCATCTGGCCAGTTAGTCCTCGCTCTGACTCAGTGGGCCACATGTGGACACAAAGCTTATTCCTACCTGCCAGAACAATACAAAGACTCACCACCTTGTGTCTCCTTTCTTTCCCTAATTCAGTGGTTCTCAAACTTAAGAGTGAATCAGAATCACCTGGAAGGCTTGTTAAAACAGATTTCTGGACCTCATGCCCAGAGTTTCTGACTCAGTGTGTCTGGCATGGTGCTTGGGAATTTGCATTCCTGCAAGTTACCAGGTGATGGTGGTGCTGCTGGTCTGGGACTACATTTGAGAACAACTGCTCTAATTGATTTAAACTGACATTCTCCAGGCTTATGATTCTATTCTAGGGCCTCTCCCCCCTCAGGATCATCCAATACCCATAGATTTTCATCTTTTCTTCCTATCAGTACCAGTGATCAGAACCTGCCTCTCACTTTCTTCTCCATCCTAGACCCACCCCAGACCCGGCCCTAGCCCCAGCCTCGGCCCTAGCATTCCTCTCCAACTTTGAAGAAAATTGATTGTTACAATCAAGGGGTCCCAGCAGGAAGTTGAGAGGCTGGAGCCTTCTCAAGCTAGTAGAATGGAGCGGGCAATTCCTTAAATGTCTCACTGCACTGGAGATGGTACTTTAGATCTCTTTTTCTGGAGCTAGAGTGCTGCAGATGAAATGCAAATAGCTTTGTCAGTTATTATTTATGAGACTTTGGGCAAGTACTTAACCTTTCTGTGTTTCCTGTGAGGAGTAATAGAACAGTGCTGGCACATAGAAAGACACTTAATAAAAGCAGTTACTGCCTTCAGAAAGTTTCTGGGAGATAATATATGTAGCATCATTAAAAGAATTAGGAAAGAGTATAGTCTGTCTATATAAAGTATTTTATTACTATATTATGATTACAGTTTGCTACATTAATTGCTTTTATATTGATATCTACATCATTTTTAAAAGTAAAAAGTAAAAAGGCAGATACAATATTTTAATTATTCAAATATTTAAAAAGGAATATGTTATATGTATTCTAAAATTAATAAAATAGATATTGTACTAATATAATACATATATTACACACATGTTTACATATAATATTATATCAAATCTCAGTTAATCATATTTATTATAATATTATGTATATTATATAATACATAAATAAACATATAGAATAATATGTTAATTGTATTCATGTTGATTTATGCAAAGTCATTTTAAAAATACATATCTATGTGCAAGATATAAATAAAATATATTAAAATATTACATATACAATTATTATTAATATAGAAAAATTGTTGGAAAGGTAAAATATATGGAGTATATAATATGTAATACATATCATTAATATTGTTTATTATATGTAATATTATGTTATTTACTATTTAAACAGTCACTTGGTTCGTTATTCACATCTCAATCTCTTCTGCCACGTCAGTATTAATAAAGTTGTCATCACCAATCTTATTGGAAAGACAGCCCAAATAAACAAATGTCATTGGATAATGGAAAGTTTCCTTCATTTCCTCAGTACGCTAAAAATGAAAAGTATAGTCTAGTCTTGGAGGTCTTGAGTACATATTCAGTGCTTTTCCTTAATGCACGTTTTAAACAAGGAACAATAATTAACAATGCCTTTCACTTCTAAGGCAGTATATTAACTACAAAGGCCTTAAAAATTTGATAATATTTTCAAGGTTCTTGTTAAAGAAAACAGTGTCAACCTCATAGGTGTCATTCACAGGCTTCTAGAATGTCTGGTTGTTCTATCTCCCTTATCTTCCCACCATGGTGCCTGGAATTCCACTATTCCAGCATTACTAATTTAATAAATTGTGATTATTCTCCTCCTAAGAAGAGTTATTTTCTGATGGCATGTGATGACTTTGGGTTATTTTGAGTTTAAAGGCACCAAATATATAAGAATATATATATATAAGATATATAAGATAGCGAAAAATTCTTCCTGCTTCAGGCTTCTATATGGCTCCCACAAAAAGAAAAAATCAACATTGAGATCTTTATTGTCTGTCTTATTGTTCAATATTTTGCCAAACTAAAGGCTGATATTATCATCAGCTATATAGCCCTAGTAAGACATGTGACTGACAGAAGTTAATCTAGAGGTATGTGCTAATGAATATTGAACCAAAGGTTAATGAACAAGCCCCATGGAAAAAGCAGTACGCACAGAGAATTCAGTCCCTTATGAATGGTGACTGGTTTAAAGTTGACTCTACTTAAATCTCTAAGTATTTTAAGTGGGCAATCACTTAAAATCAAATATGCCAATGATTATAATAATCCCTTCCATTTGTTCAAAGGATGGCAGTATACAAAGGCTTTCCAGGGCATTTTCAGATCTTATCAAGGATAGTCTCTCATTTAAGACTTAGCCTAGACCAACCCTGTTTTGCAGCAGGTAATGAATAGCCTTATTTTACCCAGGGAGAAGCCAAGACTCAGCCTGAGAAGTTAATATAAGGTCACACAGGTAATAATGGATCGAAGACTAAAATCTACCCCTTTGCAGCCAGTGCACTTTCCACCCCATTGTGCTCTCTTTGAAGATATTTAGGGGTGTGAAATAAATAATATGTTTTTCCCCAGAACTGCAGGGTCACCCTCTGAGTTCTAATTGGGAGAAAACTAGGAACTGAGCAAGTGTAGCCAGATGTTCTCGCTAGATAATTTTGATCCCCACTCTGCCTCTGTTAATGGGCTGAATTGTGTGCTCCCTGTACTCATATGTTACAATCCCAATCCTCACCACCTCAGAATGTAACAGTATTTGGAGATAAGCTCTTTAAAGAGGTGATTAATTTAAAATGAGGCCTTTAGGGTGGGCCCTAATCCAATATGACTGGTGTCTTTATAAGAAGAAATAGAAGCACCACCAGGGGTGGGCATGCACAGAGGGACAACCATAGTGAAGAGGCAGCAAGGGGGTGGCCATCTGCAAGCCAGGAGAGAAGCCTGGAACAGACCCTTCCCCTATGGCCCTCAGAGGCACCCAACTCTGCTGGCACCTTGATCTTGGAATTCTAGCCTCCAGAACTGTGAGAAAATACATTTCTGTTGTTTCAGCTACCCATTCTGTGGTACTTGTTTATAGCAGCCCTAGCAAGCTAATACTAACACCATCACAATCTGTTTGAAGACCCCAAGTGGAAAAAGTAATGAAGAGGCAGCTTTGGGAAACATCAATGCAGCGAAGCTATACATTAACATTTTAACTCCTAGAGAGCAGACCTTCCAGTCCCCATGAACATAACTTACTGGTTATTTACAACAGGAATGGTTATGGCAGCCTGTTATGCCCAAGCTAAACCTTTTATTTAACCATCTGTGAGTGGCTTGTACTGAGCATTTTTATTCTTTATTATGTCTCAGCCACCTTCCTCTTCCCCTCCATCAGTCTTTCCTTTCTCCTCACTCTTTGCTCTCTTCTTCTCTGGCTTCTCTCGTCTCCCTTCTCTCCCTTCTATCCCGTCCCCTTTCTCCTCTTTCTCTTGTCTCCCTTTTCTCTGATCTTTCCCATTCTCTCTCCCTTTTCCTGTGTTTTCTCCTCTCTCCCTCCCCTCACTCATATTTTCCCCTCTTCTGTCTCCCCTCCTTATCATCTTTCCTCTCAAAACAGTTTCTTTAAAAAAGACAGATTTTCAATCGTCTTTACCATAGTGCAAGCATTCTTCAATATGAAATATGCTATAGGGTGTTTTCTCTGAATTCAACAGGCGCTTTAGTGACATAAATGGCTTATACAACCCCTCCTGGAATGGCAGGCATCAGAGAAGAGATGCAGAGGCAATTCTGGGTGGGCACACAGCTTTCCGTGGTACCCAAAGTTATACTACCAGGCAGACATCAATGCTAACTCTTCAAAAGTTCTCCTGCAGCCACTTTTGAGCTAAAATCTCCTTGAGATTCCTGAACTCTTTCAGATATATCTAAAGTAGTCTGAGTCAGTGGCTGTGGGAAGGAGGAGGCTGCAAGCGCTGGCTGGCAGGAATGACTGAAATGAATAGCGATTCTTGAACCTATTGGTATAAGATCAAGTTGGGATTTGAAGGTTAGAGGACAGATTTTCAGCATCCATCATGTGTTAGGTATATGTTTGTCTTCTCCAAGGCATTTCTTGCCATATTCACGTAAGCATTACAAAGTAGAAATCTCTCAACATTGAAATCAACATTGGAGATTCCCCCATTCTGTTTGACTCCTTTGTAGGAAACAAATGGTGAAGAACTTCTCAGCTTGTCACAAAACAGCATTCTCAACTCTCCACTGCAGCTTTTTGGATTTCATCTTATATATAGTATAACATACTTATAACCCATAAAAAGAATTCTTAAATTACAGGAGAAATATGGCTTAACACTTCTTCTCTGGCCCAAAGAAAATAATGGTATCCCAATAAAGTCATTATTAAAAGTAATGGATGGGCAAAGCCTGGAAAAATCATTTTTGAAAATTTCCAAGCAGGACGAAACAGGAAAATGTCTGGGTTTCAGAGTGTTATTTAACAAACACACACTGTCTGCTCAGGGGACCTGCATCTCCTCAGTCATGAATTAAACATCGTCTTGTGGTGCCCCTTCTTGTAATGATGGCAAAATCCATGATTTCCAGGTGTGGTTTCAGGACAGAAATAAAAAAAGAAAACCAGTGAAAGTTTCTAATTTTAGATGCTAGAAGTATTAATTACCAAGGTTTATCTTGAGTGACAAATGAATAAGACAAGACTAAATGAGATTTTCAAATCATTAGAAGGCACCATTGCTGAAGGCAAACAATCAGAATTCTGCTCTTTTGATGGATGTGGGCACTCTTTTTCATATAAACTGTATAAAGCATCACGGCAGACCTAGGGTAAATTTTAGTCATGGAAATGGACCACCATTTATTCTCTAGCTGGTTCTTTCTGTATAGTTTCTGCATATGTTTCCCCTTTAGAATTTCTTACTCCTTTTTTCTTCTTTCTTACCCTATTCTTCTTATGTAAATTTGTTCTCATGTGTATTATCATCTCCCATCTAAAGAAGGAATTTCAGGTATCAGTCCCAGGCAGGATACATTTGATATCTTCGCTGTCTAGCAAGTATGGAGCTTCTGTTTGTCAACCATCCCTGAAAAGAGATTCTGTATAACTATCTATATCACTGCAGTGCCTATACCTCCACTAGGGTGTTTATGTTCACAGCTATTGCCATAGGTCTAGAGAAGTGACTTCTTTCTGTAAAGGACCTGGCAGAAGTTTCATTATTTTTAGCTACAACCAAAGTCCAACTGCTTGTTGATTAAAAAAAGAAAGAAAGAAAGAAAAGAGGGAATGAACAAAACATAACTGTCTTTCCAGATTGAATGAACAATCTCTTACACAGTAATTAAAAAGTTCAGGGGGCACCTTCAAGGTGGTGTAGGAGTAAGACATGGAGATCACCTTTCTCCCCACAAAGACATCAAAACTATATCTACATGTGGACAAATTCTTACAGAACACCTACTGAATGCTGGCAGAAGACCTCAGACTTCCCAAAAGTCCCCACATACCTGGGTAGGCAAAAGAAAAAAGGAAAAACAGAGACAAAAGAATAGGGATGGGACCTGCGCCTCTGGGAGGGAGCTATGAAGGAGGAAAAGTTTCCACACACTAGGAAGCCCCTTCACTTGTGGGGATGGGGAGTGGGTGGGAGGGGGGAGCTTTTGGAGCCACAGAGGAGAGTGCAGCAACAGGGGTGGAGAGGGCAAAGCAGAGAGATTCCCGCACAGAGGATCAGTGCCGACCAGCACTCACCAGCCTGAGAGGCTTGTCTGCTCACCCACAAGGGTGGGAGGGGGCTGGGAGCTGAGGCTCAGGCTTCAGAGTTCAGATCCCAGGGAAAGGACTGGGGTTGGCTGCGTGAACACAGCCTGAAGGGGGCTAGTGCACCACAGCTAGCTGGGAGAGAGCCTGGGGAAAAGTCTGGAACTTCCTAAGAGACAAGAGAACATTGTTTTGGGGTGTGTGAGGAGAGGGGATCCAGAGCACCGTGGGCGCGAGCCACGGCTATCAGCGCAGACACCAGAGAGAGGCATGACATGCTAAGGCTGCTGCTGCAGCCATCAAGAAACCTATGTGCAAGCACAGGTCACTATCCACACCTCCCCTCCTGGGAGCCTGTGCAGCTGCCACTGCCAGGGTCCTGTGATCCAGGGACAACTTCCCCAGGAGAACACATGGCGTGCCTCAGGCTGTTGTAATGTAACGCTCGCCTCTGCTGCCTCAGGCTGGACCCACATTCCTTACCCCTCCCTCCCCCTGGCCTGAGTGAGCCATAGCCCCCTAATCAGCCTCTCCTTTAACCCTGTCCTGTCTGGGTGGGGAACAGATGCCCTCAGGCGACCTACACATGGAGGTGGGGCCAAATCCAAAGCTGAACCCCAGAAGTTGTGCGAACAAAGAAGAGAAAGGGAAATCTCTCCATGCAGCCTCAGGAGCAGCGGATTAAATCTCTGCAATCAACTTGATATACCCTGCATCTGTGGAATACCTGAATAGACAACGAATCATCCCAAAATTAAGGTGGAAGACTTTCAGAGCAACTGTAGACCTGGGGTTTGCTTTCTGCATCTAATTTGCTTCTGGTTTTATGTTTACCTTAGTATAGTATTTAGAGCTTATTATCATTGGTAGATTTATTTATTGATTTGGTTGCTCTCTTCTTTTTTTAAATTTTTTATATATATATTTTCCTTTTTCTCTTTTTGTGACTGTGTATGTGTATGCTTCTTTGTGTGATTTTTATCTGTATAGCTTTGCTTTTGCTATTTCTCGTATAGTTCTGACTGTCCTTTTTTTTTTGTTTTAAACATCTTTATTGGAGTATAATTGCTTTACAATGGTGTGTTAGTTTCTGCTTTATAACAAAGTGAATCAGTTATACATATACATATGTCCCCATATCTCTTCCCTCTTGCATCTCCCTCCCTCCCACCCTCCCTATCCCACCCCTCTAGGTGGTCACAAAGCACCGAGCTGATCTCCCTGTGCTATGTGGCTTCTTCCCACTAGCTATCTATTTTACATTTGGTAGTGTATATATGTCTATGCCACTCTCTCACCCTGTCACATCTTACCCCTCCCCCTCCCCATATCCTCAAGTCCATTCTCTAGTAGGTCTGTGTCTTTATTCCCGTCTTGCCACTAGGTTCTTCATGACATTTTTTTTCCCCTTAGATTGCATATATATGTGTTAGCATACTGTATTTGTTTTTCTCTTTCTGACTTACTTCACTCTGTATGACAGACTCTAACTCTATCCAACTCACTACAAATACCTCCATTTCATTTCTTTTTATGGCTGAGTAATATTCTATTGTATATATGTACCACATCTTCTTTATCCATTCATCCGATAATGGACACTTAGTTTGCTTCCATGTCCTGGCTATTGTAAATAGAGCTGCAATGAACATTTTGGTACATGACTCTTTTTGAATTATGGTTTTCTCAGGGTATATGCCCAGTAGTGGGATTGCTGGCTCGTATGGTAGTTCTATTTGTAGTTTTTTAAGGAACCTCCATACTGTTCTCCATAGTGGCTGTATCAATTTACATTCCCACCAACAGTGCAAGAGTGTTCCCTTTTCTCCACACCTGCTCCAGCATTTATTGTTTGTAGATTTTTTGATGATGGCCATTCTGACGGGTGTGAGATGATATCTCATTGTAGTTTTGATTTGCATTTCTCTAATGATTAATGATGTTGAGCATTCTTTCATGTGTCTGTTGGCCATCTGTATATCTTCTTTGGAGAAATGTCTATTTAGGTCTTCTGCCCATTTTTGGATTGGGTTGTTGGTTTTTTTGTTATTGAGCTGCATGAGCTGCTTGTAAATCTTGGAGATTAATCCTTTGTCAGTTGCTTCATTTGCAAATATTTTCTCCCATTCTGAGGGTTGTCTTTTGGTCTTGTTTATGGTTTCCTTTGTTGTGCAAAAGCTTTGAAGTTTCATTAGGTCCCATTTGTTTATTTGTGTTTTTATTTCCATTTCTCTAGGAGTTGGGTCAAAAAGGATCTTGCTGCGATTTATGTCATACAGTGTTCTACCTATGTTTTCCTCTAAGAGTTTGATAGTGTCTGGCTTTACACTTAGGTCTTTAATCCATTTTGAGTTTATTTTTGTGTATGGTGTCAGGGATTGTTCTAATTTCATACTTTTACATGTACCTGTCCAATTTTCGCAGCACCACTTATTGAAGAGGCTGTCTTTTCTCCACTGTATATGCTTGCCTCCTTTATCAAAGATAAGGTGACCATATGTGCGTGGGTTTATCTCTGGGCTTTCTATCTTGTTCCATTGACCTATATGTCTGTTTTTGTGCCAGTACCAAACTGTCTTGATTACTGTAGCTTTGTAATATAGTCTGAAGTCAGGGAGCCTGATTCCTCCAGCTCCATTTTTCGTACTCAAGATTGCTTTGGCTATTCGGGGTCTTTTGTGTCTCCATACAAATTGTGAAATTTTTTGTTCTAGTCCTGTAAAAAATGCCTGTGGTAGTTTGATAGGGATTGCTTTGAATCTGTAGATTGCTTTGGGTAGTAGAGTCATTTTCACAAGGTTGATTCTTCCAATCCAAGAACATGGTATATCTCTCCATCTATTTCTATCATCTTCAATTTCTTTCATTAGTGTCCTATAATTTTCTGCATACAGGTCTTTTGTCTCCTTAGGTAGGTTTATTCCTAGATATTTTATTCTTTTTGTTGCAATGGTAAACGGGAGTGTTTTCTTAATTTCACTTTCAGATTTTTCGTCATTAGTGTATAGGAATGCAAGAGATTTCTGTGCATTAATTTTGTATCCTGCTACTTTACCAAATTCATTGATTAGCTCTAGTAGTTTTCTGGTGGCAGTTTTAGGATTCTCTATGTATAGTATCATTTCATCTGCAAACAGTGACAGCTTTACTTCTTCTTTTCTGATTTGGATTCCTTTTATTTCTTTTTCTTCTCTGATTGCTGTGGCTAACACTTTCAAAACTATGTTGAATAGTAGTGGTGAGAGTGGGCAACCTTGTGTTGTTCCTGATTTAGTGGAAATGGTTTCAGTTTTTCACCATTGAGGACAATGTTGGCTGTGGGTTTGTCATATATGGCCTTTATTATGATGAGGAAAGTTCCCTCTGTGCCTACTTTCTGCAGGGCTTTTATCATAAATGGGTGTTGAATTTTGTCGAAAGCTTTCTTTGTATCTATTGAGATGATCATATAGTTTTTCTCCTTCAATTTGTTATATGATGTATCACGTTGATTGATTTGAGTATATTGAAGAATTCTTCCATTCCTGGGATAAACCCCACTTGATCATGGTGTATAATCCTTTTAATGTGCTGTTGGATTCTGTTTGCTAGTATTTTGTTGAGGATTTTTGCATCTATGTTCATCAGTGATATTGGCCTGTAGTTTTCTTTCTTTGTGACATCTTTGTCTGGTTTTGGTATCAGGTTGATGGTGGCCTCGTAGAATGAGTTGGGGAGTATTCCTCCTTCTGCAATATTTTGGAAGAGTTTGAAAAAGATAGGTGTTAGCTCTTCTCTAAATGTTTGATAGAATTCACCAGTGAAGCCATCTGGTCCTGGGCTTTTGTTTGTTGGAAGATTTTTAACCACAGTTTCAATTTCAGTGCTTGTGATTGGTCTGTTCATATTTTCTATTTCTTCCTGGTTCAGTCTCGGCAGGTTGTGCATTTCTAAGAATCTGTCCATTTCTTGCAGGTTGTCCATTTTATTGGCATAGAGTTGCTTGTAGTAATCTCTCATGATCGTTTGTATTTCTGCAGTGTCAGTGGTTACTTCTCCTTTTTCATTTCCAATTCTATTGATTTGCGTCTTCTCCCTTTTTCTCTTGATGAGTCTGGCTAATGGTTTATCAATTTTGTTTATCTTCTCAAAGAACCAGCTTTTATTTTTATTGATCTTTGCTATTTCTCCTTCATTTCTTTTTCATTTATTTCTGATCTGATTTTTATGATTTCTTTCCTTCTGCTAGCTTTGGGTGTTTTTTGTTCTTCTTTCTCTAATTGCTTTAGCTGCAAGGCTAGGTTGTTTTTTCGAGATGTTTCCTGTTTCTTGAGGTAGGCTTGTATTGCTATAAACTTCCCTCTTAGCACTGCTTTTGCTGGATCCCATAGGTTTTGTGTTGTTGTGTCTCCATTGTCTTTTGTTTCTAAGTATTTTTTGATTTTCCCTTTGATTTTTTCAGTGATCACTTCGTTATTAAGTAGCATATTGTGTAGCCTCCATGTGTTTGTATTTTTTACAGATCTTTTCCTGTAATTGATAACTAGTCTCATAGCTTTGTGGTCGGAAAAGATACTTGATATGATTTCAATTTTCTTAAATTTACCAAGGCTTGATTTGTGACCCAGGACATGATCTATCCTGGAGAATGTTCCATGAGCACTTGAGAAAAAAGTGTATTTTGTTGTTTTGGGGTGGAATGCCCTATAAATATCAATTAAGTCCATCTTGTTTAATGTATCATTTAAAGCTTGTGTTTCCTTATTTATTTTCATTTTGGATGATCTGTCCATTGGTGAAAGTGGGGTGTTAAAGTCCCCTACTATGATTGTGTTGCTGTCGATTTCCCCTTTTATGGCTGTTAGTATTTGCCTTATGTATTGAGGTGCTCCTATGTTGGGTGCACAAATATTTACAATTGTTATACTTTCCTCTTGGATTGATCCCTTGATCATTATACAGTGTCCTTCTTTGTCTCTTGTAATAGTCTTTATTTTAAAATCTGTTTTGTCTGATATGAGAATTGCTACTCCAGCTTTCTTTTGATTTCCATTTGCATTGCATATCTTTTTCCATCCCCTCACTTTCAGTCTGTATGTGTCTCTAGGTCTGAAGTGCGTCTCTTGTAGACTTCATATATATGGGTCTTGTTTTTGTATCCATTCAGCCAGTCTGTGTCTTTTGGTGGGAGCATTTAATCCATTTACATTTAAGGTAATTATCGATATGTATGTTCCTATTCCCATTTTCTTAACTGTTTTGGGTTTGTTATTGTAGGTGTTTTCCTTCTCTTGTGTTTCTTGCCTAGAGAAGTTCCTTTAGCATTTCTTGTAAAGCTGGTTTGGTGGTGCTCAACTCTCTCAGCTTTTGCTTGTCTGTGAAGGTTTTAATTTCTCCATCAAATGTGAATGAGATCCTTGCTGGGTAGAGTAATCTTGGTTGTAGGTTTTTCTCCTTCATCACATTAAGTATATCCTGGCACTCCCTTCTGGCTTGCAGAGTTTCTGCTGAAAGATCAGCTGTTAACCTTATGGGGATTCCCTTGTGTGTTATTTGTTGTTTTTCCCTTGCTGCTTTTAATATGTTTTTTTTATATTTAATTTTTGACAGTCTGATTAATATGTGTCTTGGCGAGTTTCTCCTTGGATTTATCCTGTATGGGACTCTCTGTGCTTCCAGGACTTGATTAACTATTTCCTTTCCCATATTAGGGAAGTTTTCAACTATAATCTCTTCCAATATTTTCTCAATCCCTTTCTTTTTCTCTTCTTCTTCTGGGACCCCTATAATTCAAATGTTGGTGAGTTTAATGTTGTCCCAGAGGTCTCTGAGACTATCCTCAGTTCTTTACATTCTTTTTTCTTTTTCCTGCTCTGCAGTAGTTATTTCCACTATTTTATCTTCCAGGTCACTTATCCGTTCTTCTGCCTCAGTTATTCTGCTATTGATCCCATCTAGTGTATTTTTAATTTCATTCATTGTGTTTTTCATCGTTGCTTTGTTCCTCTTTATTTCTTCTACATCCTTGTTAAATGTTTCTTGCATTTTGTCTATTCTATTTCCAAGATTTTGGATCATCCTTGCTATCATTATTCTGAATTCTTTTTCAGGTAGACTACCTACTTCCTCTTCATTTGTTAAGTCTGGTGTGTTTTGATCCTGCTCCTTCATCTGCTGTGTGTTTTTCTGTCGCCTCATTTTGCTTGTCTTACTGTGTTTGAGGTCTCCTTTTCACAGGCAGCAGGTTCGTAGTTCCCATTGTTTCTGGTATCTGTCCCCAGTGGCTAAGGTTGGTTCAGTTGGTTGTGCAGGCTTCCTGGTGGAGGGAACTAGTGCCTGTCTTCTGGTGGATGAGGTTGGATCTTGTCTTTCTGGGGGGCACGTCCACGTCTGGTGGTGTATTTTGGAGTGTCTGTGGCCTTATTATGATTTTCGGCAGCCTCTCTGCTAATGGATGGGGCTGTGTTCCTGTCTTGCTAGTTGTTTGGCATAGGGTGTCCAGCACTGTAGCTTGCTGGTCGTTGAGTGAAGCTGGGTCTTGATGTTGAGATGGAGATCTCTGAGAGATTTTCACCGTTTGGTATTACGTGGAGCTGGGAGGTCTCTTGTGGACCAGTGTCCTGAAGTTGGCTCTCCCACCTCAGAGGCACAGCCCTGATGCCTGGCTGGAGCACCAAGAGCCTTTCATCCACACGGCTCAGAGTAAAAGGGAGAAAAAATAGAAAGAAAGAGGATAAAATAAAATAAAGCTGTTATAAAGCAAAGCTATACAGACAAAATCTCACCCAGAAGCATACACATATACACTCACATAAAAAGGAAAAGGGGAAAAATTAATATATCCTACTCCCAAAGTCCACTTCCTGAATTTGGGATGATTCATTGTCTATTCAGGTATTCAACAGATGCAAGCACATCAAGTTGTTTGTGGAGTTCTAATCCGCTGCTTCTGAGGTTACTGGGAGAAATTTCCCTTTCTCTTCTTTGTTCGCACAGCTCCCAGGTTTCAGCTTTGGATTTGGACCCGCCTCTGCGTGTAGTTGCCTGAGGGCGTCTGTTCCCCACCCAGACAGAACAGGATTAAAGGAGCAGCTGCTTGGGGGCTCTGGCTCACTGAAGCGTGGGGGAGGGAGGGATACTGTTGCGGGGCAAGCCTGCGGCGGCAGAGGCCGGCGTGACGTTGCACCAGCCCGAGGCGCACCGTGCATTCTCCCGGGGAAGTTGTCCCCGGATCACGGGAGCCTAGCCCTGGCGGGCTGCACTGGCTCCTGGGAGGAGCGGTGTGGAGAGTGACCTGTGCTCGCACACAGGCTTTTTGGTGGCGGCAGCAGCAGCCTTAGCATCTCATGCCCGTCTCTGGGGTCCGCGTTGATAGCTGCGGCTCATGCCTGTCTCTGGAGCTCGTTTAGGCGGCGCTCTGAATCCCCTCTCCTTGCGCACCACGAAACAAAGAGGTAAGAAAAAGTCTCTTGCCTCTTCAGCAGCTGCAGATTTTTTCCCAGACTCCCTCCCGGCTAGTTGTGGTGTGTTAACCCCTTCAGGCTGTGTTCATGCTGCCACCGCAGTCCTCTCCCTGCTATCCTACTGAAGCCCGAGCCTCAGCTCCCAGCCCCCGCCCACCCTGGTGGGTGAGCAGACAAGCCTCTCGGGCTGGTGAGTGCTGGTCGGCACCGATCCTCTGTGCGGGAATCTCTCTGCTTTGCCTTCCACACCCCTGTGGCTGCGCTCTCCTCCTTGGCTCCGAATCTTCCCCCCTCTGCCACCCGCAGTCTCCGCCCGCGAAGGGGCTTCCTAGTGCGTGGAAACCTTTCTTCCTTCACAGCTCCCTCCCACTGGTGCAGGTCCTGTCCCTATTCTTTTGTCTCTGTTATTTCTTTTTTCTTTTGCCCTACCCAAGTACGTGGGGAGTTTCTTGCGTTTTGGGAGGTCTGATGTCTTCTGCCAGCATTCAGTGGGTGTTCTGTAGGAGCAGTTCCACATGTAGATGTATTTCTAATGTATCACGCAAGGTACCGTAGGGGCCCTCCTCACCCACGACCTGCCTCAGCGGTTGGAGAGGCTGAAGGTAAAGAAAATCAACAAGTGGCCAATGGTCCAAACCAGCCACCTGCTCACTGTGGATACTGGCTCCCCTATAACTATCGGCATCACCCCCATCCTCCTAATGCTCCTGCACAAGATGGCCTTTTTAAAAAAATATAGTTTCTAGTGCTTGCTATCATTGGTGGATTTGTTTTTGGCTTTGGTTGCTCTCTTCTTTCTTTCTCTCTTTTTTTATTACTTTTTTATTTTTAATAATGTTTTTCTATTTTAATTATTTTATTTTTTTCTTTCTTGCTTTCATTTCTTTTCTTTCCTCCTTCCTTCCTTCCTTCCTTTCTCTCTTTCCCTTTCTTTCTTTCTTTCTTTCTTTCTTTCTTTCTTTCTTTCTTTCTTTCTTTCTTTCTTTCTTTCTTTCTTTCTTTCTTTCTTCCTTCCTTTCTCTCTCTCTGTTCTTCTGAGCTGTGTGGCTGACAGGATCTTGGTGCTCTGGCCGAGTGTTAGGCCTGAGTCTCTAAGGTGGGACAGCTGAATTCAGGACATTAGGCCACCAGAGACCTCCCAGCCCCATGTAATATCAAACAGCAAAAGCTCTCCCAGAGATCTCCATCTCAATGTTAAGACCCAGCTCCACTCAATGACCAGCAAGCTAGAGTGCTGGACACCCTATGCCAAACAACTAGCAAGACAAGAACACAAACCCACCCATTAGCAGAGAGGCTGCCTAAAATCATAATAAGCTCACAGACACCCCAAAACACACCACCAGACATGGTCCTGCCCACCAGAAAGACAAGGTCCAGCCTCATCCACCAGAACACAGGCACCAGTCCCTGTGTTCTGTCCACCCCAGAAAACTACTAAAGCTAATCAATGAATTTGGTAAAGTAGCAGGATACAAAATTAATGCACAGAAAGCTCTTGCATTCCTATACACTAATGATGAAAACTCTGAAAGAGAAATTAAGGAAACACTCCCATTTACTATTGCAACAAAAAGAATAAAATACCTAGGAATAAACCTACCTAAGGAGACAAAGGACCTGTATGCAGAAAACTATAAGACACTGATGAAAGAAATTAAAAATGATACCATCAGATGGAGAGATGTACCATGTTCTTGGATGGGAAGAATCAATATTGTGAAAATGACTATACTACCCAAAGCAATCTACAGATTCAATGCAATCCCTATCAAACTACCAATGGCATTTTTCACAGAACTAGAACAAAAATTTTTCACAATTTGTATGGAAACACAAAAGACCCTGAATAGCCAAAGCAATCTTGAGAAGAAAAACAGAGCTGGAGGAATCAGACTCCCTGACTTCAGACTATACTACAAAGTTACAGTAATCAAGACAGTATGGTACTGGCACAAAAACAGACATATAGATCAATGGAACAGGATAGAAAGCCCAGAGATAAACCCATGCAAATATGGTCAATTATGTTTGATAAAGGAGTCAAGAATATATAATGGAGAAAAGACAGACTCTTCAATAAGTGGTGCCAGGAAAACTGGACAGCTACATAAAAAAGAATGAAATTAGAACACTCCCTAACACCATATACAAAAATAAACTCCAAATGTATTAAAGACCTAAATGTAAGGCCAGACACTATCTAACTCTTAGAGGAAATTATAGGCAGAACACTCTATGACATACATCACAGCAAGATCTTTTTTGACTCACCTCCTAGAAGAAATAAAAACAAAAATAAACAAATGGGACATAATGAAACTTAAAAAGCTTTTGCACAGCAAAGGAAACCATAAACAAAACCAAAAGACAACCGTCAGAATGGGAGAAACTATTTGCAAGTGAAGCAACTGACAAAGGATTAATCTCCAAAATTTACAAGCAGCTCATGCAGCTCAATATCAAAAAAACAAACAACCCAATCCAAAAAATGGGCAGAAGACCTAAATAGACATTCTTCAAAGAAGATATACAGATTGCCAACAAACACATGAAAGGATGCTCAGCATCACTAATAATTAGAGAAATGCAAATCAAAATTACAATGAGGTATCACCTCACACTGATCAGAATGGCCATCATCAAAATATCTACAAACAATAATTGCTGGAGAGGGTGTAGAGAAAAGGGAACCCTTTTGCACTGTTGGTGGGACTGTAAATTGGTACAGCCACTATGGAGAACAGTATGGAGGTTCCTTAAAAAACTAAAAATAGAACTACCATATGACCCAGCAATCCCACTACTGGGCATATACCCTAAGAAAAGCATAATTCAAAAAGAGTCTTGTACCAGTGTTCATTGCAGCTCTATTTAAAATAGCCAGGACATGGAAGCAACCTAAGTTCCATCAGCAGATGAATGGATAAAGATGTGGCACATATATACAGTGGAATATTGCTCAGCCATAAAAAGAAACAAAACTTAATTATTTGTAGTGAGGTAGATGGATGTAGAGACTGTCATACAGAGTGAAGTGAGTCAGAAAGAGAAAAACAAATACCGTATGTTAACACATATATATGGAATCTAAAAAAAAAAAAGGTTCTGAAGAACCTAGGGGCAGGACAGGAATAAAGATGGAGACATAGAGAATGGACTTGAGGACATGGGGAGGGGGAAGGGTAAGCTGTGATGAAGTGAGAGAGTGGCATGTACATATATACACTACCAAGTGTAAGATAGATAGCTAGTGGAATGCAGACACAGAGCACAGAGAGATCAGCTCGGTGCTTTGTGTCCACTTAGAGGGGTCAGATAGGGAGGGTGGGAGGGAGATGCAAGAGGGTGGAGATATGGGGATGTATGTATATGTATAGCTGATTCACTTTGTTATACAGCAGAAATTAACACACCATTGTAAAGCAATTATACTCCAATAAAGATGCTATTAAAAAGTTCAAATTTATATCTACCTCTTTATCTATATATCTGTGTTGAGTTGTATAAAATAGAAATTTCAGAAATGGGTAATTTGGAAATATAAATATAGGAGGTTTCATGAGACCTGTAAATACAGCAAAAATATGCACTGGATTTTCTTTCCTTTTTTTTTAAAGGATAGTCATTGCAGTATTGTTTTTATTTATTTATTTATTTATTTAATTTTTGGCTGTATTGTGTCTTTGTTGCTGTGCACAGGCTTTCTCTAGTTGCGGTGAGCAGGGGCTACTCTTTGTCATGATGTGCGTGCTTCTCATTGTCATGGCTTCTCTTGTTGCGGAGCATGTGCTCTAGGTGTGCAGGCTTCAGTAGTTGTGACACATGGGCTCAGTAGCTGTGGCCTGTGGGCTCTAGAGCTCAGGCTCAGTAGTTGTGGTGCATGGGCTTAGTTGCTCCGCAGCATGTGGGATCTTCCTGGGCCAGGGCATAACCCATGTCCCTTGCATTGGCAGGCAGATTCTTAACCACTGCGCCACCAGGAAAGCCCTGCACTGGATTTTCTTGAGACTGCCTGATTCACACATCTGTCCATTATTGCTGTAAGGACACTTGCTATTTATCTTGCTTCAATTCTAAAGGTTGTGATGGAAAAGGATCATTGACTAATCTGGAGAGATGCAACTCTCACAACTATATTAGCCACACACACATGTTTCTTTACTCACATTGTCATTGGACTTTCATTCTATAGTATCTATAGCACCAAATCACTTGGGGAAGATTGAATGGAAAATGCCTCTATTTCAAAGATTTGCTTTAAATTCTGACTCCTTTAAAGTGATCTAAACCTTCTGTGTCTCAGTTTACTTTTCTGTCCAGTGGTCGTATTAGGGTATGTGATATTTAAGTTTCCTGATAATCATTTTGTGGAAGTGATATGGATCAAACTTACTCTACACTAGTCCTGGCACTGGGATAAAAATCCACACAATATAGCAAAGAGAACAGAAAGTTTACTGTATTTCCTTTCCTTGTTGCTCTGTCATAAGTATCTGAGTTTTCCTCTTCAGGACAAGTGACACAAGAGAACAGGCAGAAATAAGTATGAGGCCATATGGAGTTTACAAACCAACAAGATACTTTAAACTTTTTCCAAGTGTTCACAAGGCTCATATAAGTAGAAGCTTTTTTTTTTTTTTTTTTTTTTTTTTTTAGAATTATTCTTTTTTATAACATTGGCGATGTTTTTATTTATTTATTTATTTATGGCTGTGTTGGGTCTTCGTTTTTGTGCGAGGGCTTTCTCTAGTTGCGGCAAGTGGGGGCCACTCTTCATCGCGGTGCGCAGGCCTCTCACCATCGCGGCCTCTCTTGTTGCGGAGCACAGGCTCCAGATACGCAGGCTCAGTAATTGTGGCTCACGGGCCCAGTTGCTCCGCGGCATGTGGGATCTTCCCAGACCAGGGCTCGAACCCGTGTCCCCTGCATTGGCAGGCAGATTCTCAACCACTGCGCCACCAGGGAAGCCCTAAGTAGAAGCTTTTGATGACAGTTGCACAGGAATCCATTTTCAGATTTTGTGTCTTCCAGGTAAACCCTGGCTAGGCCTTTGTTTATCAACCTTCTCCACCAATTTATGATTATTTATTCACTTGAAATAACATGATTTCTAATCCCCAGAGACATAAAAGAGATGTGATAAGTACACTATATACATTATATCTATATCCTTATCTATTCTCTCTGTGTATAAATATGTTAGATAGATAAATATAGACTGTATACACATGTTGGCAACTGTAACTCATGGATAGCAGCCCCTAAAACTATCAAAAGAAAATGTTGAAGTACGTTTTAACACAGATGGAGGTTTGAGTCTTATCTGATGATTTTCTGCCTCTATGTCTTCAT
Organism: Balaenoptera physalus; assembly: GCF_965194825.1. Taxonomy (NCBI): domain Eukaryota; kingdom Metazoa; phylum Chordata; class Mammalia; order Artiodactyla; family Balaenopteridae; genus Balaenoptera; species Balaenoptera physalus. The sequence continues at coordinate 36,367,853 of NC_138898.1, forward strand.
TTCCCAACTTTCTTCTCACTCATTGTCTTTGGGCAGTTGTGGAGTCTGTGGAATGTCTGCTTTTGTCTGTGTGTAAGGTAAAGAGATTGTTTTCTTCGGAATAGCTTAGGCTGGTTTTAAAATTATAGGTGACTTTTTCCACTTCATAGGAAATTTGTTTCATTAGGATTTTATATGGATTTTCTGAAACTACTTGCCTCCTCCTGGAGAATTTTTGTCATTATGAAGACAGAAGATTCCTCCTGGATGGTCAATAAATAGGTGATCTTCTAAAACAAAGAATGCTAGAAAGTCCAGATTCAGGTTGTGGATTTGTCAACCAGAATAGGGTAAGCCAGGAGACAGGTTTAGTCTTGTTACAGTAGAAATTAAACTAGGAGTTAAATAAGGTTTTAAAAAGTGTAATAAAGTAAATCATGATCAGGGAATCCATGTTCCCTGGAGTAAAGAGATACTAACACCTGGTAGTATAATATCCAGAAAGCTAGCATGGTAGTACAAATAATTATTTGTGATTATTCACAAATGTTGAAGAAAAATAGATCTGTAGTAGATTATTGATGAAATGTACATCAGAAATCAGCTGGCCCAGTGGTTTTCACAATCATCTGGACAGCTTTATTCATATGATGCACATCTGTGCCTTTCACTGAAAATTCTTGATCTAGGTCAATCGTTCATTTTATAGATAAAGAGACAGTGACTCAGAAAGGTTAAGTGACTTTGTGAAAATCAAAGTTATTGTTTATGAACATGTTGGGAGCAGCATAAATCCTCGGACACATCAGGATGCCTTTCTTTGTGAGGAAGGAGGTGTTGTTTTACTTTTACAGTCATAGAATTGGGGAGCCATTTGATTCTTCTTGTATTATTCTTAGATCTCAGGAGTTCAGCACTACCACCTTCTTCTCTTTCAAAAGGTACCCACGTCCCACCCACATTTGCAGCTCCACATCACTCAAAAGCTAAAGGTTTTGAATTCTGCTTCTACTTAGTGAAACACAGTTCTTTCCAATAGCATATTTTAGCCATTGGAAAAGCTGATCGTTTTTTTTTACAGAGCTGAATTGGCTGTCTTCTTCCCTCTAGCTCTGTGAAAGATGCATATTTGTTTTCATGTTTTCTGTTCTGGTCTTTTTACATCTTCATGAAAAATCCAGTTGATAATCCCTTATTACCTATATTTAGCAAACCTCAAAAGCTTCTTCCAAATACAGCCTGGTGGAGTTTTGGCCTCAGGCAAACTTCAGGTGGCTGTGGCCAAAACAGCAACTCTCATCTGAATGAGTTACAAACTGAACAGAAGGTATTTGGAATCTTAAAACCAATATTAGAATATTGTCTGGGAATCCACCTTGGTTCTACTGAGCCTGCAAAAGGCCTCACTTACTATTCCTCACGCATCCATCAAAATGGATTGTTATTCAGTGAGCAGAAGTGCAGGTGTTACATTGAAGAGTTGCAAAGGGAGCCATTTTGCACCAACAATAGAGGTTTATGACACATACTTGTACTTTATAGTTCAAAACACAGACTTTGAGTTTCTAAACCCCTCCACTGTTTGGCTTCCATTTTTTTTCTCATACACCCATGAAAACACCCTGCAACCAAGACAGTGGACTTACCCATCAACCCTGAAAATTTTCTCATGCCACTTTGTAATTCCTCCCTTCTAGCTCTTCTCCCAAACCCCTTGCAAAACAATCACTGATCTGTTTTGTGTCTCTGTACATTAGTTGGCATTTCCTAGAGTTTTATATAAATGGAATCACATGGTATGCATTCTTTTTTTCAGTCTCCTTTGTTGCCTTTAACTCTTTGTTTTTATTTTATTTTAGTGATTACTTTAACTCTTTGTTTTTACTCTATTTTAGTGGTTGCTTTAGAGTTTATAGTAATACATCTTTACCTTTAAATAATTTTATACTACTTTAGATATAGTATATGAATCTTATAATAGTTTATTTCTATTTCTCACCTCCCATGCTTTATGCTATTATCACACATTTTACCTATACATATGTTATAAACTTCACAATACATATTATTTTTGTTTAAACAGTCAATTTTTAAAACAGATTTCAATAATAAGAAAATACATGTTTTCCTATGTAGTTACTATTTGTAGTGCTCTTCATTCCCTTGGGTAGATCCATCTTTCCATCTGGTCGTCTTTTCTTTCTGCCTGAAGGACTTCCTTTAACATTTATTATAGTGTAGATCTGCTCTTGATTAATTGGTATTACTTTCCCCCCCTCACCTTTTTTCTTTCTTTCTTTTTTTTTTTTTGTTGCAATCCACATTTGAACCCTCCTCTGGTGTACATTCCAGATCAATTGAGCTGGTCTTAGGTATTTAGTTTTCTACTTATATGTTAGCCTCTCTATTTCATCATCTTTTAGAAAATTGGTTCTCAAAATTTCCTTTGAATTTTCCTATGAATTTTAAAGTCAGCTTATTGATATTTACAAATATATTTACTGGAATTTTGATTGGGATTGTACTGAATCTACAGATTAAACAGGGGTGAAACAACTTGATAATATTGAATCTTCCAATCCATGACTGCTTGTATAACTCTTCATTTATTTAGATTTTCTTTGATTTCTTTCATCAGTAGTTTTTTGTATTTAGATCTTTACCTATTTAGATTTATACCTAAGTATTTCAGTTTTGGGTGCTATTGCAAATGGTATTGTTGTTATTGTTATTACTATTATTACATTTCAGTTTTCAATTTCTCATGTGATATATGGTAATGCAATTGACTTTTGCAAGTCGAATTTGTATTCTGAGACTATGCAAAACTCATTTATTAGTTCAGGGAATATTTTGTGGATTCTTTGGAATTTTCTACATAGAAAATCATATTACCACTAAGTAAAAGTAGACTTATTTCTCCTTTTCCAATGTATGCTTTTTATTTCTTTTCTTACCTTACTGCACCAACTAGAACTTCACTAGCTAGAACTTCCAGTACGATGTTGAATAGGAATAGCAAGAGAACATTCTTGCCTTGTTGTAGAGCTTAGGAGAAAAGCATTTCATTTTCACTAGTAAGTATCAAGGTAGTTGTTGGTCTTCGGTAAAGGCTTTATTAGGTTAAAGGAGTTTGCTTGCAAAGAGTTGTTATTGTTAATATATGAGAATGTATCATGAATGAATATATACTGCTTTTTGTTGAAAGCTTTTTCTGTAAGTATTAATATTATCACTTTTTTTTGTTGTTGTTTAGTCTGTTAGTATGGTGAATTGCAATGATTGAATTTTGAATGTTGAAGCAGTCTTATATTCCTGGGATAAACTCCACTTGATTGTGACATATTGTGTTTTCTATATATTGCTGGATTTGATTCATTAATATTTGTTATAACTTTTTGTGTTTGTGTTCATAGGAGATGATGGTCTGTAGTGTTCTTTCCTTGTAATGTTCTGTCTGCTTTTGCTATTAGCCTAATGCTGACCTCATAGGATGATTTCAAAGTAGTCCCTCTTCCATCTTCTGGAAAGGAATATGTAGGTTGGTATTATTTCTTTCTAAAATGCTTGGTAGAATTCAGTGGTGAAACTATCTGGGTCTAGAGGGTTTTGTTTAGTTTTGTCTTAGCAGATTTAAAACTATAAATTTAACCCATTTAATACATATATAGGGTTATTCAGTTATCTACTTCTTCTTCAGTGGATTTTGGTGGTATGTGTCTTTCAAGGAATTGGCCCATTCCATCTAAGATTTTAAATTTATGGGCATAGTGTTGGTCAAAATAATCTTTTATTATCTTTTAATGTCTGTGGGATCAGTAGTTATGTCTCTTTTTTTTCTTGAATGATGTGGGTAATTTGTGACATTTCCTTTTTTTTCTTGGTTAGCCTGACTAGAGAGTTATCAATTTTATTGATCTCTTCAAATAATCAGCTTTTGGTTTCATTGGTTTTCTCTAGTGTTTTTCTGTTTTTCAATTTAATCATGCTGTAATTTTTATTATTTATGTTGTAAATGTTTCTTCAGGTTTAATTTGTTCTTTCTTTAGTTTCTTGGGTAGAAATGTAGATTATTAATTTTAGAGATTCCTTCATTTCTAATATGTGCATTCAGTGATTCAAACTTCATTTTCTGCACTACTTTAGCTGCATCCCAAAAATTTTGATATGTTTTATCTTCAATTTTATTTAGTTCAAAATATTGTTTATTTTCCTCAAAATGTTCTCTTTGATCCATGCATTGTTTAGAAGTGTACTTTTTAACTTTCAAATATTTGGAATTTTATCAGATATCTTTCTGTTATTGAATTCTACTTTAATTCATTTATGGTCCAAGAATGCACATTGTGTGCTTTATATTCTTTTAAGTTTGTTAGATTTGTTTTATGGCCCAGAATACGGTTATCTTGGTGAATATTCCATGTATACTTAAAATATGTGTATTCTGCTGTGTTGGATTAAATATTTCATGAATATCAATTAGGTTAAGCTATGAGATAATGTTCAGATTGTTTATATGCTTGCTGATTTTTTGCCTACTTGTTTAATCTACTGTTGTGAAAAGGTGTTGAAGTCTTCAACTATCATGGTAGATTTGTCTGTTTATTCTTTCATATCCCTTAATTTTTGCCTCAAGCTCTGTTGTTAAGTGTATGCATATATAATATTTTTTACATATTCTTGGAGAATTGACCCCTCTATTATTATGTAATATCTCTCCTTATCCTTCATAATCTTCCTTGTTTTGAAGTCTGCCTTGTCTGGAATTAATATAGCTACTCCAACCTTCTGGTTAGTGTTTGCATGGTATATTTTCTCCACCCCTTAATTTTTAACACAGCTACATATAGATTAAAAAAAAAAATGTGTGTTTTTGGTAGATAGCATATAGTTGAGTCTTGTTTTCTGCTGTTGTTGTTTATTTTGTTTTCCTTTTAACCAATATGACAGTCCCTGTCATTTAGCAGGGGTATTTAAACCACATGCCTTTAAAATAATTATTACTATATTTGCATTTAAAATATATCATGTTGCTACCTGTTATCTATTTATTGTATTTATTATTTGTTTTTTGTTTTCCCTTATCTTATCCTTTCTGGTTTTAAAGTTTTTCCTTCAACTGTATCTTTTTTTATTCACTTATTCACATTAAAAAAAATTTTTTAGGGGCTTCCCTGGTGGTGCAGTGGTTAAGAATCCGCTTGCCAATGCAGGGGACACGGGTTCGAGCCCTGGTCCAGGAAGATCCCACATGCCGCGGAGCGGCTGGGCCCGTGAGCCACAATTACTGAGCCTGCGCGTCTGGAGCCTGTGCTCCGCAACAGGAGAAGCCGCAATAGTGAGAGGTCCACACACTGAGATGAAGAGTGGCCCCCACTTGCCACAACTGGAGAAAGCCCTAGCACAGAAACGAAGACCCAACACAGCCATAAATAAATAAATTAATTTAAAAAAAAATTTTTTTAGTGGTGGTGCTAGAGTTTGAAATATGCTTTTTAGAAATTATTTGTCTATTTGCAAATAGTATTATACAACTTTATATGTAGTAAAAGTACCTTATTACAGTATATTCTCATCTTCCTCCCACCTCTATGTCAGTGTTGTCATATATTTCACTTTCAGATACACTATATATATAAACACCCAATCCATTTTTACAGTTACTGCTTAAATAAATATCTTTTTTTTTTAAATTTTTATTTATTTATTTTTTTATTTATTTATGGCTGTGTTGGGTCTTCGTTTCTGTGCGAGGGCTTTCTCTAGTTGTGGCAAGTGGGGGCCACTCTTCATCGCGGTGCACAGGCCTCTCACTATCGCGGCCTCTCTTGTTGCGGAGCACAGGCTCCAGACGCGCAGGCTCAGTAATTGTGGCTCACGGGCCTAGTTGCTCTGCGGCATGTGGGATCTTCCCAGACCAGGGCTCAAACCCGTGTCGCCTGCATTGGCAGGCAGATTTTCAACCACTGCACCACCAGGGAAGCCCAATAACTATCTTTTAAGGTGATATTGAAAATAATAGAAACAAAGTTAGATTTTACTCTTATTTATTCTATTTCTAACACTCATTTATTTATGTAGATCTAAGTTTCTGACCTTAATTGCATTCCTTCTGCCTAAAGAACTTCCTTTAAGTTCTTTTGTCATAGGGAACATCTACTAACAATTAATTCTCTCACTTTTTGTTTGCTTCTGAGAAACTCTTCATGGGTCACTTTTGCAGAATAGAGAATTCTGGGTTGAGAGGTCTCCTTTTTTCTCTTTCACTACTTTAAAGCCCTCTATTATTTTCTTTTTGCATAGTTCCTAATGAGAAATCTGCTTTAATTCTTATCCTTGTGCCTCTGTAGGTAAAGTTTTCTTTGTTTTTTTTTCTTCTAACTTCCCTCAAGAAGTTCTCTTTTTATTTGGTTTTCTGCAGTTTGAATATGATATCTCCAGATTTGGTGTTTGGGGTATTTATTTTATTTGGATTTCTGGTTTGGTGTTTCAGAAATTTTGAACATTATTTCTTCAAGAATTTTATCTGTCCTTCTAGCATTCCAATTATTCTTATGTTACACCATTTGATATTATTCCACAGGTCTTGGATGCTCTGTCTTTTTTTCCCTCCACATTTTACCTTTTTGTGCTTCAGCTTGTGTAATTTTTGTTGCCTTTCCTTCAAATTAACTGATTCTTTCCTCAGCTCTGTAAAATCTAGTAATGGATCCATTGAAAATCTTCTTTTCTGTTACAACATCTTGTATTTCTAATATTTTCATTTGATTGTTTTTTATAGATCCCATCTCTCTGCAGAAATTACCTATCTAATTTTGTATGTTTACTATCTTTTTATTTAGCTTTTAATATTTCTGAATCTGGTTCTGATGATGGCTTTGTTTCTTCAGAGTACATTTATTGCCTTTTGGCATATTTTATATATTTTTTTTATTGGAAGCTGGGTATATTGTATCATGTTTGGTATTCCTGACACAAGCATCTTTGCCATAGACATCTTTTCCACAATTACTTTTGCCACAAACATCTTCATCATATAACTAGTTGTCTGTAAGGTGATTTTGCTGTAAAAGATAAATAACAAAAAATAGAAGAGGGACATTAAAAGGACTTGAGAAACATGAGAAATGAATAACAAAATTAAGAGGACTTTATTGTGAAATACAAAATATTTGAATACATTTAAAATGTGTGTAGATTCATGGCAATACCTTGCAAATATTTGATTTTATATTGTGGGTTGTACATAAGTATTTGTCTTCCAAGTTTTTTTCTTTATAGTATATTATACTTTGTGGTTGTTGTTGCTGATGGTTTATCTCCTCATTTGGCTTTGCACATTTTCTGTTTTGCTAATATTTCTTCCTTCATTAAGAGAGGCATCAATTTCCAAACACTAGGATGCATATTTGTAACTGAGCTTTGCATTGTGTTGTGAAAGCCTCTGTGTTGTGAAATGTGAGTTTAATGCTGCATCTTCAAAGTCCTCGGCCTCTTTCTCCTCCAAGGTAGTGTGTTTCAAAATAAGAAATCAAGTCTTGAGGCAAATCATTGTCATCTGTCAGCTCAATAAAACCATCAATAATGTTGCTAACTGGAAGAAATGCTAATGCATTTCAACCAGATGAAGCCAAATTATCAAACCAAAAGTTGGTTTGATAAAACTAGTTATTTTATCTTTTGTGGCAGGAAAAATTGCCTTATGGCCAATTAGTTATACAGAGAAAATGTTTGCAGCAAAGATGTCTATGGTAAAGATACTTACAGCAAAAGTACCTAGAACCATATTGTATAGAACCATATTTACCAAGATACTGAGATAAATCTATTTATGGTAACCTATCCAGTGCTGGGCAGTATTTGAGGTTTGCTATTCCTGTGGTTACCAGTGTTGAGAGCTGTTGTTTCTATGTATACCTGAGACTTCAAATTCCTCTAGTTAACTTTTTTGTTTTCCATCTTGGAACTTTACTTTGGGTTTTTACTCTGAGAGTGTCTGACTTGTGCATCTCTCTGAGCTGAAATACATTGTTACTATTATCGCAGGTTTGTTAGTGTGGGATGCAGTGAAGGAGACCAGTCTTTTTTTTTTTTTTTAACTTTTTTTTCCCCCCGCAGTTGCATTTTTTAAATTAATTAATTAATTAATTTATTTATTTATGGCTGTGTTGGGTCTTCTCCTCTGTGCGAGGGCTTTCTCTAGCTGCGGCAAGCGGGGGCCACCCTCCATCGCAGTGGGCGGGCCTCTCACCATTGCGGCCTCTCTTGGTGCGGAGCACAGGCTCCAGACGCGCAGGCTCAGTAGTTGTGGCTCACAGGCCTAGTCACTCCGCGGCATGTGGGATCTTCCCAGACCAGGGCTCGAACCCGCGTCCCCTGCATTGGCAGGCAGATTCTCAACCACTGCGCCACCAGGGAAGCCTGGAGACCAGTCTTAACGTCTGATTTAAATATCAATGTTTAGTGTCCACAGTGGGCCCGTTTCTAAGGAGTGGGGCCCGTTTCTAAGGAGTGTGACCCTTATAATTGATTCTGACCTTTATCCAGGGATGGAGTTTTTTCCCCCTCCCCTATTTCCTTCTCTGGCTGAAATGGATATCATCCTCCAATGTTCTCAGTCTATGCACCAGATGCACCCCTTTAGATAAAGTGTTGTGTTTTTTTTTTTTTCTCTTTTGTTTTTTAGCTGAGAGAGGACAGTTTGTCAAGAAAGAGTTTCCTTCTCTCAGTTGCAATGGTACAATCTGGAAATATGTACCTCTGAATATTAAATCTTTTTTTTTTTAATTTATTTATTTATGTATTTTTGGCTGTGTTGGGTCTTCGTTTCTGTGCGAGGGCCTTCTCTAGTTGCGGCGAGCGGGGGCCACTCTTCATCGCGGTGCGCGGGCCTCTCACTATCGCGGCCTCTCTTGTTGCGGAGCACGGGCTCCAGATGTGCAGACTCAGTCGTTGTGGCTCACGGGCCCAGTCGCTCCGCGGCATGTGGGATCTTCCCAGACCGGGGCTCGAACCTGTGTTCTCTGCATTGGCAGGCAGACTCTCAACCACTGCGCCACCAGGGAAGCCCAATATTAAATCTTTTGTTCCACAAGGGTTGTGGGTCTTCAGCAGTGGCTGCTGTCCCCTCCTCCAGAAAGCGCCATGAGGAGAACTTTCTCCATATTTTCTCTTTCTTTCCTGTGATTTCCTGGTGGGGTTCATTGAGGAAAAGCTTGCAATATTATGAAACCCTCCTATGAATTTGATTGACTAGGGCGTCCACATTTTCACACTAGAACACTCTCAGCCTCCAAAAATGTATTCATCAACACCTCTAGTATAATGTTTTTAACAGCTTACCAATGGCTTCTACTCCAGGCAAGCAAATGTTTGGATACTGTGTCTCATGCAGGTGTTTGTTTCTCTCGGTCTCAGGATTGCCATCTATGACCTTGATTTCTGATGGATTCATGAAAAGTTATTGATCAGATATCTGTTCAGCTTTTCTTTCTTAAGGGTGGGAGCCTTTTTTCTTCACTCTTTACTTATCTGGGCTAAAACCAGATGTCTACCCACTTACATAATAACTGAGGTTTTATAATGTTCTCCATCTCCTAGTTATAAAACTGTCCATTGGTTTTGTTTGTTCTCTTTGTTGTTCTGTATAGTTTTTCAGGGCAAGATATGTGGAGATATTCAAATTAAGAAGTGATCATCAACTCATGGACCAGTTGCCTTTGTCCAATCCTGAAAAATCATTTCTCGTTGATAGCATGCTTCTCTGTAGGCTTTGATTTACCAGAATTAAAATGATTCTCTCTGGCATAGTAACTTTGATGATACAGTTTTTCTGTCTCATCTAGACTCATTCTAGTTTGACTTAAAGAGAGCTAACTTTAATTTCATGGAATATTCTGAATAAGATCTAACTAAAGCAGAACTCTGTAAGACTGGCCCATCTTGGGGCACAGCACCAAATTTCTGTGGTTAAAATTTAATTTGAATTGGCATTAATAATTGTATTACTTCTGCCTTTTATAAGGCTTAGAGGTTACTAAAATTTCTAGGTGATTGGCTCATAAACTAATGACATAGTAAAAATTCCATTATTTTTCATTTTTACATATGACTTTTCCAACTAAATTTGCTATTTTGTACTTAATGTTCTTAAACGTCTTATTGTTTTGGGTATTGCATTCCTGATTATCAAGATTACTTTAAATATATAATTTTAATTTTACAAGGTATTATCTTTTACAAATTTGCTAAACATTCTATCTGTCTGTTTATCACAATGTTGAGAAAATTGTGTAGAATGGGATTAAGACAGAACCACAGAAATTTCCATCTAGGTTGGTACAGAGCCATTAATCAAGGCTCTGTGCATTAGTTGTTAATCTGTTGGTGGATCTATAAAATTTATTTATTAATGAGCTGAATTTCAGCCTTATATCTACAATGTCTCAAGAAGGCTGCTGGATGCTTATTTGATATAATGAAAAAAAATTATCTCTATGCTTTCTTAACCCTACAATTTGTTCTTAACGAATTTATGTTATTTTCTACAGATTATAGTACTCCTTTGAAATTTCTTATATTATATTTTCAATAAATATGGGAATTGAGCCAAATAGAATTTACTGGTCTCTAGAATCCACCATTCATTCCCTTTCTTTCTTCTTTCCTTCCTCTTTCTTTTAATTAAATATTTATCACACTCAGATCTATTTACAATTTTGCCATTATCCACTATTTCTGAGAAATTAGCAAGAAATAGTGAGATAACATGTTCAAAACCTGCTAGGATTCCAAGTAAAATTTACCTCTGCTTTTACAGCACCTAGATGAATTCTTGGTAATTAGAAATTTATTAGTATTTTTAACCTACCTTGAGTTATAGTTTTCTCTTCACATTATTTATTACATCATTTTAACTTGAAAATAAATTTATTTATTGAAGTTATATTTTAAATATTAAAGTAAGATTCTCTTATTTCCTTAGGATATTTTATGTTTTAAATAATGTACTCAGGATGTTTTAACTTCTGTTAAAAACAATAATTATTTTGAGAGGATTTATTTGAATTTCTAAGTATTCTTTATATTTGCAAATGCAATAATTGAAAGTTTCCCATTCCTCTAGCTTGGGATTTTTCTTTGTGTTAAAGGGTTACAATGATTAAGCATATAAATGAAATATTATAGAGGATTTATCACCGGTTGTACAAAATGAGTAATAACCAAAATTAATAGTCATTTCATATATTCTCACAGCTCTGATACTAAACTTAGTTGGTATAGTCCAATGACAGATTCATCCATATCTTCTGTCCAAAACATAATTAAAAAATAAAATTATAATGTTTAAAATATCATCCTTAGTAGAAGATATCTAACCATAAACCAACAAAATGTGATTATGGCTCATATTTCCAGTTTGCCAATGGAAGTAGAAGTAATGTAATAATAAGTCCATGAATATACAGCATATAGGAGACAGGACTATGTGGTAAGTATACTCTTTCATTTACAAATGAACTTAAGCCTATATATATATATATATATATATATATAATGTATGATGCAGTGTAACAAGTTCAATAGACATTTATGACTGTTTAGAAATTTTAGTTTTATATTTTGATTATATCCATTTAAATTTTGAACTTGAAACATCATTTCATTAGTATAGATTTGTTCACTGAAATTATTAACATATGTTTAACATTATGTATATATATATGCATATCTATATGCATATATATTCTTATGAATGTATTATTTGAAGAAAGGGAACAAAGCAAAGACTGTTTTTTAAAAAAGGGTTTAATCCAAACTCACTTAAGATGCCAAATTTAGACTTTGGCTATGTTTTCTTTCTTTACGTTCTTTCTTTTTCTTCCTTCTTTCCTTCTTTCCTTTGTTTCCAAGTGATCATGTGTAAAAAATTCTGACATTAAGCTCTAGCAGCCTGAATGTCTATGCCTGTATTAAGTGGAAGGTTTGCTCTGAGACCCACATCTCCAAGGCATCAGAAGTGCTCACTTTGATACATGTGAGACAGGTGAAATTCTTAGTTTCATATCTACCATACCACATATCTCCCACTATTCCTTAGGCCCCTCTGCCTCATTTTTATTTCCATGCCTGATTCCTTTTCCTTTGTACAATCTCAAATGTTGTGAATTTCAAAATTCTCTTCTTGGCCTACATCTTAGTTTCAATCTCCATTTTCCCACTGGTGACCATCCATTATCCTTGTCCCGGGATGATAGATGGATTCCTAAGTACAGATGGATTCCTAACTCACTAGCTTAGATCAGTATTCTGGTTCCAGACTCATATTTTCAAATGCCTTCTGAAAGCCCCAGCTATGTGCCTCCAACTCATACATCCCCTTATTCATTAATTTAAAAAAGAGTTACTGAGTTGTACTCTGGGCTGGAATTAAGTGCTTGAGATCCTTTAGTTAACAAACAGACAATGATCTTTACTTTATGAAGGTTACATCATCATGAGTTTGTGTGTGTGTGTGTGAGAGAGAGAGAGAGAGAGTCAGAGAGAGACAGAGGTAGATAATAAGTAATTCACAAACATTGTGCTATTTTATTTATTTATATTTGTAAATAAATTTATATTTATAAATAAATAAATAAAATGTATATAATTTGTGCTATTTTATATATGAGCAAGGTGGTAAGTGTTCTGAAAAAAATGTTCACCTTAGGGTAAGGTAACCAGGAGTGCCTGGGAATTGTGGTCCTTATAACTTTAAATAGAATTTTTAGTGTAGATTTTGTTTTGTAGGTTTATTTAAGCAAAGAGTTGAAGGAGATGTAGGAATAAGGCCTTGCATCTCTAAGGCGGAGCAATCAAGACAAAGGGAATGCAATGCAAAGGTTGTACTTCAGGGATAAGCCTGGGTCTTCTGGGGTGGTCAGGAGACTGGTGCTTACCAGAGAGTGCAAACTAGGAGACGAGCAGGAGAAGACATCAGGGAGGCAATGCAGACCAAGCCTGCAAGTCCACATGAGCTGCTGTAGACTCTGATTTTTACTCAGAATCAGAGGGGAAATCACTGCAAGGTCCTGAGCAAAGGAATGACTACTCTGCCTGCTGGATCACTTTACCATCCAACTGTTCAAAACTCAAACGAGTCATTCCACTTACTTAATCCTCCAACCCAGCCCTCCTGCCCTACCTTAATTTCTTATGAAATTCACCCTGTCTCCCAAGCCAGAAATGAAACAGAAATTTATTTCTTGCTCATATAATAGTCCAATGCAGGTGTTTCTCATCAACAGGTGACTCTCTCCCACTCAACAATTCAAAGACCAAGGTTTTTGCATCTTATGGTTCTTCTGTCCCTTAAGACCTCATTAGCAGACAGCCAGCAAAAGGAGAAAGAAGACCTGGAGGAGGGGCCTTTCCTCCAGAGGTAGCTCACACCCCTTCCTCCCTGTTCTATTAATGAGAACTCAAATATATGGCTCGCTTCAGTGAGACAGAGGCTGGGAAACATAGTCTAGCTGGGTACCCAGAGAGAAAAGACTTGGATAAACAGTTAAACATTCTTTTACTCATCAAATAATAGTTAAATTAATTGATTTGACAAACTAAAAACTTTTGTCAAAACTTTTCTGCTTTATTCAGTTCGTATCCTTGCTACCTGAATTTATGGAAAAGTCTAACTCTTCTCTAAGATTTCAGTCTTTTCTATAAATGTCCTGTTTCTGACATGCAAATGTGGTCATTTTCACACATTTCCAGGAGCTCCCCACGACTCCTTACACTGATACTCGAGCCCTTGCCTGATCAGATATAAAGACTTGTCTGACCTCACATTCCACTGACCCTGTTGAGACTGTTTTCACGATGCCATGTTATCTGCTGTCCCCAAATCATCTGTGCCCTGTCACAGGCTCCAGGTGCCATATACACATGGTAAATGCCAACTCTTCAAGCAGTGGATTTGTCTCCTGTTAGACCACCTCAAACCTCGCCAGAAAATTCCAAGAAATGAATGCTTGGTGGGCTTGACGTCCCACACCTACTTAGTTGTGACCCGGGACACAGTGGCTCTGGACATGATAGGAAACAGATGCATTTTGTTTACTACAAAATTGATTCAACACAGCAATGTCTCATTCTCTCTCTCTCTCTCTCCTTCCCCCCTCACTTTTCACTTTTACTCTTTTTTCTTTCCTCTTTTCTTCCTTTCTTCCTTCCTTCCTTTCTTTCTTTCTTTCTTTCTTTCTTTCTTTCTTTCTTTCTTTCTTTCTTTCTTTCTTTCTTTCTTTCTTTCTTTCTTTCTTTCTTTCTTTCTTTCTTTCTCTTTTCTTTGTTTCTTTTCTCTTCCTTCCTTCTTCTCTCTCTCTCTCTCTCTCCCTCTCTTTCTTTCTTTCTTCTTCTCATTTTTCACCTAGGCAGGGTTTAGAGTGTTTGAGCTGGAGTACCTCATATTTTCAAAGCATGGGTTGAATAAAATAACGTTGAAGATTTCATCTAGCACCAGAAATGATGTATTCTAAAGGTCATGAACGTGAGACCTCATCTTTTATAGCACTTGCATTGTGATGCCTGGATTGAGTTTGTGAGGCCAGTGTTTCCTACAGACCCCAGAATACTCTCCAGAAACCACTATCTACATACATCACATTTGTTGGACACAGACCATCTGATCAATATTAGATTTCTGGGGGGTAAAGAATTCAGATGCTATTTAACAGTAAGACCTTTCAAGGTCAAAAAATATGTCCATTCCTATCTCCTTCTCCAATCCATCTGAAAAATATTTGGAAATTAAGCAGGTGTGTAACATGTGAGTTTTCTTTAAGATGGAATTGCCTACTCCTTTTGGTTCTGACTGCCAACGGTATTTTTACAATTAATTTAACATTAGATAGACATGAAGAAACATGTTTCTCATCTCTGCAGGAGACCGTACAAAGTAATTGGGGACAGATTACTCTTTTATTTCAAATTGGTATTATTTTTCATGTCTTGCATCAATATTTTTCTTATACTGAAGGAAGGGCAGAACTGTGTGCACCTGCACCTTTGCTATCTAATATTAATGCTTCTCCACAAGTGGTTCAAAGTGTATTTATCAGTGTCTTGAATTTATTTATTCTTTATTGAAGTTACAGTTATTAAATTATCCTTAAAAAATCAATTATTTGTCAAAGAAAAAAAAACTCATTTTAGAAAGATTTGTGTGTGTGTTTGAGAGTAGAGAATTTTAACTATATAAAAATTACGATGACTAGCACATATTAGCCACCCAATAACTATTTGTTAACTATGTTCTTCCCTTTTATTTTTCTATGTTGGATAAGATAAGATAAAACCCACTAAAACTAGAACAAAAACTAACAAAAACAATAAAATAAGTGTTTACTAAAAACTCTCCAGAAAAAATTTTGAACAATTTTTTTTTTCATATTAGTTGTAATGAGAATTTTTGGAATTTAAATTCATATTTTCTCCTCCACCAAAGGGAGTCTCAAGAAAAAAAAAAATTAACTTCATTATAAAATGACACCTGACATACAGCGAATCTATTGACTTCACAAGCCCGGGATAAACTGCCACAAATTCACGGTTTAGTTTCATTATGTTGATGCCATATAAACATGCATTTATAAGACACATTATTATACTCTTTCTACATTAATTTCTTCAAATTTACTTCTGGAAAAAAATTGTTTTTCTTCTTCATAAAGTTCTTTTGAAGTGGTATGTATCATAAATATATTCATGGATCCATACTCATGTATCAAACTGTGTATTTATCATCTCTGCTTGAATACTTTGCAGGTATATTAAAGATAAAGTTAGAATTTCATTTCTTAGGTTGTTTGCATATCTTGGCTTATGTGAATAATGCAGAGATAAACATGGGTGTACAAATATATCTTTGAGATCTTGATTTAAAGTTTTTTTGTTAAATACCCTGAAGTGGGATAGCTGGATATGATGACTCTATTTTTAATTTTTTTGAGGAATCTTAATTCTGTTTTCCATAGTGGCTGCATGATGATTTTACATTCCCATCAACAGTGTACAACGGTTCCATTTTCTTCACATTCTCACCCACACTTCTTCTTTTTACCCTGATAATTACCACCCTAATGGATGTGAGGTGATATCTCCTTGTGGCTTTGATTTGCATCTCCCTGATGAATAGTGATGTTGAGCATTTTTCATGTACCTGTTGGCCATTTGTTTGTCTTCTTTGGAGAAATGTCTATTCAAAATGTGGTATATACATACAATGAATTATTATTCAGCCTTAAAAAAGAAGGAAATCCTGCCACATGCAACAACATATATGAACCTTGAGGACATTATGCTAAATGAAATAAACCAGTCATAAAAGGATAATTACTGCATGATTCCACTTATGTTAGATCTCTAAAAGAGTCAAACTCATAGAAGCAGAGAGTAAAATCATGATTGTCAGGGCAAAGGGGAGGGTGGGATGGGGAGTTGTTCAACAGGTATAAAGTTTAAGTTACGCAAGATGAATAAATTCTAGACATCTGTTGTACAACATCGTGCCCATAGTTAATAATACTCTATTGTACACTTACAAATTTGGCAAGTGGGTAGATCACTGCTGAGTGTTCCTAACACAGTAAAAAAGCCACTAAATGTCTTAGTTCTTTCTCTAGTCATTCACCCCTGAAGAAATGGCTTTATCAGTTAAAGAGCTGCTAAAACAAAACAAAACAAAAGGAAGGAAAAAACCAACACCGATTTTCAGTTTCTTTGATCACCCTCTCTCACTCTCACATTCAATCTATGTTCTATTCATTTCATCTCTAGATTTATCTTGGATGTGTCCACTGTTTTACATCACCACCTTTATGATCCGGGACCAAGCCACCATTTTCAATTTTGTAGATGCTGTGGAATCCTCTAACAAAAATTTCACTTCACTGTTGTCTTCTCCTATATATTCTTTAGAGAATATCCAAAGTGATCTTTTTAAAACTTGAAAATAGCATGCACTGTCCCATTGCTTGAAAGTCTGCAACGGCCTCTAATTGCGCTTAGAGTAAAAGCCAAATTCCCCACCACGGCAAATCCCTCCCTGCTCTGGCCTTTGCTTACTTCTCTCTAAAGTTAACTTGATCTACTTTCCTGTCCTCAAAAGGTGAGTTCATTCCACTTAGTTGAGGCTGTTCTGTGTATCTGGGTCACCCTTCTGCTGACTTCTGTCAATGCTCTACCTTCCCAAATTCCAGTTCTCTGGTTTAATGCTATATCTTTAGAAAGAGCATTTGTGATTAACCCAACAGTATTAACGTTCATAACCCACTAGTCTTTTCCCCACCATTCTGTGTTTTATTTTAATACTACAGACTACTTTCCACATATTGTAACTTCAGTAGAAGCTTTATCATTTCGTATGATTGGAACCAGTAGTTGGTTGGATAACTGCAATCACAACAAAATGACAAAGACTAAAATTATTTATTTTAACTGTGTGTTAACAAAGATATGTGTTTTCCTTTACTGATCTTTAAGTATGTTGTTGAATGATTGGAGGTTTTTCTAGATCTTTCTCTTAATAGCATAACCCATACTACTTTGATTATTATTTCTAGTTTCAATTGCTTAATTTAAATCAAATGAGAAACTAAAGACACCTGTGAAACAATCAGAATGTCAATCCTTCTAGACTTTGATACATTTTAAAAATTGTTTGTAGATGTATCTCTTGCTCTTAATTTGGCAGGGTTTCCTGTTGTTTGTCTTTCTCGATTGTTTTGTTTTGTTCTTATTGCATTTCTCCAAAAATTGTGCTTATATTTTTTTCTCATAGTAATCACACTGAGACTAAAACTGTTTACATCCTGTCCTTGTGCTCCTCAAATGACATATCTGTATTGCCCAGACCTGGAAATGGCACATATTACATTTACTCACATTCTATTGGCTAGTCCTCAGTCACATGATCACAGTTAACTGCTAAAGAGGCAGGAAGTGTAATGTAAATGAGTGCTCAGGAAGAAGAGGAAATGGGCTTGGTTAGCACATAGCCAGTGTTGGTAAAACTCTTTTTTAAGTCCACTTTAATATTGTGATACAAATTGGGCCCTATTTAATATGGTAAGTTCAAAAAAGAAGATGAACTAAGTTTTGTAAGTGTTATTTGTTCTGGAATGTTCCATGTAACAGTCTGTTTATCCTTCTTATTCAAATCTCCGGGCAGGCATTGCCTGAAAAGACAAGTTAGTAGGAGGTATTTTATCCTATTAATGGTATCCTCCTTTAGAAATTACTCAGCATATATAGAGACAGGATCAGAAAGAGACCTCTTGAAAAAAAAAAATATATATATATATATATATATCATGAGGATCATAATATAAGTTGGCATTATACATAGGATAATGTTATAGACATCTAACTATTAAAATAGTCTCTACTATTTCCTGGCCTACCAGTCAGATCTGTTGGCTCTCACTTACCTACTAGGTGTCAGTTAAACATTCTTGAGATTTAATAAAAAATTGACATTGGTGGCTGCATCAAGATTGTTTTGTTGGCCAGGAATAGCTGCCATACAGGTGGATTAATCCTGGGTAGAATTCCTTAGAAGTACTGAAAATACCACCTCACCAAATATATCACATTACTCAGGAATAAACTGTGATTTATAAAACCCACTTTTAAAGAGACTTGGCTGGGTTAATTTTCACAGAAATCCCAACAAAATATTAATATCTTAACTGGAGAGAGTAATAAATTAACCTCTTACTGCATTATTATCTCATCATGAATGAATGTATTAAATTACCTAACTCTATGCAAATGGCTGAAGGTATGCAGGGGAGGACAGGTGAAATTGTAATGGCAAAGTTTGGGGAGAATAGAAAACTGGATATAGATACTGAATTAAACACTTCTGGCAGGTAGGGGGCATTAGGGGAGTAGAAAAGTAGCACTAACTTATAAAAATTTGTTTGTTCTGGACATGGGCATGTACTTCTTGCTCAGGGCCTGCTTGTTGCAAGTGTTTACTATTTCTGCTCTAAAGAGCAGTTATAAAAGCCCTTATATTATGCAATAGCCACTTCCATACAATATAAAATGACATCATCTCCTGGTTGGAAAGCAACATCAAACATCAGACCAATCATATGTCAGTGGGAACACAAGATAGATTTTTTTAGCAGCTTTATTGAGATATGACTAATATTAAACTGCACACATTTAGCATATACAATTTGATGAGTTTGGACATATGCTTATGCTTGTGAAACCATCACCATAATCAAGGTAGTAGACACATACATCACCTTGAAAAGTTTCCTTGTGTCTCTTTGTTGTTGCTGTTGTTATTGTTTTGTTTTTTTTGTTTCTGGATTTCATAAGAACCATTAATATGAGATCTACTTTCTTAACAAAAGTTTAAGTACACAATACAGTATGGGTGCTATGCTATACAGCAGATCTATAGAACTCATTAATCTTGCATAACTGAAGCTATATACCAATTAAACAACTCCTTGTTTCCCTCTCCCCTTGGTCCCTGAATCACCATTCTATTCTCTACTTCTATAAGTACCTCATGTAAGTGGAATCATGCAGTATTTGCCCTTCTGTGATTGGCTTATTTCATATAACATAATTGCTGTACAACAATAAAAGCAATTAACTCTATGTATACACAAACATGGCTAAACCTCAAAAAATTTTGTTGAGGAAAATAAGCCATACACAAAGGAGTACATACTGTATGATCCATTTATACAAAATCAAGAAAAAATTACCCTATGGTAATAGAAATCAGCATAGTGGTGTTCTTGGGTTTAGATGAATATTAATTACTAGAAAAGTGAACAAGAGAATGTTCTGGAGCAGTAGTAATATTCTATATCTTTATCTGGAAGATGATTACATGCTTGAGTGCATTTGTCAAAGATCATAGAACAGTACACTTAAGATTTGAGCATTTTCATGTACTTAAATTGTACTGAATACTGGTAGGCTAAAAAACTGTATTAACTTTGCACAAAGAGTGAAGATGCAAAAGAAATGATCATTCAATGAGAAATATTGAATCTCAAATTTTATCTGAGTCACTCTCTATGTGGCACCTGTTTCTAATAGATCCCTGCAGCAGAGAGAAAGAAGAAAACAGAGAGAGAGAATATTTTCATTTCCATTTTCTTAAACATCTTTATTGGAGTAAAATTGCTTTACAATGGTGTGTTAGTTTCTGCTTTATAACAAAGTGAATCAGTTATACATATACATATATCCCCATATCTCTTCCTTCGTGTGTCTCCCTCTCTCCCAACCTCCTTTTCCCACCCCTCTAGGTGGTCAAAGAGCCTGGAGCTGATCTCCCTGTGCTATGGGGTTGCTTCCCACGAGCTATCTGTTTTACGTTTGGTAGTGTATATATGTCCATGCCACTCTCTCACTTTGTCCCAACTTACCCTTCCCCCTCCCCATATACTCAAGTCCATTCTCTAGTACATCTGCATCTTTATTCCCGTCTTGCCCTAGGTTCTTCATGACCATTTTTGTTTTCTTTGTTTAGATTCCATATATATGTGTTAGCATACGATATTTGTTTTTCTCTTTCGGACATACTTTACTCTGTATGACAGACTCTAGGTCCATCCACCTCACTACAAATAACTCAATTACTTTTCTTTTTATGGCTGAGTAATATTCCATTGTATATATGAGACACATCTTCTTTATACATTCATCTGTTGATGGACACTTAAGTGGCTACCATGTCCTGGCTATTGTAAATAGACCTGCAATTAACATTGTAGTACATGACTCTTTTTGAATTATGGTTTTCTCAGGGTATGTGCCCAGTAGTGGGATTGCTGGGTCGTATGGTAGTTCTACTTTTAGTTTTTAAGGAACTTCCATACTGTTCTCCATAGTGGCTGTATCAATTTACATTCCCACCAACAGTGCAAGAGGGTTTCCTTTTCTCCACACCCTCTCCACCATTTATTGTTTGTAGATTTTTTGATGAGGCCATTCTGACCGGTGTGAGATGATATCTCATTGTAGTTTTGATTTGCATTTCTCTAATGATTAATGATGTTGATCATTCTTTCATGTGTTTGTTGGCAAACTGTATATCTTCTTTGGAGAAATGTCTATTTAGGTCTTCTGCCCATTTTTGGATTGGTTTTTTTGTTTTTTTGATACTGAGCTGCATGAGCTGCATGTAAATTTTGGAGATTAATCCTTTGTCAGTTGCTTCATTTGCAAATGTTTTCTCCCATTCTGAGGGTTGTCTTTTCTTCTTGTTTATGGTTTCCTTTGCTGTGCAAAAGCTTTTAAGTTTCATTAGGTCTCATTTGTTTATTTCTGCTTTTATTTCCATTTCTCTAGGAGGTGGGCCAAAAAGGATCTTGCTGTGATTTATGTCATAGAGTGTTCTGCCTATGTTTTCCTCCAAGAGTTGATAGTGTCTGGCCTTAAATTTAGGTCTTTAATCCATTTTGAGTTTATTTTTGTGTATGGTGTTAGGGAGTGTTCTAATTTCATTCTTTTACATGTAGCTGTCCAGTTTTCCTAACACCACTTATTGAAGAGGCTGTCTTTTCTCCATTGTATATTCTTGCCTCCTTTATGAAAGATAAAGTGACTGTATGTTTGTGGGTTTATCTCTGGGCTTTCTCTCTTCTTCCATTGATCTATATTTCTGTTTTTGTGCCAGTACCATACTCTCTTGATTACTGTCGCTTTGTAGTATAGTCTGAAGTCAGGGATCCTGAGTCCTCCAGCTCTGTTTTTCTTTCTCAAGACTCCTTTGGCTATTCGGGGTCTTTTGTGTTTCCATACAAACTGTGAAATTTTTTGTTCTAGTTCTGTGAAAAATGCCAAGGGAAGTTTGATAGGGATTGCATTGAATCTGTAGATTGCTTTGGGTACTATAGTCATTTTCACAATGTTGATTCTTCCAATCCAAGAACATTGTATATCTCTCCATCTGTTTCTATAATCTTTAATTTCTTTCATCAGTGTCTTATAATTTTCTGCATACAGGTCTTTTGTCTCCTTAGGTAGGTTTATTCCTAGATATTTTATTCTTTTTGTTGCAATGGTAAATGGGAGTGTTTTCTTAATTTCACTTTAAGATTTTTCATCATTAGTGTATAGCAATCTCTAGCAATGCTAGAGATTTCTGTGCATTAATTTTGCATCCTGCTACTTTGCCAAATTCATTGATTAGCTCTAGTAATTTTCTGGTAGCATCTTTAGGGTTCTCTGTTTATAGTATCATGTCATCTGCAAAGAGTGACAGCTTTACTTCTTCTTTTCCCATTTGGATTCTTTTATTTATTTTTCTTCTCTGATTGCTGTGGCTAACACTTCCAAAACTATGTTGAATAATAGTGGTGAGAGTGAGCAACCTTGTCTTGTTCCTGGTCTTAGTGGAAATGCTTTCAGTTTTTCACCATTGAGAACGATGTTGGCTGTGGGTTTGTCATATATGGCCTTTATTATGTTGAGGTAAGTACCCTCCATGCCATCTTTCTGGAGGGTTTTTATCATAAATGGGTGTTGAATTTTGTCAAATGCTTTCTCTGCATCTGTTGAGATGATCATATGGTTTTTCTCCTTCAATTTGTTAATATGGTGTATCACATTGATTGATTTTCGTATACTGAAGAATTCTTGGATTCCTGGGATAAACCCCACTTGATCATGGTGTATGATCTTTTTAATGTGCTGTTGGATTCTGTTTGCTAGTATTTTGTTGAGGATTTTTGCATCTATGTTCATAAGTGGTATTGGCCTGTGGTTTTCTTTCTTTGTGAGATCTTGGTCTGGTTTTGGTATCAGGGTGATGGTGGCCTCGTAGAATGAGTTTGGGAGTGATCTTTCCTCTGTGATTTTTTGGAAGAGTTTGAGAAGGATGGGTGTTAGCTCTTCTCTAAATGTTTGATAGAATTCGCCTGTGAAGCCATCTGGTCCTGGGCTTTTGTTTGTTGGAAGATTTTAAATCACAGTTTCGATTTCAGTGCTTGTGACTGGTCTGTTCTTGTTTTCTATTTCTTCCTGGTTCAGTCTTGGAAGGTTGTGCATTTCTAAGAATTTGTCCATTTCTTCCAGGTTGTCCATTTTATTGGCATAGAGTTGCTTGTAGTAATCTCTCATGATCGTTTGTATTTCTGCAGTGTCAGTGGTTACTACTCCTTTTTCATTTCTAATTCTATTGATTTGAGTCCTCTCCCTTTTTTTCTTGATGAGTCTGGCTAATGGTTTATCAATTTTGTTTAACTTCTCAAAGAACCAGCTTTTAGTTTTATTGATCTTTGCTATCGTTTCCTTCATTTCTTTTTCATTTATTTCTGATCTGGTCTTTATGATTTCTTTCCTTCTGCTAGCTTTGGGGATTTTTTGTTCTTCTTTCTCTAATTGCTTTAGGTGTAAGATTAGTTTGTTTATTTAAGATGTTTCTTGTTTCTTAACATAGGATTGTATTGCTATAAACTTCCCTCTTAGAACTGCTTTTGCTGCATCCCATAGGTTTTGGGTCATTGTGTTTTCATTGTCATTTATTTCTAGGTATTTTTTGATTTCCTCTTTGATTTCTTCAATGATCTCTTGGTTATTAAGTAGTGTATTGTTTAGCCTCCATGTGTTTGTATGTTTTACAGATTTTTTTCTGTAATTGATATCTAGTCTCATAGCGTTGTGGTCGGAGAAGATAGTTGACATGATTTCAATTTTCTTAAAATTAGCATGGCTTGATTTGTGACCCAAGATATGATCTATCCTGGAGAAAGTTCCATGAGCACTTGAAAAGAAAGTGTATTCTGTTGTTTTTGGGTGGAATGTCCTATAAATATCAATTAAGTCCATCTTGTTTAATGTATCATTTAAAGCTTATGTTTCCTTATTTATTTTCATTTTGAATGATCTGTCCATTGGTGAAAGTGGGATGTTAAAGTCCCATACTATGATGGTGTTACTGTCGATTTCCCATTTTATGGCTTTTAGTATTTGCCTTATGTATTGAAGTGCTCCTATGTTGGGTGCATAAATATTTACAATTGTTGTATCTTCTTCTTGGTTTGATCCCTTGATCATTATGTAGTGTCCTTCTTTGTCTCTTGTAATAGTTTTTGTTTTAAAGTCTGTTTTGCCTGATATGAGAATTGCTACTCCAGCTTTCTTTTGATTTCCATTTGCATGGAATATCCTTTTGCATCCCTTCACTTTCAGTCTGTATGTTTCCCTAGGTCTGAATGGGACCTCTTGGAGACAGCATATATATGGGTCTTGTTTTTGTATCCATTCAGCCAGTCTGTGTCTTTTGGTGGGAGCATTTAATCCATTTACATTTAAGGTAATTATCGATATGTATGTTCCTATTCCCATGTTCTTAAATGTTTTGGGTTTGTTATTGTAGGTGTTTTCCTTATCTTGTGTTTCTTGCCTAGAGAAGTTCCTTTAGCATTTGTTGTAAAGCTGGTTTGGTGCTCCTGAATTCTTTTAGCTTTTGCTTGTCTGTAAATGTTTTAATTTTTCCGTCAAATCTGAATGCCATCCCTGCTGGGTAGAGTAATCTTGGTTGTAGGGTTTTCCCCTTCATCACTTTAAGTATATCCTCCCACTCCCTTCTTGCTTGCAGAGTTTCTGCTGAAAGATCAGCTGTTAACATTATGGAGATTCTCTTGTATGTTATTTGTTGTTTTTCCCTTTCTGCTTTTCATATTTTTTCTTTGTATTTAATTTTTGATAGTTTGATTAATACGTGTCTTGGCATGTTTCTCCTTGGATTTATCTTGTATGGGACTCTCTGTGCTTCCTGGAATTCTTTAACTATTTCCTTTCCCATTTTAGGGAAGTTTTCAACTATAATCTCTTCCAATATTTTCTCAGTCCCTTTCTTTTTCTCTTCTTCTTCTGGGACCACTATAATTCGAATGTTGGTGTGTTTAATGTTTTCCCAGAGGTCTCTGAGACTGTCCTCAATTCTTTTCATTCTTTTTTCTTTATTCTGCTCTGCAGTAGTTATTTCCACTATTTTATCTTCCAGGTCACTTATCCATTCTTCTGCCTCAGTTATTCTGCTATTGATCCCTTCTAGAGAATTTTTAATTTCATTTATTCTGCTGTTTATCACTGTTTGTTTGCTCTTTAGTTCTTCTAGGTCCTTGTTAAATGTTTGTTTTATTTTCTCCATTCTATTTCCAAGATTTTGGATCATCTTTACTATCATTATTCTGAATTCTTTTTCAGGTAGACTGCCTATTTCCTCTTCATCTGTTAGGTCTGGTGGGTTTTTGCCTTGCTCCTTCATCTGCTGTGTGTTTTTCTGTCTTCTCATTTTGCTTAACTTACTGTGTTTGGGGTCTCCTTTTTGCAGGCTGCAGGTTCGTAGTTCCCATTGTTTTTGGTGTTTGTCCTCAGTGGCTAAGGTTGGTTCAGTGGGTTGTGTAGGCTTCCTGGTGGAGGGGACTAGTGCCTGTGTTCTGGTGGATGTGGCTGGATCTTGTCTTTCTGGTGGACAGGTCCACGTCTGGTGGTGTTTTTGGGGTGTCTGTGGCCTTATTATGATTTTCAGCAGTCTCTCTGCTAATGGGTGGGGTTGTGTTCCTGTCCTGCTAGTTGTTTGGCATAGGGTGTCCAGCACTGTAGCTTGCTGTTCATTGAGTGGAGGTGGGTCTTAGCATTGAGATGGAGATCTCTGGGAGATTTTTGCCATTTGATATTACGTGGAGCTGGGAAGTCTCAATTTGGGATGATTCGTTGTCTGTTCATTGTCAGATGCAGGGTACATCAAGTTGATTTTGGAGATTTAATCTGCTGGTCCTGTGGTCGCTGGGAGAGATTTCCCTTTCTCTTCTTTTTTTTGCACTGCTCCTGGGGTTCAGCTTTGGATTTGGACCTGCCTCTGCATGTAGGTCACCTGAGGGCGTCTGTTCTTCGCTCAGACAGGACGGGGTTAAATGAGCAGCTGCTTCGGGGGCTCTGGCTCACTCAGGCCATGGGGAGGGAGGGTTACAGAATGTCGGGCTAGCCTGCAGCGGTAGAGCCTGGCATTATGTTTCACCAGCGTGAGGCCCTCCGTGTGTTCTCCCAGGGAAGTTGTCCTTGGATCACGGGACCCTGGTAGTGGTGGGCTGCACAGGCTCCCTGGACGGGAGGTGTGGATAGTGACCTGTGCTTGCACACAGGCTTCTTGATGGCTGCAGCAGCAGCCTTAGCGTCTCATGCCCATCTCTGGGATCTGCACTGAAGCTGCACTCATGCCCGTCTCTGGAGCTTCTTTAAGCAGCGTTCTTAATCCCCTCTCCTCGCACATCAGGAAACAAAGAGGCAAGAAAAAGTCTTTTGCCTCTTCGGCAGCTCCAGATTTTTTCCCAGATTCCCTCCCGGCTAGCTGTGGCACACTAGCCCCCTTCAGGCTGTGTTCACGCAGCCAACCCCAGTCCTCTCCCTGGGATCTGACCTCCGAAGCCCGAGCCTCAGCTCCCAGCCGCCACCCGCCCTGGCGGGTGAGCAGACAAGCCTCTCGGGCTGGTGAGTGCTGGTTGGCAGTGATCCTCTGTGCAGGAATCTCTCCGCTTTGCCCTCTGCACCCCTGTTGCTGCGCTATCCCCCGTGGCTCCGAAGCTTCCCCCCTCCGCCACCCTCAGTCTCTGCCCGCGAAGGGGCTTCCTCGTGTGTGGAAACCTTTACTCCTTCACAGCTCCCTCCCACTGGTGCAGGTCCCGTCCCTATTCTTTTGTGTCTGTTGTTTCTTTTTTCTTTTGCCCTACCCAGGTACATGGGGAGTTTCTTGCCTTTTGGGAGGTCTGAGGTCTTCTGCCAGCATTCAGTAGGTGTTCTGTAGGAGTTGTTCCACATGTAGATGTATTTCTGATGTACTTGTGGGGAGGAAGGTGATCTCCACATCTCACTCTTCTGCCATCTTGAAGCTCCTCCCATTTCCTCTTAAGTCTATGAGTGCAATCAAAATCTAAATTGAAACACCAAAGATATGAAAATAAAATTAATAACAGTAAGGAATTCAGAGACACTGATGAATTGAAAACAGGTGAGTCTATAAATAAACAGCCATGGTAAATGTAAATTTAACACCCTGTATGTGATTCTGGAAAACATGTACACACCTGGCTTCATGCTATTGGGCATGAGCTTAAAAAAATTTGGCCCAGATATATAAATCAATGTACTTAAACACAAACAATTAATAGTAAAAACTCAGAGTTCACATTGGACCTTTGGCTCTCTCTTCAGATGAACTAAAGAGGAAGGTTTGACTTAGCTTTCACAGAACTTTAAAAGTCTTAGATGTAATAGACTTAAGTTTCTTAACATTACTTTGTCAAGTTCAGGAAAGTTGGCCAAGTTAAGCTCTGAGGTACGTCTGGGACTAATGTAGTTTTCCCTGAGATATTTGTAGGGGTTGTACATATAAATTAATGAATTAATCATGACAATGTTATAGCACAGAGTTCTAATAGCTCTCCAGTTGCATAGTTCCAAAGTTATTCATTTAAAGTTTTCAGAAACAATAATTATGGCAAAACAGTTTGTAAAATCTTAGTAAAATCCTGTTACATAGTCCTATTGAATAGTACTGACTAAATTTTTTAAAAAAAGAAATAAAATAAACCAATATAAATATTCTAAATTAACAGTTACAGGAAAATACGTACCAAGGTGTAGACTACTTGATGGTTTAGAAAGAGATGAATGATCATATTTAAAATTTGCCTATTAATGAACAGATGTCAATCTGGAAGGAATTTCTCAAGATGATCTACAAGGATTAGACCTTGATCCTCTTCTACTGAACTATTAATACAATTTGGGCAGATGTTCTAGATATCAATATCTTCAACTGTGTGACTCAAGGCTGGGATTTAAATCACTTTCTGTCACAACAGGGCTACACAACAAACCATCCCTTTATTAGATATCTATTGATGCATAAGAAATTATTTAAAATGTTGGTAGCTGAAAACCACAATACTTTTATTCACTTATGATACTCTTGGTCAGCAATTTGAGCTGGGCTCAGCTGGGTGATTTTCCTTCTACCCTCTCCTAAAGTCACTCGTACAGCTCTGGTCAGCTTGAGGGTTTGCTGGAGGCTAGCTGGGATAAGGGGCCTCAGCATATCCTTGATCTGTATGGCCTTACCCTCCAGTTGGTTAGCCTAGGCTTGCTCACATGGCAACAGCATGACCAAAGAGGACAGAGGGATGTGGCAAGGCCTCTTGAGGCCCATATTCAGACGTCACACAAAATAAAGGTCTTCCACCTTATTTTGTTGCTCAAAAAAGTCAATAGGCCAGCCCAGATTCAAAGGGTAAGGAAATAGATTCTACCTGTCAAAGACAGGAACTACAAATAATGTGTGGCCATTTAAAATGTAGCACAGTCCTCTCCTTGGCACAATTATTTAGATTGCTTTTTATGAAAAATACACTTACCACCATCTAAGACCACCAAATGTTGTGATGTATGACAACCAACTCTCTAGGGGGAAAAGAGCCTTGATTTGTAGCATTTGCCCATTTCTGTGGTATGAATACTACCAGGATGCATAATTTCAAGCTACTGATATGACATCACTGATTGTAAGTTGGGAAAATATGCACACAATCGGCTTTCAAAAGCTCAGATGAGCTGGCCCCAGCACACCACTGCCTGAAATTCTCATCCAATTATGGCATCAGATCTATGTTCATTATATCAAAATATGCATCTAATCCAGATGTAGATGGGGCTTCTTTAGTGTGACTTTTCTTGATATATAGGTCTATAAAATGATGCATTATCTGCTTTCCATACTCCCAATGCACAATTTTGAAATGGTGACATGATAACTAGAGTAGTCAGTGTCATTCAAAAAGGAGAGGAAAAAACATCACATAGCAGGTACTGGTGCACAGCAATTTATATGCTATAGCAAATAGTATCAGGTTTCCCTACCCCAGGAGGTGGCAATAATTCTTGATTAAGATCCTGATCTGCTCTATGAGATTAACTCTCTAGTCTATTGCTGTCCTTAGGTCTTGACAGTACTCTTTGGGTATTTGGGTATTTGGCCCTGCCCTTTAGGACTTTTGCTTTGCCTCTGAGATGTCTCTTTTCCATAACAAATGCTGCATATTTCCAGCTGAGTAGCTTTCTCATCCTATTTCTTACTTAGGGGAAATTGAGGGTCCAGAAGTACGTTTTCATTTTGCACTGTCTATGCCACTTATAGATCATGGTGCTGTAAATTCCTAAAAATTATTTTGGTTTTCCTATGTATCAGATTACAGTCTACTTCATTCAACAAAAAACATACCCACAATTCTTTGTGACCTCTTTCTTAGACTTTTTCAGAGCCATTTTAGATTTAGGCTTCTTTGTGATCTTACTCTTAAATTCCTTAAAAGTCTTTTTGTCTAAATGAGAGGGTTTACTAGAAATCAACTTAAATTTTTCAGAGATCTTAACAAAGTGTATTACAGCTACACTATTGGTTTGATATTTACTCTAAGGTGTTTCTTAATTTGAGATTTTTTTTTCTGCTGGAGAGACTAGAGATGAGATAGTTTTATTTTCCAACTTATCAAGTCCTGTATTTTCTCTAAATTCTGCTGGCAAATTGAATATCTCCTTCTTTAGTTCATTTCTGTCTTCTCATACATCATTAAATGTAATTTTAAAAGACGTGTTTCTTAGCCATATCCACAAATTCATTAGTACAGTGCAATAAGGACCAGATAGGAATAAGGGGATAGGTAGCAAAATTGGCCATTATGGTAGCTGGTCAGGGCAAAAGAGACATCTACACTGGCTCTTAAAGGAGGAGTAGAAGGTGGTCAAGTTGAGCACAAGGAACACATGTTAATATCTTCATGTAGTTCAAAATAATTTCAGCATGGATTGCTTAAAGATACAGTCTAGTTGGGACTCCACCATGTTAGAATTTGTACTACATCCTGAAGGCCGAAGGGATGGAAAGGTTTTAACAGGGGAAAGACATAATCAGACTCATAATTAGAAAGTTCACTGACGCATCAGTGTGGAGAGTGAAACACTAAAGGAGGAGAGCCCAGTCAGGAGTCTATGCCAGCCACTCAGGCATGAAGGTATAGGGTAGCCTCAATGGGGGCAATGGCAGTGGCACCACACCAGGACTGCAGAGTGCACGATTGCCAAGATTTAGTGTTGACATGGAGGGTTTGAGGAAAATAGTGTTCAAGACTCTTAGGTTTCTGGCTTGGGCAACTGACAAGGAGGTGATGCATTTACCAAGAAGGGGCATCCGAGCAGTTTAGATGTGAAACAAAGGAACTTATAACACATCCAACTGGAAATGCCTGATAACAAGAAAATTATGATCTTTCTACTAAAAAATACCTTGAAATCTGAATATACTGAATATCTATCCACAGAGCTGGTCTGGGCACAGTTCTGCCATCAGCCTTATTTAAGAGTCTGTAATATATTAGAGTCCCACAATATGACTATGGGATTGGGACTTCATAAGTCATAACAAAGCATATGTTATACATATAGTTAACAACTGCAAACACACACACATACACACACACACACACACACACACATTCAAATGTCCTCTGTCCAGGTATTAAAAGGTACTAATTCAAAATGAAGACCAGGCACTTCAGTCAGATCACCTGGATTCTAATTTAATTTGGCACTTCCCACTATGTGATTTGGTGTTTCTTGTAATGACTCCCTTTTCTTTCTCAGTTTACAATTTAAATCCTCGGTTTTACAAATAGAGTACTGCTATTTATCCCACAGCTTGGATAGGAGCTGGCATTTCTGAAGTACACACATTTAAAGAATATATTTACTCCAAGTCACTAAAACTGTATTTGAAGAGAATATTTAGGGATTAGATGACTCACTAATCCTTGTTTAGATATAAGAAACAAGAAGGAGACCAGGAGATGGATAAACACACATTTTACACACAAACATACTCTCCCGAGTGAGGAAAACAGAGACAAGCTCATACTAAACCCATATGCGCAACAAAAGAAAGAAACGCCTTCCAAACCCAGCAAATGTTTTGCCAGCCTTCAGAAAGGCTAGTCTACCAAGGCCCTTGAGGATGAAAATGAATGCTTCCCAGGCTCACTTTAGTGGATCAAGCAGTTGGCTGCTGAATTGAAAAAGAGAGGCAGGCAGCCATTGTCAAGAGGGGAGAGTAAGTCTTTTTTTCCGTTGTCAACCCAGATGCACTCCCTTCCCCAGTCCTTTCTCCATTTGGTATCTTGGGTCACCAGCAATGGATTTAAGATTTCTACTCAAACTTGCTACTTGTATACAAACTCCTCTAAGTGCAGAAGTTCAAATTCAAAGGTCATTTCATCTGACCAAAGAATAACTAACTTCCCTGGAAAAGTAAAATCTGGCAGCAGAGGCATGGAACCTCTGTCCTGCATCATAATCCACAGTATATTCAGTCTTGCCTGTCCAAGTGTGCCTCCTATGAAGGTGTTCGACAGTGAGTTTGGTGATGTCCTACTGACTCTTTGCCTACACACTTTCCCCAGTAGATTTCTATAGGTGCCTCTAGTGTGTGACACTGGTGGTTTTTGTCCCTAATCACCCCTCAGTCAGGGTCACATATCTCAAATTAACTTATGTAGTTTCCTCCCTGCTTCAAATACTATTGCACTTATGGTTCCTCCTATTTATTGCAAAGCATAAGAAACCCAGCTAAACGTTCAGGAGTACCAGTGATGGGCAGAAACCAAGTAAATTTCTATTCACCTTCCATAAATATGTATATTTAGAATATTTTAAGTGTTAAGCTTTATACTGTGAACTCAAGCAGTGGTTTTGAAATGGGGGTGATTTTGCCACCAGGGACATTTTGACAAGGGCTTGAAGAATTTTTGATCATCACAAAGGGTGAAGGAGGTGGGTACTATTCACATCCAGTGGCTAGAGGTCAAGGATGTTTGCTAAATATCCACAAAGTTCAGACAGCCTCCTACAACAAATAATTATCCAACCTAAAAGGTCAATAGCACTGAGGTTATGAAACCCCGCACTGGAGACAAAATGGTGATCCAACAGTGATGTCATCAACTTGTAAGCATGACAGATGCTCTTCAAATGCCTCAGCATACGTAAATTTGCACATCTGTAAAAGTCAGAAATCAGTGTTAAATTGAGATGATGAGTTTCTAATAGAGAGAAGTGACCTGAGTCAGAGGATCATCTAGGAAGACGTGTCTGAGGAAGTCTTGCTTGAAATGAAACCTGAAAGGTGAGTAGAAACAACCTATATGCAAGAAGGAAGGAATAACATTCCACAGGAAAGGAAGATTGGGTGGGACGGCAGGAATAAAACATACAGAATCTGAAGGACAGTGTTGATGGAGTGCAAAAGCGGGGGTGGAGCTTGGCATGGATCGAGTCTGGGAAAGGGAGGCAGCTAGAGCCTGTGGGGCCTCAGAGGTGATGTTAGGGACCTTTAACTCTATCCTAACAGCAATGGGAAATAATGACACTTTGAACTAAAGGGAGGCCATAGTGATAGTTGATGATCATTCTATATCCACATAATAAGGGTTAAAATGGTCGATTTTATGTTCTGTATATTTTACCATAATAAAAAAAAAAGGTAGCAGTATGTCATTTATGGTATGTAAATGTAAGAACTTAAATGGGTGATCAAATTCAGAAGTTCAAAATAGCCATAAATGTGGGTTTTGAGATAGTCCTGGACTGTAACTTGGTGTCAACAAAATCACTGCTTTGTGTGTGACCAGTTTCACTTCATTCTCAGTCAAGTGCTTCCTGATCCAATTTAGAGCCATGAAAATTTTTCCTTCTGAATGTCAAAGCAAGGGTTCACTTGAACCTTGTTAGAATTTCCAACTGACGGATTTCCTTTCCCAGATGGAAATTCTTCTAGCTCAAGTAATCTTTCAAGGAGAAAAATGTCTACTATGAAATTTCTTAGGTTTGGGTCCTTTTTCTCGGTATAAAAATATTTGTGTCTGAATGGAGGAGGCTGAATAGTGAACAGAGATAAGACTGCCACCACTTGGGTGTTAGTGACCTTGACAGTCTCATCTGGGGCCTGTTACTATATATTATAGCTGTTTCGCGTGATCATTTGCATTCACTGGTGCTCAGCATTCCTGGACATCGGGCTTGTTCAAATGAAATACTAGAAGAAATATACATCTTTAATAAAAATCAATAATAGCATTGTTTTTCTTTCTTTTTTTTTTAGCATAACAAACCTTGAAGTATTTAATCAAAGAAGGAAACCTGAGGTTTCTTTATACATGAATACATTTTCCAAACAGATATATTTTTAAAATATTTTAAACCGGTTTGATGCTGTTTTTTCCTTTTTTTTGAAATAAAATAAAATAAAATATTTTCTTATTTGTAAGGAGAGTGGTGATGGGATTATAAAATTGATAATTTTTTTTTTTTTAGTTAATATAAGCTGAAACTTTGTAACAATCAGTAAGGGGTGCAAACTGAACCTGATCTTTGGAAGATCATTCTGTACTTTATATCTTAGAAAGAGAAGAAAATGAGTACTGGTACTTTGCTCTATGTCTTACAGAAATGCTATCCAAGAAAACTTTCTATAATTATAGAAATACTATAAAACATCCTATAATATGTGCTGCCCAATATGGCAGCCAATAGTGCCAATGTGGCTGCTGACCCCTTGAAATGTGACTACTGTAAGTGACAAATTAATTTTAAAATTTTATTTCACTTTAGTTAATTTAAATTTAAATAACTACATGTGGCTAATAGCTATTATATTGGACATTGCAGCTTAGAGTTTTAAAATGTAATTGGAGGAGAAATAAAGGCTGACAATCATTCTAGAAGAGAAAGCTCTTTTTGAACTTTTAAGGCTTGTAGCAATTCATTAGCCACATAACTGATGTCAGTGAGTATTTGTTTTTTAAAAAAAACTCTTTAGTTAGCTTTCAAATGTCAATTCATTTTACAAAATGCAATAAAATCTGAATCTGTATTCATGTTATAAAAGGAAATAAAAAAAGAACTTGGTCAACAAGAAATCTATATGTGCTAATGTTCAAAGTACATGCTCTCAGTCTATAAATCATTATAATACAAATCATAGATTTAATTCACCTGGGCTGAGCATGCAACCCTTCATGGAAGTACATGCATAATCTCAATAAACTTTTACCCTGTAATAATGCAAGACACAGAAGAGTAAGAGTCTAAGAGATTACTTTCTTATTCAAACTAAAGATCCTAAGAGCAGCCTGTAAGGACGACAAAAAAATTGATTATCATAGGTCCTGATGTTGAAAACCACAGATTTAAACTAAACGATATGTTGGTTTTTCCTGTTGGAATGCTTTCTCTAAACACAGCGACAATATTTCTGTCCATCACATTTTCCCCCACCCAGAGATAAGGAACCCATAAAACGCAGGCTTGACACCCTCGTAGAAAACAGGCATTTGCCCTCAGAGGAGGTGATTTTTTGCTTCTGACTTTGATACTTACACATGTGTAACTGTGTACTTCCTTTCTTCTTTGAACGCAAGAGTTTGCTAACTGGCTTTATGTATTTAGCCACTCTCCACTCTCCTCATGCGTTACAACACCCATGAGTGTGACTCTTCTCTTTCTTGTGATATTTAAGTCCCTAAACCTCATACACAAAACATTAAATGAATGCATTTTTGGTGTATGTATTAGCAAAAAATCAAACATTTTTGCACCAGGAAGTTCTGAATTGGAATTCTAACCTTCTTGCTTACCAACTGTGAAAATTACTTAATTTACTTAACTTCTCTGAAATTGGAAGTAGAATTGATCACATCTCTGCCACAGTTTTGTGAGTGTATCATTACTAGTATTGGTGGCAATAATAATGGTAGATAACAAGTCTTTATCAGCTCTATGGGGCAGATAGGTTTATTATCCTGTTTTGCAGATGAGGAAAGGAGCTTTAGTAACTAAATTGCTAAGCTTGATTCCAAGCACGTCTGTTGAACTCATAGCCAGCGTGAAAAAGCTGGTACTGTGATCCACATCATTGGTCCTCAAAACAGGGTAGCTCTTAAAAAATTTAAAGTTTTCAAAACAAAAGTATTTCTAATGAAACTGTACAGTGAGCAATGTAGCGATTGCTCATCTACTCAACACCAAGAACAGCCATACATTTGACATAGTTTCTCCAGATCATGTTCTTTTTGATTTTAAGAAAAATAAAGCAATTAGATAAGATGAAGTCTTCTTCTCAGCCCTCCCCAGCCCCACTGCCCATTTCCCAGAGGTGCTGCCCAAAAATGTCCAGCTGAGGAGGAAGTGGGTGAGTTGAATCCAGCCATATACCTTGCTGTGGGGCTGCATCTGTTTCAAGGTGTTGGTTCACATTTTAAAAATTTGTACAAATAGATCTCAAAGGCTAACAAAAGCCCTGCCACTCCTTTTTCTCCTCTAGTGATTGCCCCAAGAAAACTACAATCATTTATTCATATTTCCTTATTTTCACTATTTATGTATGCATAATAAATACATTTTTGTTTTATACCTTTTAAATTTTCCATTAATAATACTATACTATGTGTATCATTTTCCAGTTTGCATTTTTTATTCTAAATTATGATTCCAAGATTTATTCATATTGATACATATGGATCAAATTCCATCATTTAAAACTGCTTACTGTTTGGTTGGTTATCCATTCCCTTATTGATAGTTATTTTGATTATTTGCAATTTTCAGTGTTACTGTGAATAATAAAAATAGGACAAAAATGTAGCAGTCCCCCTTGACTCCTCTCTACCTCAACTCTTCTCCTTCCTTCCCATCCACTATCAACCCATCAGCAAATTCTTTGGGCTCTGTCTTCAGAATGTATCCATGCTAACCAGTGCCATCATCATCTCTCTCACCTGTATTAATGAAAAGAGCCTCTGGTTAACTCACCTCTCTGCTTCTCCACCTTTCAAAATAACTACACACAGCAGTCAGTGACATACATCATAAGACATTTCACTTTTCTACTTAGTACTTTTCTCTACTTTCCCATGTCACTGAGACTAAAACCCAAAGTCATTATCATGATTTACAAACCTTTTCTTCAACGATTTTAATCTTTTATCACATCTGGTAACCATTCTGCTCTAGAATGGCATCTGACTCAGAGCCTTTGTTTCCTACAAAATATCTGCCCTAAATTGCTCTCACTTTTTGGAGGTCTGTGCTCAAAAGTCCCCATATCAGGTAGGCCTTTTCTTGCCATGTGTTCTGTAATAGCACCTGCTCAATTTATATTTTCTTGCTATGTCTTCCCCCAGATAAAATGTAAGTAAGTTCCTGAAGAGGAGATATTTTGTCTGATATTGATAAATCCCCAGGACCTAGAACAGTCTAGCTTATAATAGGTGATCAATCAGTACCTGTTAAATTAACTAATGGATCAATATTCTTGTGTGTGCTTCCTTATGCACATGTTCAAGAGTTAAGTTTTATAGCCATGATATATACCTAAAATTGAGATTTTTTTTTTACATTGTATGGTTTAATTCTAAACTTGTCTCTAAAAATAGCATCAATTTAAACTTCAAACAGCATATCTTTGTCAGACTTTTTAAAGCTTGACCAGTTTTACCAGTGGAAATAGTATCTCACTGTTGCTTTGTCTTTTCTCTGATTACTAGGGAGGTGTAGCATCTATTCATATTGGTCAGCATGGTTTACTCAACCACTAATTGCCTGTTCAAAACCTGTACCCATTTTTTTTTTCTTACTGGTTTTAAGTACTGTTTTGTATTTTAATTATTAATTAAAATTATTAACACACTCAGATCTTTTCCCAGTACATCACTTATATTTTACGTATATTCATAATGTCTTCCATTGTATAAATTTTTAAGGCTATTTTCTCAAAGTTTCTGAGGGTTAGGAATCTTGAGGCAGCTTGTCTGTGTTGTTCGGGCTTAGGGGCTATCATGGTGTCACAGTCAAACTGCTGACCAGAACTTCAGTCACCTGAGTTTAACTGAGGCTTCTGCACTCACGCACATGGCTACTAGAAAGTCTTAGTTCCTTTCTGGCTTTGGCTGGATATCTCAGCTCCTTGCCATACCACTCTCTTCATTTGTTGCCTGAAAGTCCTCATGACACATCAGTTGGCTTCTCCCAAATCAAGAGATCCAGACAGACTGAGCCTAATATTGAGCTGAAATGTTTTATAATCTAATTTTAGAAGCGGCATAACATCACTTCGGCTATATTCTTTTTGTCACACAAGCCAGCCCTCATAGAATATGGCATGGAACTAACTACACAAGGATGTGAATACAAGGGGGCAAGGATCATTGGGGGCCATTGTGTAGGCTGTCTACCACAGATGATAACTGATTAGTGTCAGAAGGACTCAGTGATTTAATAGTTCTCTTTTTTTTTTAATGAACACAGAATCAGTTGGAGTAGTGGTTCTCAACCAGCAGTGATTTTGGTCCTCGGGGGACATTTGGCAATATCTGGAGACACTTTTGATTGGCACAACTGTAGGGGAAGGGTACTATTGGCATCTAGTGGGTCGAAGCCACATATGTTGCTAAATATACAGGATACTCCCTCACAATAAATAATTATCCAGCACGAAATATTAATAATGCTGATGTTGAGAAGACCTAAGTTAAAGAAAATATAAACAGTATGTATCTTGGTTACTATATAGATATTTCAGCTAATTCTATTCAAAGGATGATAAACATGCAAAGCAATTTACAATCACACACACACACACACACACACACACACCCTGCAGATGATTACATCAAACCAAAGAGTTATAACCTGTAGAATACACCATCTATTAAAATAAAATTTGGGAGCATCTCAGGATTCTAGCTAGCAATTATCTATTAATGTTAATTGGGCCAGTTATTGAAAAGGTATAAACTTGAGCAGAAAATATGATATTGTTTCTCTAATTTCTCCCATAGATGATATTTTTGTGTTTCTTTTCCCTGTTCTATGTCATAATGTTATTGGGTCAATGACTACACCTCCCAGGCTCACCTAAGCATGTGAAGAACAGGTATGAGACTGGATGGCTGGAGAAGAGGTTGGATCATATTATTTTCCATTCCCTCCCTTTTCTGGCACCTAGGGCCCTGCCAGGGTGGTGTCACATTAGGATTGCAACTCCAATCTGGCAGCCCCTCTTCTACCACTCCAGTACTCACCAATTCTTAGTGCTGGGATTTCCCATTTTGGTGCTCCAGATCTTGAGGTAATGATGGATTTCTGCTGTTGTTAGTCACTGAGTGTCTCACATCTTTTGCTGGATCTCTAAATCCTGCCATCTCTCTGTACATAAGCCCATAGTTAAATTTTTAGAATCCCATCTGGAGAAAACCATAATTCAAAAAGATACATGCGGGCTTCCCTGGTGGTGCAGTGGTTGAGAATCCGCCTGCCAATGCAGGCAACACGGGTTCGAGCCCTGGTCTGGGAAGATCCCACGTGCCGCGGAGTGACTGGGCCCGTGAGCCGCAATTGCTGAGCCTGCGCATCTGGAGCTTGTGCTCCGCAATGAAAGGCCGCGATAGTGAGAGGCCCACGCACCGCGATGAAGAGTGGCCCCCACTCGCCGTAACTAGAGAGGGCCCTCGTGCAGAAATGAAGACCCAACACAGCCATAATAATAAATAAACAAATACTTTAAAAAAAAAAAAAAAAAAAAGATACATGCACCCTGGGATTTCCCTGGCATTCCAGTGGTTAAGACTCTGCTCTTCCAATTCAGAGTTCCATCCCTGGTCGGGGAACTAAGATCCCACATCACATCATGCAGCCAAAAGAAAAAAAAAAAAAGATACATGCATCCCAATGTTCATTGCAGCACTATTTACAATAGCCAAGACATGGAAGCAACTTAAATGTCCATCCATCATGAATGGATAAAGAAGATGTGGTATGTATATACAATGGAACATTAGTTAGCTATAAAAAAGAATGAAATAATGCCATTTGCAGCAACATGGATGGACCTAGAAATTATCATACTAAGTGAAGTAAGTCACACAGAGAAAGACAAATATCATATGATATTGCTTATACGTGGAATCTAAAAAAAATGATACAAAAGAACTTATTTACAAAACAGAAAGAGACTCACAGACATAGAAAACAAACTTAGGTAGACTGGGGACACCACTTATGAATGGCATCTAAAGTGAGGACAGTTTTGTGAGCCTAAGTCCTTAACTTGTGGGGTCTGCATTAACTGTGGGTAGTGTAGGAACTGAACAGAATTGTTGGACATCTAGCTTGCATTGGAGAATTGGAAAATTGGTGGTTGTTTGGGAAATCAAACAATTCCTTAGAAGAGTATAAGTTTTATGCTGGTCCATTCACCACTGAATACTTAGAACTAGATCAAGATATATAGATATATATACAATAAATAATTATTTTATAAACCATGGTGGTCCCAGGACAAGCTAGAGAAATAAGTTAGAATAATTTAGGGTTTACTTAGGGAAACATATATTCTAAAAGACTATTATAGTCCATGAAGACTACAACATCATTGGGAAAGAATTCTTTCTTAAATATTCTTCAGTACCCTAAAGATAAAGAAAAATAATCAAAAATAGAAAGTTACAAAGGTATTTCCCATTTATAAGAGAATAGAGTACAAGAATTATACCAAATTTGTATTTGTCCTCAATCCTAGATATTGACATGGGAATTATAGCTGATGTTTTATTTAGACTGGTAAAAGAGGAAGTGGAGGAAGAGAAGCCCAAAGAAGAATGGAAGAAGATGACATTAAATTTTAGTCCTCAGAAAATACAGCATGGTCCACTATGAATGCAACATAGCCATTTATCACTTGCATTGACACTAATGTTGGGTAGCAGAAGACAGAGAAATCCTAAATTAATGTAAGAAGAGTTGATTATTTAACACTATATGCTTCTATATATGGTTTGTAGGCTAGCCCTTAACTGGATGCTTCATTTAGCCCATCTGTAAAAAGGAAGTAATAATACCTATTTTCCTAGAAATATCCATAAACCTAAATAAACATATCCATAAATCTATTGTCAAAGTATTTTGAAAATCTAGACAAACATGGTTCTAAGAATTTTTTAAATAGATAACTGTAAATTCCTGAGTGAAAATAATTTAGAACTAGATGTTAAACGATGAATATTAAAATTTTCCCTATGCAAAAATCTTCTCTTAAAGAAGCTATGCACCTAAAACTACTGTCCTAATTTTTCTTCCCTTTTATTGCTAGTGTTTTAATAATCACAGAACCTATATCAGCTTTCACTATCCTCTTTTGCTTCACAGAAAACTTTGTAGATGTAAGTTGTAAGTTCCATTGTTTCCATGTCTCTAAATTTAGTGACCTCTTCCCTTCTCACTACTGGCCACACCATTCAAGAACTATTGTCCTAAAGACTAATGAAAGATCTTCCTACCTTGTCATCAGTTTATTCTTGTTCCTAATAATTTTATGTTCTACTCTGGGAATATACCCAGATATAGATGTACCTCTCAGAAAAAGTCACTCCCAATTTTCTATCAATTAATTAACTCATTATCAATCAATTGAAAAAGAAGTGCCAGACTTTCACTTGTCTGATTCCAGCCTACCTTTGAAAAGGTAGGGCCCTGCCAGGGCCCTACCTTCTTCCCTTTTACCCACAGTCTGGCCAAATGGGCCCATTTCTAGTTCTTTAATACTCCCCATGCGTGACTATCCCCACGTCTCTGTTTCTCCCGTTCTTTCCACCTAGAAGACTTTTCTCCATCATGTTCAAAGCTGGTCTTAAAGGCTGACTCCTTCTTGAAGTCTTTTCTGACCCTATATAATGATCCCTTAACCTAATGAGAGGGCACCTTGTGCCTTACACTTGCTTAATGGGAGTGTCATTCTCCTTTGAGAGACCGTTACCTGTGTTCTCAAAAGTCAGAATCATGTAGTGACTGAACTTATGGCCTAGAGTCACTGTCTGGGATGGGAATCTGGCCCAGTTATTTCATCCATGACTGGGCAAGTTACTTAACCTCCCTCTACTTTAGTTTTCTTATTTGTAAAATAGGGATAATAAAAAACTATCTTCATAAAGTTGCAGCAAGGGTTAATTGAGATAATATCTATATAGTTTTAAAATTTGCCTGGCAGATAGTAAATGTCAGCTGCTGCTGTTCATTGTCTCTTCCTTGTATTCCTAAACCATCACCGTTTTGACTTTTCTTTCTCAGTCTGACTAACTCCTGAGTCCAAGTTAAAATCATCTCTCACCCATCACAATCACCTTCTCACTGGCATCCTTGTGGTCACTCTGGACCTCCTTCAATCTATTTTCCACAAAAGGCAGAGTGATGTCTTAAATGCAGAACCATTCATATCACTTCCTTGTGAGGATGTTTCAGTGGTTTTGCAATACATTTAGGATGGACTCCCAGGATCCAAAATCCCATATAGTCTAGCACACCACTGTCTAATAAAATTTTCTGTAAAGATGAAAATGTTCTATATGAGTGGTGTCCTATAATGTGGGCAATAGTTGTGCAGCTGTTGAGCAGTTAAAATATGGTAGTGTCACTGAAGAATGGAAGGCTTAATTTCATTTCATTTAATTTTAATGAATACAAATTTAAACCTAAATAGCCTCATGTGGCTAGTGGCTATCTTATTGGACAGTGCAGCTCCAGGCTCTGTCTCACTACCTTTCCAGCTTCATGCTCCTCTTCACTTCCTGACGTCCAGACATATTCTGTTCCTCCAATGTCCCAGCTTCCTATTTTTTTTTTAAGTAATAGCTACTTTATTTATTTATTTATTTATTTATTTATTTTTTGCTGTGTCGGGTCTTCGTTTCGTGCGAGGGCTTTCTCTAGTTGCGGCAAGCGGGGGCCACTCTTCATCGCGGTGCGCGGGCCTCTCACTATCGCGGCCCCTCCCGTTGCGGGGCACAGGCTCCAGACGCGCAGGCTCAGCAGTTGTTGCTCACGGGCCCAGTTGCTCCGCGGCATGTGGGATCTTCCCAGACCAGGGCTTGAACCCGTGTCCCCTGCATTAGCAGGCAGATTCTCAACCACTGCGCCACCAGGGAAGCCCCCAGCTTCCTATTGACTTTGTCTATATCGCATCATGTGGTGGTTAATTTTATGTTTCCTATGTTTTAGGTAATTGTATGTTACCTAGCCTATGGCTAGGCTATGGTATCCAGTTATCTGGCCAAACCTAGTCTAGATGTTGTTGTGAAGATATTTTCAGATGTAATTAACATTAAATTAGTAGACTTTAAGGAAAGAAGATCATCTTCCATAACATGGGTGGACCTCATTTAATCAGTCAAAGACCTTAAAGGCAAAGACTGAGATTTCTCAAAGAAGCAATTCTGCCTCAAGTCTTTAACATAGAATACCTGCGTCAGTTTCCAGTCTATCAATTTCAGCCTGTAACAAAAACTCTCACCTGAATTGCCAGCTTGCCTGCATGCCCTACATATTTCAGTCTTACCAGTGTCCACAATCATATGAACAAATTCCTTAAAATATCTCCTTCTCCTTCTCCCCGTGTGTGTGTGTGTGTGAGAGTGTGTGTGTGTGTGTGTGTGTGTGTGTGTGTGTATCTTGTTTCTCTGGAGAACCCTGACTAATATACTCCCTTTTTAGAACATCTATTTCCAGAAGCATTCTCTTGGTTATTTTCTAATCATCTTTCAGATCTCAGTGTAAGATGAGTTCCTTTGCTCCATTTTCTAGATCAAGGTTCCTGTCTCTTTAAATACTTATTTCAACTGCAGTCAACCAACATTCATTCATTCAGCAAAAATTTATTGAATTCTTGCACTATGCACACTTCCAATGCTTCCAACCATGGAGCATACAGCAGTGGCATGGCTTCATAATTATATATTTATTAGTGTAATTTCCTGATTAATATCTATCTGCTTTTTTAGATCATAAGTTCATGAAAGCAAGGATTTTATTGTGCTTTGGTCATCAGTGCATTACGGAATCCTAATTCAATGCTTCAAGCATGTAAGTATTAATGAATGAATAAAGATTCTTAAAGGTAAGAATTGTGTGTTGGGCTTCCCTGGTGGCGCAGTGGTTAAGAATCCACCTGCCAATGCAGGGCACATGGGTTGGAGCCCTGGTCCAGGAAGATCCCACATGCCACGGAACAACTAAGCCCGTGCGCCACAACTACTGAGTCTGCCCTCTAGAGCCCACGAGCCACAACTACTGAAGCCCACGTGCCTAGAGCCCATGACCCACAACAAGGGAAGCCACCACAATGAGAAGCCTGCACACCGCAACAAAGAGTAGCCCCCGCTCACCGCAACTAGAGAAAGCCTGCGCGCAGCAACAAAGACCCAACACAGACAAAGATAAATAAATAAAATAAATAAATTTATGAAAAAAAAAAGAAAATCCCCTTGCCATTTCCTGTGCCGTGAATCTCTTTGGTTCTTCAGTTACTTCTTCTTCCTCTTGTCTCACTTCGTCCTTTCTCTGGGCCTCCAATTCCATCAGGTCTTCAACGCACGTTCGCATCTTTGAAAGTTTGCAACTTTAAGGTTTGTATGTAGGGGACTTACTGTAACCCCTTTTGGGTCAGGATCACATAGATCATCTAGAGAAAAAGTGGTATAAGAGAGATTTCACCAGATGGAGAAAGAATCACATCCATTAAAAATGTATATATATATATATATATATATATATATATATATATATATATATATATAAAATTATATTTTCAGTATACATATGTGTGTGTATATATATATATCCCCCAAATATTTATTCATATTGTAAACTAGGGGATAAAATTGGGGAATGTGTAAAAATGGGCATGCTTTCTTTTTGGTTCGTGAATCTGGTTGACCAACTCTGGGACAGACTGCGTCTGATCTGGGGTAATGATACAAGCAATCCCCTGATCATTAACCATTCTTATTAACCCCCTCCTTTCTAGACCTTTCCTATAAGGGTTCTGCCTTAGCTTCTGATGTAGTAAACAAGATTCCTTCTGCCTCCTTCCCACCACAGTATATATGTGTTAAATTGTTGAATTGAATATGCAGGAAGCATTAATTGGAAATCACCACTCTGTAGGGAACCAAAAAATAAATAAATAAAACTCACAACAAAAGAAAAGCAAAAGAAACTTGTCTGCATTTTCAGACCCCACCTCTCAGAATGTTAACAGTGAACTAAAACCAAAAACACAACCATGGCAACACACTAGATACTTGTTGAATCAGGCCAAGAGACAAACATGTATGTATAATACATGTCAGAATATAAAGGTGACATAAGCGATCTAAAGAGAGGGAAAGTGAGAGGCCAAAAGAGAAATTCTCAGCTTGTAGGCACTAAAATATCTCCATGAGAGCAACTACATTCCAAAGTGTTTGCAGGGCTGGATGGGGAGCTTGTAGAGGCACGTTGTACA
Organism: Balaenoptera physalus; assembly: GCF_965194825.1. Classification (NCBI taxonomy): domain Eukaryota; kingdom Metazoa; phylum Chordata; class Mammalia; order Artiodactyla; family Balaenopteridae; genus Balaenoptera; species Balaenoptera physalus. The sequence continues at coordinate 36,412,287 of NC_138898.1, forward strand.
GCCCAGGAGAGAGTCTTTGAAGGTTGTACTCACACTCATTTCCTGGAGATTTATGAGGCCATTTCAGACTCTGTCTTTACAGTGCTACATGAAAAACATACATCTATATTTTTCTTAAAAGAAAGAATAGACACCACAATATTAACAGCTGTGTCCACATTTGGCAAATTTCACTCTTTATGGAAAGACTGCTTTGGTAATTATAACACAAGGGGGCAGGATTAATTCCTGTTTATTGACAACCGAATTCAGGAGCCTGAAAACAACAATATCATATTTATTCCATGTGGCTTCCTCCCTTTTTTGCTTCCTTTCTTTTTTTTCCTCCCTCCCCCTTCCCTCCCTCCTTTTTTCCCTTTCTTCCCTCCATCATTCAAAAAATGTTGATTGATGTTTATTCTGCCAGGCACTGCCCTAGGAGCTAGGAATGCATTTGTGAAAAAACAAATACAGTCCCTGATATTGTAGAACTTAACTAGAATGAGGGGAAGGATTGTGTGAAGGATTCTTTGAAACTCCTATATGCTTATTTGTGTAGGACTCATCCAGGGGTTTATAGACAATAATACAGTGAAATTAAGATATTTCACAATTAAGAATTAGGGAACTTTTGGTGGCAAATTGAAAATGGCTAATTTGTAGAAACTAAGAAGACAAGACACTGTATAGCATATGATTGGAAGAAGTTTTAGCAACAGGTGGCATAGAAAAGTCCAGATAGATGGATCTTCATCTTCTGAAAGCTCCTATAGTGCATGAGAGGTGATGCTCCTGACCAAAGAAGTAACAAGTGTCTGGGGAGCTGATGGCTGCAGCTTATCCGGAGATGTGGTTTATGGTAGGAGGGTGCATGGAAGGTTCAAGAAACTGAAGAGAAAACATCAGAGGGGTAGAAGGCAGAAAGTAGGGGTACATGTGTGAAACAATGCTGTAAAAATAAGTGGCGACCAGATCATACCTTTCAGGTCATCTTAAGAACTTTAATTTTTATTCCAAGTGAAATAAAAAATTAGATGTGTTTTAAACATGATTGTATGTGTGAAAGAGAGAGAGGACAATTTTTGTACATTCCAACTCGACTTTGGTGGCAGTGAGGCTACTATGATGCAGTAATCTAGGCAAGAGAAGATAGTGGCTTGGAATAAGCTGATGGCCCTAGAAAGGCAGAGAATGGCCATCTTTGAATGATGTTAAAAAGTAAAATCCTCAGGACTTGTAGTTGGCTGTATTTGATAGGTTGTAAAGGATGACTCTGATAGCCATTTGGATGATAGTTGTCATTCTCTGAGATAGTTAACATGGAAGGTAGAGTCAATTTGGGGAGAAGGGACAAAATGAACTTTATTTTGAAACTGCCAAACTTGAGGTGGGTTAGTGATATCCAAATGGAGATATAAAGGACACAGCTGGATAAATGTGTTTGGAGCTCAGAGGTGAGGTCTTTTATAGAGACACTTAATTTGTGAGTCCTCTGTAGTGAGGTGATGATTGAAGCCATTGGCCCAGATGGGTTCTCTTTGTTTTACTGTAGAATATGAGGGCCTAGGAACAAACCTTGAAAAATAATGTCTCTTGGCAGTATAAATGAGATTAAATCTGAAGTGAAGATAGAAGAGACGTAAACAAATATGTAAGGGGGAAACCAAAACATCCTGTGTCATAGAAATAAAGAGAAGACAATATTTTAAGAATCAAAGAATGGTCTATAGTAATGGGTGCTTCTGAGAGGGAAATTAAACTGAAAATTGAAAAAAAAAATTGATTTAGGGGGTCACTGATGACCAATTGTAAAATTTTTACATGGAGAGAAGGGGTAAAGGCCAGAAAGAAATGAGTTGAATATATAATTTTGAAAAGGAAAGGCTGAACACACATGAGATAGAAGAGATAATAAATGAAGGGATTGGACCTAAGTATCAGTTCTATGGACAGCAAAATAGTCAGCTCTCTAGAGAGGTTGGAGAAACACAGGATAGGATGATGTGGATACTGAGAGTTTGTAAATTTCATGGAAGGAGGTTGAGGGAGTTAACATTAGATAGCCTCCATTATATCTGTGAAGCATTTTTTGAGAATGAGGAGAAGTAACGAATTGCTTTGGGAATTAGAGCACAAGTAGATCAGATAATTATAGTTAATAGTGTTAGTATCTACTGCTGCAGCAGTGCTATGTGACAAACCAACCCAAATGTGAGTGACTTAAAACAATAGGCTTCTATTTAGTTTGTAAGTCTTTGGATTAGCCTGGTAGTTCTTCTGGAATTGTTTGAGCTTCCTCACATATTTTGAGACTGGCTGACTGTCACTGATCTAGGCTGGCTTCAGCTGGGTCACTGGAATGAATGACTTCTCTCTATGTATCTCTCATCTCCAGCAAGCCAGCCAAGGCATGTCCTCAAGGCCAAGGCAAGACTTGAAATGTGCAATAATGTTTTCAAGCCTCTGCATGCATCATATCTGCTAATATCCCATCAGCAAAACCCAGCCATATGCCCAAATTTAGGATAAACAGTGGGGAAATAGAATCTTCCTCTTTAGTGGGAGACATTCTAAAGTCCATGGCAAGGGGGTGTGGACACAGTGAAGGGCAAAGAATCGGAACCCTTAATGAATTCAGTCTACAACTCCCCAAAGTGTTGAGAGCACGTTCATAATGATTATCATCATTCAATAGTACAATCCAATATCCCTACTGTGTGAATTTCTCCAGCAACGTTTGAATGCTTGAGTGGAGCACCAAAAAAATATGTTAAACTATGTGTGGGAACTGCCAGAAAATGCAAAGAAAATACAGAAAGACAGAAACAAGGTCATTTATGATATAAATGTGATGTAAAGCATCTTTAAATATAAGCTGGCTAATGAGGTATGTGAAGGTGTGAGAGGATAGAAAGTGAAGGTATCATGAAACCAAAATAGAACCATAAAGAAATAGTTAAAACATGATACCAGCAAGGGGAGGTTGAAATCAGAAAGAGGATGCTTAAATCTTTGAAGTAGTGCAGTATGTGAGATAACAAGGTCCAAGGAGTGGCAGGATGAGTGGGGAGCTGAGCTGAGGAGTAGGGAAAAGCAAAGGGGGAGCAAATTAAGTAAAAGTGAGATGTGGGTGTTGGGTAATTCTTGTACTTGGAGAAAAGATGAAAATATAAGCCCAGCATCATAATGTTGGATGAATGAGAGAGAGTGACAAGGAGGTTAGTAGATGAGAGTGTGGAGAGAGGGAAAACACAGTGTAGCCAAATAGCATGAGATGCAAAACTTGGATTTTGGATTTATATAATTGTTATTGTTACTGGGAAGGATGGTTATTGGAGTAGAAGCAGCAATTGGAAGCAACTTTTTCTCTCAACCTTGAAATAGATGAACTGTGATAAAAACACATAACCAACAAACACCTGGGAAAGCAGCAACCTAGATGGCAGGTAAGTCCAGATGAAGGAGTCTGTGAACTTTCTTTGTAAGGAACTCTCACTTTTGGAACCGGTAGTGGTGCCATATCAGTTAAAGTTGCCTGGCAGGTGTAGCCTAGGATTAATTCTAATCATATGGGGCATGGGTGTTCCAGGCTAGGACAGAGAACAATAAGGTTGAGAAAGGGACTGAGTTAAGGAAAAGTCGTATGAGAAGGTAACAGAGCAACATTCATTCTCCCTCCCTGGTATCTCAGTGGTTCATTGGCAAGAAGCCAACACCACCTCAAAGTAACCCCTTTTCTGCCCTGAGAAGTACAGGAACCATTCTGATGATTGATGATCTCAAAGCCCTTGAGGGAAAATAATTAAACATTGTGGAGTGGATGGGAGGTAACACACAACAATGCTAACAATAGCATTGTTATTTTGTTTCTTCTCCATATGACAAAGAAAAGAAGAAATTCATAATAAACACATACGTAAGTAAGCACATTTACTTATGTATGTGTTTATTATGATATATATTATGCTTATTATGTGTATATATATATATATATATATATATATATATATACATACATACATATATGTCCTTTTAAAGATACAGTAAGGATTATATATAAAGATCAGGGATTATAACCTGATATATTAGTGTGTCTAAGAAGATCATTAAGTGAACCGACAGTTATAAGGACTAAATAATATATAATCTTGCACATTACCTGAGTTCAGGTCCCCACTCTGTCTTGCTCATAATTGTATCTCCATTCTAATATGGGCATAGATTCTCATACACATTATGTGTTCAATTAATATATTTTAAAAAGTGAATAAATAGTTGGTCTCTTGGGAAGGTATGCTTAAGCTTTTGTGAACTTCAATTTTCCCATTTCTGTTTTCCTAATTAACAGTTTCTATCTGAGCTGTTATCAGTATTAAATGAGATAGTAGATATGGACTTGGTATACAGTAGATATTAGCAAATGCACTTTGGAATCTAAATTTGTGCATGTGAAGACAATCCTTTCCTTAGCCTGTTTACTCATTATTCAAAGGTCTCTTGCTATCTTCCAGCCACACCTGCATTCTAACCCAAGCTTTGCATACTTATACCAATGATTTTTCTTATAGGGCTGGCCTATCATATTTATACACACATGTACTCTTTGAGGTAATCTTGAGCTAGGCTCTGGCTGATTCCATTTCATCTTTTCATGCTGTTGTCCCAGAAGACGTTGACGTCATCTGGAGACACAGTAGCGCCACCAGTCTTCAGAGGTTCAATTCATTCTGCCATCCGGAAACTCTGTCGACAAGGCGGCCAGTGTTAGGAATTAAGCTTGTGACAAGCAGGACATGGTGGAGTGCAAACATTGGTCAGTGCTTCCTCTCCCAGCCACAGAGGAAAGCCACACTGATTGGTATTCAGGAAAGGGACCTCCTGTTTCGAAGGATTCCTTCATGCTGTTCAGCAATGCTGTTTAGGGTGGATTTTCCCATTTGAACTGCAAAGCTTAAACACAAATATTAACTACCTGAAGCTGCAAATAGCAGCATAGTACATTAAAAAAATAATGAATATTTTAACCAGGCTTTGCCCAACCAAGAAAAATATTATGCAGAAACAAGGCTGATTTTAGAAAAATGCCCAAGGAAACATTAAAAAAAAGTTGAGTTTCCTTTCAAAGTTTGTTTTTGCTAAACATTCATAGTTTTGCTTTTTCCAATCCAATTTTATTATAAGAAAGGTCTCCCACATGTGTACCTGGCATTCCTTTCAAAATAATCAGTAATATGCAAAACCTTTGGAAATGGGTGAATTTTTAAATATGACAGAATGAAAGGGTAAAACTTATGATAAAGAAAGGAGGGCACTTCTTGGTGTATGTTTGTAGCCCCTTTAGTCATGTTTGTAGCCCCTTTAGTTATGGGCAGTTTTCATGTCCCCATCATTTTGACTATTTACATTATAATTTCACTCATTTGGAAAATCCAAATTTAACTAATTCTTCACTGCAAATTTTCCGCCCATGAAATCACTGAAGGTGCCCCATCACTCATGGTCAATGGAAGATTTGGGCATTTTGGAGCTGTAATCCTGGGTAAAGACAATGGACAAACATTCTGCTACCTGCTGGATAGTTTCCTTAGCGTTCATGTCTGTCCTTGGTGAAGATCAAAATTAACTTATCAAAACGTGCTCTTCAAGAATTCTCATTCTCAATCAGTAAAATTGGAATTTTTGACGGAACTTAATGAATAACAAAAGGCTTTTAGAGCATTTTCTTTTTTTCAAGCACTTTTTCTCAACACCTTACATTATCTCATCAATCCCTTATAACAACCCTATGAGATTGGTATTAGTATTAACCCATTTTCCAGATGAGGAAACTGAGGCACACAGAGATTAAAAACTGTCAGGTGGTTGAACCAGGATTCAATTCAGCTGTCCTAGTCTGGAGTATATATTTTTATGTCCCTAACTTGCTGTAAGTTAAATTTAGTTTAAAATTGACTAAAATAGCTTTTCCTGGCTTGCTATTAATCCACTCTCATTCAAGGTTGGTTTTTTTTTTCTTCTTGTTTGTTTGTTTGTTTTGGTCTAATTTGTGGATTATACATCTTATTGTTTTAATGATAATAAAACACAGGTCAAGGTACCTGGATTCCAGTCACAGCTTAGCTAAATGACTTTGGATATTGCATGAATTCAGTTTCCCTCCTGGAAGGCAGACACAATGATAGATAGCATCCCTATTTGACTCAGAGTTTTGTCCTCCAAATCCATTGTGGAAATTGATTTAAATGCTATTACTGATGCTTCTTTCCCTAAGCAAGGAAAATGCACCGAGCTAAAGTTCATATCACTCGATTTTAACAATTGAAAATAAACTTCCAATTTTTTTTTTTCCCATAGAGGATGTTGAACCCACTGGAGAAAGGGAAGTTTAAACTTATTGATGAATCCATCAAACTTTTTGCTCCATATCAAGAATTACTGTCAAGGGCTTCCCTGGTGGCGCAGTGGTTGAGAATCTGCCTGCCAATGCAGGGGACACGGGTTCGAGCGCTGGTCTGGGAAGATCCCACATGCCGCGGAGCAACTAGGCCCGTAAGCCACAACTACTGAGCCTGCGCGTCTGGATCCTGTGCTCTGCAACAAAAGAGGCCGCGATAGTGAGAGGCCTGCGCACCGCGATGAAGAGTGGCCCCCGCTTGCCGCAACTAGAGAAAGCCCTCGCACAGAAACAAAGACCCAACACAGCCAAAAATAAATAATAAATAAATAATAAATTTAAAAAAGAGAATTACTGTCAAGAATAAGTTGTGACATGTATTTCGAACAATTAAAAATGATAACTGGCCATCTAGGTTTCTGTAATATCAGAAATGTGCAAACATCCACACTGATGTTCCAGTGGTGAAATTAATTTTGACTGCCAACCAATTCTTCATGCCACTCTTTAGAGATCTCTGAATCTATTTTAGGGAACCACACCCAGGCTAATGCCACATTTGCAAGAGTCATCACAATATTTGTGAACCCTTGGCATAAATTAATTTTGCAGACTATTTGAAGGAAATTTATTATTTTTATTCCCAAGCTGTTATTTGGAAATCTATTTCTTCTCACCCACATGGGAATATTTATCTATATTCCTAAATTCTCATTTTAGTTATTTCCTTGTATAGCTTTCTTCCCACCTCAAACTTGGAATCAAATTCCTCAATTTTTACATTGTTTGAAATAAGTTCTTTTCCCATATTTCTCTTCCTAGGCTAATGTTTTCCCATAAAAGGTGAAAATGCACTGTAAAAGAAGGAAAATCCCAACTTAAATAGCTTACCCTATTATCTGAAAATGATAATTCCTCCCTTTTTTCCTTTAGCACAAGCATTGGAAAGGATGTGGGCTTCATGGTTGGAAAGCCAGGATGGTTTTATTTGAGAAATTGGTGCCGCATCAGTTTGTGCCACTAGACAGTACGCTTGTGGTCTTTGTAGTTCCTTCCCCCGGGACATCCTGCCTCCTTCCCATACTTAATAATTTCCCTGTAATGTCCCCTATTTTGATGCTTAATGGAGATGATGGAGCAGCAGAAACCACCATAGTGTATTCAGAGATTTGTTTATTAAATTTTTCTATAAATAGTTGGTGAGTACCTTCTTTATGCCAGGAACTGTCTTATTTACTAGGGATATTGCAGTCAAAAGCCACATATTACTCCTACCCACACAGCACTTACATTCTAGGGCTACTGAGCAGAGAAACAGAAAACAAACCATCAATCTTAATATTTGTCTAAGTGAATATGTAAATCAATGAATACATAGGTTAATTTTAAATTATGATATAAAAATAGAGGAAATAAAATGTGACCAAAGAGTTTGGGTTGAGAGTGAAATACCTTACTCTGGTCAGGATTCTGAGAGATGGCTTTTGAAGGGCTACTGGAATCATGAGAACAACTGGCCATGTGAGGACCATTCTAGGCAGAGGGAACATCACAGACAAATGCCATGAGATGACAATTACTTGGAATGTTAATAAACAGAAAGAAGATGAAGTAAGAAGATGTAGCTGGCACAGATGAGGTCTAAGAGATAGAAGGTGCTATATATGTCTTCGTAGATTTTGGGAAGGGGGGAGTGGATTTTGTTCTAAGCACCATTGTGTAAGGCAGTGATTCTCTACCTTATGTGTGCATCAGAATCACCTAGATGACTTCCTAAAGCATATATTACTGGATCCACCCCCAGAGTTTCTGATTCAGTACCTCTAGGGTAGAGCCTAGGAATTTGCATTTCCAACAGGTGGTGCTGACACTGCTGTTGTGGGGACAGCACTGAGAACCATTGTTCTCATCGATATCTATTATTTGTGCCTGCCCAGAAAAGATTTCACCATAATTTTGTAACTGTATTTGATTTTTTATTGAAGTATAGTTGATTTATAATATTATATTAGTTTCAGGTATGCAACATAGTGATTCAGTAATTTTTACAGATTATACTCCATTAGAAACTATTACAAGACAATGGCTAAAATTCCCTGTGCTATACAATATATCCTTGCTGCTTATCTATTTTATACATAGTAGTATATATCTCTTAATCCCATACCACTAATTTGCCCCTCCTCCCTTCTCTCTCCCCTCTGGAAACCACTAGCTTGTGTTCCATATCTGTGAGTCTGTTTCTGTTTTGCTATATACATTAGTTTGTATTACTTTTTTAGATTCTACATGTAAGTGATATCATATAGGATTTATCTTTCTTGTCTGACTTATTTCACCAAGCATAATATTCTCTAGGTCCATCCACATTGCTGCCAGAATTTCATTCTTTTTTATGGCTGAGTAGTATTTCATTATATATATATATATATATATATATATATATATATATATATATATATACATGCACACACACACACCACATCTTCTTTATCCATTCATCTGTTCATGGATACTTGAGTTGCTTCCATACATTGACTATTGTAAATAGTGCTGCTATGAACATTGGGGTGCATGTATCTTTTCAAATTAATTAATGCTTCTGCTTTTTCCAGATATATACTCAGGAGTGGAATTGCTGGATCATATGGTAGTTCTATTTTAGTTTTTCAAGTGTTTTCCACTGTGGCTGCACCAATTTATATTCCCACCAAAAGTGTACCAGTACTAGGTTTCCCTTTTCTCCACTTCCTCTCTAACACTTTTTTTTGGTAGACATTTTGATGATAGCCATTCTGACAGGTGTGAGGTGATATCTCGTTTTGATTTGTATTTCTCTAATAATTAGCGACGTTGAGCGCCTTTTCATTGTGCCTTTTAGCCATCCATATGTCTTCTTTGGAGAGATGTCAATTCATGTCTTCTGCCTGTTTTTTTGAATGGGTTGGTTTTTTTTGATATTGCATTGTATGAGCTGTTTGTATGTTTTCAATATTAACCCCTTGTTGGTCATATCATTGGCAAATATTTTCCCCCATTCTGTAGGTTGTCTTTTCTTTTTGTTGATGGTTTCCTTTGCTGTGCAAAAGTTTTAAGATTAATTAGGTCCCATTTGTTGCTTTTATTTCTTTTGTCCTTAGGAGACAGATCCAAAAAAATCGCTATGTTTTATGTCAAAGAGTGCTTTTCCTTTGTACTCTTCTAGGAGTTTTGTGGTTTTAAGTCCTACATTTAGGTCTTTAATATATTTTGAGTTCATTTTTGTATATGGTGTGAGGAAATGTTCTAATCTCATTGTTTTACCTGTAGCTGTCCAGTATTTGATTTTCTTTTGGGAAAAGTCCCTTCTGTACTCTTAGTGAAACCAATGTATTCCAGTACCTTGTTGATAGAGCCATTCAAAGCTGGACATATGACTCTAGTCAATTGAAACCCAATCCAGAGACACATGCTTGAAACTATTGGGAAGTGAAAGTTCTCAAACAACTGGATGAGAAGCTGGGAGACAATAGGTAGGGAAAATCTCCCCAAGAGTTAGGTCAATGCAGAAGAACACTGAGCTAAAAGATGGCAAGACACAGAGAGCTGAAGCCCTTTGTTGAGCCCCTGGATCCAGGTGTACCTAAACCACCTCTCCTCCCAAGTTTTTCAACTACTTGACTCATTTTCCATTTTGTGCTTTTGGAAATTTCTCTTTGGTTTCTGAAACTTACAAACCAAAAGTTAGATATAAATAAAAAGTTATTGTAGATACACCCCTGTTAAAATTTAGATGTACCTTGGTTCATCTCAGAGAACCAAATAAGAGAGTTTAGATGGTTCAAGTACTACCCTGCACATTTATGAAATAATAACTTGTTATATGCCAAATTTGAGATATTTTAAAATAGAAAATCCCAAGCAAATAGGAGGACAAAGTAGTTAGTAAAATGAACAAAAGGAATAGAAAAGTGTGCTAAACAGGACTTGGTGCACCACACTCCTGCCAGGAGCACTGTCACCCCCATATTATCCATAATATGACCCTAAATAAAATTTATAATTGGATTCCCTTCTCTTCTGTATGGAAACCTCATATTCTTCACAAGTTAGTGCATATTTTTCTTTACAGTTATACATAGCAACTTCTCATCATTTAGTTTTGGTCTAGATGTGATCTCTTCAAATAGCCTTCCTTGACTGTTCTATTTCAAGTAGCATCTCCCTATTCAAATCCAACTCTATCAAATCATTCTATTTTATTACTTTCTCAGAATGTAAAATTTTCTCAGACTATCTTGTTTGTCTGCTCATTAGCTATCACTTATAGTGGAATATAAACTACATGAAAGCAGTGGTGTCTCCAGTCTTATTTAACAGTAAGTCTCTGTCACACAATTGATTTTTTCTAGAATGGAAAAATGAATGAATTAGTTGCATATTTTTGCCTTTCCTTAAATAAGCTTTTTTTTAAAGACTTTATTTTTTAAGAGAAGTTTTAGGTTCGCAACAAAATTGAGAGGAAAATACAGAGATTTCCCATATATTCCCTGCTCCCACACATGCATAACCCCATTATCAACATCCTGCCCAGAGTGGTACATTTGTTGCAACTGAGAAACCTACATTGATGCATTATTACCACCCAAAGTCCAAAGTTGACATTAAGGTTCACTCATAGTGCTATAAATTCTATACGTTTGGACAAATGTATTATAGTATCATACAGAATATTTTCACTGACCTAAAAATCATCTGTGCTTCTCCTATTCACCTTCCCCCCACCCACCCCTGGTAATCACTGATCTTGTTACTGTTTCCATAGTTTTGCCTTTTCCAGAGTGTCATATAGTTGGAACCATACAGTATCTGGCCTTTTCACATTGGCTTCTTTTACTTAGTAATATGCATTTAAGTTTCCTTCATGTCTTTTCACAGTTTGATAGCTCATTTCTTTTTAGTGCTTAATAATATTCCATTGTCTGGATGTACCACAATTTACTTATCCATGCACCTACTGCAGGACATCTTGATTGCTTCCAAGTTTTTATTCAGTTGAGTGAGTGGAAAAATATGGGGACTGCCTGTAATTCTGTAATTACATGTAACCTTTATGATTCCAAGATGCTGCTAGTGACCCATTGATCATATGTGGTTCAAAGTGTTTTTCTGCAGTGGGAAAGGACTTGTGCCAACCTATTTATGCTTTATCCCTTGTTGAACCTCATGACCACTTGGCTTGGGCTTGTGGGACAGGGTGTGGGCATTGGCAGACCTCAAACATTTTGGAAAGGAAGCTGGTTTGGGGGTCAGTGGTAAGTCTGTTTTTAGACATATTATTTCTGAGGTGACAGCAGGCTACTGAGCATGAAGTGTACATATATGGAGTAATATGTATTTGGAAATATGACCTTGCAGACAGGAGAGTTCATAGTTGGTCCTAAATATTTGAGAGTCATAAGGCTAAAAGTCTTAAAAAGTATGGATGAACACAAAATACAGATTGGTGGTTATTTCTGGGGAGAGGCAAAGGCAGATGGGGTTATGTGTGGAGAGGATCTTTGAGTGGTGATCTTAAAATTTACTGGTAATCTTTTCTTCCATAATCTGGGTGGTAAGTATTTTTTATTATTTTCAAAAATCATATTATGTTGTATATGAATGATATATATTTCATAATTAAAAAGTATTTAAAAAGAATAAATATCGATTGCCTTTCAAAACAAAAATATACAGTACCAAAAAGTGAATTGTTAATATTTCAAATGTCTTTTTTAATTTCATGAAATGTGGTTACTTGAGGCACCTAATTGAGAGAATTCAATTGAGTGCAACATTTTTCCTTAGTTTCTAGCTATTTCAGAAACACTATTGTAGTTGTGAATAAAATGACGATGATTACTTTTCTCAATTCTATGACTCTTGTGTAAACAAACATGACTCTTTGAGCTTCCTTCCTCTCCACACTAATACCTACTCCTCTACAAAAGATGATTTCCGAACACCTATAGCATAAAGAATGGAAGAATCTGTCTCCAAATTGGAGCCTATATTATTAAATGCACAATTTAAAGCATGGAATGTGTATCAGTTACTTATTGACATAATAATGTTGTGTAATAAATCACCTCAAAATGCATTGGCTCAAAATATAAGCATATTTATATCATGAGTTTATAAGTTGGCTGGGAGGTTCCTATTTTCTTGAATTGGTCCATTCCTGTGCCTACAGTCTGCTGTGGTTGAATTAGGGGGCTCTTCTGATCTTATCTAGGCTCTCTCCTATGTTTGGGATACATTGATTGTCAACTTATCAAGGAGGCACTCCAGTGGGAAAACAGGGACAATTCTTCTCTGCCTTATGTTTCTCATGTTCTCAAAACCTAATCTGAGCATTTTCTCACGAAAAAGGTAGAAGAGCAAGATTAAAAAAAGACACATTCAAGGACTTTTCTGTAGTTCTAGTATATTTTTACAGCCTCTGTTGATGGCATGTTTGCTAACAACTGGCCAAAGCAAGAATCAGGGTATAGAGCAGAAAGAACATTGTACCCAGAGTAGGAGACACTGCACATTGCAGGACAAAAGTCATGGTTACAAGATAGCATGAAGAGTGGACTATTGGTGCAATTCATCTACCACCACGTGGTCTTGCTCCTTCTCCATGCCCTTCCCCATCTTCTCCCTATGATGTCCTGTGATCCAGATCCTACATCTTAACCTTCCTCTGAGGTTCAGGTCCCATGTCCTTGATTCTACAGGTGATCATTCCAGCCTACTTTCCCATCCAAGACCCTAAGGCACTCATTATTAGCTTCTATCATTTCTCCTTTTGTATCTGCATTCTTGAATATGATTTCAAAACTGACTGTTCAATCAGACAATGAGGTATTAAGGAAGGGTATTTGTTTTATTATCGTACAGAGTCTGATAGAAGCTGGTCAAAAATGAGACCCTCATCAATAGTTTTGATTCTTTGTTCATTGATTTATTTTTGTTAATCTAATCATTCATAAGTCTTTATGGTCTCTTTCTGGAGTTCAAGTGTATTAACATTTATTCTTGTTGATAATTGGGTATAACCCACAAATTCCCTTCCTTTTTCCCCCTTTTTTCCTTCCTCCCTCCTTCCCTCCCTTGCTTTCTTCTTTCCTTCTGTATTTAGTTTTTCTTTTCCTTTCCTTTCCTTTCTTTCCTTAACTTTTTTTTTTAATATTTTACTTTTTTTTCTTTAATAATTCTTTATTTTATTTATTTTTATTTTTGGCTGTGTTGGGTCTTCGTATCTGTGCGAGGGCTTTCTCCAGTTGCGGCAAGCGGGGGCCACTCTTCATCGCGGTGCGCAGGCCTCTCACTATCGCGGCCTCTCTTGTTGCGGAGCACAGGCTCCAGACGCGCAGGCTCAGCAGCTGTGGCTCACGGGCCCAGTTGCTCCGCGGCATATGGGATCCCCCCAGACCAGCGCTCGAACCCGTGTCCCCTGCATTGGCAGGCAGATTCTCAACCACTGCGCCACCAGGGAAGCCCTCTTTCCTTAACTTTTAAAAAAACTTTTCTCTAGGTACAAAGATTTTGACTTACTGGGGATAAAGAGGCTCAAAATCCTTTTCATCACATTTAGTTAGATTTCTGACTCACTCTGCATAACCAGTATTTCTTCAGGCACATAAGCCCCCCCCCAAAAACAGGCGTCAAAACACATTAAAGGCACAACTTCTTAAAATATCAAAGACTGTGTTCTTTATTTTTTGAGTGCCTCCACAAGGCTACAAACCTGTCTAGATTAGTCGTGTGACCTGTATTGCTGTCAAGATATGGTTAATTCAGGTGTTGCGCTCAGTGTCAATTTCATCTCATTTGTACATATGTGTAAAATTCTGCTTTAATCCAAATCCCACCATCTAAATAATTTTTACAGAAGCTAAAGACATGTCAGGCTAGCAAATAGTTTCAGGACCTTCATAGAAACCTCCAGGGTCTAGATTTTCCACCATAGAGATGCCCTTAGCCTAAGCCACCAGCAACAGAGATTTGAAGAAGACTAAAAGCAAAATCCACATTAGATTTATACAATTAAGCTGTGTGTTGAATGGGAAGGGTAACCCCAAAACACACTATTTGAATCTTAAATCAGTTTTGTAAGAAATACAATACAACATTATTATCCTCATTATACTGTTGAAGAAACTCAACTGTATAATAAACAAAAAAGTTGAATGTCTTGTCCAAGTTCATACAACTAGCAGGTACAAGAGAACCTACACTGGCTGTAGAATCACTTTCCTTTGCTTCTTGGACAGATGGCTAAAAGCATAACCTCATCAAATATGCAGAATTTTCACAGATTAACTGAAAAAGGACTTTCTTACAACCAAAGTGAGTCCACTGGAGAGTAAGTACAGAGCACTTTCCTTGGTTTCTAAAGATTTTGTGATCCAGATTAATTAGGTATCTCACTATGATCTGTTACTATTTCTTGAGACAGGTAAGGAAAACAAAAAGAGAATGATGAACATGGGGGGAAATGCAGTTTATTTTAAGCAAAAGTGTTTTTGAGAATCTTCTCATTCTTCACCCTTAATTTTTCCACTTAGACCTAATGTGACAGTTAACTCAGTGACTCATGACAGTATTTTTTTCTTTTCTCCCTCGCTCCCTCTCTCTTTCCTTTCTTTCTTTCTTCCTTCCTTCCTTCCTTCCTTCCTTCCTTCCTTTCTTTCTTTCTTTCTTTCTTTCTTTCTTTCTTTCTTTCTTTCTTTCTCTTTCTTTCTTTCTTTCTTCCTTCCTTCCTTCCTTCTTTCCTTCCTTCCTTCCTTCCTTCCTTCCTTCCTTCCTTCCTTCCTTTCTTTCTTTCTTTCTTCCTTCCTTTCTTTCTTTCATTCTTTCTTTCATTCTTCCTTTCTTTCTTGTCTTCTTTATATTGAATAAACTACCCCACGGGCTTTTTTTCCCCCTCTCCCTCTATGTCTTAAGACACCCAGGGCATTTCCTAACATAGGATCAGCCAGGTTGGTCTGTGTGCTCATGCCCTGATGGTTCTCATAAGAAAAGAGGGGATGGAAGCTCAATGCCTGCAGTGTGTGAAAATGAGAGTAAGGTAAGGGCAGAGTGTGGCACGTATTGTCCTTCGGGGCATAAATGGATAATCACCCTTGTCACAGCAAATAGACTCTGTCACAAGGAATTCTGTGGTTTTCCAGAGGAAATGAGCTTTCCCTGCAGGCTGCCAAGCCCAAATGAGCTCCTTACAGCACCTGCAGATCTGAGCATCAAGCAATTATTCCACTATCTTGCCTAAAAACAAAGACTGGGCTACCCTTTCACAACCTCTGACCTTATCCAGCTAACATAAACTAATTATATTTGCAGCAGGAGGGGAGGAAGGCTTTCGTAGTCCTCTGTGGGAGTTGTCCTTCGTGCTTTGTGCCATGTTGTCAGTTATGGCAACCCAAAAAATGACTACCCTTCAATCAAAGGAGTTGCTGGATGAAGCGCTTAAAGAGATACAGTGAGGCCCTTAGCACAAATAAATCTCACCACCCAGGATTTAGTCATGCGCCTGAGTGGCCCACCCTGCCCATTTAGCAGTGGTATAAGGGAACCATTGTTAAGTGTCACTTAGCAGCAATTACAGCATGGTCAAAACAGGGTTTTTTGTTTTGTTTTGTTTTTGGACAACCTGTTAATGGGCCCACGATTAGGTGTAAGGAATAACCCAAGCCATGGGTACTGAAACAAGGTTAGAGGTTAATTGAGACTTTCTATCCCAACAGCCTGAGATTTTGCAACCTTTTTCTGAGAGTACAGTGTTGAACAAAAAAGAGATAATGTGATAAAATTAGTTGGAAAGCAGGAGGGTCAAAATTCCCAGATAAGGAAGGGAAATCGGCCAAGGAAATCAGGCCGTAGGGACTACCTGGGCCACTTGAGATGCCAAGAATATCTGTGACCGTTCATCTGGTGGATGAGGCAGAAAGTGGTGGGCCTACCATTCATCATATCCTCCTCCCTACCGGAGAAAATAGAAGGTCAATGCTATAAACAGTAGGCACCCCAGAGTAATTGAAATTCCAGAAGCTGTCTCACTAGAACAGCTCACAGGCAATCAGGTTTTTCTTTTCCTAGTGAAGGTATATTCAAGTCTTGAAATTGTGTGACTGGCCTTCTTCATGATGTCTGGGGGGGCAGGGGGATTCTTCTGAGAGTTTGTGAGGCATTATGTCTAAATAAACGAGTTGAGAGGCAGTGGCCCAACAGGACTTCGTGGGCGAGCTCACTCTGGCATGGTGCACTCAAGGTCCACACCTGCTCACACTCTGTTCACTCTATCAAAAAGGCCCCTCTTTCTCCATCCCTTCTAGGTCATAATCATCATATTTCCCCTTAAGTTCAAAAGAAGCTGCTCTTTATCTAGAAACCTAGGACCCTGAAAATATTGTTGGAGGTTTCTGGAACTTGATATTTCTTAGAGGTTTTTTTTTTAAACCCTCCTCCTTTGCCCCCACCCCCATCATAAACTTTGACATGTCCAGCTGGCAGATCCCTTTGACTGGAAGTTGACTAAAAATTGCCAACTCATTTTCTTTCTTTCTTTTTTTTCCTTTCCAGTGCAGCTGGTGCCAAAATGCGATGATTTGTTTTGCTCCAGTCACTGAAGTTTTTGTTTTCTTTTATTTCAACCCCCTGCTGGCTTCCCAACTTGGTGCTGAGTCATATGGTGCAGGTGTTCTAAGCGGCTGGTATTTATGTCACTTGCAGATGGTTTGGGTAAATTACACGATGTTCCTGCAGCCCCGTCGAGGCTCTCTCCACTCTCTTTGATCCAGGGGCTTCCTGTGGCTCCTGCACATGTGCAGAACTTCAGGGCACTGGGTGAACTCTTGGCTGGATTCTATCCAAAGATGGTTAGGTTGCTTTGGGCCCCACAGTCTGATGGGATACAACTCAAGCTAACGAGAATAGAGATCCCCGAAATCACAAGGCTTAACCTACATTAATCTACACAGGGAATCACATTCCCAATGTACCATAGAGCACACATAAGCTAATGCTATAGCTGCCTAAGGAAATTGGGATAAAGGGGTCCCGTTCTCTCTCTGAAGAAGAGGAAAGTCATGTTGGAGAAGGAATACCTGTTACAGGAAACTATTAAGTCTTAGAAATACACATTTAGCATTATCTGTTTCCTTGCCCCCTTGTCTAACCCCACAGTGTCTCCAAGCCTCTATTCTAATGCTCACTGCAAAGACTGGCTCACAGGTAAGGACCTGAAAAATATTTATTTATACTTTAGACACAGAGAATAGATGAGGAACTTGGGAATCCTTGCTCTCTTCCATCTGAGAAGGCTGTCCTTCATCATGAGAAAATACACTCCACTTGGAAAGGCTCAACAAATTAACTTCCTGTGGAAATTTGTGACTTAGCAAGGCAAATCTCTGTTTGGCCATCACCAAAGACATGAATTATTTTCAGAAAAAGGATTTTAGGAGAACTATGCCTTCCCAGTACTGTAGAAATCTACATTGAAGATGTAGATTTCAATGTGACCAACCTTCTGGGGGGTTTCCCAGGAAGAGTGATTTTCAGTGCTGAAACTGAAGCAGTCCTGGGCAAACAGTGGCCACCTTAATGTGTGTAGAGAATAACCCAAAGAACCATTAAAACAGGGATTTCTGGTTCCTTATCCCCCGAGATGATTCAATTGGTCTGGGGTGGGACCCAAGGATTTGCATTTCTGAGAAGCTCCAAAGAGATGGTAAAACAGCCAGGCTGTACTTTGAGTTACAAGCAGCTAGAGCATCCTTTGCTAGTCTCTAGCGGCTTCAGAAGAAGAGATGAAAAGTGTGAGAAGATAAAAGTGAAGAAAGAGTACAGATGCTAGGGCAGTGCCTAGACAGTTGAACCTTGAACAACATGGATTTGAACTGTGCTGGTCCATTTGTTTGTGGATTTTTTTCAACAAATGCCACAGTATTACATAATCTCTGATTGGTGAATCCCCTATGCAGAACCACTAATAAGGAGGGGCAACTATAAGTTATAAGTGGATTTTCCACTGCACAGAGTGTTGGTGCCCCTAACCCCTGTGTAGTTCAAGGGTCAACTGTACTAGAAAAAGGTATTATTTTTTAAAATGTGACTCATCCTGAATGTATCAGGCAATTATTGCCATAAGAAAAACAACCAAAAAATCCCAGTGTTATACAGCAATAAACATATTTTCCCACTCACAGAATGGCAGGTCCAGTGTGGTTCAGCAGATCTGGGCTGAGCTGGGAAGGTGGGTTTCAGTCAGCAGGTCTCTTCCACATACCTCATTCTGGCAAGTTGACACATGCTTTTCTCCAGCGGAATCAGAAGTGGAAACGTGATGTTTCTGAACACATAGGTTCAGATGTGGCACAATGTCACTTTCACTCACATTCCATTGGTTAGAGCCAGTCAAGCCCAAAATCAGTGGAGTGGGGCAGTACATTCTTCCGCTGAACGTGGGTGAGGTGGGAGTGAATACTTGTTGAATAATAA
Organism: Balaenoptera physalus; assembly: GCF_965194825.1. Taxonomy (NCBI): domain Eukaryota; kingdom Metazoa; phylum Chordata; class Mammalia; order Artiodactyla; family Balaenopteridae; genus Balaenoptera; species Balaenoptera physalus. Next base: position 36,431,167 of record NC_138898.1, read on the forward strand.
TCTAATCTACTACAGGGATCTCAGAGTTTGAGAATATCCAGTGTGGTGACTGAAATATAATTGTTACATGTCTCATAACCTACAACAAATTTTCAGTTTCTCTTAGCAATTAGGGATAGTTACCACATAGCTGAAATATTTACTAAATGCTGTAATACAGATTCCAGTTACTCATTTAAAAAAAAATCTACTTGATATTTCAATTTATTTGATTGCTTTGTAGGAAACTAAAAAGAATATAGAATATGCAATGTTAACCCATGTTACAAGTGTGTGTTTAGAAATAAGGGTGCTATAATTTATTTTATTTTATTTTATCTGAAATACTCTATTTCTCATCTTCATTATTCTTTCCTCTGAAGTTCTCAACCATTTTCCATTCAATTAAGTAAACCTATAGATTCAGTGGATTTTCCTACTTAAACACTACAAATATTTCAAGTTACAATAAAATATCATGTAGGGATGTAGAGAGAAGGCATAAATAACTATCAAAATAAGTATATAAATTAATTAAGAAATCATTTTGACGACAATAGAATCATCTTGTTTTTCAAACAGGTAAGCTGTGCTTGATTTTTGGCAAAGGGCTTTAAAATGGGTTTTACCAGTATGCTGAGAATAAGAGGTATTGTTATCATTGACAGGGCCTGCTAGAGGATCAATATTTCCAGGACGTTTGTATTACCATCCACTGCTTATTAACTAGACCTCTTCGAACAGAACATGAGAGTTTCGTTGGTTTAGCAAAGGAAGTTCTTTATCAAAGTTAAGGAACTCATTTGCTGTTTATGTGGTCCAAGAAACATAAACTTTGTCACTGAGCCCTAGAAGAATTCTCTATCATCAGAAGACTGGCCAATTTTTTAAACTGTATCTTCAATCAGGATTCAGGCTATGTACCATGGTATCTAGTGCTTTCTGGCTGGGTTACAGTGACCTGCACGTAACCCTGGCAGGAAGCCCCTGGACACAGTGTTTCCATCCCTTTAGAGTGCCAATATATCAAGCATCCACAGTTCTCATTTAAATCACTAACAGAAGACTAGCACAAATAGGTCATCAGTTGAGTTTGTTGTCCAAAGGGGACTAATCTTGCAATGGCTATGAGAATCAAGGTAAGTTCCATTTTGTGCTGCTAATCACTCCAATGAATTTCATACAGGAGAAACCTGATTAAAATGAATGACTGTAGCAGCTTTGCATGCAGAAAACAAAGAGAGGGTTACAATAAAAGTGCAATATACAACCTAATGATTATGCAGGAAGGAGGGGATGGATGTTGTTAGCAAGTATCTGCTGCTCGATATGATCGCTCTAAAGTTGGGCTAGTCAATATCCTAGTCGTTAGCTATCTGTGACTATTTAAATTTAAATTTGAGTCAATTAAAATTAAAAATTCAAGTCCTCATCTACATTAGCCACATTTCAAGTGGTCAATAGCCACATGTGGCTAGTGGCTACCATATAGGAGAGCACAGATATGGAACATTTTCATCATAGCAGAAATTTCTATTGGATAGCAATCACCTGAAGTGTCTTTTTACTGGAAAGGTGTTGGACTTAGTGGTTGTATAATGAAAACCTGATTTTTCTTTTTAGTAATGCTGTGAAACTCTTTTCTCAGCTCCAGCTCTGTAGTAAGGATTGCCCTAAAATTTGAACCTAGAGGATTCACTTATCTTTAATGAATAAACTGTTAGTACTGATATTAATATTTCTGCTCCTAATGTTTGCTATGTGCCCTGCATATGGAGCATTAACTATGTCCCAAGGAGGCAGTGGGAACAGGCTACTATCTGGAAAAAAATGACTTTGTGCTATGCTTGCCATGCTTGCTTGGTCACCCAGGGTTTCTTTCCCTCCTCTTTGGGAGATATGAGCTTTAATGGAATGTAGGATGTGGTGATCTGAGATCACCAACTAGTTTTTGTTCTTTTTTTTCTGTATCTACCCTTATGGTCCTTCTTGGATATACAAGGTTAGAGTGTTCTTATACTCTTCCAGTTTATCTCCAAGAATTGTAAATGTTTATTGGACTCCTCCATCTTGATGATATATGAAAATTGGAAGCAAAACAAATTCTTAAATGCCACATTAACTCCAGGTTCCAAAGGATTCAAATTCTGACTATAACCTTTGAAGTCTATAGAACAGCATGTAAATTCAGTCTTTACCTCTGTCAGAGGGGATATGGTTCCCGTTACTCTTATACACAGCTTGTGTTCCAGGATCTGCCCCTTTGAACACCACTGAGTTCTAGGCATTTTACAAATTTGTGTCATTTGATTCTTATCTCAGAGAGTAATAACTATCTATAGGTTACTTTGAGAAAAATGAAAGAAAATAAGAGCTGACCCAAGATCACAATTAAGTAAACTATTTGAACCTAAGGCAATTGCTTCTCTTTGTCTTTTTTTTTTTTTTTCTGACAGCCACTGTTATTGGGATAGCTACATAGAATTAAGCCATGGAAAGTCTGGAGGTGGTGTATGGGGACAAGAATAAGGACCATATTCAAGAGGAAAGGAGAAGAGATAGTGCAGTATATTTGAGCTCTCACCAAAGATGCTGAGATTCAGTAGGAATAGTTGGAGCAGACTCAGGAAACCAAGGCAGAAATTCAATTATGGATCAAGGCAATCAGAGAAAGGTTGCACTTAGGAGATTTGTGGGTTCACAGGCTTACCCCAGAAACAAGTCTTAGGGCCACAAGACTGATGTTGAAACCACTAGATTAGGATCCTAGTTTCCTTCCGAGATCAGGTTGAATCCTTTAGTTGGATGTGAACTGCCATTCTCAAAGCTTTGGAATAAAGAAAATCCATAACATGTTTTCTTCTCTTAGTGAATCTCAGCTTAGCCATGAAATTTCAGAGGAAGAAAATGGCATGCATTCAATGTTCTGAGAGAGATACTACTATATACAGTCATAATAACAGAAAGTCATGAAAATACAGAAACAACATAAGAAATTGTTGAGTTTCAAATATAACAAAATACCCTAAGCTACTCAGTTAATAGTAAATGACTATTACATACAACATAGGACCAAAATCTCAGAACACCAATGATTGTCCAACCTTGTTTTATTGTAGACAAATTTGCTATGTTGTTTGTATTTGGAAACATTTTCTTACATTACACAGGAAAAAAGACAAGCTTTTCAGCATCTGGAATTTTTAGAGAGGTATAACTATGGTGACAATATAGTTTATCATCTAAATAGAGACACTTTTGAGAATGAATGTAATTATTTGTAATTACACCAGAACCACAGGTGTAAGCCGGAACTGTCAGAGGCAGAACAGGGCACACTGTCACCCTAGTTATGGACCACAGCTGCATACAACTGGAGTCATGACATTTTCCCATCTCAGTTGCTGAATATGACCAAAAGTCTGCTCGTTTGTGTCAGCTGATGATGTAAATGTACAACGATGAAGATATCCAATAACCTGTTTTTAAAAAATAGCTAGGGTAAAGAAAAATGTGACTGATCATTATTGTTGGGTTTTTATCTTAAAAAACAAAACAGAAAACAGTCACTTGACACAGTACATTCAAGAAAAAAGTGTTCAATTACCAATCTCCACTCGGCATGGGAGAGTATTTCTCTTCAATCTAAATAAATAATCAATTACCTACTATCGTCAAGGCATTTTGTATGATATTCTATTTCAAGTGTGTCCGGTTTAGCCATTAGGGAAATTTGGAGGGCATTTGAGTTGTCACAATGCTTGGGTTGCACCACTGGTGTTTAGTGGGTGGGGACCTGGAATTGCAGAAGTCCTGCAATGTGCTGTATAGTCTCACACAATGAAGTGATATCTCGGGTCTCTCCTGATGGTTGTGCGGAGAAAAACGTGCTTAGAAAAACCGAAGCCTAAAACTTAACTCCATTTTATATATAAATGCAAAGTATCTTTTTTACACTGTTTTAATAGCAACTACCATACACACTGAGGGAATATGCCCTTTGTTTTATTTGGTACTCTACCAAGAATCATAATTTCAGGAAAATCACATCACAGAAGGCATCATAGCTGGGTGGTAACACAACACCTTCGAATCTGTGACTGACATTCAACGTGACCCAAGCATTTATATGTCAACATGCTTATTATATCACAAAGGATTTTCTTCTTAATTTCTTTTACAATTTATCTTTACATTATAATTAGAACATTATATTGAGTTAAAAATAAGTGTGTGAGAGGTTTATATTAGCTATGAATTTCATTTCAGTATAGTAAATACACTATAGTTATAACATCTCTGATTTAAATAGGGGTCTTTGAGTTGGATAGGGCTATGACCAAGACTCCAGGGCAGTGTTACCCATAGTGTAGTCCCAGAATTGGCAGCAAGGTGGTCATTAGAGATGCAGATTCTTGGGCTTCACTCCAGATCAACAGAATTACAATCTCTTAGGAGTGGCATTCAACTGCTCTGTGATTTAACAAACATTTTAGGTGATTCTTGTACATGCTTTAATGCATGCAACTATTTGAGGAGTATCGCTCCAGGTAAGGCAAAGATGAGTAATAAATTGTCTTCTAAGAAAATATAGTTTAACAGGAGAAATAAAGATATCTTCCTACTTGAGTTACATGAGTTAGAAAATCATAAGGATCACAATGACCAAAAACATAATAGAAGTCTGGCAATAACTTAATTCCAGAGAGTGATATACCAAACATGATGTATCAACAGCAAAAAGCTGGGTTCTGAGACAAGTTTAAACTACGCAACCCCAATTAAAATGAACAGGACTTATGTTGTTAAGACTCGATACAGTCCTAAAAACATACTCATCAGAGTACTTAATCTGTTCCAAAACACGTCATTCTCTACTTTTTAACAGGGAGTGAACAGCTGCGATGTGTTATTAGTAAGCCATGTTTTCATAGGGTTTCTGGTTTTCTTTAGCCAAAGTCTTACAACAGTCTTTGGACAAATTAGTGCCTGAAGCCATAGGAAGTCTTTAGTCGTTTTGGAGAACTGCTGAGTAAGTCAGGTCTCAAAGACAACATGCCCACACGGACTTGCTTTGCCACCTTTGGCCTTGTCACCTTGGAAATGCCTTCACAACCAATTACACTATCCTCAAATGTCTATTTACTTTTAATGACTCTAGTTAAATGTTAAGAGTTATTCCGACTACCCAGTTCAAGACTAGCAAGAAAAGCTTAAACAAATCAATAGATTAAACTGGGAAGCTCTTACATAAATGAGTAAGAATCAAATCCACATCTTAATAAATGAGTGACAAATTGTTGAGTGGCCTGCATGCCTTGGTGGTACTGAAACAGACCTCACCTTTTAAAAGTCATTAAGGAGATCAACATGGAAGCAATGTTGGAACATGAAACATGGACGCTTTCTATTTCTAGATATTCTCACATGCACTTTTACTCCAGGGCATTGTGGGGTTTTTGTTCCAAATTGTCAGCACAGTGATCTAGCTTTTACAAGTTCACAAAAAATCTCCCAGGGATATTCTTCCTGTATTTTGTTGTTAGGAAAAATCCTGAAACATTACCTCCTCCTGCCACACACAAGAAAGCAGCCTCTCTAAGATTCCTCCTGGGGTTGCCTCTTGTTGTTGGCACTTTCAAGGTTGTTTGTTTCTAAATTTGTCTTATTTTCAGTGTTGCTCCCCAAACACTACTGAATCTCGGCAAGTCCATTTATGTCAGATTCTACACCTAAAGGTGTTTTCAAAATATTGTCACATACCAATCATCCATAAGCTGATGGGACACAATGTCTAGTGTCCATTTTTGGCACACAGGCTGTTGCTATAACTGCGTAGCTCCTACTGGGAAGGAGAGAGAGAGAATGGCTTCAGTTCTTTTGATGACGGCAAAAAATCTATGTGCTAAAGTCATCTGGATAAAAGTATAAACTCCCCACCTTCTTTTGCCTGAAGACAACTTCACATTAACATTTCCATCCCCTTTGGTATTGAGAGCTGCTCAAGGAAGCATTTAGAGCAGGTGGTCCTGGTTGTGCTGAAGCAATTCCCCTAGGGAAAAGCACATGCTTACACTGTAGATGTTTCCCAGGCCAGTAAACCCAAGACAAAATTACAACTCCCAGTGGTCAACTCATTTAGTTTTACACAGTGAAGTCCATCTTCTTTGTTGGGAATGGAAAATGTATTCCTTTTAGAAAAAAAGTATAGTGTAATAGAGGAGGGGGAAAAAACTTATTGAAAGTTAACAGACTCAGGAGATAATAAAAGTTCTGCCAATGATCAGCCCTGGGATTTTGGTCAAAAATTTAAGAGTTCTGTTCATTAACAGTGTCAGTGTGTATAAAAATTAAGAGGTTTAAAAATCCTAGATGGCTTGTGAAAGGACTTTAAGAGGTGCACATAGGCATTCATATGGATAAAAATTTGGTGCTTAACAGCACATGCTTTATGTAGATTTTTACAAGGGTAGATATGACCCCCAAAATTAAGAATCATGGGATTAAATTTCTCCAAGGAAACTTTACTACCTTAATGTTCTATTTAGTTCATTTCAACAAAAATTTATTGAAAACTTTCTATAAGCCAACACACTGTGTCAGGCTCTTGAAATATATGGATAGAGAGTATATAGGCCTCACTTGTTTACAGCTCACTGCTCCATGGCTTTACAACCCCCAGCTATAAAGAGATCAATAGCATTAGATTTAATGTCTTTATAATCTGGATCCCATCCTTATTTTTTACTAAAATTTTATAGAGTCCAGAGGTGACTCTTATTCACAAAATCAAATATAGTTCCTAGAAGTATTTGCATGCTCTGTGAGTTTATTACAAATGCAGCATGTCTGACCTCACCCTAGACCTCTTAAACCAGAATTTGCATTTTACAAAAAAAAAAAAAAAAAAGAAAATGATTCATGTATGTTACAGTTTGAGAAGCTTTGCTCTATGACATTCAATAGTTCCACTTCACCATTCTAAACTAAAGAAATAAATGACATGGTCTTTGTTCTAGAGCAGCCTTAACTTTAATGTCATCATTACTTTTGTCTAACATAAAATATTCAGATTTCTTATAATCATTTAGAATACTCAAAAAAAAAAAAAAAAAAGAAAGAGAACTGAACTATAGGAAAAAAATCTACCTCCTTACCTCTGTGTCTAAACATTTCTGGGCTTAATTTGTTGAGTTAGAGAATCAAATTGATATTCTTAGCATTATTGTGGTTCATTGCAATTGTTCCATACATTTTGAATGAATGAACATCAAGAACGATACAACAAAAGAAGTTATCAGGAATCTTTGGTTTAAAAGAAAGGAAGTGACTTCCACTTCTGGCCAAGATGAAATAACAGGGTAAATATGATGTTTACCCTCCCATCTGGAACATGAGAAAAACAGAAAAAATATAGGAAAAAACAGTGTGCAAGACCCTGGACATGAGGCAACCAAGGACAATGATGCCTGAGAGATGAGCCTTTCCATTACCCCAGATGACTGCCTTGGGATGGTTTCCAGACCACAGCGCAGGAGGGGTGCTCAGGAAGATCCCAGCAGACTCTTTACTGTGAGAAGACAGCGCTGAGAGTCTACAGAGAACAATACATCTAAGGTTGACAGAACAGAGTATCAGAGACAAGAGAGCTGCACAGAGAGAGAACTGTGGAGATCTGCAGAAGGTCCCCTGGAAGTCCCCTGGATCATTCCATGTGTGTGAGGAAACTACTTGAGGCTGAGGACAGAATCACCTGAAAGGATTAGACACTGGTCTGTATAACTGGACTCTCAATGGATTATAAAAAATGCCTGCTCCCGTCAGCCAGACTAGAAAACCTCAAGATTCATGGGCATCATGTAGAGTACAGAGAAGGAACTCACCTCAGTCATGGGGAATAATTAGCTCTAGACTGAGCACTGTTTCAGTCCCCCCTAACAAATCTTAAAAACAAGACACAGAAGAATTAAACTGCTTTCAAGTAATTTAACTGTATCCTTAAACAAAACTCAAGAGTATTTAGAGAAATATAAAATTATTTAGCACTCAAGAAGGTAAAATTCACAGTGTCTGATATCCTATCAACTACTACCAGGCATGCAAAGAACAAGGAAGATACAACATATTATGAGGAAATCAACCAACCAACCCTGAACTGATTCAGATGTTAGAATTAGCAGACAAGGGCACCATTACATTTTGAAAGAATCAATTAATTAATATCTTTTTTAAAAAATGGAAAAGGTCTTACTTTTAGGAGAAACATCACCCTCTGGTAGTATTTCCAGGTATTGCCAGTAAAGATATTTAAAAGTATGTTTTCTCTTGGAATTTATAATACTTGCAGAAATAATTACAACTACATATGTAAATAAACAGTTGAACAATTGTATAGACTAAGTAATATTCAACAACTTGTGCAAATTTTATATGTGTCTATGTATGTATGTGTGTACATGTATTATTATATGTATATATAGATACATATATATGTTTATACATGAGATAAATATGTAAATTGAAGATGCAACTAATAAATAGGTTTCCTGAAACAGCTGTTGTCCTGAAAATTAAATGTCATTCATTGTCTAGTGAGAAAGGCACTGTCTTTCTTATAATAATGATAGTATTCTTAAACGTTATTTAAATGTATTATAGCCACTCTCTGTCCTATAATCTAACCTGTCTTCTTCATATAAATGATTTACATCTAGTTTTCTCATATATGCATTTGTGTGACTATTGTGTGTCTTTTGCTATTAAAAAGTATGTTCTTTGTGACTATTGTATGTCTTTTGCTATTAAAAAGTATGTTCTTTGAAGTTTTCTTTCTCCACTGCATTCTAAATACCTAGAATAATCTCTGGCATGTTAATAAACATTGTTAAAAAATATTATCACATTGAAAGAATGTGATGAGTTTACCAAGTCCTGAAGTTCCAACAATCAGATAAAACTGAGGTATATGTAAAACAAATTCAAGTATTTGTTGTACAGCTATGTGTATACATTATAATCCCAAACCCATTTATAGAAGTTTTATATGATTAGATATTGACTTTGTTGGCCAAATTTAGTTTCTATCCAGGCAATTATATATTTGGCAACTAGACATTTGATGGTATAAAATAATAACTAAAAGCACAATGTGTGGAACCAGTGTGGTATAAAACCCTGACTCTACCCTTTACTTGCTGTGTCTATCAGGCAACAGAAAATACTCTAGGTATTTTTAACAGAGATATTTTAATACAGGCATTTGATTACCCTGGGGTTAGAAGGTTTAAGAAGCCAAAAGGGGAACTGAGTTCTCCAGAAGATTAGCAAAAGCAAGAAGTGGCCACACTTAAGGCTAGCATTCCACATAGAGACTATGTTGCAGGAACCCGGGAGTCAGGGCCACCTGGTGGAAGACAAGACCATCCTACCTTTTGGGACCATGGGCTGAGGGGCTGTCAGGTGAGAGCTGGAGCCATACAGGGTACACAGCTACTGAGAGAGATGCAATCAAGTAGATAGAGGAAATGGTAGAATTACACTTGTTTTCTCTTTTCTCCTGCCCTCTGATCACCTGCTCTTGTATCAAATAGGATATAATAGCCAAAAGCCATTTGGCAAGGAAATCTGAAAAATTTATTTTGCAGGAGTCATTCTGTAGGCTCCAGTTATCCATCCTTAAGTTGGCTAAATGACCATTTTGTCCTCTAGCTTTGCCTCAGGGTTTTTCCACAAACTTCCTCTTGCTCTGGAATAATCTTTTTTCACCTCTTCATGAGGTGATGAGGATATCTCTTCCTCATCATTCAGATTTTACTTTACGTGTCAATTCCTCAAGAAATTCCCTGAGCCTTTAGAAGAGGTTAAGCTTTTCTATTATACATACTCTTGGAGAATTTACTACATCCCTTAAAATAGTATCAGAATTTGTGATTAGGAATTTACTTGTTCACTTATGTCTAGAATGTCTTTCTTTCTTACTAGGTGGTATGCTCCATGAAGTGAGTTTTCCTCAGTGTAGACTCTTCAGAAACTAATGCATATTTGGCACTCATCTATTTGTTGGATGATGTTTCTCAACCCATATCCTCATCTCTGTTCTTGAAACATGATTAGTACCCAGGCTTCCCAGACAAACCAAGTGCAGCCTTGAAATCTTATCAAATTCCTATATATGTGGGGGTACCAAATTACCACTCAAATCAGCTTATTTAAAATTCCAGAAGAAAAAGTCTCAAATACTCTTTAACACTGTAGTCTCTTCTACAAAAGCTGCTACTAAAATACTTAACTCCATCTAATTCAATTTTAGAGCTAATTAGTCTGTTTTAGTCAGTGTTCTCCAGAGAGACAGAACCAATAGGATTTCATATATGTATAATTTATATGTATTAAATAAGAAGGATTTATTAAAAGGCACTAGTGCACATAATTATGGAATCTGATAAGTCCCAAGGTCTGCAGGCAGCAAACTGGAGACCTAAGGGAGCTGATGGTATAGTTCTAGACAAAGTCTGAAAGGCTGAAAACCAGGGGAGCTGACAGTATAGTTCCAGTCCAAATTCCAGGTAGCTTGAGGCCCAGAAAGAGCCAAGGTTTCAGTTCAAGTCTGATGGCAGAGAAAAAACAACAACAAAAAAAATAATGACTCAGCTTGAAGGCAGTCAGGCAGGAGGAGTTCCCTCTTACTCAAGGGAGGGTGAGCATTTTTATTCTTTTCAGATCTTCAACTGATTAGAAGAGGCCCATCCACATTAGGGAGGGTAATCTGATTTACTAAGTTGACAGATTCAAATGTTATCTCATCCAGAAACACCCTCACAGATACACCAGAATGGTGTTTGACCAAATGTCTTGGCATCCCCTGGCTCAGTCAAGTTGACACATAAAATTTATCATTACAATTCTACCCCTTGTCAATTTGACACCCCTACACACCTCTTTAAACCATCTGTAACCTCCAAATAAAGATAACAAAACGGTCCTAATTTCAGCTAATTTCAACTATTCTACATACAACCAAAAAAGTGCTAACCCCTTCCCCAGTAGAAGAGGTAAAGTCTTTGAGTGATGCTTACTCTTCTCCTTGATATCCTGTTAACTTAAATATTATGATGTAAAATTGACAATACTTAAATACTATGATATTAAGTCAATACATCTTATGATACTGATAAGGGAATAATAGAGGGAAGGAAACAAAGATGTTGTTTTCTTATATTCATACACACAAACATATTTAAAACAAACAAAAAAATATAATTATAGTTCTCATTTCTATAATTGATCATGAGATTGTAGCTATTATTTATAACTAACTTCTTCTACTGCCAGTTCTCTATTTCCTTTGCCTTCAGCAAGCACCTCAGCAGGTCGTGATCCTTTACCTGGTGGGATGACAAAAAGAGTCTATTTGTCCCATTCCTGAAGGGTCTGGGTCAATAGTACTCCTACCTGGATTGGGATTTTGTACTTCTCCATGGTAGTACTAATAGTCACACTTAAGGATCTCTTGTACATATTGTTCCTTACTTCCATTGTAGAGTGGTAGTCTAATATCCCATTGTAATCTGGATCAATCACCACAACACAGGAACTCCCTTTTTTGCCTGTTGATTCAGAGGCATGAGAAGCCCAATGTGGATGATGGCAATGATTCAGGGGAATAATTGTTGTGTCTCCTAGTCGAAGAATTTCTCCCTTTGAAATTAAGACCTCTAGACCAGGAGAGCATAAAGTAATGGGAACAGGCAGCAAAAATTTTTGCTAGTGGGCCACTAGGAGTAACAGTGAGTGGTGCCACTCCCATTTCCACCCATTAATTCATGGACACATGAACCCTGGCTATTGGAGAAATAGTACCATATATTCATATACTGAACAATGATTTGATTCAGAGCATATGTAGCCTTCTAGAGAAGCTTGCCTCAGACCTGCAAGGTACTGCCACCAAGCTGCACTGTAACTGAGTCTTCAAGAGGCGATTACACTGATCTATCCAGCTAGTTGCTTCAGGATGGTGGGGAATGAGGTAAGATCAGTAAATTCCATGAACATGGGCCCATGGCTGTACTTCATTTGCTGTGCAATGAGTTTCTTGATCAGAAGCCATGTTGTGTGGCATACCAGAACTATGGATAAGGCAGTCTGTAAGTCCATGAATTGTAGTTTAGGCAAAACCATTGCATGCAGTGAAAGCATGGATACCCATGTATCCAGTGTGTCTAGTGCAGTAAGGACAAAATGCTGGCCCGTCCATAATGGAAGTAGTCCAATGTAATCAACCTGCCACTAGCTAACTTGTTAATCAACCCAGGGAATGGTGCCATGTGAGGGAATTAGTGTTGGTCTCTGCTACTGACAGATTGGGCCCTCAGCAGTGGCCATAATCAGGTCAACTTTGGTGAGTGGAAGTCCTCATTACTGAGCTCATACATGATCTCCTTCCTGTCACCATGACCACTTTTTTCATGAATCCATTGGGTGATGAAAAGTGTGGCTGAGGAAAGAGGCTGACTGGTATCCACAAAATGGGTCATCTTATCTACTTGATTATTAAAATCCTCCTCTGTTGAGGTCACCACTTGGTGAACATTCATATGCGACACAAACATCCTCATGCTTTTTACCATTCAGAAAGGTCTATCCGCATACCTCTTCCCCAAATTACGTTGTCACCTATTTTCCAATTATGTTTTTTCCAAGTCCATGACCATACAGCCAAACCACTGGCCATAGACCATGAATCAATATACAGTCTCAATCTGACCATTTATCCTTCCAGGCAAAGTGAACAACCAGATGCACTGCTCAAATTTCTGCCACTAGGCATTGTGTCTCTTTCTTGGTTGGAGGAGAGGCCGGATGCAACAACATGTGCTTCATCTTAGGAGGAAAGTCTTGACATGCCCCATACTTCTGGACCCCTAGAAAATAAGGCTGAGGTAGAAGAACCTTGAGTTTTAGTCAGATTTATTTTGTATCATCTGACACAAATATCTTACCAATAAGTTTAGAGTAGTTGCTACTTCTTGATCACTAGGTCCAATCCTCATAGTGTCAATAATGTAATGGACCGGTGTGATATCTTGTGCAAGAAAAAGGCAATCAAGATCCCTATGAACTAAATAGGCCTGGAGAGTTGACACACTGCTGCGGTAAGACAGTGAAGGTGTATTCTGGCCTTGTCAGAAAACTGCTTCTAATTATCCTTATTGACAGGGATGGAGAAGAAAGCATTTACCAGATCAATAAGTGCATACCAGATGTCAGTGGATGTGTTAATTTGCTCAAACAATGAAATCACACCTAGTACAATTGGAGTCACTAAACTGTTAATCTTAAAATAATCCACTGTCATTATCAATGATCCATCTGTCTTCACAAACCAAATAGGTTGAATGAGGATCTGATGGGAATCACCACACCTTCATCTTTCATGTCCTTCATGGCGGCACTGATCTCTGTGATCCCTCCAGGAATGCAGTATTACATTTGATATACTATTTTCCTAGGTAGAGACAGTTCTAGTGGCTTCCACTTGGCCTTTCTTCTCACAATAGCCCTCACTCTACATGTCAGGGAACCAATATCAGGATTCTGATAACAGCTGTACATGTCTTTCCCAATTATGCATTCTGGAACTAGTAAAATAACTTCAGGATACATTCAGGAGCCCACTGGGTCTACCGTGATATAAACCTGACCTAAAATTCCATTGATTACCTGACCTCAATAAGCACCTACTCTGACCAGAGGGATGTCTTGGGACTACTGGAACTAGTGTCAGTTCAGAGCCAGTGTCCAATAGTCCTTGATATGTCTGATTATTTCTTTTTCCTCAATTCCTTTTATTCAAGGGATTCTGGGTCTCTAAATTGGCTCAAGTCTGGGAATTGATTGAGGGTCTGTGTTAATATCATTGAAGTAGATTTCTGTTCACTTGACCTAGAAATTTTCTGCTTAGGTAGACAAGTAAGAATTTATTAGGTTTCTTATCTCTTTCACTTTCAAGGAACACCATGATCAACTCGAGAGTGCCACACGTCTTCATGAATCAGACTATTTTGATTGGTACTTTGACTCCCATCTCCATTACAGTAACCATGCCCACGTTTCCATTGGTGATCCAGTGCTGTCACATGGCCCCTACTACTCTTAGATCCAATTACTCTTGTTGTATTTACATTTCCCCAATGAGTCACCACAGTTCCCACTGTAAGTTCTTGGCTACAGAGAGTGATGACAGAGCTCTTCAAGAATATCAGGGCTCCCTTCACAAATTTATTTCTCACAGTCTCAAAAGGTGTGTCTCTGGACACTCTCAGGGGGTATGAGTATGTTTTAAATGACAAATCCACTTTAATATTCCAACCTCCGTAGTCTTTGCATCCTTTCTTCTACATTAAACCAAGTTTAGTCTGGCATTTCTAACTCAGTCACTATGGGCCACCTTTTGGTTCATGTTTCAACCAACCAAACAAGTAAACTGTTGGAGCCCTTAGTAACTCACCAAACTGCAACATTAAATGCAGACTCTCTGCATAGTGAGTCTAAATCAATAAATTTGGCCTGATCCAACATTCTGTTCCTTCCACCATTATCCCACTCCCTTAATATCCATTCCCACATATGTTCCCTGGATTTCTGTCTGTATAATTTGAAAAACTCAAGTAGTTCTTTTGAATTATAGCTCACCTCCTCATGAGTCACACTTTGTACCTCACCTTTAGGGGTTTGATGTCACTTGAGTCTAGTTATATGTCTGGAAGCAAAGAGGGGTGCTGGAGTTGGCTACTGAGGAGAATCCACATTGTTTAGCTCACATTGTAATTCAGTCAGTCACAGGCTGAAATCAGAAATTTCATCCCTGAGGTTATGGGAGATAAGGGTCTCTTTCAGGGCAGACATAGTAGCCATTAAGTCATTTATGTGGTGCTTGAGCTGGGAATTCAAATCTCTGAGCTCATCATTTTCTTTCCCAGTCTTGTCCAGAGACTTTAGGAGTAACCATCCAATTTTAACATACTTGTTAGTTTGCCAAAAATCTTCAGAAGTGTCACCCACATTATCACCCACAACCTCACTTCTTGTGAGTGGTTGATTAGAAGTATCCAATGGTGGTATTTCACATATCTCTATTACCAGATCATGCCATGGATATCAGTGTTCTCTTTACTACTGGGAAGAGAGTAATCAGCATTTTTAAATTTAATAAGACTAGAGAGCAATTCCAGAAACCTCAGAACCAATTCATTAAACTTATCCTTAAAATTCAGTTCTTCTAGAACCATCCTTGGTACCAAAATCTGTATTAGGGTTCTTAGGGATCTACAGAGAAATAGAACCAATAGAGGTTATTATAAGGAATTGGCTCATGTAATTATGTAGGCTGATAAGTCCCAAAATCAGCAGTCAAAAGACCCAGTTCAAGCCCAAAGGCAGGAAAACAACAACAACAACAACACAATATCTCAGCTTGAAGGTAGTCTGATACTAAGAGCTCCTTCTTACTTGTAGGAAAGTCAGCCTTTTTTTTCTTTTCAAACCTTTAACTAATTGGAAGAGGTCCACCCACATTAAGGAGGGCAATCTGCTTCATTAATCTACTGATTCAAATGTTCATCAGTATGTTCAAATGATTCATCCAGAAACTTCTTCACAGAGACACCCAGAGTAATGTTTGGCCAAATGTCTGGGCACCCCATGGCTCTGTCACATTGACACGTAAAATTAACCATCACAACATCTGATATGTACCAAGCATTGTACCAAATTTTAAGGACCGTGATGTGAATAGAATACAGTTCCTGGGCTCCATGATATCACAGACTTTTGGGGGAAACAGACATATGTGTAATTAAATATTCTGAAAATCACAAAAGTCTCTTTGAGAATACATTCTTGGTAAGAGAGTTAGTGGGACTTTTGTGGCACTTGAAAATGACTAAGAAGAGAAGACTAGGTAGGACCTGATTACAAATGATGTTAATGCCATATGTCGTGGCTTCTCTTAGAAGTAGACTCACAGTTAAGAATTCAAGTGCAAGTGGCTTATTTTAAGAGTGATCTAGAAACAGTAATGATGGAGTGGGGAAGTTAGACTGGGAAGAAGAGGAAGTCACTCTAGGGTGAATTTCCAAATTACTCTGGGCAACTAGAGCTCAGTCTCACTGGGGAACTCAGAAACAGCACTGAACATGTTCCTCAGGTACTTTTTGCTCCTGAAGGGTGAAGGGACTGGAGTGTATTATAAAATATCATCCTTCAGTAATTCCTTGAGTGTTGCTTCCATAAGAAGTAATTCCTCAGCATTTCTGCCTTCCCATGTGCACCAGCAAATATGGCTCTGGTGTCCAGAAAAAAACTTTCAGCAAAAGAGATGCAAGGACTAGTACTTGTTACTCAGGTTTGCATGCTCTGAAGGAGAAGAGTCTGGGGGCCTGGCAAGAGCACTGTAGGAAGGGCATTTCCTACAACAAATCAGGAAATCTGAACTTTATTCAGAAGACATTGGGGTGTCACCAATGGAATGTGTAATGTAGAATAGAGAGGAAGTAAAAGATGACCTTGAATCTCATGGGTGTTGAAGAAGAGATTGGCACTAGTAACTCAGAGTCAACTTGATACCCTCTTTCTCTTACCCTTCACATATGACCATTAGGTTTCAAAGTTCAGAGAAGAGACAGGGAGGAAATCTGCTAACTAGGGTCAAGGGACTAAGGATGCATTCATAGTTTCAGAAGTAAGTGCTGGAGGCTGCTTTATGCTATCACATAAAGATCATGAAAGTATTAAGGATATGCCTGTTTGAATGCATTTCTATCTCTTAACAAAAGCATTTCCACATGACAACAGTTGATCTATGAATCCCAACAGTTTTCCATCAAGGACAACATTGCCCTCCATTTTATTATAAGTGAAATAATCTTATTTTAATACGCATTTCTTTGCACAAGTTTTGGCTCTAGAGAGCTCTTTTAGAGATTTTTGTTTAGGACTGTGATATTGATAACTGAGCAACTAAGATGTTCAAAGAACAGAGTTTTCATACCTTCTCTCACTAAAAAAAGTTAGTGAACATTCATAGGACTGTTAGCTATTCTATCTATAGAAGCAGTTATTTTATTTGCTAGTAATTTGAAGTTTTTCACCCATCAGCACCACAAGGTGTATAGGTGATCAAAAATATAGTGAAAAACTAGTTGCCTAATACTCTACTTTCACTACTTTTGGGTACCTAGTCCAGTAAATCTTTTGAGATTTCCAGTCTGTGGACACACAAAACCAGCTTAGTGACCAGTGACCAAGTCTGAGCTGACCAGCTAATGCAATAAACCAGTCAATTTGACTTGTGTTGTTGCCTGAATCGACCAGTTATTTGTCTGAGATTGTTGGAAACTGAGGTAGAAGTTGAAAGACTGTGCATATAAATGCAAATTCTGAGTTTGCAGTGGCAACTCATACACAACTCTCCCCTGCCATGTGGCATCTTTATTACCTCTCTCTGTACCATTTCAACCTCAGGTCTGCTTTAGGTCAAGGGGCTGTGTTGACACATAAGCCCACATTCATATATCTTACATTTCCTGAGTGCCTATCATGTCCCATACATTTTGCTGCATCCATTAAGGTACAGTGGTGAGCCAAAAGAGACACATGGGCCACACACCCATTCCTACATCATTTTCTCTCTTGCTTATTCCCATCTTTTTGTAATTCTTTGTTTCCTGACAGAGGAACCAACCTTCTCATTGAAGCCTACAACTTCTTCAGTCAGGCTGTTCCGCTATAGAATCAGCCCCCACTGAAGTGATATGATCTCCAACACGATAAAGTCCTGTGTCACTCTCCCCTTTGCTGCATGTCATGCCCTGGAGCCTGGAGATGGGGAGCCACAAGAATACAATTCTAAAGAAGAGTTGCTTCACTGGCAGGCATTAGAAAGAAGGGGAGATTTGTGATTAGTTTAGTGAATTCGATCTTTTCACATTGATAATTTAATTGTTATCTTTGTGACTATTACAGAAGTTATGGCATCTTTGAAGTCAGGGCAGGAAGGGCTCCTGTGAATCAACTCCTTCTACTCCCTTACTTTTTCACACAAAGAAATCTGATAAAAGTGGTTAAGTGTTTGTCTTCACACAGTCTGCTTGCTTGGGAATCCAAAAAATCAGTGAAAAAACTAGAGATAAAATCTAAACTTAACTCATATCGTTTAATTCATTATTATGGAAATGCAAGTTTAATTATAGTGATAAATTATTATTATTCTAAAGGGTCAAGACGCATTAGATTCCTCCAATTACTTCACTTAGGTTAATAACTATAATTTCTTCTTTAAAATACCAAAATTAACAAACATGCTACTAATTCTCTGGGAACCAGGGGGAAAGGAGTTTAAAGCACGATCACACATAAGCTTGTATAGTTAATATATTTTTAGCATCTATAAAAAAGTGAGCTTTATTTCTTGGGCAAAGGAGTTTGTATGACATAATCTGTTTCCACTTTTTGAATAAAAATATGTTGTTTTTAAACACTTTTACCTTCTCTCTATTTCTAAAATTGTCTAAAGGCAATGTGATTTTTGTAAAATGTCTGAAAGTTTCAAAATCATTTGACTGCCAATGTCTCTAATTCTAAACCTGATGTTCTGGAGAAATGTGTGGCCTAAACCATGCCAGAATGTCTCATTTTATGTTTAAATGGTCATAGATTTAATAATGGGCTGCAAAAAAGGCTTGCATTTAACTACATCCTTTACTGTTCATGCACTCATCCAAGCACACACAAACACAAGGGAATGCCATGCCCTTTAAATCCACGAGCATCATGGAAAAGACCCACTCTGGGCTCTGGACACATTAACAAATTACATCCCATTAGGTCAATGCAGAAATTAATTGTGGGATTCCTTTCAAATCCACATTGTTTCCTGGCTCTGTTGCGGGCCACTCAATTAGACACCTCTCAAGGCCTTTATGTTGGACTAAACGTAGCTAATTGTTCCATTTCTGCATGGAGTGATTCATCTCCCAGATGTCCCAGACCTTTCAGCAGCTCTGCTCCACTAATATCTCGACATAGGAAAAGAGAATCATTTGGGACCAAGGCAGAGGGGAGACATTGGAAGCAAATAGAGCAAGGTATTCTTTACCCCTGCCCTTTGGTATGATTAATCTTCAGTGAGAAAAGACTCCTGAATCATTCTCTTGACAGGATAGCCCCCTTGCCCTATCTGGCTTCCCACGTGAGGAGAGATGGATGAATGCTTCCTTTTTTCTCTTCCTCCAGGTGCAGCCCTATTCACACTCAAGCCTGACTGCACATAATAGAACAGTTTCTACTTACCCATTGCCTCAGCTCTGTATTTTGTCCTCCACTGTTTCTCAGTTGTTCATATCCCAGTGACAGAGCCAGACAAATTGAAAATGCATGAAGACCTGAAGACAGTCACTTATTTCCTTGGAGCACTGGAGTAAAAGTATGTGTTTGTGATTGTGTGTGTGTGTGTGTGTGTGTGTGTGTGTGTGTGTTTATATGTATTTTCTTACAGGAAACATAACTTCAGAGTAAATCTATGGAGAAAGGTTTTTACACATTTAAGCTATTGCATTAGCTTGATTTTTTTTTTTTACTTTGAATTTTTGCTTTGTGCACTGTTTTCTTCACCTCTTTCCTTTACTCATAGCAAATGGTGTTATTCATCCATTGTAATAGTTGGATATATAATAATGCATGTTCTGGAATAGAAAGAAGGTCCAATCCTGTTATCTGTGTGGTTTCAACCATATTTAAAACAGCTAATAATGTATCATCATCAAACTTATTTTTTAGATTCAACACAGATTGGCAAAACCTTCTGATTTAAAGTGAGATGAGAAATTGGTAAAACAATATATTAACTTTATACGGATCCATATCCTAGAGTTAGTCTGGGCCCTACTAAAAATAATTAAGCTAAACATAGGCTTTAGTTTGAGTTCTCTGAAAAAAGACATTGAGACTAGGATGTGAGGCATGTAGTTTATTTGGGAGGTGATTGCAGGAAGTGAATTTGGAATGATTTATGGAAGAGAAAGCCACCTATAAAGGGTGTATTATCAAGCAAGTTACCACTGTGGGCAGCTTGAGCTCAGTCCCAATGGGGAACTGTGGGAGCCGCTATGGAACATGCAAATCAAGAGTCCTCCCACCTATGGAGCAATGGAGCTGGAGTATTAATAGACTAAATTCCATTAGTCAGTGGCTGTAGGCTGCTCCTGAGAGACTTAATTAAACCTGTGTAGCCAGACAGAGTAGATTTGATCACCAAATAATATTCAGGAAATAGATGGAAATGTGTTCATTGAAGGGCTGCTGGAGATCATGAGAATGGTAGGGCCCAGAGTGTCTGCTTCATCATCACACTTTTGGAAACTTTGGCAGGAATGATCACTTACTTTAAGCTAATAATTGAAAGCTTGCATCGCTTTAGCATCTATGGAAACTCCTGACTTTGAAATGTAAGGTGTCCCTTGACTCTTCATTTTGTTTCATCAGCATTTCTGACTGACTTTCTCTGCCCTCTACTTAACTAGACAAACCGCATGGTCTGAGACCACAACTCTAGAAAAACCTATTTATTTGTTTATTTTTCCATGTACAGTACAAAAATTTTTCCCCCGAGCCATTTGAGAATAAGGTACTAACCCGATGCCTCAATACCCCTGAATATTTTAGAGTATTTATATGAACAAGGACATTCTCTTACATAATAACAATATGCCTAACAAAATCCCATCCAAGTTTCACCAACTGCGTCAGTAATGACCTTTATAGTAAAAGGACTTATTTCAGAATTATATGATTTCACAATGTACATGTATATCAAATCATTATATTATACAGTTTATAAACAATTTTATTTGTCACTTATTCCTCAATAAGCTGGAAAAAATAGGACACTCTAGCAGATGAATTAAAGAAAAATAAGAACCATGTTGCACTGCAGTTGTCATGTCTCTTCAGTCTTTTTCAATCTGTGCACATTCCTTGGTCATTTCTTGACTTTTTACCCTTGGAAATTCTGAAGATTACAGGTCATTTATTTTGTAGAATGCTCCTCAATTTGAGTTTGGGCTCATTATTTTTCTTCTATGATTAAATTTAAGTTATACTTCACTGGCAGAAAAAAAAATCACAAAACAAATGCTGTGTTCATCTCACTGTTTCACACATGTGACTCATGCGTTTGATGTGTCCCTTTACTGGTGATCACTTGGTTAAAGTGGTGTCTCCAGCATCCTCCACTGTAAATTTCACAATTTTAAATTAAGAAATATTTTGAGAAGAGGTATTTTGAACTCGTAAATATACCACTAGCTATCAAAATTTCAATTATTTATTGATTGATTGATTTATAAATATCCTGATATTCTCCTGGATTCTTTTTTTTTTTTTTTTTTTTAATTTTTTTTTTTTTTTTAATGATATTCTTGTCTGCTTACATTCTTTTTATGTATGTATGTATGTATGTATGTATGTATGTATGGCTGTGTTGGGTCTTCGTTTCTGTGCGAGGGCTTTCTCTAGTTGTGGCAAGCGGGGGCCACTCTTCATCGCGGTGCGTGGGCCTCTCACTATCGCGGCCTCTCGTTGCCGCGCACAGGCTCCAGACGCGCAGGCTCAGTAATTGTGGCTCACAGGCCGAGTTGCTCCGCGGCATGTGGGATCTTCCCAGACCAGGGCTCGAACCCGCGTCCTCTGCATTGGAAGGCAGATTCTCAACCACTGCGCCACCAGGGAAGCCCCTGGATTCTTATTTTATATAATCTTTACTATCCTACGTGTTCCAATGTTAAAATTGTCCCAGATTTGGCCAGTAGCAGCTCCTTCCAGCTGGCTTGTCTGTCTTTTCAGCATGATCCCATCAGTCTTTGAGCACTTCCTAGGAAGACTTTTAAAGTTGAGCACCCCAATTAATTGTGAAGTTATTGATGAGACCCAACAAATCATATTCCACTAAGGAAAAGCAGAAGAATAACTCAGACTAACTTCATTACCACAAAGAAGAGACCAATGAAGAGAAGAAAACCCAGATCCATGGCATGAGAGTTTCGATTGATACATGAGGTAGCTTCTGTGAGAAGTAGTAAGTATATCGGCATGGAAATCTCCCACATGAAATGTCTTGACTGAATTGATTCTAACCTTGCTGGAATTACACATGATGTAGAATTTGCTTTGACTATTTTGAATCAAGAATCACAAAAGATTATAGTTATAGCTAGTAAATTATGCTTTGGGTTGCAAGAGAATAGTGTTTAATACAAACAAATAATTTTGGAAGAATAAATATTTCATCAGTAAGTTAATTACATCAACAGCTAATTTTTTTTCAAAACATTCTGCTAAGAAAAGGTATCTGATTGTATTTGCACTAGCAGTACCAGAGATGTCCCATCTCTGCCAATCCTCTCTTTTCCTTTTGATCTGGAGGTCACCAAGATAAGTACACACATTGGTCAATAGCCAATGGAAAATAAGAATACATTTAATCAGCAAAGAGGTCTGAGGAAACTGAGTCTACTGCCTCCCACCTCTCATCCCAATTCATAAGAAGTACTAGCTATTCACAGTGGTGTTAAGCTATATGAAGCAATGGCCAGCATATTGTGAAGAGTACAAGTGAAGAAAGCAAGATTCCTGAGCTTCAAGAGCTATTGGTTCTCTGCATGGAGTAAATGAAGGGAGAAACAGAGGCCCGATTTAACCCACAGTCACACTGCCACTCATAACTGTGGTCCAGTAAACGTCCTGAACTTAGCTTCATGATTAACAAATTTTCCATTAGGAGGAGGTGGCAGGTAGTGTTGAACTGAGAGATGGACAGAAGTGTTTCCTTTTCTACATATTCATTGTGATGTGGTTTAAGGAGGTTGTCAGCATGGCTCATTCAAAGATCCTGCCTTAAATGGGGCAAGCAATGAGTTCAACAATTAAGACACAAGATAAAAAGTATGAAATTCAATGTAAAAGGTACAGAAAATGGGCAAGTGATAATGTTTAAATAGGTTTCCTTGAAAAATTATTTGAATTTAACAGCTTTAAAATGTGATTTTCTTCTTGTTGACCTGTCCTACAAGTGGAGGAGGTGGTGCTGTCCCAGGTCATTACACAAGGGCCAATTCTAACCAGGTGCTTAGGGTCATAGGTTCAGTTCACTCATTGGATATACCTCCTTTAGGCTCAGTCAACTAAATCCACTGCAGAAGAGAACTTAATAAAGGAAAGGAAATCCTACCAGGACCTGCTCCAAGGCATCTTAGGGTTTTAAACCTAATGCTTGGCCTCTTTATGCCTTTGGGTTAACCATATGTGAACAGTTGCTACTTTTCACACCAGAAGCAGGTTACTTTTCAGAGGTGGACTGATTCCTTGGCCATAAAGTTTATAAGTCCCCTGGCTAAGTTTATGAAGTGCTCAGGCATCCTTTGGAAATGAAAGGTGCTGTGTAGTGGCAAGAGCTCTAGGGTGGGAAGGATAGGAAACACAGTCAAAGGGCCTAAGTCTCATTAGCCCAATATATTGCTTTTGCAATGAAGTTAGACATATTCTAAGAGAATTAAGACTAATCCATAGCACTGAAATGCCCTTGAGCTGGTAAAGCATAGAGTCATTATATGCTCTGCCTTCAAGGGCCGTTAAGCATGGGAAAGCCTAAAGAAAGGCTGGATGGAGAAAAAATAAAACACTTTTGGCTACAATGGGTCTTGTCCCTGCTGTAAACTTCAAGCAACCATTCACTGGATTGTTCTTCCCCTGAGTTTTGTGAGCATATTATGGAGACTTGGAGAAGGATTTGAATCAAATTTCCTCAATTTTCAGCATTTTTTTCAGAACCTTGACTTTCTCCCAGGGCCACTAATAATACACCTTCTCCAGAAGTAGATGAGACTTCTCTTCCTTAGCCATATATAGTACATAAATCTTCTGTTCTCTGTAAAGGTGAATCACATATGATTCCCTTTAAAGGAAGAGTAGTTTTGCTGTGTAATAAATGATCCCAAAAGTAGTGGCTCATACCAACAAGCTCTTCTTTTATCATGATAATGTAAGTTGGCACTTTGGGCTGGGCTTAACCAGGACTGCTTATCTCTGCTCTCATCAGTGGATGGTTGATGGCCTCATTCACATGTCTGATGGTGATTCCTGGCTTCAGGGTCAATGGAAGTAACTGGACCATGTGCCATTCATCCTCCAGCAGGTTAGCTGAGGTTCATTACAGGGTGGCTGTCATAATTCCTAAGAATAGCAAGAGAGGAAAAGCCCCAGTGCTCAAGCACTTGTCAAAGCTCTGCTTGCCTTAGGTTTCCTGATGTCACACTGGCCAAAGTCTGTCACATGCCTAAATCCAGATTCAAAAAATAGAGAAATAAACTCTCCACTTTTTGATGGGAGAGGCTGCAAAGTCTCACTGCAAAAGTCCTGGAAATAGGAAGAGAAGGAATTTGTGGTCAGTTTTGCAATTGACCATATAAGGCAAAAAACGTAAAGAAAGCTGAATATGTCCCACCATAAATGTGTTCAGATCCGAAGGAAGTTCTGGAAGATAACACCAGTTGGAGACATGGCTTCCATGTCTATTTTTGGTATATAATTGTCATCACTGGAATCATTCAGTTAATACTTGGAGAGATTTTTGAGCTTTTCACCGTATGATTTTTCTCTGTAAAATATCCCTCTCACAGTACATACAGGTTGATGAAGCATGGTTATTTTCAGACAGAGAGGCTCACTTTCCTCCCCCATTTCCCACCACTACCACACACATGAAGAAAAATAAAGAAGATAAAAGAATGGAAAAGAAAAAGAAAGTCCTAACTAGGTTATTTTTCTCCTTCTATTTTCTTCCTTTCCTTATTTTTTAAACTTGCCCATAAAGCAAAATGAAGCATGTGGTGAACCTGTTCACACTTTCTCATGATTAGTGAATGACTTCATACATTTATTTCTATATGTTGATGGAGTTAGGACACACTACCCACAAAATATTACGCCTTGGCACATTGAATATTTTAAGCTTAAAGAGTTTGAGAAAACAGAAGACACAGGAAGGTAGGTCCCTCTGACCTCCTCTCTGCCTTTCTTCCCTGAGACAGGTCATAAAACCCTCATGTAAGAGGTTCCCTCCCCATACCTGGAGGCAAAGAGCATCCTTATCTCCAAAGACAAAGGGATACCAAGAAGAATCCTAACAAACAAGACTTGCTAAGTCTCCCCCAGGTTATTACACTTACCTCATATTCCTTGACTATCCTATTTCTACACAACTTCCCCCATCCATCAAATCTAGCATTAAAATACACCAGCCTGTTTCTTCAGGTCTTCATTTCCTCACAAAAGGTCCCATGCCATTTAAAACTTGTACTAAATATGTTTGTACGCTTTTTTCCTATTAATCTGTCTTTGTCAGTTTACATTTCAAACCCAGCCAGGAACCCTAAGAGGCTTGAAGAAACTTTTTCCTTCCCTACAATGTCAAGTAAAATGATTCTTATTCCAATTCTGCCACTTACCAGCTGTGTGGCTTTGGCAAGTTACTTAAACAATCAACATCTCCTATCTCAGTTTCCTCATGAGCAAAATGAGAATAATGAAAGTATCTCCCTCAGAAGTTGTAATAGGAGCTAAAAGAGTTGTTATACAGTTGACCCTTAAACAATACAGGAGTTAGGGGCACCAACCCACCCACATAGTTGAAAATACGAATACTGCTATCTTTGCCTCGAAAACAAAGGAATTGATCAATGAATCTCCAAAGAGCAGGAAGCTGTGACAGTCTGGATAGAATCAGGACTCAAACCCCACTTATTTTAATGCCACGTATTGTGATCTCTAATAGAACACAAACTCTTCCCCATACTTAGTTAATTTAAAGATCTTTAAAGTGAAAAAGACATGTACTGTACTTATTGAAAACCAATCTGAGTATAAGTGGTCCTATGCAGTTCAAACCCATGCTATTCAAGGGTCAGCTTATGTTGATCAGTGGTTGGAATATAACTAAGATTAAACCACTGTTACAAGAATGTTTATTAAATAAAAACAACAAAAAGTTTCTGTTTATCATGGCCATGTCAGCCAAAGCTGATGAAGTATCAGAGACATTATCCCAATTTTAGAGCAAATCTAGTTTTGAAAATAATTTAGGCAGACCCTACTATCACTTGCCTATTCTTACTTTGCTGTTGTTAATATGGGGCAATGTTGTTAAGATGTAACAAATAATGTCAGCCCCATAGCCTTGCAGAATGTCCTTCTGCCTCTAAAGCACTTTCCACATATTTTATTTTATCCTTGCAGTAGAGTATGCAGAGATTTACATCAGTGGTATTTGAGGGCTATTTCAAAATACTGGCCCTAGAGTAGAAAGGACAGAAGGGTAAGCCAAGGGAAAGGAAAGGAAAGAATTCATTCTTCATCTTCTGGGGACCTAATAGTCATGCTCCTTGAAAAACTGCCAGCATTTTTTCTAGCAATTTGAAATCGGCAACTTCACTTATGAAAATCAGGAGGAAGCCACAATAATCGGAAACAATCACTTCAGATAAACTTCATGGATTATGATATAACCACTGTAAAAAGAAGGAAATTACCAGAAATTCTTCATAATCAAGAAAGCCCACATTGGGAGTAACTCCATTTGATCTATATTAGCAAAAAAAGACGACACGCTTAATAATGTAGAATTGTACGTTCTAGTTGGGAACTTCAGGTGTCTGATAGATTTCTGCAGTTTATATTAGGATATTTTCTGCTACACATAACAGAACGCCCAAACACAAAGGAGCTTAAACAGTAGAAGGTCCTTTTTATCACAGATCAAAATCTATGTGGGAAGGTATTTGTCAGCTTTCCTGGAACTTTTGGCTCTTTTCTTGATTTGCAAGATGGCTGTAGTAATGTTAAGCCTCACATCCTTACAGGATAATGTCACAGGCAGGAAGGGAAATAGACCTGCTCTTCACACATCTCAGAAAAAGCAATCTTTCCCTGAGTCACTAGATTTCCCTCTGATATCTTGTGGACAAAGAGTGGTCCACATGTTCATGCTGTAGCTTTATAGTAGGCTGGTAAAGTAAATTTCAGCTATCTTCAGCTTTTACTGGTACAGAATTGGGGGAGATAGATGACAGGGTCTCGAGTTTCCTAAGTGGCAAGAAGGAAGGAGATAACTCACACTGTCTGTCCCAAACAGTTTGGTGGGAAATATATTTTGATCTTAAACATGTACATATGAGTTTTCTCATTCCTCTCCCATCCCCAATTACATCTACATTCACAAACAATGCATACTCTTTATAATATTTTATGAATGACTATGTCTGAAGGGGCACAAAGATCTATCCAGGTTTAATAAAGCTCTGAGGACCACCTCCAAAGCAGTGGAAAAAACAACCAAAGATGTCCTCCCAGGGCCCATTGCCGAGCTGTATGTGCTGCCACCTGAAAGAAATAGCAGCAGGTCTGGTCTTTGCACAGGAATGTTTTCATCCATGTTTCTACGTATCCTTCTACTCAATTGAGAGTTGTGAATGGCAATATTTTATATTACTATCTTTTAAAACATAACATTAAATCAAACCATTTTTACACTTTCCAGAAGAAATATGGTGTAGTGGAGTGATTTTTAAAAGAGTATTTGTGGCTCTCTAGGATTTGGTTAAAGCCAAATGGGTGGAATGGGGCTGACTGGAGCCCACACTCCAGCACATCCATCTAAATAAGCTCAGCCTTTGTTATCTCTTTGATTCAGAGCTAAAAGAGTTCTGCTTACACATTTACTTGTAAAATGAATTTTACAGTTAAGAAAAATTTTTCAGTGGAAAGAGCTTAGGATTTGGAGTTAGAACTTGGAGGGAATCTTAATACTCCTGCCAATTATTAGCATGCCATGTGACTATGAACAAAAGCTTCCTTCCCCTTGTAAGGGTATTTTAATGACAGTGAACCCATGAATTTTGAGAGAGAAGATAGTTCACAAAATCACCTGAGCTCCCTAATTAGGTGCCCAGGAACTATCAACTTATTTCCTTATTCCCATTTTCATGCTATAATTGTTACCAAGTCCAAGCTCGCTCTGCTCACTGCACGACAGGCCAATGAATCGGGAGATGAGGTGCTGAGGCAAGGAATACTTTATTCGGAAAGCTGGCTGACGGAGAAGATGGCAGACTACTGTCTCCAAAAAACCATCTTATCGGGGTTTGAATGCCAGTTTCTTTTATAGCACAGAGAGGGGGAGGAGATGAGGAAGTAGAGTAAAAAGGCCATAAGATTTGCAAATATCCCCTGGAATGGCCAGCCTCAGGGAGGGGATGTGTTAATTTCTTCTTTCTTGTAGCCATCCACAGGTGGACAGCGTCCGGATGTTTCCCTGAACAAAGGCACTTTGATTTAACATTCAGGCAGAGGAACAGTGTTCCCCAAGGCAGGCCATTATGTATAGACAGTATCCTTTTAGTGAACAAAAGCAATGGGAAGCAAAGGTTAAAGTAAAAGAAACAGATCCAACATGCAGTCAGATTTGGCTCTTCCCTGTTACATAATCACAACATAAAACCCCATTAAGTTAGCATGCCATGATTTTCTTAGCTAAGGTAGATTGTTTCAAATTCTTTGTTGAAATAGCCATCATTCATGAAGAATATATTTCCTTATTGTAATGTTCCCATGGAATAAATTCTAAGAAATGCGTTTATGGATACAAGGATATAAACATCTGTTTGCTACTCAAGAAATTTTGCCAGATTCTATTTTTTCTAAATAGAATTATAATGGTTTATACTGCCATTAGCAATACATCATTGTACCAAGTTTAAAAACATGTTGCCAATTTTGGATATTTCTTTTATTTTAATTTTGGCAAATATATCAGGTGTAAAATAACATCAACGAGTTGTTGACTTTGTAATGGTCTTATTACTAAGGAAGATACATATTTTTCTTTATTTTTAAGAGTGACTTCGTTGTTTCTGTAAAAATGAGGCAATGGCCATTATAAAAATGAAAGCAATAAATAAACTTATAAAGAAGAAGTTAATAAACTATTCCAAATCCCACAACCCAAATATATTACATTTCAAAATTTGGTAAGTATTATCCCAGAAATTATAATGTTTTCTCTCTCATATCTTCATATAAAATATCAGATTAAAACATAAAGAGAGATACTATATGAACTAAATAATCTTATAAATACCTTTTACAATTAAAAGTATGATTTTTTGTTGAATGAAATTGACAGGATTAAAGTTAAACAAACTAATTTCTAGTTTTACCTATAATTTAGAAAAGATATATTTTTTACCGTTGGTGTAAGTTAAATCAAAATATTACAAGAACCACTATTATTATTTTTAAATCTACATGTTTTACTACTCATTTTTGGCTGTATATATTATTTTAAGTTTTAAAGTTTGCAAATAGCCATGTACTTACACCGAGATTTAAATGTTAACTATTTTATTACTTCAGGCTATTTTTTATAAAGAAGTAAAATAATGCAAACATAGCATAAGGCCAGCATTTGAGTCATTTTCCTTTCCTTCTTCCCTCCCTTATTAGAGGAAATTGCTATTTTGAAATGAGTGTTGTTTTTTATTTCTATGCAAATTTTTGTAATTATACTGCCCAGTAAGTCCATAAACCATACACCATTGTTTCATGTGTGCAGTGGACACTGTCATACCCCTGCCACACCCCTTTCACTGCTGGTGCCCTCATACTCCAGCTGCAGTGAGGGTGGGCTACTAATGGCTCTCAGCTGTCTTGTTCTCTGAAGGCTTGTCCTGGGCTACATGGAAGATGTTCCATTGGGCGAATGCCTCCCACAGGTCAGCCCATGGCCAGTGATTGACTGGTAAGTGTGTGTGTCCAGGGTAGGGAGTTGACGAAGAGAAGCAATCACCCTGTTGCTTCAAGATGAGACCAGTGCTGTGGTTCAATTTATTTTCCGGAACTCCTCTTGGGATCAGGCTGAGATGAGATTCCAGCCAAGCCCGCAACCTTGCTTTACTCTTTCCTCTGTTCTACCCTGTTTTCCTCCCTGCCCTTCTGTGAGCCATCCTGCAGTAGGTCACATATACCACAATCCTTGTCTCAGGCTCTGCTTTTAGAGAGTCCTTCCCAAGCGGATGTGCTATCTAAATTTATATATATTGTATACATTTTATCTTACTTATTGCTAATTACTTGTTATTTGGCACCTTGCTTTCTTTACATAACATGATGTTTTTGAAAGATTTATCATTATTGATATTTGAGACTTTAGTCTATATCTTTTAAATGTTATTGATTATTTTACTTTAAATGAGTTTATTCCTCTAATCTCCTTCTAAGGGACTGTTAAATGTGAGTGTTTTTGTTTGTTTTGGTATTGCAAACGTTGAACAATCCTATATATGTTCCTCTGCACATGTGTTTTAACATCTCTCCATGGCTGATGCCCAAGAATAGAATTGCTGGACCATAGGGTGGGTGGACCATCAACTTAGATATTGCTGATTTACCTTATAAAGTGGGGATAGCAAATAGCACTCCAGCCAGCTATTAACATGCATTACTGTTTTACAGTATCTTTGCTGATGCTTGAGATTCTCAGATTTATTACTACTATTTTTTAAGACTATGAGTTGGTGGATTATTGCTTTAATCTGTATTTCTCCAATTACCAGTAAGACTGTGTTTCTTTTCATGCATGAATTAACGATTTAGGTTGGTAACTGTGCAGGATGGCTTCTATTTCCCTTCTGAGTCTATTCTCCATCTTTTTCTGCCCTCTTTATTGAGGCTGATTTGATGGACATATTTTCCTGTTTAGTTTAGCCAATGGGAGCAGTATCAAGAGATAAAGAGAGAGGGAAGCAGGGGTATCTATTTTGGTTTCTTCTGTGAAGTTGTCATCATTGGGCTGCATCTCTTTAATGATGAGCCATTTCTCCTGTCAGACACTGTTCATTAACTAACACCCCACCTTTTTCACTCACTTGACAAATAGAATGTGGCAAAAAATGATGGTGTGCAAGTTCTAAGCCCAAATATCAAGAAATTTACATATACATAGGATGGTATAGAGAAATGAAATTTGAGAAGCAGCAGGAATTTTGGAGAAAAAAAATCCCTGAGGACCTTAGCTAAAGCACCAAGGTAGGCAGTCCCCAAAAGTTTGCCGGGAAAGACTATGACTGTTGAGAGTCTCTGGCAGAGCCACTACCTACTCTCTAGGGCTGTTCCTGAGAAGGCTGAAGCTGAAGAAGATATTGACCTTCCTTCTGCCTTCCAAACGTCAAGCCAGTGCCACTTGTGGCAACCTTTAATCCGGAAACAGACAGGGAATAACACATTGAGATAGGTAGTTCCCAGCAGCTCTTCTGAAATTGGCAGGTGATATTTGACAAGGGCAATTTTGGTTTTATACTTTTATTAGATTTTGTGTTTATCTTTAAAATGTCATCTTTGAAAGTTTAGGTTATCAACTAAACTTTTTCTGTAGTGGGCCTCTCAGTGAATATTTTAGGCTGTGAGGGTCATGGTTTCAGCAGCTGCTGCTCCCCCACCTCTTTCATCATTCTTTTTGGTAACTCTAAAAATGCAAAGTCCATTCTTCTTTCTTAGTTTGTACAAAATCAGGCTACAAGGTTTTGACCCAGGACATAATTTTCCCATATCTATAGCTGATGTCATTGCTGATACATTTAGATCAGTTCTGGGTGGTTTTTGTTGTTGTTGTTCTTTCTTCTTAGAAATTTTCTTTTTTCTTTCTTTTTCATCTTTACTGATTTCAAGTGGATCATATTATATTCTACCTTCAATTGGTTTGAAAGTTATACATTCTATTTCTATTATTTTAGTTATGGCCTTAATTTTTTTAATTGAGATATAATTCACATATAAAATTCACTATTTTAAAATGTTCAATTCAGTGGTTTTTATTTATTTATTTATTTATTTATTTATTTCTGTTGTCTTTTTTTTTTTTTTAAACATCTTTATTGGAGTATAATTGCTTTACAATGGTGTGTTAGTTTCTGCTTTATAACAAAATGAATCAGTTATACATATACATATGTTCCCATATCTCTTCCCTCTTGTGTCTCCCTCCCTCCCACCCTCCCTATCCCAACCCTCTAGGTGGTCACAGAGTACCGAGCTGATCTCCCTGTGCTATGCGGCTGCTTCCCACTAGCTATCTATTTTACATTTGGTAGTGTATATATGTCCATGACACTCTCTCACCCTGTCACATCTCACCCCTCCCCCTCCCCATAACCTCAAGTCCATTCTCTAGTAGGTCTGTGTCTTTATTCCCGTCTTGCCACTAGGATCTTCATGACATTTTTTTTTTTCCTTAGATTCCATATATATGTCTTAGCATACTGTATTTGTTTTTCTCTTTCTGACTTACTTCACTCTGTATGACAGACTCTAACTCCATCCACCTCATTACAAATACCTTCATTTCATTTCTTTTTATGGCTGAGTAATACTCCATTGTATATATGTGCCACATCTTCTTTATCCATTCATCCGATGATGGACACTTACGTTGCTTCCATGTCCTGGCTATTGTAAATAGAGCTGCAATGAATATTTTGGTACATGACTCTTTTTGAATTATGGTTTTCTCAGGGTATATGCCCAGTAGTGGGATTGCTGGGTCGTATGGTAGTTCTATTTTTAGTTTTTTAAGGAACCTCCATACTGTTCTCCATAGTGGCTGTAACAATTTACATTCCCACCAACAGTGCAAGAGTGTTCCCTTTCCTCCACACCCTCTCCAGCATTTATTGTTTCTAGATTTTTTGATGATGACCATTCTGACCGGTGTGAGATGATACCTCATTGTAGTTTTGATTTGCAGTTCCCTAATGATTAATGATGTTGAGCATTCTTTCATATGTCTGTTGGCAATCTGTATATCTTCTTTGGAGAAATGTCTATTTAGGTCTTCTGCCCATTATTGGATTGGGTTGTTTGTTTTTTTGTTATTGAGCTGCATGAGCTGCTTGTAAATCTTGGAGATTAATCCTTTGTCAGTTGCTTCATTTGCAAATATTTTCTCCCATTCTGAGGGTTGTCTTTTGATCTTGTTTATGGTTTCCTTTGCTGTGCAAAAGCTTTTAAGTTTCATTAGGTCCCATTTGTTTATTTGTGTTTTTATTTCCATTTCTCTAGGGGCTGGGTCAAAAAGGATCTTGCTGTGATGTATGTCATAGAGTGTTCGGCCTATGTTTTCCTCTAAGAGTTTGATAGTGTCTGCCCTTACACTTAGGTCTTTAATCCATTTTGAGTTTATTTTTGTGTATGGTGTCAGGGAGTGATCTAATTTCATACTTTTACATGTACCTGTCCAATTTTCCCAACACCACTAATTGAAGAGGCTGTCTTTTCTCCACTGTATATGCTTGCCTCCTTTACTGAAGATAAGGTGACCATATGTGCGTGGGCTTATCTCTGGGCTTTCTATCCTGTTCCATTGATCTATGTTTCTGTTTTTGTGCCAGTAACAAACTGTCTTGATTACTGTAGCTTTGTAATATAGTCTGAAGTCAGGGAGACTGATTCCTCCAGCTCCATTATTCGTTCTCAAGATTGCTTTGGCTATTCGAGGTCTTTTGTGTTTCCATACAAATTGTGAAATTTTTTGTTCTAGTTCTGTGAAAAATGTCAGTGGTAGTTTGATAGGGATTGCATTGAATCTGTAGATTGCTTTGGGTAGTAGAGTCATTTTCACAAGGTTGA
This sequence comes from Balaenoptera physalus, assembly GCF_965194825.1. Taxonomy (NCBI): domain Eukaryota; kingdom Metazoa; phylum Chordata; class Mammalia; order Artiodactyla; family Balaenopteridae; genus Balaenoptera; species Balaenoptera physalus. The sequence continues at coordinate 36,464,932 of NC_138898.1, forward strand.
TTCTTCCAATACAAGAACATGGTATATCTCTCCATCTATTTGTATCATCTTTAATTTCTTTCATCAGTGTCCTTTAATTTTCTGCATACAGGTCTTTTGTCTCCTTAGGTAGGTTTATTTCTAGATATTTTATTCGTTTTGTTGCAATGGTAAACGGGAGTGTTTTCTTAATTTCACTTTCAGATTTTTCATTATTAGTATATAGGAATGCAAGAGATTTCTGTGCATTAATTTTGTATCCTGCTACTTTACCAAATTCATTGATTAGTTCTAGTAGTTTTCTGGTAGCATCTTTAGGATTCTCTATGTATAGTATCATGTCATCTGCAAACAGTGACAGCTTTACTTCTTCTTTTCTGATTTGGATTCCTTTTATTTCTTTTTCTTCTCTGATTGCTGTGGCTAACACTTCCAAAACTATGTTGAATAATACTGGTGAGAGTGGGCAACCTTGTCTTCTTCCTGATCTTAGTGGAAATCGTTTCAGTTTTTCCCCATTGAGAATGATGTTGGCTCTGGGTTTGTCATATATGGCCTTTATTATGTTGAGGAAAGTTTCCTCTATGCCTACTTTCTGCAGGGCTTTTATCATAAATGGGTGTTGAATTTTGTCGAAAGCTTTCTCTGCATCTATTGAGATGATCATATGGTTTTTCTGCTTCAATTTGTTAATATGATGTATCACGTTGATTGATTTGCGAATATTGAAGAATGCTTGCATTCCTGGAATAAACCCCACTTGATCATGTTGTATGATCCTTTTAATGTGCTGTTGGATTCTGATTGCTAGTATTTTGTTGAGGATTTTTGCATCTATGTTCATCAGTGATATTGGCCTGTAGTTTTCTTTCTTTGTGACATCTTTGTCTGGTTTTGGTGTCAGGGTGATGGTGGCCTCGTAGAATTAGTTTGGGAGTGTTCCTCCCTCTGCAATATTTTGGAAGAGTTTGAGAAGGATAGGTGTTAGCTCTTCTCTAAATGTTTGATAGAATTCGCCTGTGAAGCCATCTCGTCCTGGGCTTTTGTTTGTTGGAAGATTTTTAATCACAGTTTCAATTTCAGTGCTTGTGATTGGTCTGTTCATATTTTCTATATCTTCCTGGTTCAGTCTCGGCAGGTTGTGCATTTCTAAGAATCTGTCCATTTCTTCCAGGTTGTCCATTTTATTGGCATAGAGTTGCTTGTAGTAATCTCTCATGATCGTTTGTATTTCTGCAGTGTCAGTGGTTACTTCTTCTGTTTCATTTCTAATTCTATTGATTTGAGTCTTCTCCCTTTTTCTCTTGATGAGTCTGGCTAATGGTTTATCAATTTTGTTTATCTTCTCGAAGAACCAGCTTTTAGTTTCATTGATTTTTGCTATTGTTTCCTTCATTTCTTTTTCATTTATTTCTGATCTGATCTTTATGATTTCTTTCCTTCTGCTAGCTTTGGGGTTTTTTTGCTCTTCTTTCTCTAATTTCTTTAGGTGCAAGGTTAGGTTGTTTATTTGAGATGTTTCCTGTTTCTTGATGTAGGCTTGTGTTGCTATAAACTTCCCTCTTAGAACTGCTTTTGCTGCATCCCATAGGTTTTAGTTCGTCGTGTTTCCATTGTCATTGTTTCTAGGTATGTTTTGATTTCCCCTTTGATGTCTTCAGTGATCACTTCGTTATTCAGTAGTGTATTATGTAGCCTCCATGTGTTTGTATTTTTTACAGATCTTTTCCTGTAATTGATATCTAGTCTCATAGCATTGTGGTCGGAAAAGATACTTGATACAATTTCAATTTTCTTAAATTTACCAAGTCTTGATTTGTGACCCAAGATATGATCTATCCTGGAGAATATTCCATGAGCACTTGAGAAAAATGTGTATTCTGTTGTTTTTGGGTGGAATGCCCTATAAATATCAATTAAGTCCATCTTGTTTAATGTATCAATTAAAGCTTGTGTTTCCTTATTTATTTTCATTTTGGATGATCTGTCCATTGGTGAAAGTGGGGTGTTAAAGTCCCCTACTATGATTGTGTTACTGTCGATTTCCCCTTTTATGGCTGTTAGTATTTGCCTTATGTATTGAGGTGCTCCTATGTTGGGTGCATAAATATTTACAATTGTTATACCTTCCTCTTGGATCGATCCCTTGATCATTATATAGTGTCCTTCTTTGTCTCTTGTAATAGTCTTTATTTTAAAGTCTATTTTGTCTGATATGAGAATTGCTACTCCAGCTTTCTTTTGATTTCCATTTGCATGGAATATCTTTTTCCATCCCCTCACTTTCAGTCTGTTTGTGTCTCTAGGTCTGAAGTGGGTCTCTTGTAGACAGCATATATATGGATCTTGTTTTTGTATCCATTCAGCCAGCCTGTGTCTTTTGGTGGGAGCATTTAATCCATTTACATTTAAGGTAATTATCGATATGTATGTTCCTATTCCCATTTTCTTAACTGTTTTGGGTTTGTTATTGTAGGTGTGTTCCTTCTCTTGTGTTTCTTGCCTAGAGAAGTTCCTTTCACATTTGTTGTAAAGCTGGTTTGGTGGTGCTGAACTCTCTCAGCTTTTGCTTGTCTGTAAAGGTTTTAATTTCTCCATCGAATTTGAATGAGATCCTTGCTGTGTAGAGTAACCTTAGTTGTAGGTTTTTCTCCTTCATCACTTTAAGTATATCCTGCCACTCCCTTCTGGCTTGCAGAGTTTCTGCTGAAAGATCAGATGTTAACCTTATGGGGATTACCTTATGTGATATTTGTTTTTTTTCCCTTGCTGCTTTTAATATGTTTTCTTTATATTTAATTTTTGATAGTTTGATTAATATGTGTCTTGGCGTGTTTCTCCTTGACTTTATCCTCTATGGGACTCTCTATGCTTTCAGGACTTGATTAACTATTTCCTTTCCCATATTAGGGAAGTTTTCAACTATAATCTCTTCAAATATTTTCTCAGTCCCTTTCTTTTTCTCTTCTTCTTCTGGGACCCCTATAATTCGAATGTTGGTGCGTTTAATGTTGTCCCAGAGGTCTCTGAGACTGTCCTCAGTTCTTTTCATTCTTTTTTCTTTATCCTGCTCTGCAGTAGTTATTTCCACTATTTTATCTTCCAGGTCACTTATCCGTTCTTCTGCCTCAGTTATTCTGCTATTGATCCCGTCTAGAATATTTTTAATTTCATTTATTGTGGTTTTCCTCGTTGCTTGGTTCCTCTTTAGTTCTTCTACGTCCTTGTTAAATGTTTCTTGCATTTTGTCTATTCTATTTCCAAGATTTTGGATCATCCTTACTATCATTATTCTGAATTCTTTTTCAGGTAGACTACCTATTTCCTCTTCATTTGTTAAATCTGGAGTGTTTTGACCCTGCTCCTTCATCTGCTGTGTGTTTTTCTGTCGTCTCATTTTGCTTATCTTACTGTGTTTGGGGTCTCCTTTTCACAGGCTGCAGGTTCGTAGTTCCCGTTGTTTTTGGTATCTGTCCCCAGTGGCTAAGGTTCGTTCAGCGGGTTGTGTAGGCTTCCTGGTGGAGGGGGCTAGTGCCTGTGTTCTGGTGGATGAGGCTGGATCTTGTCTTTCTGGTGGGCACGTCCACATCTGGTGGTGTATTTTGGGGTGTCTGTGGCCTTATTATGATTTTCGGCAGCCTCTCTGCTAATGGATGGGGCTGTGTTCCTGTCTTGCTAGTTGTTTGGCATAGGGTGTCCAGCACTGTAGCTTGCTGGTCATTGAATGAAGCTGGGTCTTGATGTTGAGATGGAGATCTCTGAGAGATTTTCGCCCTTTGGTATTACATGGAGCTGGGAGGTCTCTTGTGGACCAGTGTCCTGAAGTTGGCTCTCCCACCTCAGAGGCACAGCCCTGAAGCCTGGCTGGAGCACCAAGAGCCTTTCATCCACACGGCTCAGAATAAAAGGGAGAATAAAATAGAAAGAAAGAAAGAAAGAGGATAAAATAAAATAAAATAAAGCTATTAAAATAAAAAATAAGAAAAAATTATTAAGAATAAATTTATTAAGAAAATTTTTTTTTAATTTTTCCAAATAGATTTATTAATTTTTTATAATAAAAAATAAGAAAAAATTTATTAAGAAAAAAATTTTTTAATTTTTTAAAATAAAAAATATGAAAAAACTTATTAAAATTTTTTTTAACTTCTAAAACTAGAAAATAAGGAAAAAATTATTAAGAAAACATTTATTAGGAAAAAAAATTTTTTTAAGTAAAAAAAGAAGAAAAAAAAAACCAGAAAAACGGACGGACCTAACCCTAAGACTAATGGTGAAAGCAAAGCTATGCAGACAAAAGCTGACCCAGAAGCATACACATATACACTCACAAAAAAAGGAAAAAGGGAAAAAATAATATATCCTGCTCCCAAAGTCCACCTCCTGAATTTGGGATGATTCGTTGTCTATTCAGATATTCAACAGATGGAGGCACATCAAGTTGTTTGTGGAGCTTTAATCCGCTGCTTCTGAGGCTGCTGGGAGAGATTTCCCTTTCTCTTCTTTGTTTGCACAGCTCCCGGGGTTCAGCTTTGGATTTGGACCCGCCTCTGCATGTAGGTCGCCTGAGGGCTTCTGTTCCACGCCCAGACAGAACGGGGTTAAAGGAGCAGCTGCTTCGGGGGCTCTGGCTCACTCAGGACGGTGGGAGAGAGGGGTACGGATTGCCAGGCGAGGTTGTGGCGGCAGAGGCCAGGGTGACTTGCAGCAGCCTGAGGCGTGCCATGCGTTCTCTCGGGGGAGTTGTCCCCAGATCACAGGAGCCTGGCAGTGGCGGGCTGCACTGGCTCCCAGGAGGGGCGGTGTGGAGAGTGACCTGTGCTAGCACACAGGCTTCTTGGTGGCGGCAGCAGCAGCCTTAGCGTCTCTTGCCCATCTCTGGGGTCCGCGCTGATATCCGCAGCTCGCACCCGCCTCTGGGGTCCGCGCTGATAGCTGCTGCTCGCGCCCGTCTCTGGAGTTCGTTTAGGTGGCGCTCTGAATCCCCTCTCCTTGCGCGCCGTGAAACAAAGAGGCAAGAAAAAGTCTCTTGCCTCTTCGGCAGCTGCAGACTTTTTCCCGGACTCCCTCTTGGCTAGCACCGAAGCCCGAGCCTCAGCTCCCAGCCCCCACCCGTCCCGGCGGCTGAGCAGACAAGCCTCTCGGGCTGGTGAGTGCTGCTCGGCACCGAGCCTCTGTGCGGGAATCTCTCCATTTTTCCCCCTCCGCCCCTGTTGCTGTGGGATCCGCGCTGATAGCCGTGGCTCGCGCCCGTCTCTGGAGCTCGTTTAGGCAGCGCTCTGAATCCCCTCTCCTTGCGCGCCGTGAAACAAAGAGGCAAGAAAAAGTCTCTTGCCTCTTCGGCAGCTGCAGACTTTTTCCCGGACTCCCTCTTGGCTAGCACCGAAGCCCGAGCCTCAGCTCCCAGCCCCCGCCCGCCCCAGCGGCTGAGCAGACAAGCCTCTTGGGCTGGTGAGTGCTACTTGGCACCGATCCTCCGTGAGGGAATCTCTCCGCTTTGCCTTCTGCACCCCTGTGACTGTGCTCTCCTCCGTGGCTCCGAAGCTTCCCCCCTCTGCCACCCGCAGTCTCCACCCGCAAAGGGGCTTCCTAGTGTCTGGAAACCTTTCCTCCTTCACGGCTCCCTCCCACTGATGCAGGTCCTGTCCCTATTCTTTTGTCTCTATTATTTATTTTTTCTTTTGCCCTACCCAAGTACGTGGGGATTTTCTTGCCTTTTGGGAGGTCTGACGTCTTCTGCCAGTGTTCAGTGGGTGTTCTGTAGGAGCAGTTCCACGTGTAGATGTATTTCTACTGTATCTGTGGGAAGGAAGGTGATCTCCACGTCTCACTCTTCCGCCATCTTGCTGGGGTCCAGTGGTTTCTAGTATAACAGCAAGGCTGTAAAATCATTGCAACTACCTAATCCAAAACATTTTCATCATCTTTAAAGAAGCCTTGTCTTCTGTCACATTTGTTCCCCAGCCCTCCATTCCTCTCCCTGGAGCTCCTGGCAGCCACTAATCTACTATCTGTCTCTATGGATTTGCCAGTTCTGAACACTTTATATAAGTGGAATTATACAATTGATAGTTTTTCTGGATCTAGCTTACTCTAATGTTTTCAAGCTTTATCCATGATGTAGCTTGCAACAGTGCTCTATTCCTCTTTTTGTCTGAAAGATATTCCATTGTATATTATATTACCCATTCATCAGCTGATGGGCTTTTGGGCTGTTTCCAACTTTTGCTATTGTGAATGATGCTGTTGTAAAGATTGGTGTATAGGTTTTTATGTTAACATATGTTTTCAGTTCCCTTAGTATACACCTAGGAGTAAAATTGCCTGGCTACATGGTTTAACTTGTTGAGGAACTGCCAAGTTATTTTCCACAGCCACACCATGTGACATTCCCATCAGTAATGTATGAGGATCCAATTTCTCCACATCTTCATTAACACTTTTTATTATCTGTGTTTTTTTATTGTAGTCATCTTACAGTTTGTGAAGTGGTATTTCATTGTGGTTTTGATTTGCATTTACCTGATGACTAATGATGTTGATTATCTTTTTATGTACTTATTGGCCATTTGTATATCTTCTTTGGAGAAATGTCTATTCAAGTCCTTTGCTCACTTTTTAATTGGGTAATTTGCATTTTTATTGTTGAGTTGTACACCTTCATTATATATTCTGGATTTTAGAAACTTATCAGACATATGATTTGCAAATATTTTCTCTCATTCTGTGGATTATTTCACTTTCTTGATAGTGTTTTTTGATACTCAAAAGTTTTTAAAATGATAAAGTCCAATTTATCTCCTTTTTTTTGGTTGTGTTGTATTCCAAATGTGTGTACCCCCTCCCCCTGCCATATTAATCTGTTGAAATCCTAACACCCAAAAGATGATGGTTTTAGGAGGTGAGGCCTTTGTAAAATACTTAAGTTATGAGGGTGGAGCCCTTATGAACGGAATCTGTGACTTAGAAAAGAGACCCACAAAGATTTCTAGCCATTTTCACCATGTGAGTACATAGCAAGAAGACACCACGTATGAACCAGGAAGTTAACTTTCACCAGCCACCACACTGAATCTGCCAGAGCCATGATCTTAGACTTATCAGCATCCAGAACTGTGGGAAATAAATTTCAGTTGTTTATAACCTACCCAGTTTGTGGCATTTTGTTACAGCAGCCTGAACAGACTAAGGCAGGTTGCTTGTGCTTTCAGGGTCATATAAGAAAGCTTTGCCTAATCTAAAGTCATAAATATATACACCTATATTTTCTTCTAGGAGTCTTATGGTATCAGCTCTTACATTTAAGTCTTTGATCCATTCTGAGTTAATTTTTGTATGTGGTGTGAATTAGGGCTCCAAATTCATTTTTTCATGTGGATAACCAGATATCTCAGCACTATTTGTTGAAAAGACTATTATTTCCCCATTGTATACTCTTCACACTATTGTCAAAAATCAATTGACAATAGATGTATGGGTTTATTTCTGTACTCTCAATTCTGTTCCATTAATTTATATGTCTGTTCTAATACCACACACACTTGATTACTGTAGCTTTGTAGTAAGTTTTGAAATCAAAAAGGATTGAGTCCTCCAACTTTGTTCTTTTTCAAGATACTATTCTGTGTCCCTTGTATTTCCATATTATTTTAAGTATCAGCAATCCTTTTCTGCAAAAAAGGCAATGGATACTTCTTTAATTTCTTTCCTGAGCATGCACACAGCCTTACATGTGTGCATAGGCTTCTAGAGTCCCAGGAATATGTCAAAGCATTTCAAAGCCCCTATGGACATGTCATTCCACAGCTTTTCCTTTTAAGCTTTTTCATTAGTCTCTGGTTTACCCCAAACGTTATCCATTGCCTCAGGCAGCCATGACATTAAAATATTAGCCTGTAAATGTTTTTGATAAATGTCCTCCAAAGAGGGGCTTTTAGCATGAGGTGAGCACTTAATCAGGTTAGATAAAGATGATCTTTTCAAGTGAGGTCTTTCAGGGAACCATTAGACAGGTTAAATAATGATAATTTTTTGGGAATGAGAATTTGAAAGAGCTGCAGCTCTGTTCTGCCCCCATCAGTATTGGGAATGTGAGCTTGTTTTTTCAAGCTACTATAAGTTGGAGTGTAAGAAATGGGACTAGGGTAAGTTAAAAGACCGCAAAACTCTCTCTTTTTACATGGATTCAGCTGTTTTTCTTTAAAGCTCTCTGGATTGCTGCAGGCCTTTGGTTAATTTCCAGAGTTCTGAAAAAATAAGATCCTGACAACTTTGCCAGTTTATCATTGCTTTTATGAAGGGTGGAATTTTTGGAGGTCCTTAGTTTGCCATTCTCACTGACATCATTCACCCTTAACTCACCTTAATTCTTAACATGAATTTTTTCTAAACAAAATTTCAAAATAATAAAAATTTTTATCTTCTCAATATTATAGGAATTTTATAATTCTTTAACTCCTATCACCCTTGTGTCTTACATAGTACTGTGAACATGTTGTACATATATAAAGCTGTCATTCTAAGACCTCTTCTTACTAGCAAAACAAAAATTTCTTTCAGCTATTGTGGTTGCATCTCAGCTCTCCTGGATATCATATCTTTCTTTTAAAAAAATTAATGTCCTTTTATGTTGGGGCACATTTTGTAGCACTTTTTAAAGCATTTTTTAAGGAAATTTTTTGAGAACTTGTACTTCTAGAATTTTAGCTCCACCTTGTTTTAATAATCATCAAATCTGTCATTACTTTAAACTGTTTTCCAATAGTCAATTTTTTAATTAATTTAATAAATGTCTTTGACAACCATTCTTTCTTCTACCCTCCTTTTTCCTTCCATTTTCAGTTTCTGCTTTCCTGAGTGTATCCTTTATTCGTTTCTTTATTGAAAGTGTATGAATAGTAAACTCAAAGTTTTTGCTGCCAGAAAATTCTTAAGTTTGCCCACATAGTTTGGTGTCCTCTCATTTCCTTTGTCTATGTGATGTTATTCTAATAATGCCATTGCTCATTTTAAGTGTTTAGACATATTTAATTTTAATAGAAGTTGCTAGATTGTTGATCCAAAAGCCTATAAAAATTTTATTTCCACCTAGCTTGTTGGAGGGGAAGGGGTGACATGGGGCAGAGAGGAGCCATCTTAGCTGAGGACAGCCTAGACCAACAAACACTGCAGCCATCCTCAGACACATCTCAGCCTAGACCAGAAGCAGTTAGCTGATACACACACTCTTGAACCAACAAAATGCTTAATGCTTAAGCCACTGTTAAAAATAAGGCAGCAGCCCTAAAATGGAGTCACTTACTCTAAGCTCCACACCACCAAACCAAGACTTGATTACAGTTACAGCTCTTCCAAAAATGGAATCTTAAACCAGACAATCAAGAATTGCCTAATCAGCACTAGTTATGTAGTCTGCCTGCTAGACCCTGACCATCCTCTAAAGGAAAGTGACCTTGCCATAACCAATTTGCTTTTTCATCTAGTATAACTTCCTTATTCCTGCTCCCTTCTGCCTATAAAAGTCTTTCATTTTGTACAGCTCCTCAGAGTTCCTTCCTACGGGTGCTTTCTGATTCATGAATCATTGAATAAAGCCAATGAAATCTTTAAAATTTATGTCGTTAAATTTTGTTTTTAACACCACAAAGTTCTGAAGTTATTTAACTACGAAATGTCAAAATGATACACATGGACTATAGTGAAAAGCATCTCAAAAATGAGATTGTAACCTAATAATTCAAATTGGAGAATGAGGCTATAGTTTGACCATAAGCATGACTATAAGCCTGGTTACTAGTGTTGGACTAGAGATTTTATAGTCCCATTTGCCCTTGAAGCTGAGCCGGCAAGCTATGGAATAGAGACATAGACATTTAGGGAACAGGATATGAGAGATTCCTCCAACTATACGTCTCTTTGAAGCTTTAGTGGATCCCTCCTCATTGTCAAATGTAATGCTAGAGTGTCCTAAACAAGGAGAGGAGAACAGATCTTCAAAACTGGGATCAAAACAAGCATTTGGTGCATATAACTACAAGAAGTCAAAAGTAAATCAAATGAGTTTACAATAGATATACGCATAGGCTTACTTAATAGTTTCCAGTGATAATTCCACCTCAAAGATAGATATTCTACCCTTCACCCAAGGGTAAAGGGTAGAATATCTAGCTACCCTTAAACTCTGCTTAAACTGCTTATCTACCCTTAAACTCTGCTCCTTAGGCATACTGAACTCTTTTTTTTTTTTTAAACATCTTTATTGGAGTATACTTGCTTTACAATGTTGTGTTAATTTCTGTTGTATAACAAAGTGAATCAGCTATACATATACATATATACCCATATCCCCTCCCTCTTGATTCTCCCTCCCACCCTCCCTATCCAACCCCTCTAGGTGGTCAGAAAGCATAGAACTGATCTCCCTGTGCTATGCAGCTGCTGCCCACTAGCTATCTATTTTACATTTGGTAGTGTATATATGTCCATGCCACTCTCTCACTTCGTCCCAGCTTACCCTTCCCCCTCCCCATGTCCTCAAGTCCATTCTCTATGTCTGCATCTTTATTCCTGTCCTGCCCTTAGGTACTTCAGAACCTTTTTTTTTTTTTTTAGATTCCATATATATGTGTTAGCATACGGTATTTGTTTTTCTCTTTCTGACTTACTTCACTCTGTATGAACTGAGCCCTTGATTTTAAGGTAGCCGCAATCTTCTCCTTCCCTGGATCCATGGAAGTTGCTCTAGACTGATGAAGGTTTCCCCATTTGGATTTCCATCTTCTTAGACTGGAGTTAAGCTTTAGAGTTGGGAGTAGCAGAAGGTGTTTTGTTCCATCTGCACTATTTTGAACAAGTTACCAAATCCACCTGGGATTCTAGAAGACAACTATGATAAGTAGCTGTGAGAGATGGATAAGTGAGTCTCAATGGTATAGTGCCTAACTTAGTGTTGGGTTATCAGATATTATGGATAATATGTAAATATAGGTCAGTTTTTGTCAGCTAATTTTAAAAAGTATGTTTACAGTAATGTTTGTTGTCACAGGCTAAATAATATATTCAGTTTTATGTTCAAAAAATGCTTCTCACTTTGCCCATGCTAGTAAAGAAAATATGCCATCAATAATAATAAATAACAAAGCTCAAGATGCTCACATTGGATAGCTGCCCTTACATTAAATGCTTTCACTTTTTTAATAGAGGCTTTTTTCCCCTTTCCTGCCAACTGTACTATTATGAAGTATATTTTACGCACTTAATTACATTTCCACAAACGTCATGTCTAGTGTTTAAGCATGCCAAAACTCTATGAGAATATTCCCCCTCTTGTTGTCATGCCAAGTTCAGTATAAATTAATTTTCTGAAGATCTTGCAAATGTCTCATTTAATATGCTTTCAGCCTAAACCTGCCTAATATAAATGTACACAAGTGGTAATTCTCTGCTGGGAGTTGGTTGAACAAGGATGTCATTTTAGAAGGAACTGTTAGCTTTAAGTGATTCCTTTTAAAAGTATGCTACATGTTACCTGCTCTCGTTAGCTCTCAAAAAAATAGCCAGCAATTTCAAATGACTACTTTCCAAAGCAAATTACTCAGACCTTCCTACTCATCAGAAAGTCTCAGCTGAACTAACATTTTAAAAGACTGTTCCCAATTCACAATTCTTATGGAACAAAATTGGATTTTTTTCTCCACCCCCTCATTTCTGGTCTAACACTTTGGCTACCTTTACCACATGTCACTGTAAAATGCTACCAAAAATAAAGTCTTAAGTTGGTGACATGAGATCAATTCTGGTATTCATCACTGTTATTCTCTAATACTCCATCCATTACAAATCATGGAATGTTAAATAATCAAACTTCTTTTTTTCTTTTTTGCCTATCTTATTTTGGCAAGATGTTTTAGTCTTTCAAGAAAAAAATGAAAGACATGTGTTTTGAATGGGTTCCATTGCAGCATGATTCCTGCAATAAAGACATTTTATTGTGTTAATTTTCATTAAATAAAGCTCTGTTGAAAGCCAGTAGTTTTCCAAAACCCATATGATTTATGACATGCTAATGTTTGTAGGAATACACTCTGTTTCAATTATATGGAGTAAGTGATGCCTTTCAGAACAACTCAGTAATAATATCACCTACCACAACTTTAATTTTAGACCTACAACACAGGTGTGAGACCTGGGAACCTATCGACAAAGTCGTCAGCTTCTGCACAAATTTAATCTTCATCACCTCTATGCTATGTTTAACATCAGAAGATTGTGCTTGCCAGGGGCTTCAATAATATGCTTCCAGAATGCAGGTCCTTCATAAACATTAAAAACTGTATTTTCTATAACTCAAATATATATATATTTTTAACAGCCAGCAAGAATAAGAGGTACTGAGGCCCTAAGGAAAATAGGGTACACCTATAGGAAATGGGTTGGTATTTCAGATATTTTTTTCCTACCTTTTCTCTCTTTCTGCTTGGTTTACCTATCTCCCTCTCACTGACTTTTATCTCTTCCTGAAGACACTGATTTTAAGTGCAAATACATGGAATGAAAACAATATATTTTTTCATTGATTTTATAGGAAAAATGATATGTTCTAGCCCAAGACAAAAATATGCATAAATGTATCACAGATAAAAATATATCAAATGACCAATGAAAACAAGTTGACATAAGTAATAAACAGGAATTTTAAAGTACACAAATAGTATATACATAAAATTTAATGAAATAAAGATTTATTGTACTTGTCAAAATATGAAATGAAGACTTGAGAGTGGATGGCAGTAGTTGAAAGGGAGTTCCAGGGAGTCATTGTTTGGAAGGGCCTTTCTTTCTGTACCATTATTTTCACTAATATTTGAATCTTTCTAAAGCTCATGATCTTCTCACATTCAAATTGAAACTTAAAATTAAGACACAGAAGAAGATCTTTAGTTTAGTTTAACTTGATTTAATCAAGTGCTAAACCTTTTAGCAAAGGGCTCAAAACGCATGGAAATAAGACACACACACAACAGCCTGAAGAGTTGTGGAGGATGATTCCTCTTCATTGTTTCCTCTTAATGTGTATATGCAAAGCACCGCTCTTGGTGTTGATCTAAACACAGCACGCTTACCTAATTTATTCCATGTAATGTCCTCTGTCTATTGTGTCAAATGAATGAGTGTTAATTTTGCCTGAAACTGTAGCATCAACATACCATTTTTAAAGAACAATTATGGTGAAAAGTCATTACCTGAGCAATCATTATTGAGGTAAGTCTGTATTTAAAGAAAATGTGATGTCCTTGACTCTTGCAGTTATGCAGTAAAAATGTTTCCTCTGCTTCTCTTGTCTTCTGATTGATATTGTGCCCAGAAGATGGATGCTTCAGGAAAACTGATGAAGTGAACAACCTTCTCTATCTACGAGGAGAAACTGGAAATTCTGTTAATTACATTCAGTATCCAGTTAGATTGTTTTGTTCCTAAAATATTGCCATCACCATGAAAGGGCTATTAACTAAAACAAATTTGCCACTAAACATGAATGACAATTCTTGTTGTCATATGTGAAAGATGAAAAAAATGAATTCCAAAAATTGCTTCTTTGTAGTGACCCAAGGGCTATAAACAAGCAAACCCAGGAAATGGTGAATTAATAACATGCTAACAAAATGATTAAAAAATGATTCATTTTAAAATTTAGAATTGAAGTAAATTTTGTTAAAATTAAAATAAAACACAGAATTTTAGTTAATATTATTATTATTTTTCAGTGATGCCTGTTGAGAAGAACACGAAACTGGCACCTGAAATTATAGCTGTATATATCTGGAAACTTGCTTTTTAAGGAGGTAAAATTTCAAAGGGAGGAAAACAGATAACTCATAGCCCACATTTAGTGATTCAATATTTTAATACCCAAATAAAGTAGGCAAGTCCAATATATTTCAAAAAGAAAATAAAGCCTAGTTTTAAAATGAGCCAAAGACATTAACAGATATCTTATCTTAATAGACTCCTCACCAAAGAAAATTTGCAGATGGAAAATATGCATATGAAAACATGCTTCACATCATATGTCATCAGGGAAAACACAAATTAAAGCAATGAGATACCACTACACACCTATTATTATGGCTAAAATCCAGAATACCAACAACATCAAATGTTGGCTAAGATGTGGACAGGAACACTCATTCATTGCTGATGTGAAATCAAAATGGTGCAGCCACTTTGGAAGACAATTTAGCAGTTTCATACAAAACTAAGCATACTCTTTCCATGTGATCCAGCAGTTGTTCTCCTTGATATTTACCTAAAGGAGTTGAAAACTTCGATTCACACAAAAACACGCACACACGTTTATAGCAACTTTATTCATAATAGCCAAAATTTGAAACCAAACAAGATGTCCTTCAGTAAGTGAATGGATAAATAAACTGTGGCTCAGCCAGACAGAGAAATATTAATTCAGCTCTAAAAAGAAGGAACGAACCAACTCTGAAACAGTAGACACTGAGATGATTGGTCAGAGAAGATAAGTGAGTGAGAAATAATACCTAAAATAAATGTTGTATATGAGAAGGGGAGGACTGAATGCAAATAATCTTGATTGATCCTCTGGAATTAGTGGAAAAGATGTCTCAATATTTTACTACAGTCTGCTTATGTAGCTATAGGCTTAAGCCAGTGGGAATCATTAGTGGCTTTCAGCACTGAATATGAAACCAAATAAAACCTGTGTCTCATTTCTCCAAAGAAGACATACAGATGGACAATAGGCACATGAAAAGAAGCCTAACATTGTTAACTATCAGAGAAATGCAAATCAAAACTACAGTGAGATATCACCTCACACTGGTCAGAATGGCCATTTTTAAAAAGTCAACAAATAACAAATGCTGGAGAGGGTGTAGGGAAAAGGGAACCCTCCTATACTGTTGGTAGGAATGTATATTAGTGCAGCCACTATAGAGAACAGTGTGGAGGTCCCTCAAACAACTAAAAATGGAGTTGCCACATGATCCTGCAATCTCACTCTTGGGCAAATATCTGGACAAAACTATAATTCAAAGAGATACATGCACCACAATGTTCATAGCAGCACTATTTACATAGCCAAGACATGGAAACAACCTAAATGTCCATTGATAGAAGAATAAATAAAGAAGATGTGGTACATGTATGCCATGGAATACCACTCATCCATTAAATAGAATGAAATAATGCCATTTGCAGCTACATGGTTGGACATAGATATTATCATACTAAGCGAAGTAAGTTAGAAAGAGAAAGACAAATACCATATGATATCACTTATATGTGAAATGTAAAATATGACACAAATGAACTTATCTATGAAACACATAAAGAACAGACTTGTAGTTACCAAGGTGGGTAGGAGGGTAGGGAGAGGGTTGGATTGGGAATTTGGGACTAGCCAATGCAAACAATCATACATAGAATGAATAAACAACATTCTTATTGTTTAGCACAGAGAACTATATTCAGTATCCTGAAATAAACCATAATGGAAAAAAAACCCAAAAAACCTGTGTCTCTTATCTCCTTAAAATTAACTTCTCCAAAAGAAAAAAATCAACAATTTAGAAGCATCACATTTATACATTCAAGCAATAAATAGAAAAGGACATCAAGATAGTCCTAATAATTAAGTACTGAATCCCACCCACTGCATTATTCTGACTTCATAATTAAAAGGATGTGTTTCAACCTGCTTAATGGGAATCCTTGCTCTTTAAGCCCCTGCGTGCACTAACGGTTATCTAATGGGTGGTTGTTTATTTTGTGAGGGAAGGCCAAACCTGCAGACTGGGTTGTTTAAGTATTTTAAATAAACATTCTCTGTAAATTCTAAAATGGTGCATTTACAATGACTTCTATAAAGGGCTCATTTACATTTATGTGGAAAAAATAAATAAATAGAACAAAGTTCATTTACTGAAACCTGGTTTTCACTCAAATTCAATCTTCAGGTTCAAGCCCCAGATACTCCCTTTCTGATCAGGTAGTTTGTGGTTAGAATAAAAATTGTGGTGAGCCTGATAAGCCTGCAGTCAGATGACCGGGATTTCCAGAATGGTCTGGGAATCCCTTTGGATGTTAAGCACCCGCAAGGTGGGGTTCATTTATATTTCCCATTACTCACACCACATAGCCTACTGAAAACATTCCTGGTGCTGCAGAAAGATAATCATTTGTAGAACCAAGCAGCATAATTTCATCCTAAAAAACCCTTTCTTTCTTTTTTTTTTTAATTGAAGTATAGTTGATTTACAATGTTCTGTTAATTTCTGCTGTACAGCAAAGTGATTCAGTTATACATATATATACATTTTTAAAAATATATTCTTTTCCATTACGGTTTATCATAGGATACTGAACGTAGTTCTCTGTGCTATACAGTAGGACCTTGTTGTGTATCCATTCTATATATAAAAGCTTACATCTGCTAATCCCAACCTCCCACTCCATTCCTCCCTCAACCTTCTCCCCTTTGGCAACCACAGTCTGTTCTCTACATCCTTGAGTCTTGTTTCTGTTTCATAGATAGGTTCATTTGTGTCATATTTTAGATTCCACATATAAGTGATATATAAGTGATATGGTATTTGTCTTTATCTTTCTGACTTACTTCATTTAGTATGATAATCTCTAGGTCCATTCATGTAGTTGCAAATGGCATTATTTCATTCTATTTTATGGCTAAGTATTCCATTGTATATATGTATCACATCTTCTTTATTTACTCTTCTATTGATGGACATTTAGGTTGTTTCCATGTCTTTCCTATTGTAAATAGTGCTGCTATGAACATAGGGGTGCATGTATCTTTTTGAAATTATAGTGTTGTCTGGATATATGCCCAGGAGTGGGATTGCTGGATCATATGGCAACTCTATTTTTAATTCACTGAGGAACCTCCATACTGCTTTCCATAGTGGCTGCACTAATATGCATTCCCACCAACAGTGTAGGAGGGTTCCCTTTTCCCCACACCCTCTCCAGCATTTGTTATTTGTAGACTTTCTAAATTTGGCTATTCTGACGGGTGTGAGGTGATACCTCACTGTAGTTTTGAATTGCATTTCTCTAATAATTAGTGAAGTTGAGCATATTTCCGCGAGCCTATTGGCCATCTGTATTTCTTCTTTGGAGAAATGTCTATTTAGGTCTTCTGCCTATTCTGAAAAGCTCTTTTGAGAGAAAAGCTAGGTTGCCCCTACTCCTTTGAGTGGGCTTCTGTGCTTCACACTCATTTGTCAGTGAGCAACATTGATGTTGTTAATAGGTCCCTGAAATCTGCCTTTTCTTGGGCACTGAAATGCTCCAGGGCACAGAAATACCATTGTGTGAAAACGTCATTCTTTCTTTTAAATTGGAGAATCTTTTGCCTAGTATACAAAGTAAGAAGGAAGCGTGAGATGGATTTTCTTCCTAAATCCTACCTATATTGAACAGCATTCAAGCTTTTTCTAATACATTGTAGGAATTACTCTTTACTTTGAGTGTATGACCTACTTAAAGAAGTCCTTCTACCATGGGAAGCTCAAGAAAATGTAATAAATATCATGATGACATATTGTAAAGCTCCATATATCATCATAATGTATGATGTATGGCATAACGAAGAGAATTTAGTTGATAAGAGCTGTATGAGTTTGCAAATATTTGAAAACAGAAAAAAATTATCATCGACCTCCTAAGAGCACTCTCTTGGATTGAGGTTAAACAGCTGTAAATAACTAGTTGAAAAGTGAAAAAATCGGTTAATGGATTATTTAGCCTACACAATATGGCATAATTAGCTATGCTTTTAAAACTCAGCTGAATAATTTATTCCAGTGATGGGTAAGCATTGACAAAGAGTAGAACAACTGTATGAAAAGAGCACCAAGAAATGAGTTTTTCAAATCTTTCCCTTAATTTTTTCAAAATTTTGATATTGTTTTATATTTACAGAAAAGTTACAAAAATAATACAGTTTACATATTCTCTTGGTCATCCAGCTTTTTCTAATTTAATATCTTGCATTACCCACAATACAATAAAGAAATTAATTAAAAATAACATTGGTGTATCAATAATAAATAAATATCAGAGTTCATTAGAATTTCACTAGTTTTCCCACTAATGTGCTTTCCCTGGTCTAGGATCCCACATTGCATTTGGTTTTCATGTCTCTTTAGTCTCTTCAGTTTGTGGCAATTCCTTAGTTTTTCCTTGGCTATCATGACCTTGAGACTTTTGAAGAGCAGTTATCAGGTATTTGGTAGTATGACTCTCGAATTTTTGTCTGCCGGTGTTTTCCTGATTAGGTTGAACTCATACATGAAGTTGAGATGTCTCATTACTGATGATATTAGCCTTGATTACTTGATCATTTCTCTGTACAGTTACTATTTTTCATTTGTAATGGGTAAATATCTTGAGGAGATACTTTGAGAGTATGCCAATATCCTGTTCCTCAAACTTTTGTTCACTAATTTTAATAGTCCGTGGTGGATTTTGCCTGCAAAAGTTATCATTGTGGTATCCTCCCTTTCTTTTCCTAGTTGGGTTACATTAGCTGATTACCTTTTGTACCTTAATCTGAGTACTGAAGCACAAGTTTTCTCCTGTCAGATCATGACAGGTAAGGGGAAATATTAGAAATGCTTGCTCAAAACTGTTGAATAATGTATCGCTCTCTTGGGCTCAACAGGAGTAAAAAATGCTGTCATATAACATAATCACCTGCTACACAGACAGTTGATCAAACAGCTGATGAGTATCTTTACAAATTAGGGCACTCCCCGCTAATCCCTGCTCTAGAAATCGGTAGAGCCAGAGTTTTCAACGTAGTTGAATGTGAACTTTTTTTTGCTTGAGTGCTTCTTTTATTTCTTTTTAATTGAAGTATGGTCAATGTACAGTAATATTATATGTTAACAGGTGTACAATATAGTAATTCACAATTTTTAAGTGTTATACTCCATGTATAGTTATTATAAAATATTGGTTATCTTCCCCATGTTGCACAATATATCTTTTTTTTTTTACAATATATCTTGTAGTTTATTTTATACCTAATAGTTTTTAAAATTAATTTTTATTGGAGTATAATTGCTTTACAATGTTGTGTTAGTTTCTGCTGTGCAGCAAAGTAAATGTTATATGTATACATATATCCACTCTTTTTTAGATTTCCTTCCCATTTAGGTCACCACAGAGCATTGAGTAGAGTTTCCTGTGCTATTCAGTAGGTTCTCATTAGTTATAGAATGTGAACTTTTGATTTTCCTTTTTAGTTCATGTTGCATCGTGTGATGCCTAGATTTTAACAATAAGCATTTTAAAAGCAGACCTTTTCAGGGCACTGTAGGTATAGAAAAATAAAGACATTAAATATATACTTTATTGAATTAAATGGAGAGCTCTGCATTGTCCAGTATGGTAGCTACATGCAACTTGCAGCTTTTGAAATGTGGCTGCTCAAATTGAGATATGCTGTACACATAAAATACAAACCAGCTTTCAAAAACTTAGTATAAAGAAGTGAAAAACATTTAAATAATAATTTTGATAACTATTACTTACTGAAATAATATATTTTATATACTGGGTTAAGTGAAATACATTATTAAAATTATTTTTCTTACTCTTTAATATGTCTACTTGAAAATTAAAAATTATACATATAGCTCACATTATATTTCTATTAGACAGTGCTTAATTTGAACTTTACATGGCATTTTTTTCCCTCTTTGAAATGATGGGATACAGAGTTCAAAGAACATGGGCACTATAGCTTGGAGAGCTGAGTTCAAAACCAGACTTTCTTACCCAGTGAGAGTGGAACTTGCAATGTTATTTAATCTCTTTAAGGTTTCCATTCCTTATCAACAAAATGGAAACAGAAATATATACATCATATGGGAATTTGTGAGAATTAAAGAAAGACAATTTATGTATATATTGCAGAAGAACATCTGACACACAGCACATATTCAATAAATGGCAGCTAGAATTATGGTTACGTACTAACTAATTGAAAAGAATTTCAGAAGTTTGAACTGATGACCAAGGCACATATAATGAATCATTTTTGTTTCTTTGTTGTTTGCTTGTTGTTTATTCCCTAGGAAAATTACTAAAAAGTCTAATCTAATTTTCTAATTTTAATTATCCTTATCATCAACTTCTATACCACAATCAGCTTGTTTGACAACTATTTTCTTGAATAATTACTATGTGTCAAGTAAGGTGTATTCTGGGGATACAGAACTTAAAAGAAAAATTCCCTGTTTTACACTTTAGTTGGGGAACATGGATAGTGAATAAATTAATAAATGTCAGGTAATGGTATGTGTGAGAAATGACAATCTATCTATAGATATAGAAGACTATCTATCTATCTATCCCCTATTTATCCACTGAAAGACTGAGTAAGCAACTTAATAAAAATGTTTGTCTATAGGATCAGGGATCTAGCAGTGTCCCTATAACCACAGAGGAAATAACAAAGATTATGCTGTGAGCAGGAAGAAGTTTTCTTTGAAGGAGAAACAACAGTAAGGAGGTCAATGTTCCTGGAGCAGAATGGCCAAAGGCAGCAACCAATACACAAGGCTGAAAGACAATCACAGACCAGATATGAGGGTATGTGTGACATGATAAGGGCTTTTTTATCCTTGCATATTAATAATGTACTTGACTACTCATCCAGCAATTAATAATAGCAGAATTCAGAAGATTTTAGATCCATGATTCCAGTCCATCTAGACATGATCTGGTTTACATACTTAAAAGATTTCTCTGAGTGCTTTGTGGAGAATAGTTAGAAGCTGGTTAGGAATAGAACAGTGGGAATTAAATAGGAGGCTCCAGTCATTAGTATCCGAGGAGGAAGAGAGAAGTGGTGGGATTGGAGATTTTTTCTAAAGATAGAGCAGGCAGGACTTGCTTTTCAATTTTACATGGATTGTAAAGAAAGTGAGGAATCAAGCCTACTTCCTTTTGACCTAGGAAACTGGAAGAATAGTCTGCTTTGGGGAATGTGGAGAAATTAGGGAGAAATGTGTTGGGTGGGTGGCTGAACAAGATTTCTATCTGGACATATTATGTTTGAGATGCTCATTAGACATCCAAGTAGAGATGATAGTTAGAAAGTATCCAGATTGGAGATATAAATCTGAGCATCCTAAATATCTATATGGAACTGATAGCCATATGACATAGAGTAATACCATGGGATTGCCATGAAGAGTGAACCTGGGAGAACTTCAACTTTTTTTTTTTTTTGGCTGCACCATGTGGAATGTGGAATCTTAGTTCCCTGACCAAGGAACCTGAGCCCCCTGCAGTGGAAGCACGGAGTCCTAACCACTGGACCGCTAGGGAGTTCCCGAACTTTGACATTTAGAGATCTGGAAGAAGAGGACAATTCAGCACTAGAAAATGAGAATGAGTGGGCATTGATGTAAGAAAAGCAAGAGAATGTGGTGTTCTGATGATGTTTAAAGAAGGATGGAGTGAACAACTGGGGTAATCTCTACTGAGAGTTCAAGTACATTTAGACTGAAATTGATCATTGAATTTGGCAACATCTATCTAGCTTATTAGGTGACTGACAAACAAAATTTTAGAGTGAGGAAAACCTGTGGTGTTCCTGACACTGTGTTAAATTTGTGACAAGTGTACTCAAGGCGATTACAGTCTATTGAGAAAGATGGAGTCTGGCATAATGAAGAATGTATAGCATCATGAAAAGCCGCAAATAATAAGCAGTGAGGTGGTCTGGTATATGTCAACAATTTGGGATTAAAGTTTCTGAAGGGGATTTTGAGAGTAGAAAATATATCTATAGTTACTGTGTTCTAAATTATATTTGTTTGGTATATATAAGCCTCCAATTTGCAAATATAATTTTTGTTCATAAGAAAACAATTGCTTTCTCTATTTCAGTGAATTAATAAAATTATTCTATTAAATATCATGTGAATACTTAGCAATATCTACCTAATAGTATTTTTCCAAGCAATTCAAACTATAATTACAGACACAATATACATGATTTTCTCAAATACTAATAATATCCAATGGGTCAACCTTACAATCAGAGAGGGAAAACTTTCCTGAACACTTAAGCAAGACCTGTATGTGTAATAAATCCAATTTAGAAATGTCACTGATAAGCTCTTCACTGCTTTTTAAACATGTTAAAACAAATGAAACATACAGAAAGTGGCAAAATGGTTACAAATTTTACTAAATGTGTATAAAAACACAGTTTACACAAAAGCATATGTACTACATATGTGATACAAATACTAGGCTACATAGAGCTAGAATGTATCAATATGGACATTTTTTGTTAATGTTATTGGAAAGTTTTATACCATTTTTTCTAACAAACCTCATTTTAATTGTCCTTTTCCAGTATCATTATGGTCTTGTAACTTTTCACAAAATTTGTTTCTCTTTAGAAATCTGACATCTTCATGACTTGGCCAGGGAGAACTTCTTTTGAGCTAGCTCTTTGGTTCTTTCAGATATTGGTGACAATACTTTTGCTCTCTGACATCAAGTTTTTTCTGCTTATCTTGGTCTTTCCTGCTTCACTGCATTCAGGCAACTGTTCTCCTCTTTACATTTGGTGATTAATTGAATTAGAAACCAAAATCTAGGTGGAAAGAATTCTTGTCACATTGTTTTATATGAGAATTGATTGTGGGTCACAAGACTTATAGGTCACTTTAATAAAGTTACTAGTCTCCAATGTTCATTGTAGCATTATTTACAATAGCCAAGATATGGAAGCAACCTAAATGTCCACCGACAGATGAATGGATAAAGAAGCTGTGGTACATATATACAATGGAATACTACTCAGTCATAAAAAATAATGAAATAATGCAATTTGCAGCAACATGGATGGACCTAGAGATTATCGTACTAAGTGAAGTAAGTCAGACAAGGACAAATATCATATGGTATCAATTATATGTGGAATCTAAAAAAAAAAAAAAAATGATGCAAATGAACTTATTTCCAAAACAGAAACAGACTCACAGACATAAAAAACAAACTTATGATTACCAAAGGGGAAATGTTGGGGGGAGGGATAAACTAGGAATTTGAGAGTAACATATACACACTACTATATATAAAATAGATAAACAACAAGGACCTACTGTATAGCACAGGGAACTATACTCAATATTTTGTAATAACCTACATAGGAAAAGAAGCTGAAATATATATATATATATATATATATATATATATATATACACACACACATATATAACTGAATCACTTTGTTGTACACCTGCAACTTACACTACATTGTAAATCAATTATACTTCAATAAAAAATTAAAAAATTAAAAAATAAAGGTGCTAGAAGAATATATTTTAAAAGTCGTGTATTTGCTTTGATTTATGTGCTCATCTAATATTGATATAAAATGTTTTAAATCTATTTTCTCTTATTTGATTCTTCTTCTCTCTGTTATATATGACATCTTTTATACAGTTTAAATAGGTCACATTATATAAGGTCAAACCAAATTATGCACATATGTGATAAGACTGTGTAGCCCCTACGTAACTTCAATAAACCCCACAACTAGCCTTTACTTCTATTTCCTTTCTTTTGTTATCAATTACTGTCATCAAATATCTTAGTGGACATCTTTCTCTAACCAATAACTGACATCAGTGAAAAGAATTAGAACTGCTTATCTCTAAAAAGCTTTAAGCTCTTGTTCTAGAAACAATAACATCATGAAAACATCTATGTTTTAGATTCAAATAGGAAACCTGCCTTCCATTCTTCTGACTGAATTGACTTCTACCCATTAGGACAGCAAAGAATTTGTTCATAAAATAACATTAAAATAATAAAAACAGCAAGAAATTTCTTTGAGATAGTTTTTTATTTTAAATAATGTTTCCAATTACCAAAAAGAAAAACCCTGTACATGGGTAAAGATGGTTCAACGGCTTACATCAAATCATAAATGAGCTAAATGGAAAAGAAAATTAACTTTGTACTGACATACGACTACAGGGAAAGAAATTCAGTGTTTGTGAAATGCCTGTCATTTTTGGACCCTTCCATAACTTACACTTCACTTGTACTCAAGACATGTGAACACTGATCCAGCTTTGTGGCTTCTCAGTGATCTTGCCTCAGTGGGTGTGGCTACATCATCAGCCTATACAGCTTGGGGAAAAGGCAGGGCAAAATAAGGCTTAGGAAGTAGCATCTTTGTAAAATATCAAGGAAAATCACTCACAATTGATACAATTGAGGACTGCAAAGTTTCAGTAATATAATGGAAACCCAAGTCATACTTTAGAAATATTTGCAGACATCTAAATTAAACTGATGAACTTTCTATCTGGATTTAAAAATTTACTGGAAATTAATTTTATGGAAAGTGTAGAAAAGAATCTGTCTTCATTTATGACATCTGACTGGCAACAGATTTTAAGCCTTACCCCTCTCTCTTCCCCTTCTGTCCCATATGTGGACAAGCTAACCTCTTCTTGTGCCAGTGGGAGATTCAAGCCACCTAAGCCCCTGCCTGCACATTGGAAACCTCCCCTCAGCTCCACAACCTAAGCACCGTAAAACACACACCAGTCTTCTTTCCTTGCTTTCTCAAGCCATGTTTGCACCTGCTTGGGGGGCCCACCCTGCTTCCTCCAGAAATACTCATTATGTGAGCAACAAACATCTTCATAACCTTTTGCTATATGTGGTGTCATTAGTCTCAGTATCTGAACCAACTTTTAGGTGGAGGTACATTCTGTCTGTGATGGTCATAGAATTTGGGCTGTAATAAAAGACAACCATTGTACACTACCCAATGAAATTGCTTAATGGAAACCATAACACATATTGGGAATCTGCATTGAGAGACATTCTGTTATTACTATTCTTTTTATTAAGAATAGATTAATAAGACCATGTGAAGACACAACAAGAAATCAGAAATCTGAAACCTGGAAGAGAGGCCTCACCAGAACTTGACCATGCTGGCACACTGATTTCAGACTTCCAGTCTAGAGAAATATTGGTTCAAGCTGGCGGAGTAGAAGGATGTGCTCTCACTCCCTCTTGCGAGAACACCAGAATCACAACTAACTGCTGAATAATCATTGACAGGAAGACGCTGGAACTCACCAAAAAAGATACCTCACATCCAAAGACAAAGGAGAAGCCACAGTGAGATGGTAGGAGGGGTGCAATCACAATAAAATCAAATCCCTTAACTGCTGGGTGGCTGACTCACACACTGGAGAACACTTATACCACAGAAGCTTACCCACTGGAATGAAAGTTCTCAGCCCCAGGTCAGGTTTCCCAACCTGGGGGTCTGGCAACAGGAGGAGGATTTCCTAGAGAATCAGACTTTGAAGGCTAGTGGGATTTGATTGCAGGACTTCAACAGGACTGGGGGAAACAGAGACTCCACTCTTGGAGGGCACACACAAAGTAGTGTGTGCATCGGGACGCAGGGGAAGGAGCAGTGACCCCATAGGAGACTGAACCAGACCTACCTGCTAGTGTTGGAGGGTCTCCTGCAGAAGTGGGGTGTGGCTGTGTCTCACTGTGAGGACAAGGACACTGGCAGCAGAAGTTCTGGGAAGTACTCCTTGGCGTGAGCCCTCCCAGAGTCCACCATTATCTTCACCACAGAACCCTGTTAGGCTCCAGTGTTGGGTCGCCTGACGCCAAACAAGCAACAGGGAGGGAATCCAGCCCTACCCATCAGCAGACAAGCAGATTAAAGTTTTATTGAGCTCTGCCCACCAAAGCAACAGCCAGCTCTACCCACCACCAGTCCCTCCAATCAGGAAATTTGCACAAGCCTCTTAGAGAGCCTCATCCACCAGAGGGCAGACAGCAGAAGCAAGAAGAACTACAACGTTGCAGCCTGTGGAACAAAAACCACATTCACAGAAAGATAGACAAGATGAAAAGGCAGAGGGCTATGTACCAGATGAAGGAACAAGATACAAACCCAGAAAAACAACCAAATGAAGTGGAGATAGGCAACCTTCCAGAAAAAAGAATTCAGAATAATGATAGTGAAGATGATCCAGGACCTCGGAAAAAGAATGGAGGCAAAGATCGAGAAGATGCAAGAAATGTTTAACAAAGACCTAGAAGAATTAAAGAACAAACAAACAGAGATGACCAATACAATAACTGAAATGAAAACTACACTAGAAGGAATCAATAGCAGAATAACTGAGGCTGAAGAACGGATAAGTGACCTGGAAGACAGAATAGTGGAATTCACTGCTGCGGAACAGACTAAAGAAAAAAGAATGAAAAGAAATGAAGACAGCCTAAGAGACCACTAGGACAACATTAAACGCAACAATATTCGCATTATAGGGGTCCCAGAAGGAGAAGAGAGAGAGAAAGGACCCGAGAAAATATTTGAAGAGATTAGAGTCGAAAACTTCCCTAACATGGGAAAGGAAATAGCCACCTAAATCCAGGAAGTGCAGAGAGTCCCACGCAGGATAAACCCAAGGAGAAACATGCCGAGACACATAGTAATCAAATTGGCAAAAATTAAAGACAAAGAAAAATTATTGAAAGCAGCAAGGGAAAAACAACAAATAACATACAAGGGAACTCCCATAAGGTAAACAGCTGATTTCTCAGCAGAAACTCTACAAGCCAGAAGGGAGTGGCATGATATACTTAAAGTGATGAAAGGGAAGAACCTACAACCAAGATTACTCTACCCGGCAAGGATCTCATTCAGATTTGATGGGGAAATCAAAAGCTTTACAGACAAGCAAAAGCTAAGAGAATTCAGCACCACCAAACCAGGTCTACAACAAATGCTAAAGGAACTTCTCTAAGTGGGAAACACAAGAGAAGAAAAGAACCTACAAAAACAAACCTTCATGGAGGGCAAAATGATCATGGTCACCGGGGGGGAGGATCAGGAGTGGTGGATCAGGCATATCGAAGGGCAGCCCAAGAGGAAGTGTGTCTTTCCAGTGTCCTTTGTCCACATCCTGTCTGACTAGCAAAAAACAGAACCTTCAGACTGTCTGCACCTGTCATGCAAGACTGCTGCATCCACGTGGCCCTGTGCTCACCATGTATATAGCTGCTCTCACTGAGCGGGAGGCTCCCAGAGGGGCCACCGCAGGAGAGGAATATAGCATGTGTTTTAAATACCCTGTGGTCTCTGCCTTCTCCAGTATTAGGGTAGCCTTGGGACCCAGTGTGCCTTACTGGTTTGCCAAAGCTGTCCTTGACACCTAATACTTACATCTCTCTCTATGCTGTTTTCCAAGCCAACAAACAAAAACAAGAATATAGGAACTACTGGTTTTCCAAATAGAAGTGATCTCCAGCAACTGTTGAAGGGCATAGAGTTGCCTCTCTGTTCCTAACAATAGAGTATTCTCCATTTTGTTACTGAAAATGTACCATTAACAAAGAGGTGGGTTCTGTTTTCCAGGTGAAACTTTTGGCTCCATGACAGACCAACCTGTAGTTTTCTGTGTACACAGTTTACAGCTACAAAAACCGACCTTGGTATTTATTACAGGAAAGTGCTCAGTTGAATGTAAGTGTTATTCCTTCAGCAAAATATTCACTGACCCAAAACCTTCAGTGGCATTTTGCAGTGCCCACAGCCCCATGCAAGTTTAGACAAGTGGCTTTATACTGTCTTAAGAGGATGAGTACCCGGCCCTGAGATATTACCTCATTATGCAAAAATAACAAATCCTTCATGACTATTTTCACAGAAGTTTAAGACATCTGATGAAGTTCAACCTTCAGGAGCCAAGGACCACCAGAAAATATTAGCCTCTACATTATACATGCATTTAGAAGCTTACCTGAAATCTGCCTTTTATAAAGGAATACTATGGATAAGTTGAACTGTACATATTTAAACTTGATTACCATTGAAAGAGAAATTATAAGGTTGCAAACAAAACAAAACAAAACAAAACAAGCCCAAAACAATTAAGAAAATGGTAATAGGAACATACATATAGATAACTACCTTAAACGTGAATGGATTAAATTTTCCAACCAAAGACACAGGCTTGCTGAATAGATACAAAAATAAGACCCATATATATGCTGTCTACAAGAGACCACTTCAGACCTAGGGATACATATAGACTGAAAGTGAGGGGATGGAAAAAGATATGCCATGCAAATGGAAATCAAAAGAAAGCTGGAGTAGCAATACTCATATCAGATAAAAGAGACTTTAAAATAAAGAATGCTACAAGAGACAAAGAAGGACACTACATAATGATCAAAGGATCAATCCAAGAAGAAGATATAACAATTACAAATATATATGCACCCAACATAGGAGCATCTCAATACATAAGGCAACTGCTAACAGCTATAAATAGGAAATCGACAGTAACACAATAAGAGTGGGGGACTTTAACACCTCACTTAAAAAAATGGACAAATCATCCAAAAAGAAAATTAATAAGGAAAAAGAAGCTTTAAATGACACAATAGATCAGATAGATTTAATTGATATTTATAGCACATTCCATCCAAAAACAGCAGATTACACTTTCTTCTCAAGTGTGCATGGAACATTCTCCAGGATAGATCACATGTTGGGTCACAAATCAAGCCTCAGTAAATTTAAGAAAATTGAAATCACATCAAGCATCTTTTCTGACCACAATGCTATAAGAATAGATATCAATTACAGGGAAAAACACGTAAAAAACACAAACACATGGAAGCTAAATAATACGTTACTAAATAACCAAGAGATCATTGAAGAAATCAAAGAGGAAATCAAAAAATACCTAGAGACAAATGACAATGAAAACACGATGATCCAAAACCTATGTGATGCAGCAAAAGCAGTTCTAAGAGGGAAGTTTATAGCTATACAAGCCTATCTCAAGAAACAAGAAAAATCTCAAATAAACAATCTAACATTATACCTAAAGGAACTAGAGAAAGAAGAACAAACAAAACTCCAAGTTAGCAGAAGGAAAGAAATCATAACAATCAGAGCAGAAATAAATGAAATAGAAACAAAGAAAACAATAATGAAGATCAATAAAACTAAAAGCTGGTTCTTTGAGAAGATAAACAAACTTGATAAACCATTAGCCAGACTCATCAAGAAAAAGAGGGAGAGGACTCAAATCAATAAAATTAGAAATGAAAAAGGAGAAATTACAACAAACACCAGAGAAACACAAAGAATACAAAGCATCCTAGGAGACTACTACAAGCAACTCTATGCCAATAAATTGGACAACCTGGAAGAAATGGAGAAATTCTTAGAAAGGTATAACCTTCCAGCTGAACCAGGAAGAAATAGAAAATATGAACACACCAATCACAAGTAATGAAATTGAAACTGTGATTAAATCTCTTCCAACAAACAAAAGTCCAAGACCAGATGGCTTCACAGGTGAATTCTATCAAACATTTAGAGAAGAGCTAACACCCATCCTTCTCAAACTCTTCCAAAAAATTTCAGAGGAAGGAACACTCCCAAACACAGTCTATGAAGCCACCATCACCCTGATACAAAAACCAGACAAAGATACTACAAAAAAGAGAATTACAGACGAATATCACTGATGACTATAGATGCAAAAATCCTCCACAAAACACTAGCAAACAGAATCCAACAACACATTAAAAGGATCATGCACCATGATCAAGTGGGATTTATCCCAGGGATGCAAGGATACTTTAATATAAGCAAATCAATCAATGTGATACACCATATTAACAATTGAAGAAGAAAAACCATATGATCATCTCAATAGATGCAGAAAAAGCTTTTGACAAAATTCAACACCAATTTATGATAAAAACTCTCCAGAAAGTGGGTATAGAGGGAACCTACCTCAAGATAATAAAGGCCATATACGACAAACCCACAGAAAACATCATTCTCAATGGTGAAAAACCAAAAGCATTTCCTCTAAGGTCAAGAACAAGACAAGGATGTCCACTCTCACCACTTTTATACAACATAGTTTTGGAAGTTCTAGCCATGGCAATCAGAGAAGAAAAAGAAATAAAATGTATACAAATTGGAAAAGAAGAAGTAAAACTGTTTGCAGATGACATGATACTATACATAGAGAATCGTAAAGATGCCACTCAAAAACTACTAGAACTAATCAATGAATTTGGTAAAGTTGCAGGATACAAAATTAATGCACAGAAATCTCTTGCATTCCTATACACTAATGATGAAAAATCTGAAAGAGAATTTAAGGAAACACTCCCATTTACCATTGCAAAAAAAGACCTGTATGCAGAAAACTATAAGACACCGTTGAAAGAAATTAAAGATGATACCAACAGCTGTAGAGATATACCATGTCCTTGGATTGGAATAATCAATACTGTGAAAATGACTATACTACCCAAAGCAATCTACAGATTCAGTGCAATCCCTATCAAACTACCAATGGCATTTTTCACAGAACTAGAGCAAAAAATCTTAAAATCTGTATGGAGACACAAAAGACCCTGAATAGCTAAAGCAGTCTTGAGGGGAAAAAACGGAGCTGGAAGAATCAGACTCCCTGACTTCAGACTATACTACAAAGCTATAGTAATCAAGACAATATGGTACTGGCACAAAAACAGAAATATAGATCAACTGAGCAGGATAGAAACCCAGAGATAAACCCACATGCCTATGGTCAACTAATCTATGACAAAGGAGGCAAGGATACATAATGGAGAAAAGACAGTCTCTTCAATAAATGGTGCTGGGAAAACTGAACAGCTACATGTAAAAGAATGAAATTAGAACACTCCTTAAGACCATACACAAAAATAAACTCAAAATGGATTAGAGACCTAAATGTAAGACTGGACACTCTAAAACTCTTAGAGGAAAACATAGGAAGAACACCCTTGGACATAAATCACAGCAAGATCCTTTTTGATCCACCTCCTAGAGTAATGGAAATAAAAACAAAAATAAACAAATGGGACCTAATGAAACTTAAAAGCTTTTGCAAAGCAAAGGAAACTACAAACAAGACAAAAAGACAACCCTCAGAATGGGAGAAAATATTTGCAAATGAATCAACGGACAAAAGATTAACCTCTAAAATATATAAACAGCTCATGCAGCTCAATATTAAAAAAACAAATAACCCAACCCAAAAACGGGCAGAAGCCCTAAATAGACTTTTCTCCAAAGAAGACATACAGGTGGCCAAGAAGCACATGAAAATCTGCTCAACATCACTAATTATTATAGAAATGCAAATCAAAACTACAATGAGGTATCACCTCACACCAGTTAGAATGACCATCGTCAGAAAATCTACAAACAACAAATGCTGGCGAGGGTTTGGAGAAAAGGGAACCTTCTTGCACCGTTGGTGGGAATGTAAATTGATACAGCCACCATGGAGAAAGTATGGAGGTTCCTTAAAAAACTAAAAATAGAATTACCATATGACCCAGCAATCCCACTACTGGGCATATACCCAGAGAAAACCATAATTCAAAAAGACACAGGCACCCCAACGTTCATTGCAGCACTATTTACAATAGCCAGGTCATGGAAGCAATGTAAATGCCCATTGACAGACGAATGGATAAAGAAGAAGTGGTACATATATACAATGGAATATTACTCAGCCAGAAAAAGGAACGAAATTGGGTCATTTGTAGAGACGTGGATGAATCTAGAGGCTGTCATACAGAGTGAAGCAAGTCAGAAAGAGAAAAACAAATATCGTATATTAACGCATATACATGGAACCTAGAAAAATGGTTCAGATGAACTGGTTTGCAGGGCAGAAATTGAGACACAGATGTAGAGAACAAACGTATGGACACCAAGGGGGGAAAGCGGCAGCGGGTGTGGGTGGTGGTGTGATGAATTGGGAGATTGGGATTGACACGTATACACTGATGTGTATAAAATGGATGACTGATAAGAACCTGCTGTATAAAAAAATAAATAAAATAAAATTCAAAAAAAATAAAAATAAAAAAAGTTTAAAAATAAAATAAGCTACAAGGATATATTGTACAACACAAGGAATATAGCCAACATTTTATAATAACTATAAATGGAGTTTAATCAAAAATTTTTGAATTACTATATTGTATACCTGTAACTTACATCACATTGTACATCAAGTATACATCAATAAAAAATAAATAAAAATTAAAATTAAAAAAATAAAATAAAAGAATAGGTTAATAATTATGTGGAGATAACAAGGATATTTGGCCAACTTAAAGCTAATCATCTATTTCAAAACTTCTTATAAATAATGAACATTTTATATTTGCTTACAGCTCTAATTGTTCTGTTGGTATGATAAGATGTATCACAGTATATATTTTATGTTTATGAAATCTTTGCTCCTGTCTTGGTCTTTCCTAAAACACCCTTACTGAGAAATATTGTTTGAAGTTGCTTGGAAGACTTGAGTCTCCTGCAATATATTAACACATTAATCCTGTTTAGGTCTTGTTTTCAAATACGGAATACAATTCTCTCCTTAGTGAAACTACTGTCTAGTGTTCCACAAATTATATTAAAATTCCAAATCTAAATGAAACACAAACTATGAGTATGGAAATCCAATCTTTTCTTTTGATAGATGAAGAGAGTGAAGCCAAATACACTAAGTTACCTGGCCTGTCTCACACAGCAATTAGTGGCAGAGCTCAGGTTGGCATACAGGGTTCTCCAGGACTATTTGTCTTCTGATTGACCCTTCCTCTGTTTCATCCCCCAGTATGTCCCACCCTCAGCCTCCATGCCACTCAGGGAAGAGAAGACAGCAGGTAAACTATCTCATGCTGTTCTCACACATCTCAATATGGACACAGACACTGAAATCCCACGCAGTAGATCTTTGAGGACAGATTGCATCTATTTTCTTTGACTGAAAATGTTAAGTAGCTGGGTATCACTGCCACATGCATCACTGGGTTTGTGAAAGCTGATTGTGACCATAAAATAGAGCAAAGGCTACAAAAGTACTTCCCCTTCTAGGAGTAAGCCAAGTCCAGTTCAACCTAAAGTTTGAGTTATAACTTAATCTAAGCCATTTAACAAATGGCCACTTGTGCGAAATACCAAATACAAAAATCTCCAAGTCTTATAAATACTAATTTTTAATATGCCATGTTCATTTTGACGGAAGCATGGTGCACTATAAGAAGCCTTCTTTTTTCCTTGAAAAAACCCACAACTGCAATGAAAAATCAAAAGAGTTTTGATTAACTACCAACGACATTAATATTTGTTAACAGCTAATCTTATTTATTTAGGCCATAATAAAAAGAGACAATAGAAACAATAATAGGAAAGATAACATAATGTACCAAGTGTGGTGCTAAACATTTCAAATCTATAATTCCATTTATTCTTCCTAATAAATGTACTCTCTATATGAAGAAACCATTATTCTCCCAATTTTATAATGCAATAACTGAGTCCCAGAGAAATTACACACAGTTTGTGGTAAAACCTGGCTGTGGCATTAGGGAGGCTGGCTTTCAATCCCAGGCTCTACTATCCATGGATTCTCTCTCCCTTACATTAATATACTGCCAGTCACGTTTACCATTTTTACTCTAGGATCTTGCATTGTACTCAGCATGTAATAGAGGTTCAGTGAATATTTGTTACCGGAAAGGATGAATGGACAGCCATGGTTGGTTTTCCACCTGAACTAAACAAACATTAACAAAAGAAAACTCACTTTACAGGCAGATGTAACTTAGAGGAATGCACAACTCTGGTGATAATTGTGTCCCTGAGAAAGACAATACAAGTATCTTGGATGCTGGAGTTCTTAGCAGCTCTGTAATATAATGTAATTCACCCTGAAACCAGTGGGAACTGAGCAACAAACCAGCACAGCTTGGCTGTACAGATGTTCATGTAGTTCTGAGACCCTGCATTAAAAACACCTTCCATTTGATTGTTTTAGTAAGAATTCTATCAGTTTAACCACCTCCTGCCACGTCCACACCACAGGATATTAAAAAGGCATTCTCCTTGGTCGTGCCCCACTATTGAAGCTGTTTTAACATGAGAATGCAATTAACTTATTCTGCTCCTGTGAAGAGATCAGACTCCTGGGAGTTTAAACAAATTAATACATTTGTTAATTAGGAAAGAGAATTCACCAGTTTCCTTTGTATATTTTTATTCAGCACAACACACGAATAGAGCTGTCTCGTTATTTTTGTCAACTGGCTGATGGGAAAGGGAAGGATGGTCACCAGCTGTTATCCATTGCCAGTGGGGATGAGAGGCAACAGTCTTTAGCATGAGGTTTTTAGGTTCCTCACAAGGAAACTTAGCTGTTCCATGGGGCTTTTTGGGAAGCTCTGGCTACGGAGGGAAAATGCCTTTTTTTTCCCAGAGGTATCACATGAGAAGTATTTCATTACAACAAGTATCTGCTTTTTTCATCCTCTTTACACATCAATAGTTTTCAAGTGATGCACAGAGACAAAATGGAATCCTGCAGGGAGCTTTAAAAAATACCAAGGTCTAGTCCATACCCCAGACCAATTAAATCAGAAGCTCTAGGAGTGGAACCCAGTCATTAGTATTTTTTAAATATCCCCTGGTGATTCAAAACTAAACTGTAAACTAAGGGAAGCTGCTTAAGGGGAAGTTGCCCCAAACCAACTTTGGTGACTGAAGATTGTGAGAAAGGAAATTTCCAGAGTCTTGTGCTGGAGTGAAGGGACTTGCCCACCACCTGACACTAAGCCTGGGGGCCGTGAGAGCTTGCCAGCTTGCAGAAGAAAGTAACAAGAGTGATCATGTCATTAAAAAGAGCTGATCAAAGAATCTAAAAAAAAGAGAGTGGATATATGTATACGTATAACTGATTCACTTTGCTGTACACCTGAAACTAACACAACATTGTTAATCAACTATACTCCAATAAAAATTAAAAAAATAAAATAAAATAAAAAGAGCTGATCATGATTAGCACAAAAGCATACTGGGGGCAAACGGTTTGAGGTCCCTATTAACAATTTGGGCTTACACTGATAGATTTGTTGAGTCAATGCTGCTTTTAAAACACAATGGAGGGACTTCCCTCGCCATCCAGTGGTTAAGACCCCATACTCCGAATGCAGGGGACATGGGTTTGATGCTTCATCGGGGAATTAAGATCCTGCATGCCACATGACACAGTCAAACACACACACACACACACACACACACACACACACACACAATGGATATATATACATTCTTTTTCATATTCTTTTCCATTATGGTTATCATAGGATATTTAATATAGTTCCCTGTGCTATACAGTAGAACCTTGCTGTTTATACATTCTATATACAAGAGTTTGCATCTGCTAAGCCCAAACTCCCACTCCTAACCATAAAGGAAAAGAATATGAAAAATAATGTATTTATATATGTATAACTGAGTCACTTTGTTGTGCAGCAGTGGTTAACACAACATTGTAATTCAACTATACTTCAATAAATTTTTTTTAAAACGCACAATAGATAATCTCTAGGTCTATCCGTGTTGCTGTAAATGGCATTATTTCATTATTTTTATGGCTGAGTAGTATTCCTTTGTATATATGTACCATATCTTTATTTATTGTTCTGTTGATGGATTAGGTTGTTTCCATGTCCTGGCTATTGTAAATAGTGCTTTGGTGAACATTGGGGTGCATGTATCTTTTCAAATCAGAGTTCTCTCTGGATATATGCCCAGGAGTGGGATTGCTGAATCATATGGTAATTCTTTTCTTAGTTTTTTGAGGAAACTCCATACTGTTTTCTATAGTGGTTATACCAATTTACATTCTCAACAACAGTTTAGGACGGTTCCCTTTACTCCACACACCACCTACCATTTGTTATTTGTAGACTTTTTAATGATGGCCATTCTGACTGGTGTGAGGTGGTACCTCATTGTACATTTGATTTGCATTTCTCTAATAATTAGTGATGTTGAGCATCTTTTCATGTGCCTGTTGGCCATCTGTATGTCTTCTTTGGAGAAATGTCTATTTTGGACCTGGAGATTACCTTATCTTACTTTCTGACGTAAGTCAGAAAGAGAAAGACATATACCATATGATATCACTTATATGCAGATCTAAAATATTATACAAATGAATTTATGTACAGAAAAAGACTCACAGATATAGAGAACAGACTTGTGGTTAACAAGGGGGAGGGGAATGATGGATTGGGAGTTTGGGACTAGTGGATGCAAACAATCATACATAGAATAGGTAAACAACAAGGTCCTACTGTATAGCACAGGGAACTATATACAATATCCTGTGATAAACCATAATGGAAAAAGATAGGAAAAGAAAATATATATGTATATATATATATATATTCAGTTATGTATGTAACTGAATCACTTTGCTGAACAGCAGAAATTAACACAACATTGTAAATCAACTATACTTCAATAAAGTAAATTTTAAAAAATCACACTGGACTTGGGTTTTAGCAATCATTAGTACCAAGCTCCACTGCAACCAACCAATCTTGAACTGACAGAGTAATTACAAACTAATTACACATCTTTTCCTGTGAAATTCTGTGGCTTTTTGCCTTTGTCAACCCCAAACTTGAAGGTTGTGAAGGGTCTAGGAAACAGCCTTCACAGATGCAATTCTTCTTCTTATAAAACTATATATGAGTAAAATTTCAGTGTTTTAATTGTCTCTGTTTCTTTTTAAGTCCTCCCCTTATCCCACTTTTTTACAATTTTTATTTTGAGATTTTAGGTTTTTATTGTGACAGAATATACAAAACAAAAATATTGCCATTTTAACCATTTTTTAAGTTAACAATTTAGTGATATTAAGTACAGTCACATAGTTGTACAACTATCACTGCTCTCCATCTCCAGAACTTTTCACCATCCCAAACTAAAGCTCTATTCTTGTTAAATAATAACTCCTCTTTACCTCCTCTTCCCAACCCCTGTTTCTATTTTCTATTTCTATTAATTTCACTATTCTAGGTACCTCATGTAAGTGGAACCATATAATATCTGTACTATAGGGATCCTGTATAACCTTCACTCAATTTCCACCAAAGGTAACATTTTGCATTATTTTAGTATAATATCACAACCAGGAAATTAATATTAATACAAACCATTGACTTTATTCCTATTTTACCATCTTACTTGCACTGTTCTGTGTGTGTGTGTATGCAAGCATATGTATGTTTAGTTCCATGCAAATTTTATCACATGTGTAGACTGGTGTTACAATCACCAGAGTTCCAACATAAGGATCCCTCATACTACACTTTCATAGCCATGGCCACCTCCTGACCTCTCCTTCTCACTAACCTCTGAAATCCATTACTATATGTTCCCATCTCTATAATTTTGTTATTTCAAGAATGTTTTGTGAAAGGAATCACAGAATGTGTAACAGTTTGGGACTGACTTTTTTCACTCAGCATAATTCCATGGTGACCCATCCAAGTTATTGTGTGGATTAGGAGTTTAATCATTTTTATTCTTGAGTAGTATTCCATGGTATGAATATACCACAATTTGTTTAACCATTCACATGCTGAGCATTTGAGTTGTTTCAGTTTTCAGCTATTAAAAATAAAACTGCTGTGAACATTTAGGTACAGGTATTTGTAAGAATATAAGTATTCATTTCCTGGAATAAAAGTCCAAGAGTGAAATTGCTGTGTTGTATAGTAAATGCATATTTAGATTTGTTAGAAAATGACATACATTTTCAAACATAGCTTTATTGTTTTGCATACTCACCAGCAATCTGTGTGTGATCCGGTTTCTCTTCATCCTTGCCAGCATTTGGTTTTATACTATTTTCAAAATTTTATCTGGATAATGATGTTCAACATCTTCTTTTGTGCTTATATGCCATCTGTGTATTCTTTTGGTGAAATGTCTGTTTGTCCTGTCTTTTGACCATTTTCTTATTGTATTTTTTGCTTTTGTTTTTACTTTTGAGTTTTGAGAGTTCTTTTTATATTCTAGATGCTAGTCTTTTGCCAGATATGTGATTTGCAAACATTTTCTCCAAGTCTGTTATTTGTCTTTTTATTGTCTTAACATGGAAGTTTTAAATTTAATGAGGACCAGTTTATCATTTTTTTCCTTTTATTGATGGTAATTTTGGTGTTCGGTCTTAGAAATGTTTGCCTAGCATTAAGTCCTAAAGACATTTTTTTAAAAGTTTCATAATTTTACAAGTTAAAATTAAGTCTATGGTCCATTTTGAGTTAATATTTATAGAATTTAACAGATTTAACTTGAGGTCCATTTTGTTTACCTGTGGATGTCCAACTCCTCCAGACCACTTGCTGAAAAGGTATCCTTGGGTCATTTGGTTTCCGTACTAACATTTAAAAGACTTGGAAGTTGTTCCTCCCATGCTTACAACAAGAAAAAACCTGAATAAACTGAAAAACAAAAACTCTTTTTACATTCTTCAGAGAATTGAGATCATAGGTCAATCAGCTACTGCAAAAATTGGATAGGGAGACAGCTACAGAGAACCACAATTTACCAGGACCAGAAGCCCAGGACCAGAAACACACTGCTGGAGCCAGTACCCATAGAAACAATTAAACTGCAATTGATGGATCGCTAGAGGCTTAGTGTGGACTAGGTTCAGAGATAAAAACTCCCTGTGGGGGCTCCATCTTAGGAAAGCTCTCCACACTTTCATGAGTTTTACCTCCAGGAACCCCAGCAAGTTCTCACTGTAAAGATATGAGAAAAATCTCCTACTTCCAACAGGGGAAGGGAACAAAAAACAAAAAGCTAAGAAACTCTGCTGAAAGTCACAGTGCAGGGACTCTGGCCCAGTTTAAAAAAAAAAAAAAAAGTGGAGAGTTAATCATAAAATTATAGAATGCTTCCCCTCTCAACATCTTACTAGAATATCCACAGGGCTCCAGAATATGTGACACAAACATTGATAGAATTGCAAGGAGAAATAGGCAAATCCACTGTGACAACTAGAGACTTCAACACATCTGTATCTGTATTTGGCTGATCATACAGGCACAATTTCAGTAAGGATATAGCTGAAATTAAGAGCAACATCAATCAACTCAATCTAATTGGCATCTATAGAATACTTTATCCAACAAAGGTAGAATACATATTCTTCTTAAGCTCACATGGAACATTCACCAAGCTAGAGCACATTCTGGATCATAAAACACATTTTAACACATTTAAAAGAATGAAAATCATACAAATTAAGCTCTCAGCCTACATTGAAATTAAACTAGAAATTAGTAATAAAAAGCCAAAAAATCATACAGCATTGAGAGACTAAACACACACTTATAAATAACATATAGGTCTAAGAAGAAATATCAAGAGAAATATTTTAATAATTTTAAGTAATTTAAAATAAAAATACAACATGGGCCAGCAAGTTATCATGCAACCTGAACTGCCCATCATGCACTTGGCATTATCTGACAACAGAGCCATAAGTTGTGCAGGCACAGCAGCACTCCATCATCAAATGGAAGTGGTGTATAAAAGATCAGCTCCAGCACATCCTGAAGACACAAGCAAGATACATAAAGAAGTGCCCAACTGCCCATGGTTCCCTACTTTTGTTACACTACCTTCTCTCTCCCAGTTTGTACCTATGACCAGCTGACAGAAGAAAATAAAATTCTGGCCTGGTTTAAAGATGATTCTGAATAATATGCAGGCACCACTGGAAAATGGACAGCTGCAGCACTACGGCCCCTTTTTGAGACATCCCTGAAGGACAATTTTAAAGGGAAATCCTGCAAGTAGGCAGAACTTCAAGCACTGCACATAGCTTTTTATTTTGCTTGGGCATAGAAATGGAGCTGTGCAGTTATCTATTGATTCATGGACTGTGACCAATCGTTTGGTTAGATGGTTAAGGACCTGTAATAAAAGTGATTAGAAATTGATGACAAGAGAGCCTGAGGAACAGGCACGTAGATAGAACTCTCTAATTGAGCAAAACATGTGAAGATCTTTGTGTCCCATGTCAATGTTCACTAAAAGGAGACCTCAACAGAGGAGGAATTTAATAATTAAGTGGATAGAATGACCCATTCTGTGAATATCAGTCAACCTCTTTCTTCAGCCATTCTTGCCATTGCCCTATGGACTCATGAGCAATGTATCCACAGTGACAGGGATGGAGG